>NC_072425.2:87402500-88652500 GCF_028878055.3 Symphalangus syndactylus | reverse complement strand
AAAGTGAGACTACTCTGGTGCACCAGGAACTGCTCACTTACCAGCCAATGTCATATCCCTCCAGGTGCCACCTCATCAACCATTCTCATGTAAACAGACAGAATTTACCTTTTGCACTCATAATCTCATGATTGTGTATTTCACTTTCCTCCATTTCCTTGGATATTTGCTTGTTTTGACTAGTTTGGCATGTGCAGCCATGGTAGTGCTTAGATATTCAATGTTCCTACCTGCTATTCTTTCCTTATGTTTCATTAAATTCCAAACATCAGGATCCAAAGCTGCAAGCTTGTTAAGTGATTACACTCATTTTCTTCATTTACTGTGGCGCCAGATTTCTAGCTTCTTTACAAAAACTAGCTCAGTCATGTGGCAGGTTCAACTAGAGATTCCAGATGCAGTCATTTTCTCCACCACAAATTATCTCAGCCTTACTCAGAGTTTGACCCATAAAGTTGGCAGAAAATTATTTTTTTTTGTAACCTGCCCCACTATTGTGGCTTGGACAATAAAAAGATTGGAAAAGAAGCCCAGTGATTTTTATTCTTAATAGACAGGCAGATAATATAGTTTTCTTCCTAGACTGAATATTTGCATAGTATGAAAGAAATTTTTCCATCCACTTTTTCTATATCTATTCTGCTTCAGAGTACCAGGCCAGATTTCCAAATGGGACAACAGGTGGAACTCTCGTTTTCCTCATGTTCAGGTACTAATTTTAACATCCAATTCTCTTTGTAATTATTGAATTTTTATATATTAAGAAAAAACTGGCACTAAGTGTATGTGTTTAAAAGAAAATGGCTGACTCATAAATAGAATGATAATTTGATATTTATGAAGTGCCAGCTTTACCTATTAATGAGAATTCTGCAATTATCACTAAATTGTTTTGTGAAATTTTAGAAAATGACAAAAAAAGCGTTACTAAATTTTACAATTAAAATTCAAGAATGGAAAAATCATTTTGTGTAAATAATTATTTAGATACATATTCCTTTGTATTGATAGAAGTACTAGCATTATGGTCTTTCCCTCTCAAACCAAATATCCCATCCAAATATCAAACTACGAAGCAATGAATATTTATGATGAAGACTACTGCATATAGTTGACACTCAATTATTTATGGAATGAGTGAAGTTGTGTAATCAGTTGAAAGATACTTTGAAAGGGAAACAGAGAGATTGGATAAACATTAGCTGGTTTTACATTATCTATGTTAGGGAAATATGAGACTATATAAAGGAAATGACATTAATGCCTTCCCATTTGTTCTGGTTCTTACTGCTGCCTAATAAAATGTCTGAAAACATAGTAGCTAAAAACAACAATAAGTATTTATTTTGCTCACGAATCTGCAATTTGGGTAAGAAGAGCTCCTTTTTTGCTCAACATGGTATAAAGTGGATGGCTCTGCTAGTGGCTAAAAGACCTACGTTCCAGAGGGCTGCCTTACAAGACTGGCAAGTTTGTGCTGGCTCTTGGCCCCCACGTGGGCCTCACCCTACAGACTGCCTATGGGCCCTTTGGTCTTCCTCACAACATGGAAACTGGGTTTGAACACACACAAAGTAGAAGTTGCTAATTTCTTAAAGCCTGAGCCCGGAAACTCACATAGTGTCGCTTCTTCTGTATTCTAATATTAGGAAGTCACAGAGCTCAGATTCCAAGGGAAAAGACATTCACCTTTAAAAGGAAGGAATTTCAGAGAATTTGCAGACATGTTTGAAAACAGCCACACATTGCATTAAAACAAAACTCCAAGCTTCTTTCCTCAGCTTCAAGGTCCTAGGGGTTGGTAAACCTTTTCTGTAAAAGCCATACTGTAAATGTTTTAGGCTTGATGGGCGAAAGGACAATCTCTGTTGCAGCTACTCATCTCTGCTTTATTAGTGAGAAAACAACAATAGATGATACATGAAAAAATGGGCATGTCTATGTTCCAGTAAAATTGTATTTACCAAAGCATATTTCAGGCCAGATTTACCTTACAGTGCCAACTTCTGCTGTGGATGACATGCTTCCTCTTACTTCTCTATTCTCTCCTCTGCTTACTACACTCCAATCAAACAGCTTCAAATCCCCTAAAAGAAAAAAGTTTGTTTTCTCTTGCAGCCTGTGCACACCCTATTCCTAGTAGCACTTGCTTTAGCCTAAATGTTACTTTCTGAGCGAATTCTTAACTGTCTTATAGATCTCCCCTTGCTATTCTCTATGACAATGTTCTATTGCCTTACTAGTACCTTACATCTTATAATTAACATATGTATTTGGTTTCTTTAGTATTCCACCAATATTTCAGTGTCTACTGTCATCTAGAAGCAGTCTAGACAGTAGGATGAAGTTGGCGATCATGGCTTACAAGACTCCTGTGCACATGGGACAAGCATTCTTTTGGGAAAAATAGGCAATAAACAAGGAGGCAAATAAACAAGAAAATATCTGCCTTTTCTTTTTTCCCTCTGTCACCCGGGCTGGAGTGCAGTGACACGATCATGGCTCACTGCAGCCTTGACCTCCTGGGCTCAAGCTATCCTCCTATGTCAGCCTTCTGATTAGCTGGGACTATAGGCATGCACCATCACACTCAGCTAAGTTTTTCTTTTTATTATGTGTAGAGACGGGGTCTCCCTGTATTGCCCAGGCTGGTCTTGAACTCCTGAGCTGAAGCGATCCTCCTGCCTCGGCTTCCCAAAATGCTGAGATTACATGCATAAGCTATTGTGCCCTGTTGGAAATATTTGATACTGCTTAGTGCTAACAAGAAAATTACACGGGACTGTGTGAGACAGGTCAGGGGAGGCCTCAGTGGAGAAATGCTATTTGCTAAACACTAAACTATAAGGAACTAGCCAAGCAAAGATTTGGAAGAAGAGATTTTCATGCAAGGAGAAAAGCCCATGGGGCATGTGGGCTCAGGCGAGTACTTGGCAAGACTGAGGAAGCAGAGACAAGCCGGTACAGCTGGAGCAAAGCATGTGAAGCGAAAGATGCTAAGGGATGAGATCAGAAAGACAGGAGCTGCAGGGTTCTACAACTACAAGATAAGTTTAGGTTTTATTCTATTATGTGTCTGCATGCATTAATCTTCATCCACCATATAGTGCGTGTGCATTGTGCTGGGCCTGTGTTAAGTCCTAAGATAGAGCAGTGAATGTGCGTGTCCCACTACACTACATGCTCCACAAGGGGCATGAATAAATGGGAATATTACAATCTACATCTATTTTAGGCTGGGCTGCAAAGAAGTAGATCCTGAGATACCAATTTTTTTGGAAGTAATTTATTAGGAATGTCTCAAGGAGCAGGAAGTTGTCGAAGGGAAGGAAGCCATACAAAGGTGCAATATCAAGTACAATCCTAGAAAATCTAACTTAGGTTCAGCTCTACAGTGGTGATCTGGAGTCAGTTAGATTATACCTCAGAGTTGTTCCTATCCAGGACTGGGGAGCTGGGCATTTATACTAGTTACTAAAGTAAAACAACGAGCTTATCAATTCAATAATTGGTCAGTCTCAAGGGAACATCAGTTTTCAGGAAACTCTGGTTCTTTGCCACACAGGACATGATGGCAGTCTTCCTCTGACAAGGAGAGAAGATGCTGGCTGTGAAGAGTTGATGTGCACCCAATGGTGAGGACACAGAGGCATATGGGCAGAGCCTGAGAACATCTCCTACAGTTTCATAAGGTTTTCCATATAAGAAGCACGTTAATAGAAGAAGCAAGCTATATAAGCAAGTTCCATATAAGAAGCACGTTAATATAAGGAGCAAGTTAATGTAAAAAGCACATCAAGAAAATGTCCTGTGCTCCAAACTGTGGGCTAGGTGGAATTGTTGCAAAGGGCCTCAGCTAATAAGCTTTATCCTACGTAAATAATACTCATGCTTATGTTCTATTTATTTTAAAAACTTATGTAGATGCTACTGTGGTTGATAAAATACAAGCTCATTTACAAAGTGTTATTGAATTGATAAGCTCGTTGTTTTACTTTAGTAACTAGGGACGTAAAAGGCATCACTATTATTATTATTTGGAAGACTGTGACATACTTTTGGCATGGTAAAGGTATTTTCAAGCTCACAAATATGGGAGCCCTAATGTAAATGTTCATAAATTCTTTATCACTAAAATATAACTGTTTCTTTTTTCAGAACTGAGATGGGAAAAAGTGATGTGAAAGAAGCAAGTAATATTTTTTTAGAGTAAATGGTTATTCAAGTTGGATGAAGCATGGTGAGAAATTTTCTTAGGTCTTGAGACAAGAGCCCTGGCTCTGAACAAGTCACACCCCCAATTTCTATGTATTTTTTGAATAACGTATTATTTTCCTGCTTTGAGCCATGGATACTGGAAAAAGGCAGCTGTAAGATGTTTTAGTGAACATAATACACTGTCACTATAAAAAGTGTTTGCTGTTATAAAACATTGTTTCTCACTTCATTTCACATAATCATAACCCATTAGGCATCTCTGTCTTTGACCTTCAATAAATATTTGAGGACACAAAAAGCTACACATGATATAATGGAATTCTCCACTTTCAATTTGTTGAAGAAAAAACTTCTCTTAGCTTCTTTGATTCTCATTTCCATTTCTTTCTTTCTAGTGTGGTTACCCTTTTCAAGTACACACTATTTTTATGTCCGTATCCTAATTCTGTCAGGTTCAATGTAAATGATTACACAAGAGTGGTATTTAACACATGATTTCTTAGCAGCTGGCCGAATCACCAGCATTTTATGGGACTTTTCCTTTTCTTTGGGCATGACACTAGGAAGATCATTGCACAAACGTTTCGACTCGCTCTAAAATAAAAGCCAACATATTCTCATTCCAAAACTCAGGAACTTTTACTTTTGAACTGACTCTTTTTTCTTTTTCTGCAAATAATTTTGTCCTCTTTAATATCACAGCTTTTGTTAACATATTTCTTACAGGCTTGATCAGTAGTTTTCAACCAGGGAAAATGTTGCCCTACAGAAGACATGTGGTTATCATAACTGGGGAGCTGGAGAGGATACTGGAATCTACAAGGCAGAGGCCAGGGATGCTGCTAAGCCTCCTGTAACACTCAGGACAGCCCCCCACAACAAACAATTATCCGGCCCCAAATGTCAGTAGTGCCAAGGTTGAGAAACCAGAGCTAGATTAAGGTCTTGCCTCCATGTTTTTGACTACATGGATGCTGGCAATAGTTTATAAGCTTTAGAAGCCAGTAATTAAGTCAGTCCTTAGATTTCCACACAGTGAGGAGCAAATAAGATCAAAGCAAACCAGTAGAGCTTGGCTCCCTCACCCTTCTACCACATGGAGGTCAGATACCTGTCCTTGAGCTTATGAGAAGAAGCCTAAATACCAGGATTTGGATGCTTAACACCCTGTGTCACTAGCGGGGTCACAATAAGGTGACTGAGCCTCTCATCACTTCCTCCAGTAGATGATTAATTATGAAGAAAGGTCTCTGCATGAACTCAAAATTTCAGCTGTCTGCCAAAGCGAGTTGTCTGTGTTCAGGAAACATCTCTTTCAATTCAAGCCACCAGAAACTGATTATGCTTAACCTACATATGCTCTTTGCAGAGCCAGCCTTCACAGGCAGATAAAAATGAAATTTCATAAGCATTGTAGAGTGCTAAAAATTTGGGTGGCAAATCCACAAATACTGCCATCAATATCCTCAGGCTTAGAGCTGCTATTAACATCAGGCGTACATACTATGACTTTATTTCCTAAACTACATAGATAGTGCTTACATGTATGGATTTATTATCACATTTGGCATATGTTATTTATAGCATAAGAAAGGTGAAACATTCTGCAGCATTGCATGTTAAGATTAGGATTTATTGTCCAGGAATCCTTGAACAATTTTATCAAAAGCCCATTTCTAGGTGGTGTTTTTCTGCAATAAATCATACAGCAAGAATCTATCAGTGGACACTAGGAAGAGATAAATGAGTGTAGAGGAAAGAGGATCATCACAGATTTTTTTCTGTATCATGACCTGTCATTGGCAGAAATCCATTTATTATGGTTCACAGATGATTTTTTTACCTACTCACTGTGTTTTCTGTTTGGGGTGTTAGCTGAGATAAAATGAAAACTGGGCAAAATGTAAGCTATCAAAATCCATGAAGACAGACATAACTTAAAGATCATGATACCAAAAGTATCCATTTTTTTCTCCTTTCATGTAGCTGCAAATTTTTTTGAAATGTCTTTTTAAAATGTAAATATTTTAATTTTTAAAGTAACTGTTTCACTCAAGTAGGTTAGAATATAAGTAATAGAAATTCTGTTGCAGATCAGAACTTTGCCCCAGAATGTTGTTTTAGCAGAAAAGCAGAAACGGTATCTAATAGTTGTTGAGTAGTTGTCAAGCACCCCCTCAGTGAGTTTTCTGTCCTTCTCTTACATCCTTTCTCATTTAATCTGTAATCAGGACTCTATAATTTGGAACAAGACCAGGTACATGAAGAAATAAATGCTAAATGCCAGGCTAAATGCAAGAATAATTTTTATGAAGTTGTTACTACTATTATAATTGAATTTACAATTTACATTTGATTGAAAGAATTCTTTAAAATGTAGCATTTCAAGTTTCTTCTTTATTATATTTATTTTTGTGCTACCTTTCCCTCTACAAGTTGTCTAGGCAAAGAAAAAACTTGTAAAATGAGTTTCTGGCTTCTTAAAATGACACACTAACAAGTATACATTGAGTGAATGCTGTATTTCCACAAGAATTTTCAAAACAGGTTTTTTTTTTTTTGAAGAGGAGGCTTGCAGGGGAATGGGGTGGGACCCATCTCTGCACACTCTGGGATAGGGATCCATCAGCTTGAGATAATACATCATGACACCCTAGAGAGTCACTCTCCCTCCACAGCCCTTCACAATACAGCCCCAAATGGATACTTGCTTTAAACATAATATGGATGAGCAATAGAGAAAATACAGATGGACAATTGCTTTTCCAGTGTGTGACCCATACCAGGTCCCAGCTCCTTTATTTCAAGAAATCCAGAGCAATTGATGTTCCCAACTTACCTCCTCCTTCCTGGGCAGGTGAGGACACCCCTCCATCTAGGAGCATGTAAGCCTGAACAACAACCCTTAATCCACAGAAAGGAGCCAATAGCAAAACTGAAGTGAATGATCCCTTCCTCTAATTTATCAAATACAGTCAGCCTGTCTACAATACTTGATTAGGAGAAATTGCATCAGTTTTTTTGGTCATGGGTAAAGCATCAGGGACTAGATGAGGCAAGTAAGGTAATTGCCTGGGGTGCAAAATTTAAGGGGAAATGAGGAAGGTGCCCCAAAACTCAGTGATCAGAATAAATAATATTTTAATGATATTTTTAAAACTTAAAATTACAGAAAAAAACTTCATGATGAGAAAAATATCAAAATTTTAAACAAAAACAAGATTGATATTACTGATTTTGTTGTTGTTCTAGAGTGGCTCAGCATGGAACTAACTGCCCAGTACACACTGAAGTAAGTGGAAGAGAAAGTTAAAGGGAGCCATCGCTATCTTTGTAACTTCAGTGGTTCTACTTGGATATGCTGAACATCTTCTGGAAGCAGAAATCTATCATGTGTTGTCAATGCTGTGAAAATTGTGCTTGGGAGCAACACATTGGAGCTGATGGTGGTAGTTGACTCAGGGTGTAGTCCTGGTCTGCCACTCACAGTTGTGTGACCTTGGGCAAGTCATTTGACTTTTCTCATGTCAACATCCTTAAAAGGATGTTGGTGAAAAATAAACATTTTAAGATATTTCTGGAACCTGCCCATATCAACAAGAGACTTGGATGGATTAAAATGGATGATTTGGCTATTGAATTGAGTATTTATTCAAGGTTAACCTGAATTATTAATTATTTTGTTTATTCTCCAAATAACATTTCATTAGGTCACCTTTTACCTCCTTAAGCTGAGTAGCAGAGAGGCCCTGACATCAACTCCAAGGGCTGGTGGTAAATTCTATTTCATTCCCTGCCAAGATTATATATGTTTTGAGGATTCATAAAAGACTTGAGTTTATTAATCCTCTGTTTTTAATTAACATTTTGTTTGTTTCAGCTTTTTGTTTGTTTTTGAGACAGGGTCTTGCTTTGTTACCCAGGCTGGAGTGCAGTGGCTCAATCACAGCTCACTGTTACCTCAAATTCCTGAGCTCAAGGGATCCTCCTGCCTCAGCCTCCTAAGTGGCTGGGACTACAGGTGCATACCATTATCCCAGCTTATTTGGGTTCTTAGGTGCATACCATTGTCCCAGCTTATCTGGGTTCTTAAAATGTGTGATGTTACACGACTCACTCCTTTCCAGCTAAACAGTCCATTCCTGTGGGGATCCAGATAGAACTAAAACTGGAGAATGGGATCAGAGAAGCAGGTCATTGCTAGTCAATTTTAGAGTGAAGTCCATTAAAAAGAAGATTTATGAAGAAAGTGGTTGTGCATCACATAATCATCTCAGAGTTTTCTAACTGGCTATGTTAATCAGATTTTACCCTGATATTAGTAACTTGAAATTTCATTTAAATTCTTTGCCCAATAATTATTCCATCTTTTCCTTTATAGAATCTTGAACACTCATTTTTGTTTAAATGTTAGCCAATATCTTGAAAGTACTGTGCCCAGTTTTTTTTGTAATAATGGAGTATTTCATAAAGGAGTAATTATAAATCATAAATGACAGAAAGCAGAAATATTTTATTCTTTTTTATTTGAACTAGGAAAATTTGAACTATCAGACCAAATAATCCCACTTAAGGCCTCTGTTGTAAAGAAATCATAAAGAAAGTCTGATTGCGTGGTATGTGTGAGAGAGAGAGAGATCACACATGGGTGTGTAGAAATCTGAACTTAACTTTTCTCTTGCTTCTCCAGTGACAACTGGTCCCCATCTACCTGCTCTGTAAACCTTATTATCAGCAAAGAAGTATACAAAGCCTTCACTCTCCTCCGAAAAGCAAGGTAAGGATACCCTGGGGCTGATAGTACATGTGGTGTTTGATTGTAAGCCGAATGGGGAGAATTTAAATGCTTAACCATTTAAAATAACTTAGATCAATTGTTATAAGGGGAGTGACTGATGGAAACAGAGGAGAAGACTGACTGGACTCTTAACCCGTTGCAGGGTGTAAATTAAAGGCTGTCTTTGGCCATTTTAACTTAGTCCAGACATTGTACACAATTATTGTCTCAACAGGATAGAAGAATAAAAGGAGCTTGCTTCCTTTGCCACAGGTTTTTTTCTTACCGTCCCTGACATCTCTGAGGGTGGGGAGGGGGGAGGCAGAGAAAAACAGAGAGAGAGAGAGAGAGAGAGAGACAGAGACAGAGCAACAGAGAGACCGACAGAGAGAGAGAGAGAGAGAGAGGAAGAGAGAGATGCATGTTACTTTATTAGTTTGGAGAATTAACCTGAAAAGGAATGTGAGTCACATGTTTGTTTAAAGCACCCCTATGTTAATTGATCAGAAATCTTCCGTTGGCAATAAAACATTATGAATTTAGAGGCAGAAAAATAAAGTTCCCTTTGTTACCAGAGAAATAAAGTTGTATCTGGGAAAGTGACAATAACAATAAAAACAAAAAGCTTTTCGGAAATGGTGGTTTGATCATTCTCACCTAAGAATTGTTGTTAAGATAAACAAAATTACAAGCCAAAGAGATATTGACATTATCTTGTTGTATTTTCAGCTTTTGGGGCTGCCTTCTTGGGCTGATGTTTAAAGGATTAGAATGAAGCTTAGCTTCTGTGTGTTTTTGAAACTTCCCACAGATCAGCCTCTGAGAAAAAAATGCCCTGGTGTATCATGTTTCTAACACTTAAAGATCTAATTGGGATATTGTTCTGTACATACTGTTAGACACTGTAGTGACAAGAAGAGTCCTAGCCCACATTGGCCAGGAGCCAATACATACCTTCTCCGAACAAAGTGCAGGATAATTAAAGAGCAACTACCAAGAGAGCACCACAGAGCCTGCACAAAAATAGCCATCAATAAAGTGCTGGAGAGCTGGCTCCTTGGGAACGTTGAGCGCTCCTTCCTACATTCACTTCGCTTTTCAAATACAGTTCATCAGAGCTATTTTTCTTCTCACTTTTTGAGTATTTTATAAGTAGTTCTAAATTTTTTTAAAAATTAAATATCTCCATCTATTATCTATGCAAAATTACCTGAAGAGCACTGTTAGGAGATTCAAAGTATATTTCATAAAATTTAAGGGAACCAAGGCATTTAGAAGCTTCATTTCAATTACAAATGACAACTAAGAGCTAAATAAAATGCACAGGGTATTTTTACATCAGTCACAATTCCTATTCAAACAACCTGTTTAAATGTGCACAGGCCTTTCAGGCAGAGCCACTCAAATGCCCTTGCATAGCAGGTTCTGCAAGTAAATCAGGAAGGCGTTAGGATTGTATAAAACTGCAACATGACCCCGGTAGGCTCAATTACCTTTCCAGCATAACCACTTAAAAAATGGTTTTTCCATTCTTTTTTTAAAAAAACAAAACAAAACAATTTTGTACAAATCATGAAGCATTGAGAACCTCTGAGTAGCTGATTCTTACAGTGACCCTAAAGGATTTACACCAGAACTTCCCAACACCACTAAAGGGAACAATGCATATAAATCCCTTCCGCAGTGATGGGGAAATGGGATCCTTAGAAAGCGCCTTCTCTGTTCAATGAAACCAGCCAATTTTTTACTCTTAAAATATGATTCCATCCACAGGGCAACTTCAAAATTGTTTCTCCACATTTCTTTAGATCCTGTGTAAATCAAGTGCTGTTCGGCAGATACCATGTATAAATCATCCATATTTTAGCCCCTCTCTTTTTATAGAACGCATTTGCAAGATCAATTTTTGATTCTGCAGAGCTCCCTTTACCAGCTTAAACTAAAGATGACTTGCTTTTTTATGTTAGTTTGCCTTTTTCTAAGTAACCCTCAGAAAACTCAGTGATAGTCTAAGCTCAGCGCACAATTGTCTGGCAAGGTCAAATGGAGAGTTACAACAGACAGGCGTCTATTTATTTATACATGTTGCTGTGTGCTGAGGAGTTAGCCTTAACACATTCAAGTTTCTAAATCATAGAACTTGCTTTCAAATCAACTTCCTCAGGACAGCTGAAAGATTCAAGTCAATAGATAGTCTGATGTTGTTGTTTTTTTTTTTTAATTAAATCTCTATAGGGTCATTTAATGATATTGTTAGGATGCTTGATGCAGCCCCCAGGTAGAAGACTGTCTGCAAGGCATAAAGAATGAGCTGCTCTCCTTCTGCCACAGCCTCTGCTGATTTACAACCACTTTGTGTTTGATGTTGGACAGGATAATTTCATCAGTCTCCAACCCTTGTGATCACCTCCCAAAATGACTTGTCCGGTGAAGCCCCAGCAGAAGATTGCTTGTCACCTGTAGGAAGTAGCTGTCTGCTCTGAGTACTCTTTCCTCATAAATGTAATCATCTGTTAGTTATTCATTGAGCTATACTTCATGGGCTCGATGGAGTGGTGAGGGCAAGGGACCAACTCTTCACTGGGAAAATGCTTAGAAACAACGTTGATGCTTGTTTTGTTTTTCTTCTCTTTCTTATCTCTTTCTCACACAGGAGGAAGAAATATGCATCTGGGTTCATTTTTGAAGGTTACTATGGAAAACATCCATTTAAGTACTTTTAAGAATTTTTTTTAATTTAAAAAATTTTACAGTTGAGGAAATGGACTTAAAGATGGTGGGTAATTTGCCAAAGGTCACATAGCTCATCAGGTTTGCCTTCTTCTTTCATGAGGACTGTTGATGTTTTATTGAAACCCAATCAGTCTTTATTGTGTTCCTATGTGTTAAGGCTAAGCTCCAGGAATTCTCACTAATTTGTGAGGAAATATTTACACCAATGGCTGGCTGAACTTTGTTGTTATGACTCATTTCCCATTGGTGAAGATACAATTTATTTATCTTGTTGGAATGGATGTGTCTATCTTATGCGTATCCCAGATTTGTTTTTGAGACGCACACAACACATTTGATTTCACAGTTTCACAGCTAAAAAGGAATTTGCCTCAGAATAAATTGCATCTTGAATCTCATCAAAATCTGATTTAGATAATATTTAGATAAGACTTTGGACTTTAGATTTTTGAGTTGATGCTGGAACAGGTGAAGACTTTTGGGGCTGTTCGGATAGAAGGAATGTATTTTGCTTGTGAGAAGTACATAAATTTGGGGATATCAGGGGTGGAATGCTATAGACTGAGTGTTTGTGTCCTCCCAAAATTCATATGTTGAAATCCTAGCCCCCAATCTGAGGATACTAGGAGGTAGGGCCTCTGGGAGGTACATCATGAGAATAGAGCCCTCATGAATAGTATTAATACTCTTATAAAAGAGACTCCAAAAAATTTCATGATCCCTTCTGCCATGTGAGGACTCAATGAGGTGACTTCTGTCTATGAACTTGCAATCAGGCACTCACGAGACACTGAATCTGCTGGCACCTTGACCTTGGACTTTCCAGCCTCCAGAACTTTGGGAAATAAATTTCTGTTATTTATAAGCCACCCAGTCTTTGCTATTCTTTTGTAGCAGCCTAACTAGTCTAAGAAAAAGCATTAAGAAAATAAAACCTATTATAGGTTTTGTTTTGCTTTTCAAATAGTTTTTAATTGTAAATAAATATATGTAAATAATAATGGCTACAAAGCATTTAAGGTATGCTGGGTACATATCTTAAGCGTTTTATGTATATTATCCACTTAGCCTTCATTTATTCTCATGAGGTAAGTTCTAGTGTCTTCATTTTATGGGCAAAGAAATAAACATAGAGATGGTAATTTGCCAAATGTCAAATAGTTCATCATATCTGCATGATTTTCTTTATTTCTAACTAATTAGCAACAAATCATTATTTCAATCATGTGACACAGTTGCCTGTCTTACACTTTTAAGCTTAATCTAGAATGAAATAATTTACACTATGTATTTAGGCATCGTGGTCAATCTAATACAATTCTCAGCTAGCTACTTCATTCATTCATTCATTCGTTAATCTAACATCTATTAAGCATTTTCTGTGTGTCAGGCACTAGGGATACAGAGGTGAACAAAGTAAATACAGCCCTTGCCCTTGGTAGAGTGGAGGACTCACCTGAGTGTGCAAGTCATAATATAAATCATGCAAATGATTGTTTGATCACTGCCTATAAGGGCCTCAAAGAAGAAATCAAGGGGCAATGAGCGAGCGTGTTTAGTCAGCGTGGCTGAAGCAAATCTCCAGAGGATGGGTCTCTTAAGTTGGACCATAGAGGATGTCTATCTCTCCAAATGACACAGGGCCTCTCAGGGACCCAGCATGCAGCAGATATATTCACCCAACAGATTTATTGTCCCAAATCACTGCACAATTTCTCTTATCCCTATCTTAGAATGATTTGGCAGAGAGGCTTCTGGGACCTCAACAGTGTAGTTGCCTTGGTATCTTAGTAAGGCAGAAGAGCAGAACTTGAGAGGGACAGTGAGCTTAGGGTTGTGCTCAGCAATCCCAACCTGGATGTTGAGGGTGGGTGGACATGAACTCAAGCTTTACTTGGATCAGTCAGTCTTTTTATCTTAGGGGCGGTAAATGGGACACAGGTACAGTAGATTCAGAGCAGTGGCCAGGCTTGAAGTTAGGATTCTTAGTAGGTTTGAAGCAAGATATTAAATAGTCTGGTAGGTCCCCATAAGTTCTCATCCAGTTGATTCAGGGTCCTGAGAAGCATTCTAGGTCGAGGCACAGTCCCAGGAGCAGATCTGCAGAGTATTCAAGATATAGTCAGAATCTTATTAGTTGTCTTGAGGTGGATTAGATCAGGGCCTGGGAAGGGGCTAAGCATGCAGTTTAGAAGCTGCAGTGAGAAGACCTAAGCATGTCAGGTTCCAGAGCTATTATCTATTCCCGTGCTGAAAATCAACTGTGCCAATGCATGTAGGTTGATCCTTCTACCCTGATGGGCTTGACCAGAACATTCTTTCCATCCCTAGTTTTGTATTAATAATTGAATTCCCAGAGCACAAATTTGCTTTCCAGATATCACCAAATACATCTTCAACAGGGACCCCAGTACTGCAGGCCTTTTGTTGGCACTTTGCCCAAACTCATCAACAAAAAAGTAAAAGGTGTTCTGCTTTTACTTAAAAGGTATCTGGATATTCTCTGGAGGAAGAAAGACTTTTCTGCATAAAGCAATATAAGGCAAGGTATTAGTAGGTTTTCTGTTGCTATATACCAGTTTTATTTGGCTCATGGTTCTGGAGGCTTGGGAAGTCCAAGAGCATGGCATCAGCATCTGACAGGGCCATCCCATGGAGGAAGGGAAAGCAGGCACATGAGACAGGGAAAACGGGGCTGAACTCCCAAGATACCTAACCCATTCCCTCCACAGTGGCATTAGCCCACTTATGAGGGCAGAGCCCTCAATACCCAATCACCTCTTGGAAGTCCCACCTCTTCATTGTCATAATGGCAATTAAATTTCAACACGAATTTTGGAGGGGACATTCAAACCGTAGCAGGTAATAAATGCAGTTAATAACTGTAATGAAGTAAAAGTGACATGTAACTTTATTAGCCAGGGTTCTCCAGAATCAACAGGGTGTGTTTATGTGCATGCCTGTGTGTGTGTGTGTGTGTGTGTGTGTGAGAGAGAGAGAGGTTTATATTAAGAAATTTGCTCATTTGCTCACAGAATTGTAGGGGCTTACAAGTCCTATAGGTAACCTATAGTTTACTCCAGTTCATGTAACTCATACTTCCCAAATTCCCATTTCCTTTTTTTTCTTGTTAAAGTATGTTCTTTTTTTTTTTGTTGCAAGAAAGGATCTTTCTCCCAGGCAGGAGACTTAACAAATAGCAAAGCAATGACATTTAGACATAGTAGGTTTTCAATACTTTTTGTTAATATATAATAAACGCACATATTTTTGGAATACATGTGATAATTTGATACATTCATATAAAGCATAAAGATCAAATCAGGGTCATAGGGATATCCATTATCTTAAATATTTATCTCAATAATATTTAATTTAAAAATGAATGAATGAATGAATGAAACAAAAGATCCACCTTCTCTTAAGTATAATATAAAGAGCAGGACTTGGAAGGCTGATGTTCTGTTCTGTAATATGCAGACTGAATAAATAGAAAGTCCCTCTGTTATGGAAGTCTCATGAATGTGAGAATAAATTTATCTTTCTGCCAGCTAGGATAGGGCTATTATCCAGATTATGCCTTCCTGGCAGAGCCTATTCAACATCTACATAGAGTCATTGGTGTTCAAAAGAAAAGGGATTCGCCCTTTAAAAAGTACACCATAAAAAATAGACTGGTTGGCTATGAAGCTGCCTGCAAAAGGCTACAATTATAGTGCTGGATAAATAATACCTTATACTATAGGGGTGGGGGTGAGGGTAAAGGCAGACAATGGGGAGAGGACAAACAATGGAAGAAGCAAGAAAAAAGTCTTGTTTATAAACCAGGATAGCAAAATGGAAGGTGAAGACAAGAAGGGACATGGCACTCCTTCCCAAAAGGTCAATTTACTAAAAAAAAAATATATATATATATATTTAATATATATATATATATAATTTGTAGAGCTATAGGAAAATCTTTTTATATTAAAACCATTATACTTGTATTATCATAGAATATAATATTTACATAAATTGTTGAGCAAAATATTAGTTTTCTAGAAAATTGTGACTGTGATGAATGTTGTTTCAAGGTACTAAAAAGCTACTGGTTGAGTGCTGCGTGAAGTGTTATCTCATCTAAGCCCCATAAGGAATTTATGAGGTTGAAATTCTTATTGTGTTTTTGAGAACGAGGCAGCCAAGGCACAGGACAGTTCATTGACTTGCCCCTGCTTAGATAGCTGGTAAGTGGAGGGCCCAGCCCAGACTTTCTAATCCAAAGCCCGGGCTCTTAACAACCACCTTATCCTAATCCTCATTCCCAGACCTCTGTCGCCCCATTCTAATCTTCCACCATCAAGGGTGCTGTACTAGAAGAGATGGAAGAGAATCTAAATTTGATCACCTCACCAGAATCTTAATAACTCCACTAATTGGAGCTGATTAGTCAGGAAATATTAGGAGTCAGACACAAGTAAGCCACTGGGGAAAGAGATGGCTTTGTTTGGTTTTCCTTTCTAAGCTTGTAGAAGAAAACCTAAAAACATGTAAAAAGGAACTGACAATTTCAAGATTGATGTGCTTTTTCTTGTTAAGGCTAAATATCAAAAACTTTAAAAATAACTAAAAAGCAAACAGCAATAACCTTTTAAGTGCTGTGATTCTGGAATATGAGTAGAAAACCAGGGTTTGTTTGTTTGTTTGTTTTTCCTAAGTAAGGGAGTTATGATATAATTGCAAAATATAATGTAAGAGTAATGAGAAAAAGAACCTTTTTGACTTGCCCACTCCTGCACCTCCAAGACCTAGAGCAATGATAGGTACATAGTAGCTGTTCAATAAATACTTGTTAAATGAATGAATGGTGATAAAATTAGGAATTAAATCATTGAAATGGTGCACTCTGGCCTGTGCATGATGTTTTGTTTCTTCTGAATATTATTAGTGTAGTATTTGTTGTTCAAGAAATGGACAGTTATTTAAGTCATTTATTTAAAAGTTGTTGTTTTATTTTTAAGAGACAGGGTCTTGCTTTGTTGCCAGGCTCTGGAGTGCAGTGGCATGATCATAGCTCACTGCAGCCTTAAACTCCTGGGCTCGAGCAATCCTTCCACGTAGCTGAGACTATGGCACGTGCGACTGTGCCTACCTTAAAAGTATTCTTTTAAATACTTGGCCTTACTTGATGGCTGTTACCTGATAATGACCTTACAAACCTATCAGCAAGAAAGAGCCTTAGGTGATTGACTTTAGCAAATTTAACCTATTTCAGTGAAAGAGCCACACTATAAAGTACGAAAGTCCCAAATTTAACACATCTTCTCCAGCGTGGCATATTATTTAAAAGGTAAAAATTATATCCTCTTAATTTGCATTTGTTCAAATATTAATAAAGTTGAACATGTTACCATATGTGCACTAGCTTTGTTTTTTCTTTTGTTCTTAAATTTTCCTAGATTACCTGTCAGGGGCTTGGTGTTCTTCTTATCAATGTGCATGAGTTCTTTAATATTTTTTGTGCAATGTTTTTTGTATATATACTTCCCAATCTACTGCTTGCCTTTAGAGCAATGTCTTTTAAAACAGAAAATTCTCAAAATGACAATGTCAAATGTACAAGAGAGGCAAAGAGTACCATAAGGAATATGCAGAATATTAGCAATTCCAAGATAAAATTTTTTTAACAATTTTTTTTACTTACCTAAATTCCCAAAGTCTTTGCTCTAGTAATTCATCAGTCACAATTGGAGAATAAATCACAACTGTGATACATTCTGCTGTAATGAAAACGGTAGTGACTGCTTATTACAAAAGAAGGTGTGTTTTACAACAAATTTAGTCATTGGCATACATCTAAATATTTTGGAATTTCTCCAATATTCATGTCATTAGAACAAAGGCAGCTCACTTTACTTGTATAAAATGGCAACCTGCTCTTAAATGGAATTGGGTTGCTAATATGCTTAAGGAATCCGTAAAGTGATTTGGGGAGCAAGGCAGCCCATTAGCATGCCGCCCCCCATACACCAAATGCTTTTCATTTAAACTGAGGCAGTGACTCCCTCCCAAGAGAGCAATGGCACTTTCTCCAATTCATTAATCTCATAGGATTTGGTGGGCAGCTTCCAATTTACAGCCATGTCCTTCCTAAACAATGAGTGCAAACTTCATAGAAATTTAACCGTGTCGATTTTATTTCCCTGGTCTTACTGCAGCAGCACTGAGGTGAACAACGGCAAGATAAATGAAAATCCTGTGTCCAGCTCAGTGTATCAACGTCAGGAAAGAGGACAGCAAAGGTACAACTGGGAAAGGCAACACGCCTGTACATCAGACTAAGGGCTTCATTCACCCACTTCATGTGGTGAGGTCATTCTGTCGCAGCAGGCAGGCGACTTTTCAGTCTCTGACTGATGAGACTATGGAATGAGTCTCTGAATGATTATGGAAAGAGTGATGTATGTTTCACATTTAAGGCCAACTCCTAGATCACACCTCCACATCAACAGCTGGTTGTTAAGCGCCTTGTATGTACAAGGTGCTGCGTCATCAAAGTGTAAAGAAAGACTAACTGGAGTCATGGCATGGAATTACCTCAGGATGTTGCAGACTATAAAACTTACTGGAATTTTTTTTCCATATGGAATTTTTTTTCCTTTGTGTGATTTGATGTTTTTCACTTTCTAGTATGAGAACACAAAGTAAATTACTTTCAATTATTGAGTTCTGAAGCATTAAAAATTGGTACTTTTGTCACCAAAGACAGCAATAAAACCGGGGGAGAATGGCACAGGGATAAATAATTTCCACTTATTTATGTTCATTAGAAATTGCCAAGTAGATTCATTTACTCAAAAAGAAAAGTATCCCCAAGTTGGGAGGTGTCATGTTCCACTAAGAGGAAATGTTTCTTATGACCAAATTAAAACACTCAACTCTGGGAAAAAAGGTTTATTTTAGATGTTGTGATAACTGACTCCCAGCCATAATGCTCCAAGTGGGCACCAGTAATGAAGGTTTCCTTTAATAAGGTTGCTTTTCTTTAACAAAACCATATTAAATGAAATAGAAAGAAAAAGTAATGTTTGTGTCAATGAAACAGGCTTTTATGGCATCACAGCCAATGACCATGAGCACAGACAAAGTAGAGGGACTGGCATCAGGGAACATCTAAGTGCAGCCCTAGAAGGAAGAGCTTTGGCACAAGCCACATTGTGTACTCCAGAATTGCCTTCTGTACTTGTGGCAAAGATAACCTACCTGTTCCCGCTCCTTTTGGAAAGCTTGTGGTTCCGTTGAAGCATGGCAAGTGTCCCAGCCTTCCCTGGATGAAGACAGGTTGGTCCACTGGGAAATGGCTGCTGCTGATAATGCAGGTATGAACCTCTGCAAGACAGAGGAAAGACAGTCTTTGCAAAATAGACCAAATGTTAAGAGTTCATGGGAAAACACTTAAAATAAAACCATGATCCCTTTCTAAACAATTATAACTTACATGCAGAGAAGAAAGTAACTTGGACACTCCTTCCATCTACCACAAAAGGAGATGTAGGGCCTTCTTTACTCTTTAATAAAGCACCATTGTTTTTTCATGATTTTGCTTTATAGAGCTTAAATTAAAGGGAAACTAGACTATGGAGAGGCAACTGTTTTCTTTTAAAGCTTTTACAGCACCTATATTGGCAAACTCACTTGTGGGTCAGTGCTTGTTCTGAGATGACTTTTTTTTTTAAACTAAAAATATTTCAAATCATTGTCATGAAAAAACAACTACAGGGCAAGAAGTAAACTACCGGCTGGGCTTGACAGCTCACACGTGTAATCCCAGCACTTTGGGAGGCCGAGGCGGGTAGATCACCTGAGGTCAGGAGTTTGAGACTAGCCTGGCCAACATGGTGAAACCTCGTCTCTACTAAAAATACAAAAAATTAGCTGGGCTTGCTGGCGGTTGCCTGTAATCTCACCTACTCAGGAGGCTGAGGCAGGAGAATTGTTTGAACCCCAGAAGCGGAGGGTGCAGTGAGCCGAGATCGCGCCATTGTACTCCAGCCTGGGCAATAAGAGCAAAACTCCGTCTCAAAAAAATAAATAAATAAATAAATAAATAAATAACTACCATCATGCCATATAATTTTACATAAAGAATGTCCCAGTAATCTTAGTGCAATCCCCTAAGACAATCAATACATGTCTTGAATTAACTTCTCTTTTAAGCACCCAGAGCATGCTAGATATGTCCCATCCTTGGGCAAAGAGAGAACATGATCACTCACATTCTCTTGCATCATGCTGGAAGTAGTTGGCCTATCCCCAGAGCTTGAAGGTCTGGTAGGCCCAGTTGTTCTACTGACTCTGGAATAGAGAAACTTTTAAGTCAAAAGTTGGCTTCTTTGGTAAGGATTGTAGGTATTTTCAGTTACTTCATTAAGTTTACCACATAATTATAATTGAAGAAAACATAGAGTTCATTTTTAACCATTATTACAAAACTCTTCACTTCAAAAGTTGTTATTAGAAAAGAAAAATTAGCCTTTTAACAAAAACGAAGTTTGGAAAGCATTATCAACATATAGAACAAACACATGACTTTTAAACTTACTTTCTTATATAGATAAGACAAATGAGACCTTGATCTTTTAAGAAATGCCTCTGAGTATCTCCATCTTCATTTCCATGAAATTTCATAAGGACAGCAGTAATAATATAATAGAGGCTCTGAGCCACTGTTTCAGCAATGTGTGGGCTGTTTATTTTTTTCCTCTTTGTTTTTTTTTGGTGACAAAAAGTATATTAAATGCAAAAAATAATCATATTAATCAATTTTTTAGCTGCATAAAAATGTGAGTTCATTAGAATTAGGGTTTTTTTTTTTTTTAAGGTATAAAAGCTATTTATTAACAGACAAGGCCTACAGACTTATTTCTTCTTAGAAACACCGACATGGCCACGGCAGCCAGTGGGCTTGGTGTGCTGGCCTCGGACACAAAGGCCCCAGAAGTGGCGCAGCCATCTATGAACCCGAATCTTCTTCAGTCACTCCAGGTCCTCATGGAGCTTGTTGTCCAGACCATTGGCTAGGACCTGGCTATATTTTCCATCCTTTACATCCTTCTGTCTGTTCAAGGACCAGTCTGGGATCTTGAACTGGCATGGATTCTGCATAATGGTGATCACACGTTCCACCTTATCCTCAGTGAGTTCTCCTGCCCTCTTGGTGAAGTCAATGTCTGCTTTCCTCAACACCACACGAGTGTATCTTCAACCCACATTTTTAATGGCAGTGATGGCAAAAGCTATTTTCCACTGTCCATCGATGTTGGTATCAAGTACTCACAAAATATGCTGGAACTTTTCAGGGATCACTGGAGACATGGTGGCAGCACAAGCAGAGGCAGGCAGGCCTCCTGTGGAAGACAGAATTAGTTTATCCAAAACTGTATGTACTAATCAGAGTAAGATTTAGTCCAAATGTGGGTGACAACTACTAAGTTTCTATAAACACAAGCTGTAGGAGCATCAAGCAGAAACTCAAGAAAAGCCTCCTTTAGATGGTGAAGATTATATTAAGATTTAAATGATGAAAAGGAGTTAGCCAAAAGAACTAGGAAACAAAATGTTCTAGACAAAGGGAATAGCATGTTCCAGAGTCCAGAAGTGAGAGTTAGCACAGCTTATTAGGAAATTTGAAGCTACAGCATCCTGGGAGAATGGTAAAGAAAAGGCTGTAGGAATAAACAGCTCAAAATTTAGGCTTCATCCCAAGGACAACCACTAAGGGGCTTTAAGGATGGGATTGGCAAGATTAGATTTGCATTTGTTAAGATATTTTTATAACTGTCCAGAGGATGGAATATTGTGAAACATTTGGAAAAGCCAGTCAGGGGAAAATATACAAGGTATTTGATTTAAAGTGTAGGTTAATTTGAAAGATAAAAATTACAAAATGTGGACAAAGTCAAGATTCTTCCTGGGTTCACTATCATACTCAGGAGTTGAACTCTATTTACCAGAAAATAAAGAAATGAAAGGTTACAAACATAGAGAAACATGATTGCTGTATTGTTACTGTTACCGTTGTTGTATGTTGTTGTTTAGATCAGTCTTGCAGTGACTACATTTTTTGCCAATTATCCATGGCAACATGAGAAATCAGTTAGTATAGTTTAAAATTACTGTTCATTTTACTAACCTCACAATCTATAAGTCAGAAATTAGAGCAAGGTTCAGTTGGGAGATTCTACTGCCTCATTTGGCAACAACTGGGGTCACTTGATGATACTGACTTGGTAACTAGTCTATCTGGAGGGCCCAAAAATGCTTCAGTCATCAGTTTGGTGTCTTGGCTGGAAGGCAGCATTCAGCTGGGCCACTGTATCTCTCCACATAGTTTCAGAAACTGCTCACGTGGCCTCATCAGCAGGATGTACAGACTTCTTACATGATGGCTTAGGGCTCTAGTAGCAAGTATACTCTTTTCATTTTGAACATGGTGGTCCAAGCCGACATAATTCCTTTAACAACTTTATGGGATACTTGTACTTCAAATTATATTCCATTCCACAAAGCCTTTCAAAGTAAGTCCTTCTCTATCTAGGGCTTCCTGAGAGGCTGCTGTGAGACAGTGGCTCTCAGACAGGGGTCCCCAACCCCTGGGCCATGGACCAGTATCAGTCCATGGTCTATTAGGAACCTGACCGCACAGCAGGTGGTGAGCAGGCAAGTGAGCATTACCGCCTGAGCTCCGCCTCCTGTCAGATCAGCAGCAGCATTAGATTCTCATAGGAGCACCAACCCAATTGTGAAATGCACATGTGAGGGATCTAAGTTGCATACTCCTTAGGAGAATCTAACTAATGCCCGGTGATCTGAGGTGGAGCAATTTCATCCTCTCATCCCAAAACCATCTCCCTCTGGCATCCCCCATCCATGGAAAAATTGTCTTCCATGAAACCAATCTGGTGCCAGAAATGTTGGGGACAACTGCTCTAAAATTTTTAGAAGCCTGTTTAATGAAAAAAGGCTTAAAGACACATCCTTAAGATCTTTAGAAGGCCTTTTGTCTAGAGAAAACTGTCTAAAAATCTTATCTTTCTAAGGTCTTTACAACATTTCATAATCTCATGCTTGACTTCAACTTTACCCTGAAACAATGTTTTACTGCCCTAGATTCCATCCTTGCCTTAAGGCCATTTCTTACTTTGAGAATCTTTTGCTGTCTCAAGAAACTATCTTGGGCTTACTACATTTCCTCTAACTTCTGCTAGTTCCTTTGATAGTTCACTTTTATCTTCTCATATTTTATTATAGGGGGTGAAAAAAAGCCAGTTGGAACTTTCTATATCTTGCCTGGAAATCTCCCTAAGCAGGTGCATAAACACATTAGGCATTAGGCATTCTTTCAATTTTTCATGTGACCACAGGTGACAGGGTAGCCAAATCTTCCACCACTGCATAACAGAAATTCAGCCTCTAACAGTTTTCCTCACTGTCTTTCCAGCCTTCACTAATGGTTTTCTTGAGGCCTCTACAGCTTTTAGTAACAGCTTCCTCAATTCTCTCCAGGTTGTGACTGCCACCCAGTTCTAAAACCAATGCTCCATATTTCAGAATTTTGTTACAGAAACACCTAACTTCTAGGTAATAATTGTAAAAATAGATTAGATAGAGATGAGAATGGAGATCAAGACCTGTTATATTTTATATAACAATAAGAGTGTTGAAATAAACCCAAGGTACATATCATAAGCCATGGAATACTATATATTTTATGACTAATAGTTATGTAGTATTTCTAAGTGTAGGGTGCTATTCTAAGTACTTTTCATATAGAAACTAAATTAGTTCTTATTACAATAGTTGGTGCTATTGGTCTTTCCAATTTACAAATAAAGAGCTGCGGGAGACATAGTTTACGTAACCTGTGTAAAGTCACAGTGGTGGTAAATAGCAGAGCTGGATTCAGACTCATGCTGTCTGGTTCCAGACTTCATGCTCTTAACCACTACCCTATAGTGATTCATGAAATGGCTATATTGATTGATCATATCACAACATGAAAAGACATTAATAGTATGTTAAATGAATAGTGGAAATTACAAGATAGTACTTTTGTAGTTTGGCATGATATGCACTAAAGTGTTAAGAGTGCTTTGCATTAGTCCATTCTCACACTGCTATGAAGAACTGCCCAAGACTGGGTAATTTATAACAGAAAAAGGTTTAATTGACTCAACAGTCCGCATTGCTAGGGAGGCCTCAGGAAACTTACCATCATGGTGGAAGGGAAAGCAAACACATCTTTCTTCACAAGGCAGCAGAAGAGAAAAGTGCAGAGCAAACAGGGAAGAGCCTCTTATAAAACCATCAGATCTCACGAGAACTCACCCACTATCATGAGAACAGCATGGGGGAACTGCCCCCATTATCCAAACACCTCCCATGAGGTCCCTCCCCCAACACATGGGATTACAATTCAAGATGAGGTTTAGGTAAGAACACAGAGCCAGACCATATCATACTAATTTCCAAGTGTTGGGGTAATGGGTGATTTCTACTTTTTCTATTTTGTATTGTTGACTACTTTTTAAAGAATGAGCATGTGATACTTTTACAATCAGATTAAACAATAAGGCTATTTTCATTTTGGAAAGAAAATTAAAAATTGGTTTTTGGAGTAACCTCGGGTAAAAGGATGAGGGTCTGTGCTGAGACAGTGGCTGTGGAGAGAGAGAGAGAGAGAGAGAGAGAGAGAGAAGGGGACACATAGGAAAAATATTAAGGAGATAGATTATCTAGGAGTTGATTTCCTGGATTAGTAGAGGAAGGGTTGGAGGGGCAGAACATATCTGGGTAAGCAAATAAGTAGAGAGGACTTCATATTTGGGAGCTTGAACAATAAAGCAATGCTGATATTATTTGTAACCTGGATTATATTCCATCTCATCTTGTCTTCTTAGAGACATTTGGTATCTATGATTCCACTATAATTGCTCTTGTTAAAGACACTAATGGCCTCCCAATCACTGGTTCCAATGCAGTTTTAGTCCATAGTTTGTCATCTCAATAGCAATTGACACTGTTTGTCATTCTCTGTTTCTGCAAAGCTGCTTTTCCTTGGATCTCTTCCTACCACTCTGACAACTACTACTCCTTGTTTTCTCATCTTATCCCTTAATTGTGCTGTCATAGGAGCTAATCCATCAGAAACACACATCCTGGTCAAGCAATCCATTTACATGTCTTCTTCCCTCAGTGATCCTCAAATGTTTATTTCTTGCTCCAATGTTTGTGTCCAACAGCCCACTAGAAAGTCCCACTGGAAGTTCTACTGGCTTCCAAAATTCTTAACTTTCAATGTGCAGATGGGAAGCTTTTTTTAATTAAAAAATTATTTCCTATTTCTTAAGTCAGCAAAATGGCATGATCATTCAGTCATTAGGTATGGAAACCTGGGAATTATCCTAGACTGCTTCTTGTTCATCACTTAGCCCATCATCCCATTCAATCATTAAATACCATAGATTTCATCTCCTGGCTACATCATTTTCATAGATTCTTGCCCCTCTATCTCAACTGCCACCACATTTCTTCATCCTTTACCTGGATTATTGCAATATTCTCACTCAGCCCTGCTCTCTTTTAATCCTCTTTGTGAATGTATCCTGATGCAAAAATTTGAACACAGGTCTCCACCACCTCTCAATGTAAAAAACAATGCCTTTTTCCTCTCTGCATTACTAGCACTTAGCACAGTGCCCAGCATGTGGTTGGGACATCATGGAAGTTACGAATAAATGAATAGGAGTTGAGATCATTTTTGTAATAAGAATTGGAAGTCAGATGCTCCAGTATTTGAATTTTGGTTACAGCCAATGTTGTGTAAGTGACACTGCACATTTCATGCCTCTGCTGCCACCAACTAGCAAACCAGCTAAATAAGTAAATGATTAACAGCAAAATCTTTATTTCATAATTGTGTAATTATTAAAGCAACGGTACAACTATAAGGATCAAATCGACCATATCTGTAGGATACTGTAAATATGTATTCAGTATGATCATTTTAACTTATATGTGGTAACTATATTTTTAAAATATTGTTTTATATTGCTTTAAAAAAACAGTAGCTTTTATGATAAAAAACTGCAAATTTCAGTATGGAAAAACATTTTTTTTTTGAAAATTGAAAGCAAATTTCAATTACAAAACAACCAGTGCATGGGCATCAACCTGCCATTTCAGAAGCTGTGGTAAACGGACATTCTGGGGCTGAAACAGGCAAGGCCACAGCTGCTGACCTCTAAGTGGGGGATTGCTACTTTGACTGCACCTGCTGAACTATGCCTGAAAAAGACAGACTTGCGTCTTAAGCTCCTTTTTCTTTGCCTTGGCTGTTGTAGTTACAACATATTTTCAGTGCATCTATCTTTTAAATGTGTACCCTTGGATCTTATTATCCCCTATTTTTCTCTTGGTTATGATTGCATTATCTATTTAATCTTACTGCATTGTGTGGATTTCTATATCTCACCTCAAAGTCTTTTAGATTTGAATCTGGATACAAATAAATAAATCAACAAAATAAAAATAATTCCAGACATATATTTAGTATGACATTTAGAAACAAAAGATGAGATAGAGAATTGTTTTCTTATTTATTTTCTTTCTTTTGTAATTACTGCAGTTAGAAACAATCGTCTCCAAATCTAAATAAGGAGCATAACCCAGTGAGTGCTACCCTAGGAAATGTAGTATTTAGCTTTTAGTTATTGGGTGTGCACTGTGCCTATCCAGTTTGGGCTAGGATGGATTTGGAGTTTGAGTCCCAAGTTTTTAAGTCGTGGCCAGAGGGGAAACATGTTCAAAAGCAAAGGAAAAAAACGGGGAAAAAATCATGTTATTGATTTACATACCCGATGTCAAAGGAAGAGTAGAGAAGTGCCAGGCACTCAGAAAAGGGGGTTGAAGGCCTGGATTCCAGCTGTGCTTCTGCCATCAGAGGCTGGGTGTCCTCAGTGGTCATATAGCCCACAGTAAAGTAGCTCTTTCACCTTCCATAGGCCCCATCCTCCAAAGGTGAAGCCTGGCTTCAAAGACCCCTCTGGAGTTCTCTGTGCATCCAGCATGCATTTCTTTCTTTGCATTTACCACGTGGGTTACAATGATATGTTTATGAGCCTCCTCCTTACAAGTAAGCTTCTCCTGAGTGTGAGTGTTTTTAACTCAGCCCTTGATTGCCAAAGCCCAAGGTAGTATGAACCCCAAATTTCTTTCCTAACTATATTCTTTGATTATTGCACACAAGACACCTAAAATAAGCAACCCTTATAGAATTTTGTTAACGCTAGAAGCCATGTGACTTCTTGAGTGCTGAGATATCTAATAGGTTATTAAGTTGATCTGAGAGGGAGCACCTGGGATAAAAAAAAGGGGACTCAGGGCTTTAGGTTTTAGGTCTATTCCCAGGATAGACCAGTACTGCCCATATGTCTTTGTATTATGCCCTTGAAAAAATAATAATAATGGTAGGAAAAAATAGCCAAGGAGGCTAGCATTTTGAAGGGAACATGGGAAAGACTGGAGAAAAAGGATCAGAAGCAACTGGAGAGAAGGGTGGGTGTAAGAGAAGAGAACTGTGGTCAAGGACACAGCTCTGAAAATGGACAGAGGCTTTAAGAGGCTTTTGTTCTACACTTTTACTCAGAGAGCAAATTCTGAAAACATCTGAGGCTTTTGCCTTTTTGTCACTAATACTTTATCGGGGCTGCTTCAAAATGAGTTTTAACAGAAGCACTTTTAAAAAGATTGAGACAAAAATGTAATAATTGCACACTCAGGCTTGTAATTTCAGAAATTCACAGTGTTAACGGCTCCAAACACACTACTTCAAATTTGGATTCCCTTTCAGTCTTCACGAAAGACCAGTCTAGTCAGATTGAAACTGATCGCTATTTTCGAGTCACACCAGCAAATGGCTGGGGTCCATTGTTACAGTGGAAAAACTATTTTTTCCATAATTCAAAAATAATTGAAAGAATATAGCTCACCAATTTTGAGATAATGAATTTTTTTAGATAATGGTTAAGTTCAGTCCAATCTTAGAAAATTCCAGCTCCAAAGGATTTTTTTTTTTTTTGGAGAAAATAAAGAGAAAGTAATCGATGAGCAACAATGGTGTGTTAGAGCAAAAACCATCGTTTTTAGCTGTTATCTGTCACAGTCCCTAAAGGAATACAGAATACATTTTTTAAAGATATCTTTGTTGACAAAAGTCAAGAGAGAAAGTGTACTCTCCTGAGTCAAAAGGAGTCACCAACAAATTGTGATACATTTAATTGCTCAGGGTTGATGAGAGGTGGATGAGGAAGAAGGAAGGAGGTATATTCCTCTTGAGGCACTGAGAGTAGTTTATCTTCATATATTTTACAGGTGTTTTATACCAGCCTAAAGCATAGCGCAGGCCCTTACCTTGTCTTCTCCAGAAGAAAAGAAGAAAAAGAGAATGCAAAAAAAAAAAAAAAAAAAAAAACATCATCTTGATGGTAAATAGAGGAGGCACTTGTGCAGCCCTGGCCCCTGTCATTGTCTTCATTGTAAGCCATGTCAGAGCCATCACATCAGGTTGCCACCACAAGATGCATGCAAATAGAGAGACAGCAAAGCAGACAGCGTGCGCAGCCACCACCTGCACATTTCAGATTGTTGGCAGGTACATTGCAGCGGACTAAGACAGAATAATTACTGGAGATAGAGTTGGCAAGTATAGTGTATGGGAGAGACATTCAATTGCACATGAGTATGATAGGTGAGCTATAAAAAAAATGGTGGGCAGGGAGGGGGAAAATTCCCCCATTAAACACCAGACAGCTGGCAATTCTGATCTTCCATTTTGTTTTCTATGAAATAAGAAAGGCTGACCTATGAAGTCAGATGATAGCAGATTTGGGACCATTGATTTAAGCAGGGGAAAAAGAGAGCAAAATCTAGGTCTTGAGAGGAAGAGTACCATCTTGAACGCTGAATGGAAAAAGCCCTCACGGGCCAGGGACATACTGGGAAAGATGTGAGAAGAACACAGTACATGAATACATTCAGGGTAGACTATTTTTTTGTAAACCCTGGGATGTTTGTTTTACCTATCATACAACGGGGTCAGTCACTGTTCTGAGCACTTTACATTTATTAACTTATTTAAGTCTCTGAGTGACCTTATCATTGCTCTTCTTAACATCACCATTTTAGATATAGATGAGAAGCCAAGTCATGGAGAGTTAAGTGACTTGCCCAAGATCATTTAGCTGTTGTGGCAGGTTAGGGAATTCAGCCCAGGCCACCTACCCCCCAAGTACACACTCTTAACCATAACATTGGGCTGTCTCCTAATGAAAATGTATAGGTTGGGCTGGGTGCGGTGGCTCACGCCTGTAATCCCAACACTTCGGGAGGCTGAGGTGGGCAGATCACCTGAGGTTGGGAGTTCAAGACCACCCTGACCAACAAGGAGAAACCCCATCTCTACTAAAAATTCAAAATTAGCCAGGTGTGGTGGCACATGCCTGTAATCCCAGCTACTCCAGAGGCTGAGGCAGGAGAATCACTTGAACCCGGGAGGTGGAGGTTGCAGTGAGCAGGAGATTGCGCCATTGCATTCCAGCCTGGGCAACGAGCAAAACTCCGTCTCAAAAAAAATAAAAAATAAAAAAAGAGGATGTATAGGCATGTTAAATGGGATGTTGTCAGAAATTTACATAGTACAGCAACCAAAAAATGATCATTTTATGAAAGTTATCTAAACTATTCAAAGTGAATAGCATTATGTTCCTGAATGTTAGTTATTTGCATAAGAGCTATTTTTTCTATGTAAATCTCTGATAACATCCTATTTATCAAAGTTTTATCAATTGAATGCCTAAAACATATTATCACTCATTCTTTAAAAAGCTGAAATATGTACATACATATGTTATACACTTTCCCCAAATTGCAGTTGCATGTTGGGCTGGGATGATCGGCCTCAAGGTCACAGACCATGGGGCCATTAGCATCTACCTAGTTTTTATCATTCGAGCCACTCCTAAGAGCAGCACCTTAATTTCACCCAGCCAGAGTCCATGCTCCCTTATCTTCCTAGCAATACCACCCTTCCCCCATTTCCTCAGATATCTACTCCAAATTAGTGCATGATTTTCCCTTGGCAATCCTTATTAATCTAGGAGTAGACATGTGACTTGTTACCCCCATTAGATTAAAGAAAACAAGTTACGTCCTGTTATATCCCAAGGTTCCTTTCCCATTTCTCTCTCTTTCTCTCTCTCTTTCACTCTCCTTCTCTCTGTCACTGCATGAGGTCAAAGAAACATCCAGCCCTGGCAGTCCTCTTGCATCACCTACAAGGTAAATCAACTTAGTACAAAGCCTGACAACTGCAGAAGGGGAGATGAAAAGAACTAGGTCCTTGATAGTATCATTGGGCAGCTGATTGTACTGTGCCTAGAACCTACTCGACCTTTCAACTTCGTGTCTTTTGAGACAAATTTTCATATTGTTTTTCTGTTACTTGAGGCCAAAAGCATCCTAACTGTTACAAGCCTAAGACCTGCACTCCTAAATAGAACACTTCCCTGCACGCTCCATCTAGGCCCTGAGCAGCTTTGACACCAATATCCAAATACTTCTGGATCTAGAGTTTTTAGCTGTGAGACCCTTTGAATCTAGAAGACTCTTGGAGGCTGTCCAGAGTCGTAAGAAAATAAGCTCTGAGACTCTCTTAATGTACTCTGTACTCTGGCAGTAGCAATATCTTGGAAAGGAGTAGGGTGAGAGTAGACGCGGTGAGGATCAATGGGCAGCAGAAATTTGTCGGAGGAAAGAGTCTTCATTTTCTTACTGGAGTTGCTATTTTCCCCCCTACAGCATTGGTGTAATGGGTAGGAAAAAAGGGCACATTTTTCAGTAAGAACGCTAATATCAAACATTGACTTCACCACTCCTTAGCTGGGTGACCTTAAGCAAATTACTTAGCCTCAATAAACCTGTTTCCCCACCTGCAAAAATAGGAGTAATAAACTTGTTGCCTCTATTCTTGTAAGGATTATAGATAATAGATTCTCAATGACATGTACTAAGTCCCCAAATGGTAACAATTATTATGATCTTTGATTCTGCATCACTACTTTCCAACACTCTCATTTGTTCAACAAACAACTATTGAGCACCTACTATATTGCCAAGTATTGTCATAGGCACCAGTGCTTAATAACACGCTTATTACACATGAGTATATATTATAAGGAAAATATTTATGCATTAGGTCTAGAAATTAGGTAGATACTAATTACAGAGATGTGAACAAGTGTATATATACCTTTATTTTTTGAAATCTTTCTCTTAGCATGCATTTTCCTCCTTTTTCAGTCCTATTATAACTTACTCAAACAGGAAGGTACAGAAGCTAGGACTTCCTTTTAGGAAAATCACATTCTTGTCTCCTTCTAATCCAAACTTTGTAGTCTACTTTGTTAGGGAAAAGATATCGTAAAGTTTGAAGATGAATATGAAGAACTCTATGTGGGAAGAATGAGGACAAGTCCAGCCCCTTCTCCTTTGTAAGACTATGAGTTGAGATGGTCATCCTGATGCATCATCTTAAAGTTAATTCTTATTCCAGAGGTGAGGAGCCAACCTCCCTGCATGCCAGGAGGAGCCATGCCAGCTGTCCTTCATGATGTTTTTATCTCTGGACATTTCTCAGCAATTCTGGGCAGCTAGCATAAGGAAATTGGCATACTCCTTTGCACATGTGGTAGGACCAGAAATGGCCACCCAAGAAGAGAAGAACTTCTGAAGAATTCATGAATTCATAGGTGTGGATTAGGTTTTCTGCCCACATGGAGATTTATCCTTCAACTTTCCAGAAAATGTTATGATTAGTTGAGGGGAGAGTGGTTTATCTATACTTGAGTTGAGGCTTTAAAGGCGGAGCTACTTTCCTGAGGCCATTCTGTTGCTGGAGGCAATAATCATTAAAGAAATTTCCCAAGGGAATGGAGAATCTTTGAGTTTCAGGAACTCGGAGTATAGTGGCTCCTCCCTATTTGGTGATTTTTTTCCCCTCCATTGCCTGCTCTGGAATTCTCAATGTTATTTTGTTAAGGGAGTTTGCAGTTTCCATTCATACTAATCCAAGTGGATTAGCTCACTGAATTTTTCTCATTTCCCTCCAACTGAATGACTCTCCTTTGGAGACTCTGCTGGAAATTGGTATTATCAAGAAAAATGGTAACACAAGTGAAATCACTTTCATTTCGCTGTGTCCCCAACAAGGACGACTAACATGTAAACTTCGCCATCACCTGCTTGATGGGTTAAATAACTGGCCAAGTATGTTCAGTCAATTACTAACATTGTGAAAAACAGTTCACGTTGACCTTCTGAGGACTATAACCATTACTCCTCTATTTGGCTTCTATATTTACGTGGTCTGTTTCTTTTTCATAACAATGGACCAACTGGTTTCTTTAAAAAAATTTATCAAGATAAAAAAATTAAACACCACAATCTTGACAAAGCCTCTTTTTTGCTCTATGCTTTGGAGATTAGAAAAGGGTATAACTTATGGTCTCTAAATTCCAATTGCATCAGAAGCAAGACATAAGTCAGATAAGACCGAACAGAAATGAGAAGGCAGGAGAGGAAGGCTTGTTACATGACTGTGGTGGAATGCATGCCTAAGACATCTGCTGGCTAGAGTGATAAAGGCAGGACTTGTAAGAAGACCTTGAAGAATGGGTAGGATATAAAGAATGACAAATGAGAGAAGGAGAATTCTGGCAGGAAAGAAGAATGTCAAGGAAGGCACCATAGTGAATGTCCAGCTTTTCTGGACCACAGGAAGGCTGAGCTTCTATACCAGAGCCAGTCAGTTTAGCTTTGAGTATAAAATTCAGGTATTTCAATTGTGTCTTGCAAGCACTGGAGAGATATTGAAGACTGCACAGGTAAATGTTCTGAAGAACGTGGAATTTTATGACTATTAATCTGGCAGGTGTGGGAGGGAGGGATTAGAAAAGAGAAGAGAGGGGTAGAGTGCAGTGGCTCACACCTTTAATCCCAGCACTGTGGGAGGCTGAGGCAGGCAGATCACTTGAGCTCAGGAGTTCAAGACCCACCTGGCCAACATGGTGAAATCCTGTGTCTACTAAAAATACAAAAATTAGCTGGGGATGATGGTGGACCCCTGTAATCCCAGCTACTCGAGAGGCTGAGGCAGGTGACTCACTTGAACCTGGGAGGTGAAGGCTGCAATGAGCTGAGATCACACCACTGCACTCCGTCCTGGGTGACAGAGCAAGACTGAAAGAAAGAGAAAAAAATTAAGAGAGAAAGAAAGAAAGAGGAAGACAGGAAGTGATTGCAGAGGCCATAGCATCCTAAATCAGGATGCAGTTAGTGGGGAGAGCAGGAAGGGATTAGCAAGATGATGATGAACAATTATTTTCCCTGTGAAAACTCATTGAAGATTTCATATTTCTTCACTGAATTTCACGGGGAAAAAATTACAATATTTTCTTCAGGAAGTTCAAAATGCAGATCATGATACAGTTCTGATTTTTTCACACCTGAAGAGTAATATTAAAAGCTTAGCAGTTATATATTCAGTATAGTCCAGAATCCATTCTCTTCATTGTGTGTAATATGGATAAGTAAAATAGGCTTCTTGTGAATGATTTGTTAGTAAGTATATCAATAATAATGTATAAAGAAAACATATCTAAAATTTAATCAGGGTTTCTGATTATAAACTATATGAATCAGTAAGATAACATACTTGGAGTGGAATCTTCAAGTCAATGTTCAGATACCAGCCTTTAAATTAAATTTTAGTCATCAAATCAGGTCATAAAATGTCATAGCCTAATTCTCACCTCATGACTGAAAGGGTAAATGAAGACAGAGAAATGATTTCTCACCTCTCATCCTTGCCTCTCCCTTCACCCGAATCTTGATTATGGCAAAAGCCATGTTGCGAGCTACTTGGTGGCTGAGCAAGTCTTTCTTAACCTTTTATTTATTCTCATACATATAAATCAGAATGGGGCAAAAGGCAACATTACTAACTGCCAACTTTGTCTAACACATGTAGTCCCTTCCCTGCTCCACGCTCTGGTTAGGATCGCAAAACTCAAAGAAACATGAGAAGAACCAACAATCCTGACAGATACAGGGACAGAGAATGAGGACCAGCTGCTTTTCTTCCGTCACACCCCCTCAACATCCCTCCCAGTGGGCTGGGCTTTCTCCATCTACAGGAAAAATTATTTTAATCCTTTAAAAAAAAGTTTAGCTAGGTTCTCATTTTCAACTCCTAGGGCTCAAAACTACTTCATAGCTAAGGCAATTTTTAAACTCTTAGCTTCTTTAAGGCAGATACCATATTTTATTTATTTTAAATGCCATTTTCTTTGCTCCATCTTTTTAATACCTACCTTAGACACTGGGAAACAGCAGACACTTGGTTGATATTTATTGAATAGAGTTTTCGAATCATACTTTTTTAAAGATATAGATTGAAAACACATAAACCAAAAGAATCAGGAGCCAAGATAATTTTAATAAATTATACATTTAGCTTTCAGGTGTAGTACATAGCCACTGTAGTATCCCTTTGAAGAGAGCACTGGGCCATGTGGTTTTTAGACACTGGCTGATGCTGAAATATCCTATCACATTGCAACCTGACAAAATGCAACAGAGGGTGATTCCTTATTGAATGGCCCTCAGATGGTTAATTTTGTTTCCTGATGGCAGATACCGAAGCTACAGAAAAGCTGTTCTTGTTGTTCAAAGGGCCTTTTCAGTTTTTAATTTGACAAGCAGACTTACATGGTCGACGATACATGCAGACCAGCAGTTATCTCTCATCATCAACTTCTTTGGTACTTTTCAACCCATCTTGGCTGAAAGCAGCTCTATTGTAGGTACTTTTTCTGGCTCTAGCCTACATGTTGTGTGGTTCAATGACAAGATCCCTGATAAACTGGAACAGAGAATGAGGAAATGGGCTTTTAAATGATCAACTGATCGTTCACTTCTCCAGGTTTAGTTTCTGCCTGACAGACTTATTAAAGAAAGGAGTTACACAAAGAAAACTCAGAATATGTACCCCAGGTCCTGGTCAAATGAGAGTCACAGAGCCAGAGGGCACCTTAGAGGTCATCTCATCTGACTTTGCCATTTTAGGGCAAAAGGAAACTGACACTCAGAGAATTAGATGACTCACCCAAGGTCATGCAGCTCATGTTAGAGCCAGGATAGCTTGTACAGTTTGCTTTCTTGCTGACATTTTTTGCTGACTGCTGTTAGGGAAATCAAGAAGATGCCCTAGTTTTTCAAAAACTTTCCCAAGAATAACATTGTGTGAGGGATTATTGTGAGGGTTCTTGGTTTCCACAGCTAAATCACCATTTTAAATGGGTGAGGTACTGGGAGGAACACTGGATGTGAATTTGGAATCAGTGGGTTTTGTATAAAACCATTGCTATAATTTATTGAGCACCTATCATTTGCTAGACATTGTGCATACATTATTTTTATCCTCACAATGAATGTGGAAGGAGCCCTATTTTGTAGAAAAAAGGCTGAGTCTTAGGGACTTGAAATATCTTTCCCGGTGTCATGCAGGTTTTCAAATCCAGTGTTTGATTGATTCCCACAACCCTACTCTTTCCCCTGGACCACACTACACATATTAATAATGTGCCCTTAGGCAAGTTACTTAATGTCTCAAAACCACAGTACAGTTTCCTCAACTGTAAAATGAATACATTAATATTCTTCCTAGCATTGGTGTATGATGAAATAAGAACTAATGTATGCATATGGAGTACCTGGTTTTGGACTTGACACACAGAAGATATTCAACAAAAGCTAGTTCCATTCTACACCTATATCCCTCTCCTGTTTGAATTTTTCAACAGGATTTACATTTGGAACTATATCGACTTGTGTTGAAGAGAGAAAGTTGAAACACTTGCAAGGTGTAAGGAAAGGACAGAAATGGATTAAATATTTTAGATGATAAGCCCAAACTGTCAGAATAACCTGACGGCAAAGTTTAGATGGTAGAGAAGATGCTCCAAGCCTGTTTCTTCAGAGCGAAATAATTGAATCAACCACAGTCAAAGAAAGGACTAACTCTAATTCAGAATCCTACGTTTGAAATGCAGGTAGGGTTTCCAGAAAAATGTGTTCAATACTGAAGTAAAGTATTACCTTCATTGGACAGTGTATTTTTTGTTCTAAGTCTGCTTTATTGATCCTACCCTGTATGTTCTATACAAAGTGAAAAGATGCAGGCATATCCATTTAATAATTGCAAGTAGGCGTCAGAAATTATTTGACCATTTCTTGAAGCAATGTACATTCTTTTGTACTACACTTCGAAATTATAGTCTAAAATTTACAAAAATCCAATTTGCATGCAATCTTTCAGAAATACTTCTATTGTATTTAGCCAAGAACACTTTTTATAGTTGATAGCAATCAAAGAGTTATATATTAAAAGGATAACAATGTAATGAAAACACAAATAAAAAGAATATCGTGCTTGACTCAGGCCCCCAAAGAGAGAGTGGAGGACTGATAAGGAAAATCACAATGGAACAAAACAAGATCAGTAAGTGTTTAGACTTGGTAATTGACCATAGGAAAAATCATCACACAAATTCTTGAATGAAAAACTGTGTGTTTACGACTGAAATATGAGCAGACAACTTCTTTTAAACATTTTATCACACAAAACTTGAAAGAAAGATGACTTCTAAGCAAAAAGCTGTGTTGTCTAGAATGTAAGTTGCAAGATGGTGTGGCTGGTCTGTGTTTATCATTTATTGCTTTTTCTGTTACATTAGCATAGTGTTTTGCCTAGAGGGAGTACTTAAATAATTATTAAATTGGTGAAAATAAGGAAAAAGGTCTAATCTGTGGTAGAAGACAAGTTCACCAGAGAGCTGCTGAATAAAGATTTGGCCCAAAATGTGCATGGTATAAGGTAAAGAATTCTCAAGGCTTTGGGAGTTTACCCCTTGCCCTAGTGTGCCCTGGATGTAAGACGTGGAGTTACAGGAGATTATTTTGGAACTTTAAGATTTAATGGCTGCTCTGTTGGGTTTCAAACTTGCATGGGACCTGTAGCCCCTTTCTTTTGGCTGATGTCTTCCTTTTAGAACAGGAGTGTTTACCCAATGCCTGTGCCCCCATTGTATCTGAAAAGTAACTAACTTGTTTTTTATTTTACAGGCTCATAGGTGGAAGGGACTATTAGCCTTGTCTCAGATGAGACTTGGGACTTTGGACTTTTGAGTATGCTGGAAGGAGTTAAGACTTTGGGGAACTATTGGGAAGAGATTATTATATTTTGCAACGTGAGAGAGACAGGAGATTTAGAGGGGCCAGGAGTGGAATGATATGGTTTGGATCTGTGTCCCCACCAAATCTCACGTCAAAATGTAATCTCTCAAGTTGGAGTGGGCCTGATGGGAGGTGACTGGATCATGGGAGTGCAGTTCTTATGAATGGTTTAGTACCATCCCCCCTTGGTACTGTACAGTGATAGAATTCTCATGAGATCTGGTCATTTAAAAGTGTGTAGCACCTCCCCCTTCTCTCTCTTCCTCCTACTCTGGCCACGTGAAGTGTCTCACTCCCCTTTTGCCTTCCACCATGATTGGAAGCTTCCTGAGGCCTCCCCAGAAGCAGAAGGAGCTATGCTTCCTGTACAGCCTCCTCCAGAAGTGTGAGCGAATTAAACCTCTTTTCTTTATAAATTACCCAGTCTCAGATATTTCTTTATAGCAGTGTGGGAACCAACTAATACACAGAGGGTTCTGTATTAGTGTCATTGTGCTGGTTTTTCTGTGGGTACTGCAAGACAGAAAAATCTGCCTAAACACATTTTATGTTAAGTATTCCTAATGTCTTCCTAACGCCTAGCATCCTTTTCCACTGGGCATTAGTTCAGAGTCTGCCTACAATTCTTTATCATAGAAGGAGGTAAATTATAGTTACAGCGTGTATTTTAAAATAAATTTTCTATAAAATATCTCAAGTCCCTGTCTACAAGTTACCAATTATTGAGTAAATCTTGGACAAGTCACTTTAACAGCAGAAATTGAAGGTGCTCTGGAAAAGTAAGTGATGTTCCGATTTTTGTATAAACAATACTTCTCTGATTTAAAGGAGTTTCAGAATCCTCTATGAAATTAATCAGCATATATTCTGCAATTTAAAATACATTGTTATTATTGTAGTGCAGTAATTGGGTAGAGTGGCTTTTATACCACAGGATTTGCCTTTATAAAAGTCCTTTCCATTCAGGATGTGGAGCTGTTCCACCTCCTAAGAACATAGACACTCCTGGGATTCAGTCTAGTCTTCACAGGGCCCAGGATTAGCTTGTAATGCAAAATTTGAGACTTTTAAGATGAATTTTTTGTTCCTTGTGTGTCCCTACCCCATTCTTCTTCCATGTTGCAGCTGACTCCCGTCTTTACTGTATAGAAACTTTCTCCATTTTCTGGGCACTTTGTATTACATCTCCAGAATGCTATAATCTTACCTGGCCTGACAGTAGAATTCTGATCCTGTTCCAAACCTGCATGCACCAAATGCTGGATGAACTCTCTCTAATGATAGCTGGCTTCCAGTCCCACTTGGCAATCAACGGGGAAGGTGGAGACTTTCTTCCTATTTGCAGGCTAAATAATGGCCGTAGAGAAGAGAAGCTGCAGACCCAGACTCAGAGAAGACTATATGCTCAGCATCCTCTTAGAGACTTGTGTGGGACTAGATATAAGAAAGAGGCAGGAAGACATTTCTTTAAGTTATAAAAATGGAATAAACTAGTACACCAGAGTAGGTAATTTACCCAAATCATTCTGGTGGCACAAACAAGTAAGTTATTGACACATACATGACTGCAGAATTGGCCCAGTGCTTTACAATCACTCCTTGGCTAACCCTTCTCAGAACTGTTAAAAGCAGGCAGGCAGGAGGATGCCTTCCAGGGAACCATGGAAATGTTTGCTTCCATGTCTCAATGTTTTGAAAGTGTTGGTCTTGTTTCCTTAGCTAGAATACAAACTCTTTGAAAAAAGGAACCACATCTGGGTGTAGTTGACAGAATTCTAAAGTGGCCTTGTAATCTCTGATTCCTTTTGTTAAGCCAGCATAATCTGTTCCCCTCTGAGTAAGGGCTGGACCTCAGACTTGTTTCCAACTAGTAGAATATGGTAAAGGTGATGGAATGAAAGGAGGAAATTATTCTTCTAGCCTTAAACAAGCAGATAGCCATGTTAGAAACTGCCCATGAAGAGGGTCACATGGCAGGGAATTGCATTTATTTGCTGAGAGCAGTCCCCAGCCAACAACCAGCAAAAACTGTGAAGACTCAGTCCTCCAATCACAAGGAGGTGAATTATCCCAATCATTAGAGGAATCTTTGAAATAGATCTTCCCCTAGGCAAACCTTCAAATCAGAACACAGCTTTGCCAATGGCTTGATTGCAGCCTGGTGAGACCTTGTACAGAGAACACATTTAAGCTGTGTCCAGACTCCTGACCCACAAAAACTGTGAGATAACAAGTATGTATTGTGTTCAGGCATGGAATTATGGTAATTCATTTTGCAGCAATAGTAGTAAGAAATTACAGAAACTACACTACACATTTTAGCAGAATTCGGACCACTTATATAATTCTAATCTCATGGCCTTTCATTAGTTTTACAAAGGCAGTTTCAACATCCAAATAAAGAGTTGGGCAGTTTTAAGGAGGGACTATTATTATCTTTGCTTTAAGGTTAAACTATAAACTAAATTCCTCCCATGGTTAGCTTGGCCAACGCCCAGGAATAAGCAAGGACAGTCACCCTGGGAAATTAGAAGAAAGATTGAGTCAGCCATGCTAGATTTCTCTTACCGTCATAATCTTTGCAAAGGTGGTTTCAAGAGGCTCGCCCAGTCAAAGTGCCTGCCAAACACACGTGGTGATGCCAGCTTCAAGTTGGTACAGCCACCACCATGCCCCACCTGGAGACCCCCTGAGGCACACACAACCAGACCCCGACCCTCCCCATGCTCACAACCAGGTCCTTGGGGTGGGCCGTAGAGAGTAGTAGAAGTTTCTGGGAAACTAGAAGGTGATTGGGAGAAGCCAGGGCACCAGAGTGTGTCCAAGAACCCATCCCTGGAAAGTTGGGAGTGACAGGAAGTGGGACCATGCAGAGTCCAGGCGCCATTATACTATCAGACTTCATTGCCAAAACACAAAATCAAAGATAAAGGGAATTTTAATACAATAGGCCCAGAGCATTAAATCTAAAGTGTGGGCCTTTCTAAGCACAGGACTCTGTGTGACTGCACTGATCACAAGCTCTTGGAGCCACCTGGCTTGAGGGGAGTACAAATTAGGAGGGTGTGGAGGGGGTATATTCTATATACTGATTTTATTCTCCTCTCTATTCAGTCCCTCCAAGTCCAATACTCTCATCTACTTTCTCTGCACTCCTCTATCCCATGAATTTGTATATGCACTTGGGAATGGGCATAGAATTGTGGGGGAGCTTCTTGCAACTTGTGCTTAGAGTCTTCTTTCTGGTGCGTCAGACACTTTCTATCTCCTTTGCCATGGTAAGACCCCCCCTCACCTGAAAAAGTGGATTCTTTCTGGTCTAGCTAAAATGGGAGAAAAGTCCCAGGGTAAGAAGAAAATACTTGCAATGAAAAGTGTAATTGCTTGGTATATAAAAATTATTTCCACCTGCAGGATTCCTATTACTTTATCATAAAAATCAGTGTGTATGTATGTGTGTGTGTGTGTGTGTGTGTGTGTGTGTGTATGCATGCCCATGTACATGCACCCACACAGGAATGTATAATATACCTGTTCATGTATGGAAATGAGTTTTACTGAAGAGTCCAAGAAATATATGAGAAGCACACATTTAAATGCATACTTTACTGTCACACAAAATAGCCTTTATTGATAGTTACTACTATTGGGGAAGTTTTTGGATGAGCTCAGCGAGCCATATTTTGCTCTTTCTAATTGGCCATTGTATTAGTCCATTCTCACACTGCTAATAAAGACATACCCAAGACTGGGTAATTTATATAAAGAAAAGAGGTTTAATTGACTCAGTTCTGCTGGGCTGGGGAGGCCTCAGGAAACTTACAATCATGGTGGTAGGGGAAGCAAATACATGCTTATTCACATGGCGGCAGGAAGGAGAAGTGCTGAGCAAAGTGGGGAAAGCCCCTTATAAAACCATCAGATCTTGTGAGAACTCACTCACTATCACAAGAACAGCATGAGGATAACCACCCCCATGATTCACTTTCCTCCCACTGGGTCCCTCCCATGACACATGGGGATTTTGAGAACTTCAATTCAAGATAATATTTAGGTAGGGACATAGCTAAACCATACCAGCCATAATAATGTTTTTTTTTTTTAAACAAATACCTCCTCTTAATGGGACTGAATCTTGGGTCTCTACCCACTACTTCACTTCAATCAAAGATGTTTGATACATAATCCAGTAATATGATTTTCAAAAAGACATTAGGGAAGACAATCCACAGAGTAATCCTGTTAATATTTCTGCTATTGAGACATCTTTTTCCTATATTTAGAATATCCAGAAAGAATAGAATCTAAATATTTAAATGTCTCACAGAAAAAAAAATATGACAACTGGAAAATGTCTTAAAAGCCTATAAAGTCTGGTGCTAGATAATCAGAATCAGCTAACAGGATTCATTTTTATTAAAGCATTTAAAATGATCAAGTCACTGATGCATTTTAACGCTATAATGACATAATACCTTTTCCCCAACTCTTCGAAGAGGCAAAATGTTCACAGATTAAGCAAGTTCAACTGCACACAATGTTTTCATAAGCACAGGAATATTACTCCATAAGAAATACTTCTGGTATGAATGATGAGATTTTGATAAAGCATCATTTTGGTATAAAATGATCTAGCTGCCTGCGGTTATAAATTACTTCAGGCCCAGTCATCTTTCCCTTCCTCCCCCAGGTTCTCGTCCTCCTTGATGACAAAGGGAGTTCTGAGCATGGAAGAAATGAACCAAATGATGAGGTGAACAAGAACCTGACCCTACCTAAATTTTTTCTCCCCCTGCAACCCTCCCCACCCTTTTGTTGTGTGTAATAACTGAGAGTGTGGCAGGAGGTAATCAACAGAGAGGCACAGACACTTGAAGCAAAGATAGAACAACATTTCCTGCCAGGAAGTAATCTCAACTTTCTGCTTTAATTCCAGCCTTAACACTCATCCTCATAAGAATGAAAAAAGAAGTAAACAGTGATGCTTTACTCTCTGTGCAAGAACTAAGTTGTCCAAGGAACCAATGCAGTGGTCCTGTAGATAAAGGATGCTGGGGCAACGTAATCATTATTATCAAAAGGAGGTATCTGACTTCTGTGCCCCATAGAGGGCTATAGAATACAGTAACCTCATACGGAACTGGGTGGCTTGAAGAGACTCATTTGCATGGGAAATGCCAGAAGAACTACTGTCTAGTGTCTATGCTTTGCTGGTCTAGCCTGCCCTTATTATAAATTCAGAACAGGCTCTGTAGCCCAGGCTGGAGAGCAGTGGAGCAATCATAGCTCTCAGCAGCCTCAACCTCCTGGGCAATCCTCCCATCTCAGCCTCCTGAGTAGCTGAATTAGAGGTGCACCACCACACCTGGCCATTTTTTTCATATATTTTTTTTTTATAGAGACAGGGTCTCACTATGTTGCCCAGGCTGGTCTGGAACTCCTGTGATCAAGTGATCCTCCTGCCCTGGACTCCCAAAGTGCTGGAATTACAGCTTGAGCCCCAGGGCCCATTGAAACTTTTTTTAGTTCATGGAAGAATGACTCAGCACACTCCTATGGACAGGCAGTATGGCAGAAGTTCAGAACATTCATTCTAAAATAAGACACAACCTGGTTTCAAATCCTGCCACTACCTCATACAAGCTGTAGGATATTGAGCAAGTCACTTAACTCCTCGAAAATCAGTTTACTCATTCGTAAAATGAGTCTACTGAGAACACCTTCCTTATGGGGTGTTGTAAGGGTTAAAATTGAGAGTTTATGTAAAGTCTTAACTCAGTGCCCGGCACATGGGAGGGACACAAGACAAGCTGGCTCAGTGTCATGACCACCAGTGATTTCTTATATAATTCATATGTCCACCTTTTTTTTTTTTTTGAGACAGTGTCTTGCTCTGTCACCCAGGCTAGACTGCAGTGGCATGTTCTCTGCTCACTTCAAACTCTGCCTCCCGGGTTCACACCATTCTCCTGCTTCAGCCTCCCAAGTAGCTGGGACTACAGGCGCCTGCCACCACGCTTGGCTAATTTTTTGTATTTTTAGTAGAAATGGGGTTTCACCGTGTTAGCCAGGATGGTCTTCATCTCCTCATCTCGTGACCCGCCCACCTCAGCCTCCCAAAGTGCTGGGATTACAGGCGTGAGCCACCATGCCCAGCCTGTCCACCTTTTTTTTTTTTTTTGCATGCCCATAAACCCAGTGAGACAGGGTCCTGGTCTTTTTTAATGTTTTATAAATTGTCCTATGTATCTCTGGTGATTTATAAATAACAAAAACAATACCAATGCATGTCTAATCACTTGCAAGTGGACATCTTAAAGTTTTCATGGCATTGCAATCATTACAAGCTAATTGGGATCTCGATGTTATCTAAATGCTCTCTAGCAGATCCTTCCAGCTGCTGCACGTGCTCTTTTGATTTTTCCCCTTTTCATCTTTTCCACATTATTCTACCTCTAGGAGCAGGAGTCAGCAGCTGGAATCACCACAGGACCTGACTGTTGGTTGTAGGACCCAGATGGCAGAAGCCCGAAAATATTTCTGGCAAATACCTCCACAAGCTGGAGTGTGTGTGTGTGTGTGTGTGTGCACGTGCACACACACACTTGCTAGCATGCATGCTCCTCCTTTTTATTGGCACTTTAGTTAAATGCCCAGCAGCCGCTTCCTGGCTGGATTCCATTCAAACTACAGTTGGCGCTTGTAAAAATGGCTTTGGCTCCAGTATCTTATATGTGACTGTCTATCATGAAGAATTTTCCCACCGCTGATGATTTCTATTTTTATGAATACTTGAAAATACATGTCTCACATAAGAGTTTTGACCTCCTTTTATCTTCCCAGTGGAAATTCTTTCATAAAGAAGTGTCATCTCTTTTATACAATTATGCTTTGTGAGGGGCTATTTATAGCTCTGTGAAAATTAGAGAACGTAGTACTCCTTTTGACTTTCAGAAAAATTGTTAAGCATCAAATTGCATGTCAAGGGAAAAATGATCTCATGAAAAAATCAACAGGCCTCACTATTTTCCACAGTCCCTCATAGCTCCCACTCCCCAAATACATGGAGGATGAGTAGTCATTACCCTTCAATAAAATAAGACTACCATAAAAAATAAAACTATGCTTTATCTTGCTTGATGCAATAGCTATGCTGCTGGAACGGGGACATTTTAAATGCACTACAAAGATGAGAGTGTTGTTTTCCAAATAGAAACCACTGGAGAATGCTTTCTGAAAGAAATGATTCTGGAGCTGACTATCCAGAACCTGATATGCATGGCTTATTAACTAGGATCTTCTCATACTGCCATTCCTTAAAGTTGGGATCACCTATTAAAAGGCTCGATGTATTACATGACTTCAAAGCTCTCAGGTCATGCATGAGCACTCTTTCTAGACATTTACTCTCTCTCTCTCTCTCTTTCCCTCAGCCGTGATTTCTGTGATTTTCAGAAACGGTAAGATTTTCATCCTACTGGGAAATTGAAAACATACTAAACCAAATAAATAACTAAATGTCTCCATTTAAACATCAAGAGCATACTCCACAATATACCAGATATGAAAAGAAAGAAAGACTAGTTCAAGGTGTTGGAATCCTGAACAACTAAGAAATGTTTCTTTTAAAATGTAGTCAAAGCAATAAGTAAAGATTATAGGACTTACTCATACAGTCAGTCCTCTGTATCCATGGACTCTGCATCCATGGATTCAACCCATCGAGGATCAAAAATATTCAGAGAAAACCATTGCATCTTTACTGAACATGTATAGACATTTTTTCCTTGTCATTATTTCCTAAACAATACAGTATAATAATTGTTTACATAGTATTTACATTTTATTAGGTATTATAAGTAACCTAGAGATTATTTAAAATATATGGGAGGATGTTCATAGGCTATATACAAATACTATCCCATTTTATATCAGAGACTTAAGCATCTGTGAATTTTAATATCCAAGAGAGGTCCTGGAACTAGTCCTCCTCAGATACCGAGTTACGACTGTATATTTCTTCATTAATTAGTGTGTAGAAAATTTACTTCTCGGAAAACAAAAGATATCAATACTTTCTCTAGTGTGAATTTTCAGAAGTTTTGCACAAGAAGTTAAATAAGTCTCCCCAGGAGACCTGGAGGATCCAGTGTCCAAAGAAGGTCGAGATCAGGTGCTGGAATGATTCATTCTGTGCATCATCATCCTGTGAATTTGTTTAGCACTAATCCTCAATTCTGGAAGCTGAATCTGACTGATAAATCCCAATTCAAATACATGAACGCTTATAGTGACTTTATTTGTAATCTCCAAAAACTGCAAACATTTCAAATGTCTTTTGGTGTATAAATGGGTAAACCGTTGTTCATCCATACAAGGGATAATACTCATCAGTTGAAAGGAATGAAGTACTGATACCCAAAACAACATGGATGTATCTCAAAAGCATGTCAAAGCAAAAACGCTAAATTCTATACGATTTCATTTAGATGGCATTCTGGAAAAAGCAAAACTCGAAAGAAAAGAGACCAGTTGTTGTCAGGGGTTTGGGGCCCAGGGGTCTGACTGCAAGTGGCATGGAAGAACTTTTTGGTAGTGGCATGGAAGAATTGATGGTAGTGTGGGTTACATAATTGTATGCATTTGTATAATCTTGCAGAACTATACACTTTTTAAAAAAGGTGAATTTTGCTTACGTAAATTATACCTGAATAAAAAATACATTAAGAACCTATTCCATTAAAAAAACAAAAATGATAAGTTAATGGTAAGTTTGACCGATATATTTAGGCTAATGATAAGTTTGACAAATTTATTTATAAATATCCTTTATAAATACTTTCAGGATATTAAAAAGAAGAAGAAGAGAACGGGTGGTTTAAAAAAAGAAATTCTGAGTGCCTGGCTCTTTTTATGGCAGAGTTTCTCATTCTGATGTCACTGATGGTAACAAGTCCAGGCCCACCACACATCATTGGAGATTTAACCCCCAAGACATTTCTTATATTCTAAGTAGTCACAGTGGCAGAGTTCTTCAGAAGCCCAAGAATATCTAGGCACAGTCTCAAAGACTAGGAAGCGTTCCAGACCACTGCTGGGATGCCCAATATTTTACATTCAAGAGGGTAAATCTGATCACTCAGGTTTGGGAACCACTGGTTCAAATCAATTACTTTAATACCAATCCTAAAATGTGAGATGCCCAGGAATATGCAAAAAAAAAAAATCTTTTTCTAGGTAAGATCCACTTAAAATAAACCTTAAGGGAAACCCTGTATAGGAAAGACACAAGATAACATACTGCCTTTGGAGTATGTTGAAAAGAGGAGACCAAGTGTCACCCAATCGTTGATGGTGTCTGTTCAGGCCATGGTGGGATATAGGCATATATAGGTATGTGGGTATGACGTGTGTGCATGAAGAGCAAAGCCATCTCTTCATTCCTGAGAGCTGCCTCCTTCAGCCATGGCCCTACCTTTTGATACACAGCTATGTATAACCCACCCTCATAATGTGATGGGCTAAATCAATTTTCCTGACTTTCCTAAGTGGTTTGGGAACCACACTGTGATCTGAACTCCCAATGTAGGCTCTTACCTCTGGAAGACCATGTGCACATATCCTGTCACCTTGTTTGGCACATCTGGGCATCCTGCCAAGTACACATACACACATTCAAGTATGAGAGAGCAGTTGGTTACAGAATTTCTGCAAATCGATGAAGTCAGGACTTCTCCTCATTGTGTATATAACTCAGCTTCAGAAATCCAGTCTGAAGAGGTCACTGGGATTCCCCTTTCATGAAATCTGTATCTCTAATATACCTGGCTATACAGGCCCCAACTTTTTAAATAAACGTCCCAAGTCAATATAAGAACAACAACAAAAATATATGTATCCTTTGGAAGATCTTGAAAGTGCTTCAATAAGCAGATGAGAATAATTTGTAATTAGCTTGGTAATTTGGGGGCATGCATGTAAAGTGGATGCCACTAAAGTGATTTTTAATGTACTTGAAAAACAGTTTGCCTTTTCCCTGGAGGAGGCTGAATAGTTTTCTCTTTAGTCCTGTTGACACTATTAATTTGCTTTGCAACCTCTTCTGCCCCCTCCCCTTTCTCTTCCATCTCTATTGCAAACAGAACGAGGAAAGCAAGGATTGGAGAGCTCTTGTAGAGAGAGCCATTTGCTCTGGCTCAAGCAATAGCAAGGCCAATCAGCCTGAAATCTGAATTTTTCAGACACATAATAGACCCTTGGCTTATCAAAGCCTCTTATCTGATTGGAAAAAATCAAAGGTAAACTTCAGGGCTCACGGAATTAAAAGACAAATGAGATGTCATAATTATCAAAGTGGCTAATTTAGAAAATTAAGCTGTTCACATAGGTGACATAATTGCTTGTCACAATCACTCTTTTTCTCATTAGCTTCTTCCATTCAGCACCTACATGCTGTGGAACAATCTCTGGCTTTGCTTAATAGTATGGGTGGTCTTTCGTGATTTAGCATCAGGTAATTCTCTCAACTCCTATAAGAAATGCATAGATTTATTCTGGGGTTTATTCAGCGAACAGTTCCAGAAAATCCTAGTCTTTCACAGTTTGGTATTTATTTTAAATTTGAGACCAAACTTTCTTTCAAAATAATTAGTTAATTCTCAACAGGATTTATGGAGTTGATATAGCACATTAATGTTTCTTGGAAAACATTAAGTGATTCGGTATATGTAATATTTAAAAACCTCAGAGGTTATATAGAATTTGTTTTTAATTGTCTTCCCAAATTCTGCATAGAAGGAAAAGAAATACATTTTCAAGATAGTTTGTTTTATTTGCCTAATGTTTTATTATTTGATTTCTATAATCCAGCCAAATATAAATAAATTCACTCTAAGAGAGTTATTTGTAAGAGTGACCACGATACTGTTTATATGTTAGCAAGTTCAGAAATTACTAAGGATAGGTCTAAGAAAGGAAACCAAAAGGAAGGTCTAAAGCATACCATTGTAAATGAGCAAGATTAAATATTTTGGATGAAAATCATGAATATGAGATTGACTAAAGCCTACTGTCTTGTAGAGCTGTAGAATATGGCTGACCTGACCTGTAGAGGGACTCCCTTGATGGTACTCATTTGAAGAGATAGTTCATCCTGAATGCATACAATGAAGCTGCCATCTGTGTTCTGAAATATTATGTAACGATAGTGTTTTGATTTCATTAACATTGATTTAGCAAAGTAATTGCATTACAAGAGCTATTATGGTCACATACTAAAAGACAAAAGCTCAGAAAGAAAAAAAAAAGAAAATCCAATCAAATCCCTAAATATATGGGGTTACTATAAACTCTGCCTCTATTCATTACTGAACCTGAAGTGGTAAAGTCTAAGGACCTATAGACATAGAATTATATAGACAGTTTATCTCCCACAGCAATAGATACAAGCTCAATTACATCAATGTTATGCTTAATTCCCTTGATACTCACAGTTGCAATCTTTGATTTAAAAAAAAAAAAGCAAGCGCAGTGAATGCTCTAAACAGACAAGAGTGAAGACTACGAAATAAAAGAATGTGGGCTAGTTGTCTAAGATTTCTTGGTCCATTAAACCTGCAGTCTCTGATAATACAGCAGAGCTATTGAGTTGAATGTATAATGGTTTTTTAATAAGAAAGACAGGGTGCTGGGTTATAACAGAGGAGATATTAGAGTAGAATTTTTAGAAACAAAGAAAGGGACCAAAAAGCCTGAGAGAAGATAGTCTTTTGAAGGTAAGTTGGTAGTGGCAACATCTTCGAGATATCTTGATGGAGAACAGAGAACTGAGGGAACACCTGCCAATTCTAGATGGAAACTGCGCTTGGCTGTTTTCAACAACCTGGCCATTCATTTGAATCATCATTTGAACTATCCATGGAATTCAGTGGTGTTTTAGTGCAATGGTTTCAAGTTATGCTCTATTGAGTCTTAGGCATTTGAATCAGGAAGGCAAAATAGACAATGCCCTGTCTTTCAAATCCTCCTGCTTCAACCAGCACAAATGTGCTCTCATCTTTTTATACAGTTGGATTCCATTTAAGGGTGCATTTGAAGATAAAGCTTCACAGCTAAAAAACTGCTGCTTCAGTGAGTAGGCTAGTGTGTGGCTAGAAGATCATACGCTTGCGCTAATAACATAACAATGATATTGGACAGGATGTAACATATTATCTATGTTTTCACCCAAGGCAAACCTGTTGTCAACTCAGAAAGTTACTCCCGGGGGTGGAGCCAAGATGGCCGAATAGGAACAGCTCTGGTCTACAGCTCCCAGCCTGAGTGACACAGAAGACGGGTGATTTCTGCATTTCTGTTTGAGGTACCGGTTTCATCTCACTAGGGAGTGCCAAACAGTGGGTGCAGGACAGTTGGTGAAGCGCACTGTGCGAGCCAAACCAGGACGAGGCATTGCCTCAACTCGGGAAGCACAAGGGGTCAGGGAGTTCCCTTTCCTAGTCAAAGAAAGGGGTAACAGATGGCACCTGGAAAATTGGGTCAGTCCCACCCTAATACTGCGCTTTTCCAACGGGCCTGGAAAACGGCACACTAGGAGATTGTGTCCTGCACCTGGCTCAGAGGGTCCTATGCCCACGGAGTCTTGCTGATTGCTAGCACAGCAGTCTGAGATCAAACTGCAAGGCCACAGCGAGGCTGGGGGAGGGGCGCCCGCCGTTGCCCAGGCTTGCTTAGTTAAAAAAAGCAGCCAGAAAGCTCGAACTGGGTGGAGCCCACCACAGCTCAAGGAGGCCTGCCTGCCTCTGTAGGCTCCACCTCTGGGGGCAGGGCACAGACAAACAAAAATTCAGCAGGAATCTCTGCAGACTTAAATGCCCCTGTCTGACTGACAGCTTTGAACAGAGTAGTGGTTCTCCCAGCACACAGCTGGAGATCTGAGAATGGACAGACTGCCTCCTAAAGTGGGTCCCTCACCCCCGAGCAGCCTAACTGGGAGGCACCCCCCAGTAGGGACAGACTGACACCTCACTCGGCCGGGTACTCCTCTGAGACACAACTTTCAGAGGAACTATCAGACAGCTGAATTTGTGGTCTCACGAAAATCCGCTGTTCTGCAGCCACTGCTGCTGACACCCAGCCAAACAGGGTCTGGAGTGGACCTCTAGTAAACTCCAACAGACCTGCAGCTGAGGGTCCTGTCTGGTAGAAGGAAAACTAACAAACAGAAAGGACATCCACACCAAAAATCCATCTGTACATCACCATCATCAAAGACCAAAAGTACATAAAACCACAAAGATGGGGAAAAAACAGAGCAGAAAAACTGGAAACTCTAAAAAGCAGAGGACCTCTCCTCCTCCAAAGGAACGCAGTTCCTCACCAGCAACGGAACAAAGCTGGATGGGGGATGACTTTGACGAGTTGAGAGAAGAAGGCTTCAGACCATCAAACTACTCTGAGCTATGGGAGGGAATTCAAAACAATAGCAAAGAAGTTAAAAACTTTGAAAAAAAATTAGACGAATGGATAACTAGAATGACCAATGGAGAGAAGGGCGTAAAGGAGCTGATGGAGCTGAAAGCCAAGTATCGAGAACTACACGAAGATTGCAGAAGCCTCGGTAGCAGATGCAATCAACTGGAAAAAAGGGTATCAGTGATGGAAGATGAAACGAATGAAATGAAGTGAGATGGGAAGTTTAGAGAAAAAAGAATAAAAAGAAACGAACAAAGCCTCCAAGAAATTTGGGACTATGTGAAAAGACCAAACCTACGTCTGATTGGTGTACCTGAAAATGACGGGGAGAATGGAACCAAGTTGGAAAACACTCTGCAAGATATTATCCAGGAGAACTTCCCCAATCTAGCAAGGCAGGCCAACATTCAGATTCAGGAAATACAGAGAACGCCACAAAGATACTCCTCGAGAAGAGCAACTCCAAGACACATAATTGTCAGATTCATCAAAGTTGAAATGAAGGAAAAAATGTTAAGGGCAGCCAGAGAGAAAGGTCGGGTTACCCACAAAGGGAAGCCCATCAGACTAACAGTTGATCTCTCGGCAGAAACTCTACAAGCCAGAAGAGAGTGGGGGGCCGATATTCAACATTCTTAAAGAAAAGAATTTTCAACCCAGAATTTCATATCCAGCCAAACTAAGCTTCATAAGTGAAGGAGAAATAAAATACTTTACAGACAAGCAAACACTGAGTGATTTTGTCACCACCAGGCCTGCCCTAAAAGAGCTCCTGAAGGAAGCACTAAACATGGACAGGAACAACCAGTACCAGCCCCTGCAAAAACATGCCAAATTGTAAAGACCATCGAAGCTAGGAAGAAACTGCATCAACTAACGAGCAAAATAACCAACTAACATCATAATGACAGGATCAGATTCACACATAACAATATTAACTTTAAATGTGAATGGGCTAAATGCTCCAATTAAAAGACACAGACTGGCAAACTGGATAAGGAGTCAGGACCCATCAGTGTGCTGTATTCAGGAAACCCATCTCACGTGCAGAGACACACATAGACTCAAAATAAAGGGATGGAGGAAGATCTATCAAGCAAATGGAAAACAAAAAAAGGCAGGGGTTGCAATCCTAGTCTCTGATAAAACAGACTTTAAACCAACAAAGATCAAAAGAGACAAAGAAGGCCATTACATAATGGTAAAGGGATCAATTCAACAAGAAGAGCTAACTATCCTAAATATATATGCACCCAACACAGGAGCACCCAGATTCATAAAGCAAGTCCTGAGTGACCTACAAAGGGACTTAAACTCCCACACAATAATAATGGGAGATTTTAACACCCCATTGTCAGCATTAGACAGATCAACGAGACAGAAAGTTAACAAGGATATCCAGGATTTGAACTCAGCTCTGCACAAAGTGGACCTAATAGACATCAACAGAACTCTCCACCCCAAATCAACAGAATATACATTTTTTTCAGCACCACATCACACCTATTCCAAAATTGACCACATAGCTGGAAGTAAAGCTCTCCTCAGCAAATGTAAAAGAACAGAAATTATAACAAACTGTCTCTCAGACCACAGTGCAATCAAACTAGAACTCAGGATTAAGAAACTCACTCAAAACTGCTCAACTACATGGAAACTGAACAACCTGCTCCTGAATGACTATTGGGTACATAACGAAATGAAGGCAGAAATAAAGATGTTCTTTGAAACCAGTGAGAACAAAGACACAACATACCAGAATCTCTGGGACACATTCAAAGCAGTGTGTAGAGGGAAATGTATAGCACTAAATGCCCACAAGAGAAAGCAGGAAAGATCCAAAATTGACACCTTAACATCACAATTAAAAGAACTAGAAAAGCAAGAGCAAACACATTCAAAAGCTAGCAGAAGGCTAGAAATAACTAAAATCAGAGCAGAACTGAAGGAAATAGAGACACAAAAAACCCTTCAAAAAATTAATGAATCCAGGAGCTGGTTTTTTGAAAAGATCAACAAAATTGATAGACCGCTAGCAAGACTAATAAAGAAGAAAAGAGAGAAGAATCAAATAGATGCAATAAAAAATGAAAAAGGGGATATCACCACTGATCCCACAGAAATACAATCTACCATCAGAGAATACTACAAACACCTCTATGCAAATAAACTAGAAAATCTAGAAGAAATGGATAAATTCCTCGACAAATACACCCTCCCAAGACTAAACCAGGAAGAATTTGAATCTGAATAGACCAATAACAGGCTCTGAAATTGTGGCAATAATCAATAGCTTACCAACCAAAAAGAGTCCAGGACCTGATGGATTCACAGCCGAATTCTACCAGAGGTACAAGGAGGAACTGGTACCATTCCTTCTGAAACTATTCCAATCGATAGAAAAAGAAGGAATCCTCCCTAATACATTTTATGAAGCCAGCATCGTCCTGATACCAAAGCCTGGCAGAGACATAACCAAAAAAGAGAATTTCAGACCAATATCCTTGATGAACATTGATGCAAAAATCCTCAAGAAAATGCTGGCAAGCCGAATCCAGCAGCAACATCAAAAAGCTTATACACCATGATCAAGTGGGCTTCATCCCTGGGATGCAAGGCTGGCTCAACATACACAAATCAATAAATGTAATCCAGCATACAAACAGAACCAAAGACAAAAACCACATGATTATCTCAATAGATGCAGAAAAGGCCTTTGACAAAATTCAACAACCCTTCATGCTAAAAACTCTCAATAAATTGCGTATTGATGGGACGTATCTCAAAATAATAAGAGCTATCTATGACAAACCCACAGCCAATGTCATACTGAATGGGCAAAAACTGGAAGCATTCCCTTTGAAAACTGGCACAAGACAGGGATGCCCTCTCTCACCACTCCTATTCAACATAGTGCTGTAAGTTCTGGCCAGAGCAATCAGGCAGGAGAAGGAAATGAAGGGTATTCAATTAGGAAAAGAGGAAGTCAAATTGTCTCTGTTTGCAGATGACATGATTGTATATCTAGAAAACCCCATCGTCTCAGCCCAAACTCTCCTTAAGCTGATTAGCAACTTCAGCAAAGTCTCAGGATACAAAATCAACGTACAAAAATCACAAGCATTCTTGTACACCAATCACAGACAAACAGAGAGCCAAATCATGAGTGAACTCCCATTCACAATTGCTTCAAAGAGAATAAAATACCTAGGAATCCAACTTACGAGGGATGTGAAGGACCTCTTCAAGGAGAACTACAAACCACTGCTCAATGAAATAAAAGAGGATACAAACAAATGGAAGAACATTCCATGCTCATGGATTGGAAGAATCAATATCGTGAAAATGGCCATCCTGCCCAAGGTAATTTATAGATTCAATGCCATCCCCATCAAGCTACCAATGACTTTCTTCACAGAATTGGAAAAACTACTTTAAAGTTCATATGGAACCAAAAAAGAGCCCGCATCGCCAAGTCAATCCTAAGCCAAAAGAACAAAGCTGGAGGCATCACTCTACCTGACGTCAAACTATACTACAAGGCTACAGGAACGAAAACAGCATGGTACTGGTACCACAACAGAGACATAGATCAATGGAACAGAACAGAGTCCTCAGAAATGATGCCGCATATCTACAACTATCTGCTCTTTGACAAACCTGACAAAAACAAGAAATGGGGAAAGGATTCCCTATTTAATAAATGGTGCTGGGAAAACTGGCTAGCCATATGTAGAAAGCTGAAACTGGATCCCTTCCTTACACCTTATACAAAAATTAATTCAAGATGGATTAAAGACTTAAATGTTAGACCTAAAACCATTAAAATTCTACAAGAAAACCTAGGCAATACCATTCAGGACATAGGCGTGGGCAAGGACTTCATGTCTAAAACACCAAAAGCAATGGCAACAAAAGCCAAAATTGACAAATGGGATCTAATTAAACTAAAGAGCTTCTGCACAGCAAAAGAAACTACCATCAGAGTGAACAGGCAACCTACAGAATGGGAGAAAATTTTTGCAACCTACTCATCTGACAAAGGGCTAATATCCAGAATCTACAATGAACTCAAACAAATTTACAAGAAAAAAACAAACAACCCCATCAAAAAGTGGGCAAAGGACATGAACAGACACTTCTCAAAAGAAGACATTTATGCAGCCAAAAAACACATGAAAAAATGTTCGTCATCACTGGCCATCAGAGAAATGCAAATCAAAACCACAGTGAGATACTATCTCACACCAGTTAGAATGGCCATCATTAAAAAGTCAGGAAACAACAGGTGCTGGAGAGGATGTGGAGAAATAGGAACACTTTTACACTGTTGGTGGGACTGTAAACTAGTTCAACCATTGTGGAAGTCAGTGTGGCGATTCCTCAGGGATCCAGAACTAGAAATACCATTTGACCCAGCCATCCCATTACTGGGTATATAACCAAAGGATTATAAATCATGCTGCTATAAAGACACATGCACACGTATGTTTATTGTGGCACTATTCACAATAGCAAAGAATTGGAACCAACCCAAATGTCCAACAACAATAGACTGGATTAAGAAAATGTGGCACATATACACCATGGAATACTATGCAGCCATAAAAAATGATGAGTTCATATCCTTTGTAGGGACATGAATGAAACTGGAAAACATCATACTTAGTAAACTATCGCAAGGACAAAAAAACAAACACCGCATGTTCTCACTCATAGGTGGGAATTGAACAATGAGAACTCACGGACACAGGAAGGGGAACATCACACTCCGGGGACTGTTGTGGGGTGAGGGGAGGTGGAAGGACAGCATTAGGAGATATACCTAATGCTAAATGACGAGTTAATGGGTGCAGCAAACCAACATGGCACATGGATACATATGTAACAAACCTGCACATTGTGCACATGTACCCTAAAACCTAAAGTATAATAATAATAATAAAAAAAAAGAAAGTTACTCCCAACAATCATTTGACAAATATTTATTGAGTTCTCCACTGCTCATTACCCTCCCCTCGGGTCAGCCATAGGTCACCCTAAGACAAGACATCGTCTGGTCACTAGAACGGCACATTTAAAGGATCTGCTGTAGCTGTGGTTAGGCTGTCTTTCCAATCTCCCAACCAGAAACCAACTTGTGACCTTATTTGGGCTGAATTGTTAGCAAGTCCCTGCCTTATTAGTATCTGTGATGAACTAAGTGATATCTTAACAGAAATGGAAGAAACCTAGAGAATATCTGTTTTCTGCTGATAATTTCAGGTGGCAGCAATGAAGAAAAGAATACAGGATATCTCAATATTTTCATATTTACAAAATGGATCTTGTACATGATACTAGTAAGAGTAGGAAATGTGTGCTGATTCTGTGTCTCTTATGCATCATTTCTTAAACAAGTGACTTTCTCAAGTTAAACAAAGAAGTGACAAAAGGGATCTAAACATGTCTGTCTGAAACCAAAGTCTACCCACCACACCAGTAACACTTCAAGTGTGGTCTACAGACCCTTTGCCATTCTACAAGGAGATGAGTCCAGGAATTAGGAGGTAGCATTGTAGATACTTTTGGATGCCTTGACAAAGTAATTTTATACTTGTTAAATGTAATAGTAAAAACTTGGGGCTTATAAATTGAATGTCTTTGCTTTTTATTTCATATTTTAGCAATACGTTTGTAGTATATTTCATAAAACTATTGATCCATGACAAATTGGGGGAAAAATGCTAAGGTGAAGGCTGGTCTACTCCACAGATCATTTGAGGAGCATCACACTGCACCAAATGGTTCCTAAATTTTGAGCTCTCAAGGTAAAATGGATGCAGTACAGAAAGGGTAGCACCACTCTTAGCCGGCAGCTTCTTATCTTTCAATATAGAGGATAATATGAATTCCCAATGACATGACTCAGTTCTGCCATTGAATTATTTCATGTCCAAGCATAAGAACTTTCCCACAGCCTTTTTCCCACTGGCTGACTGAAACAGCATGCAGTGTTTCTGTTCTTGTCTCCAAGCTGCAAGCTCTTCTTCAGCTTCATCAGCTTTACCTGGATGCAGGTTTAATCAGTTTCCTTCTTGGACTGAGCTGAATTAAAGGGACGCTTTCTAACAGCCAGTTGAGGGGCACCCGCTGAGGAAAGATCAAATTTATTTATGATGCCCTTTGGCTAAGTGCTTGCTTTCCTTGACAAAACATCACTTGAACCTTTAAAGGTTTATCTTTAGGTGTTCTATGGCTGGCCTGAAGCCATGTTCTCTTAGACAGTGATCAAAGGCACAGACAATACAAAATCAATAAATAGAAAGTGTGTTCTATTTAAACATACTGCCTGTTTAGCTTTTTCATTTTTAAAGGGCCAGGGCCATGTATTGGAGACAGTTACACACAGTTCTACTGTACTGTAATTATGTGTATCTTAAGTTGTCCTTATTTTCCCTCTTGACACTCAGAAAGAACTGTCACAATTCAAATATATTTGCTTATTTATTTAAATAACATGCATTAGGAGTTTAAGTAGCATACATATAAGAAGACATATTGTTAAGAAGACAGCTAAATCATAATTGTAGCCAAAAATTAGAAACCATAATTTATAAGGCTTTTGTTTAGTAGGGGTGCTCACATTAAAGACAGGTCTCTTAGTAACTAGAAATATCCCTGTTTTATTATGAAACTCTTATAATAAATTGAGACAAAACTGTTAAATTGTGTTTTGAATCTCATTTTAAGGGGGTGCCACTGTAAAGTTTAAAACAATCACAACAAGTCACTGTTTTCAAAGCCGTAGTGCTAAAATACATTTAGTTGCTATCAGAAGTCAGACTGCTGTGACCAGAAATAAACTTACATTTTAAAACGATCAATTACTCCTGCAGAATTAAATCTATCCTAAGTAGCATTTTTCAGCTGTTGCTTGTTCTAGGTGTACGTTTTGTTCTGCCAAGTCAGCAGCCCCTGTGTTATTTTCAAAATAAAGTGCTCAAGCCCCTGACAGAGATTGTCTTGTTATTTCTTTACTGTAAATATGGGTCTTTTGCCAACAGTGAATACACAAACCAAGGAGAGTTGTTTGTGATATAATTTAAACCTACTGATCAATATTGGGCCTTCCTTATCAGAAGCTTTTGAAAAAATCAGAGATGTTCTGTCATATTCTTTGAGGCAAATTGCACATCACTAGATCAAAGGGCCAAAGTATAGACTACTGGTTATCAGATAAAAAGATAATTTATTATAGATCAATTTTTGAGATTTTAAAATTAGAGAAAGTATTTCTTTTTTATTATTATTTTGCTTTAAGTTCTGGATACATATGCAGAACATGCAGGTTTGTAACATAGCTATATATGTGCCATGGTGGTTTGCTGCACCTATTGACCCTAGAGGAAACATTTCTGAAGTGCCAGTAAAAACAAGATTATGAAGAGATAATTCACTCAAAAATAAAATCTTTAGCAATCATTTGGCAATCTATTTAAAATTTGCTTTCAAACTGAGATAATAAGATTGTATTTGATGAGTCTATGTGGAAATAATGCCGTGGTCCAAAGCTATTTTATAAAGTGGAAGCTTAAGAATAAATTACCTGGAAATATCCAAGCTAGGGAAACTTACCTGTTTAAGCATCTGATATGGAACTGGTGTTGGTGAGAAATAAAACCTAGCAAACTCAACAAAATGTGACCAGGTTTTCAGTTGGATTTACTCGTAGTCTTCATAGATAAAGATGTATTTTATTTATTTTTCTTTTCCTTTTAGAGACAGGGTCTTTCTCTGTCTCCCAGGCTAGAGTGCAGTGGCTCTATCACAGCTCACCGCAGGCTCCACCTCTCGGGCTCAAGCCACACTTCTGCCTCGTCCTTCTTAGTAGCTAGGACTACAAGCACATGTCACCATGCCCAGCTAACTTTCTGATATTTTTTGTAGGATGGGATTTTGCTTTGTTGCCCAAGCTGGTCTCTAACTCCCGGTCTTAAATGATCTTTCCACTTTGGCCCCAGAAAGTGCTGGGATTACAGATCTCAACTACTGCGCCCGGCCAAGAAAAGTCTTTAATTCAGGACTAGTGTTAGTTAAGTAAATGCAAGTTGGCAGGGCAGTGGATTAAGTTCACACTTATGTAATAATATACATCTAACACCTCTCTTAAGCCCTCTTAAATTTCCTTCTCCCCTAAACACGAAAAGGACTGTGGTCAAAATCTCTAGTCTGTTTTGCATAGGTAGTTCTTTGAATTCTATACTCAAGTCATGGGGATAAATAATTCCTTCTAGGGTAATAATGCCTCTTGAAGTATAGGGGCAGTGCTAGATGCTCTGATATAAGAATAGCTACCCCTGCTTGCTTTTGGTGTCCATTTGCATGAAATCCCTTTTCCCATCCCTTTAAGTTTATGTAAGTCCTTATGTGTCAGGTGAGTCTCCTAGAGGCAGCAGATGGTTGGTGAATTCTTATCCATTCTGCGGTTCTGTAACTTTTAAGTGGAGAATTTAGGTCATTTACATTCAATGTTAGTATTGAAATGTGAGGTACTATGCATTCATTGTGCTCTTTGTGGCCTGTATACTTTGGTTCTTTTGTTTTTTGTTTTTGCTTTTTAACTCGAATTTTTGTTTTATAGGTCCTGTGTGATTTATGCTTTAAAGAGGTTCTGTTTTGATGTGTTTCCAGGATTTGTTTCAAGATTTAGAGCTCCTATTAGCAGTTCTTATAGTGAGGGCTTGGTAATGACAAATTCTCTCAGCATTTGTTTGTCTGAAGAAGACTGTATCTTTCCTTCATATATGATGCTTACTTTCGCTGGATACAAAATTCTTGGCTGATAATTGTTTTGTTTGACAAGGCTGAAGATAGAGGCCCATTCCCTTCTAGCTTGGAGGGTTTCTGCTGAGAATCTGCTGTTAATCTGATAGGTTTTCCTTTACAGGTTACCTGGTGCTTCTGTCTCACAGCTTTTAAGATTCTTTCCTGCGTCTTAACTTTGGATAACCCGATGAAAATGTGCCTAAGTGACGATCTTTTTGCAATGAATTTCCCAGGTGTTCTTTGTGCTTCTTGTATTTGGATGTCTAGATCACTGGCAGGGCTGGGAAAGTTTTCCTTGATTATTCCCCCAAATATGTTTTCCAAGCTTTTAGAATTATCTTTTTCCTCGGGAACACCGATTATTCTTAGGTTTGGTCATTTAACATAATCCCAGACTTCTCGGAGGCTCTGTTCATATTTTCTAATTCTTTTTTCCTTGTCTTTGTTGGATTGGGTTAATTCAAAGACCTTGTCTCTGAGCTCTGAATTTCTTTCCTCTACTTGTTCAATTCTATTGCTTAGACTTTCCAGAGCATTTCACATTTCTAAAAGTGTGTCCAAAGTTTCCTGAATTTTTAATGTTTTTTCTTTAAGCTCTCTATTTCCTTGAATATTTCTCCCTTCACTTCACCTAACAAGGGTGATGCCTCAACCCAGGGGTCATTGTATTTCACTAGATCTACTTTTCACTATTTGGCCTTTGGACTTCAGCTGGGAAAGAACAACTTCCCAGAAAGAGTCTATGTCCCTGAATGAAATCGTCTCCTTTCTAAATAAGCTTTGGTTATTTTCTCCCATTAAAAATGTACCTCTTCTCTCCTTTATGGCAATGGACAAATGCTTGAGTTTGATCTGTAAAAGCCAAGACATATAGTTAAATTGTTGTTGGCCCAGCAGAAAATCTCTATCAAGAGTTTAAAATCGTTTACTTCCTTCTCACTCTCTGAAGTGTGTATTATATAAGCCAGATGACTTGCTGAAATATCTTAAAAGATGCAGTGTGTGCATTAGTGTTATTAAAAATGGAATTTAAAGAATTCATTACCTGGCCAAAAATATGTATTAAGCACAAACTATGTCATGAAAAAATGAGAACGTGTTCATATATCTTTAATAATTTTTTGATTTAAGAGGAATATGCAGTCTGTACTCTTTATTATTATATCATATACTGAGGTATATATGTACATTTATTAAGTACTTAGCAAGTATTTATTAAGTACTTACTGTGTGCAGAACTTGCTCTAAATGTGGAAATGCAAAGGCATACAAGATGGTCTCTGTCATTCCCTGATGAGGGCTTGAACCCTGCACTCCCTCTCAAAACGTCATAAATAGCCAGGATTTTTAAACTTTTCTCTGCCATGACCCTTTTGACAGTTCGGTGCTGCCTATGGACTCCTTCTCAGAATGTTTTGAAATCTATAAAGTCAAATACATAGGATGAAAAATATAAATAAAGTCAAATACATAGAAAATCAACATTAAAAATACATAATTGAAATACAGAAAATAAATGTCTTTTTCCCAATCCATTTTATCAACACAAGATCTAATGAGATTCTTACCCATGATATCACAGGTACTACAAATTCTCCTGTGATTTGTTGCCTATATTTATAATTGAAGAAAAGGCTAAGTTTCATTAGAGGGTAGTGGAAATAAAGGTATAAAGGTGTAACTCTTTCCCCATCCATGTTTAAGAACTCCCAGGATTCCAATTTTAGTTAAGTATTTCTGGTCTAAGTTAATGTTAAAGAACAGTTTCAAAAAAAGAAGATCTTAAAATGTCAACCTTAAATGGTGATACAATTCTATTTTTCCTAATTATTAATTGTAATTTTGATGAATCACCCACAAGTATACCATATTCTCCTCTGAAAGAAAAACAAAAGGAACCTTTAAAAGAAAGAAATCTTACCAGTAAAAGGGACAATCTGCTGTTGTCTGTTTATTTATTTGTACCCTGCCTTATTCCAGGAAGGATTTAAGGTGGCTTGTTCCTATCTAAGTTCCTAGAACTTGGTTAATTAAATCTTCTGAAAATGTAAATTAAAATGCAGTAATGTTATTTGACAAATGGGACCAAATTATTATCATCTTTTAAATAATTATGTGATTGGGAATGTCTACATTATATTTATCTAATCTGCAATTAAATCATTTATATATGCAATTAAATCATTTATATCTGCAATACATAAATTCGCATCATCAATAACGGGAAATGTGGCCAATGGCCAAGTGTGTTGCAAGAACAAAATGGCCTGTGTCAGAAGGAAGGGTCACCAATGATGTTCTAATTGAAACACTGACAAATTAAACAAGGGCATAACTCATCCTTTCAGCTATCAAGTGACACAAAGATCCTCACACTGAACTGGCAATATTTTGCTTACCCTTTTCTACATATTCTGTTTGTAGAATATTTGCCTCATTGCAACATCATTGTTAATCTCTGAAGTAATGGCTTTCTAGATAATTTCTAATCTCTTTTGGGGGTGGGGTGTCTACTTTATTGTATAAACCTCAATTAGCATTGCTACCATAAATTTCCAGGTTCAATTTCACACCAATTCAAAAAATATTTATTAAGCACCTAATATGTGCAAAGTACCAGGCTTAGGCATGCATAGCAGTAAGACTATTAGTCTACAGATGGTAAGGTCTGCAAGGCAAGTCTCTATATTATCTAAATAAACTCAAAACTGACTCTGAACTCTCTACCTTAAAAAGCAGTATTAAGGCTCCATCCATCTCCATCCCTCTTTAGGTTGTACAAAAACTCAGAAGACTACCTGAAACAACAGAAACCTCTGGACCATTAAGTGACCACCCATATCCTAGTCAGTGCAGCCTTTAAATTCTGGCAGCAATCTGTTTCCATGTGTTTTTGTGAGATACAGAAATCTTTGCAGAGGATGGAAGCACCAGTTGGATGCCTGAGTGCGTCTGGTCTTCTTCTGAAGTGTGCACACACGGTCATTTCCCCGGGAGAACTTGCCACCTCCCTGGGGTGATGATGCCAAGGAGTGTATTTGTGGGGGCTGAGGGCTGTCTATAATGTTCCTGCAACCTATGGGCTTTCTCCCCATTCTTAGCCTGAAAAAAAAATCTCTCTCTTTTCGCCTCTTGCAGTTAAAGAGGTCCCGTCCTCTCTCTTCTTGCCCTCCAAGACAAATAAGTAGTGTTACTGATGAACTTAGACTCGTGCAGAAGAGCAGAATTGCTGTTGACTCTAAGCAGCTTTAGTTTCCTCTGTACACAAAAATAACCCCTGCCCCCAGATAGGTCTCTTTTCTACCAGCCAGAAAAAAAGAAAACAAAACATGCTTGAAGGTTGGTGCATATAAAAAAATATAGTCAGAACAAATACAAATCAGTGTCTTAACAAATTAGTTTGTCCTCATAGAAGATGTGACTTCCACTCTTAAGGAACCGGCAAACTAGACTTTAAAATCCAGACATTTTTGCATGGCCCCTGGTGCTTATTAAATTCTTAATTAAATAAGTAGGTGCTTCATAAATGCTCTTTGAGTCTCATAATAACAAGTTAATAAACAAAAGTCTACAGAACTTTAATTTTATTACTACAGTTAATAACATTGGACATTTAAGCCTGCGTAAGTAAATGAAAATGCTTAATTTATATCTATCACACTGCAATTTAAAGTAATGGTTTTTCTACTTTTTAAATTAGGGGCACACATATAAAAGTCACTATATTTAATAGCAGCAAAAGCAAAGAAACTTGATGTTTAGCCTATGCAGCCTTCCGAAAATAAGTCTCTTATTTCCAGGGACTTGTTTGAAATATTAATGAGCATTTGTGAATCCTGATTCTTCCCTTTATAATCCCCTATAAAGGGGAAACCAGTTTGAATATTGTTTCCTAAGTGTTTACTATGGTTAGCTACTGTCCTAAGTGATTTATATAATGGTTTTATTTCATCCTTGCTGCAATTCCCTCTTCACAGATGTAGAAACTGAGGGTGAGAGAGGTCAGACAATTTGCCCAGCATCAGTGGTAAATGGGGTTGCAGAATACTGACATGGGAAGGGCTAGGCCAAGGCAATTTTGTTGAAAGAGGTGTTGGGGATTAGTGCAAGCCAGGAGAGTCACCCTAAAGCTGTATTTGCAGGCAGGGGTATGTTTCTACTGAAAGATAGAGACTTATTAGGGTGGCAAAGGCTGAGGGAGATTTTAGAGCTATAGCCACCACCCCTGTCCTAGTAGGTACCACCATGGTCCACAGTCAGAATTCAAGTCCAAGGCTTCTGGAACACATGCATTTAAGCATTGAGTTGTGCTGAGAGTCATGGCCCATCACAGATCACAGGTCTGGTCTCTCATTTCACAACCTCAGTTCTGTACCACAGAGTATTAACAATCCTCTTCACTGCTCCAGGCCTTGTGCTACCCTAGGGACACAGAAATGGAGAAGCTGGCCTGTGAGATGGACCTACAGTGAGGCCCTCTGGGAGCCCCAAAATCCCTGGGTGGGATTCAACCAAATCTTGCCTTGTCCCGAATTCTGGGCCATGCTGAACTGTGTTATAACATAAGCCATTTTAAAGTTTATCTTTCCTTGCTGAGATAGCACTGTATGGTGGTTAATAGAAATCCTGGAGCCAGATTGCCTGGTTCCAATTTCAACGCATTACTGACTAGTTGTATAACCATGGGCAATGGACTCGACTGCCTGGTGCTTCCATTCCCTCATCTGCAAACCAAAGACCACAGTACTACCCACCTCACAGGGCTTTATATGGATTAAGTAACAACAGAAACAAAACCTAACTTAATGTTATGTGCTTATTCAATAACATGGGGGATAAAAAACAAACAAACCCAGGTGCTAGATTTACCCACGAAAGATGAGAGTAGAGTCCAGCACAAGGAATACACAGCTCAAAGTTTTGCTTATTTACCAATCACCACATTGCAAACTCCAAGTCAGATACAGCAATGTGAAACCTTTTCCTTGCTTTAGTGTAGCAGCAGCAAGTTTCTTCATATAACATCTGTTTTTATTCATTTGAATAATAGTTTTCATAGTTAATATAACTGCTAAGAGTTACATTAACACTCTGCTATGAAAAACATATTATTCAAATGACCTAAGTGACTTGACCAGTTACATATGTAAACTCATTTTTACAAATAGAAAATAACATCCTCCTCATCGACCTATGCTGAAAATGTTGGCACAGACTTAGGAGGCCACCTGAGCCAAACCACAGATCGGAAAATATCTCTGGGGAAGAAAGACATTACACAGATTTCTGCGAGTCTAGTCCAGTGTGGAACAGCAATTTACCAGCAGTCACAGGAAACCAAAAGTGAAACCGAACTGGAGCTAAGGCAATGCAATAGTTGCTACATCCATTCATTCGTTTATTCATGCTATATTGAACACCTACAGCTAACTTCCACAGCCATCTTCACTTTTGGCTCAACATCCTAAATTTATTTTAAAAGTGCAGGTCAGGCCGGGCGCGGTGGCTCACGCTGTAATCCCAGCACTTTGGGAGGCCGAGGCAGGCGGATCACGAGGTCAGGAGATCGAGACCACGGTGAAACCCCGTCTCTACTAAAAATACAAAAAAATTAGCTGGGCGTGGTGGCGGGCGCCTGTAGTCCCAGCTACTCGGAGAGGCTGAGGCAGGAGAATGGCATGAACCCGGGAGGCGGAGTTTGCAGTGAACCGAGATTGTGCCACTGCACTCCAGCCTGGGTGACAGAGCAAGACTCCGTCTCAAAAAAAAAAAAAAAAAAAAAAAAAAAAGTGCAGGTCAACTTTCTCACTGTCTTGCTAACTGCATCCAATCCCAAGAGCTTTCCCATTTTTTTAAGCAGGAATTAGAGTATTGCAACAAAAAAAATCTTATCAGTGTTGCTATATTTATGTATATTTAGATGTTTCAAATTTTAGAAGTAACTCCTAAGAGAATGGAGCACATTTAAAGTAGCGATTTTGGCAGCTTATGGGAAATACCTTATCTATTTTAACACAACGAAGTGGAGGAAGAGGTCAGAATTGGGGAGGAGGAGTACAACCTCTTGGGGAAACCAAGGCATTCACAGAATAATAGCTCAAAGCCACTGGAAGAATTTACAGATTATGAGGGAAAAACCATGACCAACGTAGAACAGTAAAGGTCAACATAAATATATTGTCAGTTTCAAGTATTAGACAATGATTAGTCAGAGGTGAAGAGTTGAGTAATGGAAAAACCAACCAGGAGGTGTGAAGTATGGTGGGAACAAGGAGAGAGGCTATGGAACATTTTCTATAAAAGCTCAGAATTGAACTATAGTCAGAAAGAGATGGCAGGAAGAGAAAAATCATCCTTATACAGTTTTGGTCAATGAAGTATCATATGATTTGCAATACTCAAAACCAGTCAACATTAGGTCTGATCCTAAGAAAAGACTGTCCAGGGAACAAAAACGAACACTAAATACCAAGCTTCCTTTGTATTATAATGACATGACAATGGACAGGATCAGAATTCATGGGCACATATGGTTTCAGGTAGATGGCATTGTAAGAATGTCCCAAAAGAGGTATTGGCCCAGAATCTAGGACAGAATCAAAAAATCTAAGGAAGGAGGGCAGAGGGGAGAGTTGTATAAATATGGTCATCTAAGTATGTATATTTGAGAACTTTTGAGTTGTTTCCCTCTATGATGTTGTTTAGGCAAGTGGAAGGTAACTAATCCATAGTTGTAGGTCCTGAAAATTGAGACTGTCATAATTCCTTGCCCCTAGATTAAGCAATGCTAGGACCAGATATAAAATACTAAGCTTATCTTGAAAGATAAGATTGTCATCTAACCAAAACAACAAGCTAATCAAAACTTGCTTCAAGACCCTCTCCTAAATATGTCCATCAATACAAAGCTCTTGTGTCATAAACTGTTCCCAAACCCAGTCAGTTCCCACATTTTGCAAGATCCACCTGGAAATCTTTCAGCTCAGACGCTAAAATCCTGTAAATAGCCCTCCTTTACCTTTGCTTGATTTAAAAAAATCAGAGTTGGGTTGCAGCAAGCTTTGTGTTACTGGGTGTTTTTCTGACATTGGAGTGTCAGTGTGAGTTAGAGGGTCAGACTGAACCATGGGGCTGACACTGCTGTCAGCGTTGCTGTCAATGGGATGGAAATGGGATAGATGAAAGCAAAGACAAAATGGTTTTGCACTTACTCTTGAACTTAAAGACAATAACTCAATTTTCTAATTAGTATTCAGAATTGTTGGATATTAGTCACAATCAATATCTGAGGATAGAACATTTGATCATGAACATTTTGGCTTTATATCAAAATGGCTGCATCAGGATATCACATGTCCTGCTGGAACAGACAGAGGTTTCTCTATGTCTGCATGTTGTTCAACTATTTTTCTTGCAAATGGCTTGTAGAGTTTTCAAAACGTAATCATGTTCTGACAGCAGAGCTCACGATGCAGCACACAATAAGGTTTAAACTTTCTATGAGGAACCCTACGAGCTTCCTACCAATGGAACTGTGAATCAAGCTCCAATTAAGAAACAAGAGTCTCTATTGACCTTCAAAAATAGGTCTCTAACAAGTTAGATGTTTTGGTCAAATCCTTATTTTGATTTGTCAGAGTCATTTTTCTTTTGAGTTTCTCAATATTTACTTTAATTCCCTTGATGCAACATGCGGCATCCTACGCCTTAGAAAAAACAACCTTATAGGATTACTTTCCTCTTAAGAGGTTAAAAAGAAAAGTTAACTTCCCAAGTTAAAAATAAGAAATGGTTCAGATAGAGACGAAAGAAGGCGCTTTTTCAGAGTGAAATTGGGAAACCATGCAGAGGCCAGCAGGAGGCGAAGCGTCAGGCAGTCAAGCAGGTGGCCCAGCCTGCAGGTAAGCTGCATGCCTTGCCATGCTAATTGATGGCAATTACTCCTGTTGTTTCCATAGTTTTAGGAATAGTTGATCTTAAAGTGGTGGGAACCTACATTTATATTAAGATAATTCAATGGGAAACCTGGAATTGAAACTTTGGCCCAGGGATAACCATACTCTGCTGTCTTCTAGGGCTCTCTCTGGAGAGCCAAGAACATATCAAAGGCACAAACTTGAAGGCATAGGTATTCCATTGTTCATGAAGAAAAGACTTACATACTATTTTCATAGAAATGCATCAAAATTGGGGTAATAAGAGGCTTTTATTATAAATAAAACGTTACCTATAGAGCCGGCAACTTACATATTCGTCGAGGCAAAAGATAACCTCTGTTCTGATGCCTAGCATAATACATGGCCATGGCAGCTAGTCAATAAAATTCCTATTGAATAAGACAGTTTGTTTTTGCAACTTGGACTCCTTCCTAGTAGACTGATACAACCTTAGGGGGAAAAATTACTGTAAAAGAATTCCCTGTGACTCAGTGGAGGTATGTCTATCAGGCACTGATTACCTGCAATGTTTTCAACCGGCTTGTTAAGACATAATCGACAGCAACAAAAACATTCCAATTAAGGAATATTAAAACCCTGGGCACATGAACTGCTAATGTCTAGCATGACACGAGGGTGTGTAAAGGGTTTATGGAAATGTCAGTTAATCAGGATGAGACTTCACTTGTCATTTAACTTTAGGCAAGAGTTCTGTGACAGGTAGGCCATCGTTACAGACAAGACTGTGAATAGTAGACAAGCAAAAGGACAGGAAATGCCACTTGGCTGGAGGCCACTGAACAAAAAAATTCTCCTGTGATGGGCTCAGGATGGTGAAGGGAAGATGGATCCATGTTCTGTCCAAACAGGTACATGGGAATATTTGAATGATCAATTCAATAAATTGAAAATGACGTTCCCATAATTGTGACCACAGTCATCCTTTTAAGGTTCTAGCTATGTGGGACAACATTAGGCTTATTAGAAAAAAATTTAAAATCCTGGACAGAGAAACCAGAAAAGAAAGAGAAGAGAGTGAGATTATAAATGTAAACATTAAAGGAAAGCAAAATGCTAAGAATTGCAGGTGTTTAAAGCTGGAAGAGTTTCTAAAAGTCACCTAGGATGGAGTCCTCTTATTGCAGACTGGCCAGCAAGCAAGCAACAGAGAGAACTGACTTGTCCAAAGTCATTCTGCTTTGTGACCTGCTTTTGAGAGCTGAGCCAAGGGTGACACAGACCAAAGGATGCTAGAAAAAGTAGCCAAAAGTAGAGTATTTGGATGGAAAACAGCCATGTGTGTTGAGCTCAGTGAGATTTTTAATTTGGGAAACAATTTTTTAGAATAACTCTTTATCCCCCTGCTTGTTTAAAATGTGAGTGCTTTTCCTGTTGTGTAGCATTGATTTTGGCATGGCTAACAATGGCCTATTTTACATGATAAACTCCTAGAGATTAGAAATCTGTCTAGCCTTGTTTGTCATAGCCTAGTAGCACATGACTCCTATACAGATCCATACTAAAAAAAGCCTGTGTTTTGACAACAAAAGCACTCAATGAAGAAGCTAAAATGAGCATGGTTACAGATATTTGGGAACATTTTGGTGTTTTTACTTTAAGGCATTTCTATGGATGAGTTATGAAGAGATATTAATATCTCCTGAGCACACAGGACACAATGCCCAGCATCAGAGCTCCACTTTACAAATCATTTTACCATTAGCCTGAGCAGCTCTAACACATCAACCACGAGTGCAAGTGCATTTGCTTTATTTTAAGGTAGAATATTTATTTTGGATAATGGATTATTAAATAGATATGTATCATTTATCTCTGCAAGTCATTTTATTGAGAATGATTTATAGCACATCAACAGCCATTGCAAATGCATTTGCTCTCTTTTGAGGGCTGCTCATTTTATTATGAATGGCTTACTGAGCAGGGAGAAGCCAATTGCAGAGAGCCTGATTTCTTGGGGCCATTATATTTTACGAGGGTTGCCTTATAAATATTTTGTAAATTACTTATAAACCTCTTTTTGGCAAAATATTCTGAAGCCCAATTAATGTCTCAATTCTAGGTGGTCATTCTGGGAAAGAGGGTACCTCTGAATGGGATGCTGAAATTTGGACTTCTTTGTATTATATGGTAGCAGTGTACCATGATAGAATTATGTCAAGGAAACTTTGATTTCTCATCTGAAATGTCAATATAAATTAGACTATTTGTCTATTAGAATTTCAGTGACATTAGAGAAGTTTCCCAGTTGAGAATGTGAAGAAAAAAACACCTCTAGCTAATCTCTACCTTCTGTTGTTGCTGCCGAAAGAAGTCAAAGTGTTTTGCATTCAAGTAGATGAGGGTTCATTGTGCATGAAAAAGACAGAAATAGTGGTGAAATAAAAACTTGATGATAATTATTTGGATTGGCTTAAAAAAACTTAACTGTTAAGTTTATCTTTAATACTCTAATGTACATCTAGATGAAAAATACGGATACTCGGCTACAGTATAATACTGTCAGATTTTTAATTTCAGAAAGGGTAAACATTGCCAAGTTTTGAAGGTCTGCGTCAAGGATACTGACATAATTTTCAAAGTCACGGGTAATACTGCAGCACCTCCCCTTAACATAAACCCAGGGGGTTGACACCAGCACATCTCTCCCTAATCTATCCTGTGCATAACAATTTTGCCTCAGAGCCTTCCTGAATGTTTGCAACTGCACAGGCAGAAGTGGGTTTTGCAAATGAGGTGGGGTGATGTATTTTATTGCTGATACTGTTTCACCTGTATTTAGTTCCACTGACATGGCAAACCCCATGGCCAATTGTCCTTATTATAGCCCCTGTGTATTTCTCCCCAGCACACTTGCACAGAGGGAAGATGTGAGCATGGAGCGTACTTAACTGCCAAGCTGAATGGCTCTGTAATGTAGCTTCAGTGTGGCATAAATTAAGCTGTCATTTTTTTGGCAGCAAGTGCAGAGAGGCGATTTTCCTGTACTGTAACATTTGAAACAACAATTTTCTGGCTCCAGTACTGACTGACAGTTCTGTGTGATACATTCTCAACGTGTGTGCTTCAGGGCTGCAGCTGGAAACTGCCTTCAGGGCAAGGTATTGTCTCTATTAGCAAATCCTGGCTGTGGTTGCCCTAATGCAAACGTTTTCTGACTCCTGCTGCTGCCAGTCAGCCCAGGGAGGCTGCCACTGGGCCAGCAAAAATGGCACTGGGAATCCATCAGCCTGAGCAATGGTTTTAAGCATGTTTCAAATATGCAAAATCGTCTTTTATCATGAAAATCAGATAGTATATTCTTGTGTGCTGGCTCTGTGCAAAACCTTTTGTAAACAGGAAGATTTCCCCAAGCTGGGCTGAGGTTTCATGGGTAGGAAACACTGCTGGATGCTCTGAGGGGCCTCTGAGCGTGGACTGGGAGTGCTACTATCACTTTTTGTCCTGTGCTGCCGGTAAGCTATGGTGGAGAAGTAGAATGTTGGTAAAAGTAATGAGAGGTGTTGGCGGGAGGGTCTCCAGAGGGAGCACAGCAAACTGCTCTTTCTTTAAATGTCCTCTATCCCTGCCTTCCTCTTCCCTACCCTCACAGGTGACTACAAAGCAATAGGGGCACCACTTGCCAGCTATCTTGAATACACATAAAAGGCAGAAAAGGTTACCTTGAAAGCAGTCAAAATAATACAACTGTAATCACATCAGTCAGGATGCAGCAAGGAGAAATAAGTTATGCTAAGCTTGTACTTGCATCTGAAGTTGTTGCTGGCATCCTGGAATGGTGTCGCTCCTCAGATCAGAACCAAGGCTTTCACCAGTATACAGTTAGGGAAAACTGCACCCAAACTGACTCCAGAGTGGTTTGTGATCATGTTTCAAGAGCTCTTCAAGGAAGAACCGATGTCTTCCTTGAGTTGGAATAATCAAGCTATTTGCTGAGTAACTTGTTCACAGCCAGTAGGTTCTTTCTTGCTTAGAACCTAAGTCTTTATCTGTGTTAGTTTCCCTTTATTCTGTTTGGTGTTGTCATTGGGTTGCATAGAAAAATGTCATAAACCATCCTCATAAAATGCCATTTAAAGGCAGCCCATCCTCAGATTCAAATACCTTGGTTTCCACAGTTTTTCACATTGATTTTGTGAAGCATTCACTTATTTGTCCAACCAGTAAACACGCAATGCTTGCCAATGGGTCAAGGACTGCCCTAGGGAAACCAAGGTAAGTTACAGATTAAAATCCAACCCCCCATTCATGATCATGGGCATACCTTCCTCACCAGCCTCATTTCCCACCACTTTGCAGGCTCATACCTGTGATGTCAACCACACCTACTTTTTACCAGTGTGTTAGTCCATTCTTACACTGCTATAAAGAAATACCCCAGACTGGGTAATTTATAAAGGAAAGAGTTTTAATTGACTCACAGTTTCACAGGGCTGGGGAGCCCTCAGGAAATTTACTATCATGGTGGAAGGGGAAACAGGCACGTCTTACATGGTGGCAGGTGAGAAGTGAAGTGCAAGCAGGGGAAATGACAGACACTTATAAAACCATCAGATCTCATGAGAAGTCACTCATTATCATGAGAACAGCAGGGGGGAAACCACCCCCAAGATCCAATCACCTCCCTTCTGGTCCCTCGATGCGTAGGGATTACAGGGATTACAATTTGAGATATGATTCAGGTGGGGACACAAAGCCAAACCTTACCAATCAGCAAGAGTCAGCCACTTTTTCTCTTACTTTCCTGTCACGGCTCCAGTGGCTTATTTATGGGAAAGAACCACTCATCCCCTTTTCTTCCTAATTAACTCCCAACTCAGACAGGTAGCCTTCTCTAACCAACTCCTGAAGCCTAATTGGGGTGAGGCATTTCTGTTGTCTGTTTTTTGAGGATTTTATACATGTATCTCTTTCCAATTTTAATATTTTTAAAATCTGCCTATTTCTAAAGCTACACATTAGATTTTTTAAGATGGGGACTAGATTTTCCTCTGTAATCCTGCCACAATGCCTGCTATTTAATAGGTATTTAATACACTTAAGTAAATAAATGAATACATTTATGGTTTTTATCCTCAAGATACATCCACAAATCATAAATCCTAAATAAGAGAAAAAAAATTCTCTGATAAAGGTTCCTTTTTTCTTGGGGTGGGGATGGGGGTGAGAATTACTATATAGGTCATTCATCTTATATTTCTTTTATGATGTACTAACAAAATCCATTTTTTGCCATTGCTTCAAGTTCCCACGTTGCTAGTTCATGTTCAGCCCATGGTCAACCAGCTTCTAAATGTTTTCATGCTGTGCATAATATCCGGCCATTCTCTAGAGTGTATTTCCACAATTCACTGAGCTATGATCATCCGTATTGACTTTTCATTCAGTTTATTCTGAGCCACATTATGAGCTTGTCAAAACTATTTAAATGTTTTCTCTGCCCATGAGAGCACAAGACAAGGAGAACATATGTAAAAGGAACAGGGGAAAAAAATGGTAAAATACTCCTCAGGCTCTGAAGTCAGGTTCTGGCAACCCCAGAGTTCTCAGAACCTGGGTGCTGGGGGATGGAGGAAACAGGCATGCAGAGACCTGGTTTCTGGTCTTGAGTTCAACATTTACTACCTGTGTGACTTTTGGTAAGTCACATAACCATTTCTGAGCCCAATGATACTTATACTACATATAGGATTTTTGTGTGATGATGTATATTTTAAAAGGTCTGAAAGTTGGGACTGATTAAATGAGAGTATTTTTGTTATTCTTGACATTTCAACAACCATACTGATTTACAACCAATAGGAAAATAATCTCTGCTCACTGCCCACCCTTTTCTCCATCTCTTCCTTCTCCTCACAATTATCTCCCTAAAACTTATGAATTACATACCTACTTTAGTAAAATCACTAAACCAAGTCCTACAGTAACCTGTTAACCAACCAACCAAACAGTGTGGGAAAACCCACTCTATTTAGCCTCAAAGGCTTACAAAACACTCCTACAGTAAAAGATAAACTGAACACAAGTATCTATATGATAAGTGCCAAGTGAGCATTCCTAGTACTTGCTATTAGAGGTGTAATGATCTAGGACAGCTTCAGGCAAAGATTATTCCCACCTGGAACTTGAAGTTTTAGTAGAATTCTAATCAGTGGAGATAACAAAAAAGGATATTCCACAGGGGAAGGGATGGCAGGTGCAAAGTTCAGAGGTAAAATTTGTAGACCCATGTTCATAGCAGTGTAATTCACGATAGCCAAAATACACAACCAAACAGTATTCATTGAAAGATGAATGGATAAACAAAATGTGCTATATACATAGAATGGAATATTTTTCAGCGTGAAAAATGAGAGACATTCTGACAAATACTACAGTATAGATGAACCGTGAGGACATTATGCTAAGGGAAATAATTTGTCATGAAAGGATTTAATGTACAATTTTACTTAGGTAAAATAAATCTAGAGTAGTCAAATTCATAAAAACAAAGTAGAATGGTGGTTGCCGGGGCAACCAATCTACTGGGAAAATGGGGAGTTTTTTGTTTAATGGGCACAGAGTTTCAGTTTTGCAAGAATGAAAAGGTAGTTGTGATGGTTGCATAAGAAATGGTGGTGCTGGTTGCACAACCATGTGAATATAATTAATGCCACTGAACTATACATTTAAAAATAGTTAAGAAGGTAAGTTTTATGTTATGCGTATTTCACCATAGTTCTTTTTCAAAGGTCAGAGGTAGAAAAGGGCAATTTAGAGAAAAATAAATAGATGGATTGGCTAAAGCCTAAGTTTCTGAATCCTAGAAAGATTCAGACTGGATCACAGAAAGTCTTCAGAGAACACTGAGAATTGCTGATGAAGAATTACTGAAGGCTTCTGAGTGGGAGAAGGACATTGTAGGAACTGTGCTTTGGGAAGCTGAGACTGGCGGTGGTATGCAGGTTGGCTTAGGAAGCCCAAAGGTGAAGGCAGGATCCCAATGTGATGACCTGTCATTACTTGAGGAGTGACATTGTGAAGGCGTAAAAGAGGATGGTGGAAGAGGGCATGAAAAGGATGGGCTTGGTGGAAAACTAAGATTACCTGGGGACTGACTAATTGAAGGTAGGGAATGGAGTAAGCGGTATTAGAGGTTGTATTAGTTTGTTCTCATGCTGCTAATAAAGACATATCCAGGACTGGGTAATTTATAAATGAAAGAGGTTTAATTCACTTCACAGCTCCACGTGGCTGGGGAGGCCTCACCATCATAGCAGGAAGTGAAGGTCTTACATGGCAGCAGGCAAGAGACAGCTTGTACAGGGGAACTCCCATTTTAATAAAACCATCAGATCTTGTGAGACTTACCACCACAAGAACAGTATGAGGGAAACCACCCCCAAGATTCAATTAACTCCACCTGGCACCTGGCTCTGCCCATGACATGTGGGGATTATTACAATTCAAGGTGAGATTTGGGTAAGGACACAAACAAACCATATCAGAGGTGGTTCCAAAATTGTGTCAGAGAGACTTGAAAACTAACTGTATTATCAAAAACGGCAACATTAATAGCTTGTTTTATTTGGTTTCAAGGTGCTGAATTGAATTCAAGACATGTTGAATTTGAGAAGATCATGAACTACATAAAAGAAAATACCCATCAGGTGATTGGTGTTCAACAAAAGATCAGGACTTGAGATAAATGCCCAAGAGTCATCTCTTAAGGAGTAGAAAGTAGGCTATAAACATGAGAAGGGAAGGAACAGTATGGAAAGCCCCCATTAGGCCAGGTACCCAGTGAGAAATTTCTGAGGCCTCCAGAGCACAACCCTGTGGCATAGTTGGGAATATCGATGCCAATCATAACCCCCAGAAAAACCACAATCTTGAATGTCATAATACCTAATATTAAAATCCTGAAAGATCAAAACCCCTAAAGTCTAAAATCCCTAACATTTGAAATCCTAAAAGATTGAAATCCTAAAAGCCAAATTCTGGGGAAGGGATTAGTGCATTTCCAGGTGTAGCAGGACAGCTGCATCGTGTTAAAAGAAACTACTACCTTTTATTGTTTTTATTTGTATTTGGCAGAAAATTCAGATGAGTGGATTGGCCACTCCACTGGGCAACAATAAAAACTTCAGTGTATTTATTTTTATTTTTATGTAGATACAGGGTCTCACCATGTTGCCCAGGCTGGAATGCAGGGTCTAGCCACAGGTGCAATCATAGCTCACTGCAGCCTCAAACTCCTGGGCTCAAGCAATCCTCCCACCTCAGCCTACCAAGTAGCTGGGACTATAGGCATGCACCACCAAGCCAGGCCAAATTTTCAGTTTAAAAATGTGTCATTTTTCTGCACTGGCACTCTTCCCAGCTGATAATGGATAAAAGCCACATTTGCCTAAAGAAGCCAGCAAAGCTACTGTTTCAAAAATAATTCTGTGCATTGCAGGATGAAAAGACACCTAAGCAACAGTGTTGCTGTGTGATTACCAGTATTGTTTCCACCAAATTTGTGGTCTGTATACCAGTGCATGTGTAATAAATTTCTGAGTATCCAAAGCAACATAGAAGCATGGAACAGAAGATGAGAAACTTTAACAGGAAATGCTCAAATTGGTGTGTATTGAATCATGGAAGAATTTCAAAAAGAGCAGTGTCACATAGAAAATGAATATGAACATATTCTCCAAGGAGAGCCATGCCCCACCTCTCCCCCCAACAAAAAAATCAGCTATTCATTGCAATGCAATACTTTAAAATACAGTTGATCCTTGAACAACATGGATTTGAACTACATAGGTCCACTTATACATGGATTTATTTCAATAAATATATTGGAAAAGATTTTGGAGATTTACAACAATTTGAAAAATTTCACAGACAAACTCCATAGCCTGGGAATATCCAAAAATTAAGAAAAAGTTAGCTATGTCATGAATGCATAAAAAATACATGTACATACTAGTCTATTATATTATTTTCTGCCATAAAATATACTTACATCTATTAAAAAAGTTAAAATTTATCTAAACTTATATATACAAACACTTATAGATGATACATGTGCCATTCAGTCAAGTAAACAAATGTACAGTTGCAGTATTAAATCATAACTACACAAAATCAACTGTAGTACACACTGTACTACTGTAATAAGTTTGTAGCCATCTCCTGTTGCTATTACAGTGAGGTCAAGTGTTGCCAGTATCCACTTAAAATGCCATGTGACACTAATCATCTCTGCATGAGCAATTGTCTCTCCAGTAAATTGCACGTCACAGTGAAAAGTGATTTCTCGAGATTCTCCTATATTTTTCTGATGTTTAGTGCATTACCATAAACCTTGGCTGACACCATGGGACCCACGTGAAATGTTACTGGTGATGTTGGAAGTGCTCCCAAGAAGCAGAGAAAAGTCATGACATTACAAGAAAAAATTGGATTTCTTGATATGTACTGTAGATTGAGGTCTACTGCTATGGTAGCCCACCATTTCAAGATAAATGAATCCAGTGAAAAACCATTATAAAAAAAGGACAAAAGAATGTGAAGCCATTGCTGCAGTTATGCCAATGATAACTTGGCAGTTTTTTTGAAATACCTTTTTATCTCGTATCAAAAATGTAGCTTTTATGTGGGTGCAGGATTGCTACAAGAAAGGCATACTGATAGATTCTAATATGATTCAAGGAAAAACAAGTCATTATATGCCAACTTAAAGCAAAAGGAAGGTGAAGGATCTGAAGGTAGAGAAGTTAATGCCAGCAAAGGATGGTTTGATAATTTTAGAAAGAGATTTGACTTTAAAAGTGTCAAGATAACAGGAGAAGCAGCTTCTACAAACCAAGAGCCAGCAGGTGAGTTTCCAGACACCTTTTAAGAAAATCATTGAGGGGAAAGAATATCTGCCTGAACAGGTTTTTGTTGCAGACAAAAATGCTCTATTCTGGGGGGAAAAAATGTCACAAAGGACAAGTATTAGTAATGAAGAGAAGTGAGCACAAGGAATGAACGTGGGCAGGAAGAGGCAAACCCTACTGTTTTGTGCAAATGCAGTCAGGTTTATGATTAGGACTGCCCTTATCTATAAAGCTGCTAACCTCTAAGCTTTGAAGAACAAAGATAAATACTAGCTGCAAGTCTTTTGGTTATACAACAAGAAGACCTTGACAATGAGAACCTTTTTCTAGATTGATTACATCAATGCTTTGTCCCTGATGTCAGGAAGTACTTTGCTAGTAACGAACTTTTAAAGTTATTTTGATATTGGACAATTTCCTTGGCTACCTACAACCCCATGGATTCAACACTAAAAGTGTCAAAGCGATCTACTATTCCCCAAAGTCAGTGTCTCTAATTTAGCCTCAGATCAGGGGGTCATAAGGACCTTTATGCCTCATTACACACAGTACTCTATGGAAAGGATTGCCAACACTGCGAAAGAGAACCCCAATAGAGGCACCATCATGAAAGCCTGGAAGGAGTACACCATTGAAGATGCCATCATTGTTAGAGAAAAGGTTGTGAAAGCCATCAGCTCAAAACAACAAATTCCTGCTGGAGAAAACTGTGCCCAGATGTTGTGCATGACTTCACAGGATTTAAAACAGAACCAATCAAGGAAATCATGAATGAGATTGTGAATATGGCAAACACAAAAAAGGTGCAGGGTGAAGGATTTCAAGATATGGATCTTCGAGAAATTCTGAACCATTCCCAGGCAATGAAGAAGAGGATGTAGGAAAAGCAGTGCCAGAAAACAAATTGATATTAGACAATGTGGAAGAAGGGCTTTAATTATCCAAGACTCCTTTTGACTTCTTTTATGACATAGGCCTTTCTATGATATGGGTGCTGAGGCTAAAGTAAATTGGTGTATTAAGTCCGTTTTCAAATTGCTATGAACACTACCTGAGGCCAGGCGTGGTGGCTGACATCTGTAATCCCAGCACTTTGGGAGGCTGAGGCGGGTGGATCACGAGGTCAGGAGATCAAGACCATCCTGGCTAACACAGTGAAATCCCATCTCTATTAAAAATACAAAAAATTAGCCTGGTGTGGTGGCACGCACCTATAGTCCCAACTACTTGGGAGGCTGAGGCAGAAGAATCACTTGAACCCGGGAGGCAGAGGTTGCAGTGAGCCAATATCGGGCCACTGCACTCCAGCCTTGGGGACAGAGCGAGACTCCATCTCAAAAAAAAAAAAAAAAAAAAAAAGAATACTACCTGAGACTGGGCAATCATAAAGGAAAGAGGTTTAATTGACTCATAGTTCCACAGGCTTAACAGGAAGCATGGCTAGGGAGGCCTCAGGAAACTTACAATCATGGTGGAAGGAGAAACAGGCACCTTCTTCCCAAGGCGACAGGAAAGAGAATGAATGCAATCGCAGGAAAAACTGCCACTTTTAAAACCATCAGGTCTCGTGAGACTCACTCACTATCATGAGAACAGCATGGGGGAAATTGCCTCTGTGATCCAGTCATTTCCCACCAGGTCTCCCCCTCAATACACCAGGATTACAATTCAAGATGAGATTTGGGTGGGGACACAAAGTCTATATCAGGTGGAAAAAGGATTGGTAAGATATAAAAATATTTTTAGAGAAACAAAAAGTCAGGCAAAAATTATGGTGTATTTTGGTAAAATTACACCAAGTGCGTCTGCCTCTCCTGACTCTCCTTCCACTTCCTCCACTCTTTCACTTCTGCCACCCCTGAGAGAGCAAGACCAGCCCTTCCTCTTTCTCCTCCTCCTCAGTGTACTCAACATGAAGACAAGGCAGGTGAAGAGTTTATGATGATTCACTTTCTAGAATAAATATATTTTATCTTCCTTATGGTTTTCTTAACAATATTTTCTTTTCTCTAGCTTATATTTATTGTAGAATACAATATATATATATATATATATAACACATACAGCATACAAAATATGTGTTGACTATTTACATTATCAGCGAGGCCTATGGTCAACAACTATTTGTTAAGTTTTAGGAGAGTCAGAAGTTAGATGCAGATTTTCAACTATGCAGGGAATTGGCGTCTCTAACCCTCGTGTTGTTCAAGGGCCAACTGTATAGCTAATAATTGTAAAAGTTGACATCATCTCTTATGGACCTACCCCTAATCTATCCCTGTAATATACTTTCATATGTCAAATTTTCTTTTTAGTTGCTGGAGGGTATTGTTTCTTTTTTGTTGTTGTTGTTTCTTACAATTTTACAATTTTTAATTGTCAGCATTAATTTTTACAATTTGCTATGCTATGTTGCTATGTATTTCATCTTTGCTTTATTTCCAGTACTGGAGATATACATTGTGTAAAGACTTTTAGAGAGTTATAACTTGTTTTATACATTTTTGCAAATTTCACTCTAGGAAAGCACACTATCACAGTGTTGACTTTGTGTGTAAGCATTGTTCATGTATGTAAAAACATTACAACTTCTTCAATAAATGAAGGAATATGTGGTGTTGACCCATTATAGTTTTAGATGGGTCTCAGCAAAAGACTTAGATTGTCACAGTATTTCAGATGATTGCAGTCACGACGCTGAGGGCACACAATTACCAACCATAGTGATAAGCATTGATACACTTTGCTTTTTTATTTATTTATTATGAATAGGGTTTGTCTGCTAGTAACTGTTATACTTGTGCAACTGTCATTACTATACCTGTTTATACTTTCAAAAATACGTATGTTATTATTGCCTTTTTATTATGTAAAGTGGCCTATGAAGGGTTCTTTCATGTTTTTATGTTTCAGATAAATCCCTTTTTAAAAGAGTAAATTAAAGTCTTTAAAATGTTTTTAAATTATTTCTTCCAGAGTTATATTTTTGGGAGTTTGATCGTTCAGGATTTCAACATTCAGGATTATGGCATTCAGGATTGTATCTTTCAGGATTATGGCCCAAACCCAGTGATAGTCTGACTTACAGGAGTGGAAATTGAGGCATAGAAAGGCTAACTTGCTTGCCCAATTCCACAGGCAAACAAGAAGAGGCAGGACCAGCTTCTTTTCCGAGAAAACACCAAATGGCGGATGACGCCAGTGCATCGGAGGGGCCTGGAGGCCCTGGAGGCCCTGGTGGCCGTGGGTTGGGGAACCGTGGTGGCTTCCGTGGAGGTTTCGGCAGTGGCATCCGGGGCCGGGATCGCGGCCGTGGACGGGGCCGGGGCCGAGGCTGCGGAGCTTGCGGAGGCAAGGCCGAGGATGAGTGGATGCCCGTCACCAAGTTGGGCCGCTTGGTCAAGGACATGAAGATCAAGTCCCTGGAGGAGATCTATCTCTTCTCCCTGCCCATTAAGGAATCAGAGATCGTTGACTTTTTCCTGGGGGCCTCTCTCAAGGATGAGGTTTTGAAGATTATGCCAGTGCAGAAGCAGACCCGTGCCGGCCAGCGCACCAGGTTCAAGGCGTTTGTTGCTATTGGGGACTACAATGGCCACGTCGGTCTGGGTGTTAAGTGCTCCAAGGAGGTGGCCACCGCCATCCGTGGGGCCATCATCCTGGCCAAGCTCTCCATTGTCCCCGTGCGCAGAGGCTACTGGGGGAACAAAATCGGCAAGCCCCACACTGTCCCTTGCAAGGTGACAGGCCGCTGCGGCTCTGTGCTGGTGCGCCTCATCCCTGCACCCAGGGGCACTGGCATCGTCTCCGCACCTGTGCCTAAGAAGCTGCTCATGATGGCTGGTATCGATGACTGCTACACCTCAGCGCGAGGCTGCACTGCCACCCTGGGCAACTTCCCCAAGGCCACCTTTGATGCCATTTCTAAGACCTACAGCTACCTGACCCCTGACCTCTGGAAGGAGACTGTATTCACCAAGTCTCCCTATCAGGAATTCACTGACCAACTTGTCAAGACCCACACCAGAGTCTCCATGCAGCGGACCCAGGCTCCAGCTGTGGCTACAACATAGGGTTTTTATACAAGAAAAATAAAGTGAATTAAGCATGGAAAAAAAAAAAAAAGAAGAGGCAGGACCAGAAAGAGCATGCATGATGGCCTGAACCCAGAGCCCATGCTCCTCCCAGACTATTCCATGCCGACTGTTTGGGAAGACACATATCCTGGTTCCAGCTCTGCAGATCATGTGCTGTGTGGCCCTCAGGAAACATCTTGTCTGAAACTCAATTTATTCTGCAAAAATACACATCATAGGTTATTAAATGCAATTATAAAGTTCTTTTCTAATGCTAAGATTCAGTCTGTAAATTTGGATTGAAGATGCTGGAATGAATAATATATCTGAGAGACTATCAAGAAAGAGAAACAGAGATAAGAAAAGGGTATAAATAACAGAAGGTTGAGGTAAAGAAGGTCTACCATTAGAACAAGTGAAGAGAGAGAGCCGAGAGCCAAGAAGGCAGAGAGAGTGAGCAATGAGAGATGAAGAAAGAGGGTCAAGGTAGTGTTCCTTTATAAAGGTCATGAAAGAAACACTTTCATAAGAGGCAGACAATAGGGTCAAGAAGGATAAACTTTGATATTAGGCTATCAGGTTCGGCCATGTTGGGTGCAGAAAGGGTGGACCCTGCATAACGTAGGGACACAGATCAGGTTGCAAGAATTTAGGAAGAAAGTGATTAATGAGAAAATGAAAATGAATATAGCATTGCTTGCTTGAAGTTTGAGTGTGATTCATATTTCATCTATTTTTATGATTAAGTTATTGGAAAACTTTTAAAAGCATTTTTAGAATTAAGAGGTAAGAAAAGCTTTTCACCTGGGGGTTGAAACCTGGACTTCAGATCTGCTTTTGTAAGTAGCTATGTGCATGGTTAAGAAACAGCCCAACCAAGTTTCCATTCCTCAATCAGAAAAGTTCCTGACTTCTTAACATGAAAGTTGTACACCAGGTTTGCAGATTTAGTTTCCAACAGCCCTGCAAGGTAGGTTTTATTGTCAGTCCCTTTTTACAGATGATGGGACAAAGACAGAGATGATTACCTAAACTTACTCGAGGACACATAGTTAGAAGGTGTTAAAGATGGGCAGTTTAAGCCAGGATCCCAGTGAGTAACAAGCAGATGCAAAGTCACTCAATATTTTAATTTACTTGTGCCATCTTGTCCTAAGTAAAATAAATTCCCATTACTTCTTAAGCTTTGTGAAATACAGAAACCAGCTTGACTTCCATTTTATCTTCAGAAATGCCCAAGGTGCTGTGAATCCCATACTGGGAGTTCTTGAAATCCTTATTCTGAAAAGTGTGGTCTACAGACTGGCAACATCAGCATTACCTGGGAGCTTGTCAGAAATGCAGGGGTTCAGGTCCCATCCCAGACCTACTGAATCAGAATTTGCATTTTTTAACAAGATTCTCTGAGTAGCACACATTTAAATTCATTCTCTCTCTCTCTCTCTCTCCCTCTCTCTCTCTCTCCCTTTCTCTCTCCCTCTTTCTCTTCCCATTCTGGTGTTCTATCCTGATTCTATCAATTTGCTCTCCTCCTTTCCTCAGCATGTTGACTTGTCCAGCAGAGCTTGTTTTGCAGAATTCATCCAGGAATATTTATTTGGCACCCAATACCCTGTGTTTTCTTATCAAATGAAGAAGTTATTTTCCTTAAATAAATGTAACCTTTATTGATTTTCATAGTTCTCTAGTTCCAAACTTGACTAAATGCTATCTGTTATGCCCATAATGTGACACACAGGTCTTTAATGGCATGAGGCTAGGCTTTCCTATTTCTTGAGTCCTGAATGATGTGTATGGAGATCACTTCTCTACCACTTATCTTCAGATATTTCGATACTTTTGCATACCTTTATTGCCTGCTAACTGAATTACTACAAGTCCTTTCTAACTGGTCCACTGCCAACTTCTATTAGCAGATTCTCCTGTATTGAAATTGCTGCTGCCAATCAGGCAGCACCACCTATTCCAATGTTCATTCAAATCACCCTCTTCTAAAGGTATTGGCTTTCATTTCCGACCTTTTGGACCAATAGGAGACACCCCATACTGCTGAGAGTTCCTGTCTTCCCACTTTGCTGTTTGAATGTAGGACTCTACACCGTGCAACTCCAAGTCAAAGAATCACATCCAGCGGAATCTGGGAGGCCTTCTTTCTTCCTACTTGATTTTAAAGCAAACTCAAAAGACATGGCTGTTTGGTGACTGTTCTGTTGCTCACAGGTTTCCTGGCTGCATAGGGGTGGTTTATGAACTAGCCCCACACATTTATTATATCCACACTGAGTAGTGTCATTATAATTAAGTGCCTGTCACAATTTCCATTACACTTTCCTGTTTTAAGGGACCTAACATACAGCCATAAAATTTACTTTTGACTGAAACTTGGCATGTCTCAATCCAGCGCCTACTCACTACTTTTCATAAACAGCATAAAATTATATTATGCTCCCCAAATGCTAGTTCACTCACAATACTTTGATGTACAGAAGAACAAAGATGTTACTTCTCTATCTCAGAATGTTCATTCATTGTTTTTCTAAATTGAAAATATGAATATGATAAACTTGAATGAAACTGTGCTATGGGGCATAAGAAATTTCATAACATCTGATTGATTTATAAACCTCATGCTACATCTTCAAGAATTAGCAGTGATGATTACATTAAATGCTACGAAATATATTCTCGTGTAATTTTATGTAAATAGCCTAAAGAAGAATTATAATACAATATATTTTGAGGCAGTTATATCCAGCAACCCACCATATTTATGGCTTTTTCTTAGTTTTGCTTTAGTAGAGTAGGAGTAAAAAGAGAGGTAGAGAAAGAACGTGAACATGCCACTTTTATGGCTGAATTTCCAGATGGGTAAATATATTATAAGAAAACCTGAATGTGGAAACAAAAGCCACCAAGAACCCTATTTATAATGAGAAATACTCCTCCGAGTAAGTGACTGTGGTAGATTGAATAATGACCTCCAGTGATGTTCATGTCTTAATCCCTGGAACCTATAATGTTAGCTACTTACATAGCTAAAGAGACTTTGCAGAGGTGATTCAATTAAAGATTTTGCGATGGGGACATTATCCTGGATTATCTGATGGACCCAGTGTAATCACAGGAGTCCTTATCAGAGTGAGGCAGGAGAGCCAGAGCCATGGTAGGGGGTGAGACAATGGAAGCCACAGGTCAGAATGATGTACAGTCATGAGTTAAGAAATCATCAGCTTCTAGAAGGTGGAAAAATCAAGGAAACGAATTCTCCCTAGAACCTCCAAAAGGTAGGCATCCTGCTGACACCTTGATTTTAGGGTTTCTGACCTCCAAAACTTAAGAGAATAAATTTGTGTTGCTTTACACCACTAAGTTGGGGGCAATTTGTTATAGCAGCAATAGGAAAGGTATACAAATACTTTTGGAAATTAAAAATACCAGGAAGAAGAACATAGATGAGTCCATTATTTTTTAATGTTAGGATTTGTTAATGTATTTCAGAGATATAGAAGGAAACACTTTGGGAAATCTATTTCTTAAAAACCTTTGAACTGCTTTTATTTATCAATGATTAATCTTTTACTTACTACTTTTTCTTTACTAGTAAGCTGATTTTAATTGCTCTGGTTCAAGAATTGGGTTACAGAGTTATATTACGTACTTGAGGTTATCACCCAAAAGTAGCAGCTGCTTGTTTGTACTTCATGATGCATGGCTGATTGGATGACTTATGGCTAAGTGCAGCCTCCTTTATTGGTAGGAAGGACATGGAAAACATTTAGCTCTCATAGGCCTTTTAAGTAAGTTGCTTCTGGTAACACATGTATGGCTAAGCACATTTATTCAACTCTATATTCTTCTACCAGATGTGTATTAGACTTACAAGCACAACCCATTTAACTATCTCTTTCAGCTAAGAGAAAATCCCCAGTCCTCTACTCACCTGTGTAAGCATAAGAGAGGAATGAAGGGATGCACCAGCTCCTGACAAAACCCCGGAGCATAGGTTGTCCTGGATACAGGAACTTGTCATGTTCACTTTCTTTATCAAATAATTTTAACAAATAATGAAGTAGGTGTTCAGCTACATTGTGACCAGATCATAAAATTGATGAGTCTCCAAATTACCTGAACTTCACTGTGAGGAATAGGGGAGGGGATGCTCCAAACCAGTACAGGAGCTACCAACACCACTTCCTCAACTTTGCATTTTGCACTGAAATAATACCAGTAAATTACATTCCCATGCAGCCCAAACCCTTGCACCCCAGATGCAGCTGAGAGGCATATGTGCCAGGACCAATGCTCTTTTAAAAGGTGCCAGGTAGCCTCTGAGGAATGAAACAATTATCCTGGAGGCTTATTCCTGCAGCCCGCATCCTGAGCCATGTACAGTAATAGAGATCCAGATAGCAGACTGCATGCCAGTAAATAAATAACCACACAAGAATGCTACCCTGTCTCACAAATAAAAAACACCATGCACTCCAAAAGTAGGAGATCTACCACTTTTATGGCTTTAAATTCTGTGTTTTAAAATTCTGTAAGTGATCAAATGGGACTGAACACTTCCTTCATACCATGATGGAGCCATTAGATTATTTTTACCTGGTTTTATACTAAATGGATACCTAGGTTGCTGAAAAGGAGCTGAAAATGGACTTGAATGCATGTGGAGGTCCTGTATTTGAAAACGTTTGGCACAATTTGGAAACGATGTATGGCTCTTATCGCTTTTGGCCTTGTAATAGTGTTACTTATGCATGTATCTAATCTCTACTCCTGGACTGTAGGCACCTAGAATCTAGGTATGACGAGGTACCTAGTCACTACACAATAAGCTTTTCTTGGAAAAGAGAGAAAGGGAGGAGAGGAAGGACAGAAGTAAGCTAGCCCTTTTCATTTGCTTCATGTATTTTCACAGATAAAAGAGGAAATATACTTCACATTTGGCTACAGGGGCCAGTACTCTTGGCTTTTCTATTGCTGGCTTCACAAGTCACCGGGGTGTTGGCACAAGAAGCACCAGATAAGGATAAAGAAAGAGAAGAAGGAAGCCTGGGCGGTAGTGGTGAGTCTGCAGTTTCACGATCATCCTGATGGATGTGTTGTAGCACCCCCACCCCCAAACACACACACACACATACATGGTCTCAGAAGAATCTCCCCATGAAGGACTGCCCTGGATGGAGGAAGCTGGTTGGAAACATGAGACTAGTTAGTCTGTTTGCATACTGCCATTGCCTTCTGTGTAGCTTCTCCTACAAGCAGCTGTTACTTAGTGTAATTAACCTGAAAGCCCAAATTTCAAGCTTGTTACCTCCAGTGGGTAACCGTAGGACTTCAGCCCTTGGTCTTTCTGGGTGACTGTCCCCCACTCAAAAATCTCTAGGGCTGATTTACACGTGTTTGTGAATCAGACTGAGCCAATGCTCCTCTGAGCCAAGGTTCCCCCTCCTAGGGAATTTGATCCCTTCCAGAGGGCAGTCCACTTGGGTTGACTGCCTTCAGCTCCTCTGTGGTCACAGTTTGATGCTCCGAGGTGACCACTGTCCTGGGAAAAGTAGTTTATGCTGGTTCCAGGGAAGTTTCCTCATCACTCTGGGTAACCTGAGGCTGGTAAGTGGATTTGCCAAGGCAGAAGATCAGAGATTGAGGTTTGGCAAAAGGGGCAAGCTGGTTTCACAACTTTTATCGCCAGCTACATCCTCATCATCTTTCAGTGAATTTCATCACTGGGGCTCTGGATTCCATGCGGCCAAAGGTAGTGGCTCCTGTACTCGTTTGGAGCATCCCCTCCCCTCCTCCTCACCGTGGAGCTGGGATGTTGAAGGGAAAATTCAAATCAGGTTTCACTTGAGGTGGTAAGTCATGGTGGTGCCTGTGGAGTTGCTCCCACGCTCTCCCCTCTTCCTTTTGCTGGATCACAATCCTGGATTGTTCAGTCTCTCCTTCAGGAATTTTTTCCAGAGTTAGCTGAGCCACTTAGGAGGGAGGGTAGCACTTGTTTCAGTTCCATTTGCGTCCCTCACCCATCCCAGAGAGCCCTAAGCCTGATTCTTAGCAATACTACCTTCGACTCAGACACTACTCTCTATGCAACAAAATCAAAATCACAGCAGGCCTGCTTCGCTGAGTCTAAGCCTGTTGCCTTTGAGGGATGGGACATGCTGCCTCTAAATACAGTGGCCTCCAGTCATGCTGGACCATGCCCTGAGGGGCAGTAACTGGTCCCTCTAACAACTGAAAGAGTGGTAGGCATTTTGAGCCTCTTTCAGATGTCTTGAAGTACTCTTTGAAGACATTGAAGGTGGCCTCCTTCTCCTCTAGGAAGCTGGAAGCCAGACTCAAAGCAGGATACTGAAGCTAGACCAAATAGGGCTTACTCAAGGCTGGCATAATCTGCACTGTGTCTTGTCACAGGGCCCTTTCTGAAACAGGGTTTCTAATCATGATACAGGGGGAGACTTGCTCCCCTGCTTGCTGCTAAGTCCTAGGACACCACCTGCAAGGCTGGCCATACTTCTGAACACCTGCCTAATCCCTGTCCCTTCTCTTACCAGTCTTCCTGCTACACCTACTCAGCCACCAGCTGTCCACCACCTTCTCCTTGACTCTGTGTGGCCTGTGACAGCCAATGTTACAATTCTTCCCTCTTTTTCAGTTTGCTGAATATTATTCCTTACTGCCTCAACCCATAGGGGGCATACTCGGGGTCAGGGGCTAAAAACAACTGTAATTGTGGCAAAGATTCTGGCCACACGTACCGCCTGCCACCTAGTCTTTCTCCAGCAAAAAGTCACTCTTAAAAATCTCTAAGCAATGCGGGGTAATTAAACATCACTTTCTAGGGACCATACTCTTTTTTTGTTTCTTCCTAGGGACAAAAGGGAAATGGACATTTTCTGCAAGTTCTAGAAGACTAACTGTTTTCTTCTCTCCTGAACATCTGACGAGCATTCTCTATGCCCAAGGAGGAGTTTTAACAAACAAATCAATTGGCTCCAATCTCTGGGGCAGTAGTTAATTTCTGGTGCAGAAGTGCATAATCCAGGATTCAAATAACCCCAGAGGAACCCCACAGAATGCAGCTCAAACAACCCATAGGCCTCACAGAGGCTGGTTTCAGTGTGGTCTATTGTCATTGAATCACAGATTTAACTAGATCTTTAGCCCACATCTGGGATATTTTAAAACCTTGATCCAACCCACCCTCTGAGTTTCCTCCTCCCTCCTGCAATGGTTTTTGGATATTCCAACGAGAATCTTGCATCTTGCTCTGTGACCCACCTGTGGCCCAGCTGTGGCCCCAGCAGTCACTAGTCTGAGCTGTGGTCATTGGTGTTACAGCTGGGCCACAGGTGGGTCATAGAGCACTACTGCCACTACCACTGCTGTCAGAAGCCCAGCTTGGACACCCTCTGACTTCATCAGTTTACGACAGTGTGCTGCCGTCTTGGCCACTGCTGTTATTATTTCAATCCCAAATGTTGAGTGCTGAAGGCAACCTGGCCTCAAAGGCACTCTAAGAAGGGGACTCACTCTTTCCCTTTGTATGATATGCTCTGCTAGGTGGGGCCCACAGCAGGAAGGCTCAGTCCCCTGAAGTGTTAGGGAGTGTGAGTGGGCTTCTTTCCTTTTACTATAACCTGTAATAGTAATAACTCCAGGGAGATTGCTGGCAAGATGGCCGAATAGGAATAGCTCCCCTCTGCAGCTCCCAGCGAGATCAATGGAGAAGGCAAGTGATTTCTGCATTTCCAGCTGAGGTACCTAGTTCATCTCACTGGGACTGGTTGGACAGTGGGTGCAGCCCACGGAGAGGAAGCTGAAGCAGGGTGGGGCGTCGCCTCATCAGAAAAGTGCAAGGGGTGGGGGATTTTCTCCCCTACCCCAGGGAAGCCGTGAGGGTCTGAGCCTGAGGAACTCTGTCACAGATACTGCGCTTGTCCCACGGTCTTCGCAACTCACAGACCAGGAGATTCCCTCCGGTGCCTACCCTACCAGGACCCTGGGTTTCAAGCACAAAACTGGGTGGCCATTTGGGCAGACACCGAACTAGCTGCAGGAGTTCTTTGTTTCCATACCCCAGTGGCGCCTGGAACGCCAGCAAGAAAGGACCTTTCACTCCCCTGGAAAGGGGTGCTGAAGCCAGGGAGCCAAGTGGTCTGGCTTGGCGGGTCCCACCCCTGTGGAGCCTAGCAAACTAAGATCCACTGGCTTGAAATTCTCACTGCCAGCACAGCAGCAGCCTGAGATCGACCTGGGAGGGTGTGAGCTTGGTGAGGGGAGGGACATCTGCCATTGCTGAGGCTTGAGTAGGCGGTTTTACCCTCACAGTGTAAACAAAGCCGCTGGGAAGTTGGAACTGGGTGGAGCCCACTGCAGGTCAGCAAGGCTGCTGTGGCCAGACCACAAGATTTCTCTTCTCTGGGCAGGGCATCTCTGAAAAAATGGCAGCAGCCCCAGTCAGGGACTTATAGATAAAACTCCCATCTCCTTGGGACAGAGCACCTGGGGAAAGGGGTGGCTGTGGGCGCAGCTTCAGCAAACTTAAACATCCCTGCCTGACAGCTCTGAAGAAAGCAGCAGACCTCCCAGCACACAGAGTTCGAGTTCTGCTAAGGGTCAGACTGCCTCCTCCCGTGTATCCTGACTGGGAGACAACTCTCAGTAGGGGCTGACAGACACCTCATGCAGGAGAGCTCTGGCTGGCATCTGGTGAGTGGCCCTCTGGGATGAAGCTTCTAGAGGAAAGCTCAGGAAGCAATCTTCGCTGTTCTGCAGACTCTGCTGGTGATACCCAGGCAAACAGGGTTGGGAGTGGACCTCCAGCAAACTCCAGCAGACCAGCAGCAGAGGGGCCTGTTTATCAGAAGGAAAACTAACAAACAGAAACGAATAGCACATCCACTCAAAGACCCCATCTGAAGGTCACCGACGTCAAAGACCAAAGGTAGATAAATCCACAAAGATGGGGAGAAACCAGTGCAAAAAGGCTGAAAATTCCAAAAACCAGAATGCCTCTTCTCCTCCAAAGGATCACAACTCCTCGCCAGCAAGGGAACAAAACTGGATGAAGAATGAGTTTGATGAATTGACAGAAGTAGGCTTCAGAAGGTGGGTAATAACAAACTCCTCCGAGCTAAAGGAGCATGTTCTAGCCCAATACAAGGAAGCTAAGAACCTTGAAAAAAGGTTAGAGGAATTGCTAACTAGAATAACCAGTGTAGACAAGAACATAAATGACCTGATGGAGCTGAAAAACACAGCATGAGAACTTTGTGAAGCATACACAAGTTTCAATAGCTGAATCGATTAAGCAGAAGGAAGGATATCAGTGATTGAAGATCAACTTAATGAAATAAGGAGAGAAGAGAAGATTAGAGAAAAAAGAATAAAAAGGAATGAACAAAGCCTCCAAGAAATATGGGACTATGTGAAAAGACCAAATCTATGTTTGATTGGTGTACCTGAAAGTGATGGGGAGAATGGAACCAAGCTGGAAAACACACTGCAGGATATTATCCAGGAGAACTTCCCCAATCTTGCAAGACATGCCAACATTCAAATTCAGGAAATACAAGGAACACTAAAAAGATACTCCTCGAGAAGAGCAACCCCAAGACACATAATAGTCCGATTCTCCAAGGTTGAAATGAAGGAAAAAAATGTTAAGCGCAGCCAGAGAGAAAGGTGGGATTACCCACAAAGGGAAGCCCATCAGACTAACAGCAGATGTCTCTGCAGAAACCCCACAAGTCAGAAGAGAGTAGGGGCCAATATTCAACATTCTTATAGTAATAACTCCAAAGCAACAATAATAATAATTACATTTATTGAGTGCTTACCACACACAGTTCTAAGTATGTTACCTGGGTTTACTCATTTCATCTTTACAGACATACTCTGCAATACTCTGCAATAGCTTCTTTTTTTTTTTTTTTTTTGAGATGGAGTCTCGCTCTGTCGCCCAGGCTGGAGTGTATTGGCGCAATCTCAGCTCATTGCAACATCCACCTCCCTGGTTCAAGAGATTCTCCTGTGTCAGCCTTCTGAGTAGCTGGGATTACAGGCATCTGCTACCACACCCAGCTAATTTTTGTATTTCTTGTAGAGACGGGTTTTCACTATGTTGGCCAGACTGGTCTTGAACTCCTGACTTCAGGTGATCCACCTGCCTCCACTTCTCAAAGTGCTGGGATTACAGGCATGAGCTACTGTACCCAGTCTGAGGTAGCTTCTATTACTAACACTCCCATTTTATAGATGAGGAAACTGAGGCATACACCAGTGAAGAATAAAGCTTACAAGCTAGTGAGGAGCAAAGCTGGGCTTGGAACCTAGGCAGCCTGGCTGTAAAATGTGTGTCTCTAATGCCACACTATTCTGCCTTACATGTATATGTGCTGAATGGTTGGATCATGGAAAGTTTCAGTGAAAACTATCATGCTATCTTTCAGAACCACATTCTCCTCTGAGGAGGACAAATGAAGATTGGGTTTCAGTCATCATGCCTGCCCTTCTTTTTCTTTGTATTGTTTCTTAAGCATCTCAGAGTCCTCTCTTGGAATTTGGTTTCTATTTCCCCTCCCAACCTCCACCCCACTCCATATCATAAGACACGTCTGCATTCTGGAATATTAAACATGGACATGGCTCAAAGACTTTTCAGAGAAGCCCCTTGTTCTCTTGATAAATTAATGGACACATATAGGTGGGGGGAGTAAGCTGTTGTCTGCCTCCCCCAGCCAGGTGTATCTGAATTTCCACTCCAGCCAACCAGGACCTTTCTTGTAAAAATATGGAATATTTCATTATTCTTCCCCAAGAGCAGAAGGCAAGCTTTAAAGCCAAATTTCTGATAAGGCTTTGTCAGAGTGATTATTTTTCATCTCCTACGAGCAGGTTTTATTGAGGAAGGAAGTGAAAGACGTTAAGCGATATCCAGAACATTTAGAAGTTGGCCAGAGCAACCCGTTTTTCCCACTTTTGCACTGTTCTCATCAAACAGAGTAGAAAGATCAAGTAACTATAAAGGACTTGGCATCACCATGGTCCAATGCAGCTGTTCACACAGAACTGGTCTAAAAACGAAATGGCTCTTCCATTGTTTGCTTATTACTCACTTCGGATAGAGAATACAAGAGCAAATGACATTCTCCTTGGCTGTAAGTGATTTTACTTCCATGCAGCTTCCCTGCAGAGCCTCTTCCCGCCTCCATAGCCTTCTCCACTGCTGTCTCGACTTGCTTTTACCGTTATACCATTTTGCATTCAAGCACATTAAATGCAGCCCATGTTATAAAGCCATTATTTATTCCCGCATTGAAACACTGCAGGTCACCCAACACATGTTAAAGAGAGAAAACCCATCAACAAATAGGCCCTGTCCATTCAGCTCAATTGACATTTCCATTGTCTTTCGCTGAGGTCTCCGCATAACAGTGTACACAAGAGAGGATGTGGCAAGAACGTCCATTGGCTGCTGCCTGGCTTCTCTTCTGTAACTGAGCACCACTGGGCCAATGCTGAGGGGTTTTCTGGGCGTGTTTCCCTCCTTTGTCAATGTTAATGCAATGCCAAATGATAAAGATGCCCTTTGGCACTCAACACTCTTAGCCTTTAATAATAAACACTTTCTGCATCTCAAATTGCTGCTATACATGAACAGGTTTTAGTCAACCCCTGAAGCGAACATGTACCTTCTCATTACAGGGCAGCAGTAGTGAGAAAGCAATTCACTAAGCCATAGGGCTGGCAATCACCCATATTTTCTGCTATGAGTAAATAACTTCAATTGATTTAATCATAAAAGAATAACAGGAAAACTACATTGATTTCCAAATCCCTAATGTGAACATCAGACTCTATTGACTAGGCTGCGTCCAAGGAGGTTGTAGCCATTTGTATGAACTCAAGAAACATCAATACTTGATTATTACTCGAACAAAAAAATGACAATTTGGACCTATTTCAAAATGGATTGAAGTAATATTATGCAGGGTGATTGGGCAATCTAGAGTGATATAAGTGATAACACGCTGCAGTGCTCATTAGGTTAAAAAGAACAAAATCCATAAATTCTGGTGAACAGTTTTCTTGTTAATTGTAATAAGTCATTCACTTTCTATAGTAACAGTAATAACACACTAGACCTCTGTTTCTATTAAAGTAACCAAATGGGCTTGTCGAAAATTCATCTATTGCTCATGTAAATTTAGCTGCGAAGATCTTTGCACATAGAAAATCTCTCCATAAGTGGAAAAACTGCAGATTTTGCTTCAAACCACCCTTAAAAGAGCATTGGTTTCCCTGACAGTAACTGGTCAATTGAGGTGTAAAAACAACGTCAAAAATATTTAAGGAATATTTAATACAAAAAACGCAAAAGAATATAAATGTGATTTTATTTTAATACAGGAAAAGAATATTGGACGGAAGAGTTAAGTAGGTGAACATATGTATTAAGTAGAGATCACCTAAACCAGGACACTTTTGAGAGTAAGGAGAGGCACTATTAATAAGAGGCCAGGACAACAGGCATAAGCCAAGACTATTCCAGGCAAATTGAGACACAAGATGACTGTGGAGTTGGGGAGACTGACTATAAACTCTGTCTCTAAGTGACTTTGAAACTCCAAGCGACTCATCCACTAGTTTTGGTTTCTTACTTGCCTGCAAAATGAGATAATCTATAATCTCACAGATCTCTTCCAGCTTTAAAGATCTGGCTCTCACAGCAAATAGAATGGCGGTAACAAGGGACTGGGGAAGAAGGTAACGGGGAATTATTGTTTAATAGGTACAGAATTTCAGTTTTGCAAGATGAAAGGAGTTCCAGAGATGGATGGTGGTGATCATTGCACAGCAATGTGAATGTACTTGATGTTACTGAACTTAAAATATACTTAATACTACTGTACTCAAAAATGGTTAAGATGATATATTTTATGTCACATGTCTTTTAGCCACACTAAAAAAAATCCTGACCCTAAACCAAATGATATGAGTGATTTTAATGTCATCCCTCTTTTACTAGTTACGTTTTACTGCAAATGTTTCTTAACTATTATCTCAGTAGCAATAGTTTATTTTACCCTTTTGATTAAAGAGTAAAATAAATTACTAAGCTTTACTGAAGCAAACAATGATTATTTTAATATAAATTCTTGTCGATTACAGAAAAGATAACATGTAGGCTCTCTCCCATTCAAAAGACCCAAAATCCCTGATAATGTTTAAATACGTAAAATATTGGTGAGCCCCATATTAAGCACTTACCACATGCTGAGAATTCTAGGCAACTCAGTGGTCATAAGTAAACTGGTATTGCACTTTGTGTGTGCCTAGCATAAAACTAGGTCTACTGGGACGTGGAAGTCATGTAAAAAAGAATTATCTGTCCTCAAGTAGCTTACATTGTTGTTAGAGAAATGAAATTAACACACAAAATAATTACTGAGTCATACTCCAGAGGGGATAATTGACTCCAAAGTTGAAAGAATATGCTGGGAATTTAGAAAAGGATGAAATCAAAGAGGATTGGATTATTCAGAAGTGATTATGAAGTTTGTAATTAGAATGTGGACTAGGCTTTGAAAACTATGTGAAGTTTGGCCAGACGGGAAGGGATCAGTAAGATCTTCTAAGCATGAGAATACATATGAAGATGAACACGCAGAAAGGGGAATTGTGTCACTGGTCCAGAGACATGTGCTAGCATCTCATGGGAATATGCTTTGGTTAGGTGAAATCAGATAGAAGAGCATTACAAAATAAAACAATAGTTTAGGCATTAGGTGGAAGGAAATATAATGAATTGCTGTGTTTAAGTATCAGAAGCTTATAACACGTGGCAGGAAAGATTATTTTAAAGATTATTATTATTAGCCTCTTTCAGATGTCTCCAACCAGTAATGTCATTGGCTTGTTCCTTTGCCATTGCTCTTGTGCTGTTCTGCTTTCCTGTTAAGTTAGTTGATTCTATTTCTACTTTTGTTATCAATCCACAAGATCCAGAGTCATGTCTTTTTAATCTGTGCATTCCCCAGAGTGTTTGCGGGTTTGTGGTTTTGGTGCTCAATAAATGTGGATGTAAGTGCAATATCCCACCTTTCAATCTGTTTGTAGAAATCCTGACTATCTTTTGAGGACTATGTAAAGTGCTGTCTTTGTCGGGCGGCCTTCTCTGATCACCTCAGCCTCAGAGAATGGTCTCTTCTTGCTTGGAATATCTAGAGTTTTGGGTTTTAACTGCTGTCACTGCCCTCCTCACACAGGGCTTTGTACTGTAAGCACTGTGTACATGTGTCTCAGCTCTACTAGACTAATTTTTTTGAGGGTAGGTGGAGTTTCTTCAAATCTTGCCATGTCTCATAGTAAATAGCATATGGCATTGCCCATAGTTGGATTTCAATGTGTATGTACTGAATTAGTGTGACTGAACAAATGAATGAACTGAGTAAATGAATAGGGCAGGGTTTGAGGAGGTAGTCAGACCATAACTGATTCTGCCCAACTACCCCCTTCATTCATGCTTAGATTTCAGAGTTTGATACATAGTTTACATGGGTGTTTTTACGTCTCATAGGTCCCTATAAAAATAATGATTGTCATTCATTTGATTTCCCAAGTAACCAAGAACCACAAGTCCTTTTGTGTTAAATCCTTATTGAAGAATGTCTTTATGATAACAGGTAGAAGAAGTTCATTATGATGTCCAGATCATTCATTATACAGTCTATACAATATTAATTCTTCAACAGCTATGAAGGTGCTTAAGACTCTTCACTTTTACTGAGTTGAAAACAGGTAGCTGTACTTTTTACATTACGTCTGTAACATTTTTGTCTCTCTTCTCTTACATGTTGGTATTACTACTTCCCGTAGCCTTCTCCCTTCCTCTCTCATCAATTTAGCTTATTTAATCAACAATTGTTTATTGACCGTCTATTATGTGTCTTTAAATCTGCTATGGACCTGAAAAGCAGACATCTCAGTTTTTTCGAGTAGCATTGAAAAAATAAATTTGAGTGCAGAATCATGTATTAGTAAAACAACCACACTTCGGTGCATGGATTTTGGAAACTCTATTTTGGATTCGGATTGAGGAAGTAGATATCTCACTCTCAGCTATATTCCAGAGAACAAAGTCAGTTGAATAATTAACTAGGGGATGAGTACCATATGACTGGACTGATAGTCTCTAAAACGGATTTGATAGCCAAAGAGATGAAAGGATTGACTCCATTCCTCAGAGAAACCAAGTTGCAATTCGGCATCCTGACTTTCTCCTCTTGATTTTGCCATTAAAGCATGTTATCTCCTCATAATAAATCACTGGAGAGGTTGTTAGAATAATGGAGGAAAACAAGGGAGAGCAGTATTGAGGAAAGAATAAGAAAACCATAAAACCATACTTTGCAAAGACTGATAACATGATATAGTCGAGAAATTAACAGGGTTGTTTTTTGTTGTTCTTCCTTTCTGACAAGAAAAAAAAAAGAGTGGCCAGTTATACAACATTTCTCATGAATATTTTCATAGCCACAGAATAGACAATGTAATATTTTCAACTGTAATGGATTACAGATCTATCTAAAATATAACAATAGCTCACAAATCAGTGTTTAGGGCAATAAACAGCTGCATCATTAATTTCTACCTCAGATTCATGAGTGATTACACTTTGTATCTCTAAAAGTCCATAGACTAACTATTGGAAATGAAAATAATGTGCCATTGATTTGAGCAGCCTTTTAGAATACAGGAATAATGATCTGAGGGATTTTTTAATTATCTAAACTCCACCAAGAACCCTTGAGAGCTTTTCAAAAAAAGAACATGACCCAATATGTAAAAGGTGCCTGAGAAAATGTGATGTGCTTTGGATGAATTTAGATTCTATAGCAAAGAGGCTAACATAATGCAGAGAATTGAGTCCGTTGTGCCTCAGAGGAGACTGGGCAGAGAAACTTTCAAGAAAGACAGATGAATACCCCGTACAGGAATTTTTATACTGGAGTCAATAGTATGCAGCCATCTTGGTGGTTACAATTTTACTATCTGCATATGCCTGAGGACTATTGCAAGTCATAAACACATGCCAAATGACACCAGAGACAAGTGTGGGTATTGGCTGCCTTTCCACCTTGTATCCATCTGTGTGTTAAATAGCTGATGCGATGGGCTTTTTTTTTTTTTTTTCCCTTGCACCTATAAGCCAAAGTCATTGTCCTGTCAGCGTATAATGCTTTTATATTTTGGAGTGCTAGCCACGGGATTTTTCTGCTGCATAATGGATTGGCAGCTGTGTCCATAGTCCGACTTAATGTGTACAGGAGGGGAGAAAGAAAGGAAATTGGGTCCAAGACAAAGGAAAGTGAAGACGATGTTTTCTATTTGGAATGCTGGGCCTGAGCCCCTCTCAGTGAAGAGCTTCTTAGGCTGTCCTGGGCAAGCTACTTGATTTCTCCTCCGATGATTTCAGAGCCCCAAGGCTCATCCAAATGGCAAACATTTTTCAATGAGCCTGTCGCCCCTCAAATTTCTGAAGAGCTGAGCCCTGGAGGAAACTGATATGATGCACACCTACCCTTAGCTCCACTTGCAGTGTTTCCTAAGCCCACTTTTGTCTGTTTTCTAATCCATCAGGTATTAATGTTAATCTGATATTTCTGAAGTGCTTCATGGTGTTTGTCTATGAAAGGGGCTGTGGAAAAGCAGGATGATGGATTGGCTGTGGATTTGACAGGAATTCAAATCTGAAAAACAAGCCTACTTATCTGAAGGTGCCAAATAACCATCATATGTTTCCCTAAAATGAGAGCGATATATAAAAATCTTGTAAGATGGGGACAATAATTTCCATGTTTGCTACACCATTTTAGCACTCCCATAAACCTGTAGTAGCTTTAACAGAAATATGGCTGGATGAGGCATATTTTATTCTTCAGTATGCAAGCCTAATGAATAGAAACTTTAACACGGTCTTAAATAGTCCCTGCATCCAAACTTGGTTGAGTATTTTTAAAACACATACAGTTTATGCTCTACCTTTAATATTTGGGAGGGATAATCTAGTATTTGGTTATGTTTTATAGGATCAGGACTAGTGTGAGAAGACAAACTGCAAATCTTAGAAGGAAGGCTTCTGCCCAAAGTATGGCCCAACCTTATGGATTTAAAAGAAAGTCACCGAAATCAGCATAGCTCCTTATTTTGCCAAACATGATAATTTTACAGAAGCAGCCTCTTATTCTCTCTCCCCCATCCATGAACTTCCAATGATGGTCCCCACCCTGAGTCTTTGGTAAATCCGTCCTATGAGTACTCCATGGGGACTACGTTAAAGGTGAGAATTTTAAGTTCTTTTTCATCTCAGAAATGAAACTGGTGAATTGAGCTAAAAAATGTCCTATATTAAGCTAAATTCTATGTAAGCAAAGCTTAAGCATATGTGCTTATGTATATAGAAGAAAAGTATGTTTTAAACTACTGAATTTTTAAAATAAGCTGTTCCTAATATGAAACTAATATACCACATACCAAAAAAAATAGAACATTCAAATAAACAAAAGGACAAAATGGAAAGATAATCACATTTAAACTTTGGTGTCCATCTTTTGAGGTTTGTACTTACATAACACAGCCATTCCTCAGTATCCTCTGAGGCTGGTTCCAGGGCCCCCACAGATTTTGTGCATTCTCTATTCTGTTCCATTTTTCAAATATTTTTGATCTGTAGTTAGTTGTATCTGCGGACACAGAATCTGCAAATATGGAGGCTGATAGCTCCATAGATAGCTGATTTTTACATATCAGACTTGAGTATAATGAAATATACTTAAATATAATTAAAATACATATTTTTAGGTAATGGTGGTGTTTGCACAACAATGTGAGTGTACTCAATGCCACTGAACTATACACTTAAAAATAGCTAAAATAATAAGTTTCATGTCTGCTTTATCACAATTTTAAAAATACACATTTTTAAAATAAAATGAGATGCTAAAGAACATGCTCCCTTGTTATTCCATTCTTGTTTTAACCTGATATATTACAAGTACTGCATCTCTCTATGTCAGCCAATACAATTCAAGAACATCATCTTCAATGGCTATAAAATATTCTGCTTTGTGGGTATGTACTTTAGATTATTTAAATCAGGGATTCTCACTCTGGCTGCATGTTATAATCACTTGGACAGTTTATAAAATACAGATGATCAAGTCTTACCTCAAAAAGTCTTATTCAATTGGTCTAGGGAAGGACTTGGGCATCAGCCTTTTTTTAAAACTTCCCAAGTGATTCTAATAGTCAATCATTGATGGCAAACACTGACTTTTTCTCTTTTCTTAATAAGAAAAAGATAAAGATAATTAAGAAAAGATAATTAAAGAAAAGATTATTTTAATTATCTTTTTAATTATTTAATTATTTTAATTATCTTTTCTTAGACAGGTAAGCCATTTCCTGTTTTTTACAATTACATATAACTCTGAAAAGATTAAGTTTAAAAGGATTTTGTAGCATATACCCATAGTTACTTATCTTTTACTGAGTATGATGACCATATACTTTATCTTACAAACTAGGACACTTCTGAAAGTGGAAGGAGATATGACTGTTCATTATTCCAAGACAAGATCTGTGCAAACCAGGCTTATCTGTGGCAAATTGGGTCATAGATTATTCCACTAGTCAAAACATATAAACTATTAATACATTTGGTAGTTTTTACCTAAGGTCATCCAAAATCAGCATACCAATTACATCCATAGTTTTTGAAAGAAACTGTACTCTGAAATCCACAATATTAAAAAGTACATTTCTTTTTAAAAAATATTTATTGAACAACTACTATATGCCAGCTTGTGCTAGATATGAGGAATAACTGTGAGGAGGAAGCAACATATAGTTTCCATTTCATAAATTTACCAGTAATTGTAGACATTATAAAAGTGCATGATGCCATAGATATTATCATTTTATTCAACCTTGATAAATTTACTAGGCAAAAATTGTACTTTCTTGTTTTCCTTTGTATTCATGTTGTCACTCATAAAATTGAACATATTGTTTATTATCTGTATTTCTTCCTTGATGCATTATCCATTCATATCTTTTCCCATTTTGCAATCACATGTTGATAGCTTTTTTCAGTTTATTATTTGATTTTGAAATTTATGGTAGGTTGTGATAGAAGATTAAAACTATTTCTGACTTTGATACTATAATTCTTCTTGAATTTATAATTAATAATTTGGTATAAAAAGAGGTAAGGATCTTGTATTAATGATTTCAAGTAATTAAACAATTATTCGTTAGCATTTTTTGAAAAAAAAATTATTTGTTTTCCCTGACTAATTTGAAATGCCCTCTTTAGCATGCAATAGAATCTCATATATATGCAGATCTGTTTCAGGGATTTCTATTGCATTCCTTTGTGCTTTCTCTCTGTTCTTATAATATTATCTCACCAATTTAATTATTTTGTGTCATACTATGGTTTGATCATCTGTGCAAGTCTTCCTACCAGATTCTTCTTTTTAAATACGTTATTGGTTACTTTTGCCTTTTCAATTTTTTTTTTCAGGTAAGTTTTAGAGGCAGGTTGTTGAGTTCTCACAAAAATCCTATTGGAATTTAATTGTTATTTTATAAGATAGATAGATAGATAGACAGACAGACAGACAGATAGATCGATCGATAGATAGATAGATTAGTTTAAGGAGAATTAACAACTTTACAAGATTGATGTTCATCCAGGAACTGGATATGTCTCTCCACTTATTCAAATATTCTTCTACATGCTTTATTTTTCAGATTTTTCAGGTCTTTTCCCACAGGTCCTGCATATTTCTTGTTAGGTTTATTTCTAAATATTTCTTTGTTTGCTTTGCTTTGCATTTATGGGTATGTATATGTATGTGTATGTGTAAAGGAAATTTTTAAAGCCCATTTATATTGTCTAAATGGTAGTTTCATCCTGCTGATTTTTTTCCAACTCTATCTGATAGATACTACCATGCTATATAAGACAACAACGTATACCAACAACTTGCATAAATATATCTCCCTAATTTGAGTTACTTTGCTCTATTTTAATTTAAAATATTACATAGTAATGGTCTGGCTTACTTCAGGCTTAATCCATAATAATTTGCACCATCCATTCTTTAATTCACCAGATATCATTAAGACCCTCCTATGGCCTCACGCTGAGCCAGGTATAGAGGTATGATGGTAACGAGTGGGACGAGAGTTATGAACGGGGTACGCACAGGGGATCTAATTTAGCTACAGTCCCAGTTAGGCAAAGTTCCCCTGAGAACAATGATATGTAAGCTGAGGCTTGAAGGGTACACAGGATTTAACCAGGCAAAGAGGAGGAGAAAGAATATTTAGAACACAGACAACAGCAGGGAAGGACTCTGACCCCGGGCAGAGTTGGCAGAAGAGTGGCTCTGAGTGGGGCTTGTGTTGGCAGGGAGCAATGCCACAGGGCATTTGGGACATGCTAAGGCTTTTGTATTTTATCTTGGGAGCAGTGAAAAGCAATGAAGAGTTGTGTGAGTCCGTTTTCATGCTGATAAAGACATACATGAGACTAGGCAATTTACAAAAGAAAGAGGTTTAATGGACTTACCGTTCCACGTGGCTGGGGAAGCCTCACAGTCATGGTGAAAGGCAAGTCATGTTTTACATGGATGACAGCAGGCAAAGAGAGAGCTTGTGCAGGAAAATTCTGTTTAATTCACTACTAGGAGAACAGTGCAGGAACAATCCACCCACATAATTCAATCACCTCCCACCAGGTTCCTCCCATGACACGTGGGAATTATATGATTCAAGACGAGATTGGGGTGGGGACACAGCCAAGCCATATCAAGCCTCTAAATAAGGAAGTGACATAAACATGTCTTCATTTTTGAAAGATAATCTGGATACAGTGTGGTGAATGAACTCTAGAAAAGCAAGAGAATTTGTGTGGTGAATAACAACCAGGTTTTTGGAGCAGTCTACCTAAACCAACCAGGTCTACCTGAAAGATGACATTATTAGACCAGGGAGGCTATAAGTGAAAACCAAGTTATGGAATAAGGAGGCATCTAGAAGACAAGAAAAACAGGATTTGCACGTTGATTTAATGTGGAATATGAGGGTAAGAGAGAAATCAAGAAAGACTTGCAGGGTTCTGGGCTTGAGCCCCAAGTTGCTCAGAAGTGCCATCCATGAACTGGGAAATACTAGAGGGCAGATTTGGGGAATAAGGGGAAATTCTAAGTTCCCATTTTGGAAGTTTGGAGGTTAGGGTGCCTATGAGACATGTAAGTAAACACATAAAGTTAACCACTGTTATATGGAGATGGGACTCATGAGAGAGGTTTGAGTGGAAAATATAAATTTAGTAATCACTAACACACAGATGGTGGTTGGGATTGTACAGCTGAATAAAATTGTCTAAGAGTGAAAATAAGCATTAAAAGGCCTAGATCCTAAGAAAGTCTGAAACAGTCAGGCTCAAGTTGGGTTAAACAGGAAAGAAATAGATGAAATAATGATTTTAAAATATTTAATGGTATTTGAGAGCATGACAAGGGAAGGAGGTGAAGGCTTATATAATTTAATTTGGTGCTCCATACCCACTATAAAAATCTTAACCATCTTATTACATTCTGATGTGTTCTACTGAAGAGAGCAATTTCTTTGCAATTTCTCAACATCCTGCTTTAATTTCTCTTGGTGGGACACAATTTCCCAGTCTAAAATGGTGATAGACCCTCTTGCTGAATTAGATGTAAAAGTTCCCCTGTAGAGCTGAGTTAATGCTCAGAGGCCCTTGAAACCAAGTGGCCCTTCTTCATTTGAAACAGGCTTTGATCTCTCAGACTCGTGTCCTCTCAGGGAAGGGTGAGGATGGATAGGCTTCTACAGAGTCACCACCAATGGCAGAATTTAGGAACACACCTGTATCAGCCACCTGGTGCCAGACAGGCATTTCATTTTAAAGCAACAAGGCACATCATTGAAGTTTAGGGATTAATGTCATTAGCTGGAAATTCTTGTTTAGTGCAATTTGTTAGACTGATACAAGATAATGATGCTTTGGGATAGTTTGCAAAAGGATTGGTGGGAAGTAAAATGAGGTTAAATTCAAACTAATAGAGGAAAATCAAATCAAGTGATGGGATTGTGAATAACTAGGAGACCCTTCAGTTTGGAGCCAGCAAGTTTCATAAATATGCCATTAGCTAATTTACTTGATACTAGATTTACCAAGAGAAGATGGCGTTTTAGTGGCAGAATTCCACCCATCACAGAGTGGGTTTGAATTCTGGCCTGACCGCTTGCTAGACATATGATCTTGGACAAATTGCTTAAAAAATCTGAATTTGGTCAAGTTTTAACTTCTTCAGCTGGTAAGGAAAGCTAGATCACCTCACTGGCAGGGAGTCTGTGATGATCAGTTAAATCTCAAGTGCCTACTAAATCCCCCTTCCTTCCCTACACGAAGGCTTAGCTGACCCTGCAATTTTGGGTTTAGATCTAGCTGATGCTCCATGATCTTTCTTTCTCATATAGTACACCTTCACAATTTCCAAAATAACAATCCTAGGCACATGACAGTTTCTATGAGTGAAAAAAAAGGCCGGGCGCGGTGGCTCACGCTTGTAATCCCAGCACTTTGGGAGGCCGAGGCGGGCGGATCATGAGGTCAGGAGATCGAGACCACAGTGAAACCCCGTCTCTACTAAAAATACAAAAAATTAGCCGGGCGTGGTGGCGGGCGCCTGTAGTCCCAGCTACTCGGAGAGGCTGAGGCAGGAGAATGGCGTGAACCCGGGAGGTGGAGCTTGCAGTGAGCTGAGATCGCGCCACTGCACTCCAGCCTGGGCGATAGAGCGAGACTCCGTCTCAAAAAAAAAAAAAAAAAAAAAAAAAAAAATGTGGCATTGCAGATATAATTTTAAACCCCAGAGCAAAGCTAGATAGTTCAGTTTGAATAAAAGGTTAATGGCAATCTCTGAGAGTCCCCTAGCTGACAGGAGATGCACAGGCAGTTCCAGTAGTTTGCTCTCTTACAAAGATGCCACCGCTCCACCTTCATTAGAATAGATCATTTTCATTTCATTCCTGATAGTGGTAATATTTGTCTGAGCATTCTACATTCTTGTTCAGCCCACCACTGTTTATTAGCTAAGATAGAGAATCCAGCTGCTATAACAGAGATCCAAAATGCAGGTACATAAACTGTACAGAAGCTGATTTCTGTCTTATAAAACTGTTTTAAAAATTAGTATTCCAGAACTGGTATGGAAGTTCCACAGTTTTGGACACAGACTTTCTCTATGTCACTCTCACATCCTTGGAGTGAGTGTTGCCCTTATCTGCACAGTACCAGATGGTATTAGGCAGTCGTGATGTGTATGTTGAATTTGGCCTCACTTGCAATACACTACAACTGCCAAATACCAGGGGACCTTCGTCCCTAGGCTCTTTCTTGTGACTTCCTCCAACATATGCGTTTTTATCTTGTTTTCAAAGCAGTTTGAATTCTTTAATTTTTAATCTTTTTTATTATTTTAAAAACTTTTCTGGGTACATAGCAGGTGTATATATTTCTGTGGTGCATGAGATGTTTTAATACAGGCATGCAATGTGAAATAAGCACATCATGGAGAATAGGGTATCCAACTCCTCTAGCAAACAGTTTTGAGTTCTTTCTTGTCTTTGGGTCTTTGCTTCAAATAAACATGATTTCTTTTCCAGCCAGGTAAACTCCTACTTATCATTAAACCTTTTGTTCAAAATCATCTCCTCTGTGAAGTCACCATGAACTCCCTCCTAGTAGGTTACTCATCCTTCTATGCTCCTGTAGCATGCTCTGCACTAAAAAACTTTTACTCTTTAATGTACCATGTGCTAATTATTCATTTACCTATAATATGCACATGTGTTGTGTTTTGGTTGCACACATCCATGTGCACATGTGTGTGGGGGTGCACATGCATGCAACATGTGTGTGGGCCCTACATGTGCACATTCCTATCAGAGAGGGAGCTTCTGGACCTCATTCTGATCATCTGTTCACTCTTACATGCCCCTAGTGCTTTCCATGTAGCGGCACTCAGCAATGGTGAGGGAATTTATGGAACAAACAAATGAAAACCATTTCATAGAAAAAAACTCATTTTATACCTCTGGCTCTCAATTTTCCCTTCTTATTTATAGTTCTATAAAACCTGAGAGTAATTTAAGTGTTCTCTAAAATCTTATGATTCTGTGAAATAGTGGGCCAAGATTGTGATTTCAATGGAAGAAAGACTGGCAAGTCCTAGGTACAAAGTCTGCTGAAGAAGCAGGAGTGAAGGCCGCCATGGCTTCCAAAGAGCACCTTTGTTAGGAGATCACCTTTTCTACAGATCGAACTAGATCCTCTGTTCCATTTTGTAAATGCTGTCTCCAAACACTAACACTTCTGTTTCATTACAGAGAAGCAAAGGAAACTAAATTATTAATTTACAATCTAATTTGAAGACAAGAATATTATCACAAACACATACGTAAAATAAGAAAATAAAAAACTCTCACCAAATAACATGTGATGCAACTTTTAAATTTCCTCAACATGAGATGTTCCCAAAGGGGTGTCCTGGAATACTTTTGTTGTTGTCAGGAAATGATTTGTGCACTCAAGTTGTAAGAATTAAAAAAAATCTACATGACATATTTTTCTAGAAAAGACTAACTAAACAAGGGCTTCACCATCAACGAAATAGTTTTTACATAGGAAAAAAGCGCTTAAAATAACCCAGGAAACTTTCTTGACTGTATTCACTATCTTTAGAATGGAACATTTACCAAAGTTTTCTCAATGAAGAAGCTGTGTCATTACCTAAGCACAATTTATAACAATCTATCACCTGGGGAGGAAAAATGGCGACTAGGTGAGAACGAGAGGCGGTTGGAGGTAAGCCTTAGGGGAAATACCGTGGGGGCCTTTCTTTATTTTCCATTTCTCCTTTCGTTGTTGGCGAATATCAATGAAGTGTTAGCAGCATCAACCGCGGGAGTACCAACTGGGAATCACCCTGACAGAGCCTTGCTTCCTTTGAGCACCGGGAGATCAAGGAATTCATTTGTTTACTCATTTGAGATTCACCCCCTACACACCATCTACACAAGTTGTTAAAAAAAAAAAAAAAAAAAAAAAAGAGAGAGAGAGAGAGAGAGAAGGCAGCAGCAGCGCCTACTCACAGTAGGGAACTCCGAGGTTTTACCTGTCTTTAATTTACGCAGCATTTTCCAATTGTGCCATCCTGGCAGGTGTGACCGCTCTTTTGCGGAGCCTCAGTGCTATTTTACCTGCTTGAGTCTGTCAAAAACCCATTTGTATGCGCCCAGCTAATGTGCTAGAAATAAAAGCCCCAACCTGTCAAGTAAACTCTCTGCACCTGTACGAAGCAGTTAAATTGTTCCATCTGCCATTAGCCCGGGAGATCAAAGGCCCTTCCTGGGAGGGTGCCCGAGGACCAAAGCAAAGGATAGAGCTCCCTGTCTTGGAGTTTAAGAAGACGAGGACGACGAGGAGACAGTAGAGACAGGGGTTAACAACCCGGAGAAAAGAATCCCGGAGCCCCAGCCTGGCTCGGCTACCTGAAGGCGCTTTTGTTTGACTCAGGCGCGCCAGGAGCACATTCTTTCACATTAGGAACCGCAGGGGAAGACATTCATTCACTCCTTTTTTTTGGTGACGTAGCTGGGGCATTCATGTGTTTTTAACCTTGAATAATTTTTGCCTCTAAGCTCCAAACAAGTTTTATCCTGTCCACAGGTCAGTTTTGTTACAGAGGCCAATTAGCAGTGCTACCTTCGCCTGCGGCAAAAAGCCAAGTAATGACCGGGCAAGCCCTACGGAGGAGTGATGAATAACTCCGGAGAGCTGTAATTTGAAAGGGGGGCCTTTGAAGCATTTACCTTACATGGGACGCCATTGTCCCTGCAGGGTGTTTGATCTTAAAATAATTTACTTAATGATCTCACCATGGGAGCAATTGGCAGAGCAAGATTAGGCTGTAAGGCCTAATGGACATGGGAAAAGTTAAAATTGCTCAGAGAAAGGTATGTACAGCGCAGAGATCCGTCGGTGTTGTGTGTTCATTACTAACAAGGGGTGAAAAGCCCGGCTGACTGCCATCGCTCTGCAAAGCTCATCAGAGAAAACCAGCAGATGCGGGCCTCTCCCGGGATGTGGGCTGAGCGCGTTCCCTCTTTCCTGCATATCTGCATTTGTGGGAATTAGTGGTCTTATTCTGTTTTTTCAATCTATGTTTTTTTTTTTTTTTTTTTTTTTTTTTTTTTTTTTTTTTTTTTGCAACTGTGGAGCCGCTCTCCTGGGAGTATACACAGGAGCAGAGGAGCATCCCCAGGGCAGGTTTCTGAGCAGGAATTAGAGGTGAATGAAAATGTGAAAAGCCATGTTTTGTCCCCTTTGAGTTGGCAAACATGACATCAAGTAGACACAGCAGTTATTTGACATTGTTATCCTGGGCCTAAATATGGTTTTGTCCTTTAGAAAATAAAAATTTAAATGTAAGCCCCAATTTAACATATTTATAACTCATATCTACTTGTGTTTTCTTACCTACACATCAATTATGCTTATATGATAATTGCAAGAACTATCTCAGCGTTGCATCTAGAAGCATAACATTTCAGGTTTAAATATCTTTGTAATTTTGCTCTTTCAGCTGTTCAGCATTTGCTTACTGCCACAGCCTCTTGTTGCAAAAATTATTTTTCCCAATTTATAGAAGTGGAATAGACATCTTAAGTGAATATCCAACAGGAAAAAAAAGCAACCTAAGGTCTATATTGATGTTTATGTATTTGATGCTACAACTAAGAAAGTATGAAGTGATAGAACACGAATAATTAATAAGTGAGAAAATTTCTTCTCTAATGCAAATTCCACCTAAGTGAATCTCAGCAGCCTACCCATATAGCCCAATATCTTGATATGTGTTCTTCCCTGGAGAAAAATACAACCCAGGAAATGTATCTAAATATGTCATCAGGAAAGTTTGAATACATGTTACTTGTGTAAAATAGAAATACTTTGAGCTCAGAGTAGAGAAGTCTGATTTCCCAAGATCTATAACTTTTGCCTGTGTCTGGTAGGACAGTGCAATGAAATATTTTTCATTCACTGCAAATCAAGTAGTTGTGAGCATAAGTACCAATATGCATGGGTGAATTGGAGGTAGCACAAGTGTTCCCCACAAGTTTGAGGCTTTTTTGAAATTTAGCCTATGGAGTCCATTGCTGGTTTATCTATTGAGATTTACCTGAGAATCTCTACCTACCAAAATACAGTAGATCTCTCTTAAACTTGTCTTTTTATCTCTTATCTATAGTGGGAAATTAACAACTTATGCTTTAAACGTTTCTGCTCTGACACATGGAATTAACTGAGGCTATATATGCTTTGTTCATATATTCTACTTGTTAAAGTACTTCCTATATGTCTTAACCTTTTTCAACTGGCAAAAATGAGATGCCCTTTGTAAAATGAGACAGCAAGCACACATAGTTAATGTGGGGAGTAAGGTGACATCATGTATGTGGAACACACTGGACTGACACAGAACAGATGCTCACTATAAGTTCTCTCCCACCCTATGCTCTGGAAACAACTTTCAATCTCCATAGCCCTCCATGATTAGCTTTTTTTTCTCCATTTACACTTGTGATCCACTAGTTGTTACAAGGGAAGCTGTTTTCAGTGGGTAAAATTGAATGAGAAGATTGTTACAAACATCTAAACTTTCTGGGAGAAATTAGGTAAGTCCAGGCCATCCCAAGGCTGTGAGCATTAATCTAAGGATCCCAGTTTCCTGGTTACTGGGTGGCTGGTGAGAATTCCTTTTCTCTATCTTCCCTTTTTTTCTCTTTTCATTTTTCCCGATGCTACCATTTTGAAAAATAATCATGTAATGTCAGTTGTTTGTTGTCATAAGTGATATGATTTGATATCAAGGTAAGATAATTTAGAAGCCAAGAAGGGAATTATCCTCATCAAAAGACAAATTAATACTGATGAGAAAAGAATAAAAAAGGATAACTGGCAAGAGAAGAAATTGTGAGTTTTAATGTGAAAGTTCAGCATTTTGCATAATAGCAGGAATTACGCCTTAGGGAAGCCTCTTTTTCTCTCTGCCTCTTCTTTCTGCTTTGCTCAGTTCTCCCTCTTTCTGATATCTCTCCCTGTCTTCCCCGTCTTTCCAGCTCACTCTCCTCCTCTGTGTATCTCTCCATTTCCCTCTCCTCCTTCCTGTCACCCTGCCCGTATTTCCATTTGCCTCCATCCCTCCCCTGTCTCTCGCTCCTCTTCTGAGTGTGTCTCCATCTCCGTCTCTCCCAGTGTGTTTGTTTTTCCATGTCTGCTGGCTCTTTGTCTCTATTTCTCTCTGAAAATCCAGGATGTAAATTACAAGATCAAAGCTGAGTATGTGAATAATTGCCTTTTTGGGGGGATCATCACTCTGTAATAATTTGCTTTTCCAAGTAAAAGCTGTGAATTGGCAGGTTCACTCGCAGCATCTCCCAATCTGCTAGGGACCTTAGATGTCAAGGAGCACTTGACCATCACACCCAGCAAATGCTGAGCCATCTCCTGCACTTGCACATAGCAAGGAGGCCATTGCTCTGCAGAGTTTTAGCATTCATGCTGAAGGATGAGTCAGAAGGAGAGGGGTGAAAAAGAACAAGGTCTAGGTCAAGCCACTCGCCCTCCTCCTCCCGCCCAGCTCTCCTCCCGCCTTGCACTGATTGCTGTACTGTGTGTCAGAGGTATTCCCACTGGCCTAGAACCATCATCTCATCCAGAAGACACATAAATTCCACCCAGGTAGTTCTAAAATCACCCAGCTGATCATTCAATTTATATACAGTATCAAGTGTTCATTTCATAGCTGCTATTTCAGTCCTACTGACCTACGGGTCCTTGACATGTGCTTTGCCGGAGCCCTCCAGAGATGTAAGAGTAACTTTTTAGCACTTGCAGAAAAAGCAATTGAGGTTCATTTCTCACAGATTACCAGGCCCCATCAGAAATGAAGGTGTCATAAAGCAGGCATCGGACAATTTTCAAATGTCCATTGCTGTCAGTGGAAGGAGCCTGCCATGGTGACCAGTGGATCAGACCAGGCGCATTGGATTTGTCCCCATTTCTCAGTATGCTGTGCTCCCTTGCGTGAGGGTCTGTAGAAGCACATGGATGTTACTGGAAGATTAAGACATCTGGCTGTATCTCTACTACATTTTCACTTTATTTTTTCATTTTTCATCTTAGATTTCCCCCTTTATTTTTGCATAATCCAGGCGTAGCTGTGCTGACTTCAGAGAGGAATTGTTGGTGGCTTAGCAACAGCTGCACACACAGCTTCCAGAGGGAATGGAGGTGAGCAGCATCTGTGCTGTCTTTGCTAAGAGCTTCGCTCTCTTGGTCTGCGTTGAAGTCTAGAAGAGGAAACCTTCTAGGTAAAATGGAACAACTGCATTTCTTAGGGCCCTGCTTTCAGATCACCTCAGACCATGGGCCCTTCTGAGCTGTGCCCATTTCTCTTTTCCTGTCCCTCAAAGGATGTCCCCTAGATGCTGTTTTCTAATTCCCCACCTCTGCTCTGTGCTTTATCTTTCCTACTTAATTCCCCTCCCCACATCTACTCTATCTGAGTCACGTTCGTATAAGATGAGTTTCTGCTTGAGAACTTGAAAGATGCTCAAGTTCAGTTCTAAGATGGGTAGCATGATAATTGTTGAAGTGCTATGACCAATCTTTAGAAATGCTTTACCCAAGATGGTAGGAACTTCTGGGGCAGTCATTTTGCCCAGAAGTCTAGGACAAGGAGCTCCACAGACTCAAAGATTGCTATAGATTTGAGGACACAAAAATGAGCTTTCTCGTGATGTATTTTTAGTTGCAGCGCTTTTTAAATGTTAGAAATAAAAAGCCAAATTCTTACAAAAATATTAGCCAGGCGTGGTGGCGGGCACCTGTAGTCCCAGCTACTTGGGAGGCTGAGGCAGGAGAATGGCGTGAACCCAGGAGGTGGAGCTTGCAGTGAGCCGAGACCACGCCACTGCACTCCAGCCTGGGTGACAGAGCGAGACTCCGTCTCAAAACAACAACAACAAAAAAGCCAAATTCTTAAAGATCACTGGAAAATTTGGGTTTTTAAAATATATTTTATTATTTTTTGGACAAGATCTTGATCTATCAACCAGGCTGGAGTCCAGTAGCACGATTATAGCTCAATACAGCCTCAAACTGCTGGGCTCAAGTGATTCTCCCACCTCAGCCTCCCAAATAGCTGAGACTATAGGCACACTCCGCTACACTGGCTAATTTTTTTTATTTTTTGTAGAGTCAGAGTATTGCTATGTTGTCCAAGATGGTCTCAAATGCCTGACCTCAAGGGATCCTCTTGCCTGAGCCCCCCAAAGTCCTGGGATTTCAGGTATAAACCACCGTGCCCAGCCTAAATTTTTTTTTTTTCTTAAACAAAATGACTGCCAAGGACATCAAAATTTCCATACTCCAAAATTCTTACCCGGACCCTTCCAATCACATTCATGTTACCTTTGAGTAGTCTTAACATTTTTCTTTCAGCTGTCATTTCTCTCACACTTCTCAAGGACAAACATCAGTAGCAATTTAACTTTAAAATGGTGATGGGGGAGCGGCCTTTTATTTGTCCAAAGTAGATGTTTTTTAGTAGATATTTTTTGTAGGTGTAGTGTGGAAAGTGGACTACTTATAAGACTTTCAGAAAAGTATATACCAATGAGATTCCTGCTGTTAGTGCAATAATTCCTAACAAATCAGATTTTGGTGTTACAGGAAGAAGGGAACTAATATTAATATTTGATTGCCTCCAGAGCAACGAGTGTGTGGAAGATCGGGGATTTGAAAGTCTGTTCCTTCTGATGGGCACCAGGTGGTAATTGTAATGCTTTCACCCTCCCCAATGTAAAACATTCATTAACAGTAGTAATGATAATAATTCTCACTGGAGGGCACTGCTCAGAGCACCCACCTCTCTCAAGACCCACACTCGGTCCTCTGGCTGCTGATGGTTCTTGGCCAAAATCCTCTCTAGGAATTTTTGTCCTCTGCTTAAGGGATGACTTCTCTCAACGTTAGCCCCCTCCTTGGGAGCAGCCTACCTCCAAAATTTGGTTGATTTGGGAGTATAAAAACTGCTCTACACTCAACTTGGAGATGGCTCTTTTTATAATGACAAGGGAGTGTGGATTCTGTTTCTTTATCTCTCATTCATCCACCCAGGGGCATGTGGGAGGGTGAGGGAGGGTGACAAGTATCTGGAGAGATGAGGGCAGGATGAGGAGGGGAAATAGTGTGGTGGAAGGCAGGATCCCAGTTCCAATTTGAATTTTGGCTGGAGGTGACATTGGTTGCTTGGGAAGCTGATGGGGAAGGGGTTAGCTTGGCCCTACCCATGAAGTGTAGGGGCTTAGGGTTAGCTTCCTCAACATCATGCCCCCTTTCTGTTCCCAGACACATGTGCCCTCCTTCACCTCCCAACAAGAGGCTCAAGCCCCTTGCCTCAGTGTGGGGCTCCTGAAGGGAAGGGCATTCAGCTCCAGAGCTCCCTGTGGGGCTGGCTGAGGTCTGTCTTGTTCCTTATGTTGCAGTTCAACTCCTCCCTCTCAGCAATCCTGTCTTTGTTATGTCTCTAGAGGTATTGATCCCCAGAGACTTCCCAATAAACTTCCTGCATGTAAACTTCCATGTCAAAGTCTTTCCCACACCTCCCTGGAGACACTATATTCATAAAATATGTCAGTTTAAAAATGTTACTATGTGTTATTGCTTATAGTGCATGTAACAAACTGAGGTTCAGGAAAGTATAGTGGCCTTTTCAGGGTCACACATCAAGGAAGTGCTGGACCTAAGACAGAATCTAAGCTCTCTGCCTCCTGTCCCAGGCTCTTATAAGTGTAACAAATGGAAATTATAAAGGTGTCTCTACAGAACTATTCCTAAAAATGTTTCTTGGAGATGATTCCTCTTTATGGTTTCACTGTCACCATTTATTTCTATTTCCTTGGGTGTTTACCTTTTCCCCTCCTCAAAACTTTCTTTCTCCAGTCCCAGCCCCTCCCCTTTTGCAATGCTTTCATTACGACAGTGAGGGAAGAAACAAATACACAGGCTCCCAGAGACATCAATACTTCGGCACTGGAGACTTGCTTGCCCTCGGCTTTGTTTCTGTCTGGAACAGCCCACAAGGATATGGTGACAGAGAGTTGCTCCCCTGACTACCTATCTTAGACACCTACTTCTTATGCTCACACATCTGTTTTCAAAGCAGAATTTCATCAGAGCTGATGTTCCAATCTTCTTATTTGCACAAGGCAAGTTTTTCCTCAATCAAATAACCCTATAAGCATAGAGGCTGTTGGAACATTCAACAGTTTCAATCAACTGTTGGAAACATCTTGGGCCCATCTACCTAATTCACCATACCCTCTAGTATCCTCTTGGACCCTGAGTTTCTGGGTTTTGGAAGCTGAAAATGTTCTTCACTCTCCTCAGTGAAAATCCTATGGGGATCTATCCATTGCCTGATGTTCTGGAGCTTCCAAGGCCCTGGGGGATTTCCACCTCACCCTGTAAATCCTCTCTGACTGGCTGGCAAGCAGCTCATACCAATTAGCTTTCTTTTATAGCTCCAGGACAGGTGTTCGGAGGAACCCAAGCTTCTTAGATACTGTGTTTTGGTTTTGACCCTTGATTTTGCTTTTTTCTGGTGCCTTTAAAAAAAAAAACAGTATTTGGGGACACAGTTAAGTCTGTTCTGACTCATTCATTTTGGGATGATTTCACTCAATGTACCACCTCCTGCAAAAGCTGTGTCCCCAGGATGTGCACTCAGATTGAAAAAGTGGGAAGGGCAGGTCAACTTAGTGGCCCTATGGCCCCTGTATCCCTCACTTTTGTCACTAAATACTGGCACTCACACGCTAGTCCTTTGTTTACCCCTGGGCCCCTGTGTAGCATTATGATCTTGTAAAAAGTTCTACTCTGACTGAGTGGACAGCATACATGTGTGTTTTAGTTAAATCTCATGTATCCTGAGCATGACTTTTTTTTTTTTTCATTCAACATATGTTTATCCAGGTAAAACATACGTTAGGAACAAAAGTAACTGGTACAGACTGTTGTTGTACAATACATGGAAACTACAGTATCCTGTACACTAATGAAAGGGAGGCAGAACAAACTTTGGAGAACTTGTGACAACTGCAATATTTGGTAGTAGAGGGACGTACATCTGCCAGAGAAGAGTCTATTATCTCTCCTTCTGACTATAAACAGACTTAGAGAAGTTAACAAAGTCAAGTTGACTTTATTTGATTTTTGAAATGGGGTCTCACTCTGTTGCCCAGGCTGGAATACAGTGGTACAATCACGGCTCACTGTCGCTTCAACCTCCCCAGGCTCAGGTGATCCTCCCACTTCAGACTCCCAAGTAGCTGGAACTACTTGGTTCCATGCCTGGCTACATGCCACCATGCCTGGTTGATTTTTATTGTTATTATTATTTGCAGAGATGGAGTTTCACCATGTTGCCTGGTCTCAAACCTCAGATCGCTCCATCTCAAACTCCGGATCGCTCCTCTTCAAGCGATCTGCCCGCCTCGGCCTCCCAAAATGCTGGGATTATAGGTGTGAGCCACAGTGGCCAGCTAAACTTGATTTTAAATTAACTTTAAAAAGGGGCTTAGGGGCCAGGCATGGTGGCTCATGCCTGAAATCCTAGCACTTTGGGAGGCCAAGACGGGCAGATCATGAGGTCAAGAGTTCGAGACCAGCCTGGCCAACATGGTGAAACCCCGTCTCTACTAAGAATACAAAAATAAGCCGAGCATGGTGGCAGGTGCCTGTAATCCCAGCTACGTGGGAGGCTGAGGCAAGAGAATTGCTTAAACCCGGGAGGCAGAGGTTGCAGTGAGCTGAGACTGCACCACTGCACTCCAGCCTGGGTGACAGAGCAAGACTCCATCTTGGGGTGGGGGGAAGTGGGTGCTGCTTAGGCTTTTCATTTACTTCATGAGTTGCTCATTTGTTTTCTTTTTGTTTGTTTTTCAAAAAATTTACATGGTATTGTTGGCCGGGAACAGTGGTTCATGCCTACAATCCTAGCACTTTGGGAGGCCAAGGCAGGCGGATTGCCTGAGCTCAGGAGTCCGAGACCAGCCTGACCAACACGGTGAAACCCTGTCTCTACTAAAATACAAAAAATTAGGCCAGTGTAGCAGTGTGCACCTGTAGTCCCAGCTACTGGGGTGGCTGAGGCAGGAGAATTGCTTGAACCCGGGAGGTGGAGGTTGCAGTGAGCTGAGATTGTGCCACTGCACTCCAGCCTGGGTGACAGAGTGAGACTCCATCTCCAAAATAAAAAAGAAAAAATGTTTTTTATGCATCACAACAACCCCAAAGAATCTAGGTATCCTCCTCTCAGATTATCTCCCACCCTGACAGGTAGGGGTTAAAAGAGTAAACTGAGGAGCCATGTTTTCTAGGTTCTCATCTCCCCTCTGCCAATCACCGGCTGTGTAACCTCGGGCAAGTTACTTAACCACTCTGCTCCTCAGTCTCTTCATCTGCAAAATGGAGGTCCTAGTAATAGGCTTATTGTTAAAATTAAACAAGGGAGTTAATACTGAAGTCCTTGCAATAGAACTTGTAAGGCCTACCATAAGGCCTATTAAATGTACTTATGTGTTGGATATTATCTTCTTACTATTTTTATTATCTCTCCTCAGTTACAGACAAGAGATTTTTAAACAATTGTCCTTTGTGTTGCCTATGTTTGTGGCAGCGAGTGAAAAGAGATCTTTTTTTTAATATTTAAATATCATCTATGTCACAAGCAAACCTTTCTGTATATTAAGGACAGAAATCAGAAGGTACGTGTGTTTAAACTTGGAATGAGATTTTTTTTTTTTTTTTTAACAATTTCCAATGTACTTAGGAGTTTTAACATGGCTAATATTAGTTGGAACTGAGTGTCTGAGGAGGTTAGTGTTCTGCATAAACCCTGCTTTTAAAAAGCTCACACGAAGGGTCAAAGACCAGGAAATGCTCTCACTATAATTCTCATTTTCAGCTGAATTGGACATGGCAACAAGAATGCAGGCCTGAATCACATTATGTTCCAGGAACCTTTAACTTTGCATCATAATGACCTGAGGCCTAACAGAAGCAAATTGCAAGTGGTTTCAAAAGGATAAACTCTAATTTATATTAAGCTAGTATTATAACTTAAGCAGCTCGTTTTGAAAACAAAACTAAAAACCTCATCATTCATGTGATGGCTCCTAAATGCATCCTTTTACATTTTACCTGTAAAATGCTCTGTGTTTGCTGACAGGTTAAATGTATACTATACACAGAGAGCCAACATTTCTCTTTGTAACACTGCAGCAATCTTACTTTTAGCAGCATTCTTATTATTTTAAGCTGTCCCCATTGTCTTCTAAACACCATAATTAGAAGCTGAAAAGCTTACAGCAACCAAACCCAATAAGGTCTCATTACGAACAAAATATTCTACCGTGGCTCAACAAGTGACCCAATGTATTCCAACAAGATGAAGCCTTCAGCCTTCCTGCCCAATTATGGCTTCAGGTATGTACGTTTTCCCTTTCAGTATTATTTAGCAACCCATTCAAGTTTGAGTTTCTCGGTCATAATTCTTTTCTCACTGGTCTCTTTCATTCTATACAGCTTTCATTTTCCTAGAGAGAAGAGTGGAAAAGAAAACCCGTCTGCTGGAAAGGGTTCAGAGTCTCTCTGATGGGTGGAGTGGTGTTTTGTAAATGAGTTGAATGAGAGAATCAGTGAGAAGAAAGCTAGAATAATTACACCGATTGACTAAAGAAAAAAGGGGAGGGGATGATTTTAGGACCAAAGAAATTCTTTTCCCCATCAGATCACTGACTTTTCCATTTGGATGTTTAGTGTCTTTTTCCCTTTGACTCATCTTCTTGAACTCTTTGCAAATGCAAAGTCCTAAGAGAGGCAGGATATTAGGGTGGTGCAAAAGTAATCGCGGTTTTTGCAATTACTTTTAATGCCAAAACAGCAATTACTTTTGCATCAACCTAATACATCAAGTATTATCAATCATTTACACCTGAGTATAAATGAACACTTTTACCCCTTTACAGCAAAAGAAAGCAGAGGACTAGAGGAGAAAACTTAAAAAAAAAAAAAAAATCTCTTCTGTTTTCATGTTTTACCTGGGATTGTTGTGAATGTTAGTCCCTTGCTTCACCATATTGTCATGTCTTTTTGTGTTGACTTTAAACTTGGAAGTACTAGGCAAGGGAGAAATGAAATGTGTTTTGATATCCTATAGCTATTTCAGAAAATATTTTCCCAAAACCAAGTAGACACAAAGCTGCTTGGTTATGAAGTATTCTCATTTAAATCAAGCATGTGAAATGTGGAAATAAATCTTGGATTTTTTTCTTTGTTTTATATCCTGCTAGTGAGACGCTGAACTCTGAAAAACGGGCATGTCACAGTTGCTTTTAATCTACTTACCTGTCATATGTTTTCAAGGTTTCCTTACTGTTGCTAATTATCAAGCTGTATTTCTCTTATTTCTCCAAGCTTTAGGACACAATGAAGCGTATCAATCAGCATGCATCTCAAAGAAGCTGCTTATCTCTTAGATACCATCTCAACTGTTATTAGATGCTGGGTCTCCTAAGCCATGACAGTCCCACTTCACAACATTCCCTTTCCTTTCCTCACTTTTAGACTGAGTCTAGATTCAGGTTATCTTTTTCTTTTTCTCGTCTTTGCCACCCAGTCTCCCAACACACACACACACACACACACACACACACACACACACACACACACACCAAGTGCAGGCTGAACTTGCTTATGAAACTTGGGGATTGGTACTCATCAAATCAAAGAGAAAGTGACTTTCAGAGCTGTTATCCCCCCTGTGGCCACGTGGTTCAAAATTCCAATTGAAGAGTGTCCCCTGTGTCAAGTAAGTCAGGAAGTGGGAAAAATGACCCATTGATTTTAAAACCTCTGGACAGCCTGGAATCTACCTCCATAGCAGACTCCCCAAGTGCTCTGTAAGTGCTTTAAACCAAAGAGTCTCTGACCTGGGGATCCTATTCTCTAAAGAAAGGAGCACTTATCCTGAAATAATCTAATTATTTAATCCTACATTCTCTCCCCAAAGACAGGCATGATATCCCTCCAACCTGGCACAGGGTCAGGGAAAGAATGCCTCTGCCGTTCTGCCTTTCCATGCCCACTTCTACTGCACAGAGTTCCTGAGGCAGAGATCAGCGTAAGGGCCTCAGAGGCTGCAGGGCACCAGCCAGCCTAGCTGACCCTGAGGGCACTGTCCTCCACTGGCACCGGGACAGATGGAAGGAGAGCCTTCATCCTTTGTACGTAGACAGTAATGCTTAAGCTGATGCTATGCCCAAGGCTGTGCCCAAGACCTAACAGAGCAGTGAAGATGTAGCTTAAAGAACACAGTTTTGTCTGACCATAGGAAGGGCCTGGCTAGTGGCTGAATAGACTGGATGTGGCCCCTCAAAATATGTCTGTTAAAACCCAATCCCCAGTGGGATAGTATTTGGAGAGGGGCCTTCGGGAGAGGGTGGCTCTTGAAAGATATTAGTACCCTTATAAAAGAAAAACCAGAGCTCCCTTGCCCCTTCTACCATGTAGGGCTACAGCAAGAAGACGGCTGTGAATCAGGAAGCTGGCCCTCACCTCACACCAAATCCGCCAGGGTCTTGATCTCGGACTTCCCACCTTCAGAACTGGAGAAATCTTGCTTATAAGACACTTAGTTTACAGTGTTCTCTTATAGCAGCACAATTTGATGAAGACAGTGGCCAAAAGGACATGAGGCTTAGCAATCCCCTGGCTGGGGTGACCCAGCGAGCTGGACTGAGCTTGAGACCTGGGAACAACTGCAGAAACTACAGTGGTATCACAGGTCAAAGTCTAAGAGGATTTCTGATAGGTTATGATTACCAACTCCCTCTCCCTTCGTCTTTCCATCTCTCTTACAGACCATATCCAGTCGTTCACCAAGCCCAGTCGATTTTCCTCCAAGATCTCTCAAATCTATCCTGTTTCCACCCACCCATCACACTGCTATTGTTTTAAGATCATCATTTATTGCTTCTTCTAACTTGGCCTTTCTGTCACAAGTCCTAACACAAATCAGATCATGATGCTCCTCTGCATTTGTGTTTCCATGATAAAATCCACCTTTTCAACATCATTTGAATTTCAGTACAGCCTACCTTTTTAGTCTCAGGCTCACCAATCTCACATCTCCAGGCCTTCCTCAGCTAGTTTCTAGAGCGTGTTCTCTTAGGCTGCCTTGTCTTTGCACCTGCTGATCCTTTCTCTGGAAAACTTTCCCTCTCTGCTCCCAGCCCCCAATCACTTCTCTTTCCTGGATTATGAGTGAGTAAGTGAATGATCAAGTGAGAGACAGTAAACAGCTGTGTCAAGAAAAACTAGCTGGTTTTACCCTTAGAACAAGATTGCATAAATAATAGATTTGCTTAGAAATAGAGAAACACTGATAATATTTACCTGTGAATATGTACTCCAGATTTACCTCATTGCTGTTGTACTAAAAAGGTGAAAGGATAAGAATGGAGAAAACAAGGAGAGTAAAGCAGGAGCTAAAAACAGGCTCAGACTCTAAGAAAATGTTCTCCCTAATTTTTGTGCATTCTCTGTAGTGTTAAAGAAAAAAAGTGTTAATCAATGAATTCAGATGAAAGGCCCAGATTTTTATTCCTACAGCCACATGAACAAATAGGCAATTACAGGATTCAAGGTGTGTACAGATTTTAAATATCTTTTCAAACTATTGAGCACACACTGGTCCCCTCCTTTCTGTTCTTCCTAGGGCTTTGAGCCAAGAGATCTACTGGACTTTTTTCCAGTCCTAACATCATGTGATTCTGAGATCTACTCTAATTGAAAAGTTCAAAGTGCCTTTAAAATATTTTAATGCTGGGTTCAGCTGCCAAGGCCACCTGCCTCCAGGAGTTGCTATTTTGAGAAGATTTCAGTGGTTCTTAACCATCTCAGCCGTTTGTTCCCTCCATTCCACTGAAGCTGCTCCTGTTGAGGTTTCAAAGTCTGCATTCTGCCAAAATCAGTGGCCTATTGTAAGTCCTTGTCTTATCTGGCCCACCAGTAGCTTTTGACAGATGACAATTCCCTCCTTCTTGAAACCCTTTCTTAGCCTCCTTCTTGGTTTCCTCTTCTTGGTTCCTCCTCATCTTCCCAACTCTTAACATTGGAGTGCCCTGGGCTCTTATAATTTCTTCTCTTCATACTCCCTAAGTGCATCCTCCACTTTCATGGTATGAAGAATCTTTATTCCGATGACTCCCAAATTTATGTCTCAATTCCCAATAAATCTGCATGAGCCGGTTCACCTGGATTCACAAGAGCAGACTGTACTCATTTCTTCTCAACTCTGTATTCAGTGACAGTGACTTCACAATTCAGCTATGGGAAAGTAATTACACCAAAGAAACTGGCAAATGCTACCTACTGGGCCTCTTTCCCTCCCACTCCCAGAGAGCCAGTTGTTAAGCACTTACCAGCACCACTTTTCCTGATCTCTCCCACTGAATTCCAGATTTGTATATCCAAGTGCCTACTTGACAGCATCCTTTGGAGATATAACTTGTCATGTCCAAAACTGAACTCCTCCTGACCCCACCCAAGTCACACTCCCCAGCTTTTTCCTCTCAGAAAATGGCAATTCCATCTTTCTGGCTGCTCAGGTCGAAAATACAGGAAGTATCTTTGACTACTCTCTTCCTCTCATACCACATATTCAACCCGTTAACAAGTTCTATTAGTTTTACCTTCAAAATATATTCAAGACCCTCACAGTAGTTGCAAAAAGGACTCCTCAGGATGCATGGATTTAGATGCATGTTACATGGCCTCTGCAGAAATCTAGAGGTAGGGGAGGGAAAGAGAAGCTGTGTCTCCTGAGAGATGTCACTAATCTAGTCAGAATTGCTTGCTCCTCTCTTCCCCTATGTTGCCTCCCTCCCAGGAGACTGACTTAACACTCAGGGCAGACAACCAGTCTTCTCTGCTTCACTTTATATCAGATTCTACTCATATACCCTCATATGTGCTTATTTCAAAAAGAAATTGACAGCATGGGTCATCTTTCTCAATACCTTTCCCTTCCACATACTTCAGGAGCCACATGGGAGGGTGTATTTGAATTCTGTATTTTTATCATTACTCGAAGCCCATGCATCATAAGGGAACAAGCCAAAATGGACTTCCTGTGAAGCTAATGAGCCTTCACTTGTCGAGGCTCACATGAGCACTGTGGATAGCTGGGAGCCCTAGAGTGTTGTATGTGGAAAGGAAAAGCCACCTTGCCCTCTCAGGTCAAGGCTTCGCTTATTAAAGCTGAATTTGCTGTTTATGTAATCTGTGAAAAAGTTCACATGCTCTATCTAAATATTTTTTTGAAACATTTAGGAGAGATGTTTTAAAGGCACTCAAGCCATCTTCCTGATATCTAATGAAGTGAGTTTAATCCTGAGTTTATCTGGACCTTCCAAGTAGTTTCCACCATATTATTACATGTCTTGCATATATACCTGCTACTTTGATAACTCCCAATCAAAGTAAATTTAAAGCAATAATAAAGCAACCGTTATCTCAGAATATATTAATGGCATCAAATAGAATTCCAGAAACATCAATAACATCTATTATATCATCTCTTAAAAAAGTTACCACTTCCCCCGCCACCCCCCTCTACTATTTTGGAAGGTTTGTTCTGTCGCCATCTACCCAGGAAAGGACAGAGCAGGGTGCTTCAAACAGAGTAGAGAAAACCCACACTAACAGCCTAAGAGAAGAATGTCCAAAAAAAGACATTCCAGCTTTCCATTTTTTACAATTCTAGTTGGCTAGCCTTTGAATGGTTGAAGTGCAGATGGGTCAACTCCCTTAAATGTCACCCACTATCCTGTCAATTACCAAGGACAAAACAAACAGATGGTTAAAGAATGGAGTAGGGTGGAGGGCAGATGGGAGGGAAGCAGGACATGCTAGAAATAATTCTTGGTTTAGTAAGTTGTGTGTGCAGAACTCCACTGGAAAAGTTTACAGAAGTTATACTTTCAGAAAGTAAGGTTGGACTACATCTTTAAAATAATTGTTCAGATAAATGGACTAGCATAGAGGAGAGGCCTATATTGACTCTCCGTTTACCCAGAAGGGGGAGAAAAGTACAAAACAAGCTTTTCTTTAACTACAAAGGCAATCTTCTAATAGCAGCACTAACTCGCTCCAAAATACAGGATTCAGAGGTTGATAATCATCTTTCGGTTCAGGTTATTGCATGCAATTTTTCACATTCATTCAACTTTCCTCATATAGCTCTTAGTAAAGTAACTCCCCTAACAATAAAAGCTTTTATGGGGCCCATTACACGGGAGAGCTAACCACTCCCATTTTCTTCTTCATCTTCTTTTTATTGGCTCCTTGGAATATTTATAGCTGCCTTTGTTCTCACTGCAGACGCATACATCTGGCTGTGTGTGGCCATTTTTGTTGTTGTTATTGGACATGAAATGGATAAGTGTGTGTATATACGTTTTGGTGCTTCATGTTTGCATGTGATTCTATTTTCATCATCTTGTCACTGCAGCTTTATTGTTTAGCCCTGGAACGTTCACTCCTGGACTCTCACTGTTGTGCACTCCATGACATAAAACTTTCTGTGCTAACATGCTACTTCCTGATAAACAGGTTCTCTGGTGGAGGGAGTCCTTGAGAGTGACTGTACATCAGGAACAAAAGCCTGACTCCCCATGCACAGAATGAACAGATTAAATTCCCCGGAAAAGAGTTTCACAGGAGCAGAGTTACATAAGCAGAGTGAGTACAGTTTGGCCTGGATCAACAAGAAATCTTGTTTTACATCTCAGCCTACAAACACAGACATAGGATGTGTGAGAAGTCCGTTTTTACTGCAACATTAAAGAACTACAGCTAAGCATCATAGCATTGGCATCAAAATGTTCAGAGTCACAGCAAGTAACTTGGCCTTGCCATCACAATCCCTCTTGCTAGAAAGCCCATCCTCTTCTATGAAAGATGAGAGAATGGTTGACATTTCTGTCTCTGAAGCTAAGCTGCCTGCACAAGTTGTTTAATTTGCTGAGCCTCAGTTTCTGCACTTGTAAAATTAGAATAATAGGCCAGGTGTGGTGGCTTAGGCCTGTAATCCCAGCACTTTGGGAGGCCAAGGCGGGTGATCACCTGAGGTCAGGAGTTCAAGACTAGCCTGCCCAACATGGTGAAACCCCATCTCTACTAAAAATACAAAAAATTAGCCAGGCATGGTGGCACGTGCTTGTAGTCCCAGCTACTTGTGAGGCTGAGGCAGGAGAATCGCTGGAACCTGGGAGGCGGAGGTTGCGGTGAGCTGAGATCGCACCATTGCACCCCAGCCTGGGTGACAAGAGTGAAACTCCGTCTCAAAAGAGAAAAAAATTAGAATATGAATAGTATTTATATACAGGGTTGTGGCAGGGATTGAAATAATACATGTAAAGGGCTTAAAACAATGTCTGGCCCATAGCTCAAATAATAAGAGCTCAAAATGTTGGCTGTTATTATTCCTCTGCTAGAATGTAAGCGCCATAAGAGTAAAGATTTGGTTTTGTTCACAGCTGTATCTCCAACAGCTAGAATTTAGCAAGCGCCAATAAATACTTGCTGAAGGAATTCCTCACCAGGTTAACCAAATAACTTGTTTCTTAAAGGAACCAGAAAGGAGAATGTTTCCATATTAAGCATAAGGAAGCCATGTGTCTCCATGGCTGGCTGGTTCCTGTGAAGCACCCTGTCTATGGAGGATTTAGTTGAAAGAACTTTGGAGGTGTTTCACCTCCCAATATTGCTCCTAGGTCCACAACTCACAAGCCCCTCTGAGAAACAACACAGGTGATTCCCAAACTTACAAAAGTCCACTTCTTTCTGCCAGCCTCCACCTCAACACATCTTCTACTTGTTAAATTCTAATTCACTCACGGGGTCATTTCTCATGGCTGCTTGTCTGCTATGAGGTTCACAGAGTCTTTTGGCATAGAAGGCTATAAGCAGTTAAGATTTCCTTGTTTCCAATGCACTGTAGCCAATCTGAACATAAAACTGTTGTGGTTTTGTTGTTGTTGTTGTTTTTGTTTTTTTCTGAAAGAAATTTGTGTATCATAGATGTTGGCTTTGAATGCTAGAGTTTGCAAAGACATTTTTATACCCAGTTGCTCCTTGTTGTATAAATGTAGCAATATGCTAATATGGGTCTGTTTCAGAATCAGGTTCAGCTGAAGCCGTGAAGGGACACAGCAGTAGGTAGCAAGGTGTGTATTATTTTATTAACCTGTAGTTTCATTCCCCTAGTGGTCCGTCCTCAGCTTCATGGTTACTTTAGACGACTTGATGAGCTAGCCAAAAACTTGCCTTCTTGGGTTCTTCTGTGTAGTGAACCCACAAAATGGAGCCCATGGGGGAACCATAAGTGGCTTTGCTGATGATCAAGTGGGACGGAGTGCTTCAGTGTTGACTTAGCCTACCTCAAAGCTTGCTTTAATGTTGACTTAGCCTATCTCAGGGCTTGCTCTGTTACCTGGTACCCTCAGGAACTCCCTCAGATATATGTTGAGCAGGGTCAGACACAATGGGTCATTTGGGCTCAGCATTATAGAAAAGGCAACTCACCACAAAGGCCAGCTCTGAAGAAAGTAGGCATTATTGCAGAGATCAAGTCCTTACTGGAATGTTTAACCACCCTGGGGAATCTAGAAGGTCATGGACTGCTTCAGCCCAGGCCGGGGTATGTACAGGAAAACTTCTTGCTTCCATAGGTGCTGCAAAGGAAGAAGTTGGGTCACTTAAGTGTGTTCCTGGTGGTCAGTGGGGGAAGGGCATGCTTTTCGAGCACAAGCAAAGGGAGTATCAGTAGCCTCTGGCTGATACTATCCTCACGTTCTCAGGACCTGTGCTGTCAGGTAGTAACTATGGAATGTGTGTGCTGCTGAGTCCCAACTAAGCTTTGGGGAGACTGAAAAAAATACAGGGTTTTTTTGTACTCATATGGCATATAGTTGAGAATGGATTTAAAAAAAAACAAAACTAAAGGACATTCTCTAAACAGAGAAGCACATGTTTTAAAAGCAAGATACAAAGATTAGGTATGTGGGATCTTTGTGTCAGGAAATCTAAAGTATAATGGATTGGAACTAGGCAGAAGATAGAGGATTGCAAGCTGGAAGATTTGTGTGACCAGAGCGCCCAAGAACACCCTCATGAAGGCATGAGCAAAGTGGAGTTTCCCCAAACGCCATTAGGGATAGTGTCATAAGTGCCAGTAGAAAAAACTCCCTGGAACAGCCCCATCCCTTTTCAGGGTCCATCAAATGACGTGGCACAATGGACATTTATTCAAGCTGTAATGACAGAGCTAGAGAAGCAAAGGCAATAAAAATGCAACTTACCTCTCTCTTCTATTACAAGAGAAGTAAGATCAAGATAAAATAAGATCAAGCTTCCTGCAAGACTTATAGTGGTTTCTTTCTCCACCATGTAAGCCTGAAAGACAGACTTATACTCACTCCACTGAAATAGCTCTATTTTAACTGAGTCAAAATGAAGAAAGTTTAATAAAACTTTGGTGAAATAGTGAAATGTAAATTCCAAATATTGGGATCTATATAGTTATGTAGTAATCTAAGGCAGACTAACAGGGGTTGGGGTGGGTGACTGCCATCTCAGATTTGTCCTTAACTAAAAAAAAAAAAAGATACCCCTAGTCTAATATGAAGAATAATAGAGTGAACCAACCTTTCCAGGAACAACTCACCAGCCCATAGATACCATGACATTTTTTAAGTGCAGATAACGTGTACGAAGTGCTACTGATTCTCCTGTGGGCAGTAGATCACATGACTTATTTCAGTGTCTACAATACAGATGTCAAATTATCCAATTTCACAACATTCTTTTCTTTCCATTTATTGAAAGATGTTTGAGAGGCACTGTATGCATGAAAAGCATGCCACATGTGTGGGGACAGATTTCAGAGTGATGAAATCCATTCTAACTACAACTTTCTCTTGTTAAACTTGATTCCATCTATGCAAAAGCCATCTTTCCCTTCTTTCTGACAGTTGATTGTGTTTGTTATGATCACATCAAATGACTTCTCTCACTTCTGTATTATCTGCCTTTCATCTCACTACAAATACAATGAGTAACAGAATATTATAAAAATCCTCTTTGCCTTTAGTCTTTTTAAATGAAGTATGTTATTCAGAAAATTATATTACTTTTGTATAGAATTAATTTGTTCTCACTAAGCTACAATTTCAAGAATAGGTGTCCAATAAAAATAATTTCTAGGAGGTCAAATCTTTAAACAGAAACAATATTTATGTCATAGGTTTCTATAACATAGGAAAGTAAATATTATCTTCAAGTCCAGTGGCTTAGTGTCCTAGAGAAACATAAACGTTGGTTATGCGGGTCTATTTGAGGTATAGTGCTGACACTCTGACAGCAGTGTCTTCATCCATCCATCCATTGACCTATACAGCTATTCAATAAATACTTACTGAGTGCCTTGCAGTAAGTTGCACTATATACGATACAGTTTCTATAATTAATTGGCAAAGTTTTACTTGTGACAAATTACATCAATTTATGATTGTGTCAGAACAAATTAATAAATTATAATTGTGTTTCATCCATTCAACATATATATGTGAAACACCTGTCTGTGGTAAAAATTACACAAAGTACTAAGGACACTAAGACTTGATTTAAGTAAATATTCCTCATCTGAGTAAGATAGGCATAAAAGATTTCTGGACTAGATAAAAGCAGTTGTGAGGAAAAATGAAGGATGACACTCAGCCTTCTGCTGAGCTTTCTTGTATTATGAGCAGCTGAGAAGCTAAAAAAAAAAAAAAAAAAAAAACACCTTTGTTTCCCAGAATCCCTTGTGGCTAGATTTCTGAATGCCAGTCAGATGCATTCACAGGAAGTAAAGTGGAAGCCATCTTCCTGCTGCTTCACCAGTTTTCTGCTGGCAAGAGTCATCATGAAGATACTGGTTTCCTATAGCAGCTTCTCAGTGGGAGCTGAGAGACAGATGTAGTATTGGTGGCAAGCAACAGCTTCCTGACCCCAGGGATCAAAGTTCCAGTGAAATTCAATGGATTTCACACCTTCCTGATTGTGGCAAAGCAGGCCCATGACCACAATGGGCCAATAGAGAGGTGTCATTCCTAGAGGCCCAGTTAAAAGCCCATGTCTCTAACTCTTCCAGTGATTTCATAAATGGCTAGTTCTCTGTATCTCATTCTTTCTTATTTTTTATCTTTTATTTTTGAAATGGGGTCTCACTATGAGGCCCAGGCTGGTCTCAGACTCTGAGCTCAAGTGAGCTCCTGCCTCAGCCTCCCCAGTAGTAGTTGGGATTACAGGCATGAGCCATTGCACCCAGTCCATTCGATCTTATTTTATTTATTTATTTGTATTTTTATTTTTTTTTTTTGAGATGGAGTCTCGCTCTGTTGCCCAGGCTGGAGTGCAGAGGTGTGATCTCGGCTCACTGCAAGCTCCACCTCCCGGATTCACGCCATTCTCCTGCCTCAGCCTCCCGAGTAGCTGAGACTACAGGTGCCCGCCACCACGCCCAGCTAATTTTTTAATTACTTTTTTTTAAATTTTTAGTAGAGATGGGGTCTCACCGTTTTAGCCAGGATGGTCTCGATCTCCTGATATCGTGATGCTCCCACCTTGGCCTTCCAAAGTGCTGGGATTACAGGCATGAGCCACCGTACCTGGCCCCATTCTATTTTAAATAGCCAGTTTTTGCTCTCTACAACAAAAAAATTAGCTGACAAATGAAGGCAAAAGAAATATAGACATAAACCCACTGTGATGGAGGTTATGAAGAGACCAGCCAGGCTCATGTGTTAAGTACTTATGAATGTGAGTCCCACGAGAGACTGAAATTAGTGGTGCCTACTTTGCTGGACTGAATAGTTTTCCATGCCCTTCAAGCAATGGAAGAGACTTTGAAAGTTTTTACTGGGGTGACAGAGTGATGAGACCCTAAAAAAACAGACTCTATTTATCTTTGTATCCTTGGTATCTAACAGAGTCCTTGGGATAGATTAGCCCTCATTAAGGATTAGAAGCAAAATTATGAGAGTACTGCTCTAGGAGCATGAATCTGGTTTTGAGGGCAGAGTAAGGAGGAGCAAGAAGAGGCAGAGAGCCGTGGGTGTTATCTAGGCATAAAGTGAAAGAAGGCAGGAGGAGTATGTGAAATATTTGAAGCAAGACTCAACGCTCATTAATGACCGGGTCAGTCAGGGTTCAAGAGAAGCAGGACCAGTGGGAAATGTATATTAAGAGACTGATTGCAAGGGACAATTGTGGGGGTTGGCTAGGCAAGTCTGAAATCCGCAGTGCAGGTAGTCAGGAAGAACAGGCGGGACCTCTTGGGCACAGGTGGATGCTGCTGTCCACAGGTGGAACTTTTTCTTCTTCAGGGAAGGCTCTGCTCTTAAGGCCTTCTAGCTGACTGAGTCCGGCCCACCCAAGTTACCTAGGATCATCTCGATTTAAAGTCAACTGACTTTTACTTTTAATCACATCTACAAAAATAATAATACCTTCACCACAACACTTAGATGAGAGTTTGATTTAAAAACTAGGGGCTGTAGCCCAGCCAAGTTTACACATCACAAAGACCATCTCAGTGACCAAATGAAAAGAAACCAGGCTGGGTGTGGTGGCTCATGCCTGTAATGCCAGCACTCTGGGAGGCCGAGGCAGGTGGATCGCCTGAGGTCAGGAGTTCGAGACCAGGCTGGCCAACATGGTGAAACCCTGTCTCTAATAAAAAAAATAATAATAATACAAAAAATTAGCTGGGTGTGGTGGCGGGCGCCAGTAATCGTAGCTACTCAGCAGGCTGAGGCAGGAGAATTGCTCGAACTTGGAAGGGAGAGTTGCAGTGAGCCAAGATCATGCCATTGCACTCCAGCCTGGGCAACAAGAGCGAACATCCGTCTCAGAAAAAAAAAAAAAAGAAAGAAACCAAATGAATAGAAAAGGACAAGCAAGGCGTCAGGCATTGCAGGTCCATCTACTCCACTTGATGCTCTAACATCCATCCGCCTTTGAAATATTTACAGCTCTCTCAAGTATTCGAGTTATTCAACTCTGTGAGATTCGCAGAGGTGATTTCCAGCTGAAATTACTACTCAGCAGACTAACCTCTCCCTTAAGGTTAAGGCAACCCTACAATGTATTATTCAAACTGGGACAATATTGAGAAAAAAAAGCATGTTCTTTAATTAGGACAGTTCCAGACACATCAGTACATGAGATCCCCTGATTCAGCTGGAGATGCTGTTGGACCATCTTTTAACTCACTTATCAATGTTGTTTTAACATGTATGGATACACAATGTACCTCCTGACCACTTTTAGTGTCTTAAGGTGGGGGGGCGGTGGTGAGGGAAATGCGATTAAATCCAGAGCTTTATTTGTTTGTTAAAATTTACATGGAGCAATTTTATTGATACTGAAGGATATTTTTAAAAAACAAGTGATATTTATCCTTAAATGGGCCAATTTGTTACAAGTGGAAGGATTTTTGTAAAAAAAGGATGTAATGTTTTCATAAACATTAAGAGAATAAAAATGTGAACAATTAATAGCCCTCATACCATCCTTTAAAGAGACAATAGGGTATCACAGTTAGGAGTTTGACTTTGGTGTGAGACTGCTTGGGTTCATATCCCAGCTCCTTTGTTATTAATTATGTGAACTTGGACAAGTTGCTTAGTCTCTGTAGGTCTCAGTTTTCCCACCTGTAAGATGAGAATACAAATCAAGCCCGACTATAATAAGAGTGTTTTGAGGATTCAATAAAACAATGCATGTTGAAAATGCTTGGCACCATTCCTGGCACATGATACATTTTCAATAACCATGAGGCATTATATTGTAATATAGCTATGCAATCTTTGAGCCAAAATTTCAAATAAGATTTTTTCAGGCAACACAATAAAATGTTATCCATGTGTATTTACTTTATTACTATTGGGTAGTGTTTTACTTCTGTTTAATGTCATGTCCATTCAAATTATATTTTCCTGATGGCAACGCCATACTGTACATGGAAGTATCGTTCTGTATAACAGACTGAACTCTCCCAGAGCAATGTTAAGCATTATCCACATCTTCAAAACCTTTTTCATAAATGTGGCTTTTATCCATGAAGTATAATTATTGAATATAGCTACACCATTTGCAAGCATGATTATAAAGCAATAAAAATAATGGTGTTGGAATAATTATGTTTTTGAGATTTCTGCTGAGAGCAAAACCAGCAAAGTCATAGCCCTGCTCAACCTTACTAGAAATGATGGGGAATAAAATAGCTTTCCCACTATGCTAGGTAGTTTATGAGACTATATCTAGACAATTCATTAGTTCTAAAGTGACATGAAAATCAATTAATTTTAATGGTGGATAACAGATTATGGTATTTAATAGTTCATCTAATTTCATGAGGCAAAGTGAATTAGACAATGCAATGTAAATCTAATAAGAATTGTGAGGGCTCGTTTGACTATTTGTCAAATGCAAAAATGAATGGGCACATCAGGAATTAGATATAAACTAAAGCATTCTATATAAATTGTGTTTAGTTTTTATACAGAATTAAGTTATAAGCCTTAAGGAACATAAAACATATGGACTCTATTCCCGTTTAGCTTGCTCTTAAAACTTATTCATTAAGTGCTTACTATCTAAACTGTGGTATGTCTATTAAGGAAGACAACACAGAATGAGATATGCATTGTCCTCTCACCATTCTTTTCTTTCTAAAAATAAGTAGAATAATTTGGAAATATTTGTGTTAAAAAGTTCTTCATGAAGGATTATTCATGAACAATTGAACAGAAGGAGGACAAGTTTCTCATGTTCCATTCATCTGTGTGGTAAAAATAACCTATTTTCCCTAATAAATAATTTGTATCATTCTTAAGCCCATTTTAACTCAGACAAGAGGCCACTTCATAGGATTTGGCACCCTTGAGACTTTGGGCTAATAATCCTCTCCCTTCCCCAAATAACACAATTTACAGCCCAATTTCTATTCCCCAGTAGAACAAAATGTACAGAGGCAACTTCACTAGAAAGTTTGTTTTTAAAATGCTGTTAAACGATTTCTTTGCAATAGTTTCAGCACTGCAGTAAAGGAATCACCAGGTCACAGATGCCTGGTTTCTATTGATTCTCCTAGTTAATAAAGAGTTAAACAGTGAAGTGTGGTCTTTTATTTTTATTTTATTTTATTTTTTAAAAAGGCATTTTGAAGGTGCTGGAGAGGGAAGGCCTGGTCCTAAGTGGTCATGTGGCTCCTGCCATTCATCTTGGTAGTGACTATCTGTCAAAAGTGGCAAGAGTCCCTGTTAACAGCCCTGACCTGAGCGGTAATGAAGGGAGAGTGCACGGCAAAGTGTCCATTATCAGCAGGTCGGGAGCAGTAAATTGGAGCAGTTTGCTTCAATCTTGCTGCAAGTTGAAATGTAAGATAGGTGGGGATCAGCAAGAGGCAATTTTATCCTATGATCATTTTTGTCAGATCGCATCAGAGTGGCAACTTAGTTCGATGCATGATTTCAATTAACCAAGTCTGGCCGTAATGCTTCCACTGCCGGGGGAAGCTCTTTTCTGAGCCTGGGTTCCTCATTATTTATTATTTAAACCCACTGAAGCACATGCAGGTGAGAGAACCTTCAATGTTAGGAAAAGGGAGAATGCATGTAAATGGCAACGGATGCAAACAGACCTCACATCTGCACAGCAAGGATCACAGCATCCAGGGTGGGCTGGGGGCGGGGCGGGGGGGGTGGTGCGGTTAAAGGCCACCTGGCTTATCTGCAAATTTCCACACTCATAAATCTGTTTTTAATGACCTTCAACTTTGAATTTTTAATGGATTGACTTGCATGCTGTCTACTCTTTGACAAAAATATTAGCCTTTTGGGTGGCAGTTTTAGGGAGGATCAGGTCACAAAATTCTGTACTTGTGCTTAGTCAGGTGAAGCTACTCACAAGCACAAGAAAAATCAGGGTGAAGCTGAAGCCTGAAGCTTTAACTTTTTTTTTTTTTTTTTAATTTTCTTTTTTGTGAGGCAGAATCTCACTCTCTCACCCAGGCTGGAGTGCAGTGGCACAATCTCGGATCACTGCAACCTCTGCCCCCAGGTTCAAGCGATTCTCATGTGTCAGCCTCCTGTGTAGCTGGGACTGCAGGTGCGCACCACCACGCCTGGCTAATTTTTGTATTTTTAGTAGAGATGTGGTTTCACCATGTTGTCCCGGCTGGTCTCGAACTCCTGGACTCAAGTGATCTGCCTGCCTTGGCCTCCCAAAGTGCTGAGATTGCAGGCATGAGCCCCTGTACCTGGTCTGAAGCTTTAACTCTTTAATGCTTGAGAAACGTTCACTTGCTGAATACTTGGTTCAATGTGAATTATGAATACACAATGAATACTTGGTTCAATGATTCTATAACAGTGAATGCTTGGTTGAATGATTCTATAAAATGTGTGCATATGTGCATAGGCAAGGCCATCTCTGCCTCTGAGGAACTTACAATTCAGGAGGAGAAAGAAGACAAACATGATAACTATAATGAAAGTAGGGAATGCCATCAGAAAGAAACAAAGTTCTATAGAAATTTAGAAAAAGACCACTTTTGGATGGGGACATCAGGGCAAACATGAATGAGATAAACATAGAAGTTGGGACTTGATAGATGGTTAGGATATTTCCAGGTGAAATTAGAAAGTGGCCGTATTCATTTTCTTTGCAGCCTAAAAAATTACTACAAAGTTAGCAGTTTACAACACCACCAACGTATTATCTCACAGCTTCTGTGGATCAGAAATTGGGTTTCCTATATCCTTTGCTCAGGATCTCACTAGGCTGAAATTAAGGAGTCAGCTGGGGCTGCAGTCTCATCTGAGGCTTGAACTCCTCATCTAAACTCACAGGCTGGCTGCAGAATCCAGTTCTTACAGTTGTAAGACTCCATCCACACTCATTGATGCCAACTGGGAATTGTTCTCAGCTCCTAGAGGCCACTTGCTGTTCCATGCCATGTAGCTCACTCCACAACATGGCAGCTTGCTCCTTCGAGACCAGCAGGAGTAATCTCTCACTTTAGGAGGGGCCCCGTCCCTTTTTAGCATTTACCTGATTAGGTCAGTCTCACTCAGATGGTCTCCCTTTTGATTAACTCAGTTGACTGTTAGTAATGGAACCACAGGAGTAACATCTCATCATCTTCACAGGTTCCGCTCACACACAAGGTTAGGAGACTATACCAGAACTCTGGGGCCCATCTGAGAATTCTGCCTACCATGACTGTAGAAAGAATAGCTTCGAGAATAAGGAGTTGGAGGAAGTACAGGTAAAGTTTGGGAACTGGAAATGTGTCAGTGTTTTCTCAACCAACTGAAAAAAAAAGTGGAGGTAGTTGGAAAATATTGGCTTAGAAATGGATTTTAGATCAAGTCCATGGAGCATCTAGAATTTCAGGGTGAAAAGCCATCAGAGGTTTTTAAATGGTGATAAAATCATCATAATTTTCAGGAAAATGATTCTGGTGTACAGGATAGATTGAAAGAGAAGAGTTGTGTTTAGTCTGTTTCTCCATTCAAGGGTGGATTCTTTGAGGACAGCGTCTTTGCTGCTGCCCACTTATGTAGCCCCAAGTGGAACATAGTAGGCACTCATTACATGTTTTTGAGTAAGTGAATAAAGGTGGGCAGAGCAGATAGGAAATTATTGTGATAGTCTGGGTGAGCAATATTAGGGAGGAACTGGAGAGGCAGCAATGCAAATGGAAAGAGGAAATGTATTGAAAAGATATTACAGAACCGTAAGCAATAGGCTTTACAGATGTGGAATAGGAAGAAAAGAGAAATCAAAGGTAACGTCAAGATTTATAATGTGGGTTCCTGGGAAACTGAAAAGCAATAAAAAGAATAAATTATTATTTAGCCACAAAACCACCAATTATATTGCTAAGCTTTTTACTTTTGAGGCAGATTTTTTGGTATTTTGTGGACAGACACGAATTATATTCACTAATAGTATGTATTTTGCAACTGGCCTGTAGTCATTTTATTTAAAAATTAAGCAAAATAATGTCCACGATCTTAATGGCAGATTAGCCACATGCATATATGGCTCCTCTTTTCCCCTAAACCCTGCCAACATAAGAGAAAATACATTTTTAAAGATATCGACTCATATATATAAAAGAATGGGAGCAAAGACAAGAGTAGACGAGTTTTCAATGTACCTTTGAATAAGTAAAGTCAATGAATGTATAGCAACCCATTCAGCAGTGATTACTTATGATAAGGTAGCCAATTCCCTGCAGGTCCTAAAAGGGTTAGGCTAAGAAACCCAAGGATCCAGAGAAGATGGGAGTTGGGGGCTAGGTGGGAACCAATGGGTTTAATTTAAAGTCTGTGACATCAATTAGTGCCCAGGGCACCTCTCCCACCCTACTCAAGTCCTCCCAACTGCTGCCTCTCAAGCTTCACACCTGTCAGGAGAAAGGAGCTGCATGCTTTTAGGAAATAATTTCATCTCTCTGCATTATCTTTTTAAAATCCTGGTCACCTCATTCATTCTCTCACTCTCTCTCTCTCTACACACACACACAGACACACACACACACACACACACACAGAGAGAGAGTTCTCAACATCATTTTATTCAACACTGTTTTGTTATAATATTGATAGATTCCTAGCCTGGGCCACAGTGTGTGTGTGGAGTTTGCACCTGCTCCCCATGTCTGCGTGAGTTTTTCTGGTTCCTCTGGTTTTCTCCCACATCCCAAAGATGTACCTGTTGGGTGAACTGGCATGTCTACATGGTTCCCATGTGAGTGCGTGCGGGCGTGTGTGTGAGTGCACCCTGCCATGGGATGGCATCCTGTCCAGGGCTGGTTCCTGCCTTGCACCCTGAGCTGGAATAACTGGGTGAATATTTATCTTGTTTTTACTAATCTTTCTTACATGTATATCTCACATTTATTTTGTTGTTTAATATTAGAATCATTTTGGTCTTTATTGAGAAGTTTGATGATGTTTTTTGTGACAACAAATACGCCATAGGAACTTAACTCTTGTTTGTATCAATTAGCCTATGGAAAAATTTGTTTCATTATACATCATTTCACTTAAAGCTGTGGTTTCTAAGAACCTATTGATGACATTATATGAGGACTACTGTACACACACACATATATAAATATATACACATACACAAGTTCATATTCACATACTTGTATAGGGGTGTGTGTGTGTGTGTGTGTGTGAAGAGAGAATCATCAGAGAGATAAAAGAGCATTTTTTCCCACAAAGCAAGAAGAGAATACTATGAAAAACTAACAAAGAAAAAGAAAATTTATAATTTAAATCTTGATAATTTAAAATATATTAAAAATTTTAATTTCAACTGGGAGATAACATGAAAACAAAACCTTCCTGAAATTAGAACAAATAGAAAAAGAAATGGAAGTTTTATAGGAAACTAGAGGAACAATCCAGGAAATCCATATTTAAGTAAGTTTTGGTTCAGAAAAATAGAACAAAGAAATGGAGGAGAGGAAGTTATCAAAAAAATACAAGAAAAATTCTCAGAACTGGCAGACAGGTATCTCCAGATTAAAAGGCAACCCTGAGTGTCCAAGAAAAAAAAATTAAGATCTTTATCTTTACAAAATTTCAGAACATCAGAAATAAGGAAAAGGTTCTAAAAGTTTTCTGGAGAGAAAAACAGGTCACATTTGAAAGATTTAAATTCAGAATGATAGTGGACTTCTAAAGAACAACAAAATCCTGGAAAACAATGGTACGATAGCTTTAAGCTTCCGAATAAAATAATTTTTTAACCTAGCATTTTCTACTCAACCATAGTATCAACCAAGTGCAAAAATAAAGTCTCTACAGAAAGGGAAGAAACCAGAGCACATACTTCTCAACCTTTGTTTCTTAAGAAGCTCCTTGAGGTTGTGCTTTTACAAAATAAGAATTTAACCAAATGAGAGAGACGTAGTATCTGAAAAGGTAGGATAGGATAATGGAGAATGATGAAGGGAAGTTTCATTGTGAACTCTGTGCAGCCGACCCAGACAGCAGGTGCTCCAGATTGAGCAGAGGCCAGAGGGCTCCTACAGGGTCTCAGGCAGAAGGTAGAAGGGAAATTGAATTGCTGGGTTCTAATAATACAAAATATCAATAAACATGCAACAACAGTTTTGGAACATTTGAAGAAAGTACAACAGATAACTGAGAAACAAGGCAAAAAATAAAAATAAAAAATAACCCAACCCAAGGCTATGATTGTTTTTGTGAAAAAAGAATAACCATACAAGAAAGTAGTAGAATAGAGTAGAATGTTAGATAATTCTTACCTAGCTCAACAGTCTGAGATATTCCATGGCCTTGAAAAATAGAAACAAAAAATCACTTGTTTACTGTGTGCCAGGCACTGTTTTAATCATTTTACATGTATTAATTTATAATTTATGGCTACCCTATAATATAGATATGTAGTTTTTTAAATTAAATTTTACAGATTAGAGAGCTGATGCACTATGAGTGAAGCATAGTAAATGAGAGAGTCAAGGGTGAGATCGCAGCAGTTTGGCTCCAGAGCCTTCATTCTTTATATTCTGTACATCTTCTATATTTCTATAATCATGGTATGGAAGGATGATGGATTAAAAGTTGGTAAGTAAATCTGTATTTATTTCTGATCTTAGCGTTCAATCATTGTGTGACATTGGGTAAATCACGTAACCCCCTCTGACTACAATTTCTATATTCTCAACCTGAAAAGATCTTGAGCCACTTCTTCTGCTTTTCAGGGATTAAAATCTGTGGGACATGCTTATTGCTCTCTTCATTAAGCTATAGTCTGGGATTTGGAAGTTTCCCTAGCTGAAGACATTTTGCCACTAACACATCATTCTGGAAAAATATTTTGATGTCAGAAAAGAGTGTCATTTTGGACCAACTTAGAAAGGAACACAGTATTGGGAATGCTCAAGACTTTGTGAAAAGCAGTTAGCAGTTCACTTTTCTTCTCTGGTGGAGAATGCATACACAATGAAAAAGCAAGGCCAGCATAATTGTGTCTTATTTGATTCTGTCATTCAAAATCAGAGAGTTTGATTTAGAACATGCTGTTCTTGGGAGTATGTACAATTGCCCCTATTCTGAGCACAAACCGTGCATGATACCTCTTAAAAAAAACTAATATTTGTGCTTTCTCAGGCTTCTGCTTAAATATTAGGAGTAATTTAAACATCTGATTTAAAATATATATTCTTATGTTCAGAGATAAATAGCTAAGTGTTATTTGTGCATGTATATATTAAAAATAGATATTATGTGTAAATAATTTGGAAAACATTAATAAATGACAACAAAGACTATTTTTTAAATAGAAGATTGATAGCTCTCATCAGGAAAGATTAATGTAGTTAAGCCATTTGGTCATAAAACCTTAGAGTGGAAAATACCTTAAAGTGCTATCCCACCCAGCTTTTTTCTACCAGTGAGTGCCCTCACAAAAGCCTTGTGGATGATCATTTTATCCTTGCTTGAATAATTCCAGAGATTGAGAATTCACTGGATTTTTAGACAGCCCATTTTACTTTCGGACAGCTTTAATTGTTGGTAAGTCTTTCTTTCGTCTTATATCAAAATATCCCTTCTCATGATGTATCTCCACTACTCTTTGCCTGGCCTCTGGAGCAATGCCCAAGAAATCTAATCTTCCTCCACCTGACAGCACTTTGGACAGAGGGAAGTCCCATTTTGTGTGACAAAAGCATTCCTAAGACCCTCACATATTCAAAACTCATGGAAAATGAGACTAATTCTGATAAAAATGGTAGTCAGTCTTGTTTACTGACTAATGTGGCGCTTCCATGTATCAATAAGGTGAGTACAATTCACTGGCCTACTAGATTTTAACCTATATAATTCTTGATTAATTTTTAATTGTGGAGAGTTGCCTTTAGAGAATCAGGAGAATCATTTAAAACTCACTTAAAGAGGAAAGCCCTGTATATGAAGATAACTGTTAAATCATCACAGCTTCTCTTCCCAAAAAACAAACCACTTAGTGTATAAGAACAGGAACAGGCATCATATCATATTAGTCTACCAAAAAGTCCATGGCACCTCCATTTCTAGAGGTCTGTAAGAACAAGGAAAATAGCTCTTTGGAGAGATTCTTTGATTTGCATATCCAGAAGCTAAGAAGTAGACCAGGTGACCCACTGAGATTACTTAGCATTGATGGCATTCTGACTCCTGCTCTCTGAGCCCGGGTTTCTTAGATGTGACCGCACTTAACTGTTTCCAGTGGTAGATATAAGACACACCTAACAACATACAGATTTAAAATATGTATGGTGGGCTGAGCATGGTGGCTCATGCCTGTAATCCCAGCACTTTGGGAGGCCGAGGTGGGCAGATCATCTGAGGTCAGGAGTTCAAGACCAGCCTGGTCAACATGGTGAAACTCGTCTCTACTAAAAATACAAAAATTAGCTGGGCATGGTGGCACGCACCTGTAATCCAAGCTACTCAGGAGGCTGAGGCAGGAGAATTGCCTGAACCTGGAAGGCAGAGGTTGCAGTGAGCTGAGATCATGCCACTGTACTCCAGCCTGGGCAATAGAGCAAGACTCTGTCTCAAAAAAAAAAAAAAAAAATGTGTTGTAGTGGGAGTACCATAGCATATTTTGATGTATGTATCTGTGTTCGTAATATATAATATCAAATATCCCAAAACTGTTTGTCCTAACCTTTCGGCTTTGCATTGGAGCCAATCATTAGTTCTGTTGAAAATACATATTTTAAACTACATATTGTTATAAAATATACCCTCAAAAAACTCATGATATAAAACCATCAGATCTCTCACTCATTATCATGAGAACAGCATGGAGGAAACCACCCCCATGATTCAATTACTTCCATCTGGTCCTGCCCTGTACACATGAGGATTATTACAATTCAAGGTGAGATTTGGGTGGGGACACAGAGCAAAGCCATATCAGTCAACAATTGTTAAACCTGGGTGACGGATACTTTTGTGTTGGCTATATTATACTATGTTTATATATATTTGAAATATCTTACAATAAAAGTTATTTAAAAGAAAAAATAAATGTTTTTTAACATAGGAAATATTTCAAATATATTATTAAGACTCCACTCAACAAGCAAGTTATAAAATATTATGTGCGCATATAATACCATTTTTAAATTTTTAATGTTTGCATTTGCACATAACTAAAGTTTATAATCATAGTTTTCAATGTTAAACATAGATAATCATAGTTATTGATGAATGGTCCAAAGATTGTTTTAACTTTTTTTCTTATCAGCACTTCTGATTTTTTTATACAACGAACATGTAGTAGAAATAATCTTTTTTTTTTTTTTTTTTGAGAGGAGTTTTGCTCTTGTTGCCCAGCCTGGACTGCAATGGCACCATCTCAGCTCACTGCAACCTCCGCCCCCCCACCCCAGGTTCAAGTGATTCTCCTGCCTCAGCCTCCCGAGTAGCTGGGACCAAAGACATGCGCCACCACTTCCGGCTAATTTTGTATTTTTAGTAGAGGCGGGATTTCTTCATGTTGGTCAGGCTGCTCTCGAACTCCCGACCTCAGGTGATCCACCCGCCTCAGCCTCCCAAAGTGCTGAGATTACAGGTGTGAGCCACGGTGCCCAGCCTGAAATAATCATTTTTTAATTGACAGGTTTTGGCATCAATATTTATTTTATATCAGTAGTAATGTTTATTGATTTTTAACCCAAAATGAAATTTACATTCCAAAATTTCCTTAGAAACTTTCAGAAAACCCCCACCTTACCCTTCAAATGGTTACAAAATGAATGGCCGTCTACTAAGGAGACAACTTTAAGTTTGTGAATTCCTTGTTGCTTCTGCCACATTGACTTACGGTACTGCAGTTTGGCAGAGCCCGAATTAAGTAGTGCCATATAAATCAAGATTTCTGAGAGGAGTCTTAGGTAGAATAGAAGTTTTCAAACTCAAGAGACCTTTGCCACTGACCTTTTCAGTGATCATGGGGACACTCTCTGCGTGGGATGAGCCACCATTTTCTCACCTGGAATAAAACCACAAGATTGGCTCCTTATCTTCTTCAGGCTGATGTTTAGAAGATGTGTCAAGTGTGTGTGTGTCGTGAAGTTCAAAATTCTTCAAAAATCAATGGTAAATATTTAAGAAATCTTATATATAATCATCTAAAATAAAAATAAAGTTTTGAGTGTGGTTTGGGATGATGAAAATATATGAGAAGGAAGATTATAAAATGTATGACACTTTTCAAGATAGACTTGGGTTATCTTATTTCTTCATTAATTCATTCTTGCATGCATTCATTTATCCACATATCCATTCTTTCACCAGTGTATTCCTCATCTATTTAGCAAATATTTATTGAGATATCACTATGTACAAGACTTCAGCATGGTGATCAAGAGGGGGCATTAAGGCCAGGGAAATTGGCAGAGCGCGAATTAAGTAGTGCCTTTTAAATCATGTTAGAGATTTTATTCTTATCCTAAGAGCAATGGGCAGTCATTTAAGAGTTTTAAGCAAGGACATTTTATTATCAGAATTAAATTGCTGTATAGAGCATGAATTGGAATCAGATAAGAGTGGATGCAGGAAAAACCAGAGGCATTGTAGTAGTCCAGTTGAGAAATGATGATTATTTGGACTAAAATGGTGTCTATTGAGATGGAGAGAAGTAGATAGACTTGAATGCTATTTAGAACTCAGAAATTTATTAAGCAAGTTGGATAAGTAAGAAGGAATATATAGAGATGGACTAGAGTCTTTGGCAGAGCAACTTGGAAGCTGTATGCTTTTTACTAGGATGAGGAGGGGTAAGAGGAGTTTGAAGAGAAAACTGTGAGCTGTGTTTTAGGCATGATGTGCTTGAGATGCTTGTGAGACATCCAAAAAAGAATGTCAGGTACAAAGTTTGCCATATAGGTCTGCAGCTCAGAAAAAGACTGGAGTAGAGGTAAAACTTGGGACATCGTGGACATACAGATCCTATGTGAAGACACAAAATTAGATAAGCTCACCTAATGTGTGAGAGTGAAGAATAAGAACCTATGTGATGTGAATCCAGGACAGAGTCCTGAGTATCTCTAATATTTCAAGTTCAGGGAGTGGAGGAAGAGTTCCAAAGAGAAAACCCATCAGGAATCATCAGAGATTTAGACGAAAGCTAGGAAATCATCAGAGATTTAGATGAAAGCTAGGAAAGGGTTGGGTTTAGTGGCTCATGCCTATAGTCCTAGTGTTACAAGACAGGAGGATTGAAAATGGTCTGTGAGCTGGGTGCTGTGGCTCACATCTGTAATACCAGTAGTTTGGGAGGCCGACACAGATGGATCACTTGAGGTCAGGAGTTCAAGATCAGCCTGGTGAAACCCCGTCTCTACTAAAAATACAAAAATTAACTGGGCGTGGTGACCCATGCCTGTAGTCCCAGCTACTAGGGAGGTTGAGGCACGAGAATCGCTTGAACCCGGGAGGCAGAGGATTCAGTGAGCCAAGATGGTGCCACTGCACAGCACTCCAGCCTGGGTGAAAGAGCAAGACCCTGTTCCCCACCCCCGCAACCATCCCCAAAAAAAGGAGAAAAAGAAAATCACAAGGTGAGACCCGGAGAAAGCTTTTAAGGTCTGGGCGGGCTTTTATAATTTGGATGAGATGCGAGCATGTGCTGAGGGGAGGAGTACTTTAGAGAGAGAAAGGTTGAAAATGCCTTGCAGGGGAGAGGGCGAATGAGACCAGGAAAGTAACCAGTGGTGTGAGGTCTGTGAGGAAAGGGAAGGATGGTGCACCAAAGCACATGTGGACTCACTGACCTTTGAAAGGAGGAGGAAGAAAGGAGGGTTTAGGAACAGATAGAGGTAGGGTTACACATGGTGGTGGAAGGTAAGGAAGTTTCCCTTTTGGCAACTTATCTTTTTAGAAAGGAAACTTAACACTGACAGGCTTTTTTTTTTTTCACTTTTTTTTTGAAACGGATTTTCACTCTGTAGCCCAGGCTGGAGGGCAATGGCACGATCTTGGCTCACTGCATCCTCCACCTCCCAGGTTCAAGCGATTCTCCTGCCTCAGCCTCCCAAGTAGCTGGGATTACAGGCCCCCATCACCACATGTGGCTAATTTTTTTGTATTTTTAGTAGAGATGGAGTTTCACCATGTTGGTGAGGCTGGTCTCAAACTCCTGACCTCAGGTGTTCTGCCCTCAGCCTCCCAAAGTGCTGGGATTACAGGCTTGAACCACCACACCCAGCCTGACGGGCTTTTATATATAGGCAGAGGACATATTGCCTCCTCCAACACATACAAAATCACACATACTCAAGGTCATAAAAAAGAAGACAGAGGAGGAATAACTGGTTTATTTCATGAGGAACCAAAATGACAATAGCAATAGGAATAACTATGACTGCTTTGGTACTTAATTCCATTCCTTATAGTTCATGCTAGAAACTCAATTAAAATAAAGGGTTTGCCTAAAATTAGTTGCAAACAAGCCTGTAAAAGACAAAGAAATGAAGTTGATTATTTAGTTCCTGTCCTGAGATATGGCTAGAAGAGGATGAGCTGTATAGTTAATGTGGAAAGTAAAACTTTTTAATTGTGTTTCCTTTGCATTCTTTGAAATGATGTATAAATCAGAACCAACTGAATTAAACAGGTGATCCTTAGCATTTGAATACAATGATTAATGGCACCTACACAGCAATTTATGAGAAATTGCTATTGAGCTCAAATATTATCATGACCACTTTTACCAAGCACTATAGTTTAATACATTTGTTAAGATATACCTTTCTAAAAAAATAAAAAACAAATTTACATTACTTATTTTTCTCTACATTATCAACATTAGTAGACAGACTCTTCTGGCCAAATCTGGTAAGAGACATTATCTCCGTTGCGCCTATATGATACAATGTCTTACAATGTCACAGTGTTTTATAGCATCACAATGGAAGGGACAAAGGATTAAAGGTGTTTAAAATTAAGAAATTCACACACTATTTATATAGATTCTTGATTATTATCTTTGGTTTGCCCAATTCAAAATCCAAAGACTGTATAAATGTGTATGTGTTTTGAATTACTAAAAAAAAAAGGAATAAAAAAGAAACCTCAATGGAAGTATAGAATTTAAAATAACTAAATATAGCTTTGGCATTGCTGTGTTTCTATACTGATTTTTAAAAATCTGGTACTAGTTTTTCTTTTTGCTTTATGCCCTTTAAAGGACTCAGATTCATAATATGCAAAGAAGTTTATTTGATATATAGAGCACAGCCATAAACCATATTTTATGCATAACAGTGATTAAACGCACAGTTGATATATTTCACTAAGACGGAAACCATGTCGAAAGGCTTACATTTTGATAACTTTCCTTTTGGGGGGCATTTCTAAATTATTTAAGGTGAAGAATAAAATGACTTGTTTGTGAATTTACATGCTCTTTGTAATCATCTTTAGGTAATGCTGATATGGCAAAGACGCTAAATTACAGGCAGCAGTGGGAAGCTACTGAGTAAAAGGCACAGAATCGTTTCATATATGAGCCCATGAGGAATACTCTGTTCAAGGAATGGAGACATAAGAAAATTACCTAACTCATGAACCACACATTAAGAATGTAGTCAGCTGTTGTAAATGCGTATCCAACAACAAACCATTATGTATCTTTGGTTTAATTATATGTGTTTATTACACACCTGTACTGGAGAGTAAAGGCTGCTATTTGCATTACTTGTGGTTTTCTCTATCAAAACAGCATTAGCATTATGAAGCTTATCAAGGTTATGTATAATTTATCTGGCTTGAGTAAGTGCCTTTATTTTGTGCACAATGATTAGGGAGAAAAATTCGGAAATGTTTTAAACATTTTAGCAAAGAATTTCTAAATTTAGAAATGTAGGGAATTTTACATTTCTAGGCAAATATCACCAAATTACTAAGCCTTTGTAAATCAGCCTATGTTTCGAAAGAGAGTAAAAAAGTTAGATGAATTCAACACTTAATTTTTTCCCCAGAGTTTCATCTTAAAGAGTATTAATTATAATGATGCTGATGGTGTTATTAACAGAGTACTTATGAATATGGAAAAATGTCAGACTTCCAAATAATCTGAGATACACTATTTTTACAAGTCACACTAAATCAACAGTCTAGACACAATTGTTTTGTATGTTTGAGAGCATTTACTGACTACATGGAAGTATTAAAACATTATGGGGAACAGTACATTTTAAAAGCAAAAATATCTGTGTATCAAACACAACCTCAGAAGATCGTTAAGTGGTTCAGTAGAAGAGTTTTATGAAGCAGTTCATTTATATACATCATCAAAACTTTTTACTTTTACAGATTAGAGTTCCCTAATTATTTTGATATATACTTATTTTTAAAGCATCCAACAGTCATTAGTTACCATCCTTTAATTACATGCTTGTCTATGCTTAACAAGTTCTCTCTTTACTCCTGTCTTCCTTCCTTTAAAAGGGGAAAAGTGAGGTTACAATAAGGAAGACAACACATGTCCTGATGAACATAATCCTATCATTATAATGAAAATAATACCATTTCAGAGGAATAAACAACAAATGGTAACCAATGCCCAGAGAAAATTAAAATTCTATTTGGGATTACCATAGGATCTAATACCAATCCCGCAGATGAAGTTTGACAGTTTATCATGAAGACAAAAGCTTAGGAAAATAAGGGGTTTGAATTCATGAAAAAAAATAATAATAGCAAAAGGAAACGGACTAAATAATATTATTAATTTATAGTAGACACCAGCAAGGAGCAGCTGGTGGCATGGGAAAAGGTAGTAATTTCAGTAGATGTCTCATAATATGAAACATGAATTACATTTTTTACAACCACAGAAAAACTGTAAGTAAAAAACTAGAAATACAAACAAGTTTTTAGAACTGTTAAGTGTCTAGTAATTTTTTTCTTAGAACAAAGCATAGGACCAAATATAAAGATAAAACAAAATTGTTTCAGCTCTTGCTTAAAATATCATATTTTAAAGCTTCTGTAACGCATTCATTCACAAAATCAAAGACATTAAATTGGTCACCTTTTTATATCACATTATAAGTTCCCAAACTAATTTTGCCTCATTTTATTACTATTTAGAGATTATTATTCTATAATAACATATTTTTAAATAACATTTTTCATCTCATTTTATTTAAAAAGAATTATTTTTGATCAACAATTGCAGCAAATTTTTTTCTAAAGAATTGCCTTTACAATGAAACCATCTGAGATGACTAAAACAATGAGGTAATTTTTTAGAATGTAGATTATCTCCACAATGTCTATTACATATTTTTGCAAGTCAGCAAATTATTTCATTTTCCTCTCCCTAGTATGGAAATTTAATCTAGGTATTTATTTCATTTTCGGTAACCTATTTGAAGAAAGACTAACTACCCTTCAGTATATAGTATTACATTATGCATTCAAAACTGATACTATAAATTATACAATCTAACAAAAAATTATTAATGGTTTATGGGGTTGGGGGAGGACAACCAGGAAACCTCAACTGCCAGCAATAGAATGTAATAGTTCTCCATTTCCCCTTAGTGAAAGGAAAGGAACCCAGAGTGTTTGTGTTTAAACATTGCATCCACCCTTTCACACAGCAGTTTAAGACAAGGTGCAGTAAGGCCCCCAAATAGACCTCAAGTCTACACCACAGACCACCTTTAAACATCAGTCAACATACACTCTTAAGCTACAGCTGGGTACTTTTATTCCTTTTAATATGCAATTCATGACAGTAGAACATAGAGAAACTTGTTATTCTACTGTATTATACTGGTGGTCGAATCTGCCAGCTATTTTCCTTTGCTACTGTTACTAGCGCTTCCCTCCCATTGGAGTATTTTTATCTCTTTCTTTTTTTTTTTTTAATTATTCTCCTCTCCTCTCCTCTCCTCTCCTCTCCTCTCCTCTCCTCTCCTTTCTTTCCTCTTCTAAAGAGATAGGGACTCACTATGTTGCCCAGGCTGGAGTGCAGTGGCTATTCACAGGTGCCACCCCTCTACTTATCAGCATGAGAGCTCTGACCTGCTTCATTTCCAAACTGGACCAGTTCACCCCTCTTTAGGCAACCTGGTGGTCCCCTGCTCTAGGGAGGTCACCATAATGGTGAACTTAGTGCCGACCCCTGACCAGCATAGTGCACTACAACCTCTAATTTCTAGGCCCAAGTGATCCTCCCACCTCAGCCTCCCTAGTAGCTAGGAGTGCAGGTGTGACACTGCTCCCAGTAAATGGAGTATTTTATAATTGTTAAAATCACTGGATGTAGATTCTAAGCCTTTTTTGACCATTTTTAAATCAATTAGAGAAGGGATCTTGTAAGCTGCAGTGAATCCTTCTGAAAGTCTGTGTTGCAGAGAATGAATGCCTCCACAAGATGTAGTACACTGGGGAGATGTAGTACACTGGGGAGGACCCTGGCTAAGGCCACTCACAGCCATCCCAGGTCAACAGGGAAGTCCCAGGTGGACATCAGGAACTTGTAGGATCATCCATTCATACATGTGATTTTTTCCCCCCACTTTTCTACACCAGGAGTCTAGATTCAAACTGCTGATTAGGTGTTTTGTAGAAATAGTACAACAAAGAGAATTAAGTCTACTACAACAGCCATAGGGTTTAGGCTGGGTGTCAGGATTTCAGATGGAGGCTGGAAAAGAAAAGCTATTAAGGAGCAGATCCACTCAGAGAACATAGACCCTCCCTCCCTTTACTTGCATCATATCCCTTCATAATGACAATTATAATACAGCAGTTCATCTCAAAAAATGTAAATCTGTGGGCAAATGTAATTCAATGCACAGAATTTTATTTTATAGAAAAATTTAATTTTATAGAAAAATAATTATATATGGAAAATTAAGTACAGATTAAAACAAATTTTACTGTAATTTACTGGATTTGTGCTCACCATTATACTATATCCCAAAGTCTCAGAAAACCAAACTTTCTCTTAAAGCATCCTACCTAAAGTGAAACTGAAGCTTATCATATCCTACTCTGTAAATAAGCTCCATTCCAATTATATTAAAATTACAGAATAACTCATATTTGTTTTGCTTTGTTGTTTTGTACACAGTAGTATTTCCTATGCTAAAAATGAAAAGCTCATCCATACAGGATACTCTTATCTGTGTTTTTCTTCCTTAAATTAATACATCCTTAATACATGAAGACAACATTCTTAGGACTCATGAATCTGTTTTTTGTCCCTTCTATTGCCTAGATTCAATTTGATGTTGGTCTAAGGTCTTTCCACAGTGCGCTAAAAGAAAGGATTTGTCTTGTTTTGTTTGTTTCATTCTGGATATTATTCAATATTTCCAGTGTGGATTGGGGAATTGTAGCTAGGATCCATGTAATATAAATGAAAATAAAACTGCTTTGCAATTTTGTTTTTCTATGATGATGCTAGTTATGAATGAGATAAATTATTATATATGGGATCATTAGATATGCTGTTTAGCAGGTTGAATTTTGTTTCCAAAAAAGATTCAAGTCCTAATTCACAGTACCTGTGAATGTGGCTTTATTTATAAATAAGGTCTTTACAGATGTAAATAAGTGAAGATGAGGTCATGGTGGATTAGGGCAGGCCCTAAGCCTGATGACTGGTGTCTTTATGAGAAAAATAGAAGGAGATTAGACGCAGAGACATAGAGGACATCACACACAGGAAAGATGGCCATGTGACAATGGAGGCAACGAAGGGAGTGATGCAGCTATAAGTCAGGGAACTATAAACCAAGAGACTATAAACCAAGGATAGCTACCAACCACCAGAAACTCAGAGAAAGACATGGGACCAGTTCTCGCCTCACAGTGTCCAAAAGGAATCCATCCTGAAGACATCTTGCTTTTGGACTTCTGGCCTCCTGAACCGTGAAAGAATGAATTTTCCGTTGAAACCCACCCAGTTTGTGGTCATTTATTATGACAGCCCTAGGAAACTAATACATGCAGTATATGTAGATTTGTAAAATAACCACACCTCAAATTGCTTTCTGCATAAGGGCCAATGTTAGCCAGGACTTACCAAGCCTCCAGAGACATAGGTGAGAAACTTCCACTCGGGAGAATTCTTTTTGATTACCAAAAGTCTACGTTGACTTACCTTTCCTCATGTATGCTTTTTATTTATCCTCATTGTCATCTAAAGTTACAGCTTGAAAGAAAATAATTATGCTGAAAATTGGAAGCAGGAATTGCTCATTGTGGAACTTGGGTTTTGCAGAAAAACACTCATCTTATGATGGAGGCTGTGACTTTTCCATCTCCAGTTGCCTCCAGAATAATTTCCATTGTAAATGAGAATTTTTCTATTAAAAATGAGCATGTCAATCATTCAATAACACAAATGTATTAGGAATCTTAAAGGTACACACATGGAGGAAGAAAAAAAAAAACCTGACAGTATATATACCAAAATGTTAATAGAATTAAGAGTTCCCAATTTTCTTCTTTTTGGTCATACAAATTCCCTGATTTCATTACACTGAGTATAAATTGCTTGTGTAATGTTTTTAAAAAAGAAAAACTAGTAGGGAGTTGCCTAGTACATGGCATGAAATTTGCATTTTTCCTAGGCCAGATGTTTCCCTTACCTTATCATGGTACCGGGAAAAATAAGGCAAAAAACATCCACGGGCTCCTTGCCTTGGAATTTTTTCTCTAGGAATGTGCCTACACACAAACACACAAACAAATGCGACAAATAGAGGAATGTTAGCTTTAACAGCAATAAGATGTAAAAGAGACATAAATCATGGATGTATCTGACATTTAACCAATTTAGATTCCTTTCACACAACTTTCAATTTCAAGTGTGTCCTTTGATTCTCCATTTAGAGGAAACAACCCTGTCTGCTGATGAGAGGATGTCTAACCAGGACTGCCCCACCCCACAGCTCCTGAAAGCCCATTTGGTCACAATGGAGTGTGATGTGAATATGCAGTGAACAACCCAAGGAGCCACATGTGGCAGGGCTGAACTTAACCCTACTTTCTAGAAACACTCAGGGTTGTAAGGAGTCTGGAGCATTAAAAACATAGAAAAAAAATGTCTTGTATTATGGCATTACCAGTTTTAAAAGCCAATAGTATTTCTAGGTTTCCCATTAATGTTGGGGCAAATTATATAGTTGAAAGGACCTACAAAGTCCTGTATGCCCAGACCTCCTTTGCCAGCCACATCCCCACCATGCTCACTCCACACACCAGGCTTCGCTGAGGCCCCCGAATGTGCTATGATCCTTCCTGCCATAAGGCATTTGCATATACTGTCTCCTCTTCCTGGATTCTCTTCCTGTCCATCTCTTTAACTAAATAATTCCAATTTATACTTTAGATTCCAGCTGAGTCTTTGTTTCCTTGAAGTAACCATCCTTTACCCTTCAGGCTATATCAACCACCCACTTCTTACACTCTCACAATATTCCTGTCCTCCCTAGCACCAAGCCAGGAGGGAATTTTACATTTATTAGTATGATTGGGTTTTTTTTTTGTTAATGCCTATTGCCATATCCAGAATATAAGTTTTATGAGGGCAGAGATAAAGCTGATTTATTTGGATTGCTTTTCCCCACCACTGAATCCCCTTTACTTGGAGAGTTCCTGGCACATAGTAGGCTCTAAATAAATATTTATTGGATAAACATATGGATGAATGAATTGGAAATACGAACTTTAAAAATTCTTCAAATTTCTCAGTTCTGGAGAAACTTCTTCAAATCCAATAGACATGCAACTATGCACTCACTTAGACCATGCTGGAAGAACTTGGAAAGCAATAGAGTTCAGTGACCACCCCCAAACCAATGCTTAACCATAGTAACACTAGCTTTTTTTAAGGTGTACTACTGGCTGTTATTGCTCATACTCTTAAGGAATTTTTCCACCATTTTTTTCTTTATATGTGCATGGTAACTTAATTTGTATTATTCAATAGAGTTACAAGTAGGGGGTATATTCATGGTTAGAAGGTGAGTGCCCGATCCCTAAGTTTATATGCAATTTTTTTCTTTTAATTGTCATTTTATAGCTCCCCACCGCAGCTGCCCCCCACCCTTCCCTTTGATGACTAGGTTTGCCGGCTTCAGGGGGTCCAGGGAAAAAAGCTGGGGCCTGGCAGCCCCACTACACTGCCTGCAGGGGAGAACAAGTCACAATTACCAATTATCACAATTAGCGTCTGTACTTGGGGGATCTGCAAATTGAGGCAGCCCCAGCTTCTCACTGTACAGGGTTCTATTTGGCAGTGACCTTGCTCTGGAGATGATGATATTCCTTCAGCCTGAGGGAATTGATGTTGATGAAACCGGTGGCATCAATTGGCTCATAATCACCATGCACGTTTATGCTCAGCAGCTCCTGGTTGTAGAGAGACAGTGGGGAATCCCAGCCAAGGATGTACACCTGGTCCTTGAAGAGGGACACCTGTACTTTCCTTTCCACCCGCTCCTGGGAGTTGGCGATGGAGTGGCGGACAAATTCACACTCAGGGCTGTGCCAGAAACCAGTATACACCAGCTCAGCACATTTCAAGCCCAGGCCTTGTTTGATTTTGCGCACTTCTCAGTCCATGGTGAAGGCCTCCATGTCTAAATGAGCGTGGTAAAGGATGGTGCCTGCTGGGGTCTCGTAGATACCTCGGGACTTCATTCCCATGAAGTGGTTCTTCACGATGTCAATACGGCCCACGCAGTGCTTTCCCGCGATTTCATTCAGGTACGTGAAGAGCGCCAAGGAGGTCTGGTGGGTGGTGCCATCCTTGACGTTCAAGAGGACCCCTTTTTTGAACTTGATCTCGAGAATGTCAGGGGTGTTGGAGGCTTTGGCCGGTCCTGAGTCTTCGTATAGAGACCTGGAGGCACTTGGTTCTTGGGGGTCCTCTAGGATTCCAGCTTCATAGCTGATGTGCATGAGGTTCTCGTCCATGTTTTACGGGTTCTTGGGAGTGACCGGGATGGGAATCCTGTGTTGCTTTGTGTATTCCATCAGGTCACTGCAGCCGTTGAACTGGTTGTAGAATTCCGGCATCCTTCAGGGAGCAATGACCTTCATCTGGGGGGCCAGGGAGTAGCAGGTGAACTCAAACCAGACCTGATCGTTCCCCTTTCCCAGGCGCCGTGAGACACATACTTGGCCCCTCCCCATGGGCGATTTCCACTTACTTGCGGGCGATGCAGGGCCTGGTGAGGGAGGTGCCCAGGAGGTAGCCGTCCTCATACAGTGCGCTGGACTGGATGGCTGGCCAGATGAACTCCTCCACAAACTCCCTGCTGACACCCTCTATGAACACCTCTTTGGTCCCAAGCTTCGATGCCTTCTTTCTGGCTTCCTCGAAGTCTTCCTTCTGGCCAATATTGGCCAGGTAGGCAATGACATTATAGCCTTGTTCCTGCAGCCACACGAGGATCCACAAGGTGTCCAGCCTGCCAATGTAGGCCAGAACCACGGTGCCTTTGCTGGACACAGCGTCTGGAATTGGAGGCACGAGTTCCCGGCGTCTGGAATCTGTCTTCACAGTGCAGTGAACCACTCGGGCCCGGGCAGAGGCGGCAGGCGACAGAGCAGGGCTATATGCAATTTTTTTTACCTGCCAACTATTCTCTGATACCATGGCCAAGCATCCCAAGATGGTGGCTTTCCAGGCTCACCTAGTAAACAGGGTTTCTAGGCTCAGTTAGCCATGCCACTTAGTAAAACTTTACAGAAAATATTCCCTTCTGACTGATATAATGAGGCAAAGAAGCTGAAACCAGTTCGAGAATTTTATTCTCTCTTCATCCCTTATCAGTTGCAAAGCCAGGTGTTCCTGAAACCTTTCCCTGTCCTCTGCCAGGAAGTGGGATTTTTCAGCTGTATGGAGAGTCACAGGCATCAGAGCTCATGTAGGACACTGGACCATGTTGCTGAGTCCCAAAGGATTTTGCTCAAGACCTATAGCCAAGTCCCTGCTGTCACCACTAGATAATCTAGGAAACAATTTTCTTATCTCTCTTTTTGTTCAACTCAAGGTAGAAATAAAGACCATGGTGACAGCCATATACAATGTTCTTATGCCTCACTTGAAACATGGTTGAATAAGTGTCAGTCTATTCTTTTATATAAATATAAAAGGCAAAATCGTGTGATTTCAAGAAGAAGGGGGGCTTTTATTAGGGTGTTTAATGATGCTACACGTTCTCTCTTATTGCAACCAGATAAATCCTTTCATAGAGGAGCCCTTGGGATACTCTTCTTGAGATACTCACAATCTGTTTATTGTATCCACTTCCTCCAGGAGCGAAAGTTATTATATGGTAGTGTCAGGGAGTCAGGTTGCATGTGGGATGTCTCTTCAAAGTTCTCACATAATATAGAGCCAACCAACTTTACCTTCAGTTGCATTTCTCTTTTGCAATTTAATGCTCATTGTCAATGCACCCACTCAGTGGCCTTCCACTTTCATTCTCTGAAGATTGTTCACTGTTAATACCTCTGCAGGCCAGCTCTGTGCAGAACTGTGATAAGGAAGACTTTTTTTGCTCAACTTATTTTAGATTCAGGGAGTACATGTGCAGGTTCGTTATATGGAAATACTGTGTAATGATGAGGTTTAGGCTTGTAGTGAACCCAGCACCCGAATAGTGAACATTGTACTCAATAGATAATTTTCACCCATTATTCCCTTCCCACCTTTCCCTCTTTTGGAGTCGTTAGTGTCTATTATTTCCATCTTTATGTTCATATGTACCCATTGTTTTGCTCCCACTTTTAAGTGAGAACATGTGGCATTTGATTTTCTGTTTCTGAGTCATTTTATTTAGAATAATTGCTTCCAGCTCCAACCGTGTTGCTTCAAAGGACAGGATTTCATTATTTTTATGGCTGCATAGTATTCCATATGTATATGTTCCATATTTTCTTTATCCAATCAACTGTTGATGGACACTTAGGTTTTGATTCTATGTCTTTGTGAATAGTGCTGCAATAAACATTATGAGTGTAGGTGTCTTTTTGATAAAATGATTTCTTTTTCTTTGAGTAGATACCCAGCAGTGAAACTGCTCTGAATATTAGATCTGTTTTTAGTTCTTTGAGAAATCTCCATACTGTTTCCCACAGGAGTTGAACTAATTTATATTCCCACCAAGAGTGTATAAGCATTCTTTTCTCTCTGCATCTTCATCATCATCTATTATTTTCTGACTTTTTAATAGTAACCATTTTGAGATGGTATCTCACTGTGGTTTTGATTTGCATCTGTCTGGTGATCAGTCATGTGGAGTTTTTTTTTTTTTTTTTAATCTGTCTTTTGGCCAATTCTATGCCTGAGGAAGATATTTGTGTGCACTGTTCCCTCCCCAGCCACTCTCCACCTTGGAGACTGGAGTTCCTCCCTTCCAAACTTGTGATTTCCAAGAAAATGACTTTAAATGTAGATTCTGTGGTGGCATTTTAGGTATCAAGTAGTGTGTATGGGATCTAGGGAATAAAATGCCCTTCTGATGCCTCTGAAATCTCCCTGTAAAGGAAGTGTCTGAACTTGCCTGCCAATAAAGCTTGGCCTTTTTCACACCTCTTCCTGGTGTCAAGCTTGACAAGAAAATTATGAAAATAGAGAACCTCCCGCATACATTTTAGAAATGAATTGGGAAACCTTTAAATCACTGGCCCTCTAAGATACAGGGATTTCTCTCTCCCTGTTTTTAGGTGATAGTCTGTGTTTGGAAATCTGATCAGGTTGCAATCTGCAAAATCGCAGCCTTTCACAGAGCTCCCTCTTCAATATGCATCCAAAGAGACATGAGTATATTATTTTTTCCAAAGTCAGCTACAATTGAAGTTCACTAAATTGACTCCACATCTTCCTATCTCGGGCAGTGACAGTGGAATAGCAAGTTTTTTTTTTTCTTCTTCTTCACTAAAATGCTCATTTTAAACCAACCTCTTTTGAAGATTTCTCTATCACTGAAGCTGAGGACACGGTCTTTTCTTTATAGAAGATGGCAGAACACCTGCAAATCAATGTTTGAGTCCAAGGGCTGCCGTCAGTGCCTCAAACACTTATGTAGTAACTGTGTCCTTTTGCCAGCTATTTCATACAGGATTGAAGGCAGAATTTATTGCAAATGAAAGGGCACCAATATCAGAAGGATATTCTGTATATGTGCATGTGCAGGTGTGTGGATATGCACAAAAATACATATGTGTGTGCCTGGGGGGGGGGGTTAGACACAAGCACACCCATGCCTGTGTGAAAAGACACCCGAAAGATTAACTTCACCCCTTGATGGTCCATGCTTATTATGGCCAAGAAAATCCTGATAATATCTCACATCATATAAAAATATATTTCAATGGTCTGCTTCCACCAATCCCCCTACTAACCATTCTACAGTAAACCAGATGATGGGTTTCCATTTATCTGTTCACTCTACTAAGCTTCGTGTGGAGCCCATCTCACTCTGTTTGCCTTTTCTCTAGCAGAATTATCCTGTACTAGGTTGTGTTGAGAATTATGCAGTGATATGGATAGAAATGAATGGATAGAAAATTAAAGGAAAGGCAAGCGAAAGGAAATGTGGAAATTGGGTAATCAGGCCTGTAATCAAGCTGGTTTTTTTCAGTTCGTATGGACATAGCATCTCCTCAGCAGGCCCTGTTTCCCAAATTCTTACTTGTGTCACATCCTAAAAGAGTGGTTATTGTCTATTGAGTGAGCACTATGTGGCAGGCACTGTGCTAGGACCTATACAAGCATCAGTCCAATTAATCCTCACACCACTCCTCTGAGACATATCTGTTATTATCCCCTTTTTACTGCTGCAAACACTGAGCTTCAGAGAGGTTAAGGAACTTGTCCAAGGTCTAAATCATTAACAGATGATGAGTGGATACAGGATATGAACCTGACAGCATGAACTAAGCCTGTTCACTTAATTAGTACTTCTCTGAGCCTTTTATTTTTAGCTTTGAAATCCCAAACCATTTTATGGGGTTTAATAACATCATAAAGAGGTAATACAGAGCCAACAATGTGAGACCTATATATAGAGGAAGCTCTGAAGACATATGAATTTTTCTACAGTTGTATAGGCAAAACCTGATGCTCTGAAATGTGAACCATTGTTCTCACCCCTTATGTAAACTTTATCCATGGAATCACAAAATCGGGCTTCCAGAGCTTGGTGTTAATCCCTTGTCCCTCCAAGCACCCAAGATCTAATAATTCTATACATATGAATATTGTCCTGCTATAAATGATCTTCAGAGGTGGGAGATGCCTAGGAACTAAGGTAGTACATTTTAAATTAAATAAAAACTCCTAACCAGGCGCGGTGGCTCACGCCTACAATCCCAGCACTTTGGGAGGCCGAGGCAAGCACATCAACTGAGACAAGAGTTTGAGACCAGCCTGGTCAACATGGCGAAACCCCGTCTCTACTAAAAATACAAAAATTAGCTGGATGTGGTGGTGTGCACGTGTCATCACAGCTACTTGGGAGGCTGAGGCAGGAGAATGGCTTGAACCTGGGAGCGGGAGGTTGCAGTGAGCCGAGATCATGCCTCTGCACTCCAGCCTGGGTAACAAAGCAAGACTCCTTCTCAGAAGAGAAAAACAAAAAACTCCTTAATCATGCCCAGTTTTTACCAGAATACAATTTCACCATCCCATGCCCCAAAATTTATTCTAAGGTCTGTAAACATTCAGTTTTATCCCCTGTTCTTGTAAGAACAGGGAACATCAAAGAATCACTCACTTAGCTGATGTTGCCACCACATGGTCCATTAAATTCCCCTGACACTTGTTGAACTTAAACAACCTAGAGTAGAAGAAAACAACCATTCAGGATGATATCTGATTGATCAAGGTGTGAAAAACTATTCAGTCAGGCCTGCATGACTGACAGCAGGTCTGCTGTATGAGCCTGAATCCACAAGTGGAGCTGGTTTACAGAATGATTATAGATCATATAGACATAAGCTTTTTATCTAGTTGCAACCCAAAGAAACAATTAAAAAATGTGTCTGTAAATGATACCCAGGGAGGGTTGGAACTGAAAACACGATGTTTGGAGGCCTATGTTTGTTAGAAAATTCCTTCACTTTTTTCTATTTTGAGAGATTCTACTTTGACTGTTGGAAACCATTTTCACCTGTTCACCTATTTCAATATTGATGTTTAAAAGGGCAATGAGAAAAGCCTCCTTTAGGAATTCAGATTTAGAATATTTCATCAAAGTTCATGAAATGAACTTTGTGTTTTCTGGGCTGGCTTCTTGCTAAATACCTATTTTATCTCACCCTCCTTCTTTGTTAAAATTCTGCTCTTTGAACCCATCTCTTCAGGTTGAAACCGTCTTGGCAAAGTAATATCAGCCAGTGTCTTCGGCTAGATGGAACTTTCAAGCCCTCCTAAGGTGAGAAAATGTTATTTTTCCCTTTTATATGTTGTGGTTCATTGGATAGTATTTGTCATCTTGTCACATAATAGGAATGACGTTCACAATGTTGAAATACGCCTTTAAGAAGTGATGACAACAGATACGGGAGCAGTCCCCAGCTGTAGCCTTCATCAGCCCCTTTGAGCACTCGCAGGCTTGCTTATATGTTCCCAGCCAAGAACATTCCCTTTAAAGTGCACCATTTCATTCTGATTTGTCACAAGGGTCAGGTTCACACCAGAAAACTCTTTCCTTTGGAAAGGCAAAGGGATAATTGGATTGCATTTTGATGTCTTTTACCATATTTTGCACTGACACTTGAAAAGGCATGAAAAATTTGCTAAGTATAGTATTCTTTAACACAAACACACACACAAACACCATTTTGGTTGGGGAGGGCAGTGGAACAAATGTTTTTCTTGTTTATTATGAGGACAGCTGTAGTGAAATTGTTGTGATAATATACAGCCGAGGACTTCCTGAAAGTACAAACTGAGGGCACTGTTGAGGGAAATAGCTTAGGATCTTCTATGAGGGAACCACCTCTCCACCATTAGCTCTATGGTGACTCAAGGAAGGTGCCAGTAGGAGAATCTTGTATTCGTTCCATCTTCCTAAGCACAATCCCATTGCCACTTCCCCCTGGAGCTCCATAGTGTCCTTTATGATTTGTACCTTCAAGCTTTACAATGAAACTAATTTTATCCTTTCTCCATAATTATCTCTATCTATCTATCTATCTATCTATCTATCTATCTATCTATCTATCTATCTATATCTATCTACCTACCTACCTACCTACCTACCTAGCTACCACCTATGTATCAAATTTTTGACTGTGGGGGAAAGCACACAGGATGATTTTCCTGCTGAGTTGTTCCAAGTGGGATTATCTTGACCTCAAATCCCCAGGAGACACAGTTCTCTCTGTTGAAAAATAGACATTTCCAGGCAGTTTTGGAAAAAGCTTCTTTACAAATGATTTTGGAATCTTTCTGGGGAAAAAGTAGCCAAGAACACAAAACCAGAAGGTTTATAAACACTTAGAGGCTAATGATCCAACTAGAGGTGTTTTATTTTTTTAATTTCTAATTTGTTAGTTACTGTCATTACACTATCACTATCCCATAGGAGGACCCGAAGTTAAAAGAAAGGGAAAAAAAAAATCAAAGCATTTACAGAAGTTTAGGTGAGGCCATTTTGGCTGTTGTCTAATATGCTTTGGAAAGAATCCTCAACAGACAAAAAATAAGAATTTTCACATATACAAAAGATAGGATCTGGATCTCATTGTCATGATCAAAGTGTATCTGTAATGAACATCTGGCTCTCCCGTCTGATCATTTCTCCAAAGGGCTCTCAATTAACTTAGAGCCAAAAAAAAAAACTTTTATAATATTTTCCAAGTTTTAACTTATGTATATTTAATAATCAACTCATTTATTTGTTTCGTATTTAGTTAGCAATAGTTTTTTCGGTGCACACACCATGAAGCAGCATTGTTCAAAACAATGCATTCTGAATACTCTACTGAGTTGGTATTTTGACTACTGTGGAGTATTTGAGTACACCTGCCTTAATGATTTTCCTGCTAAAATTGTTGTGCCCAAGGTCTAGAAGTAGAACTTTGGGACTTTTCCATTTGTCTGTCCATTAAAGTAGATGTAAGCCTGGGCAACATGGCAAAACCCATTCTCTTCAAAGACTGTAAAAATTAGCTGGGCATGGTGGTGCACTCCTGTAGTCTCAGCTACTCAGGAGGCTGAGTTGAGAGAATGGCTTGAGCCCATGATGCAGAGGTTGTAGTGAGCTGACATCATGCCACTGCACCCTAGCGTGGGCAACAGAGTGAGACCCTGCTTCAAAAAAATTAAAAAGTAGATGTAAGGCTGGGCGTGGTGGCTCATGCCTGTAATCCCAGCACTTTGGGAGGCCGAGGTGGGCGGATCACCTGAGGTCAAGAGTTCGAGACCAGCGTGACCAACATGGAGAAAACCCCATCTCTACTAAAAATACAAAATTAGCTAGGCGTGGTGGCACATGCCTGTAATCCCAGCTACTAGGGAGGCTGAGGCAGGAAAATCACTTGAACCCAGAAGGCAGAGATTGCAGTGAGCTGAGATCACACCATTGCACTCCAGCCTGGGCAACAAGAGCGAAACTCTATCTCAAAAAAGAAAAAAAGTAGATGTAAATTATTTTCTAAGAAGCTTCATTCTGCTCATGAGTAATGTCTTGCCTCCTAGGTAATTCTCCACACAAAGGTAAAATCAATGTATGTGACTTTTTCTCAGTCATATAGGTTTTCCTAGGCCCCAGTAATTTCACAACAGAGTGTCAACCTTGCTTCTGGCTTGACTTTCTACTAATGCGTAGTTCCAAATTTAATTGGGAATTGAGAACAATCACACTCCAGATAATTGCCAAAGAGAACAATTTCAAAATCACAGCTGCCTAATAGCAAAAATTGAGGAAAGTAAAGTTTTGGGGGGAATCACTCAAAGAAGTAAATGAAACCCATGTAACCCTCCATACATTCTAAATATTTCCAGACTTGAATTGCCTTTGAAGTAAGGCCATTAACCCATCATTAGCCACATGACATTCTACCTCTCCCAGATATTGTTAAGGACACCAATCATTATGGTGTAGAGAATTCCATTTATCATGGACTTCAGGGACAATTTCTTCCTCATCTTAACACATCTTATCTTGGATGCTCACTAATATGTGTCCACTAACGTGAAAGAGTGAGTCTTCAGGGTAGGCATTTTCGACTTTTCTCTTTGTTTTTCTCTTTCTGTCTCTAGTTGAATTTTTATTTATTTATTAATTTTGCTGCAGTTCAAGTAATCTGGAAAACCACTTTTGTGGGAAAGAAGGCTAATAAATAAATCTGCCACTTAAGGCAAAGTTGGGATATTTCCCCAAAGCCTCAGAGGAAGAGCATGACTTGCCCTATAATAAGCTGGTAGAAATAAGAGAGTATTTATGTTTGGCTCCTCAAAATGATGAAAAAAGAAAGTTTCTTTGAAAAAAGAGCAGGCAATTATAGAAAAAAATCAAGCTGTGATAAATATAGATGCAAATATAGCTAATGTAAGAAAATAACGCAAAAGAAAATGTGATGAAAAATGTACATTTGTTTTGATGTTCAGTATAAACTACTGAAATAATCTGTAAATTCATATGTGTACTGTGGAGGATGCACTTCAGATATTCTCCCAGAAGCAGAGTTAAAAATGCAGAGGTAAAAGAGATTAGAAAAAATATGAAAGACAGATTTGAGAGCAGACATAAATAATTTTCCAAAGCCAGAAACTAGCGTAATAATGAGTGAAGCAATAGTAAAGGATATAATAGAAGAAGGAAAGTTTCTGGAAGAAATCATGACTCGAAATGACTCACCTGGATCCAGGCAAAATTAATTAAAAGGATCTACATTTAAATTAACGGTCATATTTTTCAAAACTTAAATTCAAGAACAAAGGGGGAAAATATAATTACAAATCAGAAAGAAACAACAATTAGTGTTCCAATTTCACTTTTTCAACACTAATTGAAAAAAAACAAAAGTGTGAAAGCTATACAATTCACAATTGCAAAAATGTGAAACCAACCCAAATGCTCATCAATCAACAAGTGGATAAAGAAAATGTGGTATATATAGGCTGGGCATGGTGGCTCACTCCTGTAATCCCGGCACTTTGGGAAGCCGAGGCGGGCGGATCACCTGAGGTCAGGAGTTCGAGACCAGCCTCAAAATGGAGAAACCCCTTTTCTACTAAAAATACAAAATTAGCTGGGCGTGGTGGTGCATGCCTGTAATCCCAGCTACTCGGGAGGCTGAGGCAGGATAATCGCTTGAACCTGGGAGGCGGAGGTTGTGGTGAGCTGAGATCGTGCCATTGCACTCCAGCCTAGGCAACAAGAGTGAAACTCCATCTCAAAAAAAAAAAAAAAAAAAAGAAAAAAAAAGTGGTATATACATACAGTGGAATACTACTCAGCCATAAAAAGGAATGAGTTAATGGCATTCGCAGCTACCTGGATGAGATTGGAGACTATTATTCTAAGTGAAGTTACTCAGGAATGGAAAACCAAACATCACATGTTCTCTCATAAGTGAGAGCTAAGCTATGAGGATGCAAAGGCATACAAATGACACAGTGGACTTTGGGGACTAGGGGAAAGGGTGGGAAGGGGGTGAGGAAAAAAAGATGACAAATAGGGCGCACCATATACTGCTCGGGTGATGGGTGCACCAAAATCTCACAAAGCACCACTAAAGAATTTACTCATGTAACCAAACACCACTTGTTCTCCAATAACCTATGGAAATAACTTTTTTTTTTTTAAGTGTGAAAGCTATAGAATGTTTTAAAAAGCTTGAGAAACAACAGTTCCGCATAAAATCTGGATAGTATTACTGTCCCAAGACTTTCAGTCAGGCAAGGATTTAAAGCACATTATCACTGTGTGTCCTTTCTAAGAAGAGTGGATCTTGGTCATTATTTTTGTTTTTTTGAGACCCAGCTCACTCTGTCGCCCAGGATGGAGTGCAGTGGCACGATCTCTGCTCACTGCAACCTCCACCTCCCAGTGCTTGTTACTACGTCAAGAATTAAAGAATTTTTTTTATTAATTCAGTAAATATTTATTGAGTTAAAAACAAAGAAGTAAAGAAATATAGATCTCAGGATAGAATAAATTTAATATACCCAGACTGCTATACAGTTTATTCAAGATTTTTCCACTCTCAATAATTATAAAAGCCACTAATAGAGGAATAATTGTATAAATATCAGAAAACAGAAAACGAAGACAGCACTTTTATCAAGAAGCTTAAACAACTTACCACCTTTCCATATCCCATCACCCACAGTCTCATGGAAAGACAATTTGGTTAAAGAAACCATGTGGTCCTTACAGACAACCATAATATAGAAAGGAATTTTTTGTTTATTTTGTTTTGTTTTGTTTTGTTTTTAGGTGCATAAATTCAAATTTTTAAATATAAATACTGTGGTAGATTGAAGATGCCCACAAGTTCTTCACCATTTCTCTCCCACCAAGAGGTGGAGTCTATTTCCCCAATCCTTCTCCAACTGGGCTCAAGTTATGACTTGCTTTTTTTTTTTTTTTTTTTGAGACAGGGTCTTACTTTGTCCCCCCAGGCTTGAGTGCAGTGGTGCCATCTTGGCTCATTGTAGCCTTGACCTCCCGGGTTCAAGCGATCCACATACCTCAGCCCCCCAACTAGCCGGGACTACAGGCATACACCACCACACCTGGCTAATTTTTTTGTATTTTTTGTAGAGACAGGGTTTCACTGTGTTGGCCAGGCTGGTCTCACACTCTTGGCCTCAAGTGATCCACCTGCTTCAGCCTCCCAAAGTGCTGGGATTATAGACATGAGCCACTGCACCTGGCCAATTTATGACTTGCTTTTGACTAAAAAAAGGCAGCAGATGTTGGTCAAAGGATACAAAATTTCAGTTAGATAGTAGGAATAAGTTCAAGAGCTCTATTATACAATATTGTGACTATGGTTAATAACAATATATCCTATTCTTGAACATTGCTAAGAGTAGATATTACATGTTCTCACCACACACAAAAAAAGAAAAGCATGTAAGGTAATGCATATCTTTTTGTTTTTTGTTTTTTTTTATACTTTAAGTTCTAGGGTACATGTGCACAACGTGCAGATTTGTTACATATGTGTACATGTGCCATGTTGGTGTGCTGCACCCACTAACTCATCATTTACATTACGTATATCTCCTAATGCTGTCCCTCCCCCCTCCCCCACCCCATGGCAGGCCCCGGTGTGTGATGTTCCACCTCCTGTGTCCAAGTGTTCTCATTGTTCAATTCCCACCTATGAGTGAGAACATGCGGTGTTTGGTTTTTTGTCCTTGTGATAGTTTGCTGAGAATGATGCTTTCCAGCTTCATCCATGTCCCTACAAAGGATATGAACTCATCCTTTTTTATGGCTGCATAGTATTCCATGGTTTATATATGCCACATTTTCTTAATCCAGTCTATCATTGATGGACATTTGGGTTGGTTCCAAGTCTTTGCTATTGTGAATAGTGCTGCAATAAACATATGTGTGCATGTGTCTTTATAGCAGCATGATTTATAATCCTTTGGGATTATAAATGGGATCCCAGTAATGGGATGGCTGGGTGAAATGGTATTTCTAGTTCTAGATCCTTGAGGAATCACCACACTGTCTTCCACAATGGTTGAACCAGTTTACAGTCCCACCAACAGTGTAAAAGTGTTCCTATTTCTTCACATCCTCTCCAGCACCTGTTGTTTCCTGACTTTTTAATGATCGCCATTCTAACTGGTGTGAGATGGTATCTCATTGTGGTTTTGATTTGCATTTCTCTGATGGCCAGTGATGATGAGCATTTTTTCATATGTCTGTTGGCTGCATAAATGTCTTCTTTTGAGAAGTGTCTGTTCATATCCTTCGCCCACTTTTTGATGGGGCTGTTTGTTTTTTTCTTGTAAATTTGTTTGAGTTCTTTGTAGATTCTGGATATTAGCCCTTTGTCAGATGAGTAGATTGCAAAAATTTTCTCCTGTCCTGTCAGTTACCTGTTCATTCTGATGGTAGTTTCTTTTGCTGTGCAGAAGCTCTTTCGTTTAATTAGATCCCATTTGTCAATTTTGGCTTTTGTTGCCATTGCTTTTGGTGTTTTAGACATGAAGTCCTTGCCTATGCCTATGTCCTGAATGGTATTGCCTAGGTTTTCTTCTAGGATTTTTATGGTTTTAGGTCTAACATTTAAGTCTTTAATCCATCTTGAATTAATTTTTGTATAAGGTGTAAGGAAGGGATCCAGTTTCAGCTTTCTATATATGGCTAGCCAGTTTTCCCAGCACCATTTATTAAATAGGGAATCCTTCCCCCATTTCTTGTTTTCGTCAGGTTTGTCAAAGATCAGATGGTTGTAGATGTGTGGTATTATTTCTGAGGGCTCTGTTCTGTTCCATTGGTCTATATGTCTGTTTTGGTACCAGTACCATGTTGTTTTGGTTACTGTAGCCTTGTAGTATAATTTGAAGTCAGGTAGCGTGATGCCTCCAGCTTTGTTCTTTTGGCTTAGGATTGTCTTGGCAATGTGGGCTCTTTTTTGGTTCCATATGAACTTTAAAGTAGTTTTTTCCAATTCTGTGAAGAAAGTCATTGGTAGCTTGATGGGGATGGCATTAAATCTATAAATTACCTTGGGCAGTATGGCCATTTTAATGATATTGATTCTTCCTATCCATGAGCATGGAATGTTCTTCCATTTGTTTGTGTCCTCTTTTATTTCATTGAGCAGTGGTTTGTAGTTCTCCTTGAAGAGGTCCTTCACATCCCTTGTAAGTTAGATTCCTACGTATTTTATTCTCTTCGAAGCAGTTGTGAATGGGAGTTCACTCATGATTTGGCTCTCTGTTTGTCTGTTATTGGTGTATAAGAATCCTTGTGATTTTTGCACATTTATTTTGATCCTGAGACTTTGCTGAAGTTGCTTACAGCTTAAGGAGATTTTGGGCTGAGACGATGGGGTTTTCTAAATATACAATCATGTCATCTGCAAACAGGGACAATTTGACTTCCTCTTTTCCTAATTGAATACGCTTTATTTCTTTCTCCTGCCTGATTGCCTGGCCAGAATTTCCAACACTATGTTGAATAGGAGTGGTGAAAGAGGGCATCCCTGTCTTGTGCCAGTTTTCGAAGGGAATGCTTCCAGTTTTTGCCCATTCGGTACGATACTGGCTGTGGGTTTGTCATAAATAGCTCTTATTATTTTGAGATACATCCCATCAATACCTAATTTACTGAGAGTTTTTAGCATGAAGGGCTGTCGAATTTTGTCAAAGGCCTTTTCTGCATCTATTGAGATAATCATATGGTTTTTGTCATTGGTTCTGTTTATATACTGGATTACGTTTATTGATTTGTGTACGTTGAACCAGCCTTGCATCCCAGGGATGAAGCCCACTTGGTCATGGTGTATAAGCTTTTTGATGTGCTGCTGGATTTGGTTTGCCAGTATTTTACTGAGGATATTTGCATCGATGTTCATCAAGGATATTGGTCTAAAATTCTCTTTTTTTGTTGTGTCTCTGCCAGGCTTTGGTATCAGGATGACGCTGGCCTCATAAAATGAGTTAGGGAGGATTCCCTCTTTTTCTATAGATTGGAATAGTTTCAGAAGGAATGGTACCAACTCCTCCTTGTACCTCTGGTAGAATTTGGCTGTGAATCCATTTGGTCCTGGACTTTTTTGGTTGGTAGGCTATTAATTACTGCCTCAATTTCAGAGCCTGTTATTGGTCTATTCAGAGATTCAAGTTCTTCCTGGTTTCGTCTTGGGAGGGTATGTGTCAAGGAATTTATCCATTTCTTCTAGATTTTCTAGTTTATTTTCGTAGAGGTGTTTATAGTGTTCTCTGATGGTAGTTTGTATTTCTGTGGGATCGGTGGTGATATCCCTTTTGTTATTTTTTATTGCATCTATTTGATTCTTTTTTCTTCTTTATTAGTCTTGCTAGCAGTCTATCAATTTTGTTGATCTTTTCAAAAAATAAGCTCCTGGATTCATTGATTTTTTGAAGGGTTTTTTGTGTCTCTCTTTCCTTCAGTTCTGCTCTGACCTTAGTTATTTCTAGCCTTCTGCTAGCTTTTGAATGTGTTTGCTCTTGCTACTCTAGTTCTTTTAATTGTGATGTTAAGGTGTCAATTTTAGATCTTTCCTGCTTTCTCTTGTGGGCATTTACTGTTATAAATTTCCCTCTACACACTGCTTTGAATGTGTCCCAGAGATTCTGGTATGTTGTGTCTTTGTTCTCTTTGGTTTCAAAGAACATCTTTATTTCTGCCTTCATTTCGTTATGTACCCAGTAGTCATTCAGGAGCAGGTTGTTCAGTTTCCATGTAGTTGAGCGGTTTTGAGTGAGTTTCTTAATCCTGAGTTCTAGTTTGATTGCACTGTGGTCTGAGAGACAGTTTGTTGTTATTTCTGTTCTTTTACATTTGCTGAGGAGTGCTTTACTTCCAATTATGTGGCCAATTTTGGAATAAGTGTGATGTGGTGCTGAGAAGAATGTATATTCTGTTGATTTGGGGTGGAGAGGTCTGTAGATATCTATTAGGTCCACTTGGTGCAGAGCTGAGTTCAGTTCCTGGATCCTTGTTAACTTTCTGTCTCGTTGATCTGTCTAATGTTGACAGTGGAGTGTTAAAGTTTCCCATTATTATTGTGTGGGAGTCTAAGTCTCTTTGTAGGTCTCTAAGGACTAGCTTTATGAATCTGGGTGCTCCTGTATTGGGTGCATGTATATTTAGGATAGTTAGCTCTTCTTGTTGAATTGATCCCTTTACCATTATGTAATGGCCTTCTTTGTCTCTTTTGATCTTTGTTGGCTTAAAGTCTGTTTTATCAGAGACTAGGATTGCAACCCCTGCCTTTTTTTGTTTTCCATTTGCTTGGTAGATCTTCCTCCATCCCTTTATTTTGAGCCTATGTGTGTCTCTGCACGTGACATGGGTTTCCTGAATACAGCAGACTGATGGGTCTTGACTCTATCCAATTTGCCAGTCTGTGTCTTTTAATTGGAGAGGTAATGCATATCTTAATTAGCTTGATTTAGCTATTCCACAATGTACAGATGGCACTCTGTATCCACTGGTTCCACATCTGCAGATTCAACCAAGTGCTGACCAAAAATATTTGGAAATAATAATAATAAATAACAATACAATAATACAATTAAAAGACAATACAGTAAGTATAACTAGTTACATAGCATTTACAGGTATTATGAGTAATTTAGAAATGATTTAAAGTATATGGGAGGATGTGCATAAGTTACAAGCAGATACTTTGCCTTTTGTTTGCTTTTACTTTTGAGACAAGAGTCTCTCTCTATTGTCCAAGCTGGAGTGCAGTGATACCATCATAGCTCACTGCAACCTCAACCTCCTAGGCTCAAGTAATCCTCCTACTTCAGCCTCCCAAGTAGCTGGGACTAGAGGCACTAGCCACCACACCCAGCCAATATTTGTATTTTTTGTAGAGATGGAGTTTTGTCATATTGCTCAGGCTAGTCTTGAACTTCTGGGCTCAAGCAGTCCACCCACCTTAGCCTCCCAAAGTTCTGGGATTACAGGTTTGAGCCACTGCCACTGTGCTTAGCGTACTATGTCATTTTATATCATGGACTTAAGCATCCATGGATTTTGATATCCAAGGGAGGGTGATTCTGGAAGCAATCCCCCTTGAATGAATAACTGTATACATAGAAGGCCAGGTTACGTTGCTGGAGACAGAGGTCACTTGTAGAGGCCTCGGAAGAGGACATACCACATGGGGAGAGAGGCTATAAGGAAGAGAATTGAGGTGCTCCAGCCAACAGCATATAAGAGAAAAGCTGCCTTGAAACTTCCAGCTCAGCCCAGCTGCCAACTGTGTGCACTTCTACGGGTTGACCCCAGACAACACATGTGAATCAAAGAACTGTCCAGCTGAGTTCAGCCAATCCTCAGAACCATGAGAAAGAATAAGTCATGTTGTTTCAAACCACTAAGTTTTGGAGTGTTATATTTGAAAGCAATGGATAATGAAGACACATACCTTCATTTTTTAATTTTTTTTCAAGAGAGAGTCTTGCTCTGTTGCCCAGGCTGGAGTGCAGTGATGTGATCTCACCTCACTGCAATCTCAGCCTCTCAGGTTCAAGCGATTCTCTTGCCTCAGCCTCCTGAGTAGCTGGGATTACAGATGTGCACCACCACGCCCAGCTAATTTTTGTATTTTTAGTAGAGATGGGATTTCACCATGTTGACCAGGCTGGTCTCAAACTCCTGACCTCAGGTGATCCGCCTGCCTCAGTCTTCCAAAGTGCTGGGATTACAGACGTGAGCCACCATGCCTGGCCTCTTTCTTTTACATTAGATGTCATGCTGTGTTTTATGTACTCATAGTTGATCCTCACAACGATTCTTTGAAGTAATCTCGATTTTTCAAGTTTCACAGTACAGACAATGTTAAAAGTTTCCATAGACTTGCCCAGAGTCATGCATAGTACACGGGAGACAGAGGGGATGCTCCAATCCAGGTCTGTCAGATGCCTCCTACCCTGAACCCTCAGGTAAATAGCCTCTTCCTTCTCAATGCCCAACAATACAAGGAATAGAAAAAATAGTTAGATATATTACTGTATAGCCATATGATAAACTATTATTGTAGTTATTTTTTAAAAGTTCCAAAACAAGAACAGATAACAGAAAAATCTGATAAATTTTATTGCAAAGAACAGGATAAGATATACATTTCTGGACACATGTTATATGAATGTAAGGAAATGCAACAAAACTGACAGTCATTATTCCTGGTGGTAGCATTTTATGGTTGATTTTTAAATAATTTTATTTAGAACAACCACATTTTAAATAATTTGCATGCATTTTTTTCAACCACAAAAAAATTAAAAAGGCATTATTTCAGTGGTTGCAGAGGCTAAAAGTGAATTAGATTAACAGTAATAATTATTTTAGAGTCCATTTCTGTTTCACTGAATTTGATTGATAACACAAGCAGATAAGCAACTCTTGCATTCTATAAAAATCTAATCAGAAAGATTGAAACTATAAACAATCAATGGACTAAAACATCCCATTCCCCCAGTATTTGAGTATATTTTTGTTCTTCAGAACAACAATGTAACATAAATGTACTAAACATTATTATTTACTTGGAGGCTGGAAAGATTTCTATGTACTCTTTAAGGATTCTCAATATATTTTAAAGCAACAGCTCTGAAATTATTTATATATGTAGTATCAGTTATAGTGAACACTTCACCTCCACAGAGATCTGTAAAGTAAGAACTGACATATTAATATTTCCAAATGGTTGCCAATTTATCCCTGTTGAAGAAAAAGATAAAATAGGAAGCAATGAGCTGCCTCACCATCTGAAGTCGAATCTGGGAGCCCAAGAAGCCAGCAAGAAAGGGCCTTCCCACATTAACAGTTTCACCGGCATTATCAGCCACATAAAGAGATAACTTGCGTACGTCAGTAGCTATGAGTGTGAAGTTCATCAACTGCTTCCATACTTCTCTGCGGGCCAAGCCTGAAAAAGTGATCAAGCCAGTAGGTCACATATCCTGAAGCCAAACCTATTTATGAACACATTTCTAGGTTCTCAGGGGAGAATGAAGTTTAGCAAAGTTACAGTCAAGCTAATGAGACCACATATTAGCAAGTGCCTGAAAGAGTCATATTCATAGATGGAAAATAGAATGGTAGTTACCAGAGTGGGGAGGGGGAGTAATGGAGAGTTCTTGTTTAGTGGGTACAGAGTTTCCATTTGGGAAGATGAGAAAGCTCTGGAAATAAATGGTGGTGATGATTGCACTACAGTGTGAATGTACTTAATGCCACTGCACTGTACACTCACAAGTGGTTAAAATGGTAAGTTTTATGCTATGTATCATGTATTTTGGCACAATAAAAAAATATATAAGACAGAACTTCACATTGCTTTATCCTATCCTACCACAACTACTTTTACTTTTCCATAGTTACTCTTTTAGTATTCATGATAAATTTTCTTCTAATAACTTACTCAGTATTTTTAATTTTTAAAAATCCGGATTTTTAGGAGTGTTTCCAAGTAAAAAGCACCACCTAGCAGCAACACCCTCAGACTTTACACATAAGCTCCCTGAGGCCTCGTGAAGTTTCTATGAATTGTGCTTGTCAGATGCAACCTGTGGCATGACAGTCAGTGCCATACAAACAATATTTTCCGCAGTGCAAATAATGTTTTTAACATTTCTAGATAATCAGAAAGCAACCTAATTATTACCATATTCTCAATTTATGATAATGGCTGTCCCTCTCTAAATTAAATTACATAGTCAGCATCTAAAGTTGTAGTTACATTTCTGAAGTAAGCAAATTTCAAGGGTGACTGAAAATTATGATTCTTTTTGCATTTTTCTCATAGTCCATTCTTATTCAGTTGGTTTGCTAGGAATCTCCTCTGTGGATCCTGCTTCTCCCGCGCAGGTTTCAGCAACCCAGTGGCTTGAAGCTGACCGCCTCCTCCACCACTCACCTTGATATTTCTCACCTCCTTATCTTTGTAATGTTGTGAACTCCACCTGGAGTTTTGCCTGTGCCTCTCCCCAGCCCTGCAACCACCATTAAACACAGTGAACTTGAACTTGCACATCGCCCTGAAACTCCCTTCAAACATCACACCATCCTGGAAATCTTTCTTGATCCTCCCCACTCCACCTCCCCAAGACACATAAATAGACATGCACTTCAAGCTGAATGAGAGGACTTCCTTCTGGACTCCTAAGAGTTTTCTCTCTTACTTATTACATGGCATTACATTTATCTGTGTCTTGTGTTCATCTCCCCCTAACCTCCCTCTCACTAACCTGTAAGCTCTTGAAGAACAGAAACTGTCTCATTTACTTCTGTGTCCTCTACAATAAAATCAGGGGTTGGGGACTGATTGACCAAATAAGAAAAATGAGTGAGTGAATGAGTGACCAGCATGAACCCCATGATATTAGTCTGTGCAGATAGTAGTGCAAAAAATGACATGGTCCTTCCCTTAGTACATTAATAACCCACTTGTCAATCATCTAATACAGATCCTTTACATTTCTTGTTCCTTCCACCAATAGCTAAAAGTCTTGCAATGTTCAGCCACAGTTGTATAATTTGTATCTATTGCTATGACATTTGTTTAATTTCAGAATCTACTTTGTTAACTCTAAACTGAGTTAGTTTTAATACACAGTTTCCAGCTAAATGTTGTTCTAATAACAAAGTTCATCAGAGACATCTTTCAAAGGTACAGAGAGTTAACTATGTAATTTTCTTAATAAGACTGAAAAGGCAGTGCATCATTTTTTCTAACTATGGCATGCTCTGTGACACCATGTAATTTTGGGGTATCTATACTTTGCTTGGAAAAAAAAACAATACCTAGTTTCTTTTTAAAACTATTTTTGCTGCCAGGAAAAAAAATCATTTGCTCTGTCACAATTATGGTAATAAATCTTACAGTGAAGACATTTAATAATGGCTACAAAGCTTCCTTTATTTTACCTTACAGAGACAAGCTTTAAACTTACTAAGCAAGTAAAGAATGGGTGCACTTTAGTTTTACAAATGCCTGCTTAAGAAATATGTCATTAAAAAGAAATACTTCTCTAGCCCTGAATTTGCGTGGCTTAGGATAAGACTTCTCTATATAAGTTCGGTTACATTCAGAATTAGATAATTTAGACTTTCTGTTCTTGGGCTACTGAAGTCATTGAAATAAGTTAAATTAACCCAGTTGGTTTCAGGTTTATTTGTGACTTGAGATTCCATACTTTTAAAACTTAATTTATTTTGAATAAGAATTCAAATAGATGCTGAGTATAAAATTCAAAAGGTTTCAAGGATGTGTTGAAAATTTCCCTCCACCTTGGTCTCCTGCCCTGCATAACAACTTCCCTGACGTGGCTACCTTTATTAGTTTCTTTTACAACATTTCAGAGGAATAATACGTAAAACAAATACAGACATGATATTTTCTTAATATCTCTTTGAGATCATTCCATACCAATAAATACTGAATTTGTTTTAATAGCTGCATAGTATATCATCAGATGGATAAAACTAAATTCATAATCATTTGTATACTGATAAACAAATGTTATTACAAATGACATTTCACTGGATATTATTGGAACATATGTGTTTCCACATATAAGAAATCATATGTAGCTTAAATTCATAGAACAGGAATTGCTAGGTCAAAGGGTATGTGCCTATTTATCTTAGGTATTACAAACCACTCTCTACAGAGTTTGTACCAATTTATACGACCACCAATGTAAGTGTGCTTGAAACTTCATATTCTCACCACAGAGTATATTAACAAAATTGATCTTTGCCAAAATGAAAGGTTTAGAAATGTTCTCAGGTATTACAAAGTATAGAGGAGCTCTTATTTTTTTTTCAAGACAGCCATTTGAAAAGTTTTATTAAATGTGAAAATGTTCTTATTTAGAACATTTGAGCTAAATTTGATGAGTAAGATCATTGAAATGGTTTGCTACTCATCAAAAGAAGAATTTTCAAATTTTATATATAGAGAATTCATCTACAAGGGATCTGAAGTATAAGCCAGAGAACAGGAAAGGAGAATTTGAAGCATTTCTCTCTTCCCTTTCTCTTTCAGCCAAATCCTCTTTCCCCTGGGTTGTCTTGTTGCAGTCTCATCGTTTCCCAGTTTAATAAGAGACTATTCTATTTAAGTTTTTTTTTTCTTAGTATGGTTATCCAAAGTGTAGTAAGTGGATAAAACCTAAAGTCTTTGGAATTTACAGCAAGTTCAGCTAATAAGAAAGAGGACATTTCCGTTTTTCTTTTAGCCAGTTTGCCAGATCATCCTCTATATTAATTCTGCTTTGCAGCTGAGTTTTAATTTACGTCTTTCTCTTCTTCCTTAGGAAAGAAACCTATTCCCTGAGTCTGAGGAGCTGACTTAAATGCTCACTTTTCTGAAGCACAGCACCAATTAATGCCTTTCATTATATGTTAGTCACTGTCATTGTGGTTAAGTACAATGTAGCACAGATGCAGCATTTTTTAAAGACACACAAAAACACACACACAAACACACATGTCAATGGTTTTTCTTTGATGGATATGGCAAGCTGTTCATTTTTTCACAGCTGTAAAGAAGGCAGCCAATTGTGATAAGTAAAATGCAAGTATCCATTTCACCTTCTCACTTGAAACGAGAGAGTAAAACTAAGTTAAAGCTAAAACTTCACTGAATTCTTATACCTGGTCATATATTTATATTTGAGCAACAATTTAAAAATAATTTATGTTTCACCATTCCGAAAAGTAAAGTAGAATATTGGGCACAATGAGAGATCCAACTGAGAGGGTATTGCAAAGTGATATTTAAATATTGTATTTGGCCATAAACAAACTCTAAATTAAGGTTTACATTTAAACCAAAACCAGAAAGTTATTTAAAAGCAAAAAAAAAAAAAAGTTTCAGTGGGTTTCTAGCATAAGTACTCCTAATTAAAACAAACATAGTAACAAAATCTTTAGGAAAAATTATAAGGAAGTCAATTAATTCCACAGAGCCTGAAGTATCAGTCACAAGGCTAGAACTTCAGTTTTAGTTTGGATTTTGATCAAAAAATAATGTGTGCTAAGTGCTAAGCATATTCTGATGAAGGTTTCTATTAGGTTAGCTCGATTAGACATATTTATGTTCTGAATACAAGAAAAGAGGCAAGGAATTTGGGGGAAACTGTTAGGCCAGAGGTGAGAGCAAAAGGAAAATTCCAGTTGTAAAGTAAACAAAACTTATGAGACAGACAAACAGCAGGAATGGCAATGCAAAGCACACCAAAGCACTATCCAAAAATGTATTGGCCAGGTTTCTGGAAAGGAAAGTTGAAGAAACTAAAGTGCTGAAAAGGAAAAAGGGCAAAAGGACATGTTGATAATGTGGGTTGAAACATCAGGATCCATAAATAGGGACTGTTCCAAGAAGAAAATAACTTCATTTTCTTTAATAATGCTAACAGTGCATGAAGAAAAGCCTGTACTTTGAAACTCTTTTTAATTGGGGAATAACCTTGCAATGGGGAAACATTACTCTAAAGCAATGGTTCTTAAAGTATGGTTACAGTCCAGCGTGACTGACATCACTTTAACTTGTCAGAAATGCAAAATATTGGTCCCACTCAGACCTATAAATTAGACAGGTGGGTGAGACCCATAAATCTGCATTATGAGCCTAAGAAATTCTGATTCAGGCTCTGGGATCCTCTTGCTGTTCCATAGAGGGGAGCTGTTGTCTCAGAGCTTCAGAAAGCACCCATCAGAATGAGAATGCCTCTGATAAGCACTCTCAGCTTCTCGCAAACTCTATCCCTATGACCCAGTGTCTTAACATTGGCTTTCTATCTGGAGCAGGAGGAAACAGACAGAGGAACCCTTCTCATTCTATAGCATACTTCGAAACAAATCAGCTCATAAATCAGTTTTGTTTTCTCACTGTCCCAGAAATCTGTTCTGCCTTTTATTGATTATTCTAATAGGGATGAAAAGGCTTGCTTTCTCAGCATCTGAAAATGATATTAACTATGTCTATTTTCTCCTGATTATAACAATGTGAAGCAAAGACCACAATGAACACAAATTCCACATGGAAATCTTGAAAGATAAGTATCTTCTGGATGGCAAAGCATTTTGTAAGTTTATGCACCCTGCTTATATGCCACAGACACCATCATGGTTTTTCTATTGCTAAGCCAGTTAATTATTGCAATAATAGTTAATATTTATTGAGTGTTTGCTGGGCTAAGCATTGTGTTGAGAAAACTCTTATTTAACCATCACAATAGGTCTATGAAGCAGGCACTCTTACAATTCTCATTTTGCATAAGGTGAAACTGTAACTTGAGGGTAAGTAACTTGCCTGCATTACCCATTTAATAAGGAAGTGGTATACAGAGTTCCTAGCTTCTTCTGATGGCAGATCTCATGTCATTAACCACCACAATCAATTTTATCTTTATTAGACAGTTTTCCAGGGTCCTGTCTTTACTTTTGTTAGCTTTCACCACCCATCCTGTTCTGGGGTTTTGTTTCCAACCAACACCAACAAAGAAGTGAAACACAATCTAAATAACCTTTTCTCCCCATCCATTCCTCTTCTTACCCAGAAATAAAGTATGTAGAGTGTATAGTTTTAAGGGTTTCACTGCTGTCACAATGGGAGGATTAAATACCTACAACTAACAAATATGGGAAAGATAGTATCCTTTTTTTTTTTTTTAAAAAAAAAAAAAGGTTTTATAATTGTGTTTTATCATCCTTGAATTTATTACCAAATTTCAAAATGAGTCTCAGGGAATTTCTCTGGACTTTGTACATTTTGAGAGAAGATAGAGTGAAGTGAGGAAGACAGGGCTGGAGAAACACATAGGTATTTTCATAACGTGGCTTATTACGGCATCATCCTTACCAGCCTTATGCTTAACATCATCAATGCCTTCCTCCCTCTCACCCTACTCATCCAATTGCACCCTCTAAATAACTCTGTATTTAGTCACTTCTTCCCATTTCCATGGCTATTGTGTTAAGTATCACCTGAGGAGGTTTCTGGATTATAACCTGAAGGCAATAGAGGTATAAGAAGGTGTTTTAGGTAGTGAGGTAGCATAATCAGATATGCATTTTATATGCAGAGAACAGATTGGAAGGAAGTAAGACCAGAGACAAGGAGATCAATGAGGTAGAAATGCATCCAATAAGAAGCACAAGAGCACTGAATGAGGCAAACGAAGGACACTTACGTATTGGGGTCCGTTCCTTTAGGAAAAGAAAAGGTTATTTGCTACCAAATTAGACATTCTTTTAACAGTCATTCAATAAATCCTTCCTGAGCACTTACCATGTGGGAGATATGATACTGGGCTATGGCCATATAACAGTGAAGAAAATAGAATGCAAAAACACTTCTAAGTGGTCAATGCTTTTTTGCTAGCAGCCATGACACCCTTACATGAATGAATGCTGAGAGACTATTTTACCAAAGGAATGAAGAAAAAAGAGTATTCCTGTGTAGGTCACTGATTTGAGGATGAAGACATAGCACCAAGAAGGTAGAAGTTAATGAAGACAAACTTCCTCTATCTCACAGTCTTAACTAGTTCTTCCCCCCAGATAGAAAGGAAATAATTGGTCATTGGTTACCATTAAATAGAGACATATATTCAAATTTTTTAGGTGTGCTGTCATGCAGCATAGAGTGAGATCAAGAGTGAATAGGATCTAGTTCAGTTCAATCCGAATTTAGAAAAAAAAAAAATTAAAAAAAAAGAGTAAAAGACCCTTAGCTCTAGTGAACTGCAAGTAGAAGCCCCAGTGAGAGCTGGTTACCTCCAGGAGGGTCATAAGGTTGTGATGCTTGGGGATGGACAGGCATCAAAAGGATAGCCAACAATGACAGTGGATGAAGAACTGGGAAGGAAAACAACTACAGCTAATGAAGCTATGAGTGCAGCACTGGGCTGGCAGGCCACAAACCTAAATTTGATTCTCTCCTCTCCTCTCCACAAGCTGTAGGGTCCTGGACACATGAGGCAACTCCTCTGATCCTCTTTTCTCATCTTTAAAATGGAAATAATAATACCTGTCCTACTTACCTCACAGTGAGGATAAAGTGAGATACTAATAAAATGCTATACAGTCTAAAACTCTTACTAGTTTTATATTCATCTCATACTGTAAAGTAAGATATACTTTAAATTCATTTTTGAAGGGGAAAAATACAGATGTATGGATGGAAAGTAAAGAGAAACAAGGAAATTATTATGATCTACTACCATGTGAGCTCCTAAAAACAAAGAGCACATTTCAGTCAGTTTTGTATCCCAAGAATCTGGCATATCATGTATTATTAAATGTTGGTTGAATTAACATACCAAAAAATGAAATGTTACTAATTCTCCTAGGGATGACTCTGGAAAAAGTGTCAGTGGCCTTCCATACCTTTCTGTGGATGTACATGTGGAGTCATAGAGTCACTGACCAATTACATAGTAGTTTAAACCTGATTTAGAGGAACGAAATACTACCTATTTGACTGATGGGTACACTAAAAGCCCAGACTCCACCGCTATGCAATACATCCATGTAACACAACTGCACTGCACTTGTGCCCCTAAATCCCTAAAAATAAAAAATAAAAAAAATCCAGCCAAATGTGGTGACACATCCCTACAGTCCCAGCTACTTGGGAGGCTGAAGTAGGATTGCATGAGGCCAGGAGTTCAAGGCCAGCTTGTACAATATAGCAAGACCCCATCTCTCTCTCTCTCTCTCTCTCTCTCTTTAATCAAAAAGTAAACTTTAATGTCGAAAATGCAAACTTGGGGAAGACAGAAAGATTACACACAAGGTCGTCACTTCACACTTGGAAGGTTGCACAGCAGCCAGGCAGAGGCACTCCTCACTTCCCAGATGGGGTGGGGGCCGGGCAGAGATGCTCCTCACTTCCCAGACACTGGGGGGGCCGGTTTTTCGTTTGTTTGTTTTTGTTGTTGTTGTTATTTTCTTTGAGACAGAGTCTCGCTCTGTCACCCAGGCTGGAGTGTAGTGGTGTGATCTTGGCTCACTGCATCCTCCGCCTCCTGTGATCAAGAGATTCTCGTGCCTTAGCCTCCCGAGTAGCTGGGACTGCAGGCGTGCACCACGATCCCCGGCTAATTTTTGTATTTTTATTAGAGACAGGATTTTGCTATGTTGGCCAGGCTGGTCAGCAAGAACAGATCTCTAAAAAGAGATTGAAAAAAAATTTAAAAACTGGTCCAGACTATGCCTCAGTCTTAATTAGCAGATTGCCTGATTTCTTGATCCTCAAAGTGTACTTTCTGCAACAATATCAGTCTATCCCCATTGCTGGCCTGTGACAATATAAGTACAGAAATTGAGAATAAGCATTTAGATATTTTTATAGCAATTTGACAGTATAATTTTACATCTATTAAATTTTTTTTAAAAATGGCTTGATTTTTCTGTCTTAATTGTACTATTAATTTTATTGTATTTTTCAAAAGAATTGGTGTATGACAGATTGGGTTGGGGGGCTGAATAGTCCGTCATCACAGGCTGTTTGAGAAGCACCGGCCTGGTTTATTACCCTTAGTGCTGTCATTAGTTTTTTCTCTTAAAAATTACCAATGTAATACTCGAGATGTCACACCTGTGCAAGCCCTTAGACTTTTTATGAGTCCTGCAAATTAAAATTGATTTAAGACCAGATAAGCAGATCCTGGGTTAGGTAATTACCAGAGTGCTTAATCCAGTGAGAATAAGGACCTGGTGTCTCATGATATCATGGAACAAGGTCCAAAATAGCCAAGATTTTACCCCAATTCCTCTACCTACTAAGGCATAACCTTGAGTGAGCAACTCTTTCAGATAATTTTCCTGTTACTAAAATGGGGATAATTATTTCTACATTAAAGGAACTTGAAGTCTTCTATATTACAGGAATAAATGGCTCTGCAGAGGTTGCTCAGCATAGAACCTGACACTTGGAGGGAATTCACTAATTCTGGGTATTACCACAGTTGTTTGTTTTGGCAGATCGTCTGGGGCGGGAGTAAGCCTCAGGAGAAATTTGAGAAAGGGCTAGGATCAACGGACTCTGACGGCAGAAAGTGGCACAGATCCTGGTAGACTATTTCATCTCAGATGGTTCTGACCATAACCTGCATCAGTGCTTCCTGACCTTAACTGCATGCACATCACTTGGGCATCTTATTAAACTGCACACTTTAGCAGATCCTGGGGCCTGGGATTCTACATTCTAATAATCTTCCAAGTGAGGTGGATATTGCAGGTACACAGACCGTTCTTTCAGCAACAAGGCTATAGAAAAAGGTTCTGACTTTAGCAGGTAAAAACCATCTAGAGGGAATGCTAAGTAGATTGCTGGACCCCATCCCCAGAGTTTTCAGTTTAATAGGTCTTGGGTGTGGTCTGAAAATTTGGATTTCCAACAAGTTCTATCAGCATCAGGTGATGCTGTTTGTACCAGCATGGGAACCACACTTGAAGAACCATTCCCTTAGACTATGAAACAGAAATCTTCGTTTTTTCATTGATCTTAAGCAAATTATACAACTTGCCTCAGTTTCCTTATCTATAAAATGAGGACAAACTGAATGATCTATAAGATCCTTTTTAGTTCTAAAATCTATCAATTCCTATTGGCAGTTATTTCAAAATAAACTAATATGCATTGGTAATTATGAAATCCATGTAAATACATTTTTAAACAAATAGTGTTTCCTTTATTCAAAAATGACGAATAATGACACAGCTATACCTAGGAAAGAATACTCATCTGCAACCTTCTTTGCCCTGCCTGGGGTGTGGTAAGTTTAGCTTGACAGAACAATTTCTCTTTTAATGGAACCATTGTTTTTAGAGCCTGGAAATCTTAAGACTTCTGCCTGTTTTCTTTATGAGAAGCCGGAGGGAGAGAGAGAGAGAGAGCTTTCCATTTTTGACTTGTTATATTCCAGGCTGGTCTTCATGTTGTCATTTAGGGACAGACACTATACTGTGCACTTGATGTTGATTATCTTACTTAGCTCTCACAACAAATTCATGAAGGAATTGTTCATCTCGTTTTTCTGCTTAGAAAACTAATGCTTGAAGATTTTAAGCAAGTTACCCAAGTTTCTGCAGGTGGTAGTGATGGAGCTAAAATTAACGCCCAGCCCAAGGATGACAGAGCCAACACTCTTAACCACTGTGCTGTAATCATGCAGAGTAGAAAAAAAAATGGGCAGAAGGGGAGGCTGTTTGATACTTTCAGGGTCAACATTTAAACTGCAGATAATCCTACTTTCCCAGCTCTCTCAATCCCTAATCATGGAAGATAGTGACAGCAAAAAATTATGTGGAGTCTGAAAGGTGCCAAACACAAAAGAGAACGTACTCTGTGATTACATATCAATGTGAAGTTCAAGAATCTTAAAAACTGATCTGATGTGACAGAAGTTGGAAGAGTTACTCACTCTGGAGGAGTGAACAGGGGCAGGAGGGACCTTTCCCAGGCAATGAAAATATTGATGGGGGTAGTAGTCAAAAGGGTGTATCCATATGCAAAAACTCATTGAGCTATACGTGTAAAATTTGGTCATTTACTCTATATTAATTCTACTGCAATAAAAAAGGCATCTGGAAGCAAATATACATATACACATATATATGCCTATCTTCTCCAATATATATCCAACCATGTATTCATAATTCCTCACTTAGTTTCTAAAGGTTAGTGAGAATTTACCACCCCATTTCACAGAGAGATTAAGTAAGGCAGAGAGAGAAATCTATAGCATGTTACTGGTTTTCTGGTTCTTAATGTTCTTCAGAACTTTATATTAATCACAGAAACAATAAAAGCTTTTTTGCCTTAGGCCAGACACATTTGTAAAAAGGCAAAACTCGGTATAACATGTGTCTCCCCAAACCATAAATTATATTCTTTTCAACGGCGTGTGATTTTATATACCACATTCAGGACAACTCTAAAGGGATCATTGTTTTTTCAGCGAAACTGCTTTATTTGCTAATATTCAGCTCACCCGTACTTTCTTCATCTTGGTCTGTGATAATGTGTCCCCTCATTTCTTTGTAAGATAATGGAAGATAATTCCCTAAGAATCCTATTTGCTATCTCTGTCCATTGGTAAGGTCACTTAATTTAGTGTCTTCATTAAGTACCACTCAAAGTTTAATAATTGTGCTGGCACCATGGCACCAGTGTCCCCTCACTCCTCTTCCAATGCATTTTTTGTCATCTATGCTTGTTACAACTCATCCCCCTTCATCTGCCCATAAACTGCAGTCATGATATTTCATGATATTATGAACACCATATAATTTACAAACAGCCTCGCATACCTAAAGGACTGTTTAGAAAGAAAGAATAAATTGTTGCAGAGAAAGCTAGTGAAACAAGTGGAATCAGGGAAGTTTCATTAGAGACAGCTCAAAGAAAGCGGTTTTTATTGTGGTAGTTTCTTATTCTTAGACAAGGAGCAGACACTTGTAGGGGGAAATAAAGCAGGCAGCTATTTTGTGTTCCTAATTAAATTGTTTGCCACCAGTGGCAAAACAGAATCTGCCGCTATTAAACAGGCCACATCAAGGTAATCAACACTGGCTTACTAAATCTATTTCAGTGCAAGAAAGAACTGCAAACCTAAACAAACAAACAAGCAAAAAAATACATTGCATACCTTTTGAAGTACTTTTTGTATATGAGAAGTCTGCCTTGAATGTTGAAAAAAGCAAAAGCCTCGAATTCACAGGAAGCAACATTTTTAACCTGCCCCACTGTATCCAGGTGTCAGGGAAATTCTGAATAGTCCGTAATTCTCAAAGCTACAGAACAGGAATCTGCTTTTTCTCCCACACCTTGATGCACAGTTCCTATTAAATGTAGCAGGAGTTACAAACCATAAGAGAAAAAAATGCATCTGTCTCCTCTGCAACATTAGAATTGTGAACTGAATATTCTCACTGCCTGGGGTTTCATAGAAAACATCTGAATTATCTTTCAATGTACTGGAAAAATAAACATTAACTGCACACTTGTCCTTTTCACTTTCGGCTTTGGGATCATGCAATGCTAGTGTTAGTTAAAAAAATTTTTAAATTATAACTCTCAAAATGTTAGGACTCTTGCAATTGTACCACAGCATTGAAAGTTTCCCTGGTAAAGACGTTATTCTCTAACCTGTGGTTTTCTGTTCACATCACAAATGAGAAATAATGAAGAGATAATGCGAGGTTTAACTAGTATTTAGACATTTCTACTGTAAGACACATTCAGGAGCTTTAAGAGTTAAACAGTTCCCCAGCCCACCCCACATGCGCCCCCACCCCCACCCCGCCTCCCGGCACCCCCATGAAAATTGCAGAATCAAGTAGCAGGGGGAAAATATAGTTCCCTACAAGGGTTTACTTCCTAATGCTGCTGCCTGATTTCAGTTCCCAGACAAGTGACAAGCCAAAACAAAAAAATAAATAAAAATCAAACAAATACACAACAACAAAAACAACCCCTCACATTAACATAGGGGCCTCCTGGTGCTTGAAGCTGAAACTCCTCACAGGATCTTCTATACGCAAAAATCTGGTCTTATTTTTCTTTAACATAAGGAGACAGGAAGATAGGGCTGAGAAATGTGATCTCTGCTGGCAGAAAAGAGAATAGAATCAGCTACTTTTATGAACACATTTAAAGCCTGTGTCATAACTTCAGAAACCTTGATGTGATTGAAGCTTAGTAAATTTCAGGAGATCTGCCTTTAAAACGGTTTTGTACTATTCTTTGAGAAGTCACTTTGTTTTGCCAGCTCTGGATGCTAATAGCGACTGGTATTTTTTCCTGGCTGTGTCAATGACATCACACAAGTTGCACTCCACGATGACAAATACAGAGGAACAAAGTCCCCACAGGCATGGGCAGCAGCGATCAGGGAAAATGCCGTCACGCAAAGCTCTCTCTGGTTAGATAGCTTGCATTTTCTGAGTGTTGGTTGCTTACTTGTTCTTAAAGATATACATCTTTCTTTAAGAAAGAAAGAAATGTTAATCTGGAAATTAACATAGGGTCTTTTCTTCATTGTATGAGAAACATCATTGTAAATATCACTTCTCTCTGCATTCATGAAATGCTGATTATTAAGAATATATATCATAATCCACAAAAATCTAGACACTGATCTTTGTTAGCTATTTCACGTATAAGATAATATGTTCATAAAGATGTACACAGGTAATTTAATGTAGAATTTAATAATCTGCCCAGTTTATGTGCCACTGAAAGACATAGTACTTAGGAAATACAGTATATTTCTGTTTTTCTAAGAAAATTAGGGAGTATGTTTAATTAATGCTAAAATGCAATAGAATTCCTATGGAAGTACTTATGACATCCCCATGAATACCAAATGAGTTCATTATGATCTGTGTTATTACAATGAATACCACATGAATTAATAATGCTGGAACACTCGAAGTGTTACCAAGTGTTGTGGTATAACAAATATGGTTAAATATTATGTGATTAAAGTTATTATAAGCTGAGTTTCAATCAAAAGAGAGCAAAATTCCATCTCTATTTCAGGGAGTTAAGAGTGGAATCAAACTGTTGTTTCTACACGTTGTGATTCTTAACTTTGAACAGTCCCTTAAAGCCTTTCTCCAAATACTATAATCATTTAAATTAACTTGGTTAGAAGTGGCAGAGGAGGTGGGTGGGGGTGGATGGAGTGATGAAGGGAGGTTGGCAGGCAGAGAAGTTGTGGAAGGAGCAAATAACGTACCTCAGGAATTCACCCAACTTGGAAGTATATATATGATTTTTCCATAGTTTGCGTTTTAAGACATGGAGTTTTCAGTTCAATTATTCTTGTCTACTGACAAGCTTATTAAAATAATTATTTAGTACGTATTTCGGGATAGTGAAGCCATAATGAACAAGAACATTTTCTTCAGCTTTCGAGTTGAAGTCCTACTTTTATGTGTCAGAGATTCCATAACAATTTCTAAAATCAATTATTTTAAATAATATATCCCAACTGTATTTGTGTAAATTATTGCTGCACATTCTGCTGTAGGAAAGCTGGACTCTACATCTGCACTGTATTATTTATGCACTTAGATGTAATACAGTGTAACAATTCATATCTATTATAGATTTAGTAAGACATGAAGGCATAAGTGGATTTAATCAGACATGTAATTATTTTTATGCCTTCAACTCAAAAATATGCATAAATGAATTTATGGTTATTTGGCAATCAGTGGAAATGGTCTTTATAAATGTTGAAACAGCTGCTGGCAAATATATTTGCAAAAGAAGGAAAACGGCACTTATCTTCTAGTCGGGTAAATGATAAAGGAATTACTGTTAGCCATAATGCAGTATCCTAGCTGTTAAATATTTGCTTCATCATCCTTAACATTACACAAACATACATTCAACATAAGAAAAACTTGCATTTCTTTCCTTCTGTGATAATGGAGCACATTTTCTCATAAGAGGATTTTTAGAACACCTCTGTATCTGAGAATGCTCTTCCGAGTCTGAGCAGTTGCTGTCATGCTGTTTCACTTGTACATTCCCATTTATTCTATTATTTGTGGTATCATTCCAGTTCTTGAGATAGAACACTCTCATTTAAAATAATGGGCCATGATAATGCACACACTTCTGTCAAATATGTTGATTCTGGTGTCTATTAGGATTTCTCACTGTTGCTTTTACAACGGCTTTAAGACATTCAGAAAACTTTCCTTCCACAGAGCGTAAATGCAGTCCTCGTACTACCTGGTTATGATTACTTCGTTGTGTTGAAGCATCTAATAAATTACATATCGGTAAATGTAGATCTTGGACAAATACCCCAAGAAAATCTAATTTTCTTGAAGTGCATCTTTTTTCATTCTTTCAAGTTTTCAGTTTAAATTTAGTGCCTTTGACTGGTGAAAAATTAATAGCACTGGTACCTGAAATCTTCTCTATAACCTGTGGTGGAGGAAAAGCTTCCTAGAACCTTTCTAACGTGTCAATTATGACCCAGATAGATTACTATATGAGGAATTATTTCATTTTTCTTAGATCAAATATAAAACAGCTATAATATATTGAAGTTGTACTGAAGGAAGCACGGTAAAGACAGTCCTGCACTCAGGGCTAGGGCAGGCAACATAAATAAAGCTGTCACTCTCTCTACAAGGTGAGCTTGTATTTGAGCATGCATTTGGATTGTATGCATATGATGATTTCCAACACTGACCGTTTGGGTGATACTCAAATTATAACATACTACTGACTTAAAAGTCACTTGCATCCGACTTTTGTAAATCATGGGGTTCTCTTTCATTCAGGTATGTTGTCTCAGTGATCAGTAGCATTTCCAATAAATTATACACTGACCAGTTGGAAGAGCTTCTGCCCGTTATTGGAGCAAAGCCTGCAGACCTCGTCTGTCAGATGCTGCACTCCCAGCCCTCAGCCCCCTAACGTAGCAGAGTTCCTTGGCAAACGACAGAGTGCCCTCTGTTGATGGAAAAAGTAATGCGCAGCGGAGGATACAGAGAAGCTTTCCTACTAGAAGTCGCAAAGCTGCTCGTTAGCCGATACACATTTGTGATGTAAAAATCACATTTTAAATTATAAAAATATTGATTTAATGAACATTGAGAGAGTACAGATGATTGCAAATTCAGACACAATTGTTGGAATATATGTATTTAGATAGATACACACATAAACATGCTAGTTATTCAGTTTCTACATACCTGGAAATGCTAGGTAAGATGACTCCTTTTTTACTCTGTGCAGTATAGATTCAACCTACACACGCAAATATTTCGTTTCAAATTTTTCTGCAACCGAAGAGAGCACTTAGCATGAACAGTGATGCTACATGCTCAGGCTCTATACACTTAACTAATGTTAAAAATGAAAAACTGTAAGAATTCAGCTGAACAGAGAGATTTCTAATTCCTTCAGGTTTAATGAGGGAAATCAACAGAGAGCAAAACCGCTGAGAAAAGCCTTTAGCTTCAGCGTTGTCTCTGCAGGGTGAGGAAAAATTGATAGCCTGGTTTGCTATTACTGCTTTCAAACTAAGTTCCAGTGAGCCTTCATAAAACAGTAAAATATTACAATGTTAAAGCAGTAATTCACTAAGCACTCACTTCTTCACTTCCATATTTCTATTTGCTTTCTTTTGAAATGGAAAAAAAATCAAATCTCACAGAAGTGGTATCTTTACATTTTAAGGCCATTTCATATGTTAATTAGTTTAAAACATGAAAAAATGTTAACTTGCACAAATACTTGCAGTTAACATTTTTTAAAGTGTGACTTTCTTGACTATTTTGGAGAAATAAACTCTGGTTGCTGTTGCATGTTGAAAATGTTTCTGCCTGAGAGGTTGCATTTTGGGATCTGCATGGATTTAAATACTCCTCTACCTGCTTCTTCACTTAAATTTGAGTATTTGCAGCCACAGAATTAACCTGTTATAATGACTTGATTGCAACCTTCAATTTTATTGTTATGAAGGAAGAGTTTTCTTTCAAGGTTTATTTGCAACTGTTAAATGGAATTAAGATAAAAAAAATTAATCTTTATGCCATTTCCAAGAAACTGCTACCTAGAAGAAAAGGAGGGAGGATGTTAAATAGAGTTTTCAGATTTGTTGCTGATACTGATGAAATTAACCAGATAAATTGTTTGGTGCTCATTTTCATTTTCCTTACAGAGGCTCTGAGATTTTTTTTTTTAAGTAGTTTGCCAATCAATTCTTGACTTCTTCATACCCAATCTTTATTTATATGAAATCACTTTTTTAAGTGTGAATTCAAATACTATTCACAAGGTTTGTTAGCATAAGAACGAGATATGTACTAAGGAAATCATTTAAAATGTGAGCTGGAATTCTCGATTAGTGGTAACAGTCTGATAAAATGGAGCCAGCGATGCCTCAAGTTTGTTAATATACACAGTCCAAATAGCAACATGAAAACTAGGAACTTCAGTTCGTTGGTGTGCTTGAGATTTCAGCTCACTGAAACCTCTGCGTTAGAGAGGAATTGCGAACAGAAGAGAATGAGATCCTGTTGTATGACAGGAATGATACTGCACTGGGGATTTTTAGGATTCCGAAGTATTTTACCAATACTCCCTAAAGATGCTTTCCTACTTATACTCAACTTAACCCTTACACTTTGATCTGATATTTTTCAAGCTTTTTCTTTTCTTAATCAGTATAATCGTTTTGTTTTTCTTTCTGGTCAGGAATATAATGATCTCACTTCTATTGCTTTTTTCAAACAGTAGGATTACATTTAAACAATGACAGGCAACAAAACTTAAGTATGATAAACACTTTACTTTTCCCATTGCTATAAACAACTGAAAAATAAAATTATCAAAATATTCACATTTCAAAATTTTTCATTTTGTTTTATTTCAAAAATGAAATGAAGTTTCAAACATTTTCTTCTTTTCCACCATTTTAATTGAAATTGGAAATTAAAATAGATTCTGTTTAAAGGGAAAACTAATTTTTAGTTAGAAATTAACTAAACTCAAAGTATAATTTGCTTATACATTACTAAAGTATATATAACATAAAGTATATTTAACCTTTTAAAGTTTTCCCCTTCCCTAGATAATTTTGTTATTTACATGAATTGAATTGTAAAATAATCTCATGGCACTGTGTAATATTTTACGATAAAATCTAGTGAAAGAGATGCTAAATATTTTAGAAACAGCCCACCAGAGGGCAGTCAGCTTTTAGTCTAACGTGTTGGAAATAGATAAATTTATTATGATGGCTAAATTTTCAATAAAATATCTATTTAAATCACATAACTTCTTGCATCTAGGAGGTGAACAAAGTAAAGTTATGACTTGAGATTGAGAAGCCTGAGGCTTCAAACCATTTTGATTAAAAATCACGAAAAGACTAACAATTCTAACAATTGCCCTTCTATACTCCCTCACACTCAACCTTTTCATTGTGATATTTGTGTTTGGTTATAAAGTAAGATTTATTTTGATTTGAGATGTTTTGGTGCATTATTTTTTTTTTTCTAATCAGTGGAGACTTTGGGACAAGCCCCTGCTAAGAGAGAAAGAGAGAAGAGAGATTTTGTTTTCTTGCTCACCTGTCTGTATATTCCTACTAATTCCAAAATGAGTCTAGTGTGGGTTTTAATGGAGCTTAATAATATTATTATACAAATGACACAGAAGAAATTCTGGAACATATGAATGGTGATTGGAGAATACATGGTTTGTTTCCTTGTGTAAACTCTGTGGGTGTTGGGCACTAAGTGGCCTCCAGTCACCTTAATAGTCAGAGACAATAACATCCGCTTAGAAGAGGATTAAAAGAACACTGACATCCTTGCATGTATTATTTATTTATTCTTTATTTAAAATAAAGAAGAGTCTGTCTCTACTAAAGATACAAAAAAAAATAGCCGGGCGTGGTGGCGGGCACCCGTAGTCTCAGCTACTTGGGAAGCTGAGGCAGGAAAATGGCGTGAACCCGGGAAGTGGAGCTTGCAGTGAGCCAAGTTCATGCCACTGCACTCCCGCCTGGGTGACAGAGCAAGACTCCATCTCAAAAAATAAATAAATACATAAGAGTCATTGAGGTTTGGACAATGTTTTGTCATTGTTGTTATTACTGTTATTATTGGCAAAATTCTGGTTGTCAAATTTCTGAGCCCTGAAAACAAAATCCTTCTCCTAAAATCTGCAAAAGAGGCCATGAGTGAACAGAAATATTTATGAGAGCTGAGGTGCTTTCAGATACTCACTTGCTAGATTTCTTATAATAATCTTGTGAGGTATAAGACCCATGTTAAATGACTTGGTCAAGGTAACAGAAATGAGACTTATACCTTGTTATTTTCCTCTTCACTAACTTGCCTTGGAATTAAGAAACCAAGAAAGAAGCTAAAGATTTTTTTTCCTTGTGTTGTTTATTTATTTTTGTTTTATTGGTTTTGGAACCCAAGTTTCCCTAATTATAAAAATTATTTATGCTTATAAGAAAATAATGATCGTAGCAAAGACATAGAATAAACCTAGACGACCACCAAGGACAGATTGGATAAAAAAAATGTGGTACATATACACCATGAAATACTATGCAGCCATAAAAAAGAACAAGATCCTGTCTTTTGTGGGAACATGGATGGAGCTGGAGGCTATTATCCTTGGCAAAATAATGCAGGAACAGAAAATCAAATACCAGATATTCTCACATATAAGTGGGAGTTAAATGATGAGAACTCATGAACACAAAGAAGGAAACAGCAGACACTACTGTTGAGTCTACTCAAGACTCTGTTGTTGGGTCTACTTGAGAATGGAAAGGGAGAGGAAGGAGAGGAGCAGAAAAGATACCTATGGGGTACTGCATTTAATACCTGAGTGATGAAATAACCTGTATAGCAAACCCTCATGACACGAGTTTACCTATGTAAAAAACCTTCACATGTACCCCCAAACCTAAAATAAAAGTTAAAAAAGAAAAGAATGATCTTATAAATATAGAGATTAACACTGCTAACATTAAGATATGTATGCTTCCAAATATTTCCTATACACACATACATACTTACAAAAGTGGAATCACACTCTTTCTGCTGTTTCACAGCCTCCTCTATTCACATGGATATAAAAGATATCATGGATATCTTTTCATGTCAGTATGTGTAGATAATAACAGCTCACATCTACTGAGTGCTTACGATGTGCTAGGCACCTTTCTATGCATTTTGCATGAGTTGTTCCATTAATTTCCACAACATCCCTATGAAGTAGGTACTATTATTTCCCCCATTTTTTAGAAGAGAAAAGAGATTAACTAGTGACCAACACACAGACCCCACATGTTAACCTCTTGGCTTTTTAAGGGCTATGCTAGATTCTGCTCTACGGACTTACCATCCTTCTTCATTGGTGGGTAGTTCCATGTTTCTGGAAAGAGTAATTTCCAGAAAGGACAATTCAGTATCCAAACTAGTTGCTTGTTTCCTCTCATATGTAAATATACCTCAAACTATTCTCAACTTTTCTGATCCCATTATCTTTTTAGAACTCCCTTCTCCTTCTCCATGCTTTCCTAAAAAATTACCCAGATCTACTTTTCAGGACTCCTGAACCTATCTTATCACTGCCACTGAGACATAGCAACTAACTCAGCAGTGACATGCCCAGAATCCAAACCTAAACTGTGCTATGTATCAACCAAGTGACCTTAGGCATTACTTAGTCCACCTAAGCCACATTTTTCTTATCAGTAAAGTGAGGATAAAATATCTACCCCACAGAGCTATTTGGGAGTCTCAAATAGCACAGATATGCAAGTACCTGGCAAATAGTAAATTCTCAATAAATGTCAGAGAGAAATGCCCCCTTGCTTGACTGAGGACCTCAAGGTCAAAGGGAGAGAAAATAGCAGATCCTACATTGCTGTAAAAGACAAACTCCTTTGGGAGGCCAAGGTGGGTGGATCACTTGAGGTCAGGAGTTTAAGACCAGCCTAGCCAACATGGTGAAACCCTGTCTCTACCAAAAATACAACAATTAGCTGGGTGTGGTGGCGGGGGCCTATAATCCTAGCTACTTAGGAGGCTGAGGCAGAAGAATCACTTGAACCAGGGAAGCAGAGGCTGCAGTGAGCTGAGATTGTGCCACCGCACTCCAGCCCGGGCAACAGAGCGAGAATCTGTCTCAAAAAAAAAAAAAAAAAAAAAAAAGACTCAAATTTTAATGCTAGACTTCTGTGTCTAAGAACTTTGCGGATTCCAGGTTATATTATCTTCATCTTGATACACACATATGAAGAAAACCCTAAATGAATCTTTTTCTTGGCTATATCTGAACGGAAATTTTTGGAAAGCAAATTTAAAAGATCAAACAAATATTTATTAGGACAGATTTTTTGCAACCCAATAAAATAAAGCCCTGAGAGAAGGAAGTCTAACAGACGGCAAAGCAAACAATAATCCCTTGCTGGTCAGTCTTCTTTTTCCTAGAAACTCTCTAGGAAAACCTATAAATACTAAATTATGAAGATTTGAAAAACATACTCTAGACTCACGCTCCATCACTTGTGCTCAGGGACTGTTTAATTGGAGCCTGTACCAAGATGCTAATTCCAAATTTATTCCTCAAAATGATTTCTGCTCCAAATTTAAGCACCTCTCTTAGTTGGCCCAACTTAGTGAATGTCAGAATTTGAGATGAGAGCTGACTGATGAGACTCCAAGCATGGAATGGTCAGGTAGAGCCAGAGGAATTGGCTAAAACATTAGCACCATGCTTCCAGGCATTCACACTGTGGAAATACTTCTGCGGTGGGCAGGCCTCCTTATTATCTGCAGGTTCCCAAACCAGGAAGACTGTGAGCCATTCCCCCTCAAAGACCAAAGGCATGGATGCAAATTTGCCCTTATTGCCCAGAGTGGCAGAAATCACCAGAGCACATGGGCTGAGGCACAGCCACACATACTGATGTGTAAGCCACTTATGTGATGGACAGTTTCCTTTCCTTTTATTTTATTTTATTTTATTTTGATATAAGGTCTTACTCTGTCCCCCAGGCTGGAGTGCAGTGGCAAGATCATGGCTCACTGCAGCCTCAACCTCCCTGGGCTCAGGTGATGCTCCCACCTCAGCCTCCCAGATAGCTGAGACTACAGGTGTATGGCACCACGCCTACCTAATTTTTTTTTTGAAATAGAGATGAGGTTTCTCTATGTTGCCCAAGCTGGTCTCAAACTCCTAGGCTCAACCAATCCTCCCACCTTGGCCTCCCAAAATGCTGAGATTACAGGCGTCAGCCATTATGTCTGGCCGCCATTTATTTTTGAGAGAGATCCCTGAACCAACACCAAAAATGAAAAATGGCCCCTGTTTGGTACTCACCCTTTGGGATTTTTTAGTCATGATTTAGCCAAGAGGTCTATCTGTATGCAGCTACATCTGCTATCATTCCTGGTCAGGTACATGATCCATGGACCCAACCTTAGGAGTGAAGTTAATTCCTTTGAGCCTAGGTAGCTCTGAGTTTTCACATCATCTCATGCACTTTTCATAAGAACGCCTTTTGCCTGGTATTTAACAGATGAGGCAGCTGAGGTGTAGGTAAAGAGATTTCCCCAAGCTCTCAAAGTTGCTCATACAGTAGCGTAACACACAGAATGAAATAGCTGATCCTCAGACCCAGATCTTCTGATTTTAAGCCCAGGATTTTTTCAGTGATCTGGGAGCTGCTTTCCCCATGGATTTTCCAAGTGTTACCAATTACTGCCAGTCCTGGTAGGTCCCTGTGTAATTCAAGGAGCTTCCATATTAACAGCCTGCTTGTTTCCTCCACTGGGGATGTTTGAAGCCACTAAAACACACATCAAAACTGACATTTATAACTCCTAGTTTTACGGCCTGTACTTCAGAAAGTGATATATATCAATCTAGCTACTGACATTTAGGGCTAAAAAAAAAAAAAAAAAAAACCCTGAAGTAATATGATTTGCCAAATTCTGTCTTTTTTTTTTTTTTTTTTTTTTTTTTTGATATTGCAACCACTGGACTTAAATAGAAAATGTTCAAAAGACCCCAAATATCACAGTCAAGAACTGCATCTAATTACTAACCAATTAGGTAAGATTGTTGGTCTAACTGGCTCTGAGGGAAAGAAAAATGAAAGCCTCAGGACATAAGCCTACAAGGCATTCCAACTCGGTACTGGGGTTGCAAAGCAGAAGTACTTCCTTTTTTAATCTTTCAGCATTTATACTGTATTCCATCTTTAGAGAGAGAGTTAATTTTTCTGTGCTTAGTTTACTCGTTTGTAGAACTCAGCGACTATCTCTGAATAAGGCATAAGGAAGAAAAGTTTGCCACATAGTACCAATTGGGAAAAGCTAACTTACCATTCAGTAACAGGCACTCCCCAGATCTCAGTGACTTTACATCACAAAGGTTGACTGCTCGCTCACATAACACATCCATCTCCATTTGACAGGGAACTCTCATTCATGTGGTTCTCACGCTGAGACCCGGCTGACAGCAATATCTGGAATATTCTGGTCACTGTGGCTAAGGGGAAGTAAACTCTGGAGGGGCTCACACCAGCAATACTTTGACCTGGAAGTGACATGTGCTATTATTACCTCCTACATCTCTCTTGTAAGAACAAGTAACATGGCCTTATCCTACCCCACCACAAGAGGGCCAGGCAGTGCAGTCCCACCAAAGCAGAAAGCAGGAAATACTCAATATACCTCCCTCGTGGCTGGTGGTACTGGGATAAAAATTGCATCTCAGAAAGAAAAAAAACAAGTCCCTTTTCAACATATTCTGCTATTCTGATGCTTGCCTTTGCACATTCTCGTTCACATGAAAACCAAACATTATAAAATGTGTATGTTAAAGGGAATTTAGAAAATAGAAACACAAATTTTGAGCTATTAATGTTTTGTGAATGTCCATAGTGTAACACCCAAACATCCACGCATTCATTCATTCATGGTTCTATTCCCCATGCAGATGGTAACTGAGCAATAGACAGATGATGAGGACATGCGCAAAGCAGTCCCTTCACTCCTAGAACTGACAGTACCTGGGGTAGATGACCTGCCATGCACCACTACCACAGTGTGACAGAGGAAGAAGGGGCCAGAAGCACATAGGAGGGGCGCCCAATCCAGTTAGAGCATCAACAGAGACTGCCGGGAGGATAGTACCCCTAGGCTGAGACATGAGGGAAAGGAAACACATTTTGGTACATTTCCTTTCAGCCTGTTTCCCTCTAAGCCTAGTTTGTTATTTTTACATAATCGTAAGAAAACTGTTTAGCCAAATTTGTATACTGCTCTGCAGAAAACTAGGTCTTTAGAATGTCACTTTTTAACTCAGAAATCCATATGACAACAATTTGTTACTTCCAATAAAACTTCAGCATATGAACAAAATTTGCAAATGTGGAATTTTATGATGCTGATACGGAAAACATATGTTAACTAAGAATGAGCTTGTATTTTTATTTCTCAGTATTTTATTGCCTTAGCCAGGCTGTCAACCAAATATATAAATTTCAAACATTAAGAGGTACAAATCAACTCACTAAAATATCTGTCAGAGCTTTCTGCATTAATCAACTGTGATGTATTTTAACATACAGGGAAAAAAATTGTGACAGAAATTCAAAACTAATCGAATAAGCATAATATTAAAAAGCATGAATTTGAGTTATTATTTAAGCTTAAATAAAAGAGTAGGAGTGAAAACTTCCTGTAGTACCTGCACATTGCAGTTTATTATAAATTTTCTACGTGTTATAGAAAATTAAACTGTGCACTACTTATAAAAGAGTTTTAATCTAATTGGACACATTCAAGTTACATTAAAATGTATTTCAAACCTATTTTGGTTGCTTTTAAGAGTAGCTTAAAATTCTACACTCAATGTTGACTAATATTTTAAAATTCTTTAAAATTTTGGCCAAAAAGGGATAATTTCTTAATTTAATAAGTATATCTCTCTTTAGCCAAGAGCCAACATCATGTCTGATGGTGAAACACCAAAGGCATTTCCATTAAAATTCAAAAAGATAAAGAAAAGATTGTCCCATCATAAATATTAAATAACAGTTTTCAGAATATTCTGGCTAGTTCTCAAAATAAGAAATAGAAATAAGATGAATAAATATTGGAAGAAGGGGAATTATCATTATTTTTCATCAACAAAATATACTTAGAAAGCCCATAAAAATCTCTCATAATCATTAAGAATTTCACTAAAAGTGATAGATAAATCTGCACAACCACTATTTTAAATAAATATAAAAATGTTAAAAATACAAAAGCTAAGATTAATTATGCTCATAATCATAGCAATGTGTAAAAACACACCTGGAATAAATGCTAAAGAAAATGTGCATAAATCGTAAGAAATAAATTACAAATATTTCTCTGAAGATTTAAAAATATTTGTCTCCATAAAAGTCCAAATAGTATGAAGATAATTCATCCCAAATTGACTGATGACCAGCTGGGTGTGGTGGCTCATGCCTGTAATCCCAGAACTTTGGGAGGCCGAGGTCGGCAGCTCACCTGAGGTCTAGAATTTGAGACCAGCCTGGCCAACATGGTGAAACCCCGTCTCTACTAAAAATACAAAAATTAGCCGGGTGTGGTGGCACATGCCTGTAGTCCCAGCTACTCAGGAGGCTGAGGCAGGAGAATTGCTTGAACCCGGGAGGCAGAGGTTGCAGTGAGCGGAGATCATGCCAATGCACTCCAGTCTGGGTGACAGAGTGAGACTCTGTCTCAAAAAAAAAAAAAAAAATTTATTGATGAGCTTAAAGTTATTCCAGTTGTAGTATTTTCTGTCTCTAACTGGATTAATTGAATTATCTTAGATTTTTCCCATTCTGTTAGCTAAGAAGTTATATTTATTAATCTGTTACTCTAGTATTTTTCCTTAGATTTTAAAGAAAACAATGTAAATGTGTTTTTCTATTGATATCAAGACTTATGTCATAACCTACTCTCCCACCCCACTCTACAATTACCAGTAATTCCTATAGTTAGTTGAGATCATCTGGAATTTTAGTTGTTTTTGTTTTCTGTTTTTTGTTTTCTGAGACAGGGTCTCACTCTGTCACCCAAGCTGGAGTACAGTGGCACAGACTCCACAAACTGCAGCCTCAACTGCCTGGGCACAAGCTATCCTCCCTCCTCAGCCTCCCAAACAGCTGGGACTACAAGCATGTACCACCATGCCTGGCTAATTTCTGTGTTTTGTAGAGACGGACTTTCACCATGTGTTTCCCAAGCTGGTCTCAAACTCCTGGCCTCAATTGATCTGCCTGCCTCAGCCTCCCAAAGTGCTGGGATTACAAGTATGAGCCACCACACCTGGCCTTAGATCTATATTATTATTTTTTCAGAAAGTTTTAAAACCAATTTGCCATAACCATCTCAGCCACTTTGTTTAAACTGAAGCATATTTTTACTGGTATCTTTATATATTTATGTGACTATTCACAGACTTCCTCATAGCTCATGGTTCCTCCCCCCACTTCCCCACACACACTTCTAAAAGTATTATTCTATCTTTCCAACTGTGTTTCTGATGCCAACTGATACTCAGTTTCAGGGAAATGGGCAAGTTGAAAAGTATAGGGGTGTACTTGCCTACTTGATAATTTATATTGGAAAAGGCAGGGAGTTACTCTAGAAAGAAGGGGGGAAATAAATAAATTCAAATAGTTATGGGCATGGGCGTAGGGTGAAAAAAAAATTATGGAGATCTTAGAATAAAGAAGAGAGATGTCAGGGCAGGTGGCATATATGGGAGATATTAAGAGACAAAAACAGGCTACAGGATTTGAAAAAATTTTATAGTGCACATTAATATAATTCCCCTTTGACATTTTCTCCATAAATTTCATAAAATATTTTAGTTGCTTTTAATTTTATCTATCTGTTTGCTTATTTGTTTGCTTTACCATTATATCTTTGAATGTGACTCCTTATTTAAATTGCGCTAGAGGGTGCTTCAGCTTTATATGGATTTTATTTATATATCATTCTATAATATACAAATCATACCATTCTATGAATTAAGAAATTCAGACCCGGACAGAAAAATCCAGTTCGTTTGGCACCTGAGTAGGTGTCAAATACTTGAATGAATCAATCAGTTACTTTCCGTTTTATAACAAGTCATCTCAAAACTTAGTGGCTTAAAACTACAAACAGGGCCAGGTGCAGTGGCTCATGCCAGCAATCCTAGTGCTTTGGGAGGCCGAGGCAGGAGAATCACTTGAGCCCAGGAGTTCAAGGCTGCAGTGAGCCATGATTATATCACTGCACTTCAGCCTGGGTGACAGAGTGAGACTCTGTCTCAAACAAACAAAAACCTCAAACAGTTATTATTTGTCATGATTCTGTGGGTTGGCATGGCTGACCATAATTCACATAATAGCAGAAAGATGCCCAAAAGCCTCTCCTTGAGTTACCTTTGCTATTGTCCCATTGGCCAAAGCAAATTCTCTGGCAAAGCCCAGAATTAGTATGGGAAGTAGAGTCTATTTCTTGATAGAAACTGCTGCAAATCACATTTCAAAAGGGTGTGGATAGATAGCGGGGAATAATTTGTGGCCGTTGGTGCAATCTCCTATTCTCAGGGAGAGAACACGTTAGTAGTGTAGTTTATCTAATTCACAGGCCTCAATACCTAAAGTGAACTGCTATAAACTAAAAAGCAGTTAACTGAGGAGCTAGAACTACCAGCACTGGGTCTGCACAGAAAAACTTGAGTGGCTTGCCTACAAATAGTGGGACATCCTGGGGCATGACATTTTTTGTGTGCTAAAACTGGGACAGTCTCAGGAAAACCAGTATGGTTGATCATCCTACAATGAGTAGCAATAATTGAAAATAGCAACAATGCAAATTATTTTGGGTCATCTTTGAATGCTTAGGAAATTCCTCCATGTTTGTTTTTTGTTTCCAAAGATCCAGCTTGCTAAAGACGGGTACCCACCCTTACATGTGCACAGATGTGTTATCAAATATAAACTTGCTGTAAAGGTATCAGTTGTAGAATATACCGAGGAAGTAGTAGTTAGAAAGAAGATGCCAGTATTGCAACCTCCTTCAGATTTTTAGGCAAGTTGTTTGGAAGAACTTGTCCATGTATGTAGCTAATTCCAGACCCTCATTTTCTCCCTCCCTCCCAAACTTGGACCTTAAATTTCCAAGTGCCCTTCCACTAGTGCAAAGCATGTATCAGAATCAGCGAGAAAGCCTCAACATCAGTTCCTGAAACCTTAAACCAGACCTCTTGAATCAGATTTCTAGGAAAGGGCTCCAGAAATATGTATGTCTTAGTCCATCTTCTGCTGCCATAAGAGAATACCAGAGAGCAAGTAATTTATAAAGAAAATAAATTTATTTGGCTCACAATTCTGGAAACTGGGATGTCCAAGATCGAGAAGATACATCTGGTGAAGGTATTCTTGTGTCAAAACAGAAGGCATTACTTGGTGAGGAAGCCTAGAAAGAGAGAAAGAGGAAAAGAGGAAAAATGGGTTGTAACTTACCCACTCTCCATATAATAGCCTTAATCCATTCATGAGGGTGGTGTTCCTATAACCTAATCACCCCTTGAAGTTCTCACCTAAAAGTACTGTTGCAATGAGGATTATTAAGTTTCTTAGAAATGAATTTGGGGGGACACATTTAAATTATAGCAATGGTTTGTTTGGTTGGTTGGTTGGTTGGTTGTTTGAGATGGAGTCTCACTCTGTCACCCAGGCTGGAGTGCAGTGGTGAGATCTCAGATCACCGCAACCTCCACCTCCCACATTCAAGCAATTCTCCTGTCTCAGCTTCCTGAGTAGCTGGAACTACAGGTGAGCGCCACCAGGCCCAGCTATTTTTTTTTTTTGTATTTTTAGTGGAGACGGGGTTTCACCATATTGGTCAGGCTGGTCTTGAACTCCTGACTATGTGATCCACCCTCCTCGGCCTCCCAAAGTGTTGGGATTACAGGCATGAGCTGCCGCACTCGGCCACAATGTATTTTTTAACACCTAGAAATTAATAACAATAAACAATGCCATATGAAAAAGATCACAAGATATGAATAAAGATTTAACAAAAGAGGAATGGTCAACCGACATAGGAAAAGATCATCTCTTTTTTTTTATTTTTTATTTTTTATTTTTTATTATTATACTTTAGGTTTTAGGGTACATATGCACAATGTGCAGGTTTGTTACATATGTATCCATGTGCCATGTTGGTTTGCTGCACCCATTAATTCGTCATTTAGCATTAGGTATATCTCCTAATGCTGTCCCTCCCCCCTCCCCCCATCCCACAACAGTCCCCGGAGTGTGATGTTCCCCTTCCTGTGTCCATGTGTTCTCATTGTTCAATTCCCACCTGTGAGTGAGAACATGCGGTGTTTGGTTTTTTTGTCCTTGCGATAGTTTACTGAGAATGATGATTTCCAGTTTCATCCATGTCCCTACAAAGGACATGAACTCATCATGTTTTATGGCTGCATGGTATTCCATGGTGTATATGTGCCACATTTTCTTAATCCAGTCTATCATTGTTGGACATTGGGGTTGCTTCCAAGTCTTTGCTATTGTGAATAGTGCCGCAATAAACATACATGTGCATGTGTCTTTATAGCAGCATGATTTATAGTCCTTTGGGTATATACCCAGTAATGGGATGGCTGGGTCAAATGGTATTTCTAGTTCTAGATCCCTGAGGAATCGCCACACTGACTTCCACAATGGTTGAACTAGTTTACAGTCCCGCCAACAGTGTAAAAGTGTTCCTATTTCTCCACATCCTCTCCAGCACCTGTTGTTTCCTGCTTTTTTAATGATGGCCATTCTAACTGGTGTGAGATGGTATCTCATTGTGGTTTTGATTTGCATTTCTCTGATGGCCAGTGATGATGAGCATTATTTCATGTGTTTTTTGGCTGCATAAATGTCTTCTTTTGAGAAGTGTCTGTTCATGTCCTTCGCCCACTTTTTGATGGGGTTGTTTATTTTTTTCTTGTAAATTTGTTTGAGTTCATTGTAGATTCTGGATATTAGCCCTTTGTCAGATGAGTGGGTTGCAAAAATTTTCTCCCATTCTGTAGGTTGTCTTTTCACTCTGATGGTAGTTTCTTTTGCTGTGCAGAAGCTCTTTAGTTTAATTAGATCCCATTTGTCAATTTTGGCTTTTGTTGCCATTGCTTTTGATGTTTTAGACATGAAGTCCTTGCCTATGCCTATGTCCTGAATGGTATTGCCTAGGTTTTCTTGTAGGATTTTAATGGTTTTAGGTCTAACATTTAAGTCTTTAATCCATCTTGAATTAATTTTTGTATAAGGTGTAAGGAAGGGATCCAGTTTCAGCTTTCTACATATGGCTAGCCAGTTTTCCCAGCACCATTTATTAAATAGGGAATCCTTTCCCCATTTCTTGTTTTTGTCAGGTTTGTCAAAGATCAGATAGTTGTAGATATGCGGCATCATTTCTGAGGACTCTGTTCTGTTCCATTGATCTATGTCTCTCTTGTTTTACCAGTACCATGCTGTTTTGGTTACTGTAGCCTTGTAGTATAGTTTGAAGTCAGGTATCATGATGCCTCCAGCTTTGTTCTTTTGGCTTAGGATTGGAAAAGATCATCTCTTGAGCAGTCAGGAACATTCACATTAGCTAAGATTAATTAATTAGAACAAAAGAACATTCTATATCCATGAGACTGAGCAAAGTTTAAAAAGTAAAGCAGCCGTATATGGCCAGGACTCTGGAAAGCTGTGCTTTCAGAAATTCTCAGGGGAAAGGTTCATCACTACTGTCATTGCTATAGAAAGAAATATGGCGGCATCTGCTAAAACACACACTTTCCTCTGGACCCAGAAATCCTTTTTTTTTTTTTTTACATGGATCCTATAGAAATTAATCACTAGTGGTTCATTTATATATACTAGGATGTTGACAGAAGCACTGTTTGCAGTAATGAAAAGCTGGAAACTCGTTAATAGTGAAATGGTTGGAGAAAACTGCAAAAGATACATTCTATTGAGTATTAAGCAGCTACTAAAATGAATAAATTGGGTCTATATAAATTGGTCTGGAATGCCTATGACTTATTATATAAGAAAAAAATGTGTAGCCATTAGACTATTTTGTAAAAAAAACAAAACAAAAAGATTCTGCAAAACCCTTCTATAAGTCTTTGTATATCGGTATGTATATAGCCATTCAGACATAAGAAAATGATGTGAAAGGATAAACACCAGATTGTTAATTTTTTTTTTTTTTTTTTTTTTTGGAGATGGAGTTTGGGGAGTTACCAAATGGACAAGGTGAGGAATTTTTTTTTTAATGTGAGCGATTTTTATAAATGTATCTTTGCTTTATCTCATTGTAGCAATAAACACTTGTTACTTTTATGATTTGTGAAATGAAATATAATAAAAATGTTAGGCCAGGTGTGGTGGCTCATGCCTGTAACCCCAGCACTTTGAGAGGTCAAGGTGGGAGGATTACTTAAGCCCAGGAGTTTGAGACCAGTCTGGGCAACATAGTGAGACCCCTGTCTCTACAGAAAAATACAAAAATTAGCTGGGCATGGTGGCATGTGCCTGTAATCCCAGCTACTTGGGAGGCTGAAGTGGGAGAATCGCTTGAGCCTGGGAGGTTGAGGCTGCAGTAAGCTATGATTGCATCACTGCACTCCAACCTGGGTGACAGAGCCAGATACAGTCTCAAAAATAAAAATAAAAATAAAAATGTTGTATTAGTTTCCCAGTACTTCTGTAATAAATCACCATAAACTTAGTGGCTTACAGCAACACAAATTTAATTTTTTACAACAAAATGAGTAAGCAGGTTAAATAAGTAGATTTTAGCTACTCTTGTATAAAAATGTCACTATGTAAAATGATAGATATGTTAATTTGCTTCAGTATGGTACCATTTTACTATCTATGTGTATCCTATAACATCATGTAAGACTCAAATATACACAATAAATTTTTTTTTTTTTTTGAGACGGAGTTTCACACATGTTGCCCAGGCTAGAGTGCAAAGGCGTAATCTCGGCTCACTGCAACCTCCGCCTCCCGGGTTCAAGCAATTCTCCTGCCTCAGACTCCCAAGTAGCTGGGATTACAGGTGTGCGCCACCATGCCTGGCTAATTTTTGTATTTTTAGTAGAGACGAGGTTTCACCACGTTGGCCAGGATGGTCTCGAACTTCTGACCTCAAGTAATATGCCCTTCTTGGCCTCCCAAAGTGCTGGGATTACAGTAGGGAGCCACTGCACCCGGCAAATTTATTTTTAAAAAATGAATAGTCAGGATTGTGTTCCTTCTCGAGGCTCTGGGGAGAATCTGTTTCCTTGCCATTTCCGGCTTCTAGAAGCTGTCCATTCTTCAGCTCCTGATCCCACATCACTGGGACCTCTGCTTCTGTCTTCTCGTCCTCTGCCCTGACTCTCACACTCCTGCCGTGCTCTTATAAGGACCCTTGTGATTAGATTACACTGGATCTGTCAGATAATACGGGATAATCTCTCATCTCAAAATCCTTAACTTAATCACCTCTGCAAAGACCCTAAGGTACAATACTCACAGGGATTAGCATGCACTAACTTGAGGGTCTATAATTCGGCCCACCATAGTGTATTTTTTAAAGTACCTTATTTATTTTAAAGCTCCTCAGGAAACCTGATATTCAAAAAGACTTAGGAGCTCCTGTCCAAAGATATTTCTCTGACTGTAGCTATAGTTTTCCCTGCTCAGAAATTGACAGATGGCAGCAATTTTTCTAGTGGATCCATTAAGGTAAGCCTAGGATTATACCATTCCTTTGTATTCTTATTAATGATGTCACAGACATAGCCATTGTCATTGTTTGTTTCAGGAAGAGTTCATGTCTTCCCTGTTCCTACATGACTCTAATTATCTTATCAGAGGTGTCCATCGCATTAAGACATGTCCCCTTAGAAAATCTTGTCATGACCCTTCATCATCAGGCCTGTCACAGAACCCTCTTATGGCACAGACAAAATAAAGTTTCAGTTGATACTTATGGGGTTTTGGTTTCTTCGGTAAGAGGCTCATCTTGTTGTTTCTCTAGAGTGACTGGGCCTATTATTAGGCTTGACCCGATGAGGGAGACCTTACAGACACTAGACTATATCTGTGGATGGCCCATCTCCAAACAGACAGGAGCTGTTAAAGAGAAATAAACTTCACATTTGGTGCACTATTACTATATAAGAACTACTTTGCTTCTCCTTCTGACTGATTAGTAATGTACCAAAGAAATGTTCCCATAAATAGGCAGTAGCACTCTTGTCTACTTAACTAAGTGCGTGACTGCTTTACGTGGAGAAATCTGAAGATAATATATTCTGGTAACGTGGACTTAAGGTTTTAAGGAGAACAAATACAAGAAATATTGATTCCAGAATTAAATCAATTGCCTTAGAATGCCATTCTCTTGTTTTTTTGATTATCCTTAGCAGGGGTACAGATTCATAAACAACTGTAAGAGTGCTAGCCTCCCAAGTGTCAGCCAAGAATATAAATGTCTATTTTTTGGAAAGTACAAAATTTAAAATTGAGAAGGTGAAGTTTCCTTGGTTTGTAATTCAAAACATTTGAACTAAAAAAAAATGTAAATCTCTAGAAATTAAGAATACATGTCATCGACTGTTATGAAATCAACTTATTATGAGCACGTATGTCCAGTGACTTTAAACCTAACTTCATATTCATACCTCTAGGAAATATTTCTCTTTTTTTTCTTTTATTTGAGACAGAGTCTCACTCTGTTGCCCAGGCTGGAGTGCAGTGGTGTGATCTCGGCTCACTGCAACCTTCACCTCCTGGGTTCAAGCAATTTTCCTGTCTCAGCCTCCCGAGTAGCTGGGATTACAGGTGGATGCCACCATGCCCAGCTAATTTTTGTATTTTTTAGTGGAGACAGGGTTTCACCATGTCAGCCAGGCTGGTCTTGAACTCCTGACCTCGGGTGATCCTCCCTTCTCAGCCTCCCAAAATGCTGGGATTACAAGCCTGAGCCACCGCGCCCAGCCAGAAATATTTCTTTATTGTATTTCTTAGGTTTTTACTGTTGACAAGTTAACTAATAATTAATGAACATACAAATTAAAACAATCAGACACATTAGCAAAAAATTTTAAATAAGACAATATCAAGTTATGGCAAAGATGTGGGGAAACTAGAATTATTTTAGATGAATAGGAGGACTATAAATGTACAACCCATTGGAGACCAACTTTGCAACGTCTAGTGAAGCAGAAGACATAGTAGGATCTACGAGGCCACTTCCCATTGTATGCACTAGGGAAAACCTCATGCATGTGCATGAGAAACTGTGTACAAAGTTATTCATTGCAACATAGCAAGTGATTGTGAAAAAAATTTTATAGATAATCTAAATATCCATAAACTTGAAAAATCAATAAATTTATATATTAATACCATGCAATACTACAGAGTAGTTAAAATGAAGAAGTAGATCTGCCCTTTTGAAAATCTTAGCTTGACACAGTGGGGTGGCCCTGTAGCCACAGCTACTGGGGAGGCTGAGGCAAAAGTATCTCTTGAACTCAGGAGTTCAAGGCAGTCGTACACCATGATCACACATGTGAATAGCAACTGTACTCCAGCCTGAGAAATATAGTGAGATCTCATCTCTAAAAAAAGAAAAAGAAAAAAGGTGAATATATCTTGAGAACATACTGCAGTGGGAAAATAAAAGCAAATTTCAGACTACTAAAGTAGGATATTATTGTATTAAATTTATTTTTTTATTTTTTCTTGTAACTTTTTAATTTTTAATTTTTTTGAGACTGAGTCTTGCTCTGTTGCCCAGGCTGGAATGCAGTGGCATGATCTCAACTCACTGCAGCTTCTGCCTCCTGGGTTCAAGTGATTCTCCTGCCTCAGCCTCCTGAGTAGCTGGGATTACATGCTTGCACCACCACGCCCAGGTAATTTTTGTATTTTTAGCAGAAACAGGGTTTCACCATGTTGGCCAGGCAGGTCTTGAACTCCTGACCTAAGGTGATCCGCCTGCCTCGGCCTCCCAAAGTGCTGGGATTACAGGCATGAGCCACCGTGCCCAGCCTAAATTTTTATTTTAAAACCTAATTCTATGAATCCATACAATTGTACTAAACATCATTAAAACATGATCAAGAAGGACAGATACCCACTTGAGCTTAGTAGTTTGTTATATTTGGGGATGGAGGGAGAGGTAAAACAACAGAGAACGGTACAAAGTGGCTTTCAATTGTGTCTTTACTGTTCTTTTTCTTAGCATTTCTTCACATCTGTTATAGGCTTCCCTATATTTTACATGAAATTAATAAAGAGTATATATTAAATAATTGATATATTAAAGAATAGAGTTTGCATAGTATATACAAAGTGAATATACTGACGCTACAGGAAACCAAATATACGACTAGTCTCTGTGTTCTTGGAGAAACAGATAGACCTCTTTGTTGATAGAAAGCTGTGCTGTCAAAAACAAGGTTAAGATGTGAATGACATACGCATTTTGGTTGGCAAAGTGATACGTGTGTCTTCAAAGAGCTGTCAAGATGGTAAGTTAGTGTGGCCCTTGGAGGGGGAAAAATACCCAAGCAAACGAAACTTTTAATATTTTTTGTTTTCATCACAAAAAAATCAAAACGTTATGGATAACATTTTTTCCTATTTCTAGAAATAACAAAAAGTAAATGCCGACCTTGATTTTGATAGGTAAATATTAAAATTTACCTAAGGCTATACCAGTGTTACTTAGGCCCATGTTCTTTATATACTGTGTTTCTCTTTTCATTAAGGGTTTATGAAAATGGAGAAAAAGTTAGTCAGTCCATCTATTGACCAATAAACATTAGTTGAGCCCTGTGAGGCAGGCCCTAGAAAGTCCCCTAGGATACTAAAATCAATAATGCATCATACTGTTAAAAGCTCTGGGAAAATTCCTTTTCTGGGACTGGGTTCCCAAGTAAATATGACTTTGTAACTAGACTTTTTCTCTCTAGTCTCCACATTGGTTCTCCATGTTGGCAGAAGCCAGTAAGTGACGTATTATAAGCCATACAGTGCATGCTTTTAATAGTTCTACAACTTGATTTATGTTTAAAAGCACAAATGGCCTATTTGAATCTTAACAGTGTATTGGCTTTTAGAAATATGAAAAGATTGGAGTTACTTATCTATAACCAGTCTAGCCTGATTCCCTGCCCCCAGAATGAAACACATCAGAACTGGGGTGCAGAGATGGCAACAAAAGAGAATGGACTGAGAACGGAACAACTTTTGAGCTTGTAGGCATTTTTACGCTTCCTCCTCTCTGTTCCATGGCACATCACCGTTGTAACACTTTCCTGTTTGTTCCTTTTCTCTGCTGGAATGTGAACAAAGGATTTTGGCTAATTTGTCTGTGTATCCCCAAAATACCAGCCCAGAGACTGAAGCAGGGTAAGCAGATAAGAGGTTTAGTTTAATTAAACTGATAGTCATTGGGTTGGGTTGAACTTAGTTGAATTGTTAAAAGTGATTGTTAAATGAGTAAAAACTAAAACATATTTGTAAAACTAGGCTGTTCCATGTTAACAGAGAATTTCTCACGAAAAACGAGCAGGTATACTTTTTTTTTTTTCCAGGATCTCTATCACCCAGGCTAGAGTGCAGATGCACAATCACAGCTCACTGCAGCCTCAAATTCCCAGGCTCAAGCAATCCTTCCACCTCAGTCTCACAAGTAGCTAAAACTACAGGCACACACCACCACTAGTGGCTATTTATTTATTTATTTATTTTGGTAGAGATGGGGTCTCACTATGTGGCCCAGCCTAGGTATACAAATTGAGAGAGGTAAAACGAAATCTGTGTTTCACCAAATACAGTTACGAAAAGGCAGTTCAAGATGAAGCCATTTTCAATTCAACATCTACTTGTTTGAGGATCAGGGTGGGCTTTGGCATTCTACCACTTACCTCTCCTTCTCCCCAGATTCTACATCCAAGGGCCCCGAGCACATAAGAAACAATACATAGATGGGGAAAAATGCTGTTTTAAAATTAGTATTCAACAAATGCTTGCTTACATTCAGTGCAGAGCTCTGGATAAAAACTGTAAGAGATCATGGGATTTGAACTGGAAGTTCTAAGTGTTGCCTTGCGTCTTCCCCTGAAAGAAAGACGACCAAATCAAAGAATAATTCAGGCTGATCGGATGCAGAGGAGAGCAACAGAGAAATTACACATGGATATTCAACACTGTTTATAAAAGGAGCCTGTCCACTAAGGAAAACAGGCCCAGAGAAGATCAGTAGCTCTTTCTCCCTCAAGGAGTTGTTAATAAGGAGGGATGAACAATAAAGGGAGTGATGCTCTCTCCTCAAGGGTATTGACTGAGGTCTGCATGCCAATATATACTAGGTGTTTTAATGGGTATACAAAAGTCTATGCCATGGTCCCCGTGCTCACAAAGCCTACAGCATCACTGGGTCACAAGTTAGCCACGCACATATACGTTAGAAAGGCATGTGTTTATATTGGGAATGGAGCTGAATTGTCCATTTCACTATTCTCCATTCTATATACCCAAGTGAACAATGAGCCATTTTCAACCTTAATTGGAACACTATAATGAGATCAAAAATTAATCCCATACGACCAGCTCTCAGCCTAGATGTGGCACACTCTTAGGTATCTGTTTACTATTCCCTAATATCTATTCTCTCCTTCCAAAGTTTTTGCTGGACAAGTAGTCACCCAGCTAAAGCCTATACTGCCTACTCTCCCTTGCATCTAGGTGTGGCCATGTGATCAATTTGATGTGAATGACCAATGCAATGTGACCAGAAGTGATGTGTGTTCTATCCACATAATACTCTTAAAGTCTGGGTGTATACTCCTCCTGTCCTTGTTCCTCTTCCCACCACTGGGTGATGGTGAGTGTTAGAGCAGCCAATTTGGACCCAGAGATAGAAGCCATGTGTTAAGGATGGTAAAACCTCCTTATGAGGCTTGGAGTGCCCACCCCTAAACTTTACAGAGACAAAAAAATTCTGTCTTGTTTCAAGTGCTGTATTTTTAGCTTCCTTTGTCACTATATCTTAAATATTTTAAATAGCACTAAAGTAGAGAAGAATTCCAATGAGCCAGATTGGTTGTAGGAAGATTAATGAAAAAGATGGGATGATATTTGGGGACTTGAATTGAGAAATATTTGGAAAGACATTGTGGAGAGTGATGGGGCCTCAGCAAGAGGAGCAACAAGAGGGAGAACAGGGAGCCAGAAGTGAACTTGGATTGTCTGCAGAATGTAAAACTTGTAACTTGTCTTTAAAAAGAATATTTTATTTATATTTTAAGCAAGGGACATCTGAATCCTAGATAGAAACTCTCAGCTATTTTTAAATTCCCCAGAGACTTCATTAATCTTTTTCTAGATGTCAGTGCTCTAGGAAAACATGGAATGAAATCTGGAAATGTTCTTCGATTTTTGTCTTTTTGATTATTACATCATTTTAAAATGCATTAAGTATTGTGTTATGTGCCTCTCATTATGCTCAGAAATTTATAGGTACAATTTCATGGAACACCTACAGCTTATAGAGAGATATTATTATTACTTTCACATTTTACAGATAAGGACACTGAAACTTGAAGAGTTGGGGCAAACAACGTTGTTTGCCCCCCACAGCCACATTCATCCTTGCTAACAGAAACCTAATTTATCTCAGAAATGGGACAGCAGCGCACCGAGACTGGGGGGGGAATCATGGGCCCAAGTGAATCCTAACTATGCCATTCCCATTTCCAGTCGTTGTCAAAAAGGTAGTACTATTACTTCAATGATTTGTTTCTACCCAAGAACTTTTCTGACAAAAAAGATGTGAGGTTTTTCCTCATCCCAACAACCAGTTCTCCAACTCTCCAGATAACAGCTGGGCATTCAACAATTTATTTCAATTTTGACACTAAATACCTGGAGTTAGTGCAAACCGAACTGCTTAAGAACTCAGTGCCCCAAGACTGCCCCACTTCAGATGCCAATCACTGGTAACGGGTCTCCATGTTCCCCACTTCAGTCTGACTTAGATACAAATTGGGCATTCTCAGGACTGCCTCCTCAGGTTTATAATTTACTATAATGGCTCACAGAGCTCAGGGAAACACTTTACTTACTATTACCAGTTCATTATAAAAGACACAAATGAACAGCCAGATGAGGAGGTTTTAGTGGAAAGTCTGGAAAGATCCCAAGCGCAGGAGCTCTTTTGCCCTGTGAAGTTGGAGTGAGCCACCCTCCCAGCACGTGGATGCATTCGCCAACTCGGAAACTCTCCAAACCCCTTTGTTTAGGATTTTGATGGAGGTTCCATTAAATAGGCATGATTGATTAAATCATTGGCCATTAGTGATTGGCTTAATCCCCAGCCTCCTCCCCTCCCCAGAGGTTAATCACATGGTTGTTTCCTCTAGCAACCAGTCCCCATCCCAAAGTGACCTAGGGGCTTCCAGCCACCAGTCGCCTCATGAACATAAACTCAGGTATGGTTGAAAGGGGCTTACTATGAATAACAGAAACAGTCCTCTCACCCTGATCACTAGGGAAATTCCAAGAGTTTTAAGAGCTCTATGCCGGGAACTGGGGACAAAAACCAAGTACATATTTCTTATTATATCACAATATCACAGGTCGGTATGTGACTTAAAAGTGGAAGATTTCAGGAAGATCTTCCTTCTTAAAAGAACAATCCTCAGGAGATGCCACTACCCCCTTTCCTGTTTTGGGGCCTTGAAGTGTGAATCTGAGACATTAGGATCATAGCAGTGCACTTGCAGCCCTGAGAAAAAGGCCTCAAGAATGTAGGGAGGCTGCCTGAGCCCCTTGCCACCACTGAGCCTACTTAACCTGGGGGCTTCCTGTTGCATAAGGAAAATAAACTCTCTTTGTTGTTTTGCATTGGTTAGTCTGTTATTTCAGCTGCTTTGGGTTGGTTAGTCTGTCCTTTGCAGCCAAACACATCCTAACTGATGAAAGAAATTAGAGACTTGCCCAAGATCCCAAGGCTAGTGCTGTGGTTTGAATGTTTGAGTCCCTCCAATATTCGAGTTGAAACTTAATCCCCAATGCAATTGCTTTAAAAGGTGAGGACTTTGGGAAGTGATTAGATCATGAGGGCTGCAGTCTCATGAATGGGGTTAGTGCCCTTGTAAAAGGGCTTGAGGAAGTCTGTCAGTCCCTTTTGGCCCTTCTGCCCTACTGCCATGTAAGGACACAAGAGACCATTTTGAAACCGAAAGCAAGCCCTCTTCAGACATGGAATCTTCTGGCACCTTGATCTTAGACTTCCCAGCCTTCAGAATTGTGAGCAATAAATTCCTATTGTTTATAAATTACTCAAATCTAGGTATTTTGTTATGGCAGCCTGAACAGACTGATACAGCTAGTAAGTGCCTGAGTCAAGTCTTGAACACACGTGTGTCTGACTTCAGAGCCCTCTCATTTATTCAACAAAGTAAACGTTTGTAAGGTAGCTTGCTTGACAGGCAAGAGCTTGTTTGTACAGTTAGGCACACTTAAGTATCAGTCCCGCAATTAACACCTATTGATTAAGCAATAATTGCCTATCTCCAAGTCTCAGTTCTCTCATCTGTAAAGTGGATATAATATTTACCTTGCTGTTGTGAGGACTGTTGTGAGGGTTAGAGGTAAAGGTCTCTTGTGCTGCCAATAATGTATCTACTCGTCACATGTGGCTGTATAAAATGTGAATTTTAATTAATTACAATTAAATTACATTACAAATTTACTTTCCAGACTTCACTAGCTATATTTTGGGACTTATTAACTACATGTGGCTAGTGGCTACCATATTGGACAGCATAAATATAGAACATTTTCATCTCACAGAAAGTTCTATTAGGTAGCATTGGGAAACACAATACCTTTAGATTAGTGGCTAGGTATATAGAACTGGAGGCAGAAAGCCCAGGTTTGAATGTTGCGCTAACCGTTCGCCAGCAGTGTGACTTTGGACAAATTGCTTTATCATTTTGTGCCTCCGTTTCTTTATCAATAAATAAAAATAATAATAATAGTACCTACCTCAAAGGATAATGAGGAGGATTAAATGATAAAGTGCTTAGAAAACATATATAGTATGATCTCAATAAATGTTTGTTAGTAACTAGGATTATATTTGACTGCTCTTTTTAAAACAATTTACCAACCCCCGGCATGAGAGTTATGGTGCTAAATAAGTCTCTCATGTGTGGTTCTAAAACATGACAATTTCTGATCCCTGACCTTCAAAAGTTTTCATCCTAATTGGAGGCGCCAGAGTACACCTGTTGAAAATATTTACATGCAGCTAGTTTTTTTGTATATAGACATGACATGTTGTTTAATGTTAACATTTATTCTTGGGAGAAATTATACCTCATATCCATTTGTGTCAAGGGAGATTTCCTGAAGAAATAGGTGGCTGGCAGCCTTCAGAAGTGAGAAGAAGGCACAATCCACTACATTTGAGAACTCAAAATGTTACCATTAGGAAGAAAAATGAAATATTTGTCAAAGCCTTTAGTATGGTCACAGGAACCAGAAGAAGAGTCTTACTAAACTCAAAAATTCATGATCCAGAAGTAAACAACTTGGAAGCGAAACACCACAGTACAATATGAAATCATTCATGCCTGTAATCCCAGCAATTTGGGAGGCTGATGCGGGTGGATCATGACGTCAGGAGACCAAGACCATCCTGGCCAACATGGTGAAACCCAATCTCTACTAAAACTACAAAAATTAGCTGGACATGGTGGCAGGCGCCTGTAGTCCAGCAGGAGAATCGTTTGAACCTGGGAGGTGGAGGTTGCAGTAAACCGAGTTCACACGACTGCACTCCAGTCTGGGCGACAGAGCAAGACTCCACCTAAAAAAAAAAAAAAAAAAATCAATTAGTCCACAAAATGCTCATTTTGTTTATCCAATAACAGGTAGGAAGTCTACCTGTTTCCAACAGCCTCATGCGTTGTCTATCTCCTGAACTAGGACTAGAATTTCTCTACAAAGTAAACTGAGAAAATCCTCATAGTTTTTAGAGCCTTTGCTCGAGATGATCACTGTGCTCAGAATGCTCTCTGATCCATGGTTGGCTGACTGTTTCTCCATATTCAGATCACTGCTTAAATTCACCTCCTGAGATAAGCCTTCGCTGATATCACCCAATCACAGCAACTCTGAAGACACTCGCTAACATTCCCTGATTTAACAATCTTCATATTACTTAATACCTTCTGATATTTTTCTTTTATTAGACTTACTCACTTATATGATTTGCCTTTCATACCCGGTTATAATATATATATATTCATGTGCTAATGGCTAATATAATATAATCGTGTGCTTCATAATGATGTTTTAGTCAACGATGGACTGCATGTCTGATGGTGGTCCAATATGATTATGATGGAGCTGAAAAATTTCTATAGCCTAGTGACACCATAGCTGTCCTAATGTCATAGCGCAATGCATTACTCACTTGTTTGTGGTGATGCTGGTGTAAACAAACCTATTATACGGCCAATCACATAAAAGCCTTGCACATACAATTATGTATGGTACATAATACCTGATAATGATAATAAATGACTATATTACTGGTTTATATATTTACTATACTATAGTTTTAATCATTATTTTAGAGTGTACTTCTTCTACTTATAAAAAAAAGTTTACTGTAAAACAGCATGCCATGTTACAAGGCCAGCAGCCTCATACATCTCATGTTTACCAAGTCTCTTGATGGTATAATTTTCTCTCTGTACTTCATTTAATCTCATGTTGCTTTGCTTATCCTAGCTTCTAAGGGTACAAAATCCACTGCTAATATTGCTGGTAAGAAACCACATTGAGTGGCTGGCCTGGACACAAAATTAAAAGTGATTTTAATGGGTAAATTGCATGTTGGTGGGTTATGGTATACAAATGATCCTGTCACCCAGTAGTGAGCATAGTACCCAATAGTAAGTTTTTCAACCGTGGACCCTCTCCCACTCTCCCTCCTTGTGGTTCTTAATGTCTATTTTTCTCATCTTTGTGTCCTTATGTACTCAATGTTTAGCTCCCACTTATAAGTGAGAACATGCAGTATTTGGTTTCCTGTTCTTGAGTTTATTCATTTAGGATAAGGATATTGCATCCATATTGCTGCAAAAGACACAATTTTATTCTTTTTTTCTGGCTGCATAATATTCCATGGCATATATGTACTGCATTTTCTTTATTTAGTCTACTGTTGATGGGCGTCTAGATTGATTCCATGTTTTTGCTATTGTAAATAGTATCACTGCAATCTTAACAAAAACAAAGACAAAAGCTGTTGAAGGATCTGCTTGCTTGGAGGCATCTTTTGAAGGAACTGTCTTGCTTGGAGGCAATGTTTCAGGCTTCAAATTGAAGGCAATGAGACCAAAAAAATCTAAGCAAGGCTATATCAGAAATGAAGAAACTTCTAATGACCTGGATTGGAGACCAGACACAGAAGCATATCCTTCTCAGCACCATGAAAATTATGGCTGGACCCAACCATGATGTTGAATTTGCTGCCAGCTCTGGGTGGTTTAAACAACTCAAGAATCATTATTTATTGCAACATGTGAAAATGAGTGGTGAGTCTGCGAGTTCTGATGTGAAGGCGGCTGAAGAATTTTTGGAAACCCTGGATATGCTGATTGTGGAGGAAAATTACTTGCCAGAGCAAATCAATAGGGATGAAAACTTCCTATGCTGCAAATGGATGCCTGAGAGGACTTTCATCCATAAGGAAGCCAAGTTAACGCCAAATTTCAAGTCTTTGAAGGAGAGTATAACAGATTTGCTTGGAGGCAATGTTGCAGGTTTCAAATTGAAATCCTTTGTGATATGGCACAGTGAGAACCCCATGGCCTTCAAACATATCAATAAATGCACACTTCCAGTGTACTACAGGTGAAATAAGAAGTCAGGGATAACCCAGCTCCTCTTCTAAGATGTCCCCCTGAATGGCTATGCCAGCGAAATGGAGAACTCTTTGGAGAATAACATATCTTTCAAGATATTGCTTATTATTGATAATCCTCCTGCACATCCTTCTTTCATTGGCAATATTCATTCCAATGTTAAAGTGGTGTTTCTTCCTACAAACACTACCTCTTTGATCCAATGAATGAATCAAGAAGTTATAGCTGCTTTTAAGGCCTACTCCCTGAGTTGGATCTTTGCCCAGCCTATGGCTGAAACTGGGGAAGACACTGAGAAGACACTGATGCAATTCTGGAAGGATTACAGCACCTATAGCTTCGTTAAGAGCCTTGCTTGGAATAGGGGTAATGTCACCAATTAGTGTATGAATGTCATCTGGAAGAAGACACTCAGGAATCATCAGTGGCTTCAATGGATTTGCCAAAGATGAGGATATTGCAAAATCAGTGAGGCTGTGGTTGGAGATGGGTGTGGATGAGGATGATATTGGGGTGTTCCTGCAGGTGGCTTCTGAGGAATTAGCTAATGAGGAGTTGTTGGAACTGAAACAGAAATCCATAGCTGAAGAAGAGGCAAGAGACAAGGAAACTGCAAGAGAAGAAAAAAGAAGAACCCCCAAGAATATTCACAGTGAAGGGTTTAGCAGAAGCTTTTGCAGGCCTCACCAAGCTTCTTAACAGCTTCTTAAAAAGTTTAAAAACATGGACCCCAACTCCAAAGTGTTTTCATTAATAGAGGATTGCTCATGGTGCATTATCTGCTTGCAAGCAAATGTATAATGAAAAAGTGAGACAAACCAAGCAAAGCATCATGGCCATATTTCTGAAAAGAGTGAAACTTCCTCAAGAAGAGCCTCACATGGGTCCCTCATGAGGTAGTCTAGAAGAAGGCATTGTTATCTTAAGGCATGACAGCTCCATGCCTGTTATTGCCCCTGAAGACCTTCAAGTGGGACAAGTTGTGAAGGGGGAAGACAGTGATATTGATGATCCTGACCTTGTGTAGGCCTAGACTAATGTGTTCCATCTTGTTTTTAGCAAAAAAACTTTAGAAAGTCAAATAAATACATTTTAAAAATAGAAAAAAGCATATAGAATAAGGATATAAATATTTTTGTATAGCTGTACAACGTGCTTGTGTTATCATCTAAGTGTTATTACAAAAGAATCAAAAATTTAAAAAATTAAAAAGCTTATAAAGTTAAAATGTTATAGTAAGCAAAAGTTAATTTACTGTTAAAGGAAGAAAAATATTTTATACATTTAGGGTAGCCTAAATGTATATTGTTAATAAAGTGTACAGTCCTTCACATTTAGTCACTACTCACTCACTGACTTACCCAGAGCAACTTACGGTCCTGCAAGCTTCATTCATGCTAAGTGCCCTATTATACAGGTGTACCATTTTTATCTTTTATATCATGTTTTGACTGTATCTTTTCTATGTTTAGATACATAAATGTTTACCATTGTGTTACAATTGCCTACAGTATTCAGTTCAGTAACATGCTGTACAGGTTGGTAACCTAGGGGCAATAGGCTGTGCCATATAGCGTAGGTGTGTGGTAGACCATACGCCGTAAGCTTGTGTAACTACACTCTATGATATTCACACACTGATGAAATCACCTAACAGCTGACACATTTCTCAGACTATATCCCTGTTGTTAAGCAACACATGACTGCAAATCCAAGAGAGCAAAGGGGAAGCTTGTATGTTTAGTTTGCTACTATATCTGCACTTCCTGGAAAAATGCTCAGAGCACCATGCATAATCTGGAAATCTTTTTCAAATATATGAAAAAAAAGCCAGAGTTCCAGTCCAAATATCCAAGGTAGTCAGCAATTGCTTCTTCTTTTCAGTTTTAGAATCTCTATAGGCATAAGAAATCTGAAACCCTGAGGGTTTATTTCGATAATCCATGAAAATCTGAGGTAGCATATGATGTCTTTTCTTTGACCCTACATTCACTCTGGTACTAGAATTCTCAACATTGCAAAATTCAACTCTCTTCAAGCATCTGGATCACAGTCTGAATTTGAGTCCCTCACTTTATCTTTGCCCACCTAGCATCTAATGTTCCCAAAAAGAAATGGCTTGATTGGCTCAATCAACTATGAAGCAGAGTTCCCATACTAAGGTAGACACTCTCCAGCCAAAGTCTACCAGGAACAAACCTAGAACTGGGCAAGCTGAGTTACTTGTTCTTGCAAAGGGAGAATGCATGCCCATAAGGAAATGTGGGGCATCTCAGAGAGTGTTAGAAAGGACGTTCATGGGATTTGAATGGGTGTTAGGTAATTTGAGGGAGGTATCAAGGAAGCAGGGCTTTGCTCTGGATTGGATGCTCTCAGGAAGTGGAGGGTAACTCTATGATTGGGTATCTTAAATCATATCTAGAATAAGGGAAGACTAAAAATGAGGCCAAGTCTGTAATTGACAAAGAAGCACCCCTCACTCATATTAGCTGGGAGAGGGGAGGTTTGGTATTTTATGGTTTACACAGTGAACCAGTAATGATGAATACAGTGTTTTCATCTGTGCTTAAATAAGATTATAAAGTTTGTTTTTTGTTTTGTTGCTTGTTTGATGTCACTTCTTCACACTCAAAGAGTGATCCTATCTGATGTTAGAATTCCCAGAGACCTGAGAACAACATGCCTAGCGGTGAATGCCAAGTCACAGAGACACAGCTGTGAGAATCAGGCCAGTTCCCCATGTCAGGGGCTGCTTTTCTTTTTCTCTCCAGCTGCCTCAGAGATGATTGCCACCCCTACCCCCTTTCCAGCCCACATGTGGTTATGTTTAACTTCTGTCTGCTCATAGATCCAGCATGTAGCAAGGCTTCATGCATGCAGCAAGCTTCCATTCCATGAATGCTGCAAAAACCACCATATCTTATCCCAGAAGTATCTCAGCCTCCTTCCTCCCAGTGTGGCTATAGGTGTGATAGGTCCCTGAAGCTTCCTGGACATCTAGTACAGAGGTCCTGACACTAGTAGAGAGAAGACTGCAATGGTCTGGGGCAAGATGGTAAGGGACTAGACACTGTGGACATGGAGAAGCTGGAGTCAAGAGATATTTGAGTGGTAGAATTCATAAGATTATCAGGGAGAGAAACTGAGGACTCTGACATTGCTATCTTAGGAGGCTGGGTATTAGTGATATTATTAACCAAGGTGAAGCTTATAAGTTCACAACAGATTTTACAGGGAGGTGATCATTTCTGTTTGGGACATATTCCATTTAAGGTGCTCAATGCAGAGATGACTTATAGGCGGTAGTATATAGGGGACGGTTTAGCACTGGGACTCATCAACATGATGAAGGTGGGAGGGTCACTTAGATAGCAAGGGAGAACAAGTAGAATGAGAAAAGAAGCAGCTACAGAACAAACTCAAATAAGCAACTAGAAACAAAGAAAAACAAATATGGGGAAATTATCTAGAATGAAAAGAGACTAATAAGTGTATGCTTTTAAAAATGTCGAAGGCATCAGGGAAGTCAAAAACTGGGAAAACCAATAAGTAGTGGCCATTTCCATGCATTCATTTATTCAACAGGTATTTATTGGGCACCAACTATGTACCAGGGGCTGTTCAGGCCCTAGAAATAACATAGTGTGTTGGAGGATGAGGGGAGGGTAGGAGGGAGAAAACAAACAGACATTCCTGCCCTCATAGATATTACATAATAATGTAACCTATTTATTATAAGTACATTATGTAAGAGATCGGAAGATAGTAACTATTTTGAAGACAAGACAAAGAAGGAGATGGTCTGAGGTGGGGGTATGGGAGAAAGCTGAATTTTAGACAGGGTGCTCCTTCAACTGCGAAGTACAATTTAAACAAACATGGAGTAGGTGAATTGAATGATGTGGTTATCTGGGGAAGGTCAATCCAGATGGCAAGGAAGTTCTCAGTGCTGTCAATAGCTAGACCAACAAGAGAAGATTAGCCTTGCCTAGTGCCTTGCACATAGTAAATGGTCAATATATATTCAATGAGTTAACTAATGCAATGAGTATTCATGGAAGTAAGTATACAAATAATTGATTAGTTTGAGAAGTGCAATCAATATATAGGCATAACAGTAGGTTGACCTGAAAAATTAGAAGTATTTAGGAATAACTTCTTGATAAAACAGACATTTACGTGTTGTTACTTAACAATGTAAAAGGTCTCCTTTTGTTTCCTTTTTTTCTGAGAGTGATCATTAGGTAAATTTTGCAACAGATATTTGCAAGACTGGAATTTGGGCTTTTGTGGGGGAGGCATGGTATTTCTTTGTCCTTTTGCTTCTGTCCCCTGTTTTATCATAAAAGAACCCTCATATAAGTATTACAGTCTTATTCTGATTGACAAACAGCAGTAGGCAATGATTTCTTATGGCTGAGGTATCTAATATAAAGCAGATCTGTATACACATGCACATGCACAATTTATATCGAGGCCCTGATAAAAGTTAAATTGTGTCTTGATTTTTGAGAACTGAAATATCTGCTTTTCTGCCAGCACCACAGAGAGCTCAGGAATGATGGAAATGCTTTGGCTTTTAGAGAGGTGCCATTTCTTTGCAATGCTACCTCTTTGGGGAACAAATATAAAAAATAAAATGTGTCACTTTACATGATACAGAGTCTTTTTATTGTCACCTTCCTGGCTTTAAAAGCGAATGGACAAATCATAAAAAGACATATTGTAGATGCAAGTTCTGCTTTAGATTTAGATATTCTAATGGAGTATATAATTCAGTGAGTCTTTTCTGTGTCTCTTATTTCTCCCATTCCTTATCTATGGGCAGAGCGACCTGGTAATAAAATCCCAAACTGTGAATAGGGTGATTTACTTTTGGCTGGCAGTCTCTCTCAGCTTATACCTCTTGAAGATGATGATTTTCCTATCAACTTATTCCACAGGAGTATTGTTAAAATCCATCAGATTGAGCCCTGGGGATTTAATAGAAGTGGGTGTGTACACATATGGCTGTAATGACAATTTGCCAAATTTTCAGAGATCACAGTCACAAGGAACAATTATAAACAGTTTGCAGACTTAGAAACCAATACTTTAAAAATTAATGGAACCACAATAAGATGCCTTCACACTCCCTAGGATGGCAATAATAAAAAAGACAAACAATAACACGTGCCAGTGAGGATGTGAAGAAATTGGAATCTTCATACATTGTTGAGAATGTAAAATGAAGCAGCCACTGTGAAAACAGTACGACACTTTCTCAAAAAGTTAAACATAGACTTATCATATGACCCAGCAATTCCACTCCTACATATATACCCAGGAGAATTGAGAACATATGTCCACACAAAACTTGTACATGAATATTCATGGCAGAATTATTCATAATAGCCAAAAAGTAGAAACAACCCAAATGTCTATCAACTGATGAATGTATAAATAAAATGTAGTATATCGATATAATTGAATAATATTCAGCCACTGAAAAGAATGAAGTAATTATATATTATTCAACATAGACGAACCATGAAAACATGCTAGTAAAAGAAACTAGGCACAAAAGGTCAGATATTTCATGACTCCATTTATACGAAATGTCTAGAATACGTAAATCCATAGAAAGAAAAAAATTGATTGATGGTTGCCTAGGACTGGGAAGTTTGTGGGTAAATAGGGAGTAACTGCTAAGTGGTATGAGATGTTCGTTTCAGAGGTGATAAAACTGTTCTGGCATTAGATAGTGGTGATGGTTGCACAAATATACTTTAAAAATCATCAGATTGTGTACTTTAAAAGTATGAATTTTATGGAATGTAAGTTACATCTCAAAGTTGTTATTTTAAAATTTTTAAATCAAAGATTTAAAATTTGATTGAATATCATGACATAAAGGGATTATTGTTAATTCTTGGTATGATAATAATGTGGTTATGTTTTTTAAACATGTCTTATGGAGATAATCACTAAATAATTATAAATGTTTAATTAATGGCAAGTTTATATTGCTAAGGGGGTACCCTATTGCTGGACTCCCATCACATGGACATGGTGGCCGTGGACTCTAAATCCCAGATTCATGCTTCGATCTTGAGAAAATTTCTTTGATACTACAAAACTCAGTGTTCTCTTCCAGAAAGCAGAAATTGTTATAAGGATTGAAAACTCTTAGGGCAGTTATGAAAGCCAGTAGCTCATCAACAAATGGTCATTGTTGTTGGGAGTGGGAGGTGAAGGTAGTTCTTAACATTATTACATCAATTCCAAGACACATTTTTTTTTTTTTCATTTTAACAGCTCTGAAGCTAAGGTGCATCTACTAATCAGTGGCATTTTGTAGTTTAATTAAAATAATCTTGCTTTTTAAAAAATGTAGATTTAGAGGACACAAGTGCAGATTTCTTACATGCATATGTTGCATAGTGGTAGAAATTTTGCTTTCTTATGGTACATAAAATAAAGGAGCATCTTATATTAAATGAAGATAAGAATAGTTGTTTCATTCTTATGTTCCAAGCGATGGTTTAGGCACTGAGAATATAGCAGCAAACTGTAAAGACTAAGTTCTTGCCCATGGAGAGTTGACACTTTAGTGGAGTGGGAAGAGAGGGGACATAAATTAATAAATATTTACTGTGTCAAGTAGCTACATGTGTTATAAAAATTAAAAAGTAGAATACCTGCATGCAAAATGATGAAATTAGACCTTTGTCTTACACCATACACAAAAATAAACTCAAAAGCTGGACGTGGTGGGACACACCTATAGCTCCAGCTCTTCAAGAGGCTGGGGCAGGAGGATTGCTTAAACCAAGGAGTTTGGGGCTATAGTGCACTATGATTGCACCAGTGAATAGGCACTGTACTCCAGCCTGCACAATATAACAAGACTTTGTGTCTAAAAAGAAAAAAAGAACTCAAAATGGATTAAATAACTAAACGTAAGACCTGAAATCACAATACTCCCAAAAGAGAACATAGAAGAAAATGTCCTTGATATTGGCCTTGGCAACAGTTTTTTGGCTATTACACCAAAAGCTCAGGCTACAAAAGCAAAAATAAATAAATGAGACTTCATCGAACTAAATTTTCTGCACAGCAAAGGAAACAATCAACAAAATGAAACTGCAATCTATGGACTGAAAAACAATGTTTGCAAACCATACATTTGATAACAGGATAGTATCCAAAACTCATGCTGCTTAATAGTAGTAAAACAAATAACTTGATTTAAAAATGGGCAAAGGATATAAATAGACATTTCTCCTCAGAAAACATAAAAATGGTCAACAGGTATATGAAAAGGTGGTCAACATCATCAATCATCAGGAAAATGCAAACCAAAACTACTGTGAGTAATCACCACACATTCGTTGACATGACTATTGCCAGTCAAGAGATAACAAATGTTGGAGAAGGTGTGAAGGAAAGGGAACCCTTGTACATGGTTGCTTGAAATATAGATTAGTGTGGCCTTTATAGAAAACAGTATGGAGGTTCCTAAAGAAATTAAAACTGTAACTAACTACCATATGACCCAGCAATTTCTCTTCTGAGTATATAACCAAAGGAAGTGAAATCACCACCTCCTAAAGACATCTGCACTCCTGTAGTCACGGCAGCATTATTCCTAATAGCCAGGAACTGGACACAATCTGACTCCATCAATGAATGCCTAAATTGTTATGTATATGTATACATATATAGTGAAATATTATTCAGCCTTAAAAAAAGAAGATCCTGCCATTTGCCAGACATCAATAAACCTGGAGAATGTTATGCTAGGTGAAATAATCCAGACCACAGAAAGAAAAATATTGAAGCCTCTCATTTTTATGTGGAATCTGAAAAAAAAAAAATTCAAATATACAGATATACAGAGACAGAGAATAAAACAGTGGCTGCTAGGGGCAGGGGAAAGTGGGATAGAAATGAAGAGATCTAGGTTAGAGGATAAAAAGTAGCTGACATGGGGCATGGTGGCTCACGCCTGTAATTCCAGCACTTTGGGAGGCCAAGGCTGGCGGATCACTTGAGATCAGGAGTTTGAGATCAGCCTAGCCAACATGATGAAACCCCATCTCTACTAAAAAATACAAACATTAGCCAGGCATGGTGGCACACGCCTATAACCCCAGCTACTCAGGAGGCTGAGGCAGGAGAATCGCTTGAACCTGGGAGACAGGAGTTGCAGTGAGCCAAGATCGTGCCAGTGCACTCCAGCCTGGGCTACAGAGCCAGACTCCATCTCAAGAAAAAAAAAAAAAAGTAGCAGATATATAGGATGAACAAGTCCAGAAACCTAATGTACAACATGAGGGTTATAGTTTTAAAAATTGTACTGTATTAGGGATTTCTGCTAAATGAGTAGATTTTAGCTGCTCTTGTCACAACGAAAGGGTAACTAAGTGAGATGATGGATATGTTAATTTGCTTCAGTAGAGTAACCATTTTACTATTTATGTATCTAATAACCTCATGTTTTATACCCTAAATAAATGCAATAAAATTGATTTTAAAAAATAAAAAGTGAAATAAAGGGATTAGAGTGTAATTGGCTATTCTTTTATATAGGATATTCAGAGAAGTGTTCTCTGATTAGGTAATATTTGAGCAAAAACTGGAAGATGATTAAATAATCATTACTAAAATACTTTGTAAAACTTTGTAAAAAAGTAAAGAAGCATTTTCCTCATTATGCTGTAAAACCATCATATTCTTGATTAGCCCCTAGAAAAAAAATAATTGGCTCAGTCTCTGTCATTATGAAGTTTCGTGGGCTTGTCTAAGAGACAGACATGGAAACATTAATTGCCATGCAATATAATAGCTACTAATATAGTAAACTCTAATACCTCTCTAGAAACATATAGGAGGCAGACCATAATAGAAGGCCTCACAGAAATATAGTTTGAGCTGCAGACTTAAAAATATTTTTAATTAAAAATATTTTTAGAGAAAATGTATATACAGAAAAGCACGCACACACACACAAATCACCTCCATTGCATATTTTTTGTTTTGCTTTTTGCAATATAAAATGAGAAATAAAAGTCTCTCATTACCACCGGAGTTGGCAAATTTTTTCAGTAAAGGGTGAGATAGCAAATGTTTTAGGCTTTGCAGATCAGACAGTGTCTGTCACAACTATTCAACTCTGCCAATAAAGTGCAAAAGTGCCCGAGAGAATACATAAACAAATGAGCATCATTGTGGTCCAGCAGATGTATGATGACAAAAACAAGGCAGGGCTGGGTGCAGCTCATGCCTGTAATCCCAGCACTTTGGGAGACTGAGGTGGGCAGATCACGAGGTCAGGAGATCGAGAATATCCTGGCCAACATGGTGAAACCCCGTCTCTACCAAAATACAAAAAATTAGCCAGGCGTGGTGGTGCATGCCTGTAGTCCCAGCTACTTGGGAGGCTGAGGCAGGGGAATTGCTTGAACCCAGGAGGCGGAGGTTGCAGTGAGCAGAGACTGCGCCACTACACTCCAGCCTGGGTGACAGAGCAAGACTCCATCTCAAAAAAAAAAAAAAAAAAAGGCAGGCAGCTGCATTTGAACATAGTTTGTCAATCCCTGCCATATCCAGAAACTGGGTATAAGGAGTGCAGTGTATAACTCATTCATCCTATTTTAATTAAAACCTAAAGGATGAGTAAAAGAAGATAGTGGGTCACAGGAGGAACCGTATAATCAAGACAGATTGAAAGTCACACGTGTACTTACACTCATTAAAAAATTAAAAATAAAAAAATTCATGGAATATTCAGAGAATTGTACATAGTTAATATGGTTAGACCTGATTTTTTTTTTTTTTTTTGAGGCAGAGGTGGGAGGATAGCTTGAGGCCAGGAGTTTGAGACCTGCCTGGGCAATATAGCAAGACCCCGTTCTCCACAAAAAGAAAAAAAAATAAAAGATGGAGTCTCATTCTGTCACCCAGGCTAAAGTGCAGTGGCGTGATCTCGGCTCACTATAGCCTCTGCCTCTGCCTCCTGGGTTCCAGCGATTCTCCTGCTCAGCCTCCCTGTTATCTGGGATTACAGGCATGGGCCACCACACCTGGGTAATTTTTGTATTTTTAGTGGAGATGGGGTTTCACCATGTTGGCCAGGCTGGTCTTGAACTCCTGACCTCAGGTGATCCACCTGCCTCGGCCTCCCAAAGTGCTAGGATTACAGGCGTGGGCCACCATGCCCGACCAGACCTGATGTTTTATAAGCTAAATCCCACTGTTCCTGTGTAGTAATAAATTAATAACAGTCTTCTTGTATCTTACTGGGGGAATGAGGAAGAAATGACTAGAGACATTCCAATTTCAACTTTTTCCTCCATTGTGCGTTTTGAGTCTAAGTTACCTGTGAGTGAAAGAAGTGTTCATACTTCCAATTAGAGTCATTTTCTAGTGTTCAGATGTGAACAAAACAAGCATTACAGCTTTAATATCCTAATTTGCCCCTTGGCTTCAACTGTATTTCTAAAGATCTTTGATCCTGACATGGGTTTTTAGCTCTGCTATATCTACTCCCAAATCTTAACACTCATTAGCTTATCTGAAACCTATTTTATTGCTGTTTTTTTTTCACACTCAAGCGAGATGATCTGGAACCTTCTGAGTGATTCCTGTGGCCCTGCATATCTGTGCCAACAGTTTATTCCCAGCAACCCCTAAATTTTTCTCCCGCTACCAGAATGGCAAATTATGTAAACACAGTCAAGTAATGATGTGCATCACTTACCAAGAAAATCTCTCAATAGGAAAATGAATTCAAGTAGCTGAGCTCTTCAAGGACCTTTTAGAACCGTTCTGATGTCTTTGGGCAAATATGTGTATTATCTCTTGAAATAGCTGTGCCTGATATGATGGTGGCAGTTCAGGCACCAGAGGCAGACATGGATTTGAGTTCTAGCTACCTATAACTATAGTAGTTTGCCCTTCTGTGCCTCATCTGTAAAATGGAATATTTGATTACTTCACAAAGTTGTGATATCAAAAAACAATTAGGTGAAAGTTTGGACTGGTATCCAGCAGGTCACAGGGGCATAATGTGTTAAACTCATTCATTGTCATTAATTAATATGTCCTCCTATTCACAAAGCTTAAATATAGCTGTATGTACCAAAATATGAAAAAAAAATCTGGACTGGTTGTGGTGGCTTACGCCTGTAATCCCAGCACTTTGGGAGGCTAAGGAGTTCGAGACCAGCCTGGGCAACATAGGGAGACCCACTCTGTCTATTTATATATACATTTAAAAATCTGTCTTTATTCATAGGTGTAGAATGATTTGATGCTTAAAGTAACTAAAACACTTTGGGATTTAAAAAATTACAGTATCATTTAAATCATCTTGAAAAAGATAAGATGAAAAGGGGGCTGGTAGAGGAGAAATTAAAATAGCATTCCTACCCCAGCTTCCTTTGATTCAGTATTTCATCATAAGTCTTAACATACTCATAATTTTCAGTAGTATATTATTTATTTCTAGCCCAACTGTCACTGCTCTTGCTTTTTTCTCTTCTTTCATTCTGCCTTTAACTCATGTTACTTTGCCGTATTTTATGTTCATCTGTAAGCTCCCTCAAACCCTTTTTGGAACACAGAGGGATATAAATAAAATAAAATCGTGTGTGCTGGACATGGTAACTTCAGAAGGAGGGCCCAAGAAATCGTAACTCTTCACAGTGCCTAACCCATAGTTCCAGCCCATAATTTGTAGCCTGTTGGGCAACAAAACCAACATTTGCCTCTTCCTAAACTTCTTTAATTGTAAAAATTATAGTTGCTACCATCTATTAAGTACTTAATATGTGCTCTGTGCTTGCTGTTAGTCTAAGACCTCTGTTTATTCATTTAATTTTCCCAATAATTCTAGGAAGCAGATAATTATTATTATCCCCAATGAACAACCAAGGAAATTGAGTGACAAAGAAATTTAGTCCGTTTCTCAAGGTCAGGCACCTGCTAAGTGGTGAGCTAGGGTCCCTCTGAAGGCAGCCTGACTCCGAACCTGTTTCTCTCTTAGCCACTATGTAATACAATTCATAGGGGAATTAAAAAGTCCTCATAAAGGTCTTAGAATTTTTTTTTTTTTTTTTTTTTTTATGAGATACGGTCTCGCTCTGTTGCCCAGGTTGGATTGCAGTGGCATGATCTTGGCTCACTACAATCTCCGTCTCCTGGGTTCAAGCGAGTCTCCTGTCTCAGCCTCCTGAGTAGCTGGGATTACAGGCACATGCTACCATGCTCCACTAATTTTTGTATTTTTAGTAGGGATGGGGTTTTGCCGTGTTGCCCAGGGTGATCTCAAACTCCTGGCCTCAAGTGATCTGCCCACCTCAGCCTCCCAAATTGCTGGGATTACAAGCCTGAGCTGCTGCACCCAGCTGGTCTTAGCAACACTTTACAATTCTTCCTTGATTTGGTTTTAGCCTCATAGATATTGATAAATCATCTACAAAGCCATTCTCTTACACTCTATTATAAGTTAATTTTCTGCCCTTAAAGTTGTTCTTTTTCTTTAAAAATAATAAAAATAAGAAAGTTGTCATTTATTCTTTATCAATATATTTTTCAAAAATTTCAATACAGATTTTACATGGCTAGGAAGGAGAAAGAATGAGTGAAAATAGCTTGCTCTTTCAAACAGTCAGGTCAATTCAACAAAATATTCACAGAGACATCACCATGGCAGACCAAATGACAGCTCCTGGGGCTATGCAGAGTAGGGCTCTTTGGCTTCATGGTGCCTATGTCCAATGGAGGGTCCAAATATTAAACATGAAGTGACGTCTTCATTCATTAGTGCTGCTATAACAAAATACCACAGCCTGGGTAATTTATAAAGAAAAGAAATGTATTTTCTCACAGTTCTGGAGGCTGGTAAGTCCAAGATCAAAGTACTGGCTGGTGAAGGAGGTCCCAGTCTCTCTGCTTCCAGGATGGTACTTTGGTGTTGCAACCTCCAGAGGGGAGCAAAGCTGTACCATCACATGGCAGTCGGCAGAAGGACAAGCTAACCAAATGCTTTGCAAAGCTTCTTTTATAAGGGCCTTAAGCCCATTCAGGAGGGAGGAGTCCTCATGGTCTAATCTCCTGCTAAAAGTCCCACCTCTTAATCCTATTTCATTGTCCATTAATTCTGAACATCTGAATGTTGGAGGGGACATATTCAAATCCTGGCAAGTGATAATGTTATGAGAGAGAGAATGGTAATAACTCAGGGTTCTCTGAGAGCCAGGGGATGGGTACTGTACCCAGATGAGTAATTTAGGATAGTACTCATTCCCTCAGGCTTCCCACTGAAAAGGTTGCCTTGGTTGAGGTCTTTTGAAAGATGTCATGAGAGATGAAGTGGAGGCTTTCAGGGTATTGCGTTTTAGTCAGCTCAGGATGTCATAACAAAGTGGCTTAACAACAGAAATTTATTTCTTAAAGTTCTAGAGGCTGTGAAGTTCAAGATGAAGGTTCCAGCATGGTTAGTTTCTGGTGAGGGCTCTCTTCCTGGAATGTAGACAGCTGCCTTTTCACTTGTGTTCTCACCTGCCAGGGAGAAGGAGAAACAGTGAGTTCTCTAGTTTCTCTTCTTATATGGACACTAATACTATAAGATCAGGGTCCTACTTTTATAACCTCATTTAACCTTAATTACCTCCATAAAGGCCTTATCTCCAAATACGGTCACATTGGGTGTTGAGACTTCAACATATGAATTTTGAGAGACACAAATATTCAGTCCATAACATATGAGTAGGGGGAGGGAGGAGTGACAGGGTTTGAGCATGGAGGGGTTTTAGGAAGAAAATATAGAACTGAGACCCTGTCGATTTCAAGGATCTGAACATAATTCCATAATTAAGGTGTTTGGATACTACAAGGTTAATGAGTTCAGCAAAAGTTTAGGCTTTATCCAAAGAGCAACAATGATGAGAAATCATAGAAATGCTTTACCACAGAAGGGACACAACGTCATATAATTCTTTAGAAGCCTTATAATAGTAAGGAGGATAGGACGGGGCAAGCTAGAAGGCAGACAGTTGAGGAGATTGTAGTTTCAGGCTAGAGGCACTGAGGGCAGAAAGGAGTGGGAAGATTAGGGAGAGATGTTTAGGGGGTCAAAACAGCAGGATTTTGAGATAAATTCAACTCTGTGAAAGAGGGGAAGGGAGAGGTGTCAAAGATGGTGTCCAGGCTGCTGGCTGGGTCCTCCCCAGCACTTGGTGCTCCAGGAGAGAGGAAACAGGCATTAGATATAGAACACAAAAAGAGAATTGTCTGTGTCCCAGGCAGCACAGTGAGAAAACTCTCCCCTGCTTGCTAAAAGCCCCAAGCATAGCTGGAATCTCTTAACGGCCAGAGCTTTCTGTCACTTAGCTTGACTTTTATAGCCACCTTTAAGTCTTAAAGTTTAAAAACTAACGACGCCTCACTGGTGTCTATTTATCAGCTTTCACCAACTTCCCCATAGGCTCATGTTCTGAGTATTCATTTTATCTTCTTTGGTATATTCCTCTAAGTACATGGAGACCCAGGCTATGAGAAACAGACCTCTGTGATCTTGTCAGTGGATATTGATTAGCTGAGCAATTGGGAAGCCAGGAGATCTGAAATTTATTTTCCAAAATGTGTCTAGATTAAAAAGTAGTTAAATATAATAATAAGAAGTAATGTTTATTCAGTGTTAGCAGATATCAAGTACTAGGCCAAGACGTGTGTGTATGTGTGTGTGTATGTGTGTGTGTGTGTGTGTGTGTGTATATATATATACATATATACACACACATAATTTAATCCTGATAGCCACTCTCTAAGTCATATTATCCCATCTTACAGATGAAAACATTGAGGTTTTGGGTTTAAATGATTTGCAAGTGAATCTCACAGCTGAGAAGTCAAATCCAGGCAGACTGACTCATAATGCTCAAATCATAATGTTTATTCCATGTTGTGTCTCCAATTTTGCTTTATGATAGTTTAACAACTGAGAATTTTAAACATTTTGTCCATTAAATTGTAGCATATGTATTGTGATTTAAAATAACTTTCTTATTATATTAATAGAGACTCATTGTGAGAAACTTGAAAAATATAAGGAAAATAAAAATCATCCGTAATCTTATCACCTGAAGATAACTATTATTACAATTTTGATGTATTTCATGCCAGTATTTTTGTACTTTTTTATAGTTGAGATCAGTGTTTATAAATTATAATCATGCTTTTTCATTTAAATTATAAATATAATCATTTCTCTGTGCTACTCAGCATGATTTACAAATGTTATTTTCAATGGCTGTAAAATATTTCATTACATGGATGTATTATAATTGATGTAACCATTGAAGCATTTTTGAACATTTAGCTTTCTTCCTGTTTTACTACTATAAATAATATATTTAATATTTCAAATTATTTCCTTAAAAAATAATCACTAGAAGTATAATTATTGCTTCAAAAAGGGTAGGCACAAAAAAAAGCAGGGGTAGGCACATTTTGAAGGCTCTTATTACTTTCCAAAAACAGTGAAACAGTAGACACTCAGCCGGGAATAAAAATTCCTGTCTCACTATAGCCTTACCAGCACCAAGTACTATCACTTTGATATCTTTATTAGAAATTTCATTTAAAGTCCTATTTCCTTGAGTACAGACAACATTTAACATTATTATATGCCCTTGAGGTTGCTTTTATCTTTTCTTGAATTTTTTTCTTTTCCTGTTGCTTATCCATTCTCTTTTCATTCAACAAATATCTATTGAGCAACTATTATGTGCTAGGCTTTATCTAAAACTCTGAAAATAGAGTAGTAAAGGAGATAGGCATGATTTCTGCTCTTGTGGTGCTGATAGGAGAAGGCATATAATAAATGAATTAAAAAGTTAAGAAAAAATCTGACAGTAAAAGAGTTTCGCAGGCTATTTACTTAAAAAGGGTAATATGGGCCAGGTGCGGTGGCTCATGCCTGTAATCCCAGCACTTTGGGAGGCTGAGGTGGGCGATCACCTGAGGTCAGGCATTTGAGACCAGCCTGGCCGACATGGTGAAACCCTGTCTCTACTAAAAAACACAAAAATTAGCTAGGCATGGTGGTGGGCGCCTGGAATCCCAGCTACTTGGGAGGCTGAGGCAGGAGAATCACTTGAACCCAGGAGGCAGAGGTTGCAGTGAGCCGAGATTGCACCATTGCACTCAAGCCTGGGCGACAAGAGTGAAACTCCATCTCAAAAAAAAAGGGTGGGGGGGGGGTGGCGGTGGGTAATAGGATGAAGCATAAAGCAGAGTTCTTGAAGTTTTCATTCTCAAGAACACTTCACATTCTTAAAAATTATGGAGAACCCACTGTGGGTTATGTATACATAGCAATATTTACAGTATTAGAAATGAAAACTGAGAAATGTGTAAAACACAAGAACACTCAAGCACACATTCCATTATCCATCAGAGAGATGTGATCGCCCATCATATAGTCCCTGGAAAACTCTACCGTACACTTGGAAGAGAGTGAGAATGAAAAGGCAAAGAATGACTTGGTATTATTATAAAAACAGTTTTGATCTAACAGACCCCCAGCAAAAATCCTGGGGAATCCCTGGCATCTACAGGCCATATTTTGAGAACCACTGTGGTAGGGAATGACCTGCTACTTTGGACTGGGTGTCTAGAGGAGGTCTCTCTGAGAATATGACATTTAACCCAGGATTCAAATGATGATAAAGAACTGTAGTGTGGGTTGGGCGCGGTGGCTCACGCCTGCAATCCTAACATTTTGGGAGGCCAAAGCGGGCGGATCACCTGAGGTCAGGAGTTCGAGACCAGTCTGACCAACATGGTGAAACCCTGTCTCTACTAAAAATACAAAATTAGCTGGGCATGGTGGCACATGCCTGTAATCCCAGCTACTCGGGAGGCTGAGGCAGGAGAACCGCTTGAACCCAGGAGGGGAAGGTTGCAGTGAGCCAGTCTGGGCAACAAGGGTGAAACTCCATCTCAAAAAAAAAAAAAAAAAAAAGAACTGTGGTGTCAATGTGTGAATGTCAAAGGGAAGAACTTTCTGGTGAAAAGGTATAGCATGGGTGAAAGCCCAAAGGAGGGAATGGGCAGAGTTCGTTGGAGAAACTCAGTAAGACCATTGTGTCAATCTTAATAATATGTCTTTCTATAGGATTTTTAAGAGAAATTTTACTATATGCAGTTTTAGATTGATAGACCGAACTTAGACCCCACACCTTCAGAATGATATACCTCTTATTCGTTAATTAGAGAAAGGAAAGCAATAGAATCACTTTTGTCCCAATGGGTAAGCAAGGGCACATGGTGATGAATGTGAAGTTGAATTTGCTCACATTTAGGAACTCAGTACCCAACACAAAGGTTTATAGCAACATTTAGTATTCATTTCACGTAGTTGCCTTTGTTAGCTTTTAAGTCAAGAACAGTTGGCAGGAAAATTCCCCCTTTTTTATCTTAGTAAAACTTAGATCTCAATCAAGTTTCTCTTTTATCAGACAGAACAAGATGTGGACAAACCAGGCTGCTGCTGCACCCTTCATGAAGCCAAACTTACCTATATGCGTCTCAGCATCACTCCAGAAATTAAAACAAACAGAATGCCATTAGCCCAATGACCTGCCAGCATTTCAGTTTAGGATCTAATGCAAGATTTTCAGTAGAAAACTAAATATTAGGATAACAATGGGACACCAAAATTAAGCACTAGTCTGCTTTGGTGCTTGAGGTCTACTAGGCAGATACAGACCAAAAACACAGACACCCCTGGAGCCATGGAATGTTAAAAACCACCCCAAATTCCAGCCATTGCTCTTATGACCAAAGAAGCCAAGGGACCAGTCTTACAGTTTTTGCATACATGTATTTTAACTAATTAGCAACACGTTTCCAGGGCTCTTGTTAAATATAGATTCCTGGAACCAGCCTCGGCTCTACAGAGTTGGAATCTCTAGGGAAGAGCCCTGGGAATCCCTCTTTTAAGTAACTGTTCTACTTGATTCTTATCAAGCAAGTTTGATTACACCGACTTAGTTCTTTTGAACTGTTCACCAACAATCCCTACCTGCTATTATAAACCTGGCCAGCCACCAGGGATACCACTGCAGCAGGATTTCCTGGAATTCTTGATAAGAATCACCTATTTGATTAAATACAGTATTCCCAGACCCAATCCTACCAGGTGCATTAGGATTTTCAGTAAAGAAACCTGGACTCTACCTTTTAGTGACACCTCTGTCATTCCTACCACCAGGCAAGTGCTAGAAACCCTGAAACGAATTATACTTGAATCAAATAGTAAACAAAGTCAGTGAAGCTGAATATAAATAATTTTGTAATTCTGAGCTTTCCAAGTATGGTTCCACTTAAATCACATCATCAGATGGAGGCATTCTATGCTTCCATTTATATAAAGCACAAAACAACCAAAGCTAATGTGTGCTGTTAAAAATTCAGAAAGTGATTAGCCTTGGGGGCTTGGTGATTGGAAAGAGACAGTAGGCTGCTTTCTCTGGAACTGTAAATGTTCCCTTTCTTTATGTGGCATTGGTTTAACAGGTATGTTCTGTTTGCAAAACTTCATCAAATTATATGTGTGTAGGTGTATATATTTAATGTATAGTGTGTGTGTATATATACACACCTCTGTATATGTACATACAGATACATCAACAAAAATGTTTTTCAGAAAGATTTAAAGGTGGAGGCATTCTAAAGTTTAGTTGAAAAATAAACACATATATGGCAAGAGTGGCTCCTAAATCAGCATTTTTATCAATATTAATGATATTCAACCCAAATAAATATGGATTTAAGATTATGTGTTTTACCCCTGGAAAAATAAAATGCCTGCTCTAAGCCCTGAGGGCTCCTGTTTCTGGGAGATAAGGTTTTCCTAAAGTTCAAGTTTGATATCAATCTTTGTATTATTTTAAGTATAGAAAAAAAAATTCACAAATTTGGACACAGAAGCAAAATCTCTACCTCTGAATTTGGGGCACCAGATGGCCGAACACCACTTATTTATTTTTAGCCTCTTGTGAAAAAATTAGTGCCCAACAACTGAATGAACTACTTTTTTTTAAAATTTTCCACAAAAATTTAAATTTATTTTTAAATCGCCTAATTAAAACAATGCAAATACAATTTTGGAATACAAAAAGATATAAAATCTTAAAACTATACAATTATTAAGATTTTTGCCTATTTTACTTTTTAAAAGAGGTGTGATTTTTACCTGGCATATTAACTATAATTAATAATTTGTGTCCTGCTTTTTAAACTTAATATATAATATAATTTGCTTATTTAATTATGCTTATGGTTTATTTTCTGCACCCCTCCTTCAACTAGAATATAAGTGTTACAAAGATAGGACAAAGGTTCATGCTTATTTTGTTCAGTGATATCTTTCAAGTGCTTACAACAATACCTGGTACATTTAGGTGCCCAGCAAATATTTTTTGTTGATTAAATGTTGAGCATATTATATATGTGTGTATATATTAAACGTTGAGCACATTATACATAAAAAGATATATGTGTGTATATAAAAAGATATAAGTGTATATATATACACACACATATATATCTTTTTATATTGCTATAGTTTTCCAACTTTTCTTTCAAATAAATTTTATTCTTCACTCTTGAGAAGAGTAATGTTGGAAAAAAAAATATTCCTACTCAATGTTCTACATTTAAGATTTCACAAGACCATCTTATCTTTAATACTTTTTAAGTCAGAAACTGGTTGCAAATTCGAATGATTCTAAGCTTAGCCAGTTAAATAAGTGATCATCTGGGGTGTGAAAGAGGGTTGCAGTAAGGAGTGGTGGGATCTGTAGAAAACTTAAGAGTGTACCTCCCACCATATCCAGAAGGGGCAGCAGCCATTCATCTCTAGCCAATAACATCCATGCAAAAATTAGAGTCCAGTGCCCACCAGGTCATTTGATTTTTCATGAGAAGACAGAAATGTGAAATTTTACCTGTGTGCTTCTGATCTTCAGTATTGCCAACTAAATCTAATTTTTATAAAACTTTGCACAAATTTACACACCCAGCCTAACAAAATAAATCCCAGGGTACAATGAGATACCATTTTACATCCATCAGGATAGCTATTATTAAAAAACAAACAAAAAGCCTCCAGAAAATAACAGGTATTAGTGAAGATGTAAAGGAACCCTTGTGTTTAGCTGGTGGAAATGTAAAATGACACAGCCTATGGAAAATTGTATAACAGTTCCTCAAAAAATTACACACAGAATTACCATATGATCCAGCAATTTCACTACTTGGTATACACCCAAGAGAGTTGAAAGTCTCTAAGAGGTATTTGTACACCTGTGTTCATTGCAGCATATTTATTTATTTATTTATTGAGACAGGGTCTCATTCTGTCACCCAGGCTGGAGTACAGTGGCAGAAGCACAGTTCACTGCAGCCTGGACGTCTCCAGGCTCAAGCGATCCTCCCATCTCAGCCTCCTGAGTAGCTAGGACTACAGGCACACACAAGCATGCCTGGCTAATTCGTTGTTGTTGTTGTTGTTGTTGTTGTTGTTGTTATAGCAAAGGGGTTTCGCTGTGTTGCCCAGGCTGGTTTCCAACTCCTAGGCTATAAAGCAATCTGCCTGCCTTGGCATCCCAAAGTGTTGTTTTATAGGCATGAGCCACCGCACCCAGTCAGGTTTATTCACAACAGTTAAAACATGGAAGCAACCTAACTGTTCATCAACAGATGAATGGGTAAACAAAATGTGGTATATACATACAATGGAATATTATTTAGTCTGAAAAAGGAATAAAATTCTGACATATACTGCAATATAAATGAACCTCGAAGACATTATACTACACAAAATAAGCCAATCACAAAAAGACAAATATTGTATGATCCCACTTATATGAGGTAGCTAAAGTAGTCAAATTCAGAGACAGAAAGTGAAATGGTACTTGCCAGGGGCTAGGGGTGAGGGAATGGAGAGTTACTCTTCAATGGGTACTGAGTTTCAGTTCGGAATGATGAAAAGTTCTGGAGTTGGATGGTGGTGAGGGTTGCACAACAACGTGAATGTACTTAACGCCACTGAACTATACACTTAAAAATGGTTAAAATGTCAATTTTATGTTCTGTGTACTTTACCAAAAATAATCATCACCATCCAGTGAACCTACCTCCAGTGTGAAACTCCTCCTCCAGCTGTCTATGTAGATTATGTATCAGAAAACTGGCTTCCCATCACTTGTGCAGTTATTCGCATATGTGATTGCAATGCTTTTGTCTTTTGTGTTTTGGTTTGCTATACGGAGTAGCCTGCCCCAAAAGCAAATGTATCAGTAACAGTAAGACAAACACTAGACCAGGATATTGTAGAAGAAATTGAAATGCTGACTCCATCTGGACTTTTACCATACAACATTTAAAAGCCTTTGAATCCTATTATTTTCTGAGTATATTTGAGAGTATACAGCCTTTTAGAATCATTTGCCTTTCAAATTGCATTTCTGTAACAATCAATGATTGTACTTGAAACCCTAGGGAAGGTGTCTAACTTCTCCATTGTTTTGTCATCATTAAAATAGACACTAGTACTTGTAAACAAAACTAGCTAGAGTGTACTTTAAAATCATTGAATTAATATTAGTGTGTAAGTAGAAAAATCCAATTACTACTGTGGCTAATATCTACTGTCCTTCACATGGCTAAATCATACTTACAACCATTCCATGCTGTAAAATACTCTCAACAGGTACAAACTGAAAAGAGAAGCCCGTAAAGAAGGCCAAAATAAAAAACGAATACTTTTTTTTTTGAAATTATAGGGAAAGCAAAGGCATCAACCCAGTTAAACTTTCAGGTTTTTTTCCTAATACTCCAACTGAAAATTCCAAAGCTAATATTCCCATAAATGTATTCTCTATTTGTCACAAATTAGTTTGCTTCAAAACAGTAATACTAAAAAAACCGCAAATTCTGATTCCAGTTGACTTAAGAAGAAAGACAAAGTAAAAAGAAAAAAGTCTGTTAGACTACAACAAATTTGAACAAGTTCCCAAAGGGCATCTGAAATTTCATCTCCTTTTTTTTTTCTCCTGCTAGTTTCCCCTCACTCTGCCCAGAAAGTCCTAATTTTAGCTGTCAGCAAGAAAATGCTATACAGCTTTAGCAAATCAAATGCTTTTTTATTGGAGACAGTCTCTGGGGGGAATGGAGCTAACTGAAAGATTAGATGGAATTTAATTTTTAATCCAGAAATGTATCCTTAACAGGAGTCCTTTAAATAGCAGATGCCATCTTTTATTATTAATGTGGGTGTTAACCCCAAAGCATGTCACCTCCCAGAAGATTTCTGCAATTCCTTTAGCAAAATGACACTAAGGAAAGCCTGCCTCCTTTTTCGTGGCTGACCCACTGGGCATTTGCTGAGTTCAAAGAGATGAGAAAGGTACACATTCCTACGTTCTGTAGTGGCAGAAGGATCACAGAGAGAAAAGCACAAATTATCTGGCTTTTCTTCCCCTTTAATCTGTGATCAATTTAAATAGGTTACTTCAATATGTAGACGTAAGCAGAATATTTCTTTTCAAACATATTGGTTCACCTTCCTTCAGTATATTCAGAGCCTCTAAAACCAAAGAGAAAGATGACCTAAGATTAAACAGGCAGGCCACACATGGTGGCTCATGCCTGTAATCCCAGCACTTCCAGAGGCCAAGGCAGGCAGATCGCTTGACCTCAGCTGCTGGAGACCAACCTGGGCACCATGACGAAACCCCATCTCTACAAAAAACTTTTAAATGTTAGCCAGGCATGGAGGTGCACGCCTGTAGTCCCAGCTACTCAGGAGGCTGAAACGGGAGGGTGGCTTGAGCCTGGGAGGCAGAGGTTGCAATGAGCAGTGATCATGCCACAGCAAGTAGTATAAATTAGGTTTCTGGTTTGTTTTGGTAGGAATTAGAAATACATCTAAAACAGAATAAAGGTTAATAAATAGTTTTAATTAAGGTAGGGAGATTAAACAACTTCATGTTTAGAATCAAAAATGTGTTCCTGAACCAAACTGAATATTTCATTCACTTTGCTTATATGTTCTCAGAATGAAAAAGAAAAAACAGCAAATGAATCTCTCTCCACTCTCAACTTTGGAACAATATTTGTTTGAACCATATGTATTACCATTTTTTAGGTCAAATACAATTGATATTAGCAATTTCATAATGTTCAAGCTTCACATGGCTTTTCCAAATCATGAAATTTTTAAATATCTGAGCTAATACAGCTATGCAAACACCTACAGTATGATATAATGGACATCAGAGACCCAAAACGGGGAAGGGTGGGAGGAGGATGAGGGAAGAAAAACTACTCATTGGGTACAATGTATACTATTCAGGTGATGGGTGCACTAAAATCCCAGACGTCACCACTATATAGTTCACCCATGCAACCGAAAATCACCTGTACTCCTAAAGCTATTGAATTAAAAAATTAAAAATTTTAATACATATCTGAGTGAAGGTGCCTCCCACACTGTATATAGATAACCAGATGTTCCCTTTGTGTAAAGACCATAATGTCAATTGGAACATATTTAGACTCTGGGTTTTAAGAAGAATCACATGTGCTATTGGAAATATGCATGTGTATGTGAACTTCTAGTTTAAAGAATGTACCATTGTCTTGCTCTGCTAGTACAACAACTAATCACCACAATGTAGGGATAAGTAAAAAGTCAAGTAGTGCATCAAACTACAAAATGATCCTCAATGTTTCTTTTCAAATGCCTTTCTAAACATTCTGACTTATCGTTTGGCAGGCTAGAAGCAGCAGCCCTACCAGGGGTTAGTCTTGCCCTCACCCACTTGTGTCTCAGTGAATCTTAGAGAATGTCCTTTTGCTCAAAGGATATCAAAGGAAAGGATCAAGCCCTCGGTATTACTGTGAAATGTCATTTGCACACCACTTTATGTGTTAGTCGAATGCAAGAATGTGAAGTTCAACAAATGGAGCCTTCTATGAGGAATGCGATCAATGAGATTCCAGGCCCTCACTTACGCACACATGTTTTCAGTTGCTAGTGATTTATTTTGCTGATCCTTTCAATTTGTCAACCATGTGAGAATAGACTCTCAGTCTTCAGGATTCTAATACCAATCACATGGCTAAAATTAGAACCCCTGAGTTTGTGCTAAGTGCCTTTAATCTGTATAACTCTGGAAAATAAAAGGGATCTGAGGGCATGAGGGAGAGGTACAGAGACCTCCTCACTGATTAGATTGTCTCTGTCTAATCATTTATGGTTCCTGCTTCCAGAAATTAGAGTAGCCTGATCACTTATTTATCCTTCCTCTAATTCTGCCACTTGGGTGGAGATCCAAGTCACTCTTAATTTGTCTTATTTTAGCAACATATAATCTAGCTAATTTGCTCCTTAAGAATTAAGTTCCAAGTCAAACGTTACCCTTTAAGCCTAGATCTTGTTATGTCCAAACAGCCAGGAAAGTTTGGGGAGGGAAAGGAAATCTATCAAATAACTGGATGATTCATCTCAGAGAGCACAATATCTAAGCAGGTGGAAACACTGCATGAATCAGAAGCACTAATCTGTGTGCTAATGGACCATTTATTTGCATTTCATTTTCCTTGGGGAAAAAAAAAGTCCCACGTCAATCTTTCTAATTTTGAGTGCAATATGCATATCTATTGATATTTAAAGAAAAGAACTGCACACATACTGGTATTCATATCACTAAGCTGCATAATTGGTTTCTGTTTTGAAATAGAAAGGTATCAACTAAATGACTCACACAAGGTATTTCCAAACATTCATTTGATAAAATGATTAATACACTGCAAATATCTATTCAAAGTTTTTAATAAACTGGTGGATTTTTGCTAAACATTAAATGAAAAGAGGAGTCCAAAAGTTCAAACTGTATAAAATCCAGAGGTACCTCATTCCAAGAGAATAACAAGGCAGGCCTGCCCACATAGCAAATCCCTAGTTGTTGGGGTCCAGCTGTATGAATCAACACTGTACTGGCCCCAGCTGTCATTTGATGCCACTTATACTGATGCCACTAACCTAGTGGTCTGATCTGGCCTAAATATCAACAGGAAAATTTCTGGCTTCCATGGCTCCCTGGGACTTCCAGGACTCAGGCAGCACTTCCAAGAATCTCCACATTGGCTGGTTCTCAATTCACATGTGCGACTGGGGAGACTGAGGAAGAAAAATACTGTAGCTGCAAGTCTTTCCTTTTTTCTGCCATTTCCCAAAATTGAGTTTCCTGCTTTATCCACCCTGGTTTGAGAATGCAAGCTGGACAGAAAATGAAAGTCAATAACCAATTACAAAATATCCTGATTCACATAATCACAGGATTTTACTCTATTATTTTCAATGTTGTTTTGACAGTGACACCACCTTTGCAAACATGACAGCAAGAAAGTCTAGCATGGCTGACTCCATGTTGCTCTAGACTCACAAGCTGGCTGTCTTCACTCATTCCTGAGCATAGGCCAAACTAACCGTGGGAGGAATTTAGTTTAATTTTTAAAGCAAGGATAATAGTCCCTCACTAAAACCACTCCCCTCCTTGTTTAGAGACCACCTCTGTACAACTAATGAAAGGACAGAGATTATGATTACAGGAGGAGCCTGAATTCCGCAAAGATGTAGGCATTGTTTCTATAATCCCTTACTGCTCAGGATTCATGTGTCTAGAGATCACAACTTTTGTGACTTCCCCAATTGCTCCCATAGTTAGCAGCATCACTATTGCAGAACCTAAGATTGAGCTTTTCAGATTTTTTTTCAGACTGTTGCATTCCGGAAACTGAACCCACCTAGACCTGCGACTTATGGCTCAAATGGCCCTGTGGCCCCTCACCCAGATGCTGACTCAACACTCAAGGACCATTTTCCACACCCCCATAATTTCACCCCCAGCCAATCAGTAGCACCTGTTCCCTAGCCCCATCCACCAAAATTATCCATAAAACTCCTAACACCTGAGTTCAAAGGGTGACTGATTTGAGTAATAACTCCAATCATTCCACTTGGCCAGCACTGCATTATTTAAACTCTTTCTTTACTGCAATATCAACTCAGTGAATTGGTTTTGTCTGTGCAGCAAGCAAGAAGAATCCCTCAGGTGATAACAAATGCTTCTAAGAGCTGTTGGTACTAGGCTGATACTCAGAAATATAGTCTGACCTTCATGTCAGTGTTTTTGTAAGCCAACAATCATTAAACATCCAGTTTTGGAAAAATAATGAATATATTCACTGCTTACATTGGTTACTTCATATAATCATTCAACCTTATGACATAGGCAGACTTATTATTCCCATTTTAAACATGAGAAAACTGAGGCACAGTGAACTAATTGATCAAGGTCACTGTATTCATTTCCTAGTATTAGTTTTCCTTTTAAGCACCCAGTTCCACAAACTGGGTGCTTAAGACAACAGAAATTTATTGTCTCAAAGTTCTGGGTGCTGGAAATCCAAAATCAAGGTGTCAGTAGTGCCATACTTCTCTGAAACTTGTAGGGGAGTGGTCCCCAACCTTCTTGGCACCAGCGACCAGTTTTGTGGAAGCCAGTTTTTCCATGGACCAGACGGTGGAGGGATGGTTTCAGGATGATTCAAGTTCATTACATTTATTGTGCACTTTATTTCTATTATTATTACAGTGTAATATATAATAAAATAATTATACAACTCACCATAATGTAGAATCAATGGGATTCCTTAGCTTGCTTTCCTGCAACTAGATGGTCCCATCTGCAGTTGATGGGAAACAGTAACAGATCATCAGGCATTAGATTTTCATAAGGAGTGTGCAACCTAGATCCCTCACATGCATTGTTCACAATGGGGTTCATGCTCTGGTCTGTGGCCTGGGGGTTGGGGACCTCTGCTGTAGGGGAATCTTTCTTTGCCTCTTCCTAGTTCCTAGTAACCCCAGATGTTCCCTGGCTGTGTATGCATCATTCCACCCCTCCTTGTTCCAACCTAATGTCTTCTCATGGTTTTCTGCTTATGTGTCTCTGTGTCTTTTCATGGTCATCTTCTTGTAAGGATACCAATCATACTGGATTAAAACCCCAACCTACTCCAGTATGACATCATCTTAACTAATTATATCTACAACTACCATATCCCCAAATAAGGGCACATTCTAAAAAAATGGGGGTTAGGACTTCAACATATCTTTTTGAGGGGATGCAATTTAACCCATAAACGTCACATAGCTAGAAAGTAGGACAGTAAGGATTAGGATTCATATAATCTGCTGTCTCAAATGTAAGGATATGAAGAAGATAGTAGACAGAATGTTACATCACAGTACATGGAATATCCAAATTGAAAGACATCTTGAACATCTGACCCCTGCCTTAACCTCCTCTGGAAAACAAACATTCTATTGTTCGGTTAGTACTTTAGTTTACTCCCTTAAGATTCTGATGTATTCCTTTTTATACCTTTCAGAACTCAGAGCTATGGTTAATATGAAATTTCCATAAGACACATGAAAGAGCACTTTTTTTTTCGGTAGAGATGGGTTTTGCTATGTTGTCCAAGCTAGTCTTGAACTCCTGGCCTTAAGCCATCCTCCTGCCTCAGCCTCCCAAAGTGCTGCTGGGGCTGGCAGTAGCTAGGATTATAGGTGTGAGCATCATGCCTGGCCTATTTTCTTTACTAATAACAAGTAAACTTCAGCTAGTGCTTACTATTTACAGACATTTTACTAAATACTTTGAGAGCCTTGATCCATTAGATCATCACAATAATCTCATGAAGCAGGGATCATTATTGCTTTCATTTTATAGATATAGCCACTGAAGTGTAGAGAAATCAGTGGACTTGCCTAACGTCATTAAACTGGCTCTATACAATCTATCTCCAGAGCACAGGCTGTTAACTCTCCTGATCCTTGCCTCTCTCTTCCCAAAGTTAAAAACATGGTGACAATGTTCCAAGGTTGCACTGTCTGTTTGGTCACTGCCATTGAAAAAAAGAAACTCTAATTTGGTCACATAACCACCTTGGCTAAATCCTATTCTTCTAAATGTCTTAGTCTCACTAGTTATATATGTGATCAAATATAAAAATTATATGTAAAAAATTGTATAAAATTACTTTCACTTGATTGTTGGTCAATGTTTGATTAACTCAAGTTGAATAGAGCAAAATCCCATTACACAATCAATCCATTTATAAACTTCGTTAATTAAATTAGCTAAAGATTTTTAACTATATTTAGTCTGAACATTTTCTTTTTTCTTATTTTTTATTTATTTTATTTTATTATTTTTGAGACAGAGTCTGGCTCTGTTGCCCAGGCTGGAATACAATGGCTCAATCTCAGCTCACTGCAACCTCCTGCTTCCCAGGCTCAAGCACTTCTCCTGCCTTAGCCTCCAGAGTAGCTGGGACTACAGGTGAACACCACTGTGCCCAGCTAATTTTTGCATTTTTGGTAGAGATGAGGTTTCACCAGAACACTTTCTTTTTAAGTACTGCAAATATCTGACAAGGCAAAGTTACAAACTTAAGCAAATCTTCCTCTTATAAATAAGCTAAATTTACAAATAAAAATTTTAAGTTGTCTCAAACATTTGGGTACTATTTGTATGCTTACTAACATTTTCTTACACCTTTCTGCTGAAAATGTATAAGACTTTTAAAACATTTTCAAATTATAACAACCTCGATCCTTTTGACTTTAATACCTAAGTGTCACACTCTATTCTGTTATCTCCACATTAATTTCTTAATCTTCTCTGTTTGGAAAATCATTTCATTAATGAAACAGATTTGTCATGAAATGTGGAGAACATTTCTGGAACTGGAGATGAGGGATTAAGATATGGTTACTCATTACTGAGAGTTTTAAGACTGAGACATGAGACCAAGAGTTATGTTAGTCTAGGATATGCTCATCCAAGTTACATGAATATAATGAACTATCTTTTGTTTTTGGTTTTGGTTTTTTATTTGTTTGTTTGTTTGTTTGTTTTTGAGACGGAGTCTCACTCTGTCACCCAGGCTGGAGAGCAGTGGTGCAATCTCAGCTCACTGCAATCTCTGCCTCCCAGGTTCAAGCGATTCTCCTGCCTCAGCCTCCTGAGTAGCTGGGGCTACAGGTGCCCACCACCACACTCGGCTAATTTTTGTATTTTTAGTAGAAACAGGGTTTCACTATGTTAGCCAGGCTGGTCTCAGACTCCCGACCTCAAGTGATCTGCCCACCTCAGCCTCAGCAAGTGCTAGGATTACAGGCGTGAGGCACCGCACCTGGCCTAACGAACTGTTTTTAAAAGTCCTTGTGTCAACAAGAAACTCCAAGACCGTACCATATAGCTGGAGTATAGTTTGGTAACCTATGCCTCCTGGATTTTTATACCTTAAATAATTCATCTTTCATTCATTCGTAATATCTTCTAATTTAGCACCTGATGTTTGTTAGTAAACAATTTCCTTCTGCCTTTATTTGGATTCTGCAAATTTCTTCACTGCCTGATTAGACTATATTCTGATTTTTTTTTTTTTTTTTTGCCTTGAATAACTCTTGGCCACAACTCTATGTTCCTTTTTTTTTTAAAAAAAAAGAAAAATTGTTGACATATAATTAATTTACATACCATATAACTGACACAATTCACATGGACAATTAAATAGTTTTTAATGTTCATGGATATGTGCAATCATCACCACAGTCAATTTTGAAATATCCTTCTCATTTCAAAGAGAAATGCTGTACCCTTTAACTGTCACCGCCACACCCACCTGTCATATCCCAACCTTCCCTCAACCTTAAACAACCTCTAGCCTACTTTCTGTGTCTATAGATTTCTCTATTCTAGACTTTTAAATGATTGGAGTCATATACTATGTGGTCTTTTGAGACTGGCTTGGTTAATATGAATGAAACATGACCAGCTGGGGCAGGCCATGAAAACCAGGAGGTTTGATGCCAGAGAGAATTGAGTGTGATTTAGATTAGGGGACAAAAAGAGCATAGTTTTTCTAGCTATAAGTGGTGATTTGGGATAGGGATGGACAGGGGAAAAACCACAGTGTTACTAGACCGAGGTTGCAATCCTAATTGGGGTGAGTGATTGACTAACCAGAACTTAACAGGAAGATCCTGGAAATAAGAGAACCATTGATGAACTGGGAAAAACTCCTCACAGATCCCTAGACCAGTAGGATACTATTCATGCATTGAGAGACTTGTGAAGGGCTGGCAAAAAGCACAAGCAAGGGGGTAGTTGAGAACTGGATGCAAATTTAAGTGTTCCCCCATTCACACAATGTCACTTCTATATAAGATGGAAGCCTTATGGGCCTTGAGGTGTTTAAACACAACTCTACCAAATCAGTGGCTGACCACTAAACTGAATTATGTAGACCAGGGATGTCCAATCTTTTGGCTTCCCTGGGCCACATTGGAAGAAGAATTGTCTTTGGCCACACATAAAATACACTAATATTAACGATAGCTGATGAGCTTTAAAAAAAAATCACAAAATTCCCATAACTTTTTAAGAAAGTTTACAAATTTGTCTTTGGCTGCATTCAAAGCCATCCTGGGCCGCATGTGGCCCATGGGCCACAGGTTGGACAAGCATGATGTAGACACAGTGCTAACTTCTAGAAAGCCAGGCAAAAAAAAAAAACAACAGGAATAGAAACACTTAAAAGACATGAGCAAATGAATAATATGGGAGAAGCACATTCTGCTTTTAAGTCTAGGAACTTTATTAAAAATAACTAACATGGCCAGGCTCATGACTGTAATCCCAATACTTTGGGAGACTGAAGCAGAAAGATCGCTTGAGGCCAGAAGTTTGAAACCAGTCTGGTCAACATAGCAAGACTCTGGCTGTACAAGCAGCAACAACAACAACGTCCCCTCAAAAACTCAGGCTAGGTGTGTTGGCTCATGTTTATAATCCCAACACTTAGTTGGGTGGAGGCAGGAGGATTGCCTGAGCCCAGGAGTTTGAGATCAGCCTGGACAACATGGTGAGATCCTGTATCTAAAAAAAAAAAAAAAAAAAAAAAAAATGCGTACTACTCAGGTGTGGTAATGCATGCCTATAGTCCCAGCTGCTGGGGAAGCTGAGGTAGGGGGATTGCTAGAACCCTGGAGGTAGAGGCTGTAGTAAGTTTGTGATTGCACTGCTGCACTTTAGCCTGCGTGACAGAATGAGACCCTGACTCAAAACAAATAAAACAAACTCAGAATAGCTTTGATAATATATTATCTAAAATATCAACTTTTCAACCAAAAATTGCTAGTCATAAAAAGAAACAGGAGGATGTGACCTGTACACAAGGGGAAAAAACAATCAATAGAAATTAACTGTGAATGAGCCCAGACTCCAAAATTATCAGACAAATACTTCAATGGAGCTATTATAAATATGTTCACATAATTAAAGAAAAATATGTCAGCAATAAACCAATGAATGAGAAATCTCATTAAGTAGAAACTTTTAAAAATGGAAATTTGAGAGTTGAAAAATACAATAATAAAAATAGAAAATTTACTAGAATGAGTTCAACAGCAGATTTAAGATGGCAGAAGAAAGAATAAATCAATTTGAAGGTAGATCAATAGGAATTATCCAATCTGAAGAAGTAAGAAAAATAAAGTGGTCAGAAATCTTTAGGACAATATCAAGCATTACAATATATATATATAATGAAAGTTTAAGAAAACAGAAGATGAAAAAACGTCTAAAAATATATTTGAAGAAATAATGTCTGAGAACTCCCCAACTTTTTGAAACATATTAACAAATTCTACAAATTCTAAGAGCCCCAAGAAGGATAAACACAAAGTGATCTGAACACAGACATATCATAGTCAGACTGCTGAAAGACAAAGGGAAAATCTTGAAGGCAACAATAGAAAAACAGTGCATCAAATATAGGAAACAATACAATTAACAGTTGACATCTGAAATGATGGAAATCAGGAGATAGTTGAATAGGATATTCAAAATACTAAACAACACAGTGTCAACCCAGAATTCTATATCAAGGAAAACTATCTTTCAGAAATGAAGATGAAATAAAGACACCCCCAGATAAACAAAATTTGTGAGAATTCATTGATCTTCCCCATAAGAAATACCAAATGAAGCCTTCAGGCTAAAACAAAATGATACCAAATGGTAACCTGGAAGAGCATCAGAAATGGTGAATAGGTAGATGGATTTTTTAAACTGTGTATATGCATATAGTCTTTTCTCTTAATATTTTTTAAAACCATCAGATTGCATAAAGCAATAACACTAAGACTATATTGTCCAATTTATGACATGTACACATGTAGTATATATGATAATAGCACAAAGGTGAGAAAAGTTAATGGAACTACAGTTATCCCTGAGCCTACTTGGGGAATTGGTTCCAGGATCTCGTGCATATACCAAAATCCACACATACTCAAGTCCCACAGTCAACCCTCTGGAACCTGTAAAAACAAAATGTCAGTTCTCCATTTATGTGAGTTTCACACCCCATGAAAACTGTATTTTCTATCTGTGTTGGTTGAAAAAATTATATATCAGTGGACCCATGCAGTTCAAACCCATGTTGTTCAAAGATCAAATGTATATTGGCATAAATTTACTATATTTACTGGAAATAAGTCAATATTAACCTAAAATAAATCACAATAAGTTTAAGTCACATATGTCAATACCTAGAACAACCATATATAAACACAAATATACACACACAGACCCACAAATAACAAAAAATATAGCTAAAAATTTCATGAAGAAAGTAAAATGGCCTGATACATTTTTTTAATTTTAAAAAAATAAGTAAGGGGGAACACAGGAACAAAAAGACATGAGACATACAAAAAACACTGACAAAATTACAGGTATAAATCCAACCATGTTGAATAATTACATTAAATTTGAGCTAAACGTTTCAATCAAAAATCAGAGACTGTCAAACTGGATTTAAAAGGAGCTTCAACTATATGCTGTTTACACTTTATTTTTTACAATATTTTTTCTTTTAATTTTTTAAAAATAATTTTACAGAAAAATTGGAATGGATTAAGGCACACTTTAGATGGAAAGACACAAATAGATTGAAATTAAAAGACCATGCAAACAGTAATGGTATAGAAGAAGTGGCTATAATGTCATATAAACACAGACTTTAAGACAAGAAATATGTCTAAACACAAAGGGAGACATTTCACAATTATAAAAAGTTATTGCCTCAGAAAGATATAAAAAATTATAAATGTATATGTGCCTAACAACACAGCCCTAAAATACATAAAGCAAAAACTTACAGAATTGACAGGAGAATAGAAAATCAAACAATTTTAGTTGGAGATTTCAATAGTCATCTCCAGTAATTGAGAGAACAACTAGAAAGAAAATCAGCAAGGGTAAAAGGACTTACTTAAATAACACTATCAAACAAGTTGACCTTACTGGTAAGTATAGAACATGCCATTCGACAATACAATGAACACTTTCCAAGCATACATGGAACATATGCTAAGCTGTAAAACACATCTCAATTCATTTTAAACACTTGATATCATACCAAGTGCATTCTCTAAACACAATGGAATTCTGAGAAATCACCAGATAATTGAAAAATAAACATTACATTTCTAAATGACTCATAGGTCAAAGAAGAAATCACAAGGAAAATGAGAAAACATCTTCAACTGGATGAAAATAAAAACATAACTGGGTACGGTGGCTCATGCCTGTAATCCCAGTACTTTCGGAGACTGAGACAGGCAGATTGCTTGAGTCCAGGAGTTCAAGACCAACCTGGGTGATATGGCAGAGCCCTGTCTCTACGAAAAAAAAAAAAAAAAAACTTAAAACGTCAAAATTTATGAGATACAGCATTGGCCATGGCTAATGGTTGAGATGAATAGTCAGAGACCTGGAGAAAACACAACTGGAGAATTGATAGAAGGCATGATGGACACAATGTAAGAATATTCATGTCACATATGATTACAGCAGCAAGGAGGGTACCCATTAATTGATTAATCAATTAGATAAAATGACTCACCTTGTAGATGTCAAGTTCTCTTCCCAGCCAACGTCTTCTTATAAAATGGAATTCATGAACAAAGTGATCAGATTGCCACAATAGAGGTCATGCATGGGCTTAAAATCATTCATTTTGCCTCACCAAGGTCAAGCTGGCTACTGTCACTCTTAGGCATGTAAACTTTATCCTGAATAATCAACTCTGAGGCTCTGGTAATGCATTGCATGTAGGAGAACAAATTAGTCACTGGGGGCAGGTTTGATTACATGAGCTCCCTTTTATTATTTAAAAAAATAGCAACTTATCTTAACAGAAATAGATTTTCCTTCAGGATTTGGATTTACCTTCTCTATTCATAATGTTTCAGCCAAATGCTATATACTTCCCAAATGCCTTATTGCCTGTCACAGAATCCTACGTGATAATGTGGCTGTTCATGTAGGACAAAGCAGAAATACAAAGAACATCATTGCACACAAATCTCAATGTATATCTCAATATGCATCTATAATCATTTCCTTCGTCTGAATTAATAGAAGTGGAATTTTCTTGCCCAATAATTTGATATAATATATATTTAATATACATAGCCAAATTGTTCTCCAGAGACATTTTTATCACTCAACATTGCTACTACAAAATAAAAAACAGCCTCTTTCTCTTCATCTTCACCAACACTAAAAATCATTTCATTTAAAAAGACACAGTTTGCTGATGTAGTAGGAGAAAAATATAACTTATGCATTAATTTGTATTTTATTATTATGGCATTAAATAGATTTCTATGTTTATTAGTCATTTACATTTCTTTTTTTTGTAAACTATCTATTGCCCACTCTAGTTGAGGGTGTTTATTTTATTGATTTGGTAGCATGATTCTATGTTCTTTTTTTTTTTTTTGAGACGGAGTCTCGCTCTGTCGCCCAGGCTGGAGTGCAGTGGCACAATCTTGGCTCACTGCAAGCTCCGCCTCCGGGGTTCACGCCATTCTCCTGCCTCAGCCTCTCCGAGTAGCTGGGACTACAGGCACCTGCCACCACGCCCAGCTAATTTTTTTGTATTTTTAGTAGAGACAGGGTTTCACCGTGGTCTGGATCTCCTATGTTCTTTATCTCCCTCAATTAGTTGTTTGTCTTTAAGTTTTGACATGTAAAAGGTCAAAGATTCTATGTTGCCAATTCTATTCATGTTTTCTTTTAGCATTTCTTCCTTTGTGTGTAAATACACAGCCGTCTCCACCCTCAAAGTTATAAAAATACTCAAATACTTTATTTCCCTTCAAGTTTTTTATGGGTTCATCAAAATATTACTTTATGTTTCACCTAAAGTTTAAATATTGTGTTATGCATCACTATTGAGTAAAATAGTTTATTATATAGACTCAACTAAGAATCTATCTTATTACTCTGAAACAGTTAATACGTATTTTACAAGCTTAAAATAGAACAATTTGTGATGCTTTCTAATGTTCAAATCATAAATAGCTTGTATTTGCCACAACATATTGGGTTACAATATTTTCACTTTGTTCTTTCTTCATCTTTCTTTAAGGATTTGTCATATACCAAATTAACCCCAAGATAGTGTTCCTTCGGTATTTAATCTACTCTTTTTCACTGCAGATTTAGATAAATACAAATAATCCACCAAACTGAGGATTTAATCTACAACTTACTTATGCTTGAAAAGCTTATTTCTAAATTAATTTTGTGGCCGTATTTCCACACTCACTAAAAACAAGCAAAATGAAAATGGTTAGTAAAGTGTTCAAATTTCTTCTACCTTCAGCTCTATTCCTACAATTTTTTAAGAAATTATCAGTTCAGACAATAATTCGAGAGTTATATTCTTCTCTGCAAACAATGTTGTCCCAATATTTTGTTTTTTCTGGAAGCTTCCAAAAACTCTTTCAAGAAACTTTGATATCTTCTGGAATTTCTAACAGCTTGGAATTCATATTGATTTGATTCTACATCAGGTGTTCTTAAATATCTTTCCTCCTTAAATCAAAGACTGTAAAAAAATTGAATTTAAATAAGAATGTACTCTGTCATTTGAGATTATCTCTAAAGTAGCCCCCCATGCCACTTCATTGTCATGCAAATGACTTCTTTTAGAAAGAAACTATATTGCATACAGTATATGATTATATATATCATATATTCAATCATGTATTGTTGTGATCATTATGAAACTGCAAGGCTTGTCTTGCCAGATTTAAGAGATAAATAATTCTAATTAATACACTGCTATATATATTTTTTTTTTTTTTTTTTTTTTTTTGAGACGGAGTCTTGCTCTTTCGCCCAGGCTGCAGTGCAGTGGCGCAATCTCGGCTCACTGCAAGCTCCGCCTCCCAGGTTCACGCCATTCTCCTGCCTCAGCCTCTCCGAGTAGCTGGGACTACAGGCGCCCACCACCACGCCCAGCTAATTTTTTGTATTTTTTAGTAGAGACTGGGTTTCACCGTGGTCTCGATCTCCTGACCTTGTGATCCGCCCGCCTCGGCCTCCCAAAGTGCTGGGATTACAAGTGTGAGCCACCGCGCCCGGCCCACTGCTATATTTTTTAACTCAGCTTTATAGATTATGAAAAAAACATGCATAAATACTGCCAAGATATATATTTTCTTTTGCAAAAGCTTCCCTTTTACTCTGTTTTCAGAGAAGAAAAATAGGTACTTCTTGTTTTGGAAATGGAGATTGTCATGGTCCTTGTTCTCCTTACTGATCACAGACTTTTCTTTCATGTAATACATCTATCATTAGAAAATCATCTTTAAGATCATTCAAGCCAACAAGAAAGTGTCATAGTATCAGAATCACCACAGACATAGTGAAAGAACAGAAAATTATCTTAATTTGGTTTCTCTTAATTTAGCCACATTAATTCAGGCTAAAGTCATCTGATTTATGAGAGAATAGAGCTCACTTTTTTACAAACCTCTTATTTTGTTTCTTTTAATACCCTTTCCAAAACCAGTCTTTGAGAGAATACTAATTTTCTAAGTTTTATTGACTGAAAAATTTTCATTCTAAATTTATGATATACATATAATTAATCAAGAACATTACAAGACCACTGCTAAAAATTTATTGGTTATTCCCAAATTTATGACTGTAAAATTTTCAGATATGTTTTGCTTTTTCCAAGAGTTAAAATGATGACTTTTGATTTTATCATGATTTTTCAGTTAACTGTACACATTGAAATTTGGAGGGTTTTTTAAAAATATTTTTCAAATTCAAGTCACAGAAGTTTGGAGTTTTCCATTAATGACAACTTCATGATTTGTGCTATAGGGAATGCTTTCGGAGAAATCAGATTAGTTAGTGACATATTTCTATGATCTTTAATTGCATGTCTGACAATGTTTGCAAATAAGACTTTATTGCAGTCTTGGCTTGATAATGTATTTTCCTAGCCTACCTATCTCAGGGGCACATGGAAAGGGTACATTTGGAAACAGTGAAGTTTGAATCAAAGTAATTACACTTTAAAGATTGAGGATCTTTATTATAATTATAAAAAGCCAATAATATAGTTTATTATTCTCCTATTTCAAGTCTTTGACTTGTAATCCTATAGTTTGCTGTACTGATTTATTCCACAGAGTGCTTTGAAAAGGGCAGCATCAGTAATTTTCATTTACAAATTACTGTGTCTTATTGTCAGTATCTTCTAAAATATTATTCTCAGCATATGTGATTCATGAAGACAGGCAGATGGTACATTTCCCTTTGGCAAAATACATTAAAACTCTCATTCTGCCGTCCTTTTGCAAGTTCTTACTGTTATGAGCTCTTACTGTTAACAAATTGAGTGAGATAATGTCTTTAGGATTACGATACTTTGAAGAGAGAAGATAAATTCTTTTCTCTTGGTTATAGTTCAGTTACATTCACAGCAGCCATATATCACTGAAATGTTAAAGGTCGCATGAATACCAGCTCGTAGCATATGCTCTCTTCATTTGTTCTACACAGCTACAGTTATGCATTTAGCTGGCAAGTTAAATCACGCCCTTCTCTGTTAGGTCACTAATAGCATTCAGGGAAAGAAAGCTCCTCTGACTATCACCGTTAGGAACCATTTCGCAGACAATAGGGCCAGAGATTCAAAAAATCTGGGAGTCAGAACTAAATTATGGGAAGGCATGGCTGTCACCACACGAGAAATTTGAAGAAATAAGCAGTTATAAACCTCAACAATCTAAAGAAGCCTGAAAGCCTCATGTTTCTTTTCAGAAATGTATTTGGGAGTCAGTGTTTTCCCGTCATTTATCTGATTTTATGTTGGTTAATGACATAAAAGGTTAAGAATGTACATACAGATAAATTGCTATAACTCACTCTGTCTCAGGGCTGAGAAGCTTCCTGGTGACCTCTTAGACTTTATTCAAGCTGCAACAAAAACAAAATGAAGCCTCCATGACTTTCCAAAAAAAAAAAAACACCAACCCCCAATAATCTTTATGAATATTTGTTTGGTTCTAATTAATTTTCCCAAAGCCATTAACAAGTGACTGATTTGCCAATATGAGGTTTAATCTCTACAAATAAATATATTACTGAAAAATAGTTTATAAGGATGCTTGATTTTAAAGTAAGCATTCCCCCACAACCCTCCACCCCATTTCCCCTCTCTCTGCCTGTATCCCTTCCTGTCTTCCCTCAGATTTCAGCTGCAACAAGAAGCTAGGGCAGGACAAATTGAACATCACTCAAAATTCTATTATGAGCTTTGTACAGAAACAACTACAGTTGATATGACAATGAAAAGCAGTCAGCTGAAACTAAATAATTAATGGAAACAAGTAAATTAGCTAAATTGGCTTTCAGAGAATCAGATGGACTGCTCCCTTTGTGTGCTTATCAATCCTCATAGGATGCAATAAGTGTTCAGGGGCAGAACTGTGTGGAATCTGTGCCAGATAGCAACTTTCAGTTGCAACTATGAGACGGAAACGGTCTCAAGACGACACAATCAGCAAACACCTAGCAGTACTAGACATTGACGAGACTTTGGGGTGTGAATAAAATGCGGTGAATCAGACATGCTGAGAATTAGAATCCTATGACCAGGGCACCTGGGGGATAGGTGTGCTACCAAATGTGTAGCTCCAGCCCCTGCTGAGATATTGCTTGTGGTTCAAATCCTTCATTTTGTTTCTCTCCTCTTCTTATGTTTAATGTCACTAGGGCCACCACATATAACTGCACAGGATGTGTCCTGCCCTGCTCTAGAGAGGGCCATACATGCCAGCATCATAGTCCATGTGAAGTATACTCCTGCACAACTGTACATGGCCATGCTAACTACTGTGGTTTGAAAGTTTGTGTCCCCTCCAAAATGCATGTTAAAACTTAATTCACAATGTAATGGTATTAAGAAGTGGGCCTCTAGGAGGTGATTAGGATGAGATTTGTACCTTACGAAATGGCCGGAAGGAACCAGGTAGGCTTTTTTGCATTTCTGTCCCTTTCATCTCTTCTGCCATGTGAGGATACTGCATTAATCCCTTTTGCCCTTCCAACATGTGAGGATTTAGCTAGAAGGTGTCATCTATGAAGCAGAGCAAGGCTTCTCCAGACACCAAATCTGCTGGCACCTTGATCTTGAACTTCCCAGCCTCCAGAACTGTGAGAAATAAATTTCTATTATTTCTAAACCCAGTTTAATGTCTTTTGTTATAACAATTAACTAAGACAGAAATTAGTACTGAGGAGTGGGGTGTTGCTGTAACAAATACCTAAGAATGTGAACACAGCTTTGGAACTGGTTAATGAGTAGAGGCTGGGTCCTGAAGAACTATTCTAGTGAGGACTAAGAAGAAGAGGAGAGCTTTAGGGAAAGTCTGGATCTTCTCTGAGATTACTTAACTGGCTGTGATCAGAACACTGATAGAAAGACTGACATTGAAGGCCATTCTGGGGTCAGGCATGGTGGCTCACACCTATAATTCTAACACTTTGGGAGGCCAAGGCAGGCAGAATCGCTTGAGCTCAGGAGTTAAAGACCACCTAGGGCAACACGGCGAAATCTCATCAAAAACACAAAAAATTAGCCAGGTGTGGTGGCATGCCCCTGTAGCCCCAGCTACTCAGGAGACTGAGGTGGAAGAATCACCTGAGCTGGGAAGTTGAGGCTGCGGTGAGCTGAGATCACACCACTGCATTCCAGCCTGGACAGTAGGAGGGAGACCCTGTCTCAAAAAAGTTAACAAAAAAAATGAAGGCCATTCTGATGAAGTCTTAGAAATGAGTAACAGAGTATTGGAAACTGGAGGAAAGACCATCCTTGTTATGAAGTGGCAAAGAACTTGGCTGAATTGTGTCCACATCCTACTGCTTTGTGGAAGACAGAGAGCTTAAGAGCAATGATCTAAGACATTTGACAGAAGAAATCTCTAAGCAAAGTGTTCAGGGTGCTGCATGGCTTCTGTTGGCTGCTTATAGTAAAATGCAAGGAGAGAGAAGCAAATTAAAGATGAAATTTATAATCAAAAGGGAAGAAGAACTTAGATTTAGAAAGTTTTCTGTCATGGATAGAATAAAAAAGCATGTTCAGGAAAGAACACCAAGGGTGTGGCCAAGTGAATGTTTGATAAAGGAGATTAGTATGGATCTAAGGAAGCAAGATGTTATTCATCAAGACAATGAAATAGTAACCCCAAATGATTTTAGAAGAACTTCAAGGCTGCCATTTCCATCACTGGCCCAGAGTGCCAGGGCCTGGAGGGAAGAATGGTTTCAAAGGAGGGGCCCAGGGTGCCTGAAGAACCTCATGACTCGCTGTCCAGGGTCACTTCAAGTCTCTGCTCCACACATTCCAGCCCAGCATACCTCAGGTGCACCAGCTGCGGCTCAAATGGACCCAGGTATAGCTCAGGCCACCACTCTGAAGCCACAGATAGTAAACCGTGGCAGCGTCCATTTGGTGCTAACTCTGCACTTGAATAAAAGATATAGTTGGCACTTTGTGTTTCAAATTTCACACTCTTTCCATTACACTATGTTGCTACTTCAAGATGAAGCACCCAAAAATATGAATTAGTTCAACCAACTCTTTTATGAAACCACGAGAATACCAATAAGCTGGCTTTTGACATAGGCTTTTGTCCCTTGCATCTTATTTCTTTGGTCTCTGCTGCTGCTCTGACTTCTGTTTTAATCAGCAATGTAGCACTGGCTGTGACATGGACCCTGGGACCTGCCCCTCCCTCAGCTACCTGTGAGCTTGTCTAAAGCCACATGTTGAAATATCATCTTCATAAAATTTGTTCTTAAAGAAAAAGTAAAAGACCACCAAGACCTCAATAGATAAATGTACAAACAGCATAACTTTCGAAAGAGAAGCTTCAACTAATTAACAAATATATGGAAAACTGTCCAATGTCACTAGTAATTACAAAATTCAAATTAAAGATACCAGTGCCCATCCACCACCAGGGATTTGGTTTATTCACTTCAAGTGAAGTGTAATTTAGAATATTAATTTTAGAAAGTTTTTAGCTAATTTGCGTCAGGAAATTCTACTAATAATTAATCTGGAATCTCTCCTAAGAAAATAATCCTATATATAAAAATTAACTGCATGCACATAGATGTTTGTCATGCAATTATTTTTATTATCATGAAACTGAAAACAAATCAAAGTTTTGGCAATAGCTAATAGAGGAATAACTTAAACCATTGGATGTTAACTGGAAATAGTTTCCACTCATAAAATTATATGAATTATATAAAAATTTTAAAAATACTTATAAAACTAAGGGAAAAATGCTCATAGAATTCTTAGTTATATCTGTATAAAAATAAATAAGCAATAAAAAACATCTATAGGATAAATATTATAATTAAACACATCACAGAGTTAATTGTAGCTACCTGTACTTTTTGTAGTATAATTAATCACACTTTTTAAAAAAACTAAAATAAGGTTTACATTTTATTTATCCTATATAGAAAGGATTTATCCTATACAGAAAGGACATACAGGATAAATATTTGATTTAGAAAGGATATAAAGGATAAAATTTGATTTGATTTATCCTAAGTAGATTTTTATTTATCTGTTCCTTTTTAATACTAATATTTATACACAATCTTTACCAGCTTTATCAATGAGTTATTAAATGTTCATCCCACATCCTGTTTTTACATTTGCTTTTCAAATTCATTCAGAAATTAGAAATCTAGACAGCTTTAATCTTATAATGAGCTACTGATGCTAGTATATTTGGGATTTTGTATGTTCAGACTATTTTTGCCTTAAAAGTAATGGCAAAACTGCAATTACTTTTACACCAATATTGACTCCACAATGTACACCCCAACTTATGTATAACTTGCCTTGTGGTAATGCCATAGAAGTTTGTAACAAACAATATAAAGGCTGGGTGCAGTGATTCACACCTGTAATCCTAGCACTTTGGGAGGCCAGGGCCAGTGGACTGCTTGAGCCAAGGAGTTGAAGACCAGCCTGGGCAACATGGCAATATTTGGTCTATACAAAAAAATACAAAAATTAGCTGGGCATGGTGGCACATGACTGTAGTAACAGCTACTTGGGAGGCTGAGGTGGGAGGATCGCTTGAGCCCAGGAGGTAGAAGTTACAGCGAGCAATGATCATGCTACCATACTCCTCCAACCCCGCACACACACACAATATAAAAAAACACTATTCAAAAGAGAATATATTTTGTAAGAAACGTTTTTTTAATCATGTAGAAAATTTTGGAAACTGGAGAATGTTTGGATGTTTTGAATTTTTCTTTTCATAAAAGTGCTCCCTTTTAGAGTTGGAAGGTTTCAGTTACATATTTTATTATTCTATATTGAATTTGTGTTACAGTGATTTCTGCTTTCTAGACATCTTTAACCATCAGTTTTCTGAACTATGCCCCTAATTATCCATTTCAAAGTTAGGTGCCAAAATACCATCAAAAACTATGCACTTTATTCTTAAATAGAGAATCACTGCCACTTCATGAAACTTCTCTAAACTGAGATGTGTGTTAAGTTTATTGCCTTGACAAGTTTGGTCATATGATTTCCAATAATATTTGTCAAGGTTATAAACAAATAACAGATTAGGTCCAGCTGACATACTAAGAAATGACAAGTGTAAAGAGCTGTATTCTCTGTTGTAAACAACAGAATCCTTTCCCTTTAGTTTAAATAAAGGGATTTATTGTGCCATATAGTTGTCCTGTAAGATCACTGGAAAAGCTACAGAAAAAGACTGTAGACTTGGGAATGGTACACAGGGCCACATCCCACAGCAAGCCCACCTAAGGCACTGCTGTGCCTACTGCACGCAGGAAACTGCTGAATCAGAATTATTATTATTACTTTTTTTTTTTTTTTTGAGATGGAGTTTTGCTCTGTTGCCCAGGCTGGAGTGCAGTGGTGCAATCTCGGCTCACTGCAACCTCTGCCTCCTGGGTTCAAGCGATTCTCCTGTCTCAGCCTCCTGAGTAGCTAGGATTACAGGCATACACCACCATGCCTAGCTAGTTTTTGTATTTTTAGTAGAGACGAGGTTTCACCATGTTGGTCAGGCTGGTTTCAAACTCCTGACTTCGTGGTCCGCCTGCCTCAGCCTCCCAAAGTGCTGGGATTACAGGCATGAGCCACTGCGCCTGGCCTACCTTACTATTTTTAAGTCTCTTCTCTCCACAGAAGTGTGAAGCAGAGTCCTTGGGCTCCTTGAGCATTTGTTGAGATAGGTTGTATCTAGACGAAGAGCTATTTCTCTGCCTACCATAATATTATCCTTTTTCTTAGCAATCATCCCATTAAGTAGGTATCTTTTATTTACTATCATTTCTCTATATTTTTGTGAGTGAGAAAAGAACCTAAGTATCTCAGGTGAGACAGCTTGGGAGCAAAACTGTGGTGTTGGTTTTCTCCCTAAGATAGTCAGAGCTTTGTGCAGACTATGGCTGCTTGAATCACTGTTAAAGCATCTCTGGTACAGCCATATTCCAAGACTGGTACAATGAGTTGTGTTTCTGTGCCCCTCCCAGGATCCTCCTAAACATTTGGGGAGACATCCTATACTCCTTGATAGCCTACAAAATTGGACCTGTAATTATTGTTATTTAAGTCTTAAAAGGAAGGGGTGACCTCTGAAGTCTGGAGAACTTGGGGATACTTGGGGTTTCATTTTTTCAACTCTTAGGTTCAGGGGTACATGTGTAGGTTTGTCATATAGATAAACTCACGTCATGGGGATTTGTTGTACAGATTACTTCATCACCCAAGTACTAAGCCTAGTACCCAACAGTTATTTTTTCTGATCCTCTCCCTCCTCCCACCCTCCACCCTCAAGTAGGCCACATTATCTGTTGTTCCCCTCTTTGTGTCCATGCGTTCTCAACATTTAGCTCCCACTTAATAAGTGAGAACATGTGGTATTTGGTTTTCTGTCCTGCATTAGTTTGCTAAAGATAATAGCCTCCAGTTCCATACATGTTCCCACAAATGACATGATCTTATCCTTTTTTATGGCTGCATAGTATTCCATGGTGTATATGTACCACATTTCCTTTATCCAATATGTCAATGACAGGCATTTAAGTTGATTCCATGTCTTTGCTATTGTTAATAGTGCTGCAACAAACATTCACATGCATGTGTTTTTATGGTAGAATATATTCCTCTGGGCATATACTCACTAATGGGATTGCTGGGTCAAATGGTAGTTCTGTTTTTAGCTCTTTAAGGAATTGCCATACTGCTTTCCACAATGGTTGAACTAATTTACACTCCCACCAACATTGTATAAGTGTTCCTTTTCTCCAAAACTTTGCCAGCGTGTTATTTTTTGACTATTTAACAATAGCCATTCTGACTGGTGTGAGATGGTATCTCCTTGTGATTTTGATTTGCATTTCTCTAATGATCGTTATTTTGAGCCTTTTTTCATATGCTTTTTGCCACATAGGCAGCCCTGAAATAAGGCCACACACCTACAACCATCTGATCTTCAACAAAGCTGACAAAAACAAGCAATAGGGAAAAGACTCTCTATTTGATAAATGGTACTGGGATAACTGGCTAGCCATATGCAGAAAATTGAAACTGCACCTCTTCCTTACACCATATACAAAAATAAACTAAAGATGGATTAAAGATTTAAATGTAAAACCCAAAACTATAAAAACCCTGGAAGACAACATAGGCAATACAATTCTAGACATAGGAATGGGCAAAGACGTCATGATGAAGACACCAAAAGCAATTGCAACAAAAGCAAAAAACGACAAATGGGATCTAATTAAACTTAAGAGCTTCTGCACAGCAAAAGAAACTATTAACAGAGTAAACAGACAAAGTAAAGAATGGGAGAAAATATTTGGAAACTCTGCATGTGACAAAGGTCTACTATCCAGCATCTATAAGGGACTTAAAATAATTCACAAGAAAAAAACAACCCCAAAGTGAGCAAAGGACATGAACAGATACTTTTCAAAAGAAGACATACATGGGATTTCAATTTTTAAAACAATTCAGGAGATATACACTACAATGAACAACAGCTGCTTGTTCAATATTAACATCAACCTAACTAACCTGGCTTTAGTTGGGTCTTGTACTATATTCAGTAACAGTAACTTCCAAAACTGACTTTGTTATCTCAGGATGGAATGAGGCATAGAGTTAGTATTTTTTCAGTAGTTTCAAAAGTACTTCAAATAGATGATACCCAGATGTTTAGAACAGTAAATTAAAAATGAAATAGTTCCATACAATGCTAGCTTTACAATCTGAAAATTAAAAACTCTAAAGCTAGCAATATTGGAATTTTGTGGTTAAATATGGTTATAGATTGGTATGTTGAGAAATAATAGTTGAATGATGCAGAAGAATTTTTCTATTACAGAAGCACTAACCCTTGACTGTTATAACCTGCCTTCCTGGCCAGAGCATTCAGCCATGAATAACTAGTCCTACTAGTCCATTCAAGGCTGTTTGCTAATAAGGCTCAGGCAATTTCTATACAAATAGAAAATACAATATCAAGAAATCAAGGGCATTTCAAAAAAGAATAGTATACCTTATTCTCTCACTGTAATAGTCAAAAAGAACCCAACTCCTAAAAGAAAAAAGTACTCCCTATGAAGTAATACATGATTTTATATCTAAAGCCTATTGATCTAAAAACTAATTTTAGTAGGAATCATATAGAACATAGCAAGCAGTAAATTTTCCTGATAAAATCTACATTAAAATTATTATATTAAAATAGACACTCTTATAAGACCTATAATATCAGGCTTTAATGTATATACGAGTGTTCGTGTTAATTCTGAGATATCTCTAAATAACATTTTAAAAATGTTTCATCCTGTGCATTCCTTTATGCAATGTCAGAATTTGGTTTGTTTGTCAATAAAAAGCGAAAGGTTTTCTCCCATCACAGAAAGAATTTAGAGCACTTGGATAGACAGATTTTTAAAAATTAACCACTTAATAGACTTCCAGTAATGGTGATTGTAGAATCTATCCACCATTTAAACATTTTTAACAGGATTTAAAAAAAAAAAAGTAAGATGCTGGAAATATACAAAAGCAGATGGAAGCCACTGAATAGTTAATTCTTAAAAATCTGCAATTGGGAAGTATAATAATTTTCAGTTTGTGGCTTTCTGTCCTGTGGGCACTTGCCAACCCCCGAAGCCATGGTTGTGGAACACAGTAGTAGTGGAAATTATGGTCTTACAAGCTCAAGGTGTCAGAGATCAAGGTTCACGGATGGAAAAACAAGCCGAATTTTAAAGGAGAGATTCTAGCAGCAAGAGAACTACAAATGAACGAAAACTCAAATTCCGAGTACAGTAGGCCCTCTGTATCTGTGGTCTGTGCATCTGTGGAGTAACAAACAGCAAATCAAAAATATTCAAACAAACTGCATCTGTAATCTGAACATGTACAGATTTTTTTCTTGTCATTCTTTCCTAAACAATGCAACTATTTACAGAGCATTTACATTATATTAAGTATTATAAGTAATCTAAAAATAATTTAGATTATTTATTTATAAATAATAAATATAAATTTATACTAAATTAATATAATCTAGAATAATTAAAATAATTATTTAGATAATTCAAGAATAATTTAATAATAAAGTATTGTGTAAATAGTACTTTACTTAAATACTAGATTAAATATAAGTAATCTATAAATTAATTTAAATAATTTAAATATTGAAAAAATAGGGCCAGGCACAGTGGCTCACGCCTGTAATCCCAGCACTTTGGACGGCTAAAGTGGCTAACTGCTTCAGCCCAGATCAGCCTGGGCAATATGGCAAAACCTAGTCTATAAAATGTACAAAAATTAGCTGGGCACGGTGGTGTTACTGGTGGAGGATGTCCAGGTTCTTGGTGTTTTGAACAAAGAATTGGACAAAACATACAAATGGCAGCAAGGAAAGAATGAAGCAACAAAAGCAGAGATTTATTGAAAACGAAAGTACACTCCACAGGGTGGGAGCAGGCTCAAGCAGCCAGCTCAAGAACACTGGTTACAGAATTTTCTGGGGTTTAAATACCCTCTAGAGTTTTCCCATTGGTTACTTGGTGTAAACTCTATGGAAATGAAGTAGTGGTCTGAAATCAATCTGATTGGTTGCAGAAAGTGACCAATCAGAGGCTGAAGTGAAGTTATAAAGTTACACCCTATGTAAACATCTAATTGGTTGCAGAAAACAATCAATTGGAGGATGAAGTGAAGTTACAAGGTAATTCTCCTATGCAAATGAAGACTTGGCCCACGACCAGACTGATTGGTTGTGGGACGGACCAATCAGATGTACTTTCAATTTCTCATCTGCCACACAGAAAAAGGAGGGAGTTGCAAAGGGAGTAGCCTCTGGTCCTTTTGTTACTTGGGCATGGAAGGTTGGGGTTTTCCTTTTGATTTAGTTCTAGGAAGTCAGCATGAATCAGCCTTAGGTTCCCTACCTCCATAACCTATTCTCCTCCTCAGTGGTGCTCACCTATCGTTCCTGCTACATGGGAGGCTGAAGCACAAGGATCACTTGAGCCCAGGTCATGGCAGCAGTGAGCCCTGAGTGCGCCAGTGCACTCCAGCCTGGGAGACAGGGTGAGAGCCTGTCTCAAAAAATAAATAAAATAAAAACACAGAAAGTTCTGTGGAGGCTATATGCAAATTATGTCATTTTATATCAGAGACATGAGCATCTATAGATAATATTGGTCCAAGGGAAGTCCTGGAACCAACTCCCCGTAAGGGACTACGTGATTACATAAACTCTGCCAAAATCCCTGGCTGATAGATTAAATATGCCCCCAAGTGGCCCAGAGGAGGTGAAAAACCAGAGATCAGAGAGGAATTGGCTCCTGCAAAATGGATACACACAGGCCTTGCTCTGTAGGTTTGCTATTTGTTTTTGTTTTGTTTTTAACTGATGGTGTAGCTCACGCACAGAAAACCAACAGCTTACATATTTGAAGTATGTACAGACTTGAAATATCAGAAGACAAAGCGTAAGACTAGTGGAAGAACCTCAAATTCCTTGCCTAAAATCAAGAAAGCCCAAGCAAAAGTGCATCCGTCTCTGCCCAATCCCCTGCCAACTACTGTTAAGGGTTCTTGGGGTGTCACTTTGCCAGCCAGAAACCTCTGTGGCCAGTGATTCCTTTGCCTGAGTTTTGCTCCACCCACTCAGCCTGGCAGACTGGCACTACTGACCTGGATCCCAGACCTGCCAAGGACGAGCCAGGCACAGAGCAATGAAGGGTGTGTGAATGAGCGTGGGGTCCAGTCACTGTGCATAGCTATGCACACTGGCTGCTGCAGTGCGGCAGGCAGCTCCAGGTGCCAGCATGGGCACTGGCTCCCCGAGAGGCTGCAGCTGGGCCATAGCTGGCGCCAGAGAACGCAGTGGTGCCTAGAAGCTTGGAGACTTCCAGGAACCACAGGGCCCCAAAGAGGGAGTCACAGCTCTGGCTCTGGGAGCTCCCGGGTCTGGGCTCCCCAAAGGGCCACAGCTCTTTTCTCCTTCTCTTCACCCACAACATGGCAAGCAAGGGGCATATTTCAGCCCTGTTTTCATTACAGCTGTTTTTGCCCTGCCATTTGGCAGGTCCCAAGTTCTTGTCCTCCATCCAGGAAGAATGAGGTATGCAGACAAGTTGTGGGTGAGCAAGACAAAGAGGAGCTTTATTGAGCAATAGAACGGCTCAAAACAGACCCTCAGCGGGTAGCTCCTCTCTGCAGCCAGGTGTCCCAAGGAGTGTTCAACTCTTAGCAAGGAGGGTAGCTTCTCTCTGTTAGGCAGGTCCTCCTAATGAGTGTTCAGCTCTTAGCAGAGAGAGTAGCTCCTCTCTGCAGCTGGTCATCCCATCATCTCTCCCTCCTCTTCTCAAGTCTGGCTGAGATTGGGCTTTTATGGGCCTCAGAGGGGAGAAAGTGCATGCAGATTGGTCCATGGGTGGCCATGGATGGGCTGAAAAAGACACCACAAGTTCCCTCTCTGTTCTACAGGACTGGCAGCCCAGCCCCCAGGCTTCAGGCTCTCCTTGGCTTGAAAGTGGAGCTTCACCAGGAACCCCAACCCCTTCCGTCCAGGAGCCTGAGTCTGCCTCCTGCCACCCTTCCTGGTGCCCAGGCTGTTGTGCCAAGGGGCTCCTGCAGGCCAGCACCGAGCTGCCCTCAGCACACCCCTCAGCCTCCCTCCCATGTTCATTGGTGCCCAAAGTCTGGAGGGTACCAAGGTAGCAGGAGGCTGACGAGTCAGTGCTGCCCCGAGTGTGCACACACTCAGTCAGGGTGGGAAAGCGCAGGGGTTCAGTTTCAACTTTGCTCCCTGATGGGAGCAGGAGCTGACAGGCGGGAGAGACCAGGCAGCAGGAGTAGACACCTCTGAGCCTGCAGGGGGAAGGGGGGCCTTTCCAGGCCCCCAAGAGTGCAGATATGCCTGGGTCTGCAGCCACAACTTGGGCAGCTGCAGCTGCGGGGCTCCTGCCTGCTCCTGGCTCCCACTGGCTCTATGAAGCAGGGCACTGCCCCAGGCCCAGCTCCACCTCGGAGGACCCCTCTGCCTGCCGCTCTGTGCCCAACTGCACTGCTCCCCCACCTGCAGACAACTCGCCCGGCCCATGGCGGAGGCCCCCAGGGCGGCAGGCAAGGGGCAAGTGGCCCGGCAGTCCTAGCCAACCCTGCACAAACGAACCCAATGTTCCCATGGCCAGCCCTGCGAGTTCTGGCTACGCCTTTGGCCAGGTGCTCATGGGACCCCGGGACACAGCCGGGAGTGAGGCTGAGGCTGTGGTGGAGGCTCCAGGCCTGGGAGAGGGTCCTGCTGGCCGTGCAGGGTGGAGGTAGCGCAGTAGCTCCCTCGTAGATGCAGGGTAGAGGGGACCCACCGCCACCTCTGCTGCTCCAACAGTTGCTCCTGCCGCCACTCCTCCAGAATCCTCGCTGCCGTCAGCGTAGTGATAGCAGCGGCCACTCCAGTGGCCTCCTGCTGCCATCACTACCAAATTACACAGACACCAGAGAAACCTACATGAAGCCATGTGTAAAAAAAGAAGTGATAGGAAACCAAAAGAATAGGGCACAGCAATCACTTGCCGTATTCACAGGGAAGATAGTTTGCAGTTTGTGTCCGGGCAAGTTAACTTTTTACTAGAACAAAAAATCAACAATTTTCAGAAGAATAAAAAAGAATTTAGAGTTGCTACATTTTGTAATCTACAATATCCAGTTTTCAACCATGTAAACAAACAGCCCTATGAGACCTATAATCAAAAAGAAAGAGAGGAAAAAATAAAGGCAAAATCAATAAAAAGTGACTTCAAGTTGACCTAGATGTTGAATTTAGCAGTTGGAGACTTCTAAGCTATATATATACATTATTCTTCCAAGAATTAAAGATAAATATGATACCTATGAATAAATAGGAATCTCAACAAACAAGACTGAAATTTTATAGCTGAAAATTATAACAAATTTTTGAAATGTATTAGATAGGCTCAGTGGTAGATTAAAAATGAAAGAAGGATGCATATAAAAGCAAATCGAAATTACAAAATTTGGAGAAGACAGAAAAAAGAGATTAAAGAAAAAATCAACAGAGCCTTAGGATCTATGAAACAATAGCAAATGATGAAACATATGAATAACTAGAATTCCATTGAAAGAGAAGAAAATAATTGAGGAAATAATTTAATAGAAAATGCTAATAGGTCAAAGAAGCCTAACAAATCCAAAGCGAATAAATACAAAACCTTCCTAAAATCATCATAATCAAACTGCTGAAAGACAAAAATAAAGAGAAAATCTTGGAATCAGAGTAAAACAACCCATCCAATTAGAAAAACAATGATAGATTAATGGCCCTAAATATAACCATATTACTGATTACATTGACTGTGAGTGAATAAACACTCTTACCAAAAGGTAAAGATCAGCAGGCTGAATTTAAAAAAGAAAAATAAACTCTATACTGTCTAAAAGAGATGCACTCTAGTAGGGAGATTATAGTTAACAATAATTTATTGTATATTTCAAAATGACTAGAGGAAAAGAATAATGTTCCCAAAACAAAGAAAGATAAATGTTTGAGCTAATGAATATTCCAATTATCCTGATTTGATCATTATACATTGCATACATGTGGCAAAATATTACATGTACCCCCAAAATGTGTATAACTATTCTATATCGATAAAAACACAAAAAAGAGATGTACTCTATAAGAAACAAATAGGTTAAAATGATTTAAAAAGATATATCATGTAAGAATAAGCATAAGAAAAGTAGAATAGCCCTATTATTATCAGACCCAAAAGACTTCAATAACAAGTGTTATTAGAAGCAAGACAGTACACTTTATAATGGCATTATATATCATTTCTATACTTACATACACATATGAGGAAGATATATCAATGAAAAACATGTACATGTGTAATAATAGAGCTTCAAAATATAAGAAGCAAAGCTGACATAACTAAAGGTAGAAATAGACAAATCCACAGTCATAGCTGATTTTAACACACCATTCCCAGTAACTGACAGAACAAGTAAACCAAAAAATCAAGGAAAATATAGAAGATCTTAATGACATTATCAATTATCTTAATCTAATTGATGTTTAGAGAACATTATATTTAACAACTGCAGAAAATCTCTTCTTTACAAGTGCACATGGAATGTTCACCCAAATAAACCATATACAGAGCTAATGAAGTTCCAATGTATTTGAAAACATTGAAATTTTATGCTGTGTTCTCTAATCATGACATAATTAAACTAGAAATTAAAAAACATCAACAAACCTCAAATATATGAAAATTAAACAACTTACTTTGATACAAACCACAGATCAAAGGAATAATTACATTGAAAATTAGAAAATATTTTTCAACTGAATGGTCATGAACATTTGTCAGATGCTGCTAAAGCAATGCTTAGAGGAAAATGTATAGCACTAAATGCTTATATTAGAAAAGTGGAAAAATCTCAAATCCATGATCTAAGCTCCCACCTTAGGAAAGCAGGCTAAATGGAGGAGTTAAGCAAATTAAACCCAAAGTAAATAGAAGGAAGAAAAGAATAAGATTAGGGAAGAAATCAATAAAATAAAAACAACAGATGAACAATGGGGAAAAGTAACAATCAAAAGCTGATTCTATGAAAAGATTAATAAAATGGATAAACCTCTAGTTCCGAGTTAGACTGATCAAGAAAAAGAGCATAAATTTTCAATATCAAGAATAAAAGGCATCCGGGTATGATGGCATGTGCCTGTAATTCCAGTTACTCCAGAGACTGAGGTGGAAGGATCTCTTGAGCCCAGGAATTCAAGAGAGTTGGGAATTCAAGATGGAGTTGAGACCTCCATCTTTAAAAAAAAAAAAAAAAAAAAGGAGCCGGGCACAGTGGCTCATGCCTGTAATCCCAGTACTTTGGGAGGCTGAGGCGGGTGGATCACCTGAGGTCAAGAGTTCGAGACCAGCCTGGCCAACATGGCGAAACCCTGTCTCTACTAAAAATACAAAAATTAGCCGTGTGTGGTGGCAGGCCCCTGTAATCCCAGCTACTCAGGAGGCTGAGGCAGGAGAATCACTTGAAGACGGGAGGCGGAGGTTGCAGTGAGCCGAGATCGCACCATTGCACTCCAGCCTGGGGGACAATAGCGAGACTTGGTCTCAAAAAAAAATGAATAAAAATAAAAAAAAAAAAAGAAAGAATAAAAAACAAAACAGACAAAAGACTAAACAGACACTTCACCAAAGAAGATACATAGATGGCAAATAAACACATGAAAAGATGCTAACCATCATTAGTTGTGAGGGAATTACAAATTAAAACCACTGTGAGATAACTCTACACACATTAAAATGGCTAAAATATGTTTGTTTTACTTCATTAATTTCTGCTCTTTATTATTATTTCTGCATTTGGGGGATTACTCTGCTGTTCTTTTCCTGACTTGTGAGATGGGTGCTTGGATCATTGAATTTCAGCCTTAATGTATCCCTATGTAAGCTAATATATAACCTAGAAAAGTAGAAAACTGATGACTTTTTGCATCCTACTTTTTTAATATACTTAAAGTCCTAGTGCTAATTATGGGAGAACGAGTAATAGACCAAAAAAATAAAAGCCAGGTCTCTTGATTTTTATTTAAGTGCTTCTTCTATTTTATAAACTTGATAACAATGGCCTCATCTTATAAAGTTGGCAAGAAAAGCTTCTCATGATTTTGTGATGGTGATGATGATGATGATGATGATGATAGCTTTTATTGACTGCCTTCTATGTGATATTGATAGCGCTTGTCTATAGCTATTGATAACATGGTTGGCATTCAGATCTAAATCAAACCGTAGTCTCTACACTTTTCTGCATATAGCCTAGGTATGTGGTAAACTGTACCATCTAGGTTTGTATAAGTATAATCTGTGATGTTTGCATAAGGACAAAATTGCCTAATGCTGCATTTCTTTTTTCTTTTCTTTTTCTTTTTTCTTTTCTTTTTTTTTTGAGACAGTCTCCCTCTGTCACCCAGGCTGGAGTGCGGTGGCATGATCTCCGTTAACTACAGCCTCTGCCTCCAGGTTCAAGTGAATCTCCTGCCTCAGCCTCCTGAGTAGCTGGGATTACAGGCACCTGCCACCACCCTCGGCTAATTTTTGTATTTTTAGTAGAGGTGGGGTTTCATACCTATTGCTTCATATGTGCTAGCACAGAGGAATCAGAGAAAAGGTAATCAAATTCTTAGTTATTGAATGGCAAAAGCCAGAGTTAATGTCTGAAATAATAATTTAAAAATTGGTTTGAACTTCTGCATAACAGGCAGAGTGCTTACTTACTGGTACTTCCTACATGAAGACATATACATTTGTAGATGGTAGGAATGGAGATGGCCAGGCTGGTCTCAAACTCCTGACCTCAAGTGATCCACCTGCCTCGGCCTCCCAAAGTGCTGGGATTACAAGTGTGAGCCACTGTGCCCAGCCTAACGCCACATTTCTAAGAGGGTATCCCCACTGTTAAGGGATGCATGACTGTATTTCAGAGGTAAAGTCACAGAGCTCATTGAAAGGGGTTAAGCAAGTGAAAGGGGTCAAGGAGGAGGCTTCAGATAAAAGGGCAAATGAAGTTAGAGATAACGGGGAAATGGTAAATTTAGAGAGAAATCTAAGGGGAGAGGAAAATAATTAAGGTAATTGAGGGAATTCCAAGACGGCCAGTGGGAAATACATGTTTATAGGTCATGAAAGAAGGTAAGGCCAGAGACACAATATATCTATAGTCCCTAACGCCACTCCTTAAGGGAGAGTGTGAAGATAATGGGTTGGTAGCAGGAGTTAACACTGCTTAGGTTTCTACTGAGAAGAGCAGAAGCCAATTCAGTCTCTCTCTCTCTCTCTCTCTCTCTCTATCTCTCTCTCTGCAAGCATGAGCTCAGGAGGCAGGAGGCACGATGCTTTCTTGTCCAGCAGCATCCACACCCCCGGTACCCAAAACCATACCCTACACCATGTTTAAGAGCATCTTAGGCCATTGAGAGGAGTGATCCCGTAGAATGACCGGACAGGGACTAAACCAGGTGAGGCCCACATGGCATCTCTCCCAATGAGAAGTTAATAGGAGATGTGCTGTTCCTGTCAATGGAGGCATTCTTTCTGCTAACCACCGGGGAGTTCACCAAAGAAAGCTCTCCAGGCCTGCCATTTGATTGGATGCCAGATGGCCTGGGTCACTAATTCACTCCCTTTATCTTCCTGGCACTGACTCCCACTGGTGCTGCAGGAGCAGGAAATGAATTGTCCCTGGGTGTTGACTGCACCCCATCAGGTGATCTTTTCAAATCCTGATTCCTCCCCAAAGTATGTTGACTCCGTCATTCTCTCCTCTCCATCCCTACCATCTACAAACATATATGTCTTCATGTAGGAAGGACCAGAAAGTAAGCACTCTGCCTGTTATGCAGATGTTCAAACCAATTTTTAAATTATTGTTTCAGACCTTAACTCTGGCTTTTGCAATTCAATAACCAATAATTTGATTACTTTTTCTCTGATTCCTCTGTGCTAGCACATATGAAGCAACAAGTATCTCAGGTTTAATTCTCAACAGCGTTAGTCACTCATCAAATACCAGAAAAACCAAATCTGTTCATCTACTAAAATAGTATCTTACCAAAGTAAGAGAACAAAGCCAAGGATGGATCCTCAGGAAACATAAACGTTTAAAGGTCTGCTGGAGGCTGGGCATGGTAACTCGTGCCTGTAATCCCAGAACTTTGGGAGGCTGACATTGGCAGATCACTTGAGGTCAGGAGTTCACAACCAGCCTGGCCAACATGGTGAAACCCCATCTCTACTAAAAATACAAAAAATTAGCCAGGCATGATGGTATATGCCTGTAATTCCAGCTACCTGGGAGGCTGAGGCAGGAAAATGGCTTGAACCTGGGAGGAGGAGGTTGCAGTGAGCCGAGATTGTGCCACCACACTCCTGGGTGATACAGCAAGACTCTGTCTCAAAAAAAAACAAAAAAAAACTGCCGGAGAATGAGTAAAGAATGAAGAGAATGAACTCACAGGACACCAAAGAGGTAATATTTCCAGGAACAAGGTCAGCAGTGTCCATGCCGTAAAGGAATAAAGTAAGACAGATTTTAAAATGCCCATTGGCATTCCCTCTCAGGTTCACATTAACCTTTCTTTCTGGAAAGGAAGTGTGGAATATGGAAACAGAGAGATATGAGTTTCAGTCTTAGCTCCACTCCCTACTCAGTACACATGTGGCCTTGGAGTTAGCTTGTCATCCACCAATTCAACCTAAAATGCTTTCTGTAGGTCACACTCTCAGAGTGCAGTCTTGAGAACAGCAGCACCAGCGGCACCTGGAAACCTATTAGAAATGCAAATTCTTGAGCCATACCCCAGATGTACAAAATCAGAAACTGTGTTTACCAAGCCCCTTGGGGTGCTGTGATACAAACTAAAGTTTGAAAACCACTGAGCTGTAGAATTGATGCAATGTGGAGAAGAGATAAAAACGTACAGAACCAAGGATAGTACTGCTAACACATGGTGGATCTTAAATAGACTGTCTGTCACCTCTACCCTTCATTCCTACCCTCACTCTGTTCTTCCTCGGCTAACCTTCCTCTAGCCTTTTTTCTTGTTTCTCAGCAATTCTCTTCCTTCTTCCTTCCCCATTCCATCACAAAGAAACACTCCAACATACTTAACTCTCCTAGGCCAATTATTGATAATGGGGTCCACATGGTGATAAAAGAACCAATTAGTCCAAATGCATTTTCCTTTCACAGAACAAAAAAAGAGCTAACTGGCTATTTAAAGTCATGTAGAAACCTCCACACACAAAGCCCAATTATTTGGCTGAATTTTTCACTTTCCAATTGCTTCTGTTGGTGCTATGTAGACAAAACCTAAACTAATTACTCTGTAGGTTTCTGGCTCTAACAGTATCAACAGAATGTGGAAGTCATAGATTGAAGATGCAGCCAAATGGGGTTCCTGGGAAGAGGAAATAAGCAATGGTTTTTCCCTTAATGTGGGTCCATATTTATTTCTAGTAAAAGCACATAATGAAAATTGCTATGTATACTTGCTGACAAACACATTGAAATGAACAGAGCATCATTACTTGGCACAATACAGTTTTTACTCCATAGCTCTTGTTTGTATAACATTTTCATCATTTACTAGAACTTTGTTTTTCTAATCACTAGATTGATAGAAGTAAATATGGAGTATCAGGAAGAAAGAAAAAGCTTGAAAACAACCAAGTGCCATGCTTTTATCAATCCCATTGCTTAATTGATAATCAGTGCATTTCCATTCAGTTTTAAACCAATTATTGTGATTTAGCTGTACAAAAGAAAACTCTCCTTTTAAGCTATTTGAAGTACTAGAAATAACTTTTAAAATGCCACAATTGAAATAGATTTGTATTAGGCAGATTATGTACAATCAAGTATCAATTCTATTCGGGCAATTGTCAAGAAGCCTCAAAAATATTGTCAGGAGAGTTTGTACTGTGATATACAGAATCGTTTTAACCCTTTTAAAATCTCCCTGGTTTAAAATGTCTTTAGCGCTGAGGGAATTATCAATCTTTATCTCATTTCTTTTAGGTCTATTTTTTAACGGCCCCTAGGTGCGCTGGATTCCCTTCATGAAGGGTCAGCCTGTATTTCCTGTGCTATTCTCCACATCAGACAAAGAGAATATAAACAGCCTCAGAATCCCAGGACTGATTGCTGGGCTCCTGTGGCTCTCCTGACTTAAAATCCTCATGGCTTTGAGCAAATAGGTGAGGACTTCTTTCTAAATTGGGAACCATATTTAGGAACTCAGGCTTGGTCCTCTGATTAATTTTCTTTTTTTCTCTTTCTTTCTTCTTTTATTGTTATTATTATTACTATTATACATTTTATAAAGATTTGCAATGTATCAAGCATTGTTGAGTAAATCTCCACCCGAAATTCAACCATGTAAAATGCGAGGTTATTGCCGGGTTGGTGAAATGATCTGAGCCGGCCCAATTGTAGCCAGGCAGCCGGGAGTTCCAGAGCCAGGGAGACAATTGCCAATTACCCTGTATCTGAAATTTACGTTACTGTGGCATTTTTGAATATTTTTACATATATTACATCAGTTAATTTTGACAAAACCTTATGAGGGTGATATGTGTGTTACTCCCATTTGACAGGTGAGAATGTTGCCATTCAAAGAGGTCAGGTACTTTGCACAAGGAAACAGATCATTGTCATTCTCATCTCTAGCCCAGATGTGACTCACTCAAGAACCCTAGCTTTCATCCACCATTCTGTAATTTCCTGTCTTTGTCACTCTCCTTAAAGCTAAAAACCTTACCCAGAACCCCAGCTTGGTGTAAAGGCAGACTTTCCCAATAACACCAGAAGTTCCAAAAACTCCAGAACTCTGCCTCCCCTTTGCCCCCAGTGTCAAGCTCTTTCTGCCTGGTAAGACCTTATAACCTCTTTCAGGAACCACACACTTCCCATGTTGAGTGCCGCTTGAATCACACGAAGTGGTGCTAGCACTTATGATGTGATCTTAACCGAGTAGCTTGGCCTCTCTTACCTCAGCTTCCTCTTCAGCAAAATGACTATAATAATAATAGTCATGTACTTTTGTCATGTGGGTCACAGATAGCATAGATATAAAGCCCCTGCCCTAGTACCCTAGGGACCTAGGTGCTCAATGAATGAATGGTGCCATCCTTGTTTTTGCCAGTGCAGCTACCAGTTTCTCTATAGTTCTTTTTTTAAAATTTTTTAAATTATTATACTTTAAGTTCTGGGGTACATTTGCCAAACATGCCAAACGTTACATAGGCATACATGTGCCACTGTGGTTTGCTGCACCCATCAACCCATCATCTACATTGGGTATTTTTCCTAATGTCATCCCTCCCATTGCCCCCCATCCCCCAACAGGCCCTGATGTGTGATGTTCCCCTCCCTGTGCGCCTGTGTTCTCATTGTTCATCTCCCACTTATGAGTGAGAACATGCAGTGTTTGATTTTCTGTTCCTATGTTAGTTTGCTGAGCATGATGGTTCCCAGCTTCATCCATGTCCCTGCAAAACACATGAACTCATTCTTTTTTATGGCTACATAGTATTCCATGGTGTATATGTGCCACATTTTCTTTAACCAGTCTATCATTGATGGGCATTTGGGTTGATTCCAAGTCTTTGTCATTGTGAATAATGCTGCAATAAATGTATGTGTGCATGTGTCTTTATTGTAGAATGATTTATAATCCTTTGGGTACATACTTAGTAATGGGATTGCTGGGTCAAATGGTATTTCTGGTTCTAGATCCTTGAGGAATCACCACACCATCTTCCATAATGGTTGAACTAATTTACACTCCCACCAACAGTGTGAAAGCATTCCTATTTCTTCACATCCTTGCCAGCATCTGTAGTTTCCTGACTTTTTAATAACCACCATTCTAACTGGTGTGAGATGGTATCTCATTGTGGTTTTGGTTTGCATTTCTCTAATGACCAGTGATGATGAGCTTTTTTTTCATGTTGACTGCATAAATGTCTTCTTTTGAGAAGTGTCTGTTCATATCCATCGCCCACTTTTCGGTGGGGTTGTTTGTTTTATTCTTGTAAATTTGTTTATGTTCCTTGTAGATTCTGGATATTAGCACTTTGTCGGATGGATAGATTGCAAAAATTTTCTCCCATTCTGTAGGTTGCCTGTTCACTCTGCTGATAGTTTATTTTGCTGTGCAGGAGCTCTTTGATTAGATCCCATTTGTCTATTTTGGCTTTTGTTGACATTGCTTTTGGTGTTTTAGTCATGAAGTCTTTGCCCATGCCTATGTCCTAAATGGTATTGCCTAGGTTTTTGTCTAGAGTTTTTGTAGTTTTAGGTCTTACATTTAAATCTTTAATCCATCTTGAGTTAATTTTTGTATAAGGTGTAAGGAAGGGGTCCAGTTTCAGTTTTCTGCATATGGCTAGCCATTTTTCCCAGCACCATTTATTAAATAGAGCATCCTATCCCCATTGCTTGTTTGTGTCAGGTTTGTCAAAGATCAGATGGTTATAGATGTGTGGTATTATTTCTTAGGCCTCTGTTCTGTTCCATTGGTCTGTATAACTGTTTTGGTGCCAGTACCATGCTGTTTTGGTTACTGCAGCCTTGTAGTATAGTTTGAAGGCAGGTATTGTAATGCCTCCAGCTTTGTTCTTTTTACTTAGGATTGTCTTTATGCAGGCTCTTTTTTGGTTCCATATGAAATTTAAAGTAGTTTTTTCTAATTCTGTGAAGAAAGTCAATGGTAGCTTGATGGGAATAGCATTGAATCTATACATTACTTTGGGCAGTATGGCCATTTTCACAATATTGATTCTTCCTATCCATGGGCATGGAATGTTTTTCCATTTGTTTGTTTCCTCTCTTCTTTCCTTGAGCAGTGGTTTGTAGTTCTCCCTGAAGAGGTCCTTCACATCCCTTGTAAGTTATATTCCTAGGTATTTTATTCTCTTTGTAGCAATTGTGAATGGGAGTTCACTCATGATTTGGCTCTCTATTATTGGTGTATAGGAATGCTTGTGATTTTTGCACATTGATTTTGTATGCTGAGACTTTGCTGAAGTTGCTTATCAGCTTAAGAAGTTTTTGGGCTGAGACAATGGGGTTTTCTAAATATACAATTTTGTCATCTGCAAACCAGAGATAATTTGAATTCCTCTCTTTCTATTTGAATCCCCTTCATTTCTTTCTCATGCCTGATTGCCCTGGCCAGAACTTCCAATACTATGTTGAATAGGAGTGGTGAGAGGGGGCATCCTTGTCTTGTGTTGGTTTTCAAAGGGAATGCTTCCAGCTTTTTGTCCATTCGGTATGATATTGGCTGTGAGTTTCTCATAAATAGCTCTCATTTTTGAGATATGTTTAATTAATACCTAGTTTATTAAGAGGTTTTAGCATGAAGGGGTGTTGAATTTTATCAAAGGCCTTTTCTCCATCTATTGAGATAATCATGTGGTTTTTGTCATTGGTTCTGTTTACGTGATGCATTATGTTTATTGATTTGCGTATGTTGAACCAGATTTGCATTCCAGGGATGAAGCCGACTTGATCGTGGTCAATAAGCTTTTTAATGTGCTGCTGCTGGATTCGGTTTGCCAGTATCTTATTGAAGATTTTTGCATCGGTGTTCATCAGGGATATTGGCCTGAAATTATCTTTTTTTGTTGTGTCTCTGCCAGGTTTTGGTATCAGAATGATGCTGGCCTCATAAAATGAGTTAGGGAGAAGTCTCTCTTTTTGTGTTGTTTGGAGTAGTTTTAGGAGGAATGGTATGAGCTCCGCTTTGTACCTCTGGTAGAATTCGGCTGTGAATCCATCTGGTCCTGGACTTCTTTTAGTTGGTAGGCCATTAATTATTGCCTCAATTTTAGAACTTGTTATTGGTCTATTCAGGGATTTGACTTCTTCCTGGCTTAGACTTGTGAGGGTGTATGTGTCCAGGAATTTATCCATTTCTTCTAGATTTTCTAGTTTATTTGCATAGAGGGTGTTTATAGTATTCTCTGATGTGATGATAGTTTGTATTTCTGTGGGATCAGTGGTGATATCCTCGTCTTTATCATTTTTTTATGTCTATTTGATTATTCTCTCTTTTCTTCTTTATTAGTCTGGCTAGTGGTCTATTTTGTTAATCTTTTCAAAAAACTAGCTCCTCGATTCATTGATTTTTTGAAGGGTTTTTCATGTCTCTATCTCCTTCAGTTCTGCCCTGGTCTTAATTATTTCTTGTCTTATGCTAGCTTTTGAATTTGTTTGCTCTTGCTTCTCTAGTTCTTTTAATTTTGATGTTAGGGTGTCGGTTTTAGATCTTTCCCACTTTCTGCAATGGGAATTTAGTGCTATAAATTCCCTCTAAACACTGCTTTAGCTGTGTCCCAGAGATTCTGGTATGTTGTGTCTTTGTTCTCATTGGTTTCAAATAACTTCTGTATTTATGCCTTCATTTCGTTATTTACCCACTAGTCATTCAGGGGCAGGTTGTTCAGTTTCCATGTAGTTGTGTGGTTTTGAGTGAGTTTCTTAATCCTGAGTTCTAATTTGATTGTACTGTGGTCTGAGAAACTGTTTGTTATGATTTCTGTTATTTTGCATTTGCTGAGGAGTGCTTTACTTCCAATTATGTGGTCAATTTTAGAATAAGTGCAATGTGGTGCTGAGAAGAATGTATATTCTGTTGATTTGGGGTGGAGAGTTCTGTAGATGTCTACTAGGTCTGCTTGGTCCAGAGCTGAGTTCAAGTCCTCAATACCCTTGTTAATTTTCTGTTTCATTGATCTAATATTGACAGTGGGGTGTTAAAGTCTCCCACTTTTATTGTGTGGGAGTCTAATTCTCTTTGTAGGTCTCTAAGAACTTGCTTTATGCATCTGGGTGCTCCTGTATTGGGTGCATATATATTTAGGGTAGTTAGTTCTTCTGGCTGCATTGATCCCTTTACCATTATATAATGCCCTTCTTTGTCTTTTTTGATCTTTGTTGGTTTAAAGTCTGTTTTATCAGAGACTAGGATTGCAACCCCTGCTTTTTTTGGCTTTCCATTTGCTCAGTAAATCTTCCTCCATCCCTTTATTTTGAGCCTATGTGTGTCTTTGCACGTGAGATGGGTCTCCTAAATATAGCACACTGATGGGCCTTGACTCTTTATTTAATTTGCCAGTCTGTGTCTTTTAATTGGGGCATTTAGCCCGTTTACATTTAAGGTTAATATTGTTATGTGTGAATTTGATCCTGTCATTATGATGCTAGCTGGTTATTTTTCCCATTAGTTTATGCAGTTTCTTCATAGTGTTGATGGTCTTTACATTTTGGCATGTTTTTGCAGTGGCTGGTACCGGTTTTTCCTTTCCATATTTAGTGCTTCCTTCAGGAGCTCTTGTAAGGCAGCGCTGGTGGTGACTGGATATGAAGTCCTGGGTTGAAAATTCTTTTCTTTAAGAATGTTAAATATTGGCCCCCACTGTCTTCTGGCTTAGAGGGTTTCTGCAAAGAGATCTGCTGTTAGTCTGATGGGCTTCCCTTTGTGAGTAACTCAACCTTTCTCTCTGGCTGCTCTTAACGTTTTTTCCTTCAGTTCAAGCTTGGTGAATCGGACTATTATGTGTCTTGGGGTTGCTCTTCTCAAGGAGTATCTTTGTGGTGTTCTCTGTATTTTCCTGAATTTGAATGTTGGCCTGTCTTGCTAGGTTGGGGAAGTTCTCCTGGATAATATCCTGAAGAGTGTTTTCCAACTTGGTTCCATTCTCCCCGTCATTTTCAGGTACACCAATCAAACGTAGGCTTGGTCTTTTCACATAGTCCCATATTTCTTGGAGGCTTTGTTTGTTCCTTTTCACTCTTTTTTTCTCTAATCTTGTCTCCATGATTTATTTCATTAAGTTCATCTTCAATCTCTGATATCCTTTCTTCCACTTGTTTCATTCTGCTATTGATACTTGTGTATGCTTCACGAAGTTCTCGTTTTGTGTTTTTCAGCTCCATCCGTCATTTATGTTTTTCTCTAAACTGGTTATTCTAGTTAGCAGTTCTTGTAATGTTATATGAAGGTTCTTAGTTTCCTTGCATTGGGTTATAACATGCTGCTTTAGCTTGGAGGAGTTTGTTATTACCCACCTTCTGAAGCCTACTTCTGTCAATTCATCAAACTCATTCTCCGTCCAGTTTTGTTCCCTTGCTGGCAAGGAGTTGTGATCCTTTGGAGGAGAAGAGGTGTTCTGGTTTTTGGAATTTTCAACCTTTTTGCTCTGGTTTTTCCTCATCTTTTTGGATTTATTTACCTTTGGTCTTTGATATTGGTGACCTTCGGATGGGGTTTTTGTGTGGTTGTCTCTTTTGTTGATGTTGATGGTATTGTTTTCTATTTGTTAGTTTTCCTTCTAACAGTCAGGCCCCTCTTCTGCAGGTCTGCTGGAGTTTGCTGGAGGTCCACCCCAGATCCTCTTTGCCTAGGTATCACCAGCGGAGGCTGCAGAACAGCAAAGATTTCTGCCTGCTCCTTCCTCTGGAAGCTTCCTCCCAGAGGGGCACCCGCCAGATGTGAGCCGGAGTTCTCCTGTATGAGGTGTCTGTTGACCCCTGCTGGGAGGTGTGTCCCTGTCAGGAGGCACAGGGGTCAGGGACCCACTTGAGGAGGCAGTCTGTCCCTTAGCAGAGCTTGAGCGCTGTGCTGGGAGATATGCTGCTCTCTTCAGAACCAGCAGGCAGGGACATTTAAGTCTGCTGAAGCTGTGCCCCCAGCTGCCCCTTCCCACAGGTGCTCTGTCCCAGGGAAATGGGAGTTTTATCTATAAGCCCTTGACTGGGGCTGCTGCCTTTCTTTCAGGGATGCCCTGCCCAGAGAGGAGGAATCTAGAGAGGCAGTCTGGCTCCAGCGGCTTTGGGGAGCTGCAGTGGGCTCCACCCAGTTCGAACTTCCCTCTGCCCAGTTCGAACTTCCCAGCTGCTTTATTTACACTGTGAGGGGAAAACTGTTTACTTAAGCCTCAGTAATGGTAGATACCCCTCCTTGCACCAAGCTCCAGTGTCCCAGGTCGACTTCAGACTGCTCTGCTGGCAGTGAGAATTCAGGCCAATGGATCTTAGCTTGCTGGACTCTGTGGGGGTGGGATCTGTGAGCTAGACCACTTGGTTCCTGGCTTCAGCCCCCTTTCCAGGTGAGTGGATGATTCTGTCTCGCTGGTGTTCCAGGCACCACTGGGGTATGAAAAAAAAAAAAAAAAAACTCCTGCAGCTAGCTCAGTGTCTGCTCAAACATCTGCCCAGTTTTGTGCTTGAAACCCAGCGCCCTGGTGGCGTAGGCACCTGAGGGAATCTCCTGGTCTGAGGGTTGCGAAGACTGTGAGAAAAGTGTAGTATCTGGTTGCGAAGACCAGGGAAAAGTGTAGTAACACCTCGGAAAAGTGTAGTATCAGCACTGGCCTGAAATTCTCGCTGCCAGCACAGTAGTCTGAAATCAACCTTGGACACTCGAACTTGGTGGGGGGAGGGGTGCCCACCATTACTGAGGCTTGAGTAGGCGGTTTTCCCCTCACTGTGTAAATAAAGAGTGCACCATCCCTCACGGCACGGTCCCTCATGGCTTCCCTTGGCTAGGGAAGGGAGTTCCTCAACCCCTTTAGCTTCCCAGGTGAGGCAATGCCCCACCCTGCTTCTGCTCACCGTCCATGGGCTGCACCCACTGTCTAACCAGTCCCTGTGAGATGAACTGGGTACCTCAGTTGGAAATGCAGAAATCACTCGCCTTCTGCTTTGGTCTCACTGGGAGCTGCACACTGGAGCTGTTCCTATTCGGCCATCTTGCCCGGGAATCCCTCTCTGTAGTTCTGATGTGCTTGGAAAATCTTCAGATTCTGAAATGCCTTTCTCCAAGCTCAGAGAAAGAAGATAGACTCTATCTGCACAGAGCTTGGCTCTGATAATTCAAGGGAGAGAATATTGGATTATAAGTCAGGGGTCCTGGGATCCAATCAAAGCTCAATATCTAGCCATATCCCCAGGTTGAGCCACATTTTCCTCGCTTATGTTGTAAGAGATTTGGAAGAGAATTTCTCTAAGATCCCCTACAGCCCTCATAGTTTGTGATTCTAAGACTCCAGTCCCTCTGGGGAAGAAAGAAAAGAGACTTGGGAAAAGAGATATGGGGAGGGAAGTGATAGAGTACACATACTAAGCATTCACTTACTAGACCAGTTCCCCAAAAAAGGCCTGAGTCCTTAAAGCAAAGCAGTCTGGTGTATGAGAAGGAGGCTCCAAAGTCAGACAAGCCCAGGTCTAAATCCTATTTATACCCAAATTTGCTTTGTGGTCTTGGTCAGGCTGCCTGAGATCCATAATCCATGTTGACTAGAGATATTAATGCATACCTCATAGGGCTGTGGTGAGAATTGCATGAGAAACTTCTGCATAGTGCTTCTCAGATGGCCCACTACTGCATGAAAAACACATAATTCCCTGCCATTCCTTCACTTCTAGTCATAAGAGGTGAAAGAGTACAACGTGAGAGAGCATCTGTGATATTGTGATATAATAAGTTATATATTTTTTTGTTTTAACCCTTGGCTCCTGGCCAAAGACCCTAGAACTCCTGTAATATCGTAAGTGATAGGAGCCAGAGGAGCATCTTTTGTTGTAACATTTGATCCTTGCTCCCAGTTCCTAAAATAGCTCAGACCAATAAAGGTGAAAGGCACATATTTTGTTATTTTTAACAGGCCCCTTTCAACCACATAGAGTTTATGCTTTACTAAGGTGGCTTTGGGGTAACCCCTTAGGATGGGGAGCTGGTTGCCAGGAAGACCAGCCAAGTAATTAAAGGGTTGAAACTTTCATCCCCAAGCCCTGACCTTTTGGGAGGAAGAGGGACTGCAGGTTGAGTTAATCACCAATGGCCAGTAATTTAATCAGTCATGCCTATATAAGGAAGCCTCCATAAAAACCCTAACTGAAGAGGTCAGAGAGCTTCCAGATTCCTGAACACAATCAGGTGCTGGTGTACATAGGGCATAGAGGTTCAAAACCCCATGTACCCCTATAGCTTGCCTTATGCATCTGTTCCATTTGGTTGTTCCTAAGTTGTACCTTTTATAATAAACCAGTAAAGAGTATGCACTTCCCTGAGTTCTGTGACATATTATAGCAAATTGAGGAGAGGGTGGTGAGAAGCCCTGATTTGTAGCCAAGTTGGAGAGAAGTGCACATAACTTAGGAATCACTAGGTTGTGAATGACATCTAAAGTGGGGTACAGTCTTGTGGCAGCCAAACATTAGCAGCCAAAGGTATCTGAGTCACACAGCATCAAAGTACATAGCGATGGTGAATCTGTACAGATCTGCAGCAACCTCAATTCTTGCCTCCTCAGAAGAAAGAATTCAACCAAGAAGACATAAGACAGAAGAAGATACTGAGACCAGTTTTAGAAGAGGAATGAAAGTTTATTAAAAAGCTTTAGAGCCAGAACCAAAGGAAAGTAGGGCCAAGCAGGCAACTTGAAAGACCACTGCACAGTTTTGACCTTTGACTTATGGTTTTATATGTGGGTATATTTCCAGGGTCTTGTGTTCCTTCTTCCCTGATTCTCCCCTTGGGGTGGGCTGTCATCACACACAGTGGCCTGCTAGCACTTGGGAGGCGAGCATGCACAGTGTGTTTACTGGAGGTGTATGCACGCTCACTTGAGGCATTCATCCCTTACCAGTCAAATGTCCCTAAAAGGTCATATACTAGTTAAACTCCACCATTTTGACTCTTAGTGCACATGCTTGAGCTCACTTCTCCAGCTCCTGAGATCTTATCAGGAAGCTGCTGATCACCCAGTTTCAGGTTTTTACTATCTATTGGGAGATGATCATTCCCTGGCACCAGCTGTGACCAATTATTATTTTAGAGTGCAGTTAACAACCACCTGACCATCACCTGATGGGTACCTGACATTCCTGGTGGTGGGAGGGGCCTTTCCTATCCTGCTGATGTCTGACCACCTACCTACCATAACAGGACTGAGCTTTTAATCCATGGGGTCTGTGGTAGCTCAAGGTAGTATCATAATTGAATTGTAGGATTCCAAGTTGTTGTCTAGAGAGTTAGAGAATTATTTAATGTGAGGGGAAAGACTACACGTTTGGTGTCAGAAGTGTGTGAATATAGAAAAAATAAGGTGTTTTCTTTTTGTAGCAGCCAGTAACCAAAGCTGGAACAGTTTCAGCAACAAAATAAATGATAAGAATTTTGGGCTAGGCATGGTAGCTCACGCCTGTAATGCCAACACTTTGGGAGTTTGAGACAGGAGGATCACTTGAGGCCAGAAATTCAATAGCAGCTTGGGCAACATAGTGAGACACAGTCTCTACAAATTTTTTTTAAAAAAACTTAGCTGGCAGGAGGCTGAGGCAAGAGAATTGCTTGAACCCGGGAGGCGGAGGTTGCAGTGAGCCGAGATTGTGCCACTGTACTCCAGCCTGGGTGACAGAGTAAGACTCCATCTCAAAAAAACAAACAAACAAACAAAACTTAGCCAGATGCCTGTAGTCCTAGTGACTTTGGAGTCTAAGTTGGGAGGGTCGCTTGAGCCCAGGAGTTTGAGGCTGCAATGAGCTACCATCGAACCACTGAACTTCAGCCTGAGTAGCAGAGCAAGCCCCTGTCTTTACACTTAATTTAAAAATAAAAAAAGTTGGATCATAACTCACGGAATAGAATAAATACCTGTAACTCTGTACCAATAAAAATAAATAACATATAAACAAATTAAGAAGGGGTTGTTCTTTACAGAGCACTCCAGTTAATAATTTGTGATCTCTCTCCCTGAGTCTCTTTAAACAACAAAATAAAATAATATATAATCACTCTCATGGACATGATCTATCAATTTTAGCAAAATTTGAAGAGATGCCAAAATTAGCAAAATTTGAGGAGAAACAGGATATCTGCATAGTCTTAAAATAACTCCTCCAAGATATTTATTAATTATAAAGGGAAAAAGTAGTTACTTTATAGTGGATGATATGGTTTGGCTGTGTCCCCACCTGAATCTCATCTTGAATTGTAATCCCCATTACCCCCACGTGTCGTGGGAGTGACCCAGTAGGTCGCTGAATCACGGGAGCATGACATCTGATGGTTTTAGAAGCATCCGGCAGTTCCCCTGCTGAAACTCACTCTGTCTTGCTGCCTTGTGAAGAAGGTACTTGCTTCCCCTTTGCTTTCTGCCATGATTGTAGGTTTCCTGAGGCCTTCCCAGCAATGTGGAACTGTGAGTCAATTAAACCTCTTTTCTTTATAAATTACCCAGTCTCCGGGATTTCTTCACAGCAGTGTGAGAATGGACTAATGCAGTGAAGAAACCCAGCAGACACTGACTTAACCAAACAATCAAGGATAAAATAATCAGAATTAAGACATCATGTCTTTTTTTTTTTTTTTTTTTTTTTGAGACAGAGTTTCACTCTCATTGGTCAGGCTGGAGTGCAGTGGCACAATCTCAGCTCCCTGCAACCTCCTCCTCCTGGGTTCAAGCGATTCTCCTGTCTCCTCCTGAGTAGCTGGGATTACAGGTGCTCATCACCATGCCCGGCTAATTTTTGTACTTTTTAGTAGAGACAGGTTTCACCATGTTGGCCAGGCTGGTCTTGAACTCTTGACTTCAGGTGATCCACCCTCCTCAGCCTCCCAAAGTGCTGGGATTACAGGTATGAGCCACCATGCCTGGCCAAGACATCATGTCTTAATCAGTGCCAAATCAAGAGACATTCTACAAAATCACTGACCAGTACTCTTCAAAAGTGTCCAGGTTACAAAAGATAAGGGAAGACTGAGAAACTGTCATCCGCTGGAAAAAATCAAGGACACATGACTACAAAACGTGGGATCCTGGATTGGATCCTGGGACAGAAAAAAAGGATATTAGATAAAAAACTGGGGAAATCTAAATGAAATCTGTAATTTACTTAATAGTATTGTACTATACCAATGTTAATTTCCTAGTTTGATCATTGTACTCTGGTTATATAAGACGTTAATATTAGGGCAATCTGGGTGAAAGGTGTATGGGAAATCTGTACTATTTTTGTAACTTTGAAAAGCTTGAAATTCTTTCAAAATTATCATATATTTAAAAGTGAGACAGTGTATGGCAAATGCACCTGATAGCAATAACTTAACTTACGCATACCCTGAAAAGTGACCCTATGGTCTAAGAAGAATGTGTGTTCAGAGATCTGTGCTAAGGAATCCGGGAGTGGCCAACCCAGAGATTCACTCCTTATCTGTGAAGGATGTTTAAATTCCCAGCCCTTAGAACACAGGTCATACAGGAGATTGAGGCCCTGTGTTTTGGGCTAAATGGAGGTTTCTAGGTAGAGGGTGCTAAGTAAAAAATGCCACGTCAACTGCATGCTTTTTACAAATAGTAGAGGTTCTCCTATTCAGCCCACCTCCACTGGGCCACCCCTACATGTAAGTACCCCCAAAATCCCTATGTCTCATTCACTATCTCTGGGTCTCTTCAGCCTCTTAGACACAGTATCATCCCTATTGTAGTCAGTGTAAGGGTCTGGCATGACAGACAGCAATGATCTTTGTCAGTACTACCCAAAGTACGTGAGACCAAACGTTTAGAAATTGTTTTAGCTGTAATTTTATGTCTATTGGACTTTAAAAGTTTTTTGACTGGGGCTGGGGCTTCTGGGTTTTTTTGTTTTTTGTTTTCTGAAACAGGACCTCACTCATGTCCAGGCTGGAGTGCAGTGGCATGAACACTGCTTACTGTAGCCTCGACCTCCCCAGGGTCAGGTGATCCTCCCACCTCAGCCTCCTCCTGAGTAGCTACAGGCGTGCACCACCATACCCAGCTGATTTTTCTATTTTTTGTAGAGACAGAGTTTTGCCGTGTTTCCCAGGCTGGTCTTGAACTCCTCCTGAGCTCAAGCTCTCTGCTTGCTTCAGCCTCCCAAAGTGCCGGGATTATAGGCATGAGCCACCACGCCTGACAACTGGGGCTTCCTGAAAAAATAAAAAATAACGAATAAGAAAGTAGTGGGAAGGGCTCTACTGTGTCATCCCTGGGAAGACTGTCCTTTACTTCACTGACTTTGTGGGAATGATCATGCCCTCTCTCTACTTACCTATTTGTAGCCAACACCAAGAGTGTACCAAATACATTACTCAGCAAGTCCTCAAGAAATGCATCCGAGTGAGAAAAGATGACTAGAATCCACATTTCTTCTGCATTAGAAACTTTATAATGCTAAGCTTGTATGTGTAGACATCTTTGACCATCATTAGTGTCATAAATGGTCACTAATACATATATATATACACATGTAAGTATATATATATATACATATATACATGTAAGTATATATATACATATATACATGTAAGTATATATATATACATATATATGTATACATATACATATACATATACATATACATATACATATACGTATATATATATACACACATATACACACATATATATATATATTCATTTTAAAAAATGAGGCCAGGCACAGTGGCTCACACCTGTAATCCCAGCACTTTGGGAGGTCAAGGCTGGCAGATCACTTGAGGTCAGAAGTTTGAGACCAGCCTGGGAAACACGGCAAAACCCCGTCTCTACAAAAAATACAAAAATTAGCTGGGAATGGTGGCTAAAAATTAGCCAGGCATGATGGTGCACAACTGTAATTCCAGCTACTTGGGAGCCCGAGGCAGGAGAATTGCTTGAACACCTGGGCAGAGGTTGTTTGTGAGCTGAGATTGCACCACGGCACTCCAGCCTGAGCGACAGAGTGAGACTACATCTCAAAAATAAATAAATAAATAAATAAGTAAATAATGATTAAGCAACAAAGATCTCTCGAAGAGTTGGAATCAAACCAAGCCTAGAACTTTTCATTTTGTTTTACAAATTTTATTCCGGCACTCAATCCTTAACTAGATATAACTACCTTTTAACTCTGATAATGCAGCAGTGAAATTGGAATTTGGATCTCTGACTTTATCAAAAATAGCACATTTCTAGTTTTGAAAAGGGCTTTTTCTTTAAAAAATAATAATTTGGGCCAGGCGCGGTGGCTCACGCTTGTAATCCCAGCACTTTGGGAGGCCGAGGCAGGCGGATCACGAGGTCAGGAGATCGAGACCACGGTGAAATCCTGTCTCTACTAAAAATACAAAAAAAAAATTAGCCGGGCGTGGTGGCGGGCGCCTGTAGTCCCAGCTACTCGGAGAGGCTGAGGCAGGAGAATGGCGTGAACCCGGGAGGCGGAGCTTGCAGTGAGCCGAGATTGCGCCACTGCACTCCAGCCTGGGCGACAGAGCAAGACTCTGTCTCAAAAAATAATAATAATAATAAAAATAATAATTTGAAGGACAATAATTCAGCTGTTTTATTCTTCGAATAGACAATAGAATTATAGCATTGCTTTCTTCCCCTCCACCTCTTTCTCCTCTTCTACCTCTGCTATACAAATTTTCAAAAAATAGAACACCAATGTGAAATAGAAATGTTGCCATCCACTGTGAAGCAATGAAGTACAGTGTTCATTAAACCCACCAATCCAAATAGAACCCTGAAATAGATTGTGGAAGTCGTGGATTCACCTGCATAAAGCCTTTTCCTTTCCCCTCTTCTGGTAAGAGAAGCCCTCTCCTCTATGGGAAACAGGGAACATATCTGCCTATTTAGAAATATTGCAGGGATGGGAAAGTCAGCCAACTTCAGCCAGTCAGGCTCATTCTCAGGACTTGTGCTGTACGCTTTCTCTAACAAACTGTAGGCTATGGCACAAACAATGTATCCCTGGAGCTCTGTAGGGTACCATGTATTTTACCAGAGAGAGGACAGACATTTTCAGAGTATAAAGGCAACATAGGGAAAAGCAGAGCCGAGACATGTAGAGAGAGGAGATTGGATGGCTGAGGAGGAGAAAGAGAGTCAGAGAAAAAGACAGAGAGGAAACAAGACAGAAAAAAAGACAAGACAGAGAAAAAGAGAGGAAACAAGAAAGCAGAACAGACAGGCTGAGGTTTTCGATAACGACACGTGGCACAAGAACCCCCATCTCTGTTGGTAGTCAGCAGCTCTTCTGGACCCTTCAGTTACATGCCCAAGGATATCCCAATTTTTCTTCAGCTTGTTGAGGTTGTCATTCTGTCATTTAAAAAAATAAAAATGTTGATGAACATGACCCCTTTATGTGTCTAATCAAATGAAAGAAGGAACTAAGCTCTATAGCAACTGTCCTTGCCTTGACATTTGAATATACCTTTGAGCATGCTGCAGATTGGTCCAGTGAAATCGAAACTGGAACTCAGTTATAAGCTTTCCAGACAGGGCTTGTGCTACACAGAATTTCTAAGAAGGTAAATTTGACTTTGATGTTAGTTCCTCTTTAGTGTTCCCCCATATGACCAGATTCTCACTGCTCATGTGAAAGGGAGAGAAAAATCATCTGATAACGTTTCATTAATGTTTAAAGGTTAATGAACTTACATCTTACTCCTTCTGGTAACATAGCTGCATTTCACAAGGGTCAAGATCAATGTTTAATCTAAAGAAATGAATCTCTAATGCTGAAATCATGAGGACAGTTGTGCATGGATAAGGAAGGTATTTTCTGTCAAGGAAATTATCCTGCTATTTACATGAGGATACAAGTGACATTTTAGGTATCAGAAGCTTGTGCATCTCTTTAAAATCCAGATACGTAATCACACAAAGGATCAACTCATTTTTCTTTTCTTTGTATTTTTTTTTTATTATTATACTTTAGGTTTTAGGGTACATGTGCACAAAGTGCAGGTTTGTTACATATGTATCCATGTGCCATGTTGGTTTGCCGCACCCATTAACTCGTCATTTAGCATTAGGTATATCGCCTAATGCTGTCCCTCCCCCTCCCCGCACCCCACAACAGTCCCTGGAGTGTGATGTTCCCCTTCCTGTGTCCATGAGTTCTCATTGTTCAATTCCCACCTATGAGTGAGAACATGCGGTGTTTGGTTTTTTGTCCTTGCGATAGTTTACTGAGAATGATGTTTTCCAGTTTCATCCATGTCCCTATAAAGGACATGAACTCATCATTTTTTATGGCTGCATAGTATTCCATCGTGTATATGTGCCACATTTTCTTAATCCAGTCTATCGTTGTTGGACATTTGGGTTGGTTCCAAGTCTTTGCTATTGTGAATAGTGCCGCAATAAACATACGTGTGCATGTGTCTTTATAGCAGCATGATTTATAGTCCTTTGGGTATATACCCAGTAATGGGATGGCTGGGTCAAATGGTATTTCTAGTTCTAGATCCCTGAGGAATCGCCACACTGACTTCCACAATGGTTGAACTAGTTTACAGTCTCACCAACAGTGTAAAAGTGTTCCTATTTCTCCACATCCTCTCCAGCACCTGTTGTTTCCTGACTTTTTAATGATGGCCATTCTAACTGGTGTGAGATGGTATCTCATTGTGGTTTTGATTTGCATTTCTCTGATGGCCAGTGATGATGAGCATTTTTTCATGTGTTTTTTGGCTGCATAAATGTCTTCTTTTGAGAAGTGTCTGTTCATGTCATTTGCCCACTTTTTGATGGGGTTGTTTGTTTTTCTCTTGTAAATTTGTTTGAGTTCATTGTAGATTCTGGATATTAGCCCTTTGTCAGATGAGTAGGTTGCAAAAATTTTCTCCCATTCTGTAGGTTGCCTGTTCACTCTGATGGTAGTTTCTTTTGCTGTGCAGAAGCTCTTGAGTTTAATTAGATCCCATTTGTCAATTTTGGCTTTTGTTGCCATTGCTTTTGGTGTTTTAGACATAAAGTCCTTGCCCACGCCTATGTCCTGAATGGTATTGCCTAGGTTTTCTTGTAGGATTTCAATGGTTTTAGGTCTAACATTTAAGTCTTTAATCCATCTTGAATTAATTTTTGTATAAGGTGTAAGGAAGGGATCCAGTTTCAGCTTTCTACATATGGCTAGCCAGTTTTCCCAGCACCATTTATTAAATAGGGAATCCTTTCCCCATTGCTTGTTTTTGTCAGGTTTGTCAAAGAGCAGATAGTTGTAGATATGCTGCATCATTTCTGAGGACTCTGTTCTGTTCCATTGATCTATGTCTCTGTTGTGGTACCAGTACCATGCTGTTTTGGTTACCGTAGCCTTGTAGTATAGTTTGAAGTCAGGTAGCGTGATGCCTCCAGCTTTGTTCTTTTGGCTTAGGAGTGACTTGGCGACGCAGGCTCTTTTTTGGTTCCATATGAACTTTAAAGTAGTTTTTCCAATTCTGTGAAGTAAGTCATTGGTAGATTGGGGGATGGCATTGAATCTATAAATTACCTTGGGCAGTATGGCCATTTTCACGATATTGATTCTTCCAACCCATGAGCATGGAATGTTCTTCCATTTGTTTGTATCCTCTTTTATTTCATTGAGCAGTGGTTTGTAGTTCTCCTTGAAGAGGTCCTTCACATCCCTTGTAAGTTGGATTCCTAGGTATTTTATTCTCTTTGAAGCAATTGTGAATGGGAGTTCACTCATGATTTGGCTCTCTGTTTGTCTGTGATTGGTGTACAAGAATGCTTGTGATTTTTGTACATTGATTTTGTATCCTGAGACTTTGCTGAAGTTGCTAATCAGCTTAAGGAGATTTTGGGCTGAGACAATGGGGTTTTCTAGATATACAATCATGTCATCTGCAAACAGGGACAATTTGACTTCCTCTTTTCCTAATTGAATACCCTTTATTTCCTTCTCCTGCCTGATTGCTCTGGCCAGAACTTCCAGCACTATGTTGAATAGCAGTGGTGAGAGAGGGCATCCCTGTCTTGTGCCAGTTTTCAAAGGGAACACTTCCAGTTTTTGCCCATTCAGTATGATATTGGCTGTGCGTTTGTCATAGATAGCTCTTATTATTTTGAGATACGTCCCATAAATACCTAATTTATTGAGAGTTTTTAGCATGAAGGGCTGTTGAATTTTGTCAAAGGTCTTTTCTGCATCTATTGAGATAATCAGGTGGTTTTTGTCTTTGGTTCTGTTTGTATGCTGGATTACATTTATTGATTTGCGTATGTTGAACCAGCCTTGCATCACAGGGATGAAGCCCACTTGATCATGGTGTATAAGCTTTTTGATGTGCTGCTGGAATCCGTTTGCCAGTATTTTATTGAGGATTTTTGCATCAATGTTCATCAAGGATATTGGTCTAAAATTCTCTTTTTTGGTTATGTCTCTGACAGACTTTGGTATCAGGACGATGCTGGCTTCATAAAATGTGTTAGGGAGGATTCCCTCTTTTTCTATCGATTGGAATAGTTTCAGAAGGAATGGTACCAGTTCCTCCTTGTACTTCTGGTAGAATTTGGCTGTGAATCCATCAGGTCCTGGACTCTTTTTGGTTGGTAAGCTATTGATTATTGCCACAACTTCAGAACCTGTTATTGGTCTATTCAGAGATTCAACTTCTTCCTGGTTTAGTCTTGGGAGGGTGTATTTGTCGAGGAATTTATCCATTTCTTCTAGATTTTCTAGTTTATTTGCGTAGAGGTGGTTGTAGTATTCTCTGATGGTAGTTTGTATTTCTGTGGGATCGGTGGTGATATCCCCTTTTTCATTTTTTATTGCATCTATTTGATTCTTCTCTCTTTTCTTCTTTATTAGTCTTGCTAGCGGTCTATCAATTTTGTTGATCTTTTCAAAAAACCAGCTCCTGGATTCATTAATTTTTTGAAGGGTTTTTTTGTGTCTCTGTTTCCTTCAGTTCTGCTCTGATTTTAGTTATTTCTTGCCTTCTGCTAGCTTTTGACTGTGTTTGCTCTTGCTTTTCTAGTTCTTTTAATTGTGATGTTAGGGTGTCAATTTCGGATGTTTCCTGCTTTCTCTTGTGGGCATTTAGTGCTATAATTTTCCCTCTACACACTGCTTTGAATGTGTCCCAGACATTCTGGTATGTTGTGTCTTTGTTCTCGTTGGTTTCAAAGAACATCTTTATTTCTGCCTTCATTTCATTATGTACCCAATAGTCATTCAGGAGCAGGTTGTTCAGTTTCCATGTAGTTGAGCAGTTTTGAGTGAGTTTCTTAATCCTGAGTTCTAGTTTGATTGCACTGTGGTCTGAGAGACAGTTTGTTGTAATTTCTGTTCTTTTACATTTGCTGAGGAGTGCTTTACTTCCAACTATGTGGTCAATTTTGGAATAGGTGTGGTGTGGTGCTGAAAAAAATGTATATTCTGTTGATTTGGGGTGGAGAGTTCTGTAGATGTCTATTAGGTCCACTTTGTGCAGAGCTGAGTTCAATTCCTGGATATCCTTGTTAACTTTCTGTCTCGTTGATCTGTCTAATGCTGACAGTGGGGTGTTAAAATCTCCCATTATTATTGTGTGGGAGTTTAAGTCCCTTTGTAGGTCACTGAGGACTTGCTTTATGAATCTGGGTGCTCCTGTGTTGGGTGCATATATATTTAGGATAGTTAACTCTTCTTGTTGAATTGATCCCCTTACCATTATGTAATGGCCTTCTTTGTCTCTTTTGATCTTTGTTGGTTGAAAGTCTATTTTATCAGAGACTAGGATTGCAACCCCTGCCTTTTTTTGTTTTCCATTTGCTTGATAGATCTTCCTCCATCCCTTTATTTTGAGTCTATGTGTGTCTCTGCACGTGAGATGGGTTTCCTGAATACAGCACACTGATGGGTCCTGACTCCTTATCCAGTTTGCCAGTCTGTGTCTTTTAATTGGAGCATTTAGCCCATTTACATTTAAAGTTAATATTGTTATGTGTGAATCTGATCCTGTCATTATGATGTTAGTTGGTTATTTTGCTCGTTAGTTGATGCAGTTTCTTCCTAGCTTCGATGGTCTTTACAATTTGGCATGTTTTTGCAGGGGCTGGTACCGGTTGTTCCTTTCCATGTTTAGTGCTTCCTTCAGGAGCTCTTTTAGGGCAGGCCTGGTGGTGACAAAATCACTCAGCGTTTGCTTGTCTGTAACGTATTTTATTTCTCCTTCACTTATGAAGCTTAGTTTGGCTGGATAGGAAATTCTGGGTTGAAAATTCTTTTCTTTAAGAATGTTGAATATCGGCCCCCATTCTCTTCTGGCTTGTAGAGTTTCTGCCGAGAGATCAGCTGTTAGTCTGATGGGCTTCCCTTTGTGGGTAACCCGACCTTTCTCTCTGGCTGCCCTTAACATTTTTTCCTTCATTTCAACTTTGGTGAATCTGACAATTATGTGTCTTGGAGTTGCTCTTCTCGAGGAGTATCTTTGTGGCGTTCTCTGTATTTCCTGAATCTGAATGTTGGCCTGCCTTGCTAGATTGGGGAAGTTCTCTTGGATAATATCTTGCAAAGTGTTTTCCAACTTGGTTCCATTCTCCCCGTCATTTTCAGGTACACCAATCAGACGTAGGTTTGGTCTTTTCACATAGTCCCAAATTTCTTGGAGGCTTTGTTCATTTCTTTTTATTCTTTTTTCTCTAAACTTCCCTTCTCGCTTCGTTTCATTCATTTCATCTTCCATCAGCGATACCCTTTTTTCCAGTTGATTGCATCTGCTACCAAGTCTTCTGCAATCTTTGCGTAGTTCTCGATACTTGGCTTTCAGCTCCATCAGCTCCTTTACACCCTTCTCTCCATTGATTATTCTAGTTATCCATTCGTCTAATTTTTTTTCAAAGTTTTTAACTTCTTTGCTATTGTTTTGAATTTCCTCCCGTAGCTCGGAGTAGTTTGATCGTCTGAAGCCTTCTTCTCTTAACTTGTCAAAGTCATCCTCCATCCAGCTTTGTTCCGTTGCTGGTGAGGAACTGTGTTCCTTTGGAGGAGGAGAGGTGCTCTGCTTTTTAGAGTTTCCAGTTTTTCTGCTCCGTTTTTTCCCCATCTTTGTGGTTTTACCTACTTTTGGTCTTTGATGATGGTGATGTACAGATGGGTTTTTGGTGTGGATGTCCTTTCTGTTTGTTAGTTTTCCTTCTACCAGACAGGACCCTCAGCTGCAGGTCTGTTGGAGTTTACTAGAGGTCCACTCCAGACCCTGTTTGGCTGGGTGTCAGCAGCGGTGGCTGCAGAACAGCAGATTTTCGTGAGACCACAAATTCAGCTGTCTGATAGTTCCTCTGGAAGTCTTGTCTCAGAGGAATACCCGGCCGAGTGAGGTGTCAGTCTGTCCCTACTGGGGGGTGCCTCCCAGTTAGGCTGCTCAGGGGTGAGAGACCCACTTTAGGAGGCAGTCTGTCCATTCTCAGATCTCCAGCTGCGTGCTGGGAGAACCACTACTCTCTTCAAAGCTTTCAGTCAGACAGGGACATTTAAGTCTGCAGAGATTCCTGCTGAATTTTTGTTTGTCTGTGCCCTGCCCCCAGAGGTGGAGCCTACAGAGGCAGGCAGGCCTCCTTGAGCTGTGGTGGGCTCCACCCAGTTCGAGCTTCCTGGCTGCTTTGTTTACCTAAGCAAGCCTGGGCAATGGCGGGCGCCCCTCCCCCAGCCTCGCTGCTGCCTTGCAGCGTGATCTCAGACTGCTGTGCTAGCAATCAGCAAAACTCCGTGGGCATAGGACCCTCCGAGCCAGGTGCGGGACACAGTCTCCTAGTGTGCCGTTTTCCAGGCCCATTGGAAAAGCGCAGTATTATGGTGGGACTGACCCGATTTTCCAGGTGCCTTCTGTTACCCCTTTCTTTGACTAGGAAAGGGAACTCCCTGACCCCTTGCGCTTCCCGAGTGAGGCAATGCCTCACCCTGCTTCGGCTCGCGCACAGTGCGCTTCACTGACTGTCCTGCACCCACTGTTTGGCACTCCCTAGTGAGATGAAACCGGTACCTCAAACAGAAATGCAGAAATCACCCGTCTTCTGTGTCGCTCAGGCTGGGAGCTGTAGACCGGAGCTGCTCCTATTCGGCCATCTTGGCTCCACCTCATTTTTCTTTTCTTAGAGTAGTATGAGGCATACAAGTTCAAAAAATAATTTGGAATCACTTCCAACAAGTTCCTTCAAAATCCAAAGATATTAATGTCCAATCCCCCTTGACTAACTGCCCTCAGGGACTTTTACCAGCAGGCTATTCTTGACTATACGGGTGCATAAGACATCAGAAGGTAAGTGTTGTTCTTAATCAAAATAAAACCACATTCAAGATTTCTGTTCATTCAAGTTACGATCTGTGCTGACAGGACACTAAACAAATACCTACTTTACACAAATAATTAGAATACTAAAAATTTTAAAAGCATTAACCATATGAATTTCTGAAGAAGGTGAAGAATATTCTAGATTTCTTTGGAAAAATTTCCCTTGCTCACTTTCAGCCCTTTTGAATGCCCTCCCCTACATCTGGTCTCTACCTTTTTCCCTTTCACTTCCTCCATATTCCATTCTTTTGTTTTGTTTTGTTTTGTTTTGTTTTTTAGAGATCGGGTCTTGCTCTGTTACCCAGGCTGGTGTGCAGTGGTGCAATCATAGCTCACTGCAACTTGGAGCTTGTGGGCTCAAGCAATCCTCCCACCTCAGCCTCCCTAGTAGCTGCAACTACAGGCATGTGACACCACACTTGGCTAATTTTTTTTTTTCTCATTTTTTGTAGAGACAGGGTCTCCCTATCTCTAGGGCTAGGCTGATCTCGGACTCCTGGCCTCAAGCCATCCTGCCACCTCATCCATTCTTTCTTCATTTGTTCTTCCTTTTCTCTTCCATCCATCATCCCTTCTTCCTGCCTCCTTCAATCAATTACTTGGTTAGTGTTTGTTGGGAAGCTAGTCAGTTCCAGGCACTGGGCTAAACACAAACATGAAAAGATGGGGTCCTCGCTGTCGTCCTTTTCTGTTGTTGAGTAACAAATCACCCACAAATCTAGCAACTTAAACCAACACGCATTTATTACCTCCCCACTCGGTATATCAGAGAACAACCTGGTGTGACAGGAATCTGTTCTCAGGGTCACCCATGGCCACTATCCAGGTGTCAGCCAGGCTGGGAACTTAAGTGTAGGCTCTGAGGAGAAATCCACTTCCAAACCCATTCGGGTTATGACAGAGTACCCTGCAGTTACAGGACTCAAGTGCTTTCCATCCGAGATGCGTGACCTCCCTCAGCTCTTTGAAGCCACCCACATTCCTTTTCCCATGGTTCCTCAATCTTTAAGCAGTAATAGTGCCAAATGACTGTCGTGCTTCAAACCTGACTGCCTCTACTACCACCAGCCAGAGAAAACTCCATTTTTAAAGATGTATGTTATTACATAGGGCCCACCAGGCTAATCCAGGCTAGTCTCCCTCTATAAGAAAACATAATCTCAAGCATGATAGCACATTCTGAAGTCCCAGGAACTTGGGAGGGAGTTCATTGGGGGCCGCTTTAGAACTTCTGCCTACACATCTGCCATCAGGTGCTCACACAATACATACAAAAACAATAGCACTGCAATAAGATAATTGTACAAAAGAAAGTGTGGTAAACAAAACGTCACACATACATACAATGGAATACTATTCAGCCATAAAAAGGAAGAAAATTCTGACATGCTGCAACATGAATGAACCTTGAGGACATTATGCTAAGTGAAATAAATCTATGATCCCACTTATATGCAGTATCTAGAATAGGGAAATTCATAGAGACAGAAAACAGAATAGAGGTTCCCAGGCATTGCCAGGAAGAAGAATGAAGTTATTGTTTGATGGTTATAGAGTTCTGTTTGGGATAATGAAAGTGTTCTGGAAATGGATAGTGGTGACAGTCACACAGCATTGTGAACGTACTTAAAAGTACTGAATTGTATACTTAAAAATGGTTTATATGGTGAACTTCATGTTCTTTATATTTTACCACAACAACATAAAATTAAAGTGTTGAAAAAATAGACTGGAGGCATAAGAAAAGAACAGCATAACTTGCTTCCTGAAAGAGCGAAGTGTCAGGTTGGGCAGGAGATAAGATCAGATGGGTGTGGGTGAGAAGGGTGTGGACTGTGCTGTGGGAGGGACAATGTCATAATTTCAGTTCCCTTTTTGGTCACCATACAGCTAAAGTAACTTGTTAATTTTGTCCAAATATGCCTTCCTTTCTTGCACTAGCTGTCTGGAAAGCAAACCTTATTTAGCAATCACTAATAGTCCTAGAACTTTGAGTGTTAATGACAGAGGTGTGAATCAAGTAGCTGCTATTTATTAAGTGTCACATTGGTGACCCCACGTTCACCTTGCTTCTAGGAAATAGAAGGAAACACAGAGACTGAGCACTATGCTGAGCACTGTGCTTCCTTACAGAGCTTCAATGCCTCACAATGACAATGCAAGTTAAGTAGCCATGAAACTGTTTTCCCCAGTTTTACCAATAAAACATTTGAGGTTGTGAAAGTCTGAATAATTGCCCACATGTCAGGTAACAAGGAAAGTAAAGTACCTTCCCACCTGAGGGTCTTGTAATATGCTGTTCCCTCTACTTGGAATGCCTGTCTACTTTCTCAACCTGTCACCACCACCACCATCATCCACACACACACACATCTGCTTAACATTCTGTATCTAATTCCTACCCATTAGTAAGCAAGGCTACCATATTCAGCTTTATAGATTGTGTGCTGCAAAAGTCCCAGGAGCACCATTCACATAGACCACAATGTAAAAATGCCCTTGGAGTTGTGCAGTGCCCAGCCTGCACAAACATATATGGCAAACCTCTCTCTCTCTCTTTTTTTTTTTTAGGAGATGGAGTCTCGCTTTGTCACCCAGGCTGGAGTGCAGTGATGCAATTTCGGCTCACTGCAACCTCTGCTTCCTAGGTTCAAGTGATTCTCCTGCTTGGCCTCCCGAGTAGCTGGGATTACAGGTTCCTGCCATCATGCCCAGCTAACTTTTGTATTTTTAGTAGAGATGGGATTTCACTATGTTGACCAAGCTTGTCTCAAACTCCTGACTTCAAATGATCTGCCAGCCTCGGCCTCCCAAAGTGCTGGGATTACAGGCGTGAGCCACTCTGCCCTGCCCATACATGGCAAACTTCTCTCAAAGTTTTGGCTTAGGTGTACTTCTATAGGTGGGCCGGGTTAGGTCTTCTTTCATATGCATCTGTATTGTTCTTTAAAGTATCTAGTACAAGCCCACTTAAATAGTTATTTGCATAATTAATATTTTATATATGACTTCCCTGCTAAACTGTAAGTTCAACAAAGGGAGAAATCACATCTGCTTAACTCTTTTTGAACAAAGAAATAAGATAGAGCTGAGTTTATGTGAGTTCAAAGCAAGGATCTTTCAACTGTCACTTACTGGTGCCTGTGACTGATGCATAAAAAGATATGGAACCCAAGGAATAATGTACTAACTCTTTAAAACTTAACTCTTGCTATTATTCCTATTATTCCTTCTTTCTGTAACATGTTAGATTAAGTTTGGTTTTTTTTTTTTTTTGCAATTTTGCTAAAGGTGTCCATCATGGTGTTTAACATGCCTATATTATCTGCTAAGTGGGCATTCTACAGAGCCATATTTTATACTAGGTAACTTTACTGAATTGAATAGTGTCCCCCCAAAATTCATGTCTGCTTGGAACCTCAGAAATGGGAACTTATTTGGAAATAGGGTTTTTGCATGTATAATTAGTTAAGACAAGGTCACAATGGATTAGGTTGCCCTAAATCCAATGATTGGTGTCTTAATAGAAGAGGAGACAGAGATTCAGGTACAACAACATTGGGGAAGGAAGACAGGAGGGAAGGAAGGGAAAGAAGGAGGGAAGAAGGCCATGTGATGACAGAAGCAAAGACGGGAGTGACACAAGCTAAGGAACAAGACTTGCCAGCAACCACCAGAAGCTACAAAGAGGCAAGGAAGGACTTCTCTAGAGCCTTTGGACAGAGAATGGTCCTGCCTACAACTGGATTTTGGAGTTCTAGCCTCTGGAACCATGAGAGAATAACTTTCTGTTGCTTTAAGCCACTCAGTTTCTGGTACTTTGCTAAAGCAACTGTACTTAAGATCAAAATAATCCTAGGTGCTATAACAAATAAACCTCCAATTTTTAGTAGCTTAGTGATAGAAATTTGAGACTCAGTAGTTATAGCCTACAGTAGGTGTTCAGGTATATTGGCGGCTGTCCTCCACATGGTGATTCAGTGATCCAGGCTTTTTAAATCTTGTGTTTCCACCACTTTCTAGGACCTCTTTGTCTATGGAAAGGGGAAAAGAGAGTTTAGAACACATATCAGCTTTTTAAGTTGCCTTGACTTAGACGTGACAAAAATTTCTGCTCACATTCCATTGGCAAGAACTGGTTAAATGGCCCCAAGAGATAAAAGAGTAAATACAGGTGCTTTTGAGTAATAATTCTATATTGTGGAAGGGGAACACACATTTTGCTGGGCAATTTGCCATCTCTACTACACTGCCCTCCCAACCTCAGTTGATGTGGTCAGCCTGAGGAGTAACTTCATGCTTGGCATCAAACAATGAGCTTGATTAATCATATTCTCGTGTTTTGGAATTTTGTTTTAGAACTTTAGAGAGAAGATCAGCTGTGGTGGCCTCAGGCCTGTAATCCCAGCACTTTGGGAGGCTGAGGCAGGCAGATCACTTGAGGTCAGGAATTTGAGACCAGCTTGTCCCACATGGTGAAACCCCGTCTCTACTACAAATGCAAAAAATTAGCCGGGCAAGATGGCGGGTGCCTGTAGTCCCAGCTACTCGGGAGGCTGAGGCAGGAGAATGGTGTGAACCCCGGGGGGCAGAGCCTGCAGTGAGCCGAGATCGCGCCACTGCACTCCAGCCTGAGCGACAGCAAGACTCTGTCTCAAAAAAGAAAAAAAAAAAAAAAATTAGCTGGGCATGGTGGTGTGCACCTGTAGTCTCAGCTACTCGGGAGGCTGAGGCAGGAGAATCGCTTGAACCCGGAGGCAGAGGTTGCAGTGCACTGAGATTGCGCCACTGCACTCCAGCCTGAGTGACAGAGTGAGCTCTGTCTCAAAAATTAAAAAAAAAAAGAACCTCTCAAAGAATTTAGCACTTAATAGCTTTCTTATATTACAGTTTTGGGTTTGAATTTTTTAACCTGTTACCTCAACCTCTTCCCAATCCTTGGGATCAGAGACTGTACCTGATTCATCTTTATACCTAACAAAATGTCTCACCCAATGATTTACAGATGGCAGGATTTCACACATATTAGTGTATGCATGCCTATATGAATGTATGAATTAGGAAGCATTAAGAGTAAAAAGTTATGGTACTATAATTTTAATGTAGGTGATCTAAGTGACCATACTCAACTGTACTTAAAACATTATTTTATGGGGCTTGTACAGTGACACTTCTCCATTTGTAAAGAAATCAGTCACCAGATTCTAATTTTCATCGTTTGCCATGCTCTGTATTCAACAGTGCAGGAGAACTGTGTGTCAGAGGAAGTGATCACTCTCTATTTACATGCAGCTTACTCAGGATTTTGCACAACCGTTTGCCATTTGTCAATACTAACATGTCCTCAGCAAACAGCCACATCAGATGAATTATGGTTTTCTTCTCACTCTCAGAGCAGCAATAACCCACAGCCATGTCTAGTTAGAGCCTACAGTCGTTAACCATCATTACAAGAGACTCAGCCTTAACACGAAAACATTTCAGCAGCTCTTTGGCAAAAGGCTAAAATATCTGGGTTACTCAATGTCATATCCAATTTTGTGCACTTCTGTGGGATTGCTAGAAGCCACGTGAAGTCATTGGGGCCTGTGAAGTACAATAAATGTCTAAGTACTCCTAGACAAGCTTGTCTAAGTACTCCTAGACAAGCTCCTTCAATGTCAGGGAACTGGCTATGTGTGTTATGAAATTAAATGTATATAGATGTATATACAGATGTTTATACTGTTGTAAACCAAGGTATATTCTTTCTTAGCTAAATTGGGATTTGCTTACAAATCTGCTCTTTTCCCCACAGAAGTGGTTGAGCTTTGTTTGTTTTCTTCTCCTCTAGAGCAGCACCGTATGATGCCACATAATTCCTAGAGATATCAGAAAGTAATCTTCTCTGTTCCCTTATGAGTGTCAAGAACTAATCCCTGGGGGAAAGGGAAGAATTTTGAGATTTATCTGCTGTCTTTTTTAAACACTTTGCAAGTGAATTATTGCAATCTGCATGGGGCACTCAAAATGACAACTCTAACTAAACACTAACCATCATTCAATTGCTGAAGAAGAGGGCAAAGAAATATGACCAGTATAAAATGGGAGTGCTTTTCTTGAAGCCAAGAGAAGAAGTTCATATAATTGTTCAATTCTGCCACAAGTCATTACATTGGAAGTGAAAAATTTAATCAAAGAAGCGACAGAATTAAATGGGGGTATCTGACATGTTTTATTTTCACCAGTAGGACTGACAAATTTTGATAGGATTAGACGGCTGAGATTTCTTATGGTCAGGAAGTCTCCTTAAACAGGAAAGAGAAAATTTAGGTTGTCAGTCTTAGATACTTTTTGTCACTACCTCTATACTTTAAAATCTATAACCAAGGTGAATCTGAAGGATAATTTTAAATGGTCCTTGGTGGAACAATACTGGTGGTCTCTTTTTCTATGCCATGTAAAGGGAGGGAAATTTGCTCTTACCTGCCCAGTAGAAATAGCCCAACCATTCCTGCAATTAAAAATGAGAAAATTTAGCCTGCTTTCAGTGTCACTATAGGAAGGAAAAAGAAAAAAAAAAATTACTCTAAAAACAGTAAAATGTACTCATGATAAATTGTCCTGGTGATATCACCTTTACTCAAGAAAGAAATATGACAAGTGATAGATTCTTTTTCTTGTTTCCTAGGAGAAAGAAAAATAGCTTATTCAAACATCAGGACAATAACAAGTTTTGTAGTAATAGAATTTTTTAGAGATATCTAAAGATAGCACCACATTTGAGTAGCACGTATGTATCAGGCACTGCTCCAGGCACTTTCTGTCAATTATCACTAATATGTACCATCAACTAATAATAAGAATGGCTATATTACTATTCCCAGCTTACGGAAGAGGAAACTGTTGCTCAGTGAAGATCAGAAATGTGTCCAGAACATCACAGCTAGTAATTTGTGGTGCTAGCATTTTGTGATACTAAAAGCTGTGCTCTCTCCATCATATTACAGCAATTCCCAACACACTGGCCCCAGCATCATAGAAACAATCTAGGGTGAATCTTAGCTATACTACACAGAGCTAGATGGATAGAGGGAAATTTCTAGACACGATCTTCCCCTTTGTACGGGATTCAGAGTTTCAGAACCATCCTGATGTGAGCAAAGTGAAAAATCATATTTGGGTAATTGACTTATATACAAATTAAACTAATAAATAGTCAGGTGTCCCCACATAAAATACCTCCTGTCATTACACTACTACCAGGTAGTACAAGCTTTTCCCTTTTTAGGCTGCCTGTTATTTCCATGTTAGCCTTTATGTGTGAGTTCTCAACATGGCTCGTATTCTCTCATTGCTGGTGTCCTGCTGCGGAGGGGCATAAACTATAGGAACTCAAATCATGTATAAAAGTGCTATCTTGGCTGTGCACAGTGGCTCACGCCTGTAATCCTAGCACTTTGGGAGGCCAAAGCAGGTGTATCACAAGGTCAAGAGATCGAGGCCATCCTGGCCAACATGGTGAAACCCTGCCTCTACTAAAAATACAAAAATTAGCTGGACGTGGTGGCGCACACCTGTAGTCCCAGCTGCCTGGGAAGCTGAGGCAGGAGAATCGCTTGAACCCATGAGGCAGAGGTTGCAGTGAGCCGAGATTGCACCACTACACTCAAGCCTGGCAACAGAGGAAGATTCTGTCTAAAAAAAAAAGAAAAGAAAAAAAAAGTGCTATCTTATTTCTCTGTTCTTTGGAAATCTCATTTTCCTGATCTTTTTGTTGCAGCTTTCCCTCACCTCTCCCTCCTTTACAGTGCACTCCTTTTGGTCTACTGGTGTCTCTACCAGCCCTGAAAATTGAGAACCCTTGGGAATTAGTCACGGGGCTCTGGACCCATTCCATCATCCAAGCAAAAATGGTTTTCTTCTAAAATATAGTGGCTCTGCATGTCAAGTCTTTCTGTCTGCCTGGATTAATCATTTCCTTGAGGTCGTGTGATAATTTTACATCTTTTCTAGCTGAGTTGACCTGTGTTGACAGAAGAAAGCATTTTTGGCCACATCCTGTCTCCTTTAACCTTCATTCATATACAGTGCTTTCTGGTGCCTATGATTTCAATACTTCTACATACCTCTCTCCACTATCTTGGCTTTCTCTCTTATCTAGACTGTCTATCAAACCACACTGTTATCTGCTTGACCATATGTATCCCTACCTCCACCAAACAGAAATCTTCTTACAGCTGTGCCTAATTTCAAAAGAGAAATATTTGCCATTAATATCACCATGAAGAAGTTCCCAAGCAACCCAATAAAAAATCCACAAACTATCTTTTTTTTTTTAAATCCACAGACTTTGATGTTGCCTAGAGCCTTGGCGAGAAGAATTCCTGACGTTGAATCTGATCACTGGCCACCACTTTGGCTTCCTGAGCAGTATTCTGCATGTACATGTCAGCTGAGACATCCTCTTCCAACCACCCTAATCAGATTGGCTTGCTCCAACAAAAGGCCCTCGTAAGAATAAAAATTTAAATGGTCTTCTTCTCTCTTTCCTCCTCCTTCCTTTTCTTACTTTTGTATGTAATCTGTACACTCCGCAAAACACCTAACATTTACTTTGCTGTTGTGTTATGTGTCTCTTTTATGTATAAGTTTTATATCTCAACTAGACTAATGACTTCTTTAGAGAAGCAACATTGTCCTATAATCTTTATGCTCCCAATACTGTCTAGCATGAGAAAAAACAGATACTCAAAAACTGTCCTTTAATTTTACTTTAATTTTCTCTGCAGGAGGATTTTAACTTTTTATAGCATCATTAGTTACTGTTGGTATTCTGAAGAGGAGCAGATTCTGCAAAATCCAAAGCTTTTCTTCATCATATGGAATTTAAGGAAAAGAAAAACAAAGGTATGTCTGGGGACTTTGACTGAGAAGAAGTGGCATTTAAATTTTTTCCACTAACCCCAGTATTGGCACCAAGTTAATATTTAGTTTCTGGAACTCTCATTTCACTTGAATTCCATTACTCTTGCTCTCCCTTCAGAAATGTGAATTCCCTATAGGATCACACAGAACAGACACTTACAGTTTACTCATAAACTTCCTAATTCCAAACAGTAGTCACCACAGTTAAAAATTTTCATTGTGAAATCTTAGAAAACAAAGATCATATCTAATCAAAACTATATAAATACTAAAGAAATCATAAAATGTACATTTTATGTACCTGCAATAAATTTAATAAACATTAAGTAAAAATATAGTCACTTTTATCTAACAATTAGATTTTAATGTAGTCACTAAATGATTCAGGCAACTATACTACATAAATTCAAGATAGCTAAATCTATAAACTTAAATAGCTAGACTTTTTTTTTTTTCTTTGAGATGGGTTCTTGTTCTGTCATTTAGGCTGAAGTGCACTGGTACAATCACGGCTCACTGCAGCCTCAACTTATTGGGCTAGGTGATTATCCTACCTCAACCTCTTGAGTAGCTGGAGCTACAGCTACATGTCCGGCCAATTTTTCGTATTTTTAGTAGAGATGGTATTTTGCCATGTTGCCCAGGCTGGTCTTGAATTCCTGGGCTCAAGCTGTTAGTCCACCTTGGTCTCTGAAAGTGTTGGGATTATAGATGTGAGGCACTGCACCTGGCCAATAGCTGAATTTTGTTTTATATTTACTTTAAAAATTTTTTTAATGTGCTATCCTTAATAACTGTTGTTTGCACTAGCTGTCCCATTCTCTAATAAAAGTCAGTGTTAAAGTTTCCATACTTTATGCCATGTAATATATACCCCTACCCACCGAATCAAAACAATATGTATACAGCTCAAAGATCATTATTTCAATAACCAAAAAAACCCCTTTCTCCCCTCTTCTGTCCTTCTTTGTTACTTAACCAAGGATAATGATTATAATATAGAAATTATCTTTGCAGTTTTTCTATCCTCACAAGTTTTAGAAATGTAGTATCTCAAGGGCCCTTTTAAAATAAGTATCTTATGGGTTTATTTCCCGGATGTAGATAATCATCAAGAGTTCTGTTTGTTAACAATTTTTTTCTGACTTTCTCTACACAAAGAGACCTTGCAGTCAATATTTAAAGCATATTATATCTAGCCACACTCAATGTACATTTTATCCCAACATTATACCTTGAGTACAGTATGGTAATGAATGAATGAATCCACCACCATATATATCATTGATTAACATACATTTGTTTGTTTGTTTGTTTGTTTGTTTATTTATTTATTTATTTATTTATTTTGAGATGGAGTCTCTCTCTGTCGCCCAGGCTGGAGTGCAGTGCCGCAATCTTGGCTCACTGCAAGCTCCGCCTACTGGGTTCATGCCATTCTCCTGCCTCAGCCTCCTGCGTAGCTGGGACTACAGGTGCCCGCCACCACGCCCAGCTAATTTTTTTGTATCGTTAGTAGAAATGGGGTTTCACTGTGTTAGCCAGGATGGTCTCGATCTCCTGACCTCGTGATCCGCCTGCCTCGGCCTCCCAAAGTGCTGGGATTACAGGCATAAGCCACCACACCCGGCCCCATTTATTTATTTAACTAATAATAATTGAGAGTACTATAGGCCAGGTAGTCTGCTAGATAGTGAGCAAACAAAGGTGCAAAAAGACAAGAGACAGACAGCAATCTAAGTGACTCAGTAAGTGAATAGGAGAGACAGCCAACTTAACCTTGTAGGGGTCGGGGTGTGGAGGTTAGGGGGTTTGACAAAGGAAGCTTCCTAAGGGAAGAGATCGAAGCTGCAATCTGGAGATTGAGCAGGAATTATCCTGGGAAATAGAAGGAGGAAGTAATAACAGTTAACACTTACAGTGTCTCCTCCGAGCCAGGTACTGTTCTTTACATACAGTAACTCATAGTCTTCAAAACAACCAGGCAATATAGGTACTGCTAGAACACATTATAGACAAGGATACTGCCGCACACAGAAGTTAAATAACTTGCTTGAGGCCATGCGGCTGGCAAATGCAGAATCAGATTTCGAGCCCAAACATCTGACCCCAGAGTACTGCCTTTTCCAGGAGAGATAACATAGGCCCAGCAGCAATGGTAAACAGAATAATAATAGACCTTACATTTACAGAGCACTAGCCCAAGCCCCCAACATACATGATTGCATTTATTCCATATACAATTGTATGAATTAAGTGCTATTTGCATCATCATTGCAAATGTAGATTTAAAGGCTTAAATAGATTGAGTAACCATAATGAGCTACCACTTTGCATCCACTCAGATGGTTATAATTTAAAAAAATAGAACATAGCAAGTGTTGGCAAAGATGTAGAGAAATTGGAACACTTGTACATTTTTGCTGGGAGTGTTAAATGCTGCAGCCACTGTGAAAAATAGTTTGGCGGTTACTCGATAAGTTAAACATAGAATTACCATATGACTCAGTAATTCTCATCTTGAGTATATACCCAAAAGAACTGAAAACAAGTGTTCAAACAAAAACTTGCATGGAATATTAATGGCAACACTATCCATAACAGCCAAAAGGTGGAAACAACTCAAATGCCTATCAACTGATGAATGGATGATCAAAATGTGGTATGTCCATACAGTGGAATTTTATTCAGTCGTGAAAAAGAACTAAGTACTGAAACATGCTACAACATGGATGAATCTTAAAAACATTATGCTCTGTGGTTGCTGTTTTGTAGGGAAAAATAAATTATACTAAGTGAAAGAAACCAGACACAAAAGACCACATATGGTATGATGCCATATATATAAAATATTCAAAGCTGTGAAATCTATAAGGACAGAAAACATATTGGGCCAGACACAATGGCTTATGCTTATAATTCCAGCACTTTGGGAGGCTTAAAGCCAGGAGTTCAAAACCAGCCTGGTCAACATAGCAAGACTCCATCTCCATAAAAGAAATTTTTTTACGAAAATTAGCCAGGTGTGGTGACATGCACCTGTAATCCCAGCTACTTCAGAGGCTGAGGTAAGAGGATTCCTTGGGTCTAGGAGTTCAAGGCTGCAGTCAGCCATGATTGCACCACTGCACTCCAGCCTGGGCAACAGAGCAAGATCCGGTATCCAGAAAAAAAACAACCAAAAAAAAAAAAAAAAAAAAACCAGATTATTGGTTTCCAGGAACTGGAGGGATGGGGAGTAGAAAGTGATTGCTTAATAGGCACTGGGTTTCCTTTTGTAGTGGTGAAAATATTCTGGAACTAGATAGTGGCGATGGATGTACAATCTTGTTTTTTGTTATGTGTATTTTATCACAGTTTTTAAAAGTAAAAAAAAAAGTTAAGTAACTTGTTCAAGGTTGCACAGCATAGCTAGGAAAAGGTGGATTGAAGTCATGCGGGAAAGACAAGTTTCAGGAATTCCAAGTTATTTGATAGGACTACATTGAAGTATATGCAAGTGGGTGGAAGAGAGGAAAAATGGCAAAAGTCGAGGCAAAAATAGGAATCAGAGTCTTTGTCATGAAGACGCCTTTTAAAGTGAATGGAGACAACTGTTGAGGCACTGACACAGGAATGGGGAGCCTGAGGATGAGAGAAGGGCACCAACCCCTCACTGAAGTCAGAGTGCTCCTCGCTGGATGAACTGCGTCTTCTGGGTGTCTGAATAGAGAAAGTGATCACTGAAACAGAGTAAGTGCCACAGTTGGTCAACATCCATCCCCTACTCCCAACCTAACCGTGAAAATAGAGCTATTCATTTCTATACCTCAAATACCTCTTTTGTAAAAGAGAGATAATAAAAGTTCCTCTTTCATAAACTTGCCACAAGGATCAAATGAGTTAATATATGCAAAATTCTTGGAACAGTGCCTGGCACAAAGTCAACACCATAGAAATGTTTGCTATTATAGTTTTGTTATTATTACCTCGATGGTTTCCATAAAGTGTCCCTCAGACCTTTTCATTGTTATCATGTATGATAAAACCAGGTGCTGTCTTATCTGGAATGTTTGCCCAAGCACATTACATTTTGTTAACACAGGATGAATCATTGAAACCTGACCTCATGGGAAACAGCATTATCTACCGTTTCATCTGTATTTTGCAACTACAACATACATTTCCTTCCCGGTTGCTTTGAATACAGAGAAAAAAAAAAATGTTCTTCTCAGACTTCTTTGTACTTGTCCACAAATAATTTAGTGGCGCTAATTAGGAGAGTCCTAAAAAATTTTAATACAATGCAATAAAATAAGAAACTATACCTAATAGTTCAGGTAGAAGATGATATTTTAGACTTTCAAGCAAAAATGCACATTTTTTATCATTACAAATATTGCATACACATTATGCTGTTTCATACAAATTCACAGTTACAGAGGACAAAGGCAAAGAAAAAGAGACATTTTTAGATTCTGCAACTGTCCATCATGCTTTAGAACTTTCTGCACCAAGATTCACTAATCAGCTCTCACTAATCAGTCCTCATTATGTAAAATGTGTATCAGTGAAATGTGAAAATGAGCCCTCTTTCACTGTAACCAGGCCTGCGGAAAGAATTTTAAATCTTGACATTTGAGGCTCTTTACTAATGACAACAGTGTGATAAACAGTTCATTAATCCTATTTATCAGGCTGAGAAATAAGCCAAAATTGCCATAGGCAAGTAACACTATAAAGGAGTTTTTAAAAAACAACGAGGTACTTTATGGTTCTTTAATCTAAACCAAGGACTTAGTTTTTTTTCTGTAAAGGGTCAGTGAGTAAATATCTCTGGTCTTGTCAGTCATCACAGCTCTATCATAACTACTCAACCCTGCCACCGTATTGTGAAAGTTGCCATGGACATTATGTAAACAAATGGACCTGGCTGTGTTCCAATAAAACTTTATTTACACAGGCTACAACATTGATGAATCTTAAAACATTATGCTAAGTGAAATAAGCTAGACACAAAAGGACAAATATCGTTATCATTCCATTTATATGAGGTATCTAGATATGGCAAATTCACAGAGATGGAAAGTAGAATGGTGGTTGCCAGAGGCTGGAAAGAGAGGGAAATGGAGAGTAAGTGTTTAATGGGCCCAGAGTTTCTGACTGGGATAATGAAAAAGTTCTGAGGCCAGGCATCGTGGCTCACGCCTGTGATCCCAACACTTTGGGATGCCAAGGTGCATAGATCACCTGAGGTAAGGAGTTCGAGACCAGCCTGGCCAACATGGTGAAACCTCGTCTCTACTAAAAATACAAAAATTATCCAGGCATGGCGGCAGACACTCGTAATCCCAGCTGCTCAGGAAGTTGCAGCTGGAGAATCGTTTGAACCCGGGAGGCAGAGGTTGCAGTGAGCCGAGATTGCACCACTGTACTCCAGCCTGGGTGACAGAGTGATGCTCTGTCTCAACAACAACAACAACAAAGTTCTGGAGGTGAGTAGTGGTAACGGTTGCATACCCCTATGAATGTACTTAATGCCACTGAACTACACACTTAAAAATGGTTAAAATGATAAATTTTAAGTTATGTATATTTAACTACAGTTTTTAAAGAAAACGTATTTACAAAAACAGGCAGTCGGCCTAAGTGCAATAGCTTGCAGACCCCTGATGTAAACTTTCTTGTCCTTCTCACTATACTTCTTCCTTTGCCTCATACATCTTTGCAGTTGCTATTGTTGTTGCTATTGCTGCTCCTCATTTCATTTCTTGATTAACCCGTGCAGCCAAAATGTTGCCTTGTGTGCAGTGGAAAAGAAAACCATTTGCACTCATTAAGGGTTACAGTTCTGTCTAAAGGTTGTTCATTCTGGAGCTCATAGCTTTAGCAGATGCAGATCTAGAATTATAAGAGTATGCCGTTCTGTGCTTTCAAAATGGCCATGGTGATACAAAAACATTTCAGGACAGATGGGCTGGTTTCCACTTTTTCTGGTGGGAGTCTAAAAAGGCTTCACTTTTGTTTCGCAATGGCCAGTAGCATAGATTAGAGTGCTGGTGTTAAGAGTGCACCTGTCAACCATGGATGTCAAGAGCTTTTCTCCATGTGAAGGTTTTGGCTCTTGTACAAGTTGAACCCTCAGCCTTGACTCATCTCTCTGCTTTGACTGATTAGGTCAATTGATCATAAATCATCTTCCAAAGACTGGCCAGTGCTCAACCTTTCAGGTCAAACCTGATTCCTCAAAATAGAAACTCAGGCAAACAAAAATGTTCACATTTTAAAAGAAAACCTATTTTAAAATGAATATTTTGAAAATACAAATTGTTAACATTATTATTGGAAGATAACTTTAGCGGGTCAAATCAGTCTATTAAAACCTCTTAACAATTAGAATCAGACTGGGCATGGTGGCTTACGCCTGTAACCTCAGCACTTCGGGCAGGAGCATCACTTGAAGCTAGGAGTTTGAGAGCAGCCTGGGCAACATAGCAAGACCTCATCTCTACAAAACATTAAAAATTTTTTACCAGGTGCAGCGGCTTGTTCCTGTAATCCCAACACTTTGGGAGGCCAAGGTGGGAGCTTCACTGGAGCCCAGGAATACAAAACCAGACTAGGCAACGTGGTGAAACCTCATCTCTACCAAAAAAAATATTAGCCAGTCGTGGTGGCACACACTTGTAGTCCCAGCTCCTCGGGGGACTAAGGTGAGAGGCTTGTTTGAGCCCAGGAGGTCGAGGCTGCAGTGAGCCAGGATTGTGCCACTACACTCCAGCCTGGATGACAGAGCCAGACCTTGTCTCAAGAAAATAAAATAAAATAAAATAAAATTAGCTGGCTGCAGTGGTGCATGCCTATAGTCCTAGCTACTTGTGAGGATGAGGCCAGAGATTCCCTTAAGCTCAATCTTATGAGTTAAAGGTTACAGTGAGCTATTATTGCACCACTGTATTGCAGCCTGGGTGAGAGTGAAACCCTGTCTCTTAAATTAAAAATATATATAGAATTCCTTCTTTACTATTAACTTGAGTCTAGTGCACCAAAATTGATGATCAAAGAGTTGGCCAATGTAAGCTACCTTTGATGGAGCTGAAACCACAATGGTAACAAATTCTATATCTTTAATGAAATGAAAATTATTTTTATTAATCTGAGAAAACAAAGCTCTAACAAAGCTATTAATTTCAAAAGGATTTTTTTTTTTTTTTTGCGGGGGATGGAGTTTTGCTGTTGTCACGCAGGCTGGAGTGCAATGGCACAATCTCAGCTCACTGCAAACCCCGCCTTCCGGATTCAAGCAATTCTGCCTTAGCCTCCCGAGTAACTGGGATTACAAGCACCCGCCACCACGCCCGGCTAATTTTTGTATTTTTTTTTTTTAATTATACTTTAGGTTTTAGGGTACATGTGCACAATGTGCAGGTTTGTTACATATGTATCCATGTGCCATGTTGGTTTGCTGCACCCATTAACTCGTCATTTAGCATTAGGTATATCTCCTAATGCTGTCCCTCCCCTCTTCCCCCACCCCACAACACTCCCCAGAGTGTGGTGTTCCCCTTCCTGTGTCCATGAGTTCTCATTGTTCAATTCCCACCTATGAGTGAGAACATGTGGTGTTTGGTTTTTTGTCCTTGCGATAGTTTACTGAGAATGATGTTTTCCAATTTCATCCATGTCCCTACAAAGGACATGAACTCATCATTTTTTATGGCTGCATAGTATTCCATGGTGTATATGTGCCACATTTTCTTAATCCAGTCTATCGTTGTTGGACATTTGGGTTGGTTCCAACTCTTTGCTATTGTGAATAGTGCCGCAATAAACATACGTGTGCATGTGTCTTTATAGCAGCATGATTTATAGTCCTTTGGGTATATACCCAGTAATGGGATGGCTGGGTCAAATGGTATTTCTAGTTCTAGATCCCTGAGGAATCGCCACACTGACTTCCACAATGGTTGAACTAGTTTACAGTCCCACAAACCGTGTAAAAGCGTTCCTATTTCTCCACATCCTCTCCAGCACCTGTTGTTTCCTGACTTTTTAATGATGGCCATTCTAACTGGTGTGAGATGGTATCTCATTGTGGTTTTGATTTGCATTTCTCTGATGGCCAGTGATAATGAGCATTTTTTCATGTGTTTTTTGGCTGCATAAATGTCTTCTTTTGAGAAGTGTCTGTTCGGTATTTTTAATAGAGATGAGGTTTCACCATATTGGCCAGGCTGGTCTCAAACTCCCGACCTCAGGTGATCCACCCGCCTCAGCCTCCCAAAGTGCTAGGAATACAGGCATGATTCACTGCATCTGGCCTTCCAAAAGTATTTTTACCTAAAGGGAAAAAAAAATCTGTTATTAGAATTATTTACTAATCATCCAACGTTTTTAAAGTACCTTCAATACCTGCTTAAAAGACTAAAATCGTATGACTTGCACACTTCAATAATTCTTCGTGTTTTTTTTTTTTCTGTAATTTTTCTAATGAGTCTTTGCATGGCAATGTGCAAAAGACATTGATTTTAGAAATTGCAAAAGTGCAGACATCAAAGAGCCTTAACAATTTTATTAACAAAATATATCTAAAAAAATAGATTGTTTTAAATTTTTAATGATATAACAAAATAGATTGTTTTAAATTTTTAATGCCATTCTCACTTTTTTTCTTTTAACACTTGACCCTTCTATCAATAAAACACGAATTGGTTGAAAACAACTTATTGGTCTTTGTAAGGGCAAATATTGTTTTCAAATAAAAAGATAGATTTGTATTTGAAACTGCATTTTCTTAAATAATTTTAATTTGCATATATGAAAAATTGTGTTAAAATGTTTACTAATACGAAAATGCAGAAGTAGCACATTATCTACTTTAGCCATATATCTATTGTAGTCTCTACATTGCACAGGTCCTCAGGTGTAAGGGGGAAGACAGAGAGCAGGTGTCTGAGAATTTATAGTCACCAAAATGATTAGGTTACAACACTCATTTCTAAACATGTGAAGTATCTACAGATCACTTGAAGAATCACTCTAGTTTTCGGGATGTTACTGGTTGACCTTTGAAAGTGGAAGCAAGTGAATTTGCCATCAGGCCCCTTCTTTCATTTTGAAGTTTAATATAGTGCCACTGGCTCTCCAATATCCATGGTGCCAATTTCCCACTGATGTCTTATATCTTGGGTTTCCGTTCCCTTGTTAGAAAAGTATAGTGATGAAATAGGTGAGGTAACTTTGAGACCAGAAAGCCCGTGTAATTACATAGTGTTTCCAGCACAATCTACAATGCTCTGACACCGGATATCAGCACAACAATAAGTAAGGGCAAAAAGCTTGTCAGGGAAGTTTGGCAATGAGTATAGCCTCAGGTAAAGCACAAAGGCGGTGGCTGTGAACTCTTAGAAATCAGAATGTTTATATGGAGAATAAGTTGGCATCGCCTGATCATTTCTAGGGGGTCTTTTTGTGAGGCTCATTAAAAAAAAAAAAGACAAAAGACAAGATGTCATGTACATAAAGTGAATGCCTCTCTTCTGAGAAGAATCATTCACAAAAAGGATTATTTCTAACCACAAGGGGGTATGCATAGTTGTTAGAATTACATAAAACATTTCTTTTCTAAAACTGTCTTATAATTCTGCAATTTGAAAAATTTGACTAGCTGCACTAATTGGACTCACACAAATAAAGCCTCCAATTTTCTTATTGAAAATTGAAGTCCACCCTGTTAGTATTTTCCCTTCATAACGATGACTCTCTGGGGCCCTGAATGCCTGCTGAGCTTTCCAAAAAAAAAAAACATTTTTGTCATTTTAAATGATTTGTCTCTGACTATATATAAAAGCAATTAGAACAAATACTTTTATATAAATTTATGTGTTGAGCATTTTTTTCTTTGGCTGGTTTCTCGATTTTGAATTTCTTACCATGATTTTTCTGTACACTTCCAATGCAGCTATTACAGCACACTCTTAACTCTGCTTGCCAATCACATTGAACGGCTCTAACTAGTCATGTGTGGAATTGAGAGAACAAAGAATCCTTCCATGGGTCTGAGATTCCTTCACCTCAAAAGCACTTCAGATCACAGACTGAACCGAAAGTTTCTACTAAAACCAAGCTCTACAATTCTTAGCATAAAAATATCTATTAATATCAGATACTACCCTATCTACTTTAGATAGAGATACCTCATTTCCCCCAACACACAAATTAAGTAGTAATTATCATTATCACTTCACAGGTATGGAAATTGAGGCTAGTGTATGATAAGAAGCTTGTCCGAGGTCCTCCCTGCTAGTAAACATTGAAACCAAATTTAACCTCTTTTCTGTCTAGTACCAAATCCAACGCTTCCTTCATTACACTGTGGCAAAAGTCACTCAAGCCCCCCGGTTCTCTCTTCTTGCAATGTAAAATCTGTACACATTGCCACGGTAAAAAAATTAAAATGTAAAAGCCAACATATAAAAAACCATGTATAAAGAATATAGAGTAGGTTACTAATTTAATTTGTGCTTAAAATATATATAAAAAACTAATATACTAAAATATTAGTAGTGGCCATCTTTTGGTGGATTACTGGCAATGTTTCTTTCTTACACATTTTTTACTTACAAATTTTCTATATTAAATATGATACTTTCATTAAATATTTATTTAAAATGCAAAGTATGTCACTAAGTAGTCAAATGCAAATGGAATAATGAAATGGATTTTCAGAGTGACTTATGAATTTGTCATGTTGTCATGTTGAATTGATAATTAACATTGGGCTTAACATGTCGGTGAATTTTTAATGTCCAAGAGAGGGCTTTTAAATGCAAAATGAACCACTTAGAGCTGTCTAAATGTGAAATTTGTTATTGTGGTTAATTAAAAGACTAAATTTTTCTTAAACCTCTAAATTCAACATATAACTCTTACTAGCAGATTTAGAAACTAAATAATTTTTATTAAGAATAAGCACAATCGCTTTTAATTACTCTTTATTTTTTAATTAATTGTTTAGTAAGTTTTTTTTTTTTTTTTTTTTTGAGACGGAGTCTTGCTCTTTCACCCAGGCTGGAGTGCAGTGGCGCGATCTCGGCTCACTGCAAGCTCCGCCTCCCGGGTTCACGCCATTCTCCTGCCTCAGCCTCTCCAAGTAGCTGGGACTACAGGCACCCGCCACCACGCCCGGCTAATTTTTTTTTGTATTTTTAGTAGAGACAGGGTTTCACCGTGGTCTCGATCTCCTGACCTCGTGATCCGCCCGCCTCAGCCTCCCAAAGTGCTGGGATTACAAGCGTGAGCCACCGCGCCCGGCCTAGTAAGTTTAATATATTAGATTTTTAACCTACATGTATAACTTTAATATTTTTTATTTTTTCAAACATCACATTCCTGATAAGGCCAACTTACAGACTAAAAGTCTTTATAAATTCTTAAGCAGCTTTTTAAAATAAAACAAATTGAATGTACAACTTTAGTAAGCATTCAAGCACTGTTTATAAACTTAATTAATTACATTCCCTAATGCATGTCAAATTTAAATCACAAGTATAATTAGGCATTTCTAATTAAAAATACAAAACAATTGGATTCTCTAACATGTCATCTCTTGAACATTTCATATGCTACATATAAGAAACATAAATTATCATTATGACTTAAAATATATTTCACAAACTATCACAGTATTAATACTTTCTATATATTATGTTACTATCTCTATATAACTTCTAAAACTTAATGGGTTTGCAAAGTCATTTTGTAGCAGGACAAGCCACAGACAAAACTCCGCAGACACCAAGTTAAAGAAGGAAGGGGTTTATTCAGCCGGGAGCATTGGCAAGACTCCTGTCTCAAGAGCCGAGCTCTCTGAGTGAGCAATTCCTGTCCCTTTTAAGGGCTCACAACTCTAAGGGGGTCCGTGTGATAGGGTCGTGATCAATTGAGCAAGCAGGGGGTATGTGACTGGTGGTTGCATGCACCGTAATCAGAATGAAACAGAACAGGACAGGGATTTTTACAATGGTTTTCCACACAATGTCTGGAATCTACAGATAACATAACAGGTTAGGTCAGGGGTCGATCTTTTAACTACCAGGCCCAGGGCATGGCGCCGGGCTATCTGCTTGTGGATTTCATTTCTGCGTTTTAGTTTTTACTTCTTCTTTCTCTGGTGGCAGAAATTGGGCATAAGACAATATGAGGGGTGGTCTCCTCCCTTATTCACCCAACTAAAGAGTGAAAATTACTATTTCCAGCAGTGCCGGGATCTCCAGATAAAGATTCAAAATGAATATCCTGCTACAGATCTAGGTAAACTGTCTGATTTGGGGGACTGGAATGTGGGATCAGATCTGTGATCCTTTTCCAAGCCAGTAACACCATATCAACAGGGAAACTCAAAGGCATGCTTTTAGTTGCCATGCAGCTTTACAGTCCTTAAAATACATTCCTTCAGTAAATTTCCTTGGGTAAATTTCACCTTTATGCAAATTTTATTTTCAACTTTTTATTGTCTGATTTAGATAGATGGAATTCTGCACCCATCACATAGAATCCAGCTAATTACCTTCAATTACAGTTAATTGAATTATGTACCTGTTTCATGGTGATAGCACCCTTTTATATTTTATTCATTATCCATCTTCTTGACCACTACTTGATAATCCTTACAATAGTCTCCTCCTTATTCATGGTTTCGCTTTCCACAGTTCCTTCAGTCAACCACAGTCTGAAAATATTACATACAATAAGATTTTTTGAGAGAGAAAGAAAAAAATAAGACCACATTTGCATAACCTTTTTACAGTATATTCTTATAATAGTTCTATTTTATTATTAGTTATTGTTAATCTCTTACTGTGACTAATTTATAAATTAAACTTCATTATAGGCATGTATATATAAGAAAAAGCACTATATATACGGTTCAGTACTGTCCTCAGTTTCAGGGACCCCCTGGGAGTCTTGGGGTATATCCCCCATGGATAAGGGGGAACAACTGTATATTAGCAATGTAACTGATTACACGTAGGTTATGCAAATATATGCAAAATGTTTATAAATTCTTTTCCACCAGCACAGGAAAACATTGTTTTCATGTTCATTTATCACACCTATATATAGGTCACGGTTTGAGGACAGCTAGTTCATCTGGCTATCAACCTCCAAGGCCTGCCGTAGCTCACTCAAATTAATAATCTAATAACAATCTTTTACACATAAACATAAAGTATTACTCTTAATAAGTATAGGATTTTGTAAACCCACTGCAGCACACCTAATTAAGCTAATTTTTTTTATTTTTTCAGAAAATCTAAGCTGTCTAGGATAGATGCACAATAAAAATAATAATCCACGAAATTAGCATAACAATATTTAATTTGCTATTGCCTATTATAATTGACATTGTTTCTAATTTTTAATACTATAAATAAAATTACAGTGAACATGTATTTGTTCATAAACATAGTTTTATTGTTCTGTTGAATTTTTTTTTACAAAAATTCCTAGTAGTAGTATTACTCAGTGAGCAGATGCACTTAGTTTGGCTGTTGATAGGTATTGCTTTGAATGCTTTCCAAAAAGCTTGTTTGATCACAACTGTGTCAATATTGTACTTATTTGTTTTGTTTGAATGTTCTATAGTATGAGCAAATTTATAGAAGTTAAATAGATGCTACTAAAATGTTGCTTTGATGACTAGGAACAATAGATTTTTTTAATAACTTATTTTGCTATTTACATTTTTACTTATGTGGGTTTTTTTTTTTTTTTTTTTTTTTTTTTTTTTGGAGACGGAGTCTAGCTCTGTCACCCAGGCTGGAGTGCAGTGGCGCAGTCTCGGCTCACTGCAAGCTCCGCCTCCCGGGCTCACGCCATTCTCCTGTCTCAGCCTCTCCGAGTAGCTGGGACTACAGGCGCCCGCCACCACGCCCGGCTAATTTTTTTTTTGTATTTTTAGTAGAGACGGGGTTTCACCGTGGTCTCGATCTCCTGACCTTGTGATCCGCCCGCCTCGGCCTCCCAAAGTGCTGGGATTACAAGCGTGAGCCACCGCGCCCGGCTATGTGGGTTTTTTTTATACTGTTTGCCCATTTACTACTGGCACTTGATGTTTGTCTTGTGAATTCAAATTAATTCTTTATGTATTATGTTAAGCTTTTCATACTTATATTTTATGCAAGTTGTTCTTCGATTAAGTTTTATCGTATTCCATTTTATACATATACTTAAATGTTTTGTATTCACTTCTATGGCAATGAGTCTAGAAATCTTTTTGCATAATTATTATTTAGCTTTCTTTAAAAAAAATCTATTTTAAAATACATGTTTGTTCCATGAGGGCAAAGACCATGCCTATTTTACTCAAAAGAATCTGCAGGATCTAATATGTAGCCTGGCACTTAGGGGGCATCCATTAATTTTTTTGTATTTGAAAATATACAGAATTTCTCAAAGTGTTTGGCAATTAAATAAATTTTGATAACAGTGAAAAGTATAGTCTTGTGGAATAATAATTCTAATTAGAAAAGAATTTTTAAGAAAATTAGTCTTTTCAATGAGATTTACAATGTATATTAGCATATTAAAGTCTGAGTAGTCTGGTTATTAAAAAACAAAAACAAAACAAATAAAAACTTATTTAAGTTTATTTAACCCAAAAGTATACAAATTTATTTGACCATAGAACCTTCATTAACTTCTGTTATATGCAGATCAAATGTCCAGTGGAATAGGCTTCAGGAATTACGAACTAATGTCATTGCACATTCATTTACCTGGTGTATTTATCAATGAAAATATACTTAGGATCAGTGTTCACATAGAGAGTATTACAATGGCTTCTACTGAAAAAGAAGAACATCTAATAAAGTAGTTATGAGCTCCCTAAGTATTGCTTGGCCTAAAAAAGAAAAAACACAACAAAAAGTAAAGTAGCTGTAAGCAATGCAAAAAAAATTCTTTTCTTATTGGTATATTTTAAAAATATTTTGTCTATAATATACATGGAGGGACACTATTTGTGTATCATTCACAGATATTTCTTTTTTTTTTTTTTTTTTGGAGACAGAGTCTCGCTCTGTCACCCAGGCTGGAGTGCAGTGGCGCAATCTCGGCTCACTGCAAGCTCCGCCTCCCGGGTTCACGCCATTCTCCTGCCTCAGCCTCTCCAAGTAGCTGGGACTACAGGCGCCCACCACCACGCCCGGCTAATTTTTTTTTGTATTTTTAGTAGAGACGGAGTTTCACCGTGGTCTCGATCTCCTGACCTCGTGATCCGCTTGCCTCGGCCTCCCAAAGTGCTGGGATTACAAGCGTGAGCCACCGTGCCCGGCCCATTCACAGATATTTCTTTAAAAACCTCACAGTCGTGTGTGTGTGTGTGTGTGTGTCTGTGTGTGTGTGTGTGTATTCTGTGATCAGATCTATTAAATTATGGACATTAGAAATTGGGTATTTGCTTTAAACAATATTAAATAGTAATATTTTTTGCGCAGCTCTTAAAATAAAAATAATTATAATTTAAAAGCATATAGAGTTTTAAATAAATACATTAAAATTAAATGTACAGAAATTTTCTAAAACCAACACTTTTAAAGTAGAACATATTTATTTGTTTTCTTCAATGAATAAAATTTTAGCTAAGTCATTAAATTCCTTTCTGTGTGAAATGCACAATTTCTCTGTCCAAAATATCTTGCTAATTGGACTTTAGGGTTCTGTTTTGAATGTCGAAAAATGGAGAGAATATCATTTTTATCCATATATCAAATATAAGCTTAAAAAAATTTTGAATTATAACTTTTCTTGAACCCATCAGTAACCTGAGATCTCATGGCAACCAATTAGCCTGAATCATAAGGAAAGACTGGAAACTCCAAGAAGAGACTGGATGCAAGCACTGAATCACCCGGGGCAGAGCACAAAAAGAATATGTGGCTGCTATGTAAGTGGGTAGAAATAACTCATATGCTATTAGCAACAAATTGTTAAATCCGGGCCTTGACTATCATGAGAGTATAAAGCCCATAGTAGCAACAGACACAGGGGTATCTATACCAATTCATGGGCTCTTCGTGGACCTTCATTTTATGGTCATGAGAAAAGATTACAGACACAGTAGGAAACCAATGAAAGCCTCACTTATGATGCAGATGTAGAGTAATGGAGTTGTCACCATTGTAGAAAGGACAGGAAACTTTACTATGACTGTATTCCCCTGGGCAACAAAAGCCTAAATCCAAAGAGATCAGAAAACCCTATGCCAGATAAATACAAAATACATAAATAAATAAAACAGCATGCACCTAGACTTGAAATATTCAACCAACTGAAAGCCAAAGGTAAAGAGAGTACAGATGCCTCTTGACTTACAATGGGGTTATATCCCAATAAACTCATCCTAAATTGAAAATATTGTCAGTCAGAAATGCAGGCTAACTAGGAGCTGTGGCTCACTGTAGGTGCCCAGGATCAGGAGAGAAGGAAGGTTTCTGTTGAATGTGTGTTGCTTTCACACCATCATAAAGTAAAAAAAGTTAAAGTTGAGGACCAGTGGCAGTAGGTTACACCTGTAATCTCAGCATTTTGGGAGGTTGAGGTGGGTGGATTGCTTGAGCCCAGGAGTTCAAGACTAGCCTGGGCAATGTGGCAAAACCCCATGTCTACAAAAAATACAAAAATTAGCCAGGCATGGTGGCATGGGCCTGTGGTGCCAGCTACTCAGAAGGCTGAGGTGGGAGGATCACCTTAGCCCAGGAAGTCAAAGCTGCAGTGAACTGTAATCATGTCACTACACTCCAGCCTAGGGACAGAATGAGACCCTGTCAGAAAAGAAAGAAAAGAAAAGAAAAGGATGGAAGGAAGGAAGGGAGGGAGGGAGGGGAGGGAAAAAAAGGAAAAGAGAGAAAGAAGGAAAGAAAGAAAAAGAAAGAAAGAAAAAGAAAAAAGAAAGAGAAAGGAGAATGAAAGAGAAAAGAAAGAAGAAAGAAAGGAAAGAAAAAGAAAGAGGAAAGAAAAAGAAAGAAAAAAGAAAGAAAGAAAAAGAAAGAAAGAAAAAAAGAAAGAAGAAAGAAGGAAAGAATTGTAAGTTGAACCATCATAAGTTGAGGACAATCTGTATCTTACAAGCAGCCTAAGAAAAAAGACACATTACAGAGGGAAAAAAAAAAGATAAGAACTATGACAGACTTCTCGTCAAAACTATGCAAGCTAAAAGACAGTGGAATGACATCTTTAAGGCACTGAAAAAAAAATACCTGTGCACCTATATGCTACACTCAGAAAATCTTTCAAAAATGAAGGCAGGAAAACACAACACTGTTTCTCTACACTATACTCTCACAACATACTTCTGACACCGAATGTGTGTGGTTTCTCCACACACACCAAGCAATTCTGCAGCAGACACCAACTGAGTATCTTATAATTCAATTCCATTCTGACTAAAAACCAGGGTTCCCACAAGCCCCTCCTGGAGTCTGATAATTTGCTAGAATTGTTCACAAAACTCAGGATTATACTTTGTTTATGTTTATCAGTTTATTATAAAGGATATAACTAAGGAACAGCCATGTGGAAGAGACACACAAGGCAAGGTATGGAAGAAGGAATCATACAGATCTTCCATTCTCTCTCTGGGTGAGCCTTTCTCCCAGCACTCCACAAGTTCAGCAACCCAGAAGCTCATCGCATTTCCTAGTTCAAGAGTTTCCATAGAGCTTAACCTCCAACCCCTTTCAGCCATCCCCTGATATCCCCACTAAGTTTATTAGCATAAACTCAGTTGTATAGAAAGGAGCTCATTATGAGTAACAAAAGATACCGCTATCTCAGGAAATTCCAAGCTTTTTAGGTGCTCTGTGACAGAAACTAGAGATAAAGACCAAATACGTTTCTTATTCTACCACAGAAGAATATAGATATATTTTTAGAGCATTCATTACCCACAGACATACACTGCAATAAATCTTTTTAAAAAGTACTTAAGGCAGAAAAATATGACGCCAGACGGAAACTTGTATCTACATAAAGAAATAAAGACATCCTGAAACACTTTAAATGAAACCAAACATAAAAGTCATATTTTGCTTATTTTTAATCAATCTAAAAGGTAATTGCCTAAAGCAAAAATAGTAGCATCAATGTGTTGGGATTTTATAGCTTATATAAAAGTAAAATGTCTGACAATATCACAGATGATAGAGAAATTTGGAGTTTACTGTTGCAAAGTTTGTATACTACACATGAAGCAGTATTATATTATTAATATTTGAAGATAGACTATACTTAATTAAAGACGTATATTATAAACTTTAGGGCAAACATTAAACATATATTAAAGAGGTATAAATAATAAGCCAGGCTAGGTGCAGTTGCTCACATCTATAATCCCAGGACTCTGGGATGCCAAGGGAGGAGGATTACTTGAGGCCAGGAGTTTGAGACCAGACTGGGCAACATAGTGAGATCTGGTCACTTCAAAAAAATTTGAAAATAAAATTAGCCAGACATAGTGACATGCACCTGTAGTCCTAGCTACTCAGGAGGCCGAAGCAGGAGGACTGCTTGAGTCCAGTAGTCCCAGGCTACAGTGAGCTATGATCATGCCATTACACTCCAATCTGGGTGACAGAGTATGACCTTGTCTCTAAAAAAATTAAAAAATAAAAAGCCAGTAGTGGAGATAAAATGGAATCATAAAATATATTAATGTAAATACAAACAAGAAAAAAAGAAGAAAAAAAATCCAAGAGTGGGTGGAACAAATAAAAAGCAATTACCAAAGTGGTAGGTTTTAATTTAATCACACCAAAATTATTTTAATGTAAAGGGTCTGAACACTCTAATAAAGTACTGATTATCAGATTGGATAAAAAAGCAAGACTCAAGTATATGCTGTCTATAAGAAACTAATTTTAAATATAAAGACTTCTAGTTTAAAAATATTCAAACGCTAATCAAAATATTTTGTGTATTTAAATAAATGTTGACAACCTAGTTGTAAACTGTATTTGATATCATATATAACAATGAAATGTTATTTATCTATATTTAAATCAAGAAATAAACATTCTCCCTAAACCTGTGGCTTTTTTCCAAAGCTATTTACAAAGCATTCTTTTAACCTTTGTGTTCATGACACAGCTAGCACTTCAAAAGAGAATCAAGGCTAATACCTCAGCAGTCTTCTAGTGACAATTGGATCCACATTTATCTCTGGACTGGATTGTTTGAGGTGTCATAAGTACTTTCATCAAAATAGAAATAAATGACTTTGTGATTTTCCTGTACTAATGTAAACATATGCATTTATAAACAAGACTCCACAAAACAGAGTGTGTTCACTATTTATTGTTAAATTTCTATGTTCTTCTTTCTACTTGTACAATTTTATTGTTTCCAGATTATACTGGTGTAAGTTCTTACAATCTTTCCCCCTCTTACTACACTTGATCTTAGCCAAAAGGCCGAGAAGCGATAATCTTTCCCCCTCTTAATCCTTCTTGTGGAATAGAAACTTCCTAATGAATGGTCTACTTCTCAGTCCACAAGCTTTCTTCTGTGTGTATATATATATTATATATATATATATATTATAAAAATATATTATATATATATATTATAAAAATATATAATATATATTATAAAAATATATAATATATATATATTATACTGATTCAGTAATCAATAACATAAAAATAATTTTTTTTGAGATGGAGTTTTGCTCTTGTTGCCCAGGCTGGAGTGCAATGATGCGATCTTGGCTCACCACAACCTCCACTTCCCAGGTTCAAGCAATTCTCCTGCCTCAGCCTCCCAAGTAGCTGGGATTACAGGCATGCGCCACTATACCTGGATAATTTTTTTGTATTTTTAGTAGAGACAGGGTTTCGCCATGTTGGTCAGGCTGGTCTCGAACTCCCAACCTCAGGTGATCCACCTGCCTTGGCCTCCCAAAGTGCTGGGGTTACAGGCATGAGCCACCGTGCCCAGCCATAAAAATAATTTTCAAAATACTTTGATTCTCTAATATCAAGGTAGTGCATATAATATAGGTTTGTATGACAATCCTTTCTAACATATAAAAACTAAGCCACATCTCTTCTTGGGAAATCTCAACCCACAAGAAACAGCAATTTATTTTTTAGTATCTTCTGCCCTAAAACTATATATCAACATGTTTAAAATTTAGATTCGAAAGCTGGTTACATTTTATGATAAGTAATTTAATATAACAAAGAATAATTTGGCATGTACAATTTCTGTTTAACAACTGTACACCAGTTTACACCAGGTAAGGTGGCTCACACCTGTAATCCCAACACTTTGGGAGGCCAAGGGGGACAGATCACTTGAGCCAGGCTAGGTGGCACAGACCTGTAGTCCCAGCTACTTGGAAGGCTGAGGTAGGAGGATCACTTAAGCCCAGGAGGTCAAGGCTGCAGTGAGCCATGACCTTGTCACTGTACTCCAGCCTGGACAGCAGAGCAAAACCTTTTCTAAAAAAAATGTTAAAAACTTTACATTATAGGACATAAAATTCTTATAAATATTTTAACAAAGGCTCCGGTGTGAGAGTCTTAGGTTTAGGGAAAAATATTACAAGTTTATTTAGTTCTCTTATTTAATTACTTTAAAAAAAAGATTACATGCTAAAATATGTTAAATAAAAATATAAATATAAACCAATTGATTTATCTTTCCATAATCTTAAAACATAACTAGAGTAACAAAATCAAGAAGTGCAAAAAGGTAAGACTGATTAATGTTTAGATACTAAAACAACCACTTCAAGTGTTATAAAAGAGTTATGCAGAGAATTATTGAGTGTAGAGGAGAGTATTTACTTCAAAAATGTTGGAGCATACTTGTCTGGCAGGGAAGGTAACATGATCATGAAGGTGGTTTTCCCAGGGCGAGGTTTATTTATTACACTATGGGTGTGCAGACCCCTGCAATTTCCCCAAAAGTGGGAAACTTGGCTGCATAATTTGTGTTCTTCCTTGGTTAAAAAGAAAAATAGTAGGCTAATAAGGGAAGGCTATTCAGATGTTGTATTAGTTTTGAACTATATCTTGTAGAATGTGATCAACCAAGGCAAAGCTGACTTGGGAGAAACACAGGAAGGTGCTGTCAGGAACAGTATGTGCAAAACACAGCAATGAATACCAAGATCTATTTACACAAATGTAAAAAGTTATGTATGGTACTATTGAGGAAGTGACAGATAAGTGAGCCAAAATCAGATTATGAAGAAACTTACATGTGATACTAAAGGTTTCCATTTTTATCCTGAAAAAAGTATGGATAACTTTTGGGCTAATACTTAAAATTTGTATTTTTTTAAAGGATCACCTTGGAATCATGGAATATAAATTAGAGAAGAACAGGAGAGCTTGACCAATATGGAAGAAATGGCAGCAAAACAGGCAGGAAATTACACAGTTCTGAAGAAAAGCAGTATTAGCAGAATTGAAATAAAAGGTAAGGTTCAATACGTTTAGAAGATACAGTTGAATAGGTTTGGTGGCTAAGTGTAAGTGAGACATGGAGTAAATGGAAGAATTTCTAATGATTCAAAATTTTCTAAATAGTTGCCAAAAATAAATTAGGTGAGCATCTTTAGGACATTGAGATCTTTGACGTATTGAGATTAATGGACATATTAATGTTCAAAAGGAGACATACAAAAAGATACATTGTCTGTCATCAAAGGCAAGATTGAGATAGATATTTGGGAATTGTGGCCCATGGGTAGAACTGAAAATTATGGATGAGATTTTCTCTAGAAGAGTGAGTTTTTATTTCTTATTTTATTATTATTATTTTTTGAGACAGTCTCACTCTATCGCCCAAGCTGGAGTGCAGTGGTGGGATCTCGTCTCACTGCAACCTCTGCCTCCTGGGTTCAAGTGATTCTTAAGTCTCAGTCTCCTAAGTAGCTGGGAGTAGCGCGTGCCACCATGCCCAGCTAATTTTTTTTTTTTTTTTTTGTATTTTTAGTACAGACAGGGTTTCACTGTGTTAGCTAGGCTAGACTTCTGGACTCAAGTGATCCACCCACCTCAGCCTCCCAAAGTGCTGGGATTACAGACGTGAGCCACTGTGGCCGGCCAAACAGTGCATCTTTAAATGTGATCCTGAGACCTCCAGTTGACCCACAATGGTTTGCAGAGAGTGTCTGTATGAAAGGAAAAAATAGAAGAAAACTCTATTCACACACATCTCACAAAATTGAGTATAAGATTACTGATTATTAAAAACTTTTTTAAAAAGCTCATCATTACTCTCACAGAAATCCAATTACATGTTTAATGAGTGTTGGTTTGCATGCTCTGTAAAAATTGCATTGGTAAGTTTATCTTGGAAAATATGTTATTTTTTACATCTATGGTTTTGCATTTTAATTAATACTATTGTACTTTATCCCCAAGTCACAAAAATGGACCACCAGTGACCCACTGAAGCATAAAAGATGGGAACAAACACTACAATGCCAAATAATTTAATTTTAAAAAGATAAATAGTATAGCCCTCCAGTGAAATGTAGAGTGGGGTGGTTTTACACAAGGACCTGAGAAAGAAAAATGCAAATGGGAACTGCCATTATGAATATCTGAATATTGCATTATATGGAGGGGTCCATTTACACCATCCTTGTCAAATAGTGAAGTTTTGTCAAATGATAAAATGAAGTATATATGCCTTTGCTCCATTTTCAAAGAAAGCCCAGTTTCAATCAAGTAAACCAATTTAATTTTTCTAGAACAAGCAATATACTGTTTTCTAGTATAAAGCTGATTAATTGTATCACTTAAACCAAAACTATAGAGGCATCCTTCAACATTGTACATTTCACAGCCAAAACAGGCAAAAGTCACACTTGCTAACAAGCTGATAAAACCAGCCACAAAAGTGAATACTATGTATTTTGCTCAGCTGATAAAACCAGCCACAAAAGTGAATACGATGTATTTTGCTTAGCAACAAAACAGATTAAGTTTTGGCAAAAATCTTTTAACAAATGACTCTAGTGAATGTTGCCCAATATAAATAGCCTACAATGTTAACGAGCAATCACTGTCTTTGGGGAAATGACCAGGTGGGATATTCAAAATATTTAACAACTGATAAGGCATAGAGAGCAACCAATCATAACAGACGCCAACTGCAAGCAAATGGTATAGGACTACTGGTATGTGTTAGCTTGCATATCAGCAGATATTTTGCTTTACAACTGTGTAGAGTATGAATAATTTCTTGGCAATTGTCTAATACATATATGATGTGCTTGACAATGTTTTTTGTTTATCATTAAAAGTCTTAGTGTTCGATTTAGGGGAATTTTTGACCCAAAGTTAATCCAGATGCGCTTCTCCTTGACAGCTGTAATTAATCAATAGCTAAGTGAAAGGTTCAGAACTTTAAGACACAGACATCGGCCAAAGGGTTTTTCAAAGTACTCTTTAGTTTCTATTTCAATAATTGTAAGGTTAATTTGTTTTTGCTTTTGCTTTTGTTTTTGTTTTGTTTTAGAGACAGGATCTCACTCCGTCACCCAGACTGGAGTGCAGTCGCATAATCACAGCTTACTGCAGCCTTAAACTCCTGTACTTAAGCTGTCCTTCCACGTCAGCCTCTCAAGTAGCTGTAACTACAAGTGCACACTACCAGGACTGGCTAATTTTTTTTTTTTTTTTTTTTTTCAGTAGAGACAGGGTCTCACTATGTTGCTCGGGCTGTTCTCAAACTCTTGAGCTCAAGTGATCCTCCTGCCCTCCTGCCCTGGCCTCCTAAAGTGCTGGGATTACAGATGCGAGTCACCATGCTGACCAGTTTTAAGTTATTCATCAGCTATTATCCACCCTAGTTTCTCAGCTGCCTGCTATGGTGTCCCCAGTAGAAAACTCTCCTTCTATACTCACACAACCCTTCTGACACCAAATGTGTGGGCATTTTGCACACCAAGAAGCTATCTGATTCTGTTCAGATACCAACTAGGTGTCCAACAATCCAGTTCAATTCTGACACTAACTACTCAGGATGTGAGATTCCATTGGTTTTAGGGCTCAGACCCACAAGATTGCCCTTACTTCAGAGGCCAGTTCTGAGAATCAGGTTTCTCACAGCATACTTCTGACTTACACAATGTATAAATTGAGGCTCCTAGGACCCCTCCTTGGGTTCAGTAATTTGTTAGAATGGCTCACACACGCAGAACTCAAGAAGCCATGTTATTTATTTATGTTTACTGGTTTATTATAAAGGATACAAATGAACAGCTAGCTGAAGAGGTACATAAGGCCATGTCAGGAAGAGTCCCTAGTGCAGAAGCTTCTGTTCCTGTGGAGTTAGGGTGTGCTAACTTCCAGCAGGTGGATGCATTCACCAATCCAGAAATCTCATTGTTTAGGAGTTTTTATGGGGCTTAATCTCTAGCCCCCATCCCCAACTTCGCAGAGTTGGGGGAGGGTGGAAGCTGAAAGTTCCAAGCTTCTAATCACTTGGTTTCTAGTGACTAGACCTGTCCTGAGACTATCGAGGGTCTTCATCCTAAGTCACTTCATTAGCACGAACTCAGGTGAGATCAAAGGGGGTTTCTTATGAATAACGAAAAACTCCTATCACTAAGGAAATTCCAAGGGTTTTAGTGCCTGGATCCAGGGACAAAACCAAATATATTTCTTATATCACAGTCTCTTTGTTTGAATTGCTAGTGTTCCCACCAGTAGAGTTGTCTTGTTTTAGTAGGAGAAAGCAGAAAAAAAAATTGTCTAAGCCAAGCCTCATCATCTCAGTTAGGTATTTTCCACTGGGTTTGGTGACCTGCCACCCTCTGTTATACCTGTAATGCTTGACAACCAATCACAATGTTTTCTTTCTCATTTGGGGCACTGAGAGACAGGACTCTTAAGTTCTTTCTTTTTGTTTTTTGTTTGTTTGTTTGTTTGTTTTTTAAGAGACACAGTCTTGCTATGTTGCCCAGGCTGCAGTGCGATGGCTATTTACAGGTGTGATTATAGCACACTGCAGCCTTAATCTCCTGAGCTCAAGTAATCCTCACTCCTCAGCCTCCTGAGTACCTGGGACTACAGGTGCATGCCACAGCACCCAGCCTCCATAAGTTATTGAAAAGAAATATTACAAAGCAGTTAATATGCAACATTTCTTGTGATATAGAAAAAGATATAAAGCCTGAATAACACATACATTTGTTCCATCCTCTTGTTGTAATTTACGTAAATTCTATCTTAGTACAGAAATGACTCAAGCCTTATGGTGCTACCATCTCCTGGCATGTTTGTCAAGTTCATCTTTTTGCAATAAAGGAAAGCAAGTGGTCATTGCAAAGTAGAATTGTCTAAAGATCTCCTGGCTCACTATGCTATTGGAGAAGAGTTTTTGTTGTTTAGTTAACAATTTATTTCTGGGCTGGAAAGGATTGATGGGATCAGTATTGATAGGGCACCTGCAACATGTGCAGCCAGAAGATGTTGTTATTAATACATTAATAAATGGGAGGCCAGCTGCAATGGCTTACAGCTGTAGTCCTAGCACTTTGGGAGGCTGAGGTGGGCGGACCATGAGGTCAAGAGATAGAGACCATCCTGGCCAACATGGTGAAACCCCATCTCTACCAAAATACAAAAATTAGCTGCGTGTGTTGGTGCACACCTGTCGTCCCAGCTACTTGGGAGGCTGAGGCATGAGAATCACTTGAACCCAGGAGGCAGAGGTTGCAGTGAGCTGAGATCCCGCCACTGCACTCCAGCCTGGTGACAGAGCAAGGCTCTGTCTCAAAAATAAATAAATAAATAAATAAATAAATAAATAAATAAATAAATAGGAGTTTTGTCCAAGTGTCCATCCGTAGGCTGCTTTCTCCATAACAAATAGCAGGAAGGTAAAAATATGTCTCCAGATCTTAATTCAGAACTGAAGAAGTAGATTATGAAAAATTGTGAATGAGGTCAAAGTTTAGCATCTTCTCAGTGTGCTGTGCAAAGAAATGGGCAGTAGGTTCCAGGTCACGCTTTTTACTTTCAAAAACAATACCTCTTGAAATGAGAGATAAGATAATAACATCTCTTTATGACATGGCATAGCCAATAAAGCACGTTTGTGTGATTTTAAAATCTTGTTGAAGTGGTAAATCTTTGAAATGCATTCAATACTTTAACTTCAGGCCTGAAACACCTTAATTTTAATATTTAAGATTTCAGTTTCTCAGGGAAAACCAAACTACAGTTCTGTGGTTTCAGCAAGAGTTTATTCTTTTCTAACACTTGGGGATTTTTTTCCCTATGTAAAGGGGATAAACAGGGCCAGGCGTGGTGGCTCACGTCTGTAATTCCAGTACTTTGGGAGGCTGAGGCAAGAGGATTGCTTGAGTCCAGGAGTTCAAGAACAGACTGGGCAACATAGTGAGACCTCATCTCTACAAATAATACAAAAATTAGCCAGGCATGGTGGCATGCACCTGTGGTCTCAGCTACTTTGGAGGCTGAGGTAGGAAGATCACCTCAGCCTGGACAGTCAGTCAAGACTTCAGTGAGCTGAGATCATACCATTGCACTCCAGCCTGGGTGACAGAGCGAGACTCTGTCAAAATAAAAAATAAAAATAATTTTAAAAACGGGGGGGGGGATAAACAACATATTTAGGCATATATTTTAAAACATATTCACATGCTACAACTAAAACATAAAGATATAAGTTTCAGAGCCAAAAACATACCTGAGAGGCACATTAAGAATTATTTTGCAATTATCTCCCAAATTCTAATATTTGACTTTTGAGTAACTGAAAAATGTGGAAAGTAATTACAAAGTTGCATAATTTCTGAATCCATGTTTGATTCAAATATCCAGAACTACTTGAGAGAGCTAACAATTTTTATATGCCATTCTCAACAACCTATAAGTTTTTATAAAATAGAAATAAAAAGTAATGAAAGAAACTGCCTGGTGCGGGGAGATAAAGAGGGATAGGTTAATGGGTACAAAAATACAATTACAGATAGTAAGATGTAGCATTTGGTAGCACAATAGGGTAAGCATAATTGACAATATTTTACTCTGCATTTCAAAATAACTAAAAGAATGTTGCTATCACAAAGAAATGATAAATGCTTAAGGTGATGGATACCACAATCACCCTGATTTGATCATTACACATTGTATGCTTGTATCAAAATATCACATATACCCAAGAAATATTGTATAGATAATAAATTATCTATCCATAATATTTAAAAATTTTAAATTTAAATTAAAGAAACGGCCTGGATGTGGTGTCTGATTTTAAACTCAAATAGAGATACCTTGATGGAAGAATGGAAACATACTATTCTTCTCATAAATATGAAACAACCTTGATAAATAATAAAAATAATAATAGTCACAAAAGTTTATAGTTTTATTTTTACTAATTCAAAGCGATGATTAATTTTAAAAGCTATGCTTAAGTAAAACCATGATTACCTTTTATATAAAACTATGATTAATTTTTTAATAATGATAATTTTTTTAGGGCGCTTTCAAATTGACAACAAAATTGCGCAGACAGTATAGAGAGTTCCCATATACCTCCTGCCCCCAAAGGATGCACAGCTTTCCCCACTGTCATTATCCCACCAGAATAGTATTAATACATTTGTTACAACTGATAGGCCTAAGTTCACAAGTCATTATCACTCAAAGTTCATAGTTTACATTAGGGTTCATTTGTCACTAAGGGAATTAGTGATAAATGTGTTAATGACATGTATTCACCATTATAGTGTCATACAGATCGAAGAATGTCAAACAGAACAGTTTCTTCATCGCTCTCAAAATCTTCCATGCTCCACCTATTTATTCCTTCCTCCCCACAATCTCTGGCAACCACTGATCTTTTTATTGTTTCCATGGTTTTGCCTTTTCTGGAACGTCATATGGTTGGAATAATACTTTAGGTAGCCTTTTCAGATTGGCTTACTTCACATAGTAATGTGCATTTCAGATTCCTCCACGTCTACTCATGGCTTCATAACTTGTTTCCTTTTAGTGCTGAATAATATTCCATTGTCTAAATATACCACAGTTTATCCATTCACTTACCGTAGGAATTTTGGTTGCTTCCAAGTTTAAACCATTATGAATAACACTGCTGTAACTATTAATGTGCAGTCTTTTGTGCAGACACATTTCAATTCATTTAGGTAAATGCCAAGGAGCACAATTGCTGGAGCATATGGTAAAGGTAGGTTTAATTGTGTAAGAAGCTGCCAAACTGTCTTCCAAAGTGGCTGTAACCATTTTGCATTTCCACCAGCAATGAATGAGAATTCGTATTACTCCACATCCTCTCCAGCATTTGGGGTTGTCAGTGTTTTGGATTGTGGCCATTCCAGTAGATGTGTAGCAGTAACTCGTTGTTTTAATTTGCAATTCCTTAATGATATGTGATGCTTAACATCCTTTCTTATGCTTATTTGTTATCTGTATATCTTCTTCAGTGACATGTCAGTTTAGTCTTTGGCCCATTTTTTAATTAGGTTGTTTATTTTCTTACTGTTGTGTTTTAAGAGTTCTTTGAATATTTTGGATTAGCAATTGTTTTGTCAGAGTAGATAGCTAGTCAGACATAAACAGGGCAGGAGAGGGTCTCCACCCCCATCAGGAATGTCAGGTGATCATCAGGTGATGGTCAGGGAGTTGTCACACTGCTACTCTAAAATAATAATTGGTCACAGCTGGCACCAGGAAAGGCAGTTTTCCAATAGATATAAAACACCTGAGGCCGGGCATGGTGGCTCACGCCTGTAGTGCCAGCACTTTGGGAGGCCGAGGCGGGTGGATCACAGGGTCAAGAATTCAAGACCAGGCTGGCCAAGATGGTGAAATCCCATCTCTACTAAAAATACAAAAATTTGCCCAGCATGGTGGCAGGCGCCTGTAATCCCAGCTACTCCTGAGGCTGAGGCAGAGAATTGCTTGAACCTTGGAGGCAGAGATTGCAATGAGCCGAGATCGCACCACTGCACTCCAGCCTGGGCTACGGAGTGAGACTCCATCTCAAAAACAAACAAACAAATAAAAAACAAAACAAAACACCTGAAACTGATGGTCATCAGCTTTCCAATAAGATCTCAGGAGTTGGCCGGGCGCGGTGGCTCACGCTTGTAATCCCAGCACTTTGGGAGGCCGAGGCGGGCGGATCACGAGGTCAGGAGATCGAGACCACGGTGAAACCCTGTCTCTACTAAAAATACAAAGAAAAAATTAGCCGGGCGTGGTGGCGGGCGCCTGTAGTCCCAGCTACTCGGAGAGGCTGAGGCAGGAGAATGGCGTGAACCCGGGAGGCGGAGCTTGCAGTGAGCCGAGATTGCGCCACTGCACTCAGCCTGGGCGACAGAGCAAGACTCCGTCTCAAAAAAAAAAAAAAAAAAAAAGATCTCAGGAGTTGAGCAAGTGGGCTCAAGCGTGTGCGTTAAGAGGCAAAATGGCAGAGTTTAACTGGTATATGACCTGTGGGGGCATTCCACACAGCTCAGGTGAGCATGCATACAACTCCAGTAAACATACTGAGCATGCTCAACTTCCAAGTGCTAGCTGCCCACCACAGATGCCAGCAGCTCACCCCAAGGGAAAAATCAAGGGAAAAGGGACACAAAATACTAGACGTATGCCAACATATAAAACCCTAAGTCCAAGGTCAAATGGCGCATTTGTCCTCCAGGATGCCTGCTTGGTTCTCTTCCAAGTGTACTTTACTTTCTTTTTGTTCCTGCTCTAAAGCTTTTTAATAAATTTTCAGTCCTGCTTTAAAACTTGCCTCTGTCTCTTCTTCTGCCTTATGCTCGTCCGTCAAATTCTGTCTTCTGAGGAGGCAAAAATGGAGGCTGCTGCAGACCTGTGTGGATTCACTACTGGTAACAGTGTAATGGATATGTCTTTTACAAATACTTTTTTCAGTCTGTGACTTGTCTTCTCATTCTCTTGGCAGTGTCTGTCAGAGTAGAAGTATTTAATTTCTCTCTCTTTTTTTTTTTTTTTTTGAGACAAGGTATCATTCTGTTGCCTAGGCTGGAATGCAATGGGCAGATCGTGGCTCACTGTAGCCTCAACCTCCTGGGCTCTGGTGATTCTCCCACCTCGGCCTCCTGAGTAGCTGGGACTACAAGAACATGCCACCACACACAGCTAATTTTTGTGTTTTTTCTGGAGACGTGGTTTTACCATGTTGCCCACACTGGTCTCGAACCCCTGAGTTCAAGCAATTCACCTGCTTTGGCCTCCCAAAGTGCTGAGATTACAGACACGAGCCACTGCACACACCCTAAGTGTTTAATTTCCACAAAGTCCATCTTATCAATTATTTCTTTCATGGGTCATTCCTTTGTGCTATACCTAAAATGTCATCACCATACCCAAGGATATCTAGGTTTTCTTGTATGTTATCTTTTAGTTACAGTTTTGCATTTTACATTTAGGTATATGATTCGTTTTGAGTTAATTTTTGTGAAAGGTCTGTGTCTAAATTAATTTTTTTATATGTGGATATCTTTGATTAATTTTTTTAAAGTATCTTGAATTGGGCTTCCTCTCCTGAACAATGTAGTCATTAGATACGAAAAATCTTAGGAAAACACTTATCTGGAGTCAGAAAAGAAGAAAATTGAGGCAGAGATCCTGGAAAAACACCAGCATTTAAGGAGTAGGTCAAGGGAGCTCTGGAGTGACTGTTGCCTATCTGAGTCATCCCAAGTCCATTGAAATAACTTTATTTTTGCCATCACCTGCTTTAGTTACTTGAGGAAAGCTGCTTTGGGAAGAGGGTGACATTATACTGAAGAGGCAGTTCCTTGCAGCTGAGGTGGGTTGACCTAAAGGAGCTTGGCACTTACTGTATCTGGGGAGCAGACTCTTCCTTGAAGAGGGATCTGTTTACCTGAGAGAATAACTTTGCTCTTAGAGAGTAGTTACTGATTTAGGGATAAAGGATCAGGATGTCTGCAACTTACTCTCAAATGGTTCAACAACAATAATATATACTTGCTGTTACTACTAGTATTATTATTTTATTTAGAAAGAGAAAGCAAACATAAGACATTAACAATCGCTAAGTCTAGGTGAAAGATAAATGGGCATTCATCATATTACACTTGCAACTTTCCCATACATTTGACATTTTCCAAAATTAAAAGTTGGGAGAAAAAAGTTCAGGAGCCCCAAACAATTGGTATCTGTGAAACATCCCCAATAAAATATCTATGACACTTTATTCCTTGACTTGATCATATTTCCATTAAGGGCAAATTATAACACCAGAAGAGCTGGGCGCGGTGGCTCACGCCTGTAATCCCAGCACTTTGTGAGGCCAAGGTGGGTGGATCACCTGAAGTCAGGAGTTCGAGACCAGCCTGGCCAACATGGTAAAACCCCGTCTCTACCAAAAATACAAAAAATTAGCCAGGCGTGATGGTGCACGCCTGTAATCCCAGCAACTTGGGAGGCTGAGGCAAGAGAATCGCCTGAACCGGGGAGGCAGAGGTTGCAGTGAGCCCAGATTGTGCCATTGCACTCCAGCCTGGGTGACAATAGCGAGACTCCAACTCAAAAAAAAAAAAAACCAACAACAGCAACAAAACACACGGTAGACCAGGCTGTTTTGGGGAACTTTGAGATGTTCTGGATTGAGATGTGCTATAGGACAGGGCAGGATCCTCTTGTACTGCAGTCCGTGTGCTGTGTAACTATAGATCACCACTGAGGCAGAGGCCCACAAAATCAAAGCAAAGAAAGTGTAAGCAACTTTTAGGGGGCTTGAGGCTTTTATTATTTGGGGTGAGAGGAGGGCTTTTTAAGAAAAAGTACATAAATTTAGGTATAAATGTTAACATTTAGAATGAAAAAAGAAATAAAACACTACAAATTTTGTGATGCTAAGAGATAACACAAATATTTCTAAATCTAGAAATATTACATTTTCAGTAAGTACTCAATACGTCTCTAACTTATTTTTTACATTAGTTTGCCTGCATATGTCCATAGCCTCTTCATATAATAATGATTTTAATATTTTATTTTTATAGAAAGAATAGGAATGTGATTCAGTATTCTCTTTAACAACAGGCTTCAACAATTTTAAAAAATTATTGATTATTTGGGTGCAAAACATGTGACTTTACTCACAGACATAAATGCTATTTGTAATATTGCAAAGAAATTCTGTTTTCTGTGATTTTTATTTTTATGTATGTATGTATGTATGTATGTATTTATTTATCTATTTTTAGATGGAGTCTCACTCTCTTGCCCAGGCTGGAGTGCAGTGGCGTGATCTTGGCTCACTGCAAGCTCCGCCTCCTGGGTTCATGCCATTCTCCTGCCTCAGCCTCCTGAGTAGCTGGGACTACAGGCACCCGCCACCTCGCCCAGCTAATTTTTGTATTTTTAGTAGAGACAAGGTTTCACCATGCTAGCCAGGATGGTCTTGATCTCCTGACCTCATGATCTGCCCGCCTCGGCCTCCCAAAGTGCTGGGATTACAGGCATGAGCCACTGTGCCCAGCCTTATTTTCTGTGATTTTTAACAAAAAGGAGGAAACTGTATGGTACATTTACCAATTGCACATGTTGCATTACCAAGCACATTCCTAATAAGTGAGAACTTCTATTTTGACCAAGTGTTTATGGAAACCAAGTCTTTTGCTGACAGTTTTTCACAGACTAGCTTCTGTCTCCATTAATTTCAGCTTTGTTTCTTCTCCACCATCTATATGCTTGTGGTGCAAGTCTCTGCATTCATATCATCGTTCAATCTCTAGCCCCGAACCTATGTGTTAAGACTCTAAGTGAGTTGACAAAATAGTGTAGGTTTTACTTGTTCTCTAATAGCTTCTACCTAACTACAGATGGAAGTGAATGTCAACCTCATATATACTTAACCCATTAAATACACACTAAACATGTTCCCATCTCAACTCCTTGTTACCTGGTTCCCCAAAAGATCCCCACAGCCACTCCCACAATATCTAATCCAAAGGGAAATATGAAGAGCAGAAATCTGAATGGAAAGAAACAGCAATATTAACCAATTATACTTAAAATAATTTCTATAAAATTATACAATTAGATTGTTTTGAGCAATACAATGCCAATAATAATTATCTCCAAAGATAGTTCTATAGCAGAAGCAGAATGAAAATCTGCGTTCAAAGATAATAAGGAACAATGTAAAATTCCTGACTACTAAATGTTGTTCTTGTATTTTAAACTGATAATGGTGCTATCAAGTCTATATGGTATTTAAATGATCTTTTATGCCTTTAAATGTACTGTAAAAGTTTCCATTTAGAAATACCACAGTTAAAATGTTAAAAATTATATTGTTTTTAGCTTTTTTAACTTCTTATGAACTGTTTTAGATATTAATTTTAAAACATTTAAGGGGGAAATTTTTAAAATTATTTTAGGATGTATAGAAATAAAAATGATTGAGGATCAATGCCCTAGATCCTCTAGGCTTTCTGCCTTTATCAGATTAATTCATCAGTAACCTGTAAACCTGGATAACCCTGTAGCTCCCTCATAGAAATGACTTCACAGACTATGAGCTAACATATTACACTCTGCTTTCATAGAACTAAAACACAAATTGCCCCCTCCCTGACCTTTAAAAATTATTTTGAATGCATTTCACTATACCAGTCGAGATCCTTGGAGGATATATACCTCTTAAAATATATGGTAAGGAAAAGTTTGTTCATTTTGATACACAGGTACGATCTGTAACATATCACAATTCCATTTTATCTTCTATGTCCTCAAAGTTGAGAGTTAAGTTTAGCACTCAGTTTACTTTCTCTTAGATTAGGTTTCCTAGCACATAATTATTCCTTGGCCACCTAAGTTGTTACTTGCATTAGACCTACTTTACTATTACCTATTTTATGGTTTTATTATACTTATGAGAGAGTTAGTAGATTGCTTGGTTCATGTGACCTTTAACTCACCCACTAAGCAAATAATACACAAACTAGTTTGGAAAATTCAGTTGAATTAAACAAATCATCAACGTGAAGCAAAAAGAAATAGGTTAGATGATGGTATTATTGACAGCTACATACAATGCTTAGAATACCAGATTAGCAGTGTATTAATTAGACAGCCAGAAATTTAAATTATTAAAATTATTACATTTTCCTCTTCTCATTGATAATCTTACCAATTATTCCTGTTTTGTGACCAAAACCTTAGGTATTAGAAATAGGACACATGGGAAAATCACAGCTGTTTTCAAGAAAACAATAGCCACCTGGACACATATTATGGATTTAAAATAATTGTAATAGTTATATAATGTATACATGCACTGCAATGTCATGTTGTACCTTACACGCATATACAATTATTATGTGTCTAATATAAATAAAAATTAATTAATAAAAAAATTATGAGGCCAAATTTATAGTTAGCAGCCCAGTCTTAGTAAATAGAACAAGAAAGAAATCATGTAGGAAGTGACCATATGATAAAACAGCAAATAGTATTAAGTTCTAAAATATTTTGCAGGGCTACTTAAAATAATTAAATACCATCAATATTATATTTGTAAAATACTACAAAATCCAGTTTAGGAAATGAATGCATTTGTGATAAGCCCTCTGGTAGGAGTTCATATAATGAATTGTTTCCCATTGTTTAAAATATTTATTTAAATACATTATTTGTTGCTGGACACGGGCTTATCCCTGTTATCCCAGTACTTTGGGAGGCTGAGGTGAAGGATTACTTGAGGCTAGGAATTGGAGACCATCCTGGGCAGCATATTGAGACCCTGTCTCTACAAAAAATTTAAAAAATTAGCTGGGTATGCTGGTGCATACCTGTAGTTCCAGCTACTCTGGAGGCTGAGGTGGGAGGATGCACTTGAGTCCAGGAGTTCAAGGTTACAGTGAGCTATGATCACACACACCACTGTATATAATCCAGCCTGGGCAACAGAGTGAGCTGAGACTATGTTTCAAAAATATAAATAAACACATACAGAAAGAGATATTTGTAAGAAAGAATAATCCACTCAGTGGACTCTATTTAAAAATTTAATAAAAGAAGGAATTCAGTTGAGGGACTATATCTGTGGCATATCCATGAAGATTCCTTGTAGAAATTACAATCCCCACTTTTCATTTACTGGAGAACTTCACTAACATCTTACTAATTCTTTAAAACCACACAATAACAAAAACAATAGCCAAACACCACATTTTGCTACCCTTGTGTACCATCCTTACGGCAAAATGTGGCTCAAAAATCTCAAATTATCATATAGAAGTATTCAATTTTTCCTTTATGCTAGGTAATGCACAGTCCAGTATACACGCTGTTTTAGACAGGTCCAGGGACTGTCGGGAGTGTCCCTTTTCAAGAATCACACAATGCTTGTAAAGAGGTTGCTCTTCAGTTTAAATACTCTCTTTGCTCTTTTTACCTTCACAAAAAAATCCATCATGAAATTTTCCCTTGCAAAAAAATAATTTAAAATACATATTGGAAGGAGAGTTGGCTGGGTGTGGTGGCTCATATGCCTGTAATCCCAGCACTTGGGGAGATCAAGGCAAGGCAGATCGCTTGAGCCCAGGAGTTCAAGACCAGCCTGGGGAACATGATAAGACTCCATCTCTACAAAAAATATAAAAAAGTAGCCAGGTGTGGTGGTGCACACCTGTAGTCCCAGCTACTTGGGTGACTGAGGTGGAAGGATCATTTGAGCCTTGCAAGTCAAGGCTGCAGTGAGCCATGATCATGCCACTATACCACTACAGCTGGGCTTTAGAGTGAGACACTGTCAAAAACAAAGCAAAAGAGAAAGAGAAAAGAGAGAGAGAGAAAATGGAGAGTTCCCCATATCTTATTTTAAATGAGTCATACCTCTTTTAAGTCTTTCTCCTATAATTCAAACAACATGTGGACTATGTCTCTGCTACAAAAATGAAGTACCTTGTGTTACTCATCTATTTCTGGAAAGGTATGTTCAAAATCAGAATTTCATGGTAAAACATCCTCTGTCCACTCATTGTCCTGGGAAGTTCAATGACAGCTTATTTCAAAATATTCTGACGCCCAATTAACTGGAACCAGGACAAAATTATCCACATTAGCACTAGAGAATGAACAAAACTTATTTGCTGTTTTGTCATTTTGCCCTCCCTAGTATAAATTCTTGTTGATTGAGTTTAGTGAGACTTTTTTTTCTTTTTGAGACAGAGTCCCACTCTGTCACCCAGGCTGGAGTGCAGTGGCGAGATTATGGTTCACTGCAACCTCCGCTTCCTGGGTTCAAGTGATCCTCCTGCCTCAGCCTCCTGAGTAGTTGGTATACAGGGGCATGCCACCACACCTGGCTCACTTTTGTATCTTTGTAGAGACGGGGTTGCTCAGGCTGGTCTTAAACTCCTGGTCTCATGCAATCCTCCCACGTTAGCCTCCCAAAGTGCTGGGATTGCAGGTGTGAGCCACCACGCCCAGCCTACTGAGGCTTTTCTGCCCCTGTCCTATAAAAAAAGGAAAAAAGAAAACTCTCCTCCACAGTAGTTGAAGCAGAGCCCTTCACTGCCACTCCAGCCAGTACAATATCTTTACAAATGAAACATTTTTTGAGAGTAGGAGGAGAGAAAAAATGTTCAATATTCCAAGCTTGAAGCATTATTTTATTTAGCTCCTTTCTGGGGAATCTGCAAGTATAACTCTTAAAATCACAAATTCTCCTTGGCTTTAAAATCAGAGGTAGTTATCTGTTGAGGCATAGACCATGGATCGAAGATAATAGGCTCAACCACTTTACTAATGAAGAAAGAGACATGCAGATGAGTTGTCATTTACCTTTTTTTTTTTTTTTTAAAGAGATGAGGTACTGCTATGTTGCCCAGGCTGGAGTGCAGTAGCTCTAGTGGCTATTCACAGGCATGGTCATAACACACTGCAGCTTCAAATTTCTGGCCTCAAGCTGTTACCCCACCTCAGCCTCCTGAGTAGCTGGGACTACAGGTGTGCCCTATCACACTCAGCTCAGAAACCCAACTTAAACTAGCTAACTTAAAATGGAAATGTATTGGCTCAAATAATTCAGAATGACAAAGCTATTGCTATTAATACAGGTTCAAACAATGTCATCAATTTCTCTTTTCTTGGCTCTATTTCTCTTTGTATGTTGGTGTAAGGGCCAAGGGAAAATTTCCCCTCTGCCCTCTAAAGATTTGCTGAAAATGAACTGAGAACAGGTAGGTTCATAGAAAAATAGATGCAAATTTATGTAACATGCTTATGCATGGAGGTATTGCAAGAACATGATTATCCAACAACCCAATGAGGCTCAGATGCTTATATACCCTTCTTCATAGGAGAAAAGAAGATGTGGAAAATGTGGCCATTTTGAGGCATAATTATTTTTAGGGGGAATGAATGGGTCCATTGCACAGACAATGGTTAGTAAATAAGTCTTTAAGAATTGAATGGGACCAGAGAACAGTATGTGGGCTCTGGGTGTGATATAGCCCAATGTGAGCCCTTCCTCTGTGATATAATAATCTTCTCTGGTTAATGAAATTTGGAGGAAAGAATCAATGGCAATTATGTTTCTCTTCAGTGGGTCCAGTTTCTAGGTAGAAAAGGAATCCAGAGAACAGCCTCACCTTGTGCTTTGGGAGAGACAGAGGATTAAGAAGTGGGGAAAGTCAGAGAGATCTGAGACTGCTCCTTTGGTTCAGTGTGTCAAATCTCCATATTTTGGGGTATCATTCCCTGAGCCCAAACTTTGGTATCATGCTAAAGAGAGTCTTTCTCTTTGTTGCAGAGATAATGGTTAGTGGTGGCCCCAGAGTTATATGTTTACAGCATTGTGAGTTCACATTAAAGACGAACTTACCCCATTAATTTTTTGCTTGGGATGGGTTATACTCCAATTCTAAAGCAAGACCAAGGACATTACTCAAGTCATAGGCCTACTGCTGTTGGCTGAGAAAACGAAACCAGAAGAAGGAAAAAGGAAGAAAAGCTTGTTAGTCAAACAAAAGTGTCAGCTCTGAGAGAGACTAGAAAGCAAATTATAATCATCATAAAACTCACTGAAATGGCTATAAATTTCGGAGTGTATAAAATGGACCTATTTTTACAAAGGAATCATTGAGCAAGAGTTGGGTGCTAGAAGCCAGTTTGTTACAGGGCCTGCTCTGCTGGGGAACATAAATCAAAGCAAAATCACTAGACCAAGCACATAGTTAGGCTACATGATAACTCTGTTGTCTGCACTCAAGAGTCAGTGGAGTCTCCAGGGGCCTTAAGCTTTCCTAGAAATTTGAGGAGTACCATCCCCCTAATTTTTCAAATATTCCCATCTTTATCTAGAAGGCTATAAGATTTGTGAGATGTTTGGAGTTCCACAGATCCTCTAGGGAGATTCAGTGTATCTGATGGAATCTTGAAGAACCATGGAATTTCCTAGATGTTGGCAAACTTAAAACTGTAGACTAGATATCCTCAATGTTTGTTAACTGCACTAAAGCAGTGGTTCTTAAAATGTGGGCCCCAACCACCAATGTCAGTAACACCTGGGAAGTCTTTAGAAATCTAAATTCTCAGGCCTGTACTCCAATTTTACTGAAGCTCCAGGCTCACAGCCGGCACGATGGCTCACACCTGTAATCCTAGCACTTTGGGAGGCCAAGGAGGGCAGATCATTTGAGCCCAGGAGTTTGAGACTAGCCTGGGCAACCTGGCGAGACCTCATCTCTACCAAAAATACAAAAATTAGCAGGGTGTGGTGGCATGCGCCTGTACTTCCAGCTACTCAGGAGGCTGAGGTAGGAGGATCACCTGTGCCTGGGAGGCAAAGGTTGCAGTGAGACATGATCACACCACTGCATTCCAGTCTGGGTGACAGAGTGAGACCCTGTTTCAAAAACAAACAAACAAAAAACTACGGGTGGGGCCTAGCATCTGTGTTTTAGCAAACCCTCCAGGTGATTCTAATGCAGCTAAAATTTGAGAACCACTGACCCAGAAGTAGACTGGAAATGAAGCTTACCAGCCAGATTCTTAAAACATCCTTGGTGGTAGTTCACATTATTTATCCACTAGAAGAAAGTGGACTAACTAGAGCTTTAGATAACTCCCAACCAACTTCATGAAGAATGATAATGGCTTTAATGTAGATTATACTGTTAGCTGGTCATTTATTCCATAAATAAATGGAATATATAATTATATGGAAACAAAGTGTTTTGGTGGGTTTTTCCCTTTTTCATCTATTTTGTATAAAGAGACTATTTTTACTATCCAAACTAATAGCTTTAATACATTCTGATTTATATAATGCAAAGTAAAATTGCTGTAATTCCATTTCATTAAAAACACAGCTTGTATGGTAATGCTAAAATGATCAATATCATGTAATATCCTGCATAACACAAATATAGGAATGCACCCAAAAGTTAGAGCTTGGAAAGTAACCATCACAGTTTTAGATAATAGAATGTACATTAAACAATGTAATTGTGATTATGTATATTTATGTAATAAATGTAAAAAGTCAATTACACCCTTGCTCTGATATAGAAGTAAAGTTAAAATTGAGATGTTGAAGTTGGTAAAGAAGTGTTGGAGCCGGGCGCGGTGTCTCACGCCTGTAATCCAGGCATTTTGGGAGGCCGAGGCAGGCGGATCAAGAGGTCACGAGATCGAGACCATCCTGGCTAAGACGGTGAAAACCTGTCTCTACTAAAAATACAAAAAATTAGCCAGGCATGGTGGTGGGCGCCTATAGTCCCAGCTATGCGGCAGGAGAATGGCGTGAACCTGGGAGGCAGAGCTTACAGTGAGCCGAGATTGCGCCACTGCACTCCAGTCTGGGCGACAGAGCGAGACTCCATCTCAAAAAATAAAAATAAAAATAAGAAGTACTGGGAAGCTACACTTGGTGGTCTCTAAGAACTAACATTTATAGAGCACTTACATGTGCCAGATGTGTTATGAGCTTAGACAAACATTAACTTAGTGGAGCATTAAAACATTACTATAAGGTAAGTGTTTTTATTAACTTGCTCCACTTCGGAGAAGAGGAAACAGACTTAGAACAACTCTTAGCAGAAAATGTAGTGGGTAATCATGATCTTGGACTAAGCAATGATTTTTTAAATATGTCAGAAGCACAGCCAATTAAAGAAAAAATAGCTAAATTGGACAAAATTTAAAACTCTTGTGCTACAAAGGACATCATTTTGTAAACCCTCCCGAGTAGCTGGGATTACAGCTATGTAACGGGAGAAAACATTTATCTGATAAGAGTCTTGTATTTAGAATATATAAAGAACTCTTACAACTCAATAATAAAAAGATTAATAACCCACTTAAGAACTGGGCAGTAGCTGGGTACGGTGGCATATGCCTGCAGTCCCAGCTACTCGAGAGTCTGAGGCAGGAGGATTGCTTGAGTCCGGGAGGTCAGGACTGTAGTATGCTATGATTATGCCTGTGAATAGCCACTGCATGCCAGCCTGAGCAAACATAGTGGCATATCATCTCTTAAAAAAAGAGAGAGTGTGTGTGTGTGTGTGTGTGTGTGTGTGTGTGTGTGTGTGTGTGAGAGAGAGAGAGAGAGAGCCGTTTTATAACTTGATTTGACAACCAGTGGTTAGTTCTCATTTGCAGTGGCACATTTTTTGAAAGTGGTAACTAGTACATAGGTTACCAAAGTATAGAGCTTGCTTGGTGATTCTTCATCCTCATTACGTTTTTCTGAACAACTGCTTATGGATACAGTATGGAACATTCCTTATTCCTTTGGCCCGGAAAGCTTTGTTTAGCCTGGTATCAATCCCTTCATCTGGAATCTCCATCTCCTTCATGGCAAATTTCTTTTTCTTTTTCTTTTTCTTTTTCTTTTTTTTTTCAGACAGAGTCTCCCTCTGTCACCCAGGCTGTACTGCAATGGCATAATTTTGGCTCACTGCAACCTCCACCTCCTGTGTTCAAGTGATCCTCCTTCCTCAGCCTCCCAAGCAGCTGGGATTACAGGCACACACCACCACATCCAGCTAATTTTTGTATTTTTAGCAGAGACAAGGTTTCATCATGTTGGCCAGGCTGGTCTCAAATTCTTGACCTTAAGTGATCCATGTGCCTCAGCCTCCCAAAGTGCTGGGATTACAGGCATGAGCCACAGCACCTGGTATGGCAAATTTCTATATCTCTTTGAGTGTCTGAGAGGCAGGCTTCTTGAAGCCCACTCCATGGATGCCCTTGTGAATGTTGATGGTGTATTCTCAGGTTACCACGTCATTGATGGAAGAATGAACTTTCTTGCTGCCACCTTTCTTTGTGGGAGCCATTCTGCTGGGCACACGTTGGAAAGGAGAGGGCAAAGATTCTGAACAAGCATTTATCCCTAAAAAGTATACAAATGGCCAACAAACACATGAAAAGATTCTCAATATCATTAGTCATCAAAGAAAAGCAAGTCAAAACCGCAATGAGATATCACTTCACACCTACTAGAATGGCTAAAATCAAAGACAGAAAACAAGTATTGGTAAGGATGTGGAGACATTGGAACCTTCATATGCTGCTGATGGGAATTTAAAATGGGGCAGCCACTTTGGAAAATAGTGTGGCAATTAGTTCTTCAAACAATTTAACATAGAGTCATCATATGATGTGGTTTGGGTCTGTGTCCCCACCCAAATCTCAGCTTGAATTTAACTCCCACAATTCCCACATATTTGGGGAGGGAATTATGGGGGCAGTTTCCCACATACTGTTCTCGTGGTAGTGAGTATGCCTCACAAGATCTGGTGGTTTTATCAGGGGTTTTTGCTTTTGCATCTTCCTCATTTTCTCTTGCTGCCTCCATGTAAGTAGTGCCTTTCACCTCCCACCATGATTCTGAGGCCTCCCCAGTTATGTGAAACTGTAAGTCCAATTAAACCTTTTTTCTTCCCAGTCTTGGGTATGTCTTTATCAGCAGCATGAAAATGGACTAATATACCATATAACCTGGCAATCCCACTCCTAGGTATAAACTCAAGAGAAAGAAAATATATGTCCACTAAAACACTAGTACACAAATGTTCATAGCAGCATTATTCATAATGTAACCACCCAGTGGGTTCACCTTGCCCACTGCCTAGACAGAGTCAATTTATCAAGACAGATACAGAAAGAGTAATACACACAGAGCCAGCTATGCAGGAGACCAGAGTTTTATTATTACTCAGATCAGTCTCCCAAAGCATTTGGGGATCAAAGTTTTTAAAGATAATTTGGTGGGTCGGGGAAGGACAGTGATTCGAGAGCGCTGATTGGTTGGGTCAGAGATGAAATCATGGGAAGTTGAAGTTGTCCTCTTGTACTGAGTCAATTCTTAGGTGAGGACCACAAGATCAGATGAGCCAGTTTATCAATCTGGGTGGTGCCAGGTGATCCATTAAGTGCAGGGTCTGCAAAATATCTCAAGCACTGATCTTAGGAGCAGTTTAGGGAAGGTCAGAATCTTGTAACCTCCAGCTGCATGTCTCCTAAGCCATAATTTCTAATCTCGTGGCAAATTTGTTAGTCCTATAAAGGCAGTCTAGTCCCCAGGCAAGAAGGAGGTTTGTTTTAGGAAAGGGCTATTATCGTCTTTGTTTTAAACTATAAACTAAGTTCCTCCCAAAGTTAGTTCAGCCTACACCCAGGAAGGAACAAGGACAGCTTAAAGGTTAAAAGCAAGATGGAGTCAATTAGGTTGGATCTCTTTCACTGTCTCAGTCATAATTTTGCAAATGCAGTTTCAATAATAGCCAAAAGGTGGAAATATCCCAAATGTTACCAACTGACGAATGGAAAAACAAAATGTGTTATATCTATACTATGAACTATCATTCAGATGTATTTCTTCATAAAAACGAGTGAGGTTCTGATTCATGCCCGTAAAGGAAAAAAACAAATTTTTTCCCTCTACTCACACACTTAACACAGAACACTTCTGTGACCAGATGTGTGGGTACCCTATATCTCAATTCAATTCTGATTACCTGGAGGTAGTGTCAGATCCCACAGATTGAGAGCTCAGTCCCACATGACTACCCCCATTTCAGATGCCAATCACATGTAATAGACATAATCTATGCTTCTGATGAATAGGCTATAAATCAGGGTTCTTACAACACTTTCTTGGGTTTGATTAATTTTCTAGCTGATATGGTTTAGATATTTCTCCTCACCAAATCTCATGTTAAAAATGTGATCCACAATGTTGGAGGTAGGGCATAATAGGAGGTGTTTGGCTCATGGGGGTAGATTCCTCATGAATGGCTTGGTGCCCTCCCCATGGTAATGAGTTACTATGAGATTTGATTGTTAGAAAGAATCTGGGACCTTCCCCCTCTCTCTCTTGCTCCCTCTCACACCATGTGACACACCTGCTCCCCCTCCCCCTTCTACCATGAGTAAAGGCTTCCTGAGGTCTCACCAGAAGCCAAACATTTACTGGTGCCATGCTTATATAGCCTACAAACCATGAGCCAAATAAATCTCTTTTCTTTATGAATTACCCAGTCTCAGGAATTCCTTCACAGCAATGCAAAATGGACCAATACCATAGGGCAGCTCACAGAACTCAGGGAAACCCACTTACCAGTTTATTATAAAGGATATGATGAAGGATGCAGATGAACAGCCAGAAGAAGAGATGGATAGGGTAAGATTGAGAGTCAGAATGCAGAGCTTCCATGCCCTCTTTGGGCATGACACTCTCCCAGCACCTCCGTGTGTTCAGCAACTCAGAAACTCATCAAATCTTATTGTTCAAGAGTTTTTATAGAGTTTATCTATAGGCACTCTCCCTCCCAAACACACTTCCCAGAGATCAGTGGGTGGGGCTGAAAGTTCTAACCCTCTAATCACTGGGTCTTTATGGTGACCATTCCCATTCTCAGGTTATCTAGGGATGGCCACTCTAAGTTTAGCATAAACTCAGGAGTGGTCAAAAGGGGCTAATAATGAATAACAGAAAGACATGCTCTTGTGCCAGGAATTAAGGACAAAGGCCAAATATATTTCATATTTTACAGTAATGCTGTGCCATGGATAAACCTTAAAACATTATCTTAAGAAAAACGAGTCAGTCACAAAAGACCACATATTTTACAATTCTATTTATAAGAAACAGTCAGAGTAGACAAATCTATATAGATGAAAAGTAAATTAGTGATTGGCTAGAACAGGGTGATGGCTAAAGGGAACAGAATTTCTTTTTGGGGTTGATAAAATGTTCTCTTTTTTATTCATTTGTTTGTTTTTGAGATGGAGTCTCGCTCTGTCACCCAGGCTGGACTGCAGTGGTGCAATCTCGGCTCACTGTAACCTCCACCTCCCAGGTTCAAGTGATTCTTGTGCCTCAGCCTCCAAAGTACCTGGGATTACAGGTGTGCACCACCATGCCTGGCTAATTTTTGTATTTTTTAAGTAGAGACGAGGTTTTGCATGTTGGCCAGGCTGGTCTCCAATTTCTGACCTCAGGTGGTCTTCCTGCCTCGGCCTCCCAAAGTGCTGGGATTACAAGCATAAGCCACTGCACCTGGCCTGGGGTGATGAAATGTTCTAAAATTTATTGTAGTAGTGTTATACAAATCTGTGAATATGCTAAGAATCATTAAATTTTTTAATTATCAAATTATTTTAATTTTTAAATTTTAAAAGTTTAAATGTGTAAATTGTATATGAGTTATATCTTAATAAAGCTATTATTTTAAAAAACAGAGAGAGAGAGAATGATTACAATTCTTGGGAGAGTGGAGATTTAGAATAGCTATTGGGATTAATGTGATACGAATTGGTCAAAGATAAACTACTTCTATCCAGTGGTGAGAAACTGATTAAAATTAGATTGCCTGCATGTGTGGAGTGTCAAGGCAGCAGCAGCGGCAGAGTTCTGTAGCCTTCATCTCAGAGTCTGGAGGCCAGGGAGAATGAACAGGCTGGAGGGCTTGCACAAAGAACAAGGTTGGGGTTTAGACCTAGGCCACCATAGGCCTTTCCTGGGTTCTTTCCCTCTTCTCTGACCAGTCCCTTATACTTTACTTTCTGCAGCCAATCTTCTTCCTGGGTCCATTTCCACATGCTGTGTCCTTAAGGGCTCCACATGTCAGCCCTCTACTTTTCTCTTTCCACGCTCTCCCTTGGTGAGCACACACACGTTCTCATTTTCTGATGAGTCCAAATTACATGTCCCTAGCTCAGACCTCTCCTAAGCATCAGAAGCAGTTACTCAGCTACCCACTGGACATTTCTACCTGATTATCCCACACACATTTCAAATGTAAATACCCAACATTGCTCCTTCTCTATCCAACTTATCTTCCTCTACTTCCTATTTTGGAAAATAGAAAGACTTCGAGGGTGAGCGTAATTTTGCACACAGTAGAATAGGAATTTCATAGAGCCCTGTCAAATAAAAATTCTAGGAAACCATTGTTTTGGACTAAGATTCTACATTTTAGAACAGACTAAAAATCAAAATGAAGTCACCCATGCTAAAAGTTCCACATCACCAAACCCCAACTAAGTTATTATCTGACTTTCTAAGAAATTAGGAGAAAGAAATAACAGCCAATTTCCCAAACAGATCAGTTTAAATCTTCAACTGGTATGATAATGAAATTTCCTTTGCAATAAAAAAGGTATCCTGGGCAGAGGTGGGACGATCCTTGAGCCCAGGAGTTCAAGACCAGCCCTGCAATGCAGCAAGACCCCACCTCTAAACATTAATTAATTATTTATAAAGGAGCCTGAAATAACCTAATGTTAACTAGTTATTTTCCTATTATTCTAAGAGTAATTAACATACTCTTTGTTCTTTGCTTCTGCTTTCTTCAGCCCTTCTCTATGAAGCCAAACTCTTCTGCTCAGCTCACTGGAATACATTATATTTTATAGAATGAAGTGTTGCTCTATTTTAGAACCACAAATAAAGCCAACTGAGATTTTTACACTACATTTTTTGGAATTTTGTCCTTTGACAGCTCCATGAAATGAGATGGTTGATAGAGGCAAAGAGAACCAGGGAGTAAAAGAGATTATTACAAAATTAGACTTTTGATCAAGCCACTCCTTTGGTTGAACACTTTCAATTACTTTTTAATATCAGAGAAAAAATGCAAGTTCCATATGCCATTACTCGTAATTCACCTTTAGCTGTATACTTAATTTAAAGGAGCATGTATCAAACAGAAACAACCCAGGCATACACAAAGAATTGTCATATAGATTGACCTTGACCCCAATAGCTTATGGTCTAGCAAGGGAGGCTCATGAGTAAAGTGTCCATACAATGTGATAAATGTAAATAAGGATTAAGCGTGTTAACAAAAGACCATGAGATCCTTAGAGAAAAAAGGAAGAACTTTATTTTCTTTTTTCTTTTTTTTTTTTTTTTTTGAGAACTCTATTTTCTAAAAGCAGTCTGCAGTTGGAAAGATACAAGCCTTCAGTGCAAACAAAAATGTGGTCCAAAGTGGGGTGGGGGAGGATGAAGAGTTAGGGATTATTATATAAAGGCAGAGCAAGGAGTGAAAGGGAGGGAAAGGGAAGGGAGGGAGAGAAAGGGAGGGAGGAATAGGATCTTGATTGGATGACTTTTAAGCCCCAAATAATTAGTCTTTCTTAAGTGGCTGGTTCCAGGTGGTAGGTTTCACCAAGTGGTAGGTTGACACCAGGTGGTCTGTTGGTGGTCAGTTGGGGAATTTTCAGCTGTAGTCTATCTTGACTCTGACAATAGGAACTGATTTGGCTTGACTGTAGCCAAGAACACAGAGTAGGTGACTGCTCCCTCACCTAGTCATGGCTGCCTCATTCTCATGTTTTAACTTTGAGCAGCTCCTTTAGCCACAGGTGGCCCATTTTGTCTGTTGGCCATGGGCATATGTTAGCAAGTACAAGATGCCATGACAGCACATAGGGCATCTTACCCAGCAATTTGGAGGGTATGGTGTGTTAGCAATAGCTTCCCTGAAGCCTTGAGAGTTCCTGAAACAAGAAATATGAACAGAAGTTAGTCTACTGCAGTGGAGGAAAGAGTATACCAGACATGAGCTTGGCCTGTCTTTGGGCCGCTTCAGTAATGGTGAGTGCAGAGTGTTGAAGCCTGGAGAGGGAAATTGGTGAATATCAAGGGCAATCTTAGGGAATAAAGCGGGAGCAAAATTGAATGGGAAGGAAGGCTGAGGACAAAAAAGGGAATAGAACACTTTTCCAATAAGTTTGGCTGTGAAGAGGAGCAAAAGATAAGGCAAGAAGAAAAAGGGGTGTGGTTTGGTAGAGTGCTTGGGGTTATTTGTGTGTGTGTTTCCAAAGTAAGAAAGATGTGAAAATGACTAAGTACTGAAGGGAAGAAGCCAGAGTCCTGAGAGCAGGGACAGCTGTGGAGCAAGTGCCTAAGGTGGGAGAGGCTGAGAAACTGAGCAAGATGAAAGTATTAGCCTCATTCTGTGGGATTTGAAGAAAGAAGGAGGGATGAGCGTGGTAAACAGGGTGACAGGAGTTTGACGCATTTCATTTTCAAAGTCACTGAGGGGGCAAGTAGGATGAAGGGTTTGCAAAGTGTGAAGAATGTTTGAAATAGCCATAATGACTGTAGAAGGACTGAGTAGGAAGGATTGAGTTAGAGTGAACAGGAAATGAACTGGTGTTTTCCATGAAGCTGGGGAATACCTGAATTAGGAGTAAATAAGCAAGAAAACTGCAAAGGCAGGCAATTGGAATTTGAAAATGGAATGTTTACTTAATGATTTCAAAAGTAGATCAAATTCCAGGTGAAGGTAGAGTTTTGACCTAGCAATGAGACTGAATGGCTAATTGGGAAAAAGATGTGGAGATATTTGGAATAAAGTCAATGAGCTAAGAAGACAATCAGTTGAATGGAGGACCCAAGTATGAAAAAATTCTGTTTGATGGCAAGTCTTGAGAAGAGGAAACCAGGGCTGAGGTCTTCAGTGACTGACAATGAGGAAGTAGAGGTATGAAGGTGACAGTCACATGGAGAGTGTGCGACAACTGAATGGCATGACCTTACTTACAGATGCAGAATTTTTATAAAATAGTGGAAGAAGAATCATTCTGAACCTATTTCCCTGCATCTATCATCTAGCAGTTGGGTGAAACTTTTTTTTTGTATGTATTTCTGACCATGTTACTCCTTATAAAGGAAAACATTTTTTTCTCTGTTTTTCTCTCTCACACTCAACACAGAACACTTCTGTGACCAGATGTTTGGGTTTTTTGTTTTTGTTTTCCATTCACCAAGCAATTCTCCAAAAGACACTAATTGTGTGTCCTATAATGCAATTCAATTCTGACACTATTTACCTGGAGACAGTGTCAGGTCCCACAGGTTGAGGGCTCAGTCCCACAAGACTTGCACCCTACTTTAGACACCAGTCACAAGCAAAAGGCCATCACCTCTACTTCTGACAGACTTGGCTACAAACTGGGGTTCCCATGGCCTCCTCCTTGAATTCAATTAATTTGCTATGAGTGTTCACAGAACTCAGGGAAACACTTACTTACATTTGCTGGTTGATTATTAAGGACATTATCAAGGATACAGATGAACAGCCAGATGAAGAGATGGATAGGGCAAGGTATGTGTGGAGAGCAGAGTGGAGCTTCCATGCCCTCATTGGGCATGCCACCCTCCCATCACCTCCACATACTGAGCAGCCATAAGCTTATCAATTCTAGTTGGAGTTTTCAGAGAGCTTAATCTCCAGCACTCCGCTCCCTTTATCCCAGATGTTAGTAGGTGGGGCTGAAAGTTCTAACCCTCTAATCTTCTATTTGGTCTTTCTGGTGACTGGCCCCATTCTGAGGTTGTCTAAGAGAGGCTTCACCTTAAGCCACTCCATTAGCATAAGCTCAGGTGTTATAGAAAGGGGTTCATTTTGAAAAGAGACATTCCTGTCACTCAGAAAATTCCAAGGGCTTCAGGAGCTTTGTGACAGGAACTGGGGACAAAGACCAAATAGATGTCATATGATACTGCACTCCTCTACTCAAAGCCTCCCGTGGCATCCCACCTCTCACTGAGTACCCCTAGTATCTTCACCATGGCCTTCCCTGACTAGCCTACCCTGTTTTCTGACTTTATCTCTTGCCACTTTACTCCTTGCCTATCCTGCTCCAGCCAGACTGACTCCCTTGCCATCCGCAAACCTGACAAAACTTGTGACCATCTCAAGCCCTTTGCACTTGCTCTCCCTCATGTCTGGAAAGCTCTTCCCCTAGTGGCTCCCTCATCTCCTTCAGATCTCTGCTTAGCTGTCCCCTTCCTAGTTTCCTCCTGTGCCACCTCCACAGGTAGTCCCTACTCTACATCCCTGTTTAGATTTTCTCCCTTGCATTCATCACCACTGAACTTTACATACATTTACTTTTTTTCCCCAGTTAACCACTCCCAAAGGATGTAAACTACCAGACAGCAGGATTTTGATCATTCTGCTCACTGCTATATCCATAGCAGGCATAAAGGCTATTTTTTTGAATGAAGGCAGTGGCAATGGCTGTGAGCAGGCCTCTGACCCTACGTGCTGTATGTGAGATAACTCAGAGAAATGTTTCCATTGAGGGAAGCCATAGGGAGGGAAGAATGTGAGCATGTCAGGCTGTTGTCACCATGCAGGGGCCTTCCAGTGGGCACCCTGGGAGGTGTAGGTGGACCTGTGGGCATAGGTTGCTGATGGGAAGCCTGGAGCAGTATGGGACACACAGGCAGAGTGGATGTTAGCAGCGGCTAATCCACATGGGTCTGCAGCCTCCTCAGAAGAAAGAAGAATTCAATCCAGGGGCATAAGGTAAAGTGAGAGACCCAGGCAAGCTTTAGAGCAGAAGCAAAAATTTATTAAAAGGTTTAGAGCAGGAACAAAGGGAAGTAAAGTACACTTGGAAGAGGACCAAGCAGGTGACTTGAGAGATCAAGTGCATGGTTTGACCTTTGACTTGGGGTTTATATGACGACATCCTCCTCCCCTGATCATTCCCTTGGGGTGGGCTGTCCACATGCATAGTGGTTGGCCAGCACCTGGGAGGGGCTGCATGCACAGTATGTTTACTGAGGTTGCACGCATGCTCACTTGAGGCGTTCTTTCCTTACCGGTGCAGTGCTCCTAGAGGAAGGTGATATACCAGTTACACTCTGCCATTTTGCCTCTTTGTGGGCATGCTTGAGTCCACTCACCCAACTCCTGAGATCTTATCGGGAAGCTGCTAATCACCAGTTTCAGGTGTTTCTAGATAATGGGAGACTGCCTTTCCCTGGTGCCAGCTGTGACCAATTATTATTTTAGAGAAACAGTTTAACAACTGCTTGACCATCACCTGCTGGCTGTTCAACCAGACATCTTTGTGGAGGCTGCCTCTTGGTGGAGGCAGGCGGCTGTGCTCTGTCCTGCCCTGCTCATGTCTGACTAGCTACCTACTGTAACAGGAGAAACCTGCGTTTAAGAAAGTCTCCAAGAATAAAGACAGGGATGGGAAGTATGGTAAAATTTTCTGGCTTTCCAAAAGATATATTCCTAACAGGCTGCCTGAGTTGATTGTACTTCTCAAGGAATTCACATGAGAAACAGCAACAGGCACGAGTGTGGGAAGAACACAAGATTTTTGGAAGGATTTGCCCATCTTGTGGCTGCATGTGTTACCAAGGGCTCCCTGGCCTGGAAGTAGGAAGGCAGGCAGAAAACAGGTGGATGGTTCGAGATTGGATAGTACCAGGGTGCCTTATGAAGTGTTTTCCACAGCAGCAGCTCCAAGGGTTGAGGGGTTGGCCCTGGAGTTATGTCAGGTCCGGTCAGGCCTCCTGTTTGTTTTTCCCACCTCAAATGTGCATTCCCAGTATTTTCCTGCTTCTACACCTCTGCTCACCTACACTGTTCTGTCTGGAATTCCTTTCCCCTCCCACCCTACAGCTATTCACATTTTGGGCATCCTTCAAGATCCAATTCAAGCTCAAGCTCCCTGACAAAGTTTTCTCTCACAGCCCCAGCCTGGAGGGATTGCTCCTTGCCTTAAACTCCCATTACAGTTATTGACTGGAGAATTCATTTTGCAATTAATCACCTACTGCCTTGTGACATCTCTTCAATTATGGCTTCAATTGAACTTTTATTTATGGTTTCTGGGTTGTATAACTTCTCTTGTGATGATGGGTTGTCATCTCTCCAGCTTCCCTGTGGGCTTCTTGAAGCCAGGAGCACCTTTTGCTTGTCTTTGGAGCCCCCATCACTCCACATAGCTCCTTACACAGGAAGATATTCAGATTATATAAGTTGATACACTTTATTAATCATTAATATTCCATGCTGACACCTAACTGATAATCCTGTGTACTTTCAAATGATTATTTAACATGTGAGTACTGTAATAATATTTCTTCCCACTACAAACATGTTCTGTACTCTCCCTTTTCCATCACAGATGTTTCTGAGAACTAATGATGTTGAGTTCTCTGTCAATTTGATCTTAATTTTTCAGCAGAGATGGGAGAGCTTGGTAATAAGTGAACAGCTCTGGAAAGAGGCGTCCTGGTTGGAGTCTTAGCTCTGCCATTTGCTAGAATGATGAGCCTGGGCAAGTCATTTAACTTTTCCATACCTCAGTTTCTTCATCTGCAAAATGTGGATTATAACAGGCTTTTCACTGATCTATTTTGGTGGTTAAACAAATTACACCATGTGACATTCTTAGGTCAGCATCTGGTGAATGGTGAAGCCCTTGATAACTTGCTAGCTGTTATTTCTGTGTGACTGGAAATTTCCAAATTTAAAGCATGAGATTCACATGTCTTTCCACTCTTCTTTTATCACTGAAGAACAGAGAGCAAGCAGTGAAGCTGCTTCTCTACCTCAGAACACCAGGCTGCAGTCTAAACTCTGCCACTTAGTTTGTGTTATTTTAGGCAAGATACTCAACCTCTTTGGGGTGCTGTGAAGATCAGAGAGTAAACATCTGTGAAAGTACTTTGTAAACAGCATACTTGCTTACCCAAAGCAAGGAGCTGTGGGTGAGAACAGGAAATACATTTAATTGGTTCCGTTTTGAAAATCTTACCCTTAGAAAATTCGCTTTAGGAAAAGAGTAACTCTTTGTCTCTCTTTGGTTGGATTACCCTAATTATCTTATGCGGCCTTCATATTTCTTTTCTTTTTTATGTTTTTTCGTTGTTGAGGGTTTTCTTGTTGTTAAAAAAAAAAACTATTGGTGCTGTAGGAAGTCTTTCTGAGCCTATGATATGCTTCCTTTTCTCATCTGTAAATCTGGTTGGTCTAGTAAACAAACAGCCGCATTCACCAAAGTCAGACACATCCTTCGTGATTTAAAATCTGTGGCTGTGCTTTGACAAAGGAGCTCTGTAGGGAATGGTAATGCGATTAGGATGGTAACTGGCTGGAGGAGCAGGAACATGCCAACCAAACAACTCTCTTTGCAGGGTTCCTGGGAGACAAGTGTCAGAGGCAGGTTAAGAGCAAGGTTTCTGGCACCAGGCACTTGGGTTCAAATCCCCACTCCCTACCCTCTATTTTCTGGGTAATCTTGCAAATTATTAAAACTCGGAGTGCCTCTGTTTTCACATCTGTAAAATGAGAACAACTATAACACCTAACTTATAGAGCTAATGTGGGATTAAATGAGTCAATACATGTAAAGTGCTTATATATAACACAGTAAGTGCTAAGTATTTGTAATTAACAGGCACATAGTCACTGGCAACAAAGGCATGTCTTTTTGTACTAAATGAGCCTTCCCAAATGTCAATGCATCCTGAGAAGCTGTGCTAGGACAAATAGAGGATTCATTTTGTTTAGTCTAGAGGTTTAAAAATAATACATGCCTAATATGTTTCTCTTCCTCTTTCCCCTTTTCCTCAAGGCCACAGCCAAGGTTAGGAAAGGTGGATCTGGAACATATTGATTAGCTTGTAAAAGATAAGATAGTGAGCTCCAACACTGGTTGAGCCTGTCATCTAGGTCTTCCTAGGGCAGGAGTCGTTCCCACTGAATTTGCTCCCTGGCTTATTTTGTCCAGCTGATAGAGAGAGGAAAAGAAAAAGGATGATGATGAAGAGGAGGGAAGAGAGAGAAAAAGAAAGAGAATTGGTTTAGAGAATCTGGGCCTCTCTCTGGAGTAAGAACCAACCCTTGGCCCCATCGTTCCTCTTCCACCTCTTAGAAGGGAATGTGGTAGCCAGAGATGCCTGGACCTTCTGCAAAGTATAACTTGCCCTCAAGTTTGAACTACCTTGTCTCATGAGTTGCATGAAAGGAAGAGAACCCACAGAATGAAAGGTCAGTAAGAATCAGGCAGATTGGGCCTTTTCTTAGGAAAAGAAGGTCAGCCCCTCACTCCTTCTTACCTTTCTGACCTTATAAAAGAAAATGCATTCAGGCTGGGCGCGGTGGCTCACGCCTGTAATCCCAGCACTTGGGGAGGCCGAGGTGGGCGGTTCATGAGGTCAGGAGATCGAGACCATCCTGGCCAACATGGTGAAACCCCATCTCTACTAAAATACAAAAAATTAGCTGGGCGTGGTGGCGCGTGCATGTAGTCGCGGCTACTCAGGAAGCTGAGGCAGGAGAATCGCTTGAACCCGGGAGGCGGAGGTTGTAGTGAGCCGAGATCACGCAACTGCACTCCAGCCTGATGATAGAGTCTCAAAAAAAAAAAAAAAAGAAAAGAAAAAAAAAGAGAAAATGCATTCCAAGAACCCAAGGGAGGGATCCTCAGAACTGCAGAGCACTACGGAAGTTTGTGGGCCGGGGGGAGCCATGGACATCGTTGTTTAGTTTAGCACTTCTCAAACTTTGCTGTGTGTCTAATCACCTGGAAATTTCATTAAAACACATGGGTGGGGCTGAGATTCTGCATTTCTAACAAGCTCCCAAGTGATACCATCTCTGCTGGACTGAGGAGTTCAATTTGAATACAGTCTTCTAGATGAATGGTGTCCTAGAGCTGCATGATATACAGTTTCCTGCCAGCCTACTACCTCCTTGATAATGTGGCCCATCTATGTACACTTAAACCTGGCCACTTGCTTCTTGGATACAGAGTGACAAGAAATGCCCCAGTCCTTGATTCTGATCCCAAACTTTGAAAGAAAGAAGGAACGAAGAGTACAAAGGTTCTTATCTTGGCCAACCAGTTATGTGAGTGATTTTTTTCCAGTCTATTCACAAGCTAGAATTGGCTGAAGGAAGCCTAATATGATTATCACAGCTTGGTGACATTTTATGAACCTTGTCTTATGCCTTAAATTCGAGGATGTACAATAAGATTATTTGTTATCTTCCTGATGACACGATAACTCCAAATGACATCTTTAAATATCTTATCCTTATGACTACCCAAATCTTATTAGTCCTTCAGTTTAGCTATCATGAATTGCACAACTTCTATATATCAGCACTTTACATACACACTTTTATTTAATTTTTCCCCTCAAATATTTCAAGATAGACATCATCACTTCAATGTTACAGTTAAAGGAATTGAGGCTCAAAGAGATCACGTAGTTTGCTCAAGGTTTCCTGGCTGAGGCAGGATAGGAAGCTAGGTGTGTCTTACTTCATTTCCTTTCTCTTTTCACTACCTTCATGCTGTCTCAGAGATAACAGGATAATTATTTTAAAATTAAGAAGAATTATTCATACCTGTAATCCCAGCACATTGGGAGGCTGAAGTGGGCAGATCACAAGGTCAGGAGTTCGAGACCAGCCTGGCCAACATAGTGAAACCCCGTCTCTACTAAAAATACAAAAAAATTAGCCAGGCATGGTGGTGGGCACCTGTAATCCCAGCTACTTGGGAGGCTGAGGCAGGAGAATGGCTTGAACCCAGGAGGTGGAGGTTGCAGTGAGCCGAGATCATGCCATCGCACTCCAGCCTGGGCAACACAGCAAGACTCCGTCTCCAAAAAAAAAAAAAAAGAAGAATTATTCATTATTTAGAAACAATTTAAATCTCACAGTTGTTTGATATCCACTGACTTCCTTGATATGAATTTACTGCAAAGCTATCGAAGCTTAAGTTTCAAGGACCATCATTCACTTGCAAAAGTGCCTTCCAAGCCTCTGTATCTATTTTTATTCATAATTTTGTATCCTTTGTTTGGAAAAAGTGCCCCCCAACCTTAAAAACTTTGGTCTATACAGAATTTGGGTCTGCTCCTGCTGCTGTCAGATGCATAAATCCTCTTTTACAACATTCCCAATAAGTCATAGTTGAGGCTGTGCTTGAACGCCTCTGATTCAGACGAGCTCACCACCTCAAGAGAGTTTGTTTCATTTCAGATCATTCTAATTCTTTAGGATTTATTCATTTAAATTATTTATCCTTTTACCAACATCTCTCCAACCTAGAAGATCTTTTTATATTGGGCCAAAATCTACCTCCTGCCAACATCCATTTATTGATCTTAGTTCAGTCCTCTGAAACTACAATAAGTCCTTACTTAACATCATCAATAGGTTCTTGGAAACTGTGACTTTAAGAGAAACAACAAACCAATTTTACCACAGGCTAATTCATATAAACAAGTGTTAAGTTTCTATGGCATAATTCTGGTCACAAAAACATCGCCAAACTTAAATAAAGACCCCAAACAGGCGAGGCATGGTGGCTCACACCTGTCACCCCAGCACTTTGGGCGGCTGGGGCTGGAGGATCACCTGAACCCTGGAGTTCCAGCCTACGATGCCATGATCGTGCCACTGCACTGAAGCCTGGGGTCAGGGCAAGACCAGACACTTCTAATATTAAACATTGAAATAAATGTGAGCTATATATACATTTAAGAAAGATTAATAAAACAATATAATGTTTACCTGCTTATTTCAGTTCAGAGTCAAAGGTGGTTGGAGCTTATCCTCAAAGCTCAGAGCAAAGGTGGGAACTAACCCTGGACTGGATGCCTTCCTGTGGCAGAATGCACTCACACACACCCACACTCACTCACACCAAGACCATGTAGATATGACGATTTACCTAATGGGCACAATTTTGGGATGTGGGAGGAAAACCAGAGGACTGCAGAAAACCCATACAGTCATGGGGAGCACATGCAGACTCCACACAGAGTGGCCTTGCTGGGAATTCATTTCTTTTTCTCATCAGTGTTATAATAAAACAATGTTGAATGAAACAGTGTTATCTGAGGATCTGCTGTACCTAAAGTAAACCTAATCTTTCTTCATGAATAGGCCTGAAGTATTTGAAGACTGTTACAGTACCCTTTCCAAAATCATCCACCATCCTTAGAACCATTCTCATCTCTTGCCATCCTGGCCCATCTTTTCTTCCAGTTGCTGATGTCCTTCTTAAAAAACATTCTGGATTTGGCTTGACTGACAGAACAAAGCAACCCTACTGCTATACTAATTTGTTGAGGACTTTGCATTAATCACTACGGAAATGTATTACTGATATTATATTTGACTCACTGTTGCAACTTGCCCGATTACATGGTACCCTGATTGTATTTCCACCCCAGCCTTCATAGTCCTGAGAAATGCTGCCTACTTTTCTTTTGGTTATGTTGTTCACATTCATATGATCTGTCAGGAGTTAGCCAAAGATTTGGCAGGACTTAACAAGAAGGCTTCTTGGCATATTACAGACACATTATCTCAGAAGACAGCACACCTACAAGTGTCCTCGCACAAAACACCACTGTGTCTAAAATGTGTGACAGGCATTAGCCCCTTTCATAATCATACTTTAACCCAAATTTTCTCGAACCACTTACCACCTTCGGAAAAAAATCTTTGTGGGCAGAGCTCATTGAACAGGATAATTATATGTATTTTTTTCTTTTTTGGTCACATTTGCCATTTATATCCTTTTCTACATGGATTTCTCTCAACCTTTTGCCTTCTGTTTTTGTTTTTTTCCCAATATTCCATCTGTTTTGTCTAGGAACTCGTTACCTTCCCTGGTGTGTAGAGATGGAGAAGCACCCCAACTCCTGTATCATGTTCCTTGAGTGCACAAGCGACACTCAGGTGATATGCCCCGTTGGAGGGAAGCCAAACCATGTATGCCTGCCGTTTTCAGCCTTGCTGCTGTCCTTGCCACACTCTCTCCCCTGCATCCCAGCCCTTCTTCTCCTCCTACTTTTCTTCTACATTACCTTAAAGAGCCCTTCTCATCTCCCCTAATGCCTTTTCCTTTTGTTAGACAAACTCAAGTCTTTTAGGTCTAGAAGTTAGTAAACTTCAGAGTTCAGATTGTTTTGGAGATAAGAGGAGACTTCTCCACTCTCTTACATTAAATTTGAACTGCTTTCCGTAAGCTTTATAGTAAATTGCTTTTAAAAAGCAAAAATGTATATAGACCCTAAAGCCCAAAAAGGCTGATGACCCGAGAAGCTATTATTTGCTCACTACCTACAGGGGAACAGCAAAATCAAGGTTTAATTTTCATGAAAGATGGTATAAACACTGTAAACCAGAAGGAAAGAAATTCAAATTAATTATTAAGTACCTGCCATCGAGATTACCTTATTTAACTTTCTTACTTTCTTAATAACTCTATATGGTAGAAATTATGATGAAGATTTTTACATACTAATGAGGAAACTCTGAGAGGTTAAGTAACTCACTTGAGAACTGAGATGGTAATCCTTGCTTGCCTGGTTTCAAAGCCAGCTAAGTTTTACCCTACTTGACTTCACTCATTTTGGAATGGCTATTAGCCAAGCTGCATGAACTCTATTAATGATACTCTAAAAAAATTTGTATTTTCATGGCCCCACAGAAATATGAGTAGGCTTAAAGGGTAGTGGCTTGACAAACCAGAAAACAATCCTGAGTAGTTTAAAATGAATACTTCCCATCTTCCTTATACTTCATTTTTAAACTTTGAACTCACTCATACACGAACTTGATATTTGTTCCTCTGAGCCTTGTTTGACTACTGTATTTAAACTAAGAATCTGTGTTATTAAAAAACAGAGTAGCCTGGCCGGGCGCGGTGGCTCACGCCTGTCATCCCAGCACTTTGGGAGGCTGAGGCGGGCGGATCACGAGGTCAGGAGATCGAGACCATCCTGGGTAACACGGTGAAACCCTGTCTCTACTAAAAATACAAAAAATTAGCCAGCCGTGGTGGCGGGCACCTGTAGTCCCAGCTACTCAGGAGGCTGAGGCAGGAGAATGGCGTGAACCTGGGAGGCGGAGCTTGCAGTGAGCCGAGATTGCGCCACTGCACTACAGCCTGGGTGACAGAGCCAGACTCTGTCTCAACAACAACAACAACAAAAAAACAGAGTAGCCTTTGTACACAACTGTTCTTGTTATTAGAAAGAAGAATTAAAATCTAAAGAGTAAAATCTCTGGCAACGGCAGAAATTCTTAAATATCTAGTTTCCAGTTGATTCATTTAGTTATTTTAAGGGTGTTGGTATAAATTCTATAAATGTCCCAGGGCAACTTTTGTCTTCTTTTTTGTTTTTAAATAATTTCAACTTTTATTTTAGATTCAGGGGGTTACATATGCAGGTTGGTTACATGGGTATATTGCATGGTGCTGAGATTTGGGGTATGACTGATCCCAAGGGAGACTTTTGAACAGTTTAGAATAACAAACTTACAGACCCTTCAGTTTTAAATTAACATTTGATTTATTAAAGTCACAGTTTTTTCCCTCAGGCCTTCAAGTCCAATTTTCACACCTTATTGGTCAATTTTTAAGTCTATAAGTATTTGAATAAAATAATAATTTTTTACTCAATATTTGATTAATGCTCTATTAATCTCAAAATAAACACAAAAATTTTAAAAATAATTTCACGCAGGTAATTTATTAATTAGTTCAAACTACTTTCTTTTTTTTTTTTTTTTTTTTTTTTTTGAGACGGAGTCTCACTCTGTCGCCCAGGCTGGAGTGCAGTGGCGCAATGTCGGCTCACTGCAAGCTCCGCCTCCCGGGTTCACGCCATTCTCCTGCCTCAGCCTCTCCGAGTAGCTGGGACTACAGGCGGCCGCCACCACGCCCGGCTAATTTTTTGTATTTTTTTTAGTAGAGACGGGGTTTCACCGCGGTCTCGATCTCCTGACCTCGTGATCCACCTGCCTCGGCCTCCCAAAGTGCTGGGATTACAAGCGTGAGCCACCGCGACCGGCAGTTCAAACTACTTTCCTAAATTTAATACAATTAATTCTTCCAAGCATTTTTTTTAAACAATTTTTTTGCCTGTGACACAGCCCTCAGGAGATACTGAGAACATGTGCCCCCTTCCAAGCATTTTAAATACCTGAAATGGCAAAGTCGTAGCCCTAACATTCAAGTGATATTCATGAAATAGCTATCAGTCTTTAGAGCTAGGGAATGCTTTGCTATCTCTGAGAAACCGGCAATTTTTTTCTTTCTGATATGAAATTACACAACCAACCATGTTTCTCTATTTGCTGTGGCTGCTAGGAAGCTCAGGGTCAAAATTAAAGCTCAGATAAAACATATACATTGACACTATTGGTCATGTTTGTTTTCTCTTTTTCATTGGAACTGCTTTTTCTATTTCAATTTATATTTTACTATTTTATTACCTATGACTCAAGTTCTTTTGAGACGAAAAATGTTATCAATGAAAATAAATCAGGAAATAGAACCTGAATGTTATTATTACTGGCTGCCCTTGGATAGTTAAGAAAATCCATAACTATCATTAAAAATCAACGCCTGCAGCTGCTAGGGAGACTGTTAATAATATTGGAAGTGCTTCCTCTGGTATACACTCCTCTAGCCCCCTTCTTAGTGAATTTCATAGTTTATGTTTTAATTCAGCCATTCCATTTTTTTTCCAAATCTGATAAAAAGAAAAATTGCTGTAATTTTGCTGTGATGGGATAACTCCATTTTATTTGTGTAGTTCTAATAAAACTTTAAAATTCATTGACTCAGTAAGTATGTATCAAATGCTTACCATGGGCCAGGCATTCTTCTAGGCATTTAGGATTTATGTGCATATGCCAGGGGCATGGGTGGGGTTATGGTGGAGGGGTAGGAGGTAGAGGAAGCAGAAAACAATTATCCACTCCTATTATAGTGGATTCTGCCTAAATAGTACAAAAGGTAACATATCCCTATGTATATCATATATAAACATGTTTTTGTTTGTTTGTTTTGTTTTTCAGATGGAGTCTCACTCTGTCGCCCAGGCTGGAATGCAGTGGTGTGATCTTGGCTCACTGCAACCTCCGCCCTCTAGGTTCAAGCGATTCTCCTGCCTCAGCCTCCTGAGTAGCTGGGGTTACAGGCACACACCACCACGCCCAGCTAATTTTTGTATTTTTAGTAGAGACGGGGTTTCACCATATTGGTCAGGCTGGTCTCGAACTCCTGACCTCGTGATCCCCCCACCTGGGCCTCCCTAAGTGCTGGGATATAAATATGTTTTAATAAACTGTGAAAAGCATTCATTTAGGTTAAGAATAACCTTTCTAAAATAGAGCTAAAAGTACATTATACCAAAAATGTGGCAAAAGATAAAAGTTAATAAAATTGGGGCCAGGCGTGGTAGCTCATGCCTGTAATCCCAGCACTTTGGAAGGCTGAAGTGGGTGGATCACCTGAGGTCAGGAATTTGAGACCAGCCTGGCCAACATGGCGAAACCCCATCTCTACTAAAAATATGAAAATTAGCTGGGCTTGGTGGTGGGCGCCTGTAATCCCAGCTACTCAGGAGGCTGAGGCAGGAGAATCGCTTGAACCTGGGAGGCGGAGACTGCAGTGAGCCGAGATTGCACCACTGCACTCCAATCTGGGCAACAGATTGAGACTCCATCTCTAAATAAATACATAAATAAATATTGGAAAAATATATTAGCAATACAAATGACAAGCAAAGCCTTAATCTTACAAAATACATTTAGCTCCTAAAAATGGGTAAGAGAAATACAAATAATACTATAAAAAATAAAAGAGGCAAGAATATGAACAGGCAGTTTGCTGCAGGGGGAATTGTACATGGCCAGTAAGCAAATGCAAAGATGCTCAACCTCTCTAGCAGTCAGGTCAATACATTCTTTACCCATCAGAGCTGTAGTAACTTATGAGGTTTGGAATAATCTATGCTGGTAAAACTATAGGAAAATGAGCACTTTCACACTTACTGGGTGACTATATGAAATAAAAAACTTTTTCATGCAGTAATCTTACAGTATATATTAAAATTTTAAACATCCACTTTGTGTCAGCAATTCCACTGTTAGAAACTCTCTAGTAAAATAAAAGTAACAACATAAAAGAAGATTTTTACAAGTACTGGTATAACTAAATTTATTAAAATTTATGGTTTATTACAATTTATGGTAGGGTGAAAACAGTGGCTATCAATCCAGGTATTTTAACTGAATAAAATATGTTCATATCATAGAGCAGTATGTTGTATTAAAATAGTAATTTCAATTTATATATTTTTAACCTGGTGAGATGGCCCTAATATATTAAGGTAAAAAATCCAAGTTTGCATATATATATTGTATGTGTGTGTGTGTGCAATTTTATGTTAAAAACCTCAAAAACACACATATATGATATGTGTAAACTAGAGAAAAGTGAGAAAGGATATACTATCAGTTAACATTGATGAATTCAGTGTTTGGAATAGAAGTAGATAGAATAGAGAGGCCTTTCACTCATACACCTCTGTGTACTGCTTGTGGAAACTAGCATAATTTAGTAATAACATTAATAATAATGATTAAAATGACAGCCAACATTTAATGAGAGTTTACCAGCGACTATTCTAAAAAATCTTTTAATCTCATTCAATTCCTGGAACAACCTTATGAGATGGTAATATTATCATCTTCACTGTTTTATAAATGAAGGAATGAGGCTCAGAGGGGTTGAAGTCACTTGCCTAAAGGTTGCACTTTTAATAAGCAGCAGACCAGAATATAAATCTGAGTGGTTTTATCCACTGAAAGATTATTAATGAAAAAATAATAAATTGAGTATCTGGAATTGGCATGTTTTGGAAAGTTACAATTGCAAATACAGTAAGCATTTTTGCTCTATATTTTCTTGATTTTAAATCATCAACTTTATTTTTTATCTATTTTTGAGACAGGGTCTTGCTCTGTCACCCAGACTAGAGGGCAGTGGTACCATCACAGCTCACTGCAGCCTCAACCTCCCAGGCCCAAGCGATCCTCCCACCTCAGCCTCCTTAGTAGTTGTGACAACAGGTGCATGCCACCACACCCAGCTTTTTTTTTATTTTTTTTTTAAGTTTTTCTAGAGACATGGTGTTACTATATCACCCAGGCTGGTCTTGAACTCCCGAGCTCAAGTGATCCTCCCACCTCAGACTCCCAAACTGTTGAGATTACAGAAATGAGCCACTGCACTTGGCAATCACCAAGTTCATATATAACCTTAGGAAAATTAATTCATCTATGTCTTAACTTCCACATTGACCAAATATCTTTTATGGCAACAATAATAAGCCACATTATACTCTTTTGCACATATAGATTGATATAAAATATTAAACAGTTGTATATGCTATGTTCCAATAACTGCCAATAGCTATTAATTGTGTTCTAATGTGAATTAACTATACATGTAACTGGGCTGAAATAATAAACTTTACACATTTAAAAATTGTGAATTAAACCTTCTCTGAAGTTGTATGTGGGCAGACTATGAGAGAGCTAAATGCATGCATGTTAGGAATAGCAAGGCCATCTACTTATCTACTAAACACAGCACTCTGCAGGTTTATCTTGATTCACTCGCTGGTGACAGTTACATATGTATATGTATATGAATATCCCAATTACATTACACTTAAACTTTCTAAAACTTTCTCTCCTTCCTGAAAACAATTATTGTTGACTAAGGAATTTATTTGTAATGTGATTTTATATTCTACCAGGGCCTTATTATAGTAACAACTGTGCATGGTCCAGATGTACTAAGGAGGCTATTTGTTCTAAGTGAAATACGTTCACTGAGTCCTGTGTCTAATTTCTGGTTGGCTATACTCTCAGTTAATACACTTTTGAGCAAAGGTGGATGTTAAGCTTTGACTATTCTCTGGTTTATGGTCTCTCCAAATCTTTGCTATCTGCTTCCCAAATACAAAATGATTTGTATAACTTTCGGAGGGTGCTAGGAAAAAAAAAGAAAAAAAATGAAGCAGCTTAACAGGTATTTAAAAAGTAGCTTCCTGGCTGGGGGCAGTGGCTCACACATGTAATCCTAGCACTTCGGGAGGCCGAAGCTGGCAGATTATGTGAGGTCAGGAGATCGAGACCAGCCTGACCAACATGGTGAAACCCCGTCTCTATTTAAAAGCACAGGCCGGGCGCGGTGGCTCAAGCCTGTAATCCCAGCACTTTGGGAGGCCGAGGCGGGCGGATCACGAGGTCAGGAGATCGAGACCATCCTGGCTAACATGGTGAAACCCTGTCTCTACTAAAAATACAAAAAAATTAGCCGGGCGTGTTGGCGGGCGCCTGTAGTCCCAGCTCCTCGGGAGGCTGAGGCAGGAGAATGGCCTGAACCCGGGAGGCGGAGCTTGCAGTGAGCCGAGATCGTGCCACTGCACTCCAGCCTGGGTGACACAGCAAGACTCCGTCTCAAAAAAAAAAATAAATAAATAAATAAAAGCACAAAAATTAGCCAGGCATGGTGGCAGGCACCTATAATCCCAGCTACTTGGGAGACTGAGGCAGGAGAATCACTTGAACCTGGGAGGCAGAGGTTGCAGTGAGCCAAGATCACACCATCGCACTCCAGCCTGGGGCACAAGAATGAGACTTCGTCTCAAAAAAAAAAAAGGAACTTCCTAAAAGACACACTCAAATACAGTCCCTTTTTCTCATTTATGCCATGAACTAGTGTCCAGGTCCCCTCTTTGGCAAGTCCCCTCATTGTTCCCCCACCCTCTGGATCTCTCAACTCCACAACTATAAGGATAATTTGTGGCAGAGGACTTCTACCTCTAGGACACTATTTCAGCTTTATGGAAGTGTTTGAGCTGAATGGTCAGTGCTCAGTGTCATTAAATATTTCACATACAAATGCTAATTTCCTCTGTGTGTATATACTGGGCCATAATGTAAAATATACTTATTCCTTTTTTTTTTTTGAGACGGAGTCTTGTTCTGTCGCCCAGGCTGGAGTGCAGTGGCGTGATCTCAGCTCACTATAGCACCCGGCTCACTGCAGCCCCTGATTCCCAGGTTCAAGGGATTCTCCTGCCTCAGCCTCCCGAGGCACTCGCCACCATGGCTGGCTAATTTTTGTATTTATAGTAGAGATTGGACTTCACCATGTTGGCCAGGCTGGTCTTGAACTCCTGACCTCAAGTGATTCATCCAGGCTGGTCTTGAACTCCTGACCTCAAGCGATTTGCCCACCCTGGGCTCCCAAAGTGCTGGGATTACAGGCGTAAGCCACCGCGCCTGGCCTAGGGTCATAAATTTTTAAAAAGTTACTGGGCCAGCCATGATGTAAAATATATTTATTTCTGTGGGTCATAATTTTTTTAAAAGTTTGAAAGTCACTGTTTTCTAGGCAATAATGAGCGTAGGAAGGAATGTTTTTAGACCACTGCTTCCTCAGGGAAAAGACCACCCTCGCAGGCCTGAGGCTGAGTATTTTGTTGAATTTATATTTACATTGTTGAACAAAAAAATAATTCAGGATACTTGTTAAAGACAGCAATAAAGACTTTAGTCAAGGAGAGACTATCCAATGGGGTCTTGCAGTGGGAGAGAGAGATTGGGCTCAACTATGAATACAAAGACAACTAGAGATCTGAAGCCAAGGAGCAGGATGGAGTCAGTGGATGGAAAATTACTAAGGGGAAATTTCCAGAATAAAGGAGGATTCTGGCTAAACCAATTTAATGGGATTATTGCTGAAGGCAGGCCAGGGTGCTAAGATAACGAGAACAGGGGATAAGGAATTTGATGAGATACCAAATATGGTCAAATATTGAGGGTGAGGCGTTTTTACCCAACGGACCCAGCAGGATTCTTGCTAAAACTGGACTAAATGAACAAAGCCACTAAACTAAGGACAGAGTTCCAGGTCAGGACCTAGTCAGAAAGAGGACTTAGAGGAACCAGATTAAAGTTTGGTCAAAGGAGAGGGTCTTTGTCAATATCACCTCCCTAGCAAAACTAGCTTTCCACCGGGTATCACACTGAGGACTTTTGGTTGTTATCTTCAAATACAAGAGAGCAGAGGGAGGAGAAGCAAGCTCTTTCGTGATTCTTCTAAGGTCACCAATCTCATTCATGAGGGCTCCATATTTAATCCTAATTATCTCCCAAAGACCCTACCTTCTAATTTCTAATACCATCACACTAAGGGGTAGAATTTTTCCTTCCTTCCTTTCCTTCCTTCCTCCCTTCCTTTCCCCTCCGTCCCTCCCTTTTTTTTTTTTTTGACAGGGTCTCACTGTGTTGCCCAGGCTAGAGTGCTGTGGCGCCATCTTGGCCCAATGCAACCTCCGCCTCCTGGGCTCAAGCGATCCTCCCGCCTCAGCCTCACAAGAAGCTGGGACTGCAGGACAGGGCCACCACGTTGGCTAATTTTTGTAGAGCCTGGGTTTCACCATGTTGCCTAAGCTGGTCTGGAAGTGCTGGGCCCAAGTGATCCGCCCGCCTTGGCCTCCCAAAGAGCTGGGATAACAGGAGTGAGCCACGCCCCGCATAGAATTTCAACACATGAATGGGGAATGGGGCAGAGAACACAAACATTCAGTCCATAATAGCCAGAAGACTTTGGTCCACCATAAAAAGCAGGACTTAGGTTTCATGGATACCAGTATTCCCACTTATCTATAGGGTGGAGAATATTTAGGACTTTGCAGATTCATACTGATGGTAAGCATTATTATTATTATATATATATTTTTTGAGACGGAGTCTTGCACTGTCGCCCAGGGTTGGAGTGCAATGGCGTGATCTCAGCTTACTGCAACCTCCACCTCCTGGGTTCACGCGATTCTCCTGCCTCAGCCTCGCGAGTAGCTGGGATTACAGGCGCACACCACCACACCTGGCTAATTTTTTGTATTTTTAGTAGAGACAGGATTTCATTATGTTAGCCAGACTCGTCTCGAACTCCTGACCTCCTGATCCGCCCTTCTCGGCCTCACAAAGCATTATTTTTAATCTATGGTTCAGAGTCACTGACACTGCCTCTCTGAAGCAGGTTTTCTAAATGAAAACGACAATGAAAGCCCCAATTCATAAGACTGCAAAATGTCTTCATTTATCTTGGTGAACTGGGGGGAGGAGGGGACCTGGGGATAGAGGCAGTATATACGTAAATGCAAGAAGCACTTTTGAGCTTTCTGTATTGTACACGATGGGGAAAAGGCATGTTGTTCAGGGATCTCTGGCTCATTTTATAAGATGGGGTAGACAATACCATGGAATTCTTTATTCGAATTGCTTTGTCTTGCTGCATGGCTTTGTCACCAGCTGATTTTGCAATTACTTTAACAAGCAAAGGAAATGCTAGTCAAGTTCAGCATCTGGGACCTCCTCACCATTGCAACATGTCAGGCCTCAGGCAGGAGACAAAAAATGCCCAAGGCTGAGTGTGGAGCCCAGGTAAGAAGTGAGAGAATGGCTTTGAGCCTGGGGTGTAGGCATGCCTTGTTCCCAAGGCCAGTATTTACATGTGGGGTCACTTCCACCTTTGGTACAGTTCATCAGGCGCTGATTACGTTCCATGGCATCATCCTGACTTCAGGACTTTGTAGGAAAGCTGAGGCAGGACACTGCTCAAGTGCATTTGACAATAAAATGCTTTGTGCAGCTAGATGTTAATTCCACTTGCCCTTACGCTTATGCTACACCGTAAGCCGGGCTGAGCGTTATGGAGCTGGGCTTTTCTTCGCCCGGAGACTCTTGTCAGATAAGGCTTAAAACTCCGCCAACCACTTAGGCTTTTAGGCAAAACGCGATGCAACCCTAGAAGGCGGGTCACTGCTCTGCACCAGCTGCCAGCCAGAGAGACAACAAATAAAAATGGAAGATCCTTCTCTATGAGAAAACAGGCCTCGGACTCAAAGCGGGGGGCCTGAGGGGAAGGTGAGCAAAGAAAGGCAAGGCGAGGGCGCTACTTCAAGAAGCCGGGTTCATTCAAACCCCGAGGACAGCAAACCCCGCCTCCCCACGCCGCCGCCCGCTCAATCGCCGAGCGCTCCGGGTGTGAGCTCGCCCCGCGGGGAGCGGCTTGGAGCCGAGGAGGCGGTGGCAGAGGTGGTTTGGGCAGCCCCGCGCGGCGGATAGGCCCAGGCAAACAACACCCATTCCCCCTCCTCCTCGCTCAGTTCAACTCCCACTCGGCCCCGGCCACGCCCTGCCGCCACCGCCCCCTCGGGCAGCTTTCCGCTCGGCAGCCAGGCCTCGGTCGGGGGCGGGAGAGAGGCGGTGCCTCGAAGAAGGCACCGCGGCCGCCGGAAACTACGAGTACCGACAACCTTCGCGGTAGTGCCCCACCCCCTTCTCCCACCACTCAGCGCGCGTCACCCTGGGCTCAGCCAATGGAGACCGAGCCAGGGAAAAAGGGCGCCCGGGTCCGGATGCGCCTCAGGAAAGCCATGCTCCCTGCGCGGGGGCAGCGGGCAGTTCACCCAGCGCGCCGAGCTGTCGATGGTCCGCGCGGGCCCACGTCCGCCGCTCTCGCTTGCCTGGAGCAAGGGCCCTACTTTTTTCTTCAGTGGCAATTGGAGGGATTGCTGGAGCGGGTTTTTGAGTGGAGGGCGCTGGGAAATGAGTAGGGGGCGGGATATCCTGAGACAACAAGTTTGGCTGTATGGAGGGCCTACCGGCAGCGCTCCTGAGCTAGAACGCGGAGAGAAAGAGCGCCAGAGGAGCCAGGGAGGAGGACAAGAGCTGCTAAAAGAATAACCCCGAGAAAGGGGGTGGAGAGGAGGCGGCCCCAGCGCCCCGGCCCCCGGCAGGTCGGCGGCCAATCCGCTGGGGGAAGGGGTGGAGAGTCGGAGGCTCCGGCGGAGAGAGGCCGAGGGGGGTGGGGAGTCGGCCGGGCTCGCACCGCCCTGGCCCCGCCCCCGACCCGCGCCGCCGCCCGCGCCGCGCGCCGCCGCTGTCAATCAAGGGCGAGTCAGCCGGGCTCGGGCGGAGAGAGGAGCTGCTACGCCACAGCCCAGCGGCGGCCATTCGCGGAAAAAGAGGCAGAGCCTGTGCCAGCTACAGCCTCCTCCGAGCCACCGCGGGCGGGCGGGACCGGCCTCTCCTCCCGCCTCGCCCCCACCCCCACCCACCTCTATCCCAGTGTCTCCGTCTGAGGGTTTGTCCTGTTAATGCGGGATGAGCGGTACGTATTCTCCACCCCCCTCAGTCTCCTTCGCCGCCTCCCTCTCTCCCTCCCTCCCCAGACCCTGCTCGGTTCTCCCCGCTCCCCCGGGGCCGCTGAGATGCTTTAAGGGGAGGAGGAGAGGGCGGGAGGGAATCAGGGGGAGGGAAGGAGGGTTGTGTTTTGTCTTAATGTCTGAGAGAGAACAACCTCCTTCTGGGTGTTGCTCTGGAGCCGATGGGTCGGGTTTCAAACCACGTTTTGTGATATCCCCCTCCTCCCTTCCCTCCTTCTCCCCCACCCCCTGCCGGTGTGCGTGGATCGCGGGTTTATGGAGATTAATGTTCGGGGGGAGGGGGGAGAAGAGGAGAGGAAGAAGAATAATAATAATCCTAATAACCTGTTGTCGTGTGTGTGTGGTGGGGGGGTTTGTTGCAGATCAGAAGAAGGAGGAGGAGGAGGAGGCGGCAGCGGCAGCGGCGATGGCTACAGAAGGAGGGAAAACCTCTGAGCCAGAGAATAACAATAAAAAACCCAAAACCTCAGGCTCCCAGGTAAAAGCAAACAAATAAAAAAAATTCATCACGACACATTAGGAGAGAGAGGGAGTTATGCCCTTTAAATGTCCAGAAGTAACAATAAAAATGTTTATCCACTCAAAGCATCTTTCTGAGAGTGTGGAACTTAAATTGTAAATTCATGAAGATTTTACCTCTTTGAGGGTATAACGCTGTTTAAAATTACATCAGGAATTCAGACGATAAGAAAACGGTGTGTGTGTTCCCAAGGGCATTTTGAGTTTTGGAACATAACACTTTACAAAGTTTTAAAGAATTTCCTTTTATTTAAACTTGATATTATAGGACTTGCTTCCTTATTCATATAGTTCTTACCTACTTTTGTTCGTATTTCTTTTTGATTTCTGCTCCTTCCTAAATTGTTATGTAGAGCTGTCAAAATAAGTAACCCCCTGGCAAGTACTGGCCTCCACTAAATCCGCCCACTTTTTTTTCCCCCCCTCTCCTTTACCGTCCCATTTTGGGTAGGACTCTCAGCCCTCTCCTCTGGCTTTACTGGCAGCTACTTGCAGCAAAATAGGGACTCCTGGTGAAAATCAAGCAACTGGACAACAACAAATTATTATAGATCCAAGTCAAGGATTGGTGCAACTTCAGAATCAACCACAACAGCTAGAACTGGTAACAACGCAACTTGCTGGAAACGCTTGGCAACTTGTTGCCTCCACTCCTCCTGCTTCAAAAGAGAATAACGTTTCTCAACCAGCCTCTAGTTCGTCTAGTTCTTCCAGCAGTAATAACGGGAGTGCATCTCCTACAAAAACTAAATCAGGTAATTCTTCCACCCCTGGTCAATTTCAAGTCATACAAGTACAAAATCCAAGTGGTAGTGTACAGTACCAAGTAATTCCACAACTTCAGACAGTGGAAGGTCAACAAATTCAAATCAATCCAACTAGTAGTTCATCTCTACAGGATTTGCAGGGTCAAATTCAGCTCATTTCTGCAGGTAATAATCAAGCTATACTCACAGCTGCTAACAGGACAGCTTCTGGGAATATTCTTGCTCAAAACCTGGCAAATCAGACAGTTCCAGTCCAAATTAGACCTGGTGTTTCAATACCACTGCAGTTACAGACTCTTCCTGGTACTCAGGCTCAAGTTGTAACAACCCTACCAATTAACATTGGAGGAGTGACTCTAGCTTTGCCAGTGATAAACAACGTAGCTGCCGGAGGAGGGACTGGGCAGGTTGGCCAGCCTGCTACTACTGCTGATAGTGGGACTTCCAATGGGAATCAGTTAGTTTCCACACCCACGAACACCACTGCTTCTGCCAGTACTATGCCGGAATCTCCCTCCTCCTCCACTACCTGCACAACCACTGCTTCAACGTCTTTGACAAGCAGTGACACATTAGTGAGCTCAGCAGATACGGGCCAGTATGCAAGCACATCAGCCAGTAGTTCTGAACGCACCATTGAAGAATCTCAAACACCTGCTGCTACTGAATCTGAAGCCCAGAGCTCCAGTCAGCTTCAGCCTAATGGAATGCAGAATGCACAGGATCAATCAAATTCTCTTCAGCAGGTGCAAATTGTAGGCCAACCTATCTTACAGCAGATCCAGATCCAACAGCCTCAGCAACAGATCATTCAGGCTATTCCACCACAGTCATTTCAACTCCAATCAGGGCAGACGATTCAGACCATCCAGCAGCAGCCTTTGCAGAATGTTCAACTTCAAGCAGTAAATCCGACTCAGGTGCTTATCAGGGCTCCAACTTTAACACCTTCAGGGCAAATCAGTTGGCAAACTGTACAGGTTCAGAATATTCAGAGTCTTTCAAATTTGCAAGTTCAGAATGCTGGGTTATCCCAACAATTAACCATCACCCCAGTGTCTTCAAGTGGTGGCACAACTCTTGCTCAGATTGCTCCTGTGGCTGTTGCTGGTGCCCCAATAACTTTGAATACTGCCCAGCTTGCATCAGTGCCTAACCTTCAGACAGTGAGCGTTGCCAACCTGGGTGCTGCAGGTGTTCAAGTGCAGGGAGTTCCCGTTACAATCACTAGTGTTGCAGGTAAGTTATGACATCTTTTTAAGTACCTTTTAAATAGTTTTTCATAACAATTACTGCTTTTCTTTGCTAATTCTTAGGTTTGACGTAGACCTCTGAAGTAAACACACGATCATAAGGAACCAGAAATAGGAATATTATACTAACAAACATAGCTCTGTAGTAATCAATGTGACATGTTCACTTTTGTAGATTTCATAATGTGTTAAATTTGTTAGTTTTTTTAAAAGTATTATTTTATGGGACAGAGCTTTCTGATTAGAATCATAATTGCCTTCTGTAATTTAGTGGTCTTATTTGAGTACATTCCAACTCTTCAGAAAGAAACCTAGTCGAAATGATATTTATCTTTTCTTTGAGGGAAAGTAGTTTTAAACTGAATTGGTATATATAATTGTGAGTCTGTTGAACTTTTAATTCTGTGGTGTAATAAGGCTTTTTTTTTAGTGGAAGTTATTTCTCAAGCTTCAGCGTCTTGTCGCCCATGCTTTTGTGTTTTATTACACTGGTTTTAAACTAGATACTGACGCAGTTGAGAGATAATTTTAAGTTGTAAATTGTTTGGTTAACTTTTTGCCTACTTTTATGCTAATATCAGGATTTGAATGAATAATCCATTTATATAATTATATTTAATTAAATCTTATGGTCATTGTGTGATTTGTAGATGTTTAATGTAAGTTTGGTGGAAAGCAATGAAAAATGTTGACAGTAAAATGTCACTAATTTGAATTAATTGTGGTAAAGTTATTTTTAAACCAATTGTAAAAGCAGTTGTTATTTGTTATGCATATAAATAGATACTTCTAAAGTACTTGGGAAGTAGTTTTAATCTTTTTTGGACCAGTCTTATTGTACCTAATAACTTTTGTTTTCTAGTAATTAAACCCTTTTCATTGATTCTGATTTGATGAAAACCTCGTTATGTTTTAGTGCCTTTGATACTTCCAGACCTTGTTAGTTAAATATTTCTATTTTGATAACCTGAGATAAATAAGTTTATCACTTTTGAATGATCTTTCTTGAAACAAGTTGCAGAAAAATTACGCTAGGGTTCTTCTTTTATGGTTAATACCAAAAGTAGGCATATATAGTAAAATCGTAAATTGCCAGATAAAACCTTCTGATTCAGGAGAACTGAGACTATATTTTTTATCTAGATACCAGTGCTTCTAGGCCAGCGCTATCCAGCAGAACTTTCTGTGATGTTGGAAATGTTTGTTTTCTATCTACCTAGCTACATGTGGCTGTTAAGCAGTTAAATGTGTGTGGGGCAACTGAGGAACTGAATTTTAAATTTTATTTAATTTTAATTTATGTAGCCACATGTGGCTAGTGGCAAGCACAGTTATCTAGTTAGTGTTTTGATTGTAGTACTTTTTCTCCTAAAACTATTACAGCGTAATTACATAAATGTTTCTCTGGATTACAATACTTAACTTGCTTTGTTTCTACTCCTTTGCTAAAAACTTTGACAATAATTGTAGTGTTTCAGAAAAGTGTTTTTGGTGAGTTGAATGACAGTTTGCATTGTGAAAGCAGAAGTTATTTCACTTCCATTTCATCTTGCTTATTAAACATTAGTGAGTTGGGATTAAGAGAATTGAGTAACTTATAATTTAGGTTAGAAGTAATCAATTTTTCTGCTCTCTAGTTGATAACTTTTGCAATCCAGAGGTTTTCTCTTAGCCATTGTGAGGGTAAAGAAATGTTTTGGCCACCGAAACTTAGATTAACTTGAATGGTGCATTAAAATAAACACAGGATCCCGTTTTTGGTACTGTAAGTTTTGAATTGTGGGGGTCAAGGGATTTGCCTTTCAAACAAACTTTCCAGGTGATTCTAAAACTCACTGAAGTGGCTGGGTGTGGTGGCTCATCCCTGTAATCCCAACACTTTGGGAGGCCAGGGTGGGAGGATTGCTTGAGCCCACTAGTTCAAGACCAGCATGGGCAACATAGGGAGACCCCGTCTCTACAAAAAAATTTAAAAAAGTTAGCTGGGTGTGGTAGCACACCTGTGGTCTCAGCTTCTTGGGAGGCTGAAGTAGGAGGATCGCTTGTGCCCAGGGGATCCAGGCTGTAGTGAGCTGTGATTGCCTCACTGCACTCCCACCTGAGTGACAGAGCGAGACCCTCTCTCAAACAAACTCACTGAAGTTTGAGAATCAAGTATCTGGTCATCAGCAGTGAACCAGAAGACAGAATATGGAAGCAGGTGGGGGTGTTGAGCTAGTTCGTTTGTGCCTCGGAGAATAGGTATCGGTGGCAACTACAACTTTTTAGTTTTTATTTCACAAATGTATATTGAGATGGCTACTGTATGCTGAACACTGCCAATAGGTGTGGTTATTCCTTCATTTTCAGGGATAATTTTTTCACTTAAAGGATTTACATGATTTGGGTGGTTCTGTTTTAAGCATAGGAGGAAATTTGAACTCTACATAGTTGGATTTTTTTCCCCCGAAACCAAAGATTTAAAATTTTATCGATGTTATTTATGTTCTAATAAATACGCTCAATCCTTTTAAAAAGACAGCAGTCTGACAAAGACCAGAAATGTACCTTGCTTGATGTGTACAAGTCAATACAGTTAATCTAGGCCTAGTTTGCAGATTTTACCCCATTGCCTAGCATAGTAGGTGCTTGACAAATGCTCTTTGAACTAAGGTATAAAAGATGATGGAGAAAGTAGCACTTTGTAATTAGAAACAATGCCTTGGAATGGTTTTAATGAAGCTAGTAAAACAACTTTGTTTTCATTAATTTCTTTTGGCTTTGCATTTTTAAGACACTAAGAGTGGGCCAGGTGCGGTGGCACACGCCTGTAATCCCAGTACTTTGGGAGGCCAAGGCAGGTGGATCACCTGAGGTTGGAAGTTCGAGACCAGCCTGACCAACATGGAGAAACCCCCGTCTCTACTAAAAATACAGAATTAGCCAGGCGTGGTGGCACATGCCTGTAGTCCCAGCTACTCAGGAGGCTGAGGCAGGAGAATCACTTGAACCCAGGAGGCGGAGGTTGCAGTGAGCCGAGATCGTGCCATTGCACTCTAGCCTGGGCAACAAGAACGAAACTCCATCTCAGAAAAAAAAAAAAAGACACTAAGAGTGAGACACCAGGAACTTTACCGTCTTGACAAGGGGGAGAAGGAGCAATAAGTACCCATATCGCCCTTTTATAAATGAGCCCTGAAAGTTCAGATCTTTTACTTTGTGTCCCCATTCATCTGTAAGTACTTTCTTGGTTGGTTCATGTTGTTCCCCAGGAGAATGGTATTTAATTTGTGGGGAAAATTTTGCTCGAAATTTTTATGCCAAGGCTTCAAAAATTAGTAGCATTGACGGAATGTAATTGCTAGCTCAAGGACAATGAGCTAAAACTCTCCACCATCCACCATTCTCATTTTACTCTTCAGGAGATTAAGGGAAGTCTAGATGACATGAACAGAAAAAAAGTAAAATACAAGGTAAATCTAATGAAACCAGTACTTGAAGCTGGGGAGCTTCATACTTAGTTTTATGAAATGAGAATGTTAGCGACAACCTAGGGGGATCCTCTTCCTATTAATAATGTGTTCAGTATAATGTGTTTCTGTGCTTTGGTCTCAGCTGTAAATCCTGACCTTCATGCTGAGCATTAGTTAGAATTGTAGTAGGAACTAAATATGTGTATGCTCTGCATACTTTTTGTTTCGTTATTGGGATTCTAAATTTGACTTACAATTTTTTTACTTTTACTTTTTAAAAAAAAATAGATTTAGGGGGTACAAGTGCGGTTGTGTTACATGGATATATTGCATAGTGGAGAGGTCTGGGATTTTAGTGTACCCATCACCGAAATAGTGAACCTTTTACCCAATAGGTATTTTTTCCACCCTCACCCTACCCTTCACCTTTTGCCCTCCACCTTTTGTAGTCCCCAGTGTCTGTTATTCCATCTGTATGTCCATGTGTAATCATTTTTTTTTTTTTTAGCTCCCACTTATGAGTGTGAACATGCTGAGTTTGACTTCAAAGGAAAAGCAGAAACCTTACTTTAAGCTCAAAGACAACTAATTGTACCTCTGGCTTAAGCTGCTTTATTTTAACTAAGTGAGGAGAGTTAACTACCTGTTTTCACAATGTCTTCTAGTAGTCAAAGAGCCCCAAATAAAGTGAATTTCAGGTGTTACATTTCCTTAAAGAATTTAGAGCTATGTAGGAACAATTGATATCTAAATCTGTAGTTAACTTGGAGTGGTCCACAATGTGACTGATTTTTGGCAGTAATCATCATATGTAGTAACAGAGATCATACTGTAGGCCTTTTGATTGATGAATGAATATTTCTTTGTCAATTTTAGTGGAAATTAACAATTTTATGCTGGTTCTCCCACAGAGGAAGTTCAGACTTAAGATACTACTGACCCTTCAAGAACTTGACTCTCTTACCTAATTTCTTTACTTCTCCAAGGAATTAAAATATGAAACCTGGGGATATAGTATCAAACCAGAAATGGAAGGACCAATTCTTCATTATTGGTAAAAATAGGTACCAAAGAAAATAATTAAAATTTATATTTAATTTTAAAACAATTTAATCCAGTAGAATTAACTTCTTACACTGATCTTTTTTTCCAGAGCTACTAAAGGTGGAAAATTGGCTTGAGGTTTAATACAAATATGGCTTTCCTTTGCCATATATGTTTTATTAATTTGGATTTCCCTAATGGGCATCTGTATATATACATACTCATGTACTCCTGTGTTTGGCTAGTCTTTTTTTCAGAAGAGTCAGATTTACTCCAGTAATCTTACTTCTTTAAATCTTCTAATACTGTTTGTTATAGATTGGAATTCATTATTAGAAACTTAAATCTTGTATTCAGTACGAATGACTTAGGTTCTGAACTACCAAGCTGGCTTTACCTATTGAATGATCTTTTCATGGAAGATGAAAAGTACTCAATGTAGAGCCACATTAATTTTTTAAAAGGGCATTTTTTTTTTTTTTTTAAGAAGGGTTTGAGGATAGAGTAGCAAAGGAAAATAGAGTTTTCTTTTTGTTTGTTTGTTTGCATTTGAGATGGAGTCTCGTTCTGTCGCCCAGGCTGGAGTGCAGTGGCACGATATCTATTCACTGCAACCTCCGCCTCCTGAGTTCAAGTAATTCTCCAGCCTGAGCTTCCCAAGTAGCAGGGACTACAGGCACGTCACCACGCCTGGCTAATTTTTATATTTTTAGTAGAGATGGAGTTTTGCCATGTTGGCCAGGTTGGTCTCGAACTCTTGACCTCAGGTGATCTCCCCACCTCAGCCTCCCAAAGTGCTGGGATTACAGGCGTGAGGCACCGTGTCTGGCCGAAAATAGAGTTTTAATCACCTGCTTTTCAAATTCTGAATCAGGGAATATATAATGAGTAACGTTTAGGGAATATTGGGGCAGGCATGAAAGCAGGTTGAGAATATTGGGGCAGGCATGAAAGCACTCACAGCTCTAAATTTGCTTAATCAAGAAGGAAGATAGGGAATGGTGCTACGCATAGATCTTGTAGAAATAACAGACTTACAAAATGATAGAATTGTAGGTGGAAAGAATCTTGGAGATGACGGCTCAGCAGTTGTAACCTTTTGATACTGCTGCTAAAGTCTATTTATAAAGGCATTTTGTGTTTTTACTGTTTGAAGTGAAAGCAGAAATATGGGTCGAAGATTCTGCACTGCTACATTAAGTACTTGGGGGTGACACAGTAAGGATTGACAGTAACGGGGGAACCTGACCTAATATCAGACTATACACATATATGTGCTCTTCTGTACTTTTCTGATGCAGGTTTGAGTTAAGATTGGATGTTCATAATGCTTGTCATTTTGCTACCTAGTGAATGGGCAAATTGTTGCAAAGGAAACCTGTTGAACCACAAATTGCTTATTTAAGTATGTGGTGAGATGAGGGCTTGATGAAATTGTAATTACTAAGGTAACTTCAAAATAAATGAGCCTCTTTCTCCCACCCTCTTTCCTTAGCCCTATTTTAGAAATGAAGAAATTGAAGCCCAGAAAGGTTAAATGACCCTCTTATATTTGATGGCAAAATGAGGGCTAGAATCTTGACTTCTCCTCCAGTTGTCTTTCTCCTGCATTTCTGGGTTTGCTTTTTGGAAGTCAAGATGATAAAAATGGATGTTATCCTAGGGTCAGAAGGAACTTTCAGATTCAGTTTCGGGCTAGTATCAATAACTTAAAATTTATGCTGCATGGTAAAAAGTGTCAGAAAATTTAGCATGAATAACACCTCAATTTTTTAAAACATTCTTAACTTCAGCCAAATGAGCTTGGTAACCGTCCTTAGCAAAGTCCTTGAGTGAATTATTGAATAGTTGGCTCTTGAACATTTTAAAAAAGAACCGAGGAATCACTGGGAGCCAGTATGGGTTCACTAAGAAACTAGGTTCATATCTTCTTTCTTTAGGATTTCCAGATGAGTATCCAAAGGAAATAATGTTAACATAATTTATCTTGATTTTAGTATTGATAGTTGTGGCCTCTTTGAAGGCTCATAGCTGGTTGCACAATTGAATGAAAAGTGGTAATTATTATTCACCTCCTTACGAGGTGTCACACTATGGCATGGGGTTCTAATTTTGATGTAGTTTGACTTTTTTTTTTTTTTTTTTTTCAAAAAAAAAATACCAGGTTGAAGAATGGCTGAATTTACTGAATTCAAATATGAGACAAAGCTAGGAGGTGGTGCTTATATGATAGAACTGAGATTCAGAGTGATCTTAATAGGCTGAAATGGTGGGCCAGAATTAGTAAGATACATTTAACAAGTAAGATCCTCTCCTTAAGATGGAGGGAATTACATACCTACAAGGTAAAAAACCTGGCTTGGCAGGAGGACTTGTGAAAATGATTTGGGATGTACTGGCTTAAAATGAACTGAGAGTAGAATAAAGCTTCTGTACCTTGCGCTTGTGAGATACTTCTGCAATATTGTGCGCAGTACCGGGTGGCACATTTTAAATGGGACATTGACAGCTGTGCAAATGTATCAAGAAGGATTCCCAGAATGAAGAATGTGGAAAACATTTCATACTAACAATAATGAAAGAACGGAGTTTTATCTTTAAAAGAAAACAAGAAATTGTGACGGCTGTCTTTAGATATATGAGGGGCTTTTTTTTTTTTTTTTCTGATGTAGTTCTATAATTTTGTTTGGCCCTGGAAAAGCATATGTATATGCACACACAAAAACAGACTAGAGTTACACAACAGTGTAGTGATCATTCATTAAAGATTGGATGTTCATCTGTCAAAGATTCTGTAGACTGCAGAAGAATTTCTTGTACCATATAGAAAATTTGCTTAAACTATAAACTCTGAGTCTTCTTCTAATTCTAAAATTTAAGGTCTATGAAATTAGAGTATATATTTTATTTCGTTCTGGGTACTGCCATCCAGCACATGGTCAGAGTTCTCCGTAAGCCTTAAACTTACATGAGTAAGTATTTAGGGATTTTTGTGAGGGAGATTGTGGGTGATATTTGCCATTTTTCTTATAGAGGCTATATAATTAGGGTGAATTCTATTAAGCAATAAATGTAACACTTTAATTCGTAAATTAATATATTTCTGTTCATTCTTAAATTTACTATGTGCTTAGGTGCTATTTTTCTATGTCATTTGCTCTTTTATTTGGTAAATACCAAAGCGTTAGTATCTTAAACATATGCTTTAGTTCTGACACTGAATTTGTAGTTACGATATTTTATCTCGGTATAGTAGTCTCCTCTTAACCATGGTTTCTGTTACCTGTGGTCAACTATGGTCCAAAAATGTTAAATGGGATATTCTAGAACAAAGTTTACGAGTTTTAAATTACATGCCTTTCTGAGTAGTGTGGTGAAATCTCAGTCTGTCCAGGGTGAATGGGAATCTTCTCTTTGTCCAATTATACCCTCTGTATATGCTAACAAGTCACTTAGTAACCTTCTCAACTGCTGTGGTATCAGTGTATTCAAGTATTTTTACTTTACATATTTATGGCCTAAAAGTGCAAAAGTAGTAATGCTGGCAATATGGATATATCCAAGATAAGCCAAATATATGCCAAAGAGAAGTTGTTATCTCATACTTTGTGTAATTTATAAATTAAACTTTATCACAGGTACGTATGTATGTATGAAAAAACAATATGTATAGGGTTCGGTCCATGGTTTCAGGGATCCGTGGGGGTCTTAGAACATATTCCCCCCTCAGATAAGGGGGGGCTGCTTTAGCTCTTTAACCATAGTTGTGTTTCTGATACTGTCACTTTAGTGTGAACAATGTGATTACTTTTTCTTGAGTGGAAATTAGAGAACAGTTGGAAAATCTAGGATCCTAAAAGAACCCAAATTCTGGGAAGTACTCACAGCTTTAAATTTGTCAGTTTTCCCTACAGAGCAAGCAAATCTAGTATGCCTTTTTTTTTTTTTGAGTTATTTATGCTGATCTTTTATTTGTATAAATTTGTTGGGTACAAGTACAATTTCGTTACACTGATATGTTGTATAGTGGCGAAGGCAGGGCTTTTAGTGTGTACATCACTGCAGTAATGTACACGGTACCCATTAAGTAATTTCTCATTCTCTACTCCCCTCACACCCTCCTTTCTTTTCTTTCTTTTTTTTTTTTTTTTTTTTCTGTGAACAGTCCTGCTGCAGTAGTCCCTTTCTTTATGGCTCACAATATCTGGTACAAAGGTGTTTTTTGAAAATGTTTAAGGCCAAGTGCAATGGCTCATCCTGTAATCTCAGTACTTTGGAAGGCTGAGGGAGGAGGATCACGTGAGCCCAGGAGCTTCAGACCAGCCTGGGCAACATAGTGAGACTGTACCTCTATGAAAAAAGGAAAAAGTAAAAAATCAGCTGGGTGTGGTGGCCCATGTTTGTAGTCCCAGCCACTCAGGTGGCTGAGGCGGGAGGATTGCTTGAACTCAAGAGTTCTGTTCAAGGTTATAGTAAGCTATGATCATCACTGCACTCCAGTTTGGGTGAGAGAGTGAGACCTTGTCTCTTAAAAATATGTCTGTATGTATGTAAAATGTTTAAGACTCAAGAATCTTTCGAATAGAAAAAGTGATAATTCAAATATATGAAGCTTCTCTTTTCCTCAGGGATGATAATAAAGTTAAGGAGGTAGGAAATATCTGTGCTTGATCAGAGGTATGGTTCTTATAGTAGGTTTATTATTAGTGCAGACCACATGTACTTAGAGGCTTCATAGAGCACAACACTAAGAATTAAAACTCACATTTTCACTTGGGTGCTCCCAACCCCCACCAATTAGTTGTACCACTCTGGGCAAACATCCTAATTGCAGTTCAGTTCCTTTTTTTCATTTGCAAAATAGTGATATTAGTTCCTACCTTCTTTACCTCATAGAGTCTCAAAGGTTAGATAAGTTAATATGTATGAAAAGGCTTTGAATAATGTAAAGAAAACTGTATGCAGGAGGTGGTAACCTGGTGACATCTCTACATAGTGACACCCACTAGAAGAATGTGAAGTAGTAAAGTGGGGGAATGAGATATTTTAGGTATGGATATTAGCTTGAGTTATATGTCAGAGGTAAACGAGAAATTTGTATAAGAGGAATATCAGAAAGCTTTGGTAAAGTGCAAGCAAGGTGAGGTGAGGTGTATGGAGAGAGGTGTATTAACAGGTGGAAAAGAAGTGGTGTGGCCAGGCGTGGTGGTTCACGCCTGTAATCCCAGCACTTTGGGAAGCCGAGGCAGGTGGATCACTTGAGCTCAGGAGTTTGAGACCAGCCTGGGAAACATGATGAAACCCGTCTCTACTAAAAATACAGAAATTAGCTGGGCATAGTCGTGCATGCCTGTAGTCCCAGCTACTCTGGGAGGCCAAGGTGGGAGAATTGCTTGAGCCTGGAAGTCGAAGGTTGCAGTGAGCTGAGATCGTGCCACTGCACTTCAGCCCGGGCAACAGAACGAGACCCTGTCTCAAAACAACAACAACAACAAACAGGTGGTGTATTTCAGTATAGTAAGAACTAAATGTCTGCTGTCTGATTAACCCTTGTTAGGTTCTGAAGATACTAACTAAACCTGTCTTAAAATGATGCTTGTGTTTAGGAGAAAGACTTGCATACATGAAACCATTATATGGCAGCTGCAACTACATACGAGAGTTTATACTTAAGTACTGGGTTTTGAGGCATGGAAAACAAGTGTGAGAGCTCAGAAGTCAGTGAGGTTAGTGGGGAGTAAACAAGAAAGGCTTTTTCTGGTGGAGATAGGACTTGAAAGAGGCCTTAAAGATTGGTTTGGAAAGTAGACATTTGAGACTTTGGGGGTGACAAGTGAAGAGTGAGGATGGCTTGAGTCAAGCTGCTAAACTTGGAATGAGCTTGAGGGGACCAAAGATTGGAAAAGCACAAAGCTATCATGTGGAAGCTTATAACTAACACAGGGAATGATGGGTTCTCTTCTGTGTGCTTCCTAGAGGCTTAGTGGTCTCACAGAGTAGCTCAGGGTTTGCCAACCAAACAGCCTTCCACTCCTGCATCAACCACACAAGTGTGTTTGTTGAACCATTTCCTAACATTTTGTTTCAAGAAGAGATTCTGCCAAAATAATAGTAATAAATACATTTGAAAAACTTGAATCTAGTGGATTGGAGATATTAAGTAAAAATATTTGCAGTGCAAATGATACTTATTAGAGTGTTTCTTTGTAGATAAAAGTGTAGAAAAGTTAGAAATCAGGAGCTCAGATAAAAGGATGTTGTTGGAGTAATTTAGTTATGAATTCACAGTGGTCCCTAGAAAGGCTGTGGCAGTGAAGTAAATGGTTACTAAATATAAAAAACAGCTTGTTGAACTTCTCTAGGACCTACACTGGTGACGTGAAAGACATGGTAAGGGATTAGGTAAAAACATCAGGTTTGTTTGTTCTTTTCCCCTGCTCTGTATCAAGCATGATAATAGGCATTGAGAAACTAAAGATGAAGTGAGACATGTTTTCTGCCCTCATAGAATATATTATCTGTTGTTGGAGACTCACTGTATTTCTCTGCTTCTAGGACATGCTTTTTACATTTTATTTTTATTTCATTTTATGTGTGTGTGTGTGTGTGTGTGTAAATATATATATATATATATTTTTTTTTTTTTTTTGAAATGGAGTCTTGTTCTATCACCTAGGCTGGAGTGCAGTGCCACAGTCTCAGCTCGCTGCAGCCTCTGCCTCCCAGGTTCAAGTAATTCTCCTCCCTCAGCCCCCCAAGTAGCTGAGATTACAGGCACCCGCCACCACACCCAGCCAATTTTTGTATTTTTAGTAGAGAGGGGAGTTTCGCCATGTTGGCCAGGCTGGTCTTGAACTCCTGACCTCAGGTGATCCACCCACCTCAGCCTTCCTAAATGCTGGGATTACAGGCGTAAGCCACCACACCCGGGCCCATTTTAAATCTTTGAAATTAAAACACACCTTGTAATCAAAGGTATGTCATAGTTTAATTAGCAAAACTTTTTTCTTTCTAATGATCACTTGCATCTTAGACTCAATAGTACATGATAGATAGATATTATCTGTATATCTATATATCTCATATATATAGCTAATTAAATTACTTTGTGGTGGTTGGTTTATACAAGCTGTGAATGAAGTGTTATAGAAGCCCAGAGGAAGGAAGAACTAGTTCTGCTTGTAGGGTTCTGGGAATGTTTTCATGGAAAGGGTGATAACTGAACTGAGACTCAAAGGATGACTAAAAAGTTTACCATGTCAGAAGGAAGAAAAGGGCCACTTCAGGTTATGTTGGATTTCACATGCAATTTTTGAAATTCAATTAGTTTTTTCTTTTGTTGTTTTTGAGACAGAGTCCCACTCTGTCGCCTGGGCTAGAGTGCAATGGCACAATCTTGGCTCACTGCAGCCTCTGCCTTCCAAGTTCAAGTGATTCTCCTGCCTCAGCCTCCCGAGTAACTGGGATTACAGGCGCCTGCCATGACGCCCAGCTAATTTTTCTATTTTTAGTAGAGATGGGGTTTCACCAGGTTGGCCAGGCTGTTCTTGAACTCCTGACCTCAGGTGATCCACCCACCTTGGCTTCCCAAAGTGCTGGGATTACAGGTGTGAGCCACCATGCCCGGCTCAATTAGTATTTTGTGAACATTACAAAATTCAGACTTAGCTCAAGGAGTATTCATATAAAAGTTGAATTGTAAGCCTCATGTAAGTAGAGTCTGTATTATATACGTAAGTATGTGTATTAATTTATACTTTGAGTGTTTCTCACACCTTGATGAGCATTGCTCAGTATCTGTCATTCTTATACTGAACCAGAAGAAAGGACACAGGTGGAGAACTTTGATTTCATAGGAGAATGGGATGGACAGATCGTTGGAATAGACTCAAGATATAAAAGGAGTGAGAGAGTTTATGATCATAAAAGGAAAAGTGATGAGTAAAGGGAAATAAAGGGAATTTAAATCTGATTGCTTCATTTGTTTTGGTAGACAGTTGAAGGTGAGAATCTTACCAGTTAGGGGATACTTTGAGAAGAAATTGAAGGTATGTAAAATTTCCAGGTTGATTCTGTCCCTCTGATATTATTATGTAGATGCCTTATAATGTGGCCAGTCAGAAGGGGTTTAGTACAGTTCTGTAAATAATGAGTCAAGTCACCATAGCTTTTTGTTCACAGAAGCGGAGCTGCTTTTGCACAGGCGTATAGGAACGAGATAGTGATCTGTGCTTTGGTAAGTGGGTATCTGTGCCTGGTGTGGGGCTGGGAAAGGGGTGGAAAATCCTTGCTCCGGTCTAGTTGAGGATATCTATGCCAGGGAGTTGAAGGAGAAAAGGGAAGAGGAAGAGACTAGGTGAATATGATGACGAGTACTCACGGGATTTATGTAAGAGAAAGAAATACTTAAAGTGGTTTGTGAATTCTGCAGGTTTTTCCAAATATTTAAATCTACATATGAACCAGGTTGAGACAAACATTTAACAGGTATTTGTTATAAATACTACAAACTATAAGATGCTTGTTGAAGCAAACTTTATTATTTCTGATTTTGTTAGTATAGGTTTTTAAAGTTAAAGCATGTTATATTTTTATTTTCAGAATTTCTCTCACTTATTTTCTTATTGATAGGATGTCACTGCCTTTACTGATTTTAATTATAGGGCAAGTAAATGGTTTTAATATCCCCTTGATAGACTTTCATCTATTACCTGTACTCCCTACTGGTAGATTGCATCCATGAATTCAGTCAGCAGGTAAATACTCAGCATCTGTATTGTGTGGCTTGATGTGTTCCTTAGATGACTGAATAACATGGGACTGAACTCCTGCTTCCATAATATTCCAGTGGGGAGAGAAATTATGCAGTTTTCTTTAACGAATGAAACAAGAAGTAAAAGCGTACTTGTTTGAACCTTATGTTTGTTTTATATTTTGGCTGACATTTACTGCATGTTTATAGTATACCAGATGATGTATGCAGCACTTGATCTATTAACTCATTTAATCTTCAGAATACACTGTAAGGTAAGTATTGCTGACATCTCTCCTTTCAGGTATAAAAACTGAGGCCTATAGAAGTTCAGTAATTTGCTCATGGCCACATAGTGAATGATGGAACCAGAGTCTAAACATACTTGTACTGTTACCACTTACTGCCCTGAATTATATACTCTCTGTATACTGTAGTGTTTGTTTTCTGTGATCATTTATGGACTCAGTTTATTGTTTTTATCTTATATGCCACTGTTTAAGCACTTTATATGTATTAACTGTTTATTTTTCACAATCCTATGAAGAAGGTGTTGGTGGTGACCTCAAATTATAGAACAGGAAACCAAGACTATCAGAGGTTAATTTACTCAGCCAAGATCATATAGCCAGTAAGTTAGGGTGCTAATAAGTAAAAATTCTTTATAAAACAAGTCCGGGTGAATAGGACTGTAATCTCCCTTTACAGCTAACCACTACTACTTAAAGTATTTTATTGTAATTACTGTAATATACTCAATAAGGAACAGATTCCTAGATCTTTGGCTGAGTGCTCCACTCCTTGTGTTCTTTTGGGGGTTTGGGGTACATATGCCATAAAGGGAATTAGAAAAAGAAAGTTTTTATTACTTTGATGGACTGTGTTGATTGGGAATTTGAGGCTAGTAATAACATCTCCCTGACTAAATATTTGTGTATCACAAACTAATTTTGAATAAATTAAAAAACACAGATTCTAAGAATATAAGCCCAATAAGTGTATGTATTCTTTTTTTCCTTTCATTTTTTGAAGAAAAGGGCCCAAAAGAGGGAGTCTTATATTTCGTTTTCATTAATAGTTGTAAAACCCCAAAAAGAATATACCTTGTAAGGCTTACATTTCATGACTTGCTTCTTGATGAGGATGTGAGATGTCATTAGATAGGAATTTATGCGCATTTTCTGAAGGAAATAACGTTAAGAAAACCCAGAGACCCTAAGAATTAGTATATGTGTAGAATTTATGTTCTTTAGCTAATCCTGCATGTAATTTTTATGTAGCATTAGCTTAGTTGACAGAGTTGGTCCTGCAACTTTATTGTTTTCTGCTGGATAAATAATATTTAGTATCTACCATTGTATACATCGCATATTGTTCTAGGTGCTGGGGAAACAAAACAGACATGTTCTTTATGCATGGAGACTATACTTTGTTCTGGGTGAGTTGTATTTTATCTTCATCTTAGATTATTGCTGTTTTTAGTAGATGAGAAAATCAAGGCTTAGAAAGTTTAAATAATTTGCCTAAGGTTACAGAATTGATACATGGGGGGTATTGAGAAAAGAACCCAGAGTTTGTGTGGCTTCAAAATTTTTTCTGCTGTTTCATCACAAATCCTTGAGGCCAAGGAAATCATGGTTTCCCTGAAAAGTTTTAAAAGGATTTTCTCTCTTTTTTTAGTAACAAGCTACCAAAGAGAATTGAAGACCAATTTACATTTTGCAAGAGTTTGATACATCAGAGTGCATTCACAGTATATGAAAATAGAATAGTTAATTTAGTCCGTATTTCCAAAACATATGATTGAGTTCATTTTGTATGTCTTTATGTGTGTGTGTGTGCGCGTGCATAAGTAGGTAGATATATATGTGTGTGTATATGTGGTATGTGCACCCTTAGTGTATATGTTTACTCATTATAAACACATTCAGGAAAAACTTAAAGGGATTATATTCTATACCTATTCATCACCTTCCTTGTTCTCCCATACCTTCCCTATAATTAAGGATACCAGCCCATTTGGGGATATTTCTAAAAATTAGCCCACCTCTTCATACTCCTATCCTTACCCTAAGCCACAAAGAAAACTTGATTGTTGAAATCAAAGTACTTAGACAGTTTTCAGCACTTTAAAAATGATTCTTTGGCAGCTGTCTGAACTGGTAGTGGTAACTATGTATAATTTTCAAACTGGAAGGCAAACATGTTTCATTCCGTAAGTGGTTTGTGATGAGCAGAGTGTAACTATGACATACTTAAAAAAAAGAGCTCTGTGCTAGGTAGCAGTTTGTCTCTGCCATTAAACAATTTTGCAACCTTTGGGAATGGAGATCTTGGTTTTTTTCTCTTGTACAGTGAATGTATGTGTATGTAGTGTGTTTTGTAAAATGAAATACTTGGGATACTTTCATTTAGTGTTAGAATTCTATAGGTACTTTCATTTAGTGTTAGAATTCTATAAAGCACAAATGTGTAGATACTAAATTCAGCTTAATTTTATTTCAGTGAGCCAATGGGAAAGCTCAGGAAAAATACTATTTTACTAATATTGCTAGTTTTAAAATCAAATTGATTTCTTTTTAAACTGTGAATGGTGCATGTTCATATAAGGGTTTGTTTGTTTTGACAAATTCTTTTTTTCCTCCCCAAGCCTGGGTTCCAAAAAATGTTTTGACAGATTCTTGAAGCCAAATCTAATATTGACTCTAACACTATTCTCCATTAAAGAAGTTTAGTCTCTAGGTTTACGTCATTTTTAGGATTCACAGAATGTTTTAAAATATGGTTCATTCACTAGCGCCCTTGTGACTAGCCACATGTCCAGCCTTCAGCAACAGCAAAGATGGGGGCCAGGGCCCTAAACCCTTGGGCATGTAGATTGCCATCTGGGACCTCATCTGACTATTCAGAATGCCCTTGCCAGCGGATACAGACCTTGAAGATGCCTAGTTAGAAACCAGCTGCCCTTTAAAGCCACAGTGTGTGATTGCTTAGGCCTGAGCATCTCTAGCTTACAAGCAGTATAACCCTGTAATATAGAGCTCTTCTGTTCAATATTACCTCCTATCCTTTCCAAAACCCAATACTTTATACCAAAGATTTTACCATAGTCTTCGCTGCCTTCTTGCTATCTCACTTTAGGTAACCATCCTAACCTACCTAACCATTTTATTACCTTAGCACCTTAGGACTTGGACTTCTGGTTAGTGTGCCCCGGGGACAGTAGTTGTAAAATCTAGAAATTTAGAAGTAGAAGAGTTAGATGGATCTTTGGATTTCAGTTTCAAAGCAGACAACTTTCTAATATTCTAGAAGGTGAAGAATATCATAACTGATTTATAGTCCAAGAGGTCTCATTAGAACAGTGGAAACTATTTGCTGGACCTGTTGAATTTTCTGTTAAAGTATTAAGGCAGGGAGAATACCATTTTCAGCCTCACAACTACTGGCATGCATAGAGTTTAATGTTGGATTCTAGCTGCTGCCTTGGGAAGAAAGTACTTTTTTTGAGACAGAGTCTTGGTCTGTGGTCCAGGCTGGAATGCAGTGGCGTGATCTCAGCTCACTGCAACCTCCACCTCCCAGGTTCAAGTGATTCTCTTGTCTCAGCCTCCCAAGTAGCTGGGACTGCAGGCATGTGCTACCACACCCGGCTAATTTTTGTATTTTTACTAGAGATGGAGTTTCACCACCTTGGCTAGGCTGGTCTTGAATTCCTGACCTCAAGTGATCCTCCCACTTTGGCCTCCCAAAGTGCTGGGATTACAGGCGTGAACCACTGTGCCTGGCCTGGAAGAAAGTACTTCTTTACGTAATAGGATTGCATGAAAGTCAAAGGATGCATTTACAGAATGACCTCCCGTGAAGAATTTTTTGAATTAATTAACAATAAAATACAGGAATGTAAAATATAATATTTGCTTGGATTTCATTTTGTAGGTTAAATTTATTGAACCACTTTAACAAATATTTAGTTACCCATGATTACTGAAAAATAAAAGAGCTGTTTTGGAAGTAATGTCTTAGAAAGTTTAGTTGAGGTCTAGCTCACTACTATTATACAGAAATTTTTTAAAAAAGAAAATTGTACCTTCCAGTACCACTGGCAAGTACTCTTAGTAAAGAATTTGTGTTTCATTAATTATTAAGAATCCTACATGTTTTTTAATGTAATATTAACCTATTCTTATTAAAGAGCATTGAGCAGTCAATCCTCAGTGGTTAGGAATAGCTATTTGTTTCTACATGGTAATTATATAGATTTAACTTAAAATGAAGGTGACATTGTGGTGCTGGTGAAAATAGAAATGGACAAGAATGAGACATGGGTTCAATTCCCTGTTCTTTTAGTTACTGTCTGTGATGTGGGAATCTCCTTTAGCTTTCACAAGCCTCAGCAATAAACACCTATAAAATGAAGATAGCCTGCCTACTAGACAGGATTTTTCTGAGGATTAAATGGAGTGATATGTGTGACAATGTATTGTAAATGCCAGAGCACTGATTGGTGTAAAGTATTATTACATCATTATGTTTACTCTTTTCTTCTAAATTAGTATGTGTGTATGTTTAACATTTTACAGTCTCATTTTCTATTACATTGTCATTTTTACATCTGTAACATATAACAATGCTGGTATATAGTGCATGTTCAGTAAATAGCCAATGGAAATGAGACTCCTCTATTACTTGGCTTGATTGAGTATATTAACCCTTTTATGTATTATGCTTTGACATCTGAGGTCTGCTGACTTTGGAAGGACTACCTCTTCCGGGGTTAACCAATTCCTAAAGACAGTAAACAATTCTCCTGCAAATGCGCTTTTCAAAACACACACCAACCAATCCAGAGCCTGCATCCTAACCACCTCCTATATTAGGTTCTCATACTTTAGACCACCTGCTGTAATCACTCCCCAGGGACAGGTACCAAACAACTAGGGACAGCCCGTATGCCCCACAGTCTTCTAAAGTTATTCAAACTAGCCAACCCTAAGCCTGTTTACCCTGCCTTGCCTGTTCCTTGTGGCGGAAACCACAATAAAGGATCTTGCCAGCAGTTTCTCCCCCTGCTTTTGTCTCCTAACTGACACATATGCTCCACATCCTATGGCAGGTTGTGCTGCCTCCTCTTGGGAACTGTAACAAACTATCTTTTCAGTGGCAATCAATTTTCTGTTAATACATTATCTTTTAAAACTTTGGGCTACTGATTTTTTTTTTTCGATCCTTGTGCCAAAGAATCTTATTATTAAGAAAGTATTAAATATTGTTAGATTTAAAGCTTTTTTTGGAAGTAACTTGAAGAGATTCAGAATGGTACTGAAATACATATGCGTGTATAGGTGAATATGTACATATGTTTAAGTATACATATGTGTATATATACACACATATGTATAATGTATGTGTATAAAAAAACTTTAAACTTGATTTGGAAGATGACAAATTCTCATCTGTAAGCTCCCTTTACAGATCATCTTTGGTTCCGCTCTCTTTGTTTATAAATGGAAAAACTAAGGCCCAGTGTGGATATATGGTTTACCCAAATCACACCTTTAGTTATTGGCAAAACCAGGATAACCTAGGTCTGATTCCTTCAGGCTTAAGTAGACATTCAAATGTAAGCATTTTTTATTGGGAAGAAAATTACAGGCAAGTCTTTCTTCTTGCCTTTCTCAAGGGAATAAGGTATTAAAGTTAATTTTGTTTTCTCGTATCCCAAGTGGCAGTGGTTCGGTTGCTAAGTAATTGTTCCAATTGATAAGTTTCTCCATCTAGCAAAACTAAAATTTAAAATTTAATATCATTATTTATATTTTACTTTATGAAACTATTTTTAATAATACATCCAAGAGACTTATTTTATGTCCCAAATCTACCCATTTGTATCTCAACTTGTTTTTATGTTTTTTTTCTTACTTTGTTTTATTTGGCTTTTGGTATTAGATTTGTAAGCTTGGAAACTTGCAGCAGCCTTTAAGCTAGGTACTTCATTGTAAAGATTTTCCAGGATTTCTGCTTTTATGGTAAATTTGACTGGGCCAAATAGTCATATTGTGAACAGAGCCAACATGAGAAATTGCTGACTGGACATATCAATAATTTACAGTGAAATAAAAATGATTTAGGAAATTTGGTGGATTTTTTAAAGTGATTTTTTTTTTTAATTTTAGGGGGCTTTTTTGGTGGGCATAGTAATATTGAGGTAAATATACATGCTTTGGGGTGAATTAGGTTTCTGTTATATTCTCTTTCATTGGGCCTTCATATAAGTATTGGATCCAGTTTGGTGTTCCACATTTTAAGGAAGAGAGAGATGAAGCCTGAGAAGTGGCTTAAAAATGGTCCTCCATACAGACACTTGTGATAGTTCTCCATTTCCTCAGAAGATTGAACAAATTGTGATATAATTATGATGGAAGAAGAAATTTATGTTAAGGAAATACATTCTTAATAATGCAAGTGCTTAAACAGGATATAACTTAGTGAGGAAGGGTATTAACTCTCTGCCCAGGAAAATCTTTCATATACTACATACTAGTTTGTTCTAGAATTGCATGTCATTTTGTTAGTGGTCGTGAATCCATACAGGTCTGCAGCAACCTCAATTCTTGCCTCCTCAGAAGAAAGAATTTAACCAAGGGGCATAAGGCAGAGGGAGAGACTAAGGCATGTTTTAGAGCAGGAGTGAAAGTTTATTAAAAAGTTTTAGGGCAGGAATGAAAGGAAGTAAAGTACATGGAAATGGGCCAAGCAGGTGACATGAGAGTCAAGTGTGCGGTTTGACTTTTGACTTGGGGTCTTATATGTTGGCATGCTTCTGAGGTTGTGTTACATCTTGCATAATTCTTCCCTTCGGCTGGGCTGTCTACATGTGCAGTGGCCTGCCAGTACTTGGGAGGGGCTGCCCATGCAGTGTGTTTGTTGAAGTTTTATGCATGCTCTCTTGAGCTGTTTTTTCCCTTACCAGTCTAGTGTTCATATACCAGTTAAACTCTGCCATTTGCCTCTTAGTGTGTATGCTTGAGCTCACTCCCCCAACTCCTGAGATCTTATCAGGAAGCTGCTGATTGCCAGCTTCAGGTGTTTCTAGCTATTGAGAGACCGCCTTTCCCTGGTGCTGGCTGTGACCTGACCAATTACTATATTAGAGCGACAGTTTAACAACTGCCTGACCACCTGATATTCTTGGTTGCGGGATCGGGGGTGCTCTCTGTCCTGCTCAAGTCTGACTACCTACTGTAACATTTCCTCCCTTAAGAGTCCAAGACCCAGTTCTTTGGGGAAAATGGATGGTCAGTCTTCTGTAACTGCTTCCTGCTGGCAGGGATGATGGTGGTTTTTCTGTGGGTCTTGGCCTCTTGCTGGCTGTCAGGGCAGGGTGGCTCTGTGGGTTGATGAAAGCTGAATTCAGCCAGATCCAAGGGAGATGGGCAGGATTTCGCCTCTGGCATGTCCCACTGATGGGCAGTCTAGGAGTCCCCTGTAGAAGGGTGACTCTTGAATATTGAGAGGATGGTATTCTTTACTGAGGATCATCTGGAGCTGGATGGCCTGAAGGTGAGAGGAGACAAATCAGATTATTAGATTTAGAAGACAGATGCCAAAAAGGACAAGTAGAGATGTTAAGATGAAATAAGGGGATGAGGACAGATGAAAGAATTCTGAGACTCCCAACATGCCAGGCAGGTGCCTATAGTCATGCCGGCTCTAGTCATGCCAGCTGAGACCTGGGTGCATGGGGTTGCTAACCAATTCCAATATATGCCCACAATTAGAATATTGACCCAGATTTTTACATTACCCATCCCTTTTGTTTCTTCTGAGCTGTAGCCAGAGATCACTGGTTGGTTCACAGGAATGAGCAGAGTTATTCTAAATTGCAGAAAAAAACTTAATAACAACCGATGAGACTAAAATTTATTAACAGTAGTTCCATAGTTCTTGAAACATGATTTTTCTCTCTTCAGTTCTCATTTTTATTAAAAACAAATTATGATAGGACTGATTTGTTTGCAAAATAAGCTTTAGTCCTATTATACTTGGCCTGATGAGTTGCATAAAGCACAGCAAGAATAATTATTTGCCATACAGGCTCCTTTTAAAATTGGCTTCGATGGAACTTCCTTCCATAAGGAGTCTCAGATAAGGCTTTTTAAAACCTTAAGCCCAGCTATCAGTTGGTGCCATCAAATACCTGTATGAATTGGACAAATTCCCCTTCTCTTGCTTGGGGCTCCTGGGCCTGTCAAAAGTAACATTCTTTACTTGCCACAGGTCAGGAATCCTGTACAGGGACTGTGTTGACAAGGTATGAGTTCAGTTTTCCGGAGGGGCTTTTCTTGGCTTTATAAGTCAATTTTGATTCTTAAAGGAAAGCATGCCATTCTAGTCAAAGCCAGTTTCTCCAATTGTGTCCTGTTGCAAAAGAAAACAGATTTTATTACACTTATGCAAAGAACTATATTGCCATTAGTTAAGAATACTCACAAGTAGTTTCCAAATTCTGCAGAAATCTGAGAGAAGTATGCTTCAAATTTTGTTTATAGGAGTATACTTTACTCTTTTTTTTTTTTTTTTTTTTTTGAGACAGAGTCTCACTCTGTCGCCCAGGCTGCAGTGCAATGGTACAATCTTGGCTCACCGCAACCTCCGCCTCCTGGATTCAAGTGATTCTTCCGCCCTAGCCTCCGAGTAGCTGGGATTACAGGCAACTGCCATCATGCCTGGCTAATTTTTGTAAAGACAGGGTTTCACCATGTTGGCCAGGCTGGTCTTGAACTCCTGACCTCAGGTGATCCACCTGCCTCAGCCTCCCAAAGTGCTGGGAGTACAGCTGTGAGCCACTGCGTCCGGCCAGTTTATTTCTATAAAAATCATATTGTGGATTCATCACATAAGTGAATGAAACCTTTTCTTTGCCTGTGTTCTCATCTCTTCTCCCTTCACCACAGAAATGCCAAAAGTCATTTGTGTCCAAGAAAATTAATATAATAATTTTTTAAAATCCTCCTTTTCCCCAAATAAGTGCTCATACTCTTTTCACCTTAATTGGAGGTGAAAAGCTGAATTCCCTACTACCGAAGATAGATCTGGATTGCTTGGTAGAATATGCAAGATAGTTCTTAGGTGGCACCCCCTCCCCCCCCCCCACCCCCGACACACACACGATTTTAGAGAAAAATCTGTGGCCAGTTCATTTACACTTGAATGTAGAAATCTAGTATTTCATGATTGCTCAATTTGCTGTTTAGAGATGCAGCTTAAAATAGCCATCTATGGAGTTAGACTGATCCGTAACAGCTTAACAGTGTTGGACCAACCTCTCTTGGCCCTAAACTATGCAACTATTTTAAGCTATGACCCTAAGAACTGACAGGGCATACTGTACCCTCTTAGCACTGAGCATTAGTTCTGTATTTCCAGAGCTAGACTGATTTAAAATTCTATAGAATTAAAGCTATCATTGTAATGTTTTGGGAATTGTTTTTGTTTTGTTTTGTTTTGAGTCAGAGTCTCACTCTGTCACCAGGCTGGAGTGCAGTGGCGCGATCTCAGCTCACTGCAACCTCCACCTCCCGGATTCAAGCGATTCTCCTGCCTCAGCCTCCTGGGTAGCTGGGACTACAGGCATGTACTAGCATGCCCGGCTAACTTTTTGTATTTTTAGTAGAGACAGGGTTTCACCGTGTTAGCCAGGCTGGTATCGATCTCCTGACCTCGTGAACCACCTGCCTCAGCCTCCTAAAATGCTGGGATTACAGGCGTGAGCCACCGTGTTTTGTGAATTCTTATACCCACCCACACAAGCTGCCAGCTTGCCTTGGTATATCAGATTTCATTAAAATAAATACTGTGACAGAGGGGAAAGATACTAACCATAAACTCTGTGTTTTACCCAGGTAATATATTTTGAGCGTTACTTGTTTGGATGAACTGCCTGTAAAACAGAAAAGTCCCAAGAATTGTTTGATGATCACTGTAGTAAGATTATACTGTATTTAGATGGTTAGTACACTAATACCTGATTCTGTGATTGCCTTTGCTCATATTTTCTGCTCTTGTGGCAGATTGCTTTTTACCATTATTTCCTATTTTATCCATTTAATTGTTAGTGGTCTTGTTTACTAACTTTGTCCTCTTACCACTTCTCAACTGCATATCCATTTCTTTGGGATTTATTCCTTAAATTCCTACTAAGTGTAAGCACAAGGCTAAGTTCTGACAGCATAAAGGTAGAAGCCTTTACCTTCTAAAAGGTTATGTTCCAGTTGAGGAGACAGAATATTCATTAAAATAAAAGGTAATGCATAGAAGTAATACAAGTGGCATATGCTAAAAGAGAGATGAATGGTAAAAGATGGTAATACTAAAATTAAGAGTAGATGAATCTTCTGAGAGCCAGGGCAGAAATAAAAGACTCCATGAAGTCTGGTAGGCTTGAACTGATTCTTTGAGAAAAGGAGAGCCCTAACAGGAATAAAGAAGGAAGGCATTGTACAGAAGACAGTGTGTCCGGAATTGGGGGGTTCTTGGTCTCAATGACTTCAAGAATGAAGCCGCAGACGCTTGTGGTGAGTGTTACAGTTCTTAAAGGCGGCATGTCCGGGGTTTGTTCCTTCTGATGTTTGGATGTGTTCGGAGTTTCTTCCTTTTGGTGGATTCATGGTCTCGCTGGCTCAGGATTGAAGCTACAGACCCTCGCAGTGAGTGTTACAGCTCTTAAGGCGGCGTGTCTGGAGTCGTTTGTTCCTCTCGGTGGGTTCGTGGTCTCGCTGGCTTCAGGAGTGAAGCTGCAGACCTTCGCGGTGAGTGTTACAGCTCGTAAAGGCAGCATGGACCCAAAGCGTGAGCAGCAGCAAGATTTATCGCAAAGAGCAAAAAAACAAAGCTTCCACAGTGTGGAAGGGGACCTGAGTGGGTTGCCACTGCTGGCTCTGGCAGCCTGCGTTTATTCTCTTATCTGGCCCCACCCACATCCTGCTGATTGGCCCATTTTACAGAGAGCCGATTGGTCTGTTTTACAGAGCGCTGATTGGTCCGTTTTGACACGGTGCTGATTGGTGCATTTACAATCCCTGAGCTAGACACAAAAGTTCTCCATGTCCCCACTAGATTAGCTACGTACAGAGTGTCGATTGGTGTATTTACAAACCCTGAGCTAGACACAGAGTGCTGATTGGTGCATTTACAAACCTTGAGCTAGACACAGAGTGCTGATTGGTGCATTTACAAACCTTGAGCTAGATACAGAGTGCCGATTGGTGCATTCACAATCCCTTAGCTAGACATAAAGATTCTCCAAGTCCCCACCAGATTAGCTAGACACAGCTGATTGGTGCATTTACAAACCTTGAGCTAGACACAGAGCTGATTGGTGTGTTTACAAACCTTGAGCTAGATACAGAGTGCTGATTGGTGTATTTACAATCCTCTAGCTAGACATAAAGGTTCTCTAAGTCCCCACCAGACTCAGGAGCCCAGCTGGCTTCACCCAGTGGATCTTGCACCGGGGCTGCAGGTGGAGCTGCCTGCCAGTCCTGCGCCATGCGCCTGCACTCCTCAGCCCTTGGGCAGTCGATGGGACAGGGTGCCGTGGAGCAGGGGGGCGGTGATCATCGAGGAGACTCAGGCCGTGCAGGAACCCACCACGGGGGGGAGGTGTAGGGGGAGACTCAGGCTGTGCAGGAGCCCACGGCTGGGGCAGGGTAGACTCAGGCATGGTGGGCTGCAGGTCCCAAGCCCTGCCCTGTGGGGAGGCAGCTAAGGCCCAGCAAGAAATCGAGCGCAGGGCCAGTGGGCCAGCACTGCTGGGGGACCCGGCGCATCCTCCGCAGCTGCTGGCCCAGGTGTTAAGCCCCTCACTGCCTGGGGCCAGCAGGGCCGGCCGGCCGGCCAGCCACTCCGAGTGCGGGGCCCGCCAAGCCCACACCTGCCCGGAACTCTAACTGCCTGCAAACACCACGCACAGCCCTGGTTGCCACCCGTGCCTCTCCCTCCACACCTCCCCGCAAGCCGAGGGAGCTGGCTCCAGCCTCAGCCAGCCCAGAGAAGGGCTCCCACAGTGCAGCGGTGGGCTGAAGGGCTCCTCAAGCACGGCCAGCATGGGTGCTGACGCCAAGGAGGCACCAAGAGTGAGCGAGGGCTGCCAGCACGCTGTCACCTCTCAGTAGGAAGTTGGAATCCGCTTTGTATAAGAAAGAGTGGATAGACCTTTAAAGTTAGAGTGGAGACTTTGAGGAGAATGTTAGAAAATGAATTTAGCAAGGTTCATAGAAGTTTGGTTGTAGAATGACAATGTCAGACCAAGGACAGGTGAAAAGGATATGTGAATGTGTATATTTTTGAGGGGTAGGGGACAGGAAGTTTCATTTATAAAGCAGTGTTTTAGTTTTAGTTTTTTTTTTTTTTTTTGAAGACAGGATCTCACTCTGTTACCCAGGCAGTGCAGTGGTGTGTGATCTTGGCTTGTTGCAGCCTCCACCTCCCAGGCTGAAGCAGTCCTCTCACCTCAGCCTCCCAAGTAGCTGGGACTACAGGTGTGCTGCCACCATGCCCAGCTACTTTTTGTATTTTGTAGAGACGGGGTTTTGTCATGTTGCCCAAGCTAGTTTTATTTTTTAACAGACATAGGAGTAATGGGGAAGCCAGCTTCAGAAGCATAGTATTGACTCAGATATCAGTGATGGGAAATCTGAACTTGAGTGTAAAGTATGTGGTTCTCAAGAGTCTTAAAAAAATAAAGATAAAAAAGACAGAATTTGATGTATGAATGGAGAGAGGAAAAACCTTTTAAAGGTAATTTTGTAGAGTTTGAATCTGGATGACCATGAAAGTGCTTGTGCCATTGAAAGAAATGACTTTTGGAGGTGGAGCCAAGATGGGCGAATAGGAACAGCTCCGGTCTACAGCTCCCAGCCCGAGCGACACAGAAGACAGGTGATTTCTGCATTTGTTGGAGGTACCAGTTTCATCTCACTAGGGAGTGCCAAACAATGGGTGCAGGACAGTCGGTGAAGTGCACTGTGCGCGAGCCGAAGCAGGGCGAGGCATTGCCTCACTCGGGAAGCGCAAGGGGTCAGGGAGTTCCCTTTCCTAGTCAAAGAAACAGGTAACAGACGGCACCTGAAGTATCGGGTCAGTCCCACCCTAATACTGTGCTTTTCCAACGGGCCTGGAAAACGGCACACCAGGAGATTGTGTCCCGCACCTGGCTCGGAGGGTCCTATGCCCACGGAGTTTTGCTGATTGCTAGCACAGCAGTGTGAGATCAAGCTGCAAGGCAGCAGCGAGGCTGGGGGAGGGGCGCCCGCCATTGCCCAGGCTTGCTTAGGTAAACAAAGCAGCCAGGAAGCTCGGACTGGGTGGAGCCCACCACAGCTCAAGGAGGCCTGCCTGCCTCTGTATGCTCCACCTCTGGGGGCAGTGCACAGACAAACAAAAAGTCAGCAGGAACCTCCACAGACTTAAAGGTCCCTGTCTGACTGACAGCTTTGAAGAGAGTAGTGGTTCTCCCAGCACACAGCTGGAGATCTGAGAACGGACAGACTGCCTCCTAAAGTGGGTCCCTCACCCCTGAGCAGCCTAACTGGGAGGTACCCCCCCAGTAGGGACAGACTGACACCTCACTCAGCCGGGTACTCCTCTGAAACAAAACTTCCAGAGGAACTATCAGACAGCTGAATTTGTGGTCTCACGAAAATCCGCTGTTCTGCAGCCACCGCTGCTGACACCCAGCCAAACAGGGTCTGGAGTGGACCTCTAGTAAACTCCAACAGACCTGCAGCTGAGGGTCCTGTCTGGTAGAAGGAAAACTAACAAATAGAAAGGACATCCACACCAAAAACCCATGTGTACATCACCATCATCAAAGACCAAAAGTACATAAAACCACAAAGATGGGGAAAAAACAGAGCAGAAAAACTGGAAACTCTAAAAAGCAGAGCACCTCTCCTCCTCCAAAGGAATGCAGTTCCTCACCAGCAACGGAACAAAGCTGGATGGAGGATGACTTTGATGAGTTGAGAGAAGAAGGCTTCAGACGATCAAACTACTCTGAGCTACGGGAGGAAATTCAGAAGAATAGCAAAGAAGTTAAAAACTTTGAAAAAAAAAAATTAGACGAATGGATAACTAGAATAACCAATGGAGAGAAGGGCTTAAAGGAGCTGATGGAGCGGAAAGCCAAGTTTCGAGAACTACGCGAAGATTGTAGAAGCCTCAGTACCAGATGCGATCAACTGGAAGAAAGGGTATCGCTGATGGAAGATGAAATGAATGAAATGAAGCGAGAAGGGAAGTTTAGAGAAAAAAGAATAAAAAGAAATGAACAAAGCCTCCAAGAAATTTGGGACTATGTGAAAAGAACAAACCTACGTCTGATTGGTGTACCTGAAAATGACGGGGAGAATGGAACCAAGTTGGAAAACACTCTGCAAGATATTATCCAGGAGTACTTCCCCAATCTAGCAAGGCAGGCCAACATTCAGATTCAGGAAATACAGAGAACGCCACAAAGATACTCCTCGAGAAGAGCAACTCCGAGACACATAATTGTCAGATTCACCAAAGTTGAAATGAAGGAAAAAATGTTAAGGGCGGCCAGAGAGAAAGGTCAGGTTACCCACAAAGGGAAGCCCATCAGACTAACAGCTGATCTCTCGGCAGAAACTCTACAAGCCAGAAGAGAGTGGGGGCCGATATTCAACATTCTTAAAGAAAAGAATTTTCAACCCAGAATTTCCTATCCCGCCAAACTAAGCTTCATAAGTGAAGGAGAAATAAAATACTTTACAGACAAGCAAACGCTGAGTGATTTTGTCACCACCGGGCCTGCTGTAAAAGAGCTCCTGAAGGAAGCACTAAACATGGAAAGGAACAACCAGTACCAGCCACTGCGAAAATATGCCAAATTGTAAAGACCATCGAGGCTAGGAAGAAACTGCATCAATTAATGAGCAAAATAACCAACTAACATCATAATGACAGGATCAGATTCACACATAACAATATTAACTTTAAATGTAAATGGGCTAAATGCTCCAATTAAAAGACACAGACTGGCAAACTGGATAAGGAGTCAGGACCCATCAGTGTGCTGTATTCAGGAAACCCATCTCACGTGCAGAGACACACATAGACTCAAAATAAAGGGATGGAGGAAGATCTATCAAGCAAATGGAAAACAAAAAAAGGCAGGGGTTGCAGTCCTAGTCTCTGATAAAATATACTTTAAACCAACAAAGATCAAAAGAGACAAAGAAGGCCTTTACATAATGGTAAAGGGATCAATTCAACAAGAAGAGCTATCCTAAATATATATGCACCCAACACAGGAGCACCCAGATTCATAAAGCAAGTCCTGAGTGACCTACAAAGGGACTTAAACTCCCACACAATAATAATGGGAGATTTTAACACCCCACTGTCAACATTAGACAGATCAACAAGACAGAAAGTTAACAAGGATATCCAGGAATTGAACTCAGCTCTGCACCAAGTGGACCTAATAGACATCTACAGAACTCTCCACCCCAAATCAACAGAATATACATTTTTTTCAGCACCACACCACACCTATTCCAAAATTGACCACATAGTTGGAAGTAAAGCTCTCCACAGCAAATGTAAAAGAACAGAAGTTATATAACAAACTGTCTCTCAGACCACAGTGCAATCAAACTAGAACTCAGGATTAAGAAACTCACTCAAAACCGCTCAACTACATGGAAACTGAACAACCTGCTCCTGAATGACTATTGGGTACATAATGAAATGAAGGCAGAAATAAAGATGTTCTTTGAAACCAATGAGAACAAAGACACAACATACCAGAATCTCTGGGACACGTTCAAAGCAGTGTGTAGAGGGAAATTTATAGCACCAAATGCCCACAAGAGAAAGGAAAGATCCAAAATTGACACCCTAACATCACAATTAAAAGAACTAGAAAAGCAAGAGCAAACACATTCGAAAGCTAGCAGAAGGCTAGAAATAACTAAAATCAGAGCAGAACTGAAGGAAATAGAGACACAAAAAACCCTTCAAAAAATTAATGAATCCAGGAGCTGGTTTTTTGAAAAGATCAACAAAATTGATAGACCGCTAGCAAGACTAATAAAGAAGAAAAGAGAGAAGAATCAAATAGATGCAATAAAAAATGAAAAAGGGGATATCACCACCGATCCCACAGAAATACAATCCACCATCAGAGAATACTACAAACACCTCTATGCAAATAAACTAGAAAATCTAGAAGAAATGGATAAATTCCTCGACAAATACACCCTCCCAAGACTAAACCAGAAAGAAGTTGAATCTCTGAATAGACCAATAACAGGCTCTGAAATTGTGGCAACAATCAATAGCTTACCAACCAAAAAGAGTCCAGGACCTGATGGATTCACAGCCGAATTCTACCAGAGGTACAAGGAGGAGCTGGTACCATTCCTTCTGAAACTATTCCAATCTATAGAAAAAGAGGGAATCCTCCCTAACACATTTTATGAGGCCAGCATCATCCTGATACCAAAGCCTGGCAGAGACATAACCAAAAAGAATTTCAGACCAATATCCTTGATGAACATTGATGCAAAAATCCTCAATAAAATACTGGCAAACCGAATCCAGCAGCACATCAAAAAGCTTATCCACCATGATCAAGTGGGCTTCATCCCTGGGATGCAAGGCTGGTTCAACATACGCAAATCAATAAATGTAATCCAGCATATAAACAGAACCAAAGACGAAAACCATATGATTATCTCAATAGATGCAGAAAAGGCCTCTGACAAAATTTAACAACCCTTCATGCTAAAAACTCTCAATAAATTAGGTATTGATGGGATGTATCTCAGAATAATAAGAGCTATCTATGACAAACCCACAGCCAATATCATACTGAATGGGCAAAAACTGGAAGCATTCCCTTTGAAAACTGGCACAAGACAGGGATGCCCTCTCTCACCACTCCTATTCAACATAGTGCTGGAAGTTCTGGCCAGGGCAATCAGTCAGGAGAAGGAAATAAAGGGTATTCAATTAGGAAAAGAGGAAGTCAAATTGTCCCTGTTTGCAGATGACATGATTGTATATCTAGAAAACCCCATTGTGTCAGCCCAAAATCTCCTTAAGCTGATTAGCAACTTCAGCAAAGTGTCAGGATACAAAATCAATGTACAAAAATCACAAGCATTCTTGTACACCAATAACAGACAAACAGAGAGCCAAATCATGAGTGAACTCCCATTCACAATTGCTTCAAAGAGAATAAAATACCTAGGAATCCAATTTACAAGGGTTGTGAAAGACCTCTTCAAGGAGAACTACAAAGCACTGCTCAATGAAATAAAAGAGGATACAAATAAATGGAAGAACATTCCATGCTCATGGGTTGGAAGAATGAATATTGTGAAAATGGCCATACTGCCCAAGGTAATTGATAGATTCAATGCCATCCCCATCAAGCTACCAATGACTTTCTTCACAGAATTGGAAAAAACTACTTTAAAGTTCATATGGAACCAAAAAAGAGCCCGCATCGCCAAGTCAATCTTAAGCCAAAAGAACAAAGCTGGAGGCATCACTCTATCTGACTTCAAACTATACTACAAGGCTACAGTAACCAAAACAGCATGATACTGGTACCACAACAGAGACATAGATCAGTGGAACAGAACAGAGCCCTCAGAAATGATGCCGCATATCTACAACTTTTTGATCTTTGACAAACCTGACAAAAACAAGAAATGGGGAAAGGATTCCCTATTTAATAAATGGTGCTGGGAAAACTGGCTAGCCATATATAGAAAGCTGAAACTGGATCCCTTCCTTACACCTTATACAAAAATTAATTCAAGATGGATTAAAGACTTAAATGTTAGACCTAAAACCATTAAAATCCTACAAGAAAACCTAGGCAATACCATTCAGTACGTAGGCGTGGGCAAGGACTTCATGTCTAAAACACCAAAAGCAATGGCAACAAAAGCCAAAATTGAGAAATGGTATCTAATTAAACTAAAGAGCTTCTGCACAGCAAAAGAAACTACCATCAGAGTGAACAGGCAACCTACAGAATGGGAGAAAATTTTTGCAACCTACTCATCTGACAGAGGGCTAATATCCAGAATCTACAGTGAACTCAAACAAATTTACAAGAAAAAAACAAACAACCCCATCAAAAAGTGGGCAAAGGACATCAACAGACACTTCTGAAAAGAAGACATTTATGCAGCCATAAAACACATGAAAAAATGCTCATCATCACTGGCCATCAGAGAAATGCAAATCAAAACCACAATGAGATACCATCTTACACCAGTTAGAATGGCCATCATTAAAAAGTCAGGAAACAACAGGTGCTGGAGAGGATGTGGAGAAATAGGAACACTTTTACACTGTTGGTGGGACTGTAAACTAGTTCAACCATTGTGGAAGTCAGTGTGGCGATTCCTCAGGGATCTAGAACTAGAAATACCATTTGACCCAGCCATCCCATTACTGGGTATATACCCAAAGGACTATAAATCATGCTGCTATAAAGACACATGCACACGTATGTTTATTGCGGCACTATTCACAATAGCAAAGACTTGGAACCAACCCAAATGTCCAACAACGATAGACTGGATTAAGAAAATGTGGCACATATACACCATGGAATACTATGCAGCCATAAAAAATGATGAGTTCATGTCCTTTGTAGGGACATGGATGAAATTGGAAACCATCATTCTCAGTAAACTATCGCAAGGACAAAAAACCAAACACCGCATGTTCTCACTCATAGGTGGGAATTGAACAATGAGAGCTCATGGACACAAGAAGGGGAACATCACACTCCGGGGACTGTTGTGGGGTGGGGGGAGGGGGGAGGGACAGCATTAGGAGATATACCTAATGCTAAATGATGAGTTAATGGGTGCAGCAAACCAACATGGCACATAGATACATATGTAACAAACCTGCACATTGTGCACATGTACCCTAAAACCTAAAGTATAATAATAAAAATTTAAAAAAATAAATAAATAAATAAAATCACCTGAACCTGGAAGGCGGAGGTTGCAGCTAGCAGAGATCTCCACTGCATTCCAGTCTAGGCACAGAGCAAGACTCCATCTCAAAAAAAAAAAAAAAAAAAAAAAAAAGAAAAAGAAATGACTTTTAGAAAATGAAAGTGATGAACCTGAATTTTGATATTTGTTAGTGAGTCTGAGCTAATAGTATATTGAAAGTGTCTAGTGTGTATCTGCAGATTGGTCCTGAGAAGAGATCAGAATCAGCAGTCTAGGTATGAAAGTCTTTTGCATGGAGATGATGGTTGAAATTATGGCAGTGTATGAAATTGAGGCAGACAATTTTGAGTTTGAATTGCAGAATTATGAGAACTGAACTTAGGGTTACACCTGGTCTTTGGGGGCGAAAAGCAGAAAGTTAAGAAAAGTGAGAACCATCAGAGAAATAGAGAACAGGGTAGTATGTCAGCAGCTAAGAGGAATCTCAGATGGTATTGAATGTTGACTTGAGAGTATTGAGAAAAGTTCAGCAGGTTTTGTGTTTGAATCATTTGATAAGACCTAAGAGCTGTGCTGTTCGATATTGGTCACATGTGGCTTATAAACCTAAAATTAATTAAAATTAAAAACTTATTTCCTCAGTTGCATTAACTGCATTTAAAGTGCTAATAACCACGTGTGGCAAGAGGCTATCATATTGGACAGCACTGATATATAACTTTTTTTTTTGAGACAGGGTCACCCAGGTGAAAGTGCTTCTAAAATGAGATTTTAAAAAGATGAGTCAACGTTTGGATAACTAGTCAGATGCTGATAATAGAAGGGAGAATCAAGATACTTCTGGGTGACTTCTCAGTAAATTAGGAGGCAAAATCGTCTACAGATTGTAAGGTGCAAGGAAAGGGGAATGAGGATTTGAGGACAGAGGGAAAAAAATTGGAACCGCCAATGAAGGGCTATGTACATTGCCAACATAGGATGAATGAAAGGTTACCAAGCAACAGTGATGGCTCAGGTAATGTAAATTTTGGGGCTTTATTAGCCCTCCTGTAACCTCTTTCCTTGGTGTTTAGCAGCCTAAGAACACCAGAAAGTGGGTGATAAGAATTACCATCAGGTATGGCAGAAGTTCAGAGAGACACAAGGGATTACCACGGATGCCAAGTGAAGCCAGAGGAGCATTCGATTGAGAGTGTGTCCAACATAACTAGGGAACAAAGTGAGGATGAAGATTAAGTTCAAAAATGAAGGGAGCGAAAGGGACAGGAAGTTAAATATCGTGGTTGGAGAAGAGATAGTGCCAAGCCTGACTTCTTGGAGGAAGAGCAGTTCTAGTTGAAGACAGAGTTTGAGCTGGGTTCTGTCTGTAGGAGACATCTGAATGTAGAGCTGATTTTTTTTCCAAGCCTGCTTCCTCTCCGGGGTTCCCGTTTCTGTTAATGGGATCATCGTCACTCAGATTAGAATACTTATAGATTTATTTGATCTTTATCAATTAATGATGTTAACAAAAGTTTATAGTTCTAAGGTTCAAGTCTTGGTTTTGCCACTTAAATCTTGATCAAGTGTTTCTCTAGATCTGAGTGTCCTCATCTGTAAAATGGCAGAAATCATGTTACTTTAGTGGGATAAGATATGTAAAGTACTTTGCACAGTGCTTAGAACACAGAAAAGATTTCACTAAGTGCTAGCAACTATTTATTATGATAATTATTATTCATTCTTATATCTGGTTCATTCCCTTGTCAGGGCTCTCTCTCTCTTTTTTTTTTTTGAGACAGAGTCTAGTTCTGTTGCCCAGGCTGGAGTGCATGGCCTCCTGGGTTCATGCCATTCTCTTGCCTTAGCCTCCCAAGTAGCTGGGACTACAGGCACCCACCACCATGCCCAGCTAATTTTTTGTATTTTTAGCAGAGACAGGGTTTCACTGTGTTAGCCAGGTTGGTCTTGATCTCCTGACTCATGATCCGCCCGCCTCGGCCTCCCAAAGTGCTGGGATTACAGGCGTGAGCCACTGCACCCGGCCAGTCAGGGCTCTGTTTCAGAGCCTCATGATCTGGAAGGTAAAATAGCTTCTTTCCTAACTGGTATCTCTGCCTCTAGGTTTTCACGTTTATTTTGTTCTTGACATTTCAGAGTTTTCCTAAAACTGAGATCTGATACACCCGTGCTCCCTTCGTCACAATCTTCGTTTAAAAATCTATTTTCTATTTTTTTTTTTATAGAGATGGGGTCTTACTGTGTTGCCCTGGCTAGACTCAAACTCCTGGGCTCAGGCAGTCCTCTAGTCTCAGCCTTTTGAGTAGCTGCGACCACAGGTGTGCACCACTGTGCCAAGCTTCCTCACAACCTTCGTAGGCTTCCAATTGCAGACTTTTCAAGTTATAAAAACTGTCAAGAGGTAATAGAGCCCAATGTAGAATAAAAGTTGGTGATAGAGGCTATAGCAATGCATTACTACTATGGTGACTCATTGTACATCTAAAGGACCGGAAGTAGCTTTAAAACTTTTAAAGACTATTTAAAATTTCACATAGAATTAGCCAGATTTTCCTTTTTTGATTTATTTTTCATCATCAACTTAGGCAAGTATGGTTCAACGTAGAATGAGGGAAAATTAGAAAGTTTTTTTTTGTTTTGTTTTAAATATGGCAAATTCTGTTTAAGAAAAGTATTCAGATCTTTCTAGGGTTTGCCGGCTAGGAAGGATTTCCTCAACATAAACAGAGTTGATTATAGTTGACAGTTATCTGGAGCAAGATTAGAATAAATAGAAATAACTAGGTATCAAAGAGGGTGTATGTCTTTGTTTTCCTAAGCTTTTCTCTCCAACAACAAATGACTAGAGTTGCCTTTCCTTCCTAGCTCAGGGAAGTTCAAAAGAGCAATACCTTCAGGCATCAGAATTGATAGACAGGTGTTACTGTGTTTACCTCTAACTCCCTGTTGCCTGCAAAGTCCAAATAATATCCTAGTGCATAAGGAGAGAATATAGCCAACCGGAAGAGTGTAGGGCTCTGGATTCAAGCTGACCTAGGTTCACATCTTAGCTTTGCCACTTAATAGCAGCTGTGTAATCTTGGGAAATATACATAACCTTCCCAAGTCTTAGAAGAGAGCATTAAACAAAGTGTAAGTGTAAAATAGTTTAGTTCGATTATAGCCATTTAGTAAATTGAGTAAGTGCAAGTGATTATTGTGTGGCAGGTATTCTGGATTGGGGATGGGAAGGGTGAGCATAATACCTTAACAAGGATTGCCTCTCTCCTACCCTAGAAAGTCCCTTCTTTAAGAAGTTGACAGCCTGGACAACATAGTAAGACCTTGTCACAGTAAAAAATTTAGCTAGGTATGGTGGCACTTGCCTGTTGTCCTACTCGGGAGGGCTGAGGCGGGATGATTGCTTGAGCCTAGGGGTTTGAGATTACGGTGAGCTGTGATTGCACTACTGCACCGCAGCCTGGGCAACAGAGCAAGACCCTGTCTCTTAAAAAAAAAAGTTTAATTAAGGCCCTTCCTGATCTATCTTTCCAGCCCCATCTTTAGCCCCCTCACTTCCTTGAACTTTAATCTCCATTGGTGTGCTGTCTCAGGGTTATGTCTTTAAATATAGCCTTCCCACTGCCTTCCCATTTGCCTTTGTTCTTTCCACCTGTCAGTGGGTTCTTCATTGTTTCTTTTTGACAGTAAATCACTGTCTTCTCTGTTAAGTAGGCATTTTATGCACATTTTTGTTATTGTGCATATTATAATTATTTATTTGAGTGTGTCTTCCCTGCAGGTGAGGGCTTCTGATCAGATCTTATTTATCATTTCTCCAGCAGCATTAAGCACATAGCAGGTACTCAGTAGATGTTTGCTGAATGAACAAATCTCACTTGTATACTAAGTCCACATCCAAAGTGCTAGGACTTAAGGAAATGTGAATGGCTGTTAAGTATTTGTACTTAATACATTTGCAGTTTGTTTTACTGGAGTTAACATTCCTCTTGAGTGTTTATCATATTCCAGACATTATGCTAAGACGTATGCTATATATGCTATTTCAGTCAACTCCCACAGCTCCCAGGTCCTCAAAGGAAGAAACTGCAGGGAGAATCAGAACTCAGAAACAGGTCTGCTTGACCCAAAAGTTCTACTTTCGGCTCTGCTAAACTGATGTGCCTGTTCAGTAACTCAATATTGGTTCACAGATTGTACATGACCCATAGTATGATGATAGTCCTGGAAGTCATTGGCTAATATGGTTCACCTTCATTTAAGAGATACAGAAGGTACTCAGTTATTTCTTAATGTTTTCATTTATAGTTCATCTGTAGGAAAACATGTCATTGAAGCTCTTGCATAAGGCAAAGAAGTATTTTGTAATTAATAAGCATAATTTTCAAATCTAGGATTTTTTTTTTTTTTTTTTTTTTTTTACCACCACTGTACCATGGAATCTCTCTAGTCATATGTCTGTCAAAACTGTCACAGCCAGGCTGGGCGTGGTGGCTCACACTTGTAATCCCAGCACTTTGGGAGGCCGAGGCGGGCGTATCACGAGGTCAGGAGATTGAGACCATGGTGAAACCCCGTCTCTACTAAAAATACAAAAAATCAGCCGGGCGTGGTGGCGGGCGCCTGTAGTCCCAGCTACTCGGAGAGGCTGAGGCAGGAGAATGGCGTGAACCCGGGAGGCGGAGCTTGCAGTGAGTCGAGATTGCGCCACTGCACTCCAGCCTGGGCGACAGAGCGAGACTCCGTCTCCAAAAAAAAAAAAAAAAAAAAAAAAAACTGTCACAGCCTATTCCCAAATTCATATAGCTCTCTTTTCAAAGGCTTTAATTCAGAGTCATATAGTTTCTGTTTTTGTGGAGACTCATGTAGTTTTTATAGGGGTGACACAAATGTACCATGTTTTAATTTTTCATATGTTTTGTTATAGCTGTTTATAATGATACGAATGAGAGGCATAAATGTTAGTTGAGTTATTCCAATGCTGAGTTTCCATGGATTTCTTAACCTAAGCATTATTGACATTTTAGGCCAAGTAATTCTTTGTTTTTGGAGTCTGTTTTGTGCATTGTAAGATGTTTAGCAGCATCCCAGGCCTCTACTCACTATATATCAGTAATCTCACACTTTGTGACAACCAAAAATGTCTCCAGACATTGCTGAGTATCTCCTGGAAGGCAAAATTACCTCCATTTGGGAACCACTGGCGTAAAGGTACTTAGAGCCAACTAAAGTAGAATTAAAAAATGGTTTTTTTAAAAATCTAGTTACCTTTAAAAAAAAACTTTATTTATATATACACATACCATATTATACAGCAACTTTAAGTGTATATTCAATGGCTTTTTGTATATTGATAGAGTTTTGCAGCTATCACCACAGTCTAGTTTTAGAACATTTATATGACCTCATAAAGAAACCCTTATTAGCAGTCATTCCTGGTTTCTCCTTTCTATCCTCCCCAGCCCTAAGCATATTTGGTTGTCTTTGTATGTTTAGGAATATACATCTTCCTTGCTTATTTTAAGTCAGATCATTATGTAAACCAAATCCTATTTTAGAGTGTGTTTATTGAAAGTTGTTTGCAATGTTAGGAGATGTTTTTTGAGAGGACCTTAGACATTTGCTTAGGCAGATTCCAAATTTAATCTGTAAAGGAAGTCAATCTAGGTAGGCTCAGTTAAGAATCATTTTAGTAGTATTCAGAACAGAAAAAATCCCACTGGCCCCCGTGGCAAGTTTTGTATCATAGAAATCAACAGCTTTTGTTTTTCCTGATCAGTTCTGTTAGAAAACCTTGTTCCCTAGGTTATATGCACAAAACATGATTAAGAAACACATGTACTTTGAACCTGCTGTATGACTATTATTAAATAGGTCATTTTCAGTTTATTGGTTGGTGAGTTTATTTATAGGTAGATAGATATTTATCTGCAAAAATAGTTTTGTTTTTCAAATTTGCGGATCTGTCTTACTTACAGAGTAATGTTACTTGCTATTTACTATAAGAAAAAGCCTTGCAAATCGTTTTTTCCAAAAGAAGAAATAAGGCACAGTTGGATTATCTTGTGTACACACACGCATCTGTTTTAAACTGTGTGTTCATTTCTGTCCCTATTCCTAAGCTAACAGCACCTTATTTTAATTACTGTAGCTAAGCTACATAACATATCTTTATTCTACTATTCTGCTTTTTCAGAGTTTTCTTAGCTGATTTTTCACATGTCAAATTAGCAGAGTTTCATGGAAAAGTTTTGAATTAAATTTGTGATTGCATTCACTTCATAGAATAATTTTGGAAGAATTGACACACTTAGTTTAATGATTCTTCCTATCCAAGAACATATATTGAGGTCTTGTTTTGTATGCATTATTAAATCTTCAAGATTTTGCATATTTCTAATTAGATTGATTTCTCAGATATTTGTGGTTATTGTTGCTATTATGAATGGAATTGTGTTTTTTTTCTTTTTCGATTGCTTGTGGCTGATATGGCTGGAAACTGTTGCTTTTTTATGTTGCTCTTGTATTTGGCCATCTTGCTGATGTCCAGATGTCATAATAATTTGTTGATTTTTCTATAGTTTTCTAAGTAATATAATTATATCTTTTGTAAATCATGACAGTTTCATTACTTCCTTTTAAGTCTTTATTTCTTATATAGATCTGTTATTTCTTGCCTTACTACATTGGCTTAGACCTTAAGGAAATGTACAGTATTAGAGGTGAGAGGAGTAATCACTTCTATTAGAAACTACAGTGAGATATCCAATTTTTTGTTTATTAAATGATTTTACTGAATTTCCCATGCTCCATGAGATGAAACAGCATTCTCCCATACTTCTGGTGGAAATGTAAATGAATGCAGCTCTTTATATATACTCCTGTAATTTTATAATCTAGATAGTCTTACAAATGTTTCATGTCCTTTGATTTAGTAATCTCACTTCTGGGACTATCCCTTGGAAATAATAAACAATATTTTAGTTCAAGTTGCTCATTACTTTATATCACTTATAATAAGTATTTGGAAATAAATATCAAACAGTACAGTAATGGCTTTGTAAATTATGGTATATGATGAAATATTGCACAACCATTATATTAAAATAATTTGTAATATTAATAACTTAGAAGTACTTATATTATTAAATAAGTAAAAGAGGATAATACAGAATTTTTATGTAGCAAAGTTGTATCAGCATCAAAATGCATTGAACAAAGATTAAAACAGAACTTAGATCATCACATCAAAATGATAGTAGTGGTAATCTATGGGTAATTACTTTCTGCATGATTTCATTTCCTCATTCATAGTTTTCTGTGGTGAGCATGCTTTGTTCTTAAAATCAGAAGAAAGAGAAACTTAAAGTATATGTGTTTGTAATACTAAACTATTTACTTTCATCAAAATAGGTAGAAAGGGAGAAATCTTAGCCTATTCCCTAAATGGCAAGTTTAGTTATAATTTTTTTTTTTTTGAGATGGAGTCTTGCTCTGTTGCCTAGGCTGGAGTGCAGTGGTGAGATCTCAGCTCACTGCAACCTCCACTTCCCAGGTTCAAGTGATTCTCCTGCCTCAGCCTCCCAAGTAGCTGGGACTACAGGTGCCCGCCACCACACCCAGCTAATTTTTTTGTATTTTTAGTAGAGACAAGATTTCACCATGTTGACCAGGCTAGGACTAGTTGGTCTCAAACTCCTGACCTTGTGATCCACCCACCTTGGCCTCCCCAAGTGCTGTGATTACAGTCATGAGCCACCACGCCAGGCCTATAATTTTTTAGAGTTAAAATTTTTATAATACTCTTTTCAAAAAAAAACCTTGCTGAATGTAGATAGCAAATGTCGTAGGATAAATCTGATACCTGAGAGAATAGGATATAGTTTCAGAACCGAGGTTGAGAGTTATGCTCTGGGATCTGCTTCTAAATGATCTGACTGCCATATCAGTGAGTCAGGGAGGAATTGTAGCAGATATCCACTTGATTTGGTTTCTTACTGTCTTGTCACCAATGTGCATGTGTATTGTAAAATAGCTGTCATCAGCCCTGTGATATACTGCTGGTCGAGTTTCATAAGAAAGCTTCTATGTTTGTATGGATTTTAGATTATCATTCACTTTATTTAAGAAGCATTAAGTACTTTCAGTGTGCCAGGAACCTTGGTAGCCAAAGGACAAATGACATAAAAACCACACAGATGGCCTCTTTCTTGAGCAGCTTTTGTTGGAAATAATTTATGACTAATATTATGATGGAATGAGATGGTATCTTACTAGTAAGACCAGAAATACTTAAATTCTAATTCAACCAGTTCTTGAGATCTCTTAGGGAGCTAGGTATACCAAAATTCAAGTTAGAATTTATTGGCTTAGGCATAGGCCCCTGCCTCACAATCCAGAGAACTAGGTTATTCTATATGGAATATGCCCTTTTCCTTTACTAGCTAAACCTGACTTTCCTTTCTTCCTGTTAGCTTAAATTCAAGTCGTCTCAAATTTTACTACTCTACGAAGGCAAAAGACTACTGGTACTAAAAGAAAATGAGCAAGAAACGCCCAACAAGCTAGATATTGTTGAATAGTTAGCAATTCTCATATCTTACTACCTACCAACAAACTGTCCCCCTCCATTACCTTGGCCCAGTTACTTTATTTGAAAAAAATTAAAAAAAAAAAAAAAGCAGAACAAAAAAAGGAAGAAGAAAGATGGCTTGGCTACTCCAAGCAGCCTTGGAATGTTTTACCTTTGGTAATGTGGAAGAAAAATAAAAGAACGGCCATCCTCAGTCTGTTTCACCATAATGTGTAGTTACAATACCAAGAAATTTTGAGTTATTAAAAAAATTATTTTACAAAGCAGTTTCATTGGTAAGAAGGATTAAAGACCAAAATCTGTTAAGATGAATAGGCTTTTGTCAGACCAAGGGAGATGGAGATTTGGGGTGGGAGAATGTGTTGGATTCCACCTATAATATTCAAATGCTCGGAGACACAGAACATTAGAGAAGATAGGAGTTCACCGTAGGTGATGGTGAGAGTGGGCATGGAGCAGGAATGCCAAGAGATGAAGTTATAAAACTAAGCAAGAGTTAGATCATGAAGAACTTTATGTACTATGCTAAGAAATACTGACCTTATTGTGAATGTATGGAGGGCCCATTGGCTTTTTGGGGAGCTAGGTCTGCAATATGAATATTAGAAGGGGCAAAACTGACATAATGGTGATAAGGGCTTGCACTACTGTACAAGCAATAGGTATGGTGAAAACGGAGACATTTGAGATATTTTGAAGAGGTAGACTCAACAGGGACTTATGATTAACATAGATAATGTATATGGTGGAAAGAGAATAGCTTTTTGAGTTGGCTAAGCCTGAGTTCAAATCCCAGCTCTGCCACTTTTCCATTTTAGGATCTTGGATGTTTTACATACCCCTCAGAACCTTAGTTTTCTCATCTTAATTGGGACAGTAAGCTGGGTGCCATGGCTTGTGCCTGTAGTCCCGGCTACTTGGGAGGCTGAGGCAGGAGGATCACTTGAGGTCAGGAGTTTGAGTCTAGCATGGGCAATATAGTGAGACATAATCTCTAAAAGAATTTTAAAAATTAACTAGGTGTGGTGGCATTCATCTGTAGTCCGAACTACTCAGGAGGCTGAGGCAGGAGGATTGCTTGAGTCCAAGAGTTAGAGGCTACAGCAAGCCATGAATGTGCCACTGTACTCTAGCCTGGGCAAGAGAGCAAGACTCCATTTCTTAAAAATAAAAAGTTGGGACAGTAATATTCAGCCCATAAGGATATGAGGAGTAAGTGAAACAATATATGGAAAACATCCAGTAAAGTGCCTTACGACATAGTAGATATAAAACAATAGTTGCTCTTGTTGTCAGGGATGAAGGAGATAGAGAGGAATCAAGAATGACTTCCAAATTTTCTGTTTGAATGGTGAAAAAGAACTATATTAGGAAAGTGGGCTAAGCTGTCTGGTTCTTAGATTGCTTGTGAGGAATCTGAGGTGGAAGTGTTCACTGGCAGTTGACAGTAAGAGTATGACACTTCTGAGTGGAAGGCACAGTTCTGTGAGATAATCAGCTTACACATAGCAGTAAAAGTTATGAAAGTAGATGAGGTCCCCCAAGAAGAGAGTTAGAATGAGAAGTCAGAACCCTGGAGAGTAGCCTAGGAAGAGTAGAGGGTGTTTTTTGTTTGATTGTTTGTTTTTGAGAGGGTCTTGCTCTGTCACCCAGGCTGAAATTGAAGTACAGTGGTGTGATCACGGCTCACTGAAGTCTTGATCCCCAGGGCTCAAGCGATCCTCTCACCTCAGCACCTCAGTCTCATGAGTAGCCGGGACTACAGGCACTGCCACCATGCCTGGCTAATTTTTTAATTTTTTTAAGAGATAGCATCTCACTGTGTTGCCTAGGTTAGTCTCAAACTCCTGGGCTCAAGCAGTCCTCCTGCCTTGGCCTCCCAAAGTGCAGGGATTACAGGTGTGAGCCACTGCACCTGGCTGATAAATCTTTTAAGAATGTGACATAAATTTAGATTTAAGTGCTGATTTTAAAAAATTGCTAAGGCCATGCGTGGTGGTGCATGCCTGTAATCTCAGCTGCTTGGGAGACCAAGGCAGGAGAATTGCTTGAGCCCAGGAGTTCAAGACTGTCTGAATAGCAGAGTGAGACCCCCATCTCTTAAAACAAACAAACAAACAAACAAACAAACAAAAAGGAGCTAACAGAGAAGAAGGGGTTTCTGAAATGTAGGAAGTTAGCTCACAGAGTCAAAATTGAATAAGGATGGAGTGGTGAGTGGTGTCAAATGCAGCAGAGCAGTCCTGTAATGGTCACTTGAGAAAATGCACAATAGATTTGGTCATTAGGAGGAAGACTGTGAACCAGGAGCTAAGTAAGTCCTTGTGGTAGAGTGCTTTGAATGCTAGACTTTGGTCAGTGGAGGAATGATTAAACGTTATTGAGCATGAAAGTGAGATGATCAGAACACTACTTTTTTATTTTTCTGGCAGCAGTGTGAAGGATGAGAAAGGAGGGAAAGCTCCATTTAGGTTGGTAGAGGCACAGATTTAACAAGGGCTTGGATCAAGATGATAATCTTGCTTGGAAACAGGTTAGCGTAAGAGCTATTATGCAGTAGTGTCTTCAAATTTGGTCATCACTGGATGTAATGAGTAAAGAAGTAGCCTAAAAGATGACGTTTTAAGGTTTTCAGTGTGGATAACAAGGAGAGTAGGAGTAGCATTTACTGAAACAGGGACATTAGCAGAAGCAAGACTGGAAGATGAAATCTTTTTTTATTTTTAAACTTCGATTTATTAAGCATATGTTATTGAGTGGCACTGTTATTGAGTTATTAGGCACTGCTATGATACTAGAGATACAGCAGTGAACATAATAGGCAAGATCCCTACTTTCATGGCACTTTACCTTCAGAAGTGAGGTGAAGACCAAATTATAAAAGGACAAAGTAATTTAAGACAAATAAGACAAAACAAAACTAGGTGATGGTACAGTGATATACTGAGGGGAACCACTTTTAGATGGGATGGTCAGGAATGGCATTTCTAAAGAGGAGAGAGATTTGAACTCAGACCAGAATATTACAAAGGAATCAACTATGCAAAGATCTGGATGCAAAGGCATCCCCACTTAGACTGGAAGAGTATATGCAAAGTCCCTAAGAAGGAAATGAGCTTGATTTGTTTGAGGGCCAGAAGAGAGGCCAGTATATCAGGTGCAGAGTGAGCAAAGGAGAGACTAACAGATGAACTCTGCGAAGTCAATAGAATTAAACTTAAGTGGGGCCTCAGAGATCTTGCTCTGGAGTTTGGTGGCTTACTGATGGCGGTGGAAATAAAGTAGTATGTTGAACTTAGCTGTCTGTGAAACATCTAGATGAAGTCAGTTAACGGACTTCAATATACAAACTCAAATATAATTTGCCTCTATTATTCATTGAAATAACTTTCCAAGTTGTTTAGGCATTGAACAAAGAAATGCCCACAATATGGAGGCTTGAGGAGTGTGTCAAGGACATGGTCAGGGGAGCAGAGGGATCAGGAATCTCTAGCAGTTCTTCCCCACCCCTCACCCCCAAACTTAGCTTTGACTTGAAACTCATGTAGCAGTTCTTTACCAAAATAAAGGTCATCTTAAATATTATTGCGACCTTTAAAGTAATGACTGTTATATAAATGTTATGAGAAAAGTAGTCAAAGAATCATGGCCAAAAATACCTGTGTCTTCAGGGGATGTAAAGGGTACTTACCAACTTAAAATACCTGCAGCTCCATAGGGACCATGCTGTAGATTTTGTATAGTGCTTGTTCAGACAGTACTCTCATTTCTAGAAATGCATTTTTTACAGTAAACAAAGTATGTGTATCACTGTGCTTCTTGGTACACAGGTAGTTTGAATAGATTGTGTAGCCAAGGTCATCCTTAAGGCATCTGGTTTTACTGAATACGTGGTCAAAAACACTGAAACAAAATGATTATACCTTTTGTTTATGTATTGCTTTATAATTTATATAGCCTTTACCCCTGGAAAATCAACTTGATCCTCAGAAACAGCTCTTTAAAGTAGATAGGGAGCAGAAATTTTATGGAAGTCAGTGTTACTATTTTAGAGTTGAGGAAACTGAGGATCTTTGAGTGCACAGTCATAAATTTACAACTCTCACTTCACTTGCATTGCTTTACTTACCACAGCATGCTAATTCAAAGGTGTACAAAAATGTAAACTTCAGTGGAGGGTTTGTATCCTTACTAAAACAGTGACAAAATATATTTTTTAATGTGTATCTTAGTTATGGGTGCTACCAGAAGGATTAACAGTGCTGTGGATATGCAGAGGAGAGTGAGATTGACTTTGGCTGGAAGAGTCAGAGGTTTAATTTTGTTTAGAAAATGTGTACTATTTTCTTACTTGGTACTTTTTATTGCCTATTCTTGGTTGCCGCATACATTTAAGGTACTACATGTGCAGCTTTGAAATAACCTCCCCTGCCTTTTTTGTATTTTTTTTTTTTTTTTTTGAGACAGAGTCTCACTCTTGTCGCCCAGGCTGGAGTGCACTGGCACAATTTCGGCTCACTGAAACCTCTGCCTCCTGGGTTCAAGCGATTCTCCTGCCTCAGCCTCCCAAGTAGCTGGGACTACAGGTGTGTGCCACCACACCCAGCTAATGTTTTGTATTTTCAGTAGAGATGGGGTTTCACCGTGTTAGCTAGGATGGTCTCCATCTCCTGACCTCGTGTTCCACCTGCTTCAGCCTCCGAAAGTGCTGGGATTACAGGCGTGAGCCACCACGCCCGGCCTGAAAGAAACCCTTTTATTTTGCATGCAGGACCAGCACGTTTGTTTCTGCTAGCATATTTTATTCTTTTTTTGAGACAGAGTCTCACTCTGTCGCCCAGGCTGCACAATCTCAGCTCACTGCAAGCTCCGCCTCCCAGATTCACACCATTCTCCTTCCTAAGCCTCCTGAGTAGCGAGTAGCTGGGACTACAGGCACCCGCCACCACGTCCGGCTAATTTTTTGTATTTTTAGTAGAGACCAGGTTTCACCGTGTGTTAGCCAGGATGGTCTCGATCTCCTGACCTTGTGATCTGCCATCTCAGCCTCCCAAAGTGACGTATTTTATTCTTGTATTGCCACTGAACTCAGCAGAGATGAATTGGTAACAGTAGCTACCATGTAATGAGCAATTCTGTGCCAGCGCTCTGGTAGAGGATTTGTAAATTAACTTACTTAATACTTACATCAACTTTCTGAGGTAGAAACATTCTTTCATGAATTGGTATTTTCTTTTGAGTCCATTCACATACTTGTTATTCCTACACCTGATGGAGAGAATGTAGAACTGTGTGAAAGAAAAGATAATTATAAGGCATTGTAGGCCGGGCACGGTGGCTCACACCTGTAATTCCAGCACTTTCGGAGGCTGAAGCAGGTGAATCACCTGAGGTCAGGAGTTCGAGACCAGCCTGGCAAACATGGCAAAATCCTGTCTCTACTAAAAATACAAAAAAAATTAGCTGGGCATGGTGGCACGTGCCTGCCATCCCAGCTACTAGGGAGGCTGAAGCAGGAGAATTGCTTGAACACAGGAGGTGGAGGTTGCAGTGAGCCAAGATCGCGCTACTGCACTCCAGCCTGGGTGACAGAGCAAGACTCCGTCTCAAAAAAAAAAAAAAAAGCATTGTATTTCAGGATAATGTTAAGCCATGCAAATAGATTTTTTTGTTGTTGTTTTGTTGTGCATTATTTATTATATTTTTCCCAAAGTGAAGAAGCCAAGCTGGTATATATACTAATCTGAGCGATGAAGTCTAAGCTATATAACATGAGTGAATAAAGTAATAATATCTTAAATGTCTTTTTATGATTACAGTGACAGTATGTAGTAATCTTGGGTGGTTTTGCATTTTAAAAACCACTTTATACACTAAAAAAAGTCGAATCAATAAAGAGATGTTTATTTAAACTATTTAGGAATGCAAGGTGTCCATAAAACTTAATCCTTTGTTTAGTGACTTTTCACTCTTGTATTTTCTTGTTGTGATATGTTGCTTACTGTGGAAATGGTAATAAAGCTTTGTGTTTATAAAACATCTTTTAGGATGTCAAAATGCTTTTAGACTATCTTATGTATCCTCATAGTATTTTAGTGAGTAGGTAAGTGGCAAGTATTATCTTCATTTTACAGATGGAGAGAGAAATTAAGCCACAAAGTGGGTTAAATGATTTATGTATATAGTTCCGTCATCTAGATACGTAGGCAACCTGAGCCACTAAAGTAAGAATACTGTATTTTAGAAGGATTGACATAGTATATATAAGCCATTAACCCCTTAGTTTTTGTACTTTACACAGATTGTTAGAAAAAATTTATTATGCACATGGAATTTTTTTTTAATCCTTTCTTTAGGTGTAGAAAGCATTACAATACTTCTTTTTTTTTCTTCCTTTTTAGGTCAGCAGCAAGGACAAGATGGAGTAAAAGTCCAGCAAGCTACTATAGCTCCTGTAACTGTAGCAGTTGGAGGAATTGCTAATGCCACGATAGGTGCTGTTAGTCCTGACCAACTCACACAAGTGCATTTGCAGCAAGGCCAGCAAACTTCTGATCAAGAGGTACAACCTGGCAAGAGGCTTCGAAGAGTTGCCTGTTCCTGTCCTAATTGTAGGGAAGGAGAAGGAAGGTAAATGCCCTATTTTTCAACTGTATCTATTCGGAAGGCATAAAACAGGAGTTAAAACCAAGTAACTGGCTGGGGAATGATGGTCACTAGAACCTCATTACCTTTGTAGCCTAGAAGTTGATATATAATATTAGAAAGGGAATTAGTTGGGCTATTTTAGGAATGAAATTTGAGTGGTCCTCCGCCTTGTTCCTTACACTTTTAAAAAATATGTTTTTTCTTTCTTCCCACCCCCACAAGATGAAGTGTCACTCTGCCGCCTAGGCTGGAGTGCAGTGGTGCGATCTCAGCTCACGGCAACCTCTGCCTCCCGGGTTCAAGCGATTCTCCTGCCTCAGCCTTCCTAGTAGCTGGGATTAATTATAGGTGCCCGCCACCACACCCGGCTAATTTTTGTATTTTTAGTAGAGAGTGTTTCACCAAGTGGGCCAGGTTGGTCTGGCCCAGAGATAGAGTTTCACCATGTGGGCCACCTGACCTCAGGTGATCCGCCCACCTCAGCCCCCCAAGTGCTGGGATTACAGGTGTGAGCCACCACGCCCAGCCTATTTTTTTTGTTTTTCATAAAATTTTTACATAACTTTATTGATATAAAACTCATGCACCATACAGTTCACCCATTTAAAGTGTACAATTCAGTGGTTTTTAATATATTCAGAGCTGTGTAGACATGACTACAATCAATTTTAGAGTGTTTTCATCCTCAGAATAAATTCTGTATCTTTTTTAAGCATCACCTGCTTATCCCAACCCTTCCATCCTAGACAACTAATTTCTGTCTTTATAGATTTGCCTATTCTGGACAATTCATATAAATGAAATCATGTTCTTTTGTGACTGGTTTCTTTTAGCATAATGTTTTCAAGGTTCAGTCATGTTACAGTATGATCAATACTTCATTCCTTTTTAGGGACAAATAATATTCCACTGTATGGATATACAATATTTTTGTTTATCCTGTCAATTGAAGGGCATTTGGTTTTATCCACCCACTGGCTGTTATGAATAATACTGCAGTAAACATTTGTGTAGAAGTGTTTGTGTGGACATATGTTTTCATTTCTCTTGTATCTATATGAAATTACATAGAAATTGAATCTCTGGGTCATATTGTAACTCTGTGTTTAACCATTTGAAGAACTTACCGACTGTTTTCCAAAGTGGCTGTACCATTTAACATTTCCATCAATAGGGTATGAAGGTTCCAGTCTCTCTAGATCATTGCCAGTACTTGTCATTATCTGACTTTATGATTAAAGCTATCCTAGTGGGTTTGAAGTGATATCTCACTGTGGTTTTGTTTTTACTGATTACTAATGATATTGAGCATCTTTTCTTCTTCTTGTTGGCCATGTTTGTGTCTTTGGAGAAATACTTATTTGGATCTTTTGCCCATTTTAAATTATATTATTTTTCATTATGGAATTGTCTCTTTATATATTCTAGATACAAATTCCTGGCCAGGCGCGGTGGCTCACGCTTGTAATCCCAGCACTTTGGGAGGCCAAGGCGGGCAGATCACGAGGTCAGGAGATCGAGACCATGGTGAAACCCCGTCTCTACTAAAAATACAAAAAATTAGCCGGGCGTGGTGGTGGGTGCCTGTGGTCCCAGCTACTCGGAGAGGCTGAGGCAGGAGAATGGCGTGAACCTGGGAGGCGGAGCTTGCAGTGAGCCGAGATCGTGCCGCTGCACTCCAGCCTGGGCGACAGAGCAAGACTCTGTCTCAAAAAAAAAAAAAAAAAAAAAAAAAAAAAAATTCCTTATCAGATACACGATTTGAAAATATTTTCTCCTGGCTGGGCATGGTGGCTCACACCTATAATCCCAGCACTTTGGGAGGCCAAGGCAAGTGGATCACCTGAGGTCAGGAGTTTGAGACCAGCCTGACCAGCATGGAGAAACCCTGTCTCTACTAAAAATACAAAATTAGCCAAGCATGGTGGTGCATGCCTGTAATCCCAGCAACTCGGGAGGCTGAGGGAGAAGAATTGCTTGAACCCAGGAGGTGGAGGTTGCAGTGAGCCGAGATCGTGCCACTGCACTCCAGCCTGGGTGAAAGAGTGAAACTCCATCTCAAAAAAAAAAAAAGAAAAAAGAAAAATATTGTCTCCCATTGTGTGAATTGTCTGTATACTTTATTGATAGTGCCTTTGCACCAAAGTTTTAATTTTGAAGTCTAGAGTTTTCTATTTTCCTTTATTGCTTCTGCTTTTGGTATTGTATCTAAGAACTCATTGCCAAATCCGAAGTCATTAAGATTCCTATTTTTTTTAAGATAATTTTATAGTTTTTACTCTTACATTTAGGTCTTTGATTAATTTGGGGTTAATTTTTATATATGGTGTTAGGTAAGGGTTCATCAAGCACCAGTTGTTGAAAAGATTATCCTTTCTCCATTGAATGTTCTGGGCACCCATGTCAAAAATTAGTTGACCATAGAACATGGATTTATTTCTGGACTTTCAATTCTATTCCATTGATCTATATGTCTGTTTTTATGTCAGTACCACATTGTCTTGAGTACTTTGGATTTGTAATAACTTTTGAAATCGAGAAATGTGAGTCCTGCAGCTTTGTTATTCTTCAAAACTGTACTGACTCTTTAGGGACACTTGCAATTCCACGTGAATTTTAGAATCAGTTTGTCAGTTTCTATAAAGAAACCAGATGGTATTCTGATGGAAATTGCACTGAATCTGTAGATCACTTTGGGGATAGTTGCCAACTAAACAATATTACATCTTTTGGTCCATGCACATGGGAAGTATTTCTGGTTATTTAATCTTTAACTTCTTTCATCAATGTTTTATAGTTTTCAGAGTATACATTTTGTACTTTTGTTAAATTCCAGTTTTATTTCTGATGCTATTATAAGTTGAACTGTTTTCTTGATTGTTCATTACAAGTATGTAGAAATACATTTTTTAATGTATTAATCTTTTATCCTGCAACTTTTGCTGAACTTTTTCATTAGTTATCACAGTTTTTTTGTTTGTTTGTTTGTTTTTTTAGTGGAGTCTTTAGGATTTCTGTGTATAAGGTCATGGAATCTCTGAACAGAGATAGTTTTTACTTTTTCCTTTCTACTCTGCAGGAATTCTGTTTCTTTTTCTTACTTAGTTTCTCTGTCTGGAACCTCTGGTACAATGTTGACAGTGTGCTTGTATTTTGTTGAGAATTTTTGCATCCATATTCGTAAGAGATATGTCTGTGGTTTTCTTTTTGTAATGTTTTTATCTGATTTGGTAATGATAATACTGGCCTCATAGAATGAATTGGAAAGTATTCCCTCCAAACTGGTATTAATCCTTTAAATGTTTTGTGGAATTTACCAGTGAAGCTGTCTGTTCTTGGGCTTTTCTTATGAGTAGTTTTAATTACTAATTCAGTCTGGTTGCTTGTTGTAGGTGTATTCTGATTGATTATTTGTTCTTGAGTCAGTTTTAGTATTTTGGTCCATATTTTTCTAGGAATTTGTCCGTCTCCTCTGAGTTACCCAAGTAATTGCCATAGAATTGTTCATGGTATTCCTTTGTAATCCTTTTTGTTTCTATAAGGTTGGTAGTGATATCTCCTCTTTGATTTCTGATTCAAATAATTTGAGTCTTACTTTCTTGGTCAGTCTAGCTAAAGGTTTGTTAGTTTTGTTTACTTTTCCCAAGAATCTCAATGTTTGACATTTATTCTGACCCTAAGAAGGTTCTTCACAGCCTCGGCTCACTTCTTTCTGGCAAACTAGCCAAGCTGTAGTTAAGCCTTTATTTCCAGTGAATGTTAGTCTTCTCCCAATTAACTGCCTTTTGAAACAATCTCTACTTTTTTTGAGGGTACCCTTAGGCTTGAACTTCTTCACGTTGTCTTGCAAATGAAGTCAATTCCTTTGGGAAGAGATTTGGAGCTCTTTGTTTTATGGTGTGTTTCTGAGTTATGGCTCTTGAGCTGGGGATTGAGACAGTGGCTTTCTTTCTGAGTGACAACCCTGCTTTAAGAGCTGAGTGCCTGGTTGCAGCGGCAGCAGTAGCCTCAGGTCTTCTCAACTGGCCTCTCCCAGCTTAGAACTTTGACTTTATGAACTATGAATGGGCCAGGTCAAGGGCACCCTGGACCCCAGTATTTTCATCATGCCACATCCAAGGTAGAGCTTATGTCCCACGGCTAAGGACTGGGTTCTGCTACACTTGCCTGGAATTTAGCAACAGGCAACCAAGGGTAAGATAAGAAATGCAGACATCTTGCCCCTCCTGGGGCCATAGCCCTCTGACCAGGAGGTGGGAAGAGTAGGAATCATATTCTTGGCTGCACCAGTCTCTAATGTTCCTGTGTGGAGATGGGAGGAAGTAGGGAAGGAGAAAGTCTTGTTTCAAATACCACAGACTCTTACTGTTCTTACCAATTTCTGTGAGATTTTCTTGAATAAATGTTTCTTTATTTGCTGTTATTTGCTTTTAGGACCATTTCCAGAGACTTTAAATGGTATTTTTTGCTTTTTTTATAATTTTCACTGGGAAACAGATCCATGGAACTCTTCACACTGTCCTGCTAGAAACGAAACTCTGCATCTTACACTTTTAACTGGATTTAGCCATCCTTTTGAAATTGTAGAGAAGTTTCAAGTGTTTTGAAAGGCTTGGAGAAATTTTTTTCCCAAGGGAAGAGCCCACTATGACCAGGAACATGAGTCCATAATAAAGCATAAACTCCTTGAGATTAACACATTTTCATAGCAATTTGGTACACAGACCTGTTTTATTTTTTCAATTGAAAATTTTCTGATTTTAACTACAGTTATGGCATCATGATCAAACCTATTCAGAGAAGCATCATTTAATTACCTTTATTCTTTTTAATTTTTCTGTAATTGTAAGCCTACTATTTGGCAGTGTAATTAATGTTCGGTTTTTGTTTTTGCTAGAGGCAGTAATGAACCAGGAAAAAAGAAGCAGCATATCTGTCATATTGAAGGATGTGGTAAAGTTTATGGCAAAACATCTCATTTACGAGCACATCTTCGCTGGCATACTGGAGAAAGACCTTTTATATGCAACTGGATGTTTTGTGGCAAAAGATTCACAAGGAGTGATGAGCTCCAGAGACATAGAAGAACCCATACAGGTTAGTTGGTTTATTTTAGGACTTGTACTTTTTACTTATTTCTTCAGTTTTTACATGAAAATTTTAGTGATAGTTTAGCTATCAAATTGGAAATATGCAAATGAAGGCATTTACTTTAGCAATTATATGGAAGATGTTTAAGATGAACATTTTTAACCTCATTTCTGAGATACATTTTATTCTACTTTTTGTAAACTTTATCAGCATATTTATGAGATCGTGGAATTTATTCCATTTGTTTATATTGTATTCTTAGCATGTTGAAATCATACATTATTTTTCATAAGTGTTTAAATAGGTGAAAAGAGAGTTGAATTATGATCTTAATGGGGACTTTTATTAGTGTGTTTTAGTTTAGTTTTTTTTTTTTTTTTTAACAAATCCAGAAAATTCACCAAAGTATCAAGAATAATAAACATCTAACAACCCTCACTTAGAATGGGCAGTTGTTAATACTATATTTTCTGCTTTTTTTTTTAAATACAGCAAAGCAATTATAAAGTGAACATCATCTTTACCATTTCACCTTTCAAAGACTACAGCTACTATAAATCTAATGTGTCTAAGTTTTACGTACACTTTTAATACTCTTACGTATATGATTAATGGATCTACATAAAAAATGTTTTGTGTATATTATGAAATGTTACAATGTTGCAGAATTATAAATTTCACTTGTTTTGAGATCTGTGTTTGTACATATATGTATATTTGCATATATGAATTTCCTTGAACAGCTATATAATATTTTATCACGTGAGTCTACCATACTATATTAATTCAGTCCCATACTGTTTGAGGTTATTGCTAGGGTTTGTGTGTGTGTGTGTGCTATCACAAACTTAGTTGATGAGAACATGTGTGAGAAGTGGAATTATTGGATCATAGAGAATGTGTATGTTTGGTTTTGCTAGGTAATGGCTAAAGAGTCTCTACAGTGGCTATTTAACTAGCAATGATTGATAGTTTCCACTTTGTGCTCACCAGTACCCAGTAGTATCAAGCCTTGAAAGTTTTTTTCAATCTAAAATAGTTTCTCATTTTAAAATGAGATTAAATTTTCATGGTTTTTCATGGTTATCCATGAGATTAAGCATCTTTCATATGTATATTAGTCATTTATGGCTTTGTTTTTTAATTCTGGTTCTCATTTTTTCTTTCAGAAGTTTTCCTTATTTATATGATTTATATGTTACACTTTTCCCTTTCAATAAAGGACTATTGCTAGTCTTTTATCTTTGTCATACCTTTTGTCATATGGAAGTCTTACATTTTTATTTAGTCAAATATAAATCTTTTCTTTTGTCTTTTGCTTTTTGTTTATAAATTTTTCTTCTGTCCCAAGGTCATCAAGTCTTAAAAAACAATTTCTTCTAATAGCTCTAAAGTTTTGTTTTTGTAAGTTTGATCTTTTACCAGCTCAAGATTCTTTTTGTTAATGGAATGAAATGAGGATGTAATTTTATTTTTCTTCTATATGGAAAGCCATTTCTTAAACAGCCCATTCTGACTCTATTGATTGTCCTCTTTTATGTAATGTCTCCTTTAAGTGTGGTTCAATTTCTGGTTTCTCTGTTTTGAAGTTTTTATCTATTTGCCAGTTCCTACACCAATGCTCTTAACTGTATTAATGACTGTGGTTTTATATTAAGTCTTGACTTCTGGTTGGGCAATTTTCCTTCTTTCTTTATTTTTTTTTCTGTTTTTGCCAAGAACACCTACCTTTTCAGAATATTTAGAATTTGGGACTCAGTATTACATTATTGAATAAATGAATTTCAATAAATTATTGAATTATACTTTATACTTTAAACCTGTACCAGGATACATGTGGGACAAAGGGAGAAATAAAACTGACATTTCTAAATCAGCTGCTATATTATAGTCAGATATTTTGAATATATTACTTCATTTGATTCTAACAACAGCAACACTGGCATAGAAATTAGCTCCATTTTAAGATTAGAAAGTAGTATCAGGAAAGAAAAAATTATGAAATCTATTAAAAAGGTAAATATAAAGTTATTTAATTTGATATACACATAAAGTAGTAATACAAATGAGTACAGATTGAGTACCCCTTATCTGAAATGCTTGGGACTAGAAATGTTCTAGATTTCGGATTTTTTCAGATTTTGCATGTGTACAATGCTATACTTTGGGGATTCATTTTTGTTTCACATATACCTTATACATATAGACTGAAGGTAACCTTATACAATATTTTTAATAATTTTATGTGTGAAACAAAGTTTGTGTTAAGTACTTATGTGTGGAATTTTCTACTTGTGGGATCATGTCAACACTCAAAAAGTTTCAGATTTCGGAGCAATTTGGATTTTAGATTTTTGTATTAGGGATGCTCACCCTGTGTTAGTATAGCGTTGCAATCCCTGAAAAAGTTAGCATTATAGTAAAGTTATGAATTTTAATTTTAAAAAAGATAATTTGAAATCTTTCTGTATAGTATACACACCATTGACGTTGGCAAATACGATTGATTAAAAGTTAATCCCATACCAATTGTTGATATCTGTTTTAGAAAAATACTCTGCTATTTAGGTCTGTATGAAAGGATGCAGTGTTTCCATCCTGGATTAGCAGTGGGATAAGTTAAGGAAGCCAAGAAAATTTGCTACTTTGTTTTATTTGGAGCCTCACATTATGATTGCTTCATTTTGTCTGAGAAATGATGAGGAGTTGGTAAAGTCCCTCTCTCTTACACATCCACACACTTGCAGATACACAAATTTATTCAAGAATTTATATATACATATACTTCAAAACCAAATATTATAATTTGGGGCATATCTTTAAAAAAAAGTTCACACCATTATTATCTACTGGATTGACAATTCATAATCGAATATACTTTAAGCTTACTTTCAGTGGTTCAAACATCTTAAATATATCATACATAAAATTGTTTAATTAAAACAGGTTGACACTAAAAAATATTAAGTATAATATCACCATACTTAAAATTCTTACTTTTAAAGATTTAACAGAGTAACTCCTGTTTGTTAAATTTGTCTAAAAGAATATGAAAAAATACATTTTGAAATAAGTATTGATTAAGCATTTAATATGTTAAGTTGAAAGCCTTAACCATTCATAGCAACAACTATGCTTTATTTGATGTCTAACCACTACAATAAATAGAAGCTTGTTGACTTGGCTATGAATGAATGGAGTTACTTGTATTCACTGCTGAAAATAGTGATCTGTTTGCTTTTTAAAAAAATTTGTAAAGGTTTTCAAAACAATACATGCATATGGTATTTAAAAATGAAATCACAGAAAAGTTTAATGTAATAAGGAGGCTCTTTGCCCCACCCCTGTCCTGCTTTCCAGAGAAAATCATAGCTAACTATTTTAACTATTTTTGCATTTTTGTTCTTTCCAGGATGGCTGTCATGTATCTAAATCATATACTTACACACTGTTATTTATTGATCTATCAATATTTTATACTATCTATTGAGTTCTTGCATTTAGAATTAAGGATTTACTTCACTTTGCACCATCTGAAGACATTAAGATTCTTTTGAAAAACTGTATGCAGGCCAGACATTCTCTGTTAACTCACCACTCTATTTCCAATAAAGTTAGACAATGCTTTTTTTTTTCTTGTATTGTTTGACTTTACCTGAAATAATCTTTAGTTATTTCAAGTTTTTAAGAACAATGTGAATTCCATTCACGGTTTCCTTTTTTCTGGAGCCTTCCATCTTTCTAATGAACATGAACAGTTTCTTCTGTAGACCTGTTCCAGGGGTATTATCTTGAGATTTTTCTTCCCTTCTCTGTTCGTTTAGATCTCGTATTGGTTCTCAAGATCTCATGTTTTCATTTTTCTTGGTCTACTCTCTTCGTTGCTGGAAAACGTGCTGAAATGCTTCCTAACAAAAAGTATGGGGAAGTAAATTTGTCTAAAGAATTCTTTATTTTCTCTTTCTACTTAATTTGGTTGTTTGGATAATACAGTATTCTAGATTGAAAATTATATTTTCTTAAAACATTGTCACGGCTCTATTGTTTTCTTTCATCTGTTTTATCAACAAGGGGTTTGTTATTTTTTCTTGTTTTTTTTTTTTTTTCTGTAGGTGACCTGATTTCTCCCCTGCAACTTTATTTTTATTTTGAAATAATTTTACACTTAGAGAAGAGTTGCAAAGCTAGCATAGAGTTCTGATATCATTCACCAAGCTTCCCTTAATGTAAACTTCTTGTATAACCACAGTACCTTATGAGAATTAAGAAATTAACATTGTTGCAATACTATTAGTTACACTTTCCACCAATATACCTTTTCTTTTCCAGGATTCAGTCGGGAATAACACACTGCATTTATTTGTCATGTTTCCTTAGTCTCCTGCAATCTGTGACTTTTCCTAGTCCTTTCCTTGTCTTTTATCACCTGAACACATTTGAAAGTAGGTTTGGTATTTTTAGAATGTCTCTCAATTTGGGTTTGTCTAATGTTTTCTAATGATTAGACTAAGGTTGTGAATTGTCATGAGAAGAATAGCACATTAGTGTCTTTTTCATATCATATAAGAGGAAGTATGTAATGCGATTATCTCATTATTGGTGATGTTAACCCTGATGCATTGGTTAATGTAGGGTGTGCCACATTTCTTCACTGTAAAGTTACAGTTTCTCTCTTTCCATATTGTTTGTTAGAAGCAAGTCACTAAGTTCAGTCCACATTCACAGGGAAGAGAATTAAGCTTCACCTCCTGAAGGGAGAAGTATCGAAGAATTTGTGGACATATGTTAAAACCACCACAATAATTACTATTTTAGAGGAGTTTGGGGGGCTTTTTTACAAATAAAATACTAAAGCTTCACTTTTAGCATTCCTCAGTGGATCTTGCCTGCAGCAGTTACTACTGTGATGTTTGAAAGGTCATTTTCAACTTTCCTTGTTCTTTGTACCACTTATACTTTCTTTTCCAATTATTTATGCAATCATTTATTTACATTGGTATGGTATCATGAGTATTTCTTTTGTTCTTTGGGTTACAATTCAATACTATCATTTTCTTGCTCAAATTGTTTCACCTTTGGCCATTGGAAGGTCTGTCCCATTAGTTCCTGTGTCTTCTTGAAGTGCCCCTGTTTTGTTTTTAACTCTAAGGGCACCTTTTAATCTGTGGTGTTCTGCTAATTTCATAATGCTGTATCTAAGAATAGATTTTTATTTGTTGTGCTAATGAGTTGTACTCTGGGTCACCTCTCCCTCTCTTTCTCTCTTTCTCTGTTTCTGTGTCTCTCTGGGCTCTTAGTAGACATATTTTGGAATCTTTAGATTGATTTTTTTTTTTTTTTTGGTCATACATCTTTTCTCTTACATCTTTTGTCTCTTTACCATTTTATTTTCCATGAAATTTTTTAACTTTCAGATATTTCTATTGAATTGCATTTTAATTTCCAATAGTGCATTCCATCATTGTTGGTGGGTTTTGTGTTGTTTTGTTTTACTGCATTTTCTCATTGTATGGATGCAGGTGCTTGCTGAAATTATCTGAGTTTTTTAATCTAGAATTTTATGTTTTCTCCAGGATGATTTTTCTGTCTGTATCTTGCTTTTTCCAGTGTTGTAGGCATTCCTGAATTGTCCAGTAATTCTTGGTTTTTGTTCAAGTTGATGATGATGGTGGTGGTGGTGGTGGTGGTCGTGGTCATGGTGGTGATTTGATGAAATCTTAAGTGAAAGATTTTGAAAACTTTATGAGCTAGTGGCATTTTGTTTTGGTTTTTTTGAGACAGGGTCTCTCTCTGTCACCCAGGCTGGAGTTCACTGGCACGATCACAGCTCACTGCAACCTCCTCCACCTCCCAGGTGATCCCCACGCTAATGATCTGCCTGCCTCGGCCTCCCAAAGTGCTGGGATTACAAGCGTGAGCCACCGCGCCCGGTCCCAGGCTGGTCTTAAACTCCTATCCTCAAGTGATCCCCCCACCTCAGCCTCTCAAAGTGCTGAGATTATAGGTGTGAGCCACAGTGCCCATCCCCAGAATTTTCTTATATAAATGTTTTAATTAGTATGTGAAACAGTCAAAACTGTTGTGCTTTGTGTCCACTGTTGGCCAGAATGGACCAAGTTATCTACAACTTGTCTGTTCCATTGACTACACTAAAAACTCTGGGCAAGTTTACTTATTTGTTTTCTTAAGTATCTAAATGAGGACAATGAAAAGCAAACTATAGCAGGCAATTGAGAAATGAAGTCAAAACTTGAACTTGAATAACAGTGTATCATATGTGTTCATTTCATAGAGATCTCTTTCCTTCCTTTGTCTCCCAGGTTTAACCCTGCGGGCACTGCATAGCAGGTGCAGGTAGCAAACAATCTAAGAGAAACCTCTAGTGTCTAACCAGAAAAGCAAGAAAAGGGGCCTTTTGCTCCAAAACCAGTTCCATTTGCAGATTACACTGAAATAGTAGCAGCACAAGCACCAAAAAAAACTCTAGAAAATACCCATATCTCTGGCTAGGGGAACTAGAAAATAGAGTCTGTTTTCCAACAAATCTGAGGTAAATCAACATGATTTTTCTGTCTTGCCACTTCTACTCTGAAGGTGGTCCCAGTCGTGGTGTAAGTGCAGAACATTATGGGAGCCCCCAGTAACTTGGCTTTTCTACCCGGAGGAACTAGAAGGTGAGACAACTGGAGGTTGGAAAGGCGTAGGGGAAATTTTGAGAGCGATATAAAAGATGCTTCCTAATTCTGTGTGTAGATCAAAAGAAGTCCTGGGTTCAACCTTGCGCTGGGCTCAACCTTGAGCACTGCATGCACAGCACAGACACAAAGAACCACAGCAAAGGCCTCAAGAACTAAACATCTTAAAAACCACCATCCAATTCCCAGCATGTGCTGAGCAGAGACAAAAAGCATAACAAAGCCTTTGAAAAGTGAATTAATGTTGGAACTGCTGCTCAAAGAGGGCAAGATGGAACTTTTAGTCTGAACCTAAACAGTTTGAGTGCCTGCTAAAACAAAAACATTCCCCAGAGAATTTTTAACAGGACCTAAAATCTCTACAATGTAATGTCCAAAATGTCCAGGATACAATCCAAAATTACTCAACATACTATGAGCCACGTAAAGCTGACTTTTTATTGAGAGAGAAGATAACAGATGTCAAGATGATGTAGATTTCGGAATTATCAGATAAGACCTTTAAAGCAGCTCTTATAATCATGATCCGTGGACTAAAGATAAGCGTGACTGAAATGAATGGAAAGGCAGAAGTTTTTAGCAGAGAAATCTGCTATAAATACTATAAAAAAGAACTAAATAGAAATTTTAGAACTAGAAAAATACAATATTAAAAGTAAGTTTATTGGATGCTCAGTAGCTAAGTGGAGATAATAGAGGAAAGAGTCAGTGAGATTGAAGATAGACCACTGGAAATTATAAAATCTGAAGAATTGAAAGGAAGAAGATTGGGGAGTCAGAAAAAAACTGGATTGCAGGGATCTGTGGGACAATAATAAAAGGTCTTAAATTTGTGTCATTGGGCTCCCAGAAAGAAAGGAAAAATACTGCTGTAAGACAAAATTTGAAGAAATAATGGCTGGGACTTCCCATGTTAGGTATAAATTGTATAGACTCAAGAAGTTCATTGAATCCCAAACAGAAACTGAAAGAAAACTATATCATATTGTAATCAATCTGCTGTAAATCAAAGATAAAAAATCTTGAAAGAAGCCAGAAGAGAAGGACACATTATATACAGGGGAACAAAAACTTCAAATTATGACAGATTTCTTCTTAGAAACTATGGAGGACAGAGAAAGAAAAGAACTATCAACTATCAACTCACCATTTTATGTCCAAGGAAAGTATCCTCAGAACAGTATAGTAACAAGAGCAAAGTAAAGATACTTTCAAAGGAAAACTAAGAGAATTTGCTGCTATCAGATCTGCCCCAATAGAAATGCCAAGGAAGTTCTTCAAGGTAAAAATAAATTATACCAGCGAGAAATTTGAAATTGAATAATGAAGGAAGGGCAAAAAAATAAAAATAAATAGTCTTTTCTGTTTTCTCAGCCACTTGCCAAAAGAAATGCTAAATACCTGGGTAAATACAGCAGACTGTTTTTCCTCTGCTGAAAATCTTTAACATATGTCTATTTACAGTTAAAAAAAAATTTAACATTGTCTGGTAGATTGTCATTGTATGTTGATATAATACATATGGCCAATATAACAGAAAGGGAGGGTAAGGAAGCCAATAGTTAAAAAGCAGCTTTGTTTTACTCTGAAAATATAGAAGTTGTAATGTATATTTTGAAAAGTTAGATATATATTATATACCAACCACTACAGAGAGGGTGGGGAGGAGATACTCACCTAAATGTCTCCTATATATAGGACTGATAAGGTATTATAGACTTTAATAATTTTGTAAATTAAATGAGAATACTAAACAACATTCAGATATAGGTTGATAATCTCTAATTCACAACGCTCCAAAATCTGAAACTTTTTCCGCACCAGCATGACACTCAAAAGAAATAGTCATTGGAGTGTGTTGCTTTTTAGTTTAGGATGCTCAGTATGTATTCTGCAAATATTCAAAAATCTGAAAAAAAAATCCAAAATCTGAAACACTTATAGGCCCGAGCATTTCAGATAAGGGGTACTTGACTGTCATCTGAAAAAAATGGAGAAAAGGGAAAACAGAAGCATGAAAAACAGACAATTTAAAGACAGATGATAAAATGATAGACTTAAAATCTAATCAAATCAATCATTACACTAAATGCAAGTGGTATAAATTACACTAATCCAAAGGGAGATACTGTCAAAATGACAGTATTTCAAAAATGACATTTTTTAAAAAGGATCCAACTGTATACTCTGGATAAAGAGAGTGTCTGAATAACACTCCACTTTAAAGAATATCCCAGCAGAATGTTTTATTCAAGAGCACATGGAACATTCACAGAGGTAGACCGTATTCTGGACCATGAAACACTCCTTAACAAATTTAAAAGAATAAGAATCAGACTGGCATAGTGGCTCATGCCTGTAATCCCATCACTTTGGGAGGCCAAGGCAGGTGGATCACCTGAGATCAGGAGTTTGAGACCAGCCTGGCCAGCATGGTGAAACCCCATCGCTACTAAAAATACAAAAATTAGCCACGCATGGTGGCATGTGCCTGTAGTCCCAGCTAATTGGAAGGCTGAGACGAGAATTGCTTGAACCCTGGAGGTGGAGGTTGCAGTGTGCTGAGATTGCACCATTGCACTCCAGCCTGGACGACAGAGTGAGATTCCATCTGGAAAAAAAAAAATCATACAAAGCATGTTCTCACATCATTAAGCTAGAAATCAAATAACAAAAATATCTAGGAAATCCTTAAGTATCTAGAAATCAAACAATACATGGGCCAAGAAAAAGTTTCAAGGGAAATTAGAAAATATTTCCAATTAAATGAAAATACACCATAAAATTTGTAGGATGCAGGTAAAGCAGTGCTTAGAGGAAATTCATAGCACTAAATGCTTTTACTGGTAAAAAGGAAAGGTCCTCAGTCAATAATCTAAACTTCCACCTTAGGAAACTAGAAAATATAGAGCCAATTACATTCAAAATAAGAAGTTGGGAAATAATAAAGTGTAGAAGTAAAAAGAATGCTATGCATGACTCTACAACCTAAATTTGAGGACTTAGATAAAATGGAACAATTCTTTGAAAGATACAAGCTACCAACACTGGCTCAAGAAGAGATAGCATGAATGCTCTATATCTGTTAAAGAAATTGGATTTGTAATTTTAAACTTTTGACAAAGAAAACTCTGGGCCCATATGGTTTCATTGACAAATTCTACCATTTAAGGAATAAATAATACCAAATTGTACAATCTCTTTCGGAAAATAAGGAACACTTCTCAACTTACTCTATGAGGCTCACATTATCATGATACCAAAGAAAAAAACTTAGACCAATATCATAAGTATAGTTGTCAAAATTCTCAACAAAATACTAGGAAATCCAGCAATATATAAAAAGGATAATGCATTGTTACGTAGTATGGTTTGTTCCAAGAATGAAAAGCTGTTTGAATATTTAAAAAAGTCAATGTAATTCACTAATAATGACAAAAGAAAAAAAATCACATGACAGCAAACACACAATAAATATTTGGCAAAATTCTGCAGGTATTTCTGTAAAAATTCTCAGCAAACTGAGTTAAAGGAAACATCATTAACCGGGTAAAGCGCATTTGCTAAAAATCTGCAGTTAACATCATTCTTAATGATGAAGGACCTATTGCTTCCCTGTGGAATCAGGAACAAAGTAAAGATACCTGATTTTACCATTCTTATTCACCATAGTACTGGAATTTCTACCCAGTGCAGTAAAGCAGGAAAATGTCATAAAAGACATACAGATTCTAATAGAAGAAATAAAACTATATTTGCAGACACCAGGTTGTCTGTATAGCAAATCCATGGTGCCTACCAAAAAGCTTTTTGAACTAGTGAGTTTGGCAAGGTTGCCCAGATACAAGATAAATGTACAAGAGTGAATTGTATTTCTACATCCTAGCAGTGAACAACTGGATATAAGTAGTTTATAAAAACAGTGCCATTTGTAATATGAAAACAGTGAAACATTTTGCCATAAATCTAACAAAATATATGCAAGACATGTAAGCTAAAAACTAAAACATTGATGAAAGAATGCAATGAAGAACTACATTAATGCAGAGATACACATTGTATTCAAGGATTGGATGGCCTAATATTGTTTCTATGTAATTTCTCCCCAAACATATCTGCAGATTCAGTATAGTCCTTCTCATAATTCCAGCAGCATTTTTGTAGATAACAAGCTGATTCTAAAATTATATGAAAGGCAAAGCAATTAGAATAGCCAAAACAATTTCAGAAATAACATAATTGGTTGATTTACGCTGTGTAATTTTAGGTATTCCTGTAAAGCTACACTAATCAACACTGTGTAGTTTTGAAGGACACATGGATAAGTAAGACAGACAATAGAGTCCAGAATTCCCCTCCACACACACGGTGCAAAAACAGTTCAGTAAAGAAAAAGTAGTCTTTTCAATAAATTGTATAGAAGAATTAGCCATATGCAAAACCTTTCACCTACATATCTCAAGTCTTTTACAAAAACTAACTCCAAGTGATTCAGAGACTTAAATCCAAAACCTAAAACAACAAAGCTTTTTGAATAAAATATAGGACAAAATCTTTGCAACCTTGAGATGGGCTACGAGTGCTTTAATACAACTCCAAAAGTGTAATCCATAAAAGAAAAATCAGTAAATAGGACTTGATGAAAACTAAAAACTTTTGCTCTGTGATGGATCCCATTAAGAGAATGAAAACACAAGATACAGGCTGGGAGAAAGTGTTTGAAAATCACATACCCGACAAAGTGCTTTTATGCTGAACACCTTGAAGTTTTAAACTCAGTGTAAACAAACTTAACAGTTTTTTTTTTTTTTAATGAGCAAAGGATTTGACACTTCACCAGAGAACATATATATGTGACAGAAAAGCACATGAAAAGATGTCTATATCATCTATTAGGGAAATGGAAAATAAAACCATAATGAAATACTACTGTACACCTGTTAGAATGGCTAAAATCAAAAGCAAGAACCATGAGAACATGGTAACTGCAAGTACTGGTGAGGATGCAGAGCAATTGGAATTCTCATATATTACTAGTGGGAATGCAAAATGACACGCTGCCTTTGGAAACCAGTTTGGCATTTTCTTATAAACATACAATTACCATATGATCTACCAAATCTACTCCTGAGTATTTAGTGAAGAGAATGAAGAACTGCGTTCACACAAAAAAGCTAAGAGTGTGCATGTGTGTGTGTGTGGCAGATTTATTTATTTATTACTCAAAATTGGAAGTAACCCAAATGTCCTTCAGCTGGTGAATGGATAAAAATATCCATACATTGGAGTACTACTCCCCAACATAAAGGAATGAATTATTAATAAACAGCCACATGGATGAAACTCAGATGAATTATGCTAAGTGAAAGATCTGAGAATCAAAAGACTGCATAATATATATCATTTATGTGATATTCTGGAAAAATCAAAACTATAAGGACAGAGAACAGATTTGTGTTTTCTAGGGCATAAGCAAGGAGGAGGGAGAGTTCAACTACAAAGAGACACTACAAAGGAATTTTTGGAAGTGATAGCAACTCTTCTGTGTGTTTATTTTGGTGGTGATTATGTGACTGAATGCATTTGTCAAAACTCATAGAACTCTATACCAAAAAAATGAATTTTACTGTATATAAATTAAAACATAAGTGTTAAAAAAGTGGAAACAAACTCATTTTGAGAGACTACAGTGTAAAAAGGGAGAGAGATTTACTATTTTATATTTTAAGAATTCAAAACAGTTTTCTGTTAAGCCTCATGTGCATGCCTCAGTATCAGGCAAACACTTCTGTTAACTCTGCCAAGGATAATAGGATTTAGAGCCAAAGGGACTCCTGAAAATTATTTTGTGCAACCCTATCATTTCATAAATAAGTAAACTGAAGGCTCAAGAGGCTAATTGTCTTCCGAGGCTCTAAATGTAGTTACTCTTGCTGCTTTCTAGATTTTCTCTTTGTCTTTGTCTTTCAGCAGTTTGATTATAATATGACTCCATGTGACTCTCTGCATTTAACCTACTTGGAGTTCATTGAGCTTCTTGGATATGCAGATTTTTTTTTTTTTCCAAATTGGGGAAGTTTTTACCTATTTTTCAAATATTCTTTCTTTAAACACCTTGGAACTAATGAGTCTCTCAGCCTGTGCTGAAAGGTTCTGCGTGCATATTGCAGCTTGCCTTCAACACTCAGCCAGTCATTTGACATCTCTGCCTTAGCCTTCACTTTCTGCTTACCTAGAGCCTCAGGATTAGGCACAGATTAGTTAGGGCCTTCTCAAGCTATTCTGAGCAGGATCACAGCCCTAAACATGTGTGACCTTCTAGATTCCTATGTGTATGTCAGAGGTTTTTAAAGCTCTTCTGAATGTCTTAACTCTCAGCTAGCTTTTCCTTTAAAGCCTTTTGGTTAGTCTATTGTTTGTCCCAATTATTATCCCCCGTCTTGGGCATCCATGAAGTTAAAATACTTGCTTCTAATTGTTTTAGACAAACACATGCCCTGCTTTACATCTGGGAGAAGGCATTTCACATGGGGCTACCTCACAGAGTCAGATTAAATATGACAGTTTTATAAGTGGAGTCTTCAGGGAATGATTATTTGGGAATTAGGCTTTGAAAGAGCCTCAGCTGTGTTCCACTCCCTCTGGTGGCTGCCAGATGGTGCCAAGAAGTCAGGCTGTTATTTTTCAAGGCTGGCACAGAGCTGGGGAGTGGAAAATGAGACTAGTAAGTTAAAATACCACAAAGCTTGCTGCTCTTACAGAAATTCAGCCATTTTTCTTGAATAAACACTTCCATGGATTGCTGCAAGCCTTGATTAATTGCCAGAATCTGAAATGGTTGCTTTTGACAGTTTTTTTCCCATAGGTTTTTGTTGCTTTTATGGAAGAGCAAAGTTTTGGAGGTTCTTCACCATGTTCAGTGACATCATCTCTTGTTTTTGCTCCTGCCTCCTCTTTCTTTCTGAAGCATCATAAGGATTAGAATGATCCTTGTGTTGATGAGTTCTCTTTGTGACATGTTGAATGATGCTGTCTGTGGCACATCCAGGAAATGTCTAATTCACAGCTGAGTTTCGGAATCTGGATCTTGATGTAGTCATCTATTTATAGATGATAGTTAAAACTATTAAAGTGGATTAAATAGCCTAAATAAAGCATTTATAATGAAATAACCAAAGAGCTTCTATATTTGAGTTGATAATTGCTACAGGAAAAAATCAAAAATCAGTTATTATGCAGATTGGTATCCGTATAAATTCATGGTCTCAAATCTCAACCAGTTTCTCAGAACTGCCTATCAATCTTAGTCTTCTTTGTCAGTTTTCTCATTAACTTAATTATTATCTAAACCTCCTTAAGTCTTCTTATATCCCTTGTCACTCCCCTTCAGCCTCCCCTTAATCTCGGTTTTCTACTTCAAGAAAATTAAAGCACGACTTCTCTCAAATTGTCATCTTTCCCCCCTTAATACAACCAGCCCTCCTTATATGTGGATTCCACATCCTCAGATTCAGCCAACTAAAGATAGAAATTTTTTGAAAAAATATAAACAGTAAAAAAAATACAAATTAAAAATCATATAACAACTATATTGTATTAGTCATAAAAGTAATCTAGAGATGATTTAAAGTATATAGGAGGATGTTTGTAGGTTATATGCAAATACTGTATGCACCATTTTATATAAGAGACTTGAGCATCAAATGATTTTGGGATCTACGGGGTCCTGGGACCAATCCTAGTGTATACCAAGGGCAACTATCTACCTTTACCCCCAGGTAAATGATACTGGAAAATTTAGGGTACTCATGAAAAGACTTTAGATATTCTAGGCTGCGTAGTAAGAAAGAGAGTGTAGGAGGGACTGATAGACTGGGAGTAAGGTAGGGGTGTTTCAAGAACTACATGGCTCTCAGTTTGAATAACTTGAGTCCTTACATTCAAAAATGATTACAGTTAACCCTCGAACAACACAGAGGTGAGGCAAGTCAACCCCCAAGCATTTGAAAATTTGCATGTAACTTTTGACTCCCCTAAAACTTAACTACTAATAGCCTGCTGTTGACTAGAAGCCTTACCGATCACAGTCAATTAACACGTATTTTGCATGTTATATGTATAATAAACCAGATTCTTAAAGTAAACTAGAGAAAAGAAATTGTTAGGCTGGGTGCGGTGGCTCACGCCTGTAATCCCAGCACTTTGGGAGGCCGAGGCAGGCGGATCATGAGGTCAGGAGATCGAGACCATCCTGGCTAACACGGTGAAACCTCGTCTAAAAAAAAATACAAAAATTAGCTGGGCACAGTGGCAGCCTGTAGTCCCAGCTATTCGGGAGGCTGAGGCAGGAGAATGGCGTGAACCTGGGAGGGGGCAGAGCTTACAGTGAGCCGAGATCGCGCCACTGCACTCCAGCCTGGGCGATGGAGCAAGACTCTGTCTCAGAAGAAAAAAAAAAATAGAAACTGTTAAGAAAATCATAAGGAAGAAAAAATATATTTACTATTCATTATGTGGAAATGGGTTTTCATAAAGGTCTTCATCTTTGTCTTCAGATTACGTAGGAATTTGAGGAGGAAGAGAAAGGATCGGTCTTACGGTCTCTAAATGCCACACATTTAAAAATGTTCCTTTAGTGGGTTGAATTGTTTCTTCCAAAAAGATATGTTTAAATCCTAATCCTAGTATCTGTGAATGTGACCTTATTTGGAAATAGGGTCTTTGCAGATGAAATGAAGTTAAAATGAAGCCATACTGGATTAGGGTGGGCCCTAAACTCAATAGCTGATGTCCTTTTAAGAGGAGAAGACACAGGGGAAAAGTCCAGGCAAAGACAAAGGCAGGGATTGAAGCAGTGCAGCTACAAACCAAGGAATGCCAAGGATTGCCAGCAGTCAGCAGAAACTAGGGTGAGGCAAGAAAGGACTCTTCTCTAGAGTCCTTGGAGGGAGCAAGGCCGTGCCAAGATATTAATTTTGGACTTCTGGCCTCCAGAACTGTGAGAAAATAAATTTATGTTGTTTTAAGGCACCCAGTTTGTGGTATTTTCTTATAGAAGCCCCAGGAAACTAATATATTCCTGAATTTGCTCTTGAAATTAATTTTAATTTATAAATATGGAGGTATATTATCAAATGACAAACTTAGAAATAGCATTAGTAATTTAAAAAGTATGTTTCATACATTATAGTAGCTTAGTTTTGAGAGTAGCAATTTGAAAAACAGATTATAGGCAGAACTCTGACAGCTAGATAACTGACTCTTGATAGGTGCTTAAGATACAGAAAGCTTAAAAGATCTGGTTTATTCCACTCATCCATTCCAATTTATCATTCCATTTGAAATCTCAGCAAATTTTTTCCGAAGGAAATTACTGTTAAGAATATTACAATAGTAAGTAGTCTAATGTAGTTTCTAAATATGAACATTATATTTAAATCCTTTTAAAAGACTACATTTTCTTAATGTGATAAAGCATGGTATTCTCCTAGATAATCTAGGCAAAAGGAGCAGTTTATTAAAAATTTCTTGGGATACATTGAGATTTTCATGAAGAAATGAAATTTGAAATTTGTTCTTGACATACTTTGGATATTTGTAATGATTTTTATATATCTTGAGCCATATATTAGGTCAGCTATAATTTATTGGGCTTTAAATTTTTTATAAGGTTATGTCATATGTAACTAGATTAGTTTTCTGTTGCTGCCACAACAAATTACCACAAATTTAGCCACTTAAAATAACACACATTTATTACCTCATAGTTTCTCTAGGTCAGGAGTTCAAGGGGCCTCAGCTGGGTGCTCTCCTCAGTTTCTCACAGAGCCAAAATCAAGGCTTCAGCAGGACGGCATTCCTTACTGAAGGCCCTGGGGAGAAACCTGCTTCCAAAGTCATTCGAATTGTCAGCTAAATTCAATTCCTTTCTGTTGTAGAATGTAGGTCCTTGTTTCCTTGCCAACTGGCAGTTGGGAGCCAGTGTTTACATTTGGAGGCTGCCCACACTCCTTCTCATACTGTCCATGTGGCCCCCTTCAGCAACAGCAGGGCACGTTTCAACCCTCACTATTCTAATCTCCCTGACTCTAGCTAAAGAAAGCTCTTTGCTTTTAAGAGTTCGTGTGATTACATTATGCACTACTGGATAATTCAGAATAATATCCCTATATTAAGCTCCATAACTTTAGTTAAATCTGCACAGTCCCTTTTACCATGTTACTTAATGTGAGAAACACACATTCACCTGTCTGAACCTGAAGAATGCACTTGGAGACACAAAGAACAGCAAAAGCGAGACTTTTGATGGCAGTCTTGCAAGATCGGGTGTATGGTAGGCAGGCATACCCAGGGCAGTTGGAGCAGTTAATTTACCTCCTAGCACACAAATCCCTCCCCTAGTTCCTCACTGGTCGAGTATTACAGGGTTACAATCTTCCCGGACATCATCTAACTTTCATTATCCCCCTAATAAGGGTATAATCCCTTCCCTGCTTAAGTTTCGATTTCCCAATGATGAAATGTTCTTCGCTTTTATGGGCTGACCGCTTCTCTACATTCTGTTTGCTCATTGTGACCTTATAGGTGCATGAGCCTTGCAGTTTGTTATATCCGCAGGCCGGTTGCCAGTATTTAGATTTATCATGCCTTGAAAATAGATCATTTAAAACATTTTCTCACAAATTCCCTGCTCTTTTCTGTTTACTTCCTTTGGTCTCGTTTTCATCTAAATCCTTTTTGTCCTCGAATTGCTCTAGAAGTCTTTTACTTTCTCCATAGGAGAGTGAGTTTAATTTCGTTTCTAATGGTACCAGGTTATTTTGCTGGTTAAGTCATGGGCATTTGTTTAATAGCTGTTTTAATCTCTGTGCTAGTCCCCCCACACAAGGGATAATACAAAATCCCACTGCTGTTAAGACTTCTTCCACAATTATGAGAGATGTAAGGATTGAGGCTACCATGTCTTTCCATTTTCCAAACCAATCTTCTAGCCAACCCATACATGGGTCATCAATTCCAGCATTTTCTACCAGTTCATTGGCCAGAGTTGTTGGTCCTCGTAAAGCTTTTCTGTTGGTCCCATCTGGGGCAGTATTGTTGGGAATGAAAGTACAACATTTCCCACCCAGCATAACACATACGCCCCCTTTTTCTGCTAGTATCATGTCTATCGCAAGCCTCTTTTCCCAGGCCATTTGGCTGGTGGCATTTAACTGGCTAGCCACACCTTTGAAGATGTCCCAAGTATAATCGATGAATCTCTGTTGATTATAATAGATGTAGTTAATCTAGTCCACATTCTTAATAGTTGACCACCAGAAGAGTGCTGACTTAAACCGAGCTGCTATTTGGTTTCGGGCCTTAAATTCATTAGGCACCCCCCCCCCCCCCGGGAACTCCTATAGAGTTAACATATATATTGGGATCAAAAGATATGTCAAATCTCTCCGGTTTTGGTAGCCATGTGTATTTTCGGGTATCTTATGGAATACCAGGATGAAGGGAATGGCCAACTGGACTAAAGCACAAGTCCCAGTCCAATTGGACGGTAACAACTTACCGTCCTTTTTTCCCACAATACCACCAGACATCAGCCATGGTGTATGGAGAGCTGAGTAATTGCCATTGCCTGACTCACCTGTGATGCTTAGGATGTGGGTACAAGTTGAGAGTTCTCCCATGGGATTATTGAACTCTGCCTCCTGCCTCGAAAGGCAAGAGGAGTAGTTCATATTCCCTGCAGAGGATGAGGGATTCTGACCCCTCTCCACAATGCAGGAAAGAGCAATGATGGACTCTTACAAGTCTCATTTTCCCATGTATCCTTGTCTCGGTATAGAGCCAACATGCAACGCATTCCTTCAGGATCAGTATTCCATCCTAGGGGAAATGGAATCACCCGTGCCTGAGGTCCTCCTGCAGCACATGCATAGTAGTTACTCTTGTTGAGGGCTTGTACCAAAAATGTGACCCACTCAACCCAGGCATTCACATCCCCATACCCTCAATTTTTAAGGTTTGCTTTACATCCTTTACCTCAATTGTTTTTAGCCTTTTAGGATCATTATTTGGTGGACTAAAGTGTTTACTAGGGCCTGGGCTTGGAGCAGTACCAGACACGTAGGGGGTTGAGTTTTTGATGAGTTTGAGAATAAATCACCCTAGGGGGTCTTTCCCTGTAATGTCTGCCCCTAACCCATATAACCAAGACTCTTCCAGAACTGGGGCCAGCCCATGATTTCTTTTTAGATTTTTCTCAGAGTTAACTTTAAGGGTTCCTCAGGTGACCCATGCACTTTCCACTGGTCTTTTCCCCTCCCTTCCAGGGTCTCCTTTACCAGTCCCTTGACTCAAGTATAGTGAGTCCATCTCATGCAGCTGTTCACATGGCTCTCAGTGGTCGGGAGCACTTGATAGGGACCTTCCCAGCTTGGGTGGAGCTTGTCTTCTTTCCAAGTCTTAATCAGCACCAAGTTACCAGGCTGAAAGTGGTGAGCCATGAACTCCAGAGGTGAAGTTTGAGTCAGAAGTCCTTTTAACCTAAGGGATGACAGGGTGGGGTATATGGCCACTATATAATTTCTTTAAAAATTGATCCTTGGTTTCCATAGCCAGAAGATCGGTAGCTCTGCACAAATATAGGAGCCCATATAATGACTTGTAGAGGGACAATCCCAAGTCTTTTATTGGGGCTTGTTCTAATCTAAGGAATGCTATTGGGGGACATTTGGTTCAAGGCATTTTAGTTTTTAAGATTAGTTTGGGGATATGCTTTGTGAGAGTTTGATTCATTCTTTCTACCTGTCCAGAGGAAGGGAGATGCCAAAGGGTGAGATAATCCCATTTAATTTGTAAATCTTCCATAATTCACCTTAACACCCTTGAGGTAAAGTGGCTTCCATTGTGTGAATTAATATTTTCCACCAGTCCAAAGCTGGGTAAATCTATTTTAATATTATTTTGACCACATTCCCAGCAGTGGCTGTTGGAAGGGGAAAGGCTTCTACCCAGCCTGAAAGGTAATCTGCCATCACCAGTAAATACTTTAGTCGTCCTCCTTTGGCTGTTTCTGTGAAATCTACTTGAATGCATTGAAGTGGTCTTACTCCGGGAGGTCTTCCTGTTTTCTAATCACTTTTTTGTTTATCTTTTGACAAGTTACACAATTTCCTCATGCTTGTTTAGCAAGGGTGTAAATCTCTATACACCCATAATTCCTAAGTATTGTATCACACAAAGCCTGGGGTTCCCATTGACTCCATTTGTGTAATGTAGATACTAGTTTTCTCATTAGGGGTTTACTTATTTCAGGAAGTACCCATTTGCCATCTTCAGTCTGAGTGACCCCTGTCCTGTCTAATTCTTCCTCCTCCTCTCTGGTAAACTGGGGTCTTAATACTAGCTTAGGGATGTCTGGGAGCAGGCTACATAGTCTAATTTCTTTATCCAGGGAGGCTTGCTTAGCAGCTTCATCTGCAAGTCTGTTTTTCCTGTAGCTTCTATAGTGTTCCCTTTCTGATAACCATTTACATGAACTATGGCTACCTCTGCTGGAAGCAGGAGGCTTTCTAAAACCTGTTTGAGCAGTTCCCCATGTACCAATTATTTTCCCCTGCTATTTATTAGACCCTGCTTTGTCCAGATTTTTTCAAAAGTGTGTACTACCCCATAAGCATATTTAGAATCAGTGTATATAGTGCCTTCTTGGGCTTTAAGGAGCTTTATGGCCTGGTTAAGACCATATAATTTACAGATTTGGGCCGACCAGCCATTAGGTAATCTACCTTTCTCATATAGGGAGTGTTTATCTCCATCAGTGACAGCATTGCCATCTATCACTCGTCACGACTCATCCACAAAGAGCCTTATCCCATCATGTAGTGGAGCTTCCCTAAGGTTTGGTCCTACTTTGGTTTGTTATTCTATGATATCTAAGCAGTTCTGGTCTGATGTCTTTGTTCTCCTCTCCTTTCCATAGGAAACTGGCTGCGTTTAGGCAAATATTTGTTGTTACAAGCAAATAATTTTTTTTTCATACTAATACGGCGTCATATTTTAGAATCCAAGAATCTGTTCAAACTATCTCTCGGCTTTTGGTTTAATATATTCCTGACGTGGTGTGGGCCGCTTACTATTAGGGCCCCAACAAAGGTTAGCTTTCTACTCTCCTAGCAGTAGGGCTGTGGCAGCACTGCTTGCACATATTTGGGCCACCTCTGAGAGACAGGATCGAGAAGCTTGGAGGCAAAAGCAACAGATTCGCTCTTCTCTCCCCAGGTTTGAATGAGCACCCCAAGGGTGATCCACTGTTACCAACAGATGGAATGGTTTCTCTAAAGATGAGAGGACCAGGACCGGGGCTGTAATGAGGGCCTGCTTTAGCTCTTTTACCACCTGAATTTCCTTTGAGGACAATTGCAAGGGATCGGGTTCTTCTTCTAGTAACTTGATAGAGTGTTTGTCTTTTGATCATATGAGTCAATCCATAACCTAGTTAAATCTAAAAATCTTAGGAGTTCTCTTTTTGTCTTAGGCAAAGGCAGACTCACTCTTCCCAGTATTCTCTCTGGGTTTATTCTTCATGTCCCTTCACTAATCAGGTGTCCTAAATATTTAACTTCTTTTTCTGCAAACTGCAGTTTGTTCTTAGATACTCGCAATCCCCTTTCTCCTAGGAAATTAAGCTTGTGGTGCTTTCTGATACCTCGGCCCTCCTCTCACCAGAAATTAAAAGATTATCTATGTATTGTAACAACTGGGTTCCCCTGGAAGGTTGAAATTCCTCTAGGACTTTTTCTAAGATTTGACCACATATGTTTGGGGCTTCTGTGAAACCTTGTGGCAGCACAGCCCAGGGGTACTGTTGTTTTCTCCTAGTTATAGGATCTTCCCATTCAAAGGCAAAGAGGTTCCCTACTCCTAAAGTCTAGGGGACATGCCCAGAATGCATCTTTTGGATCCACCACATTGAACCACTTACGTTCATAGTGTATCTTGCTAAAGAGGGTGTAGTGGTTAGTCACCACAGGGTGGTAGGTCTGGACAATTTGATTTATAGCTCTTAGATCTTGCACCAATCTATACAACCCATCAGGCTCTTTGGGAGAATTGGAGTATTGTAACATGCAGGGTTCTCATTGTCCATCATTAATCCCGCTATTACCAGTTGGAGACCTTTTCTCCCTTCAGTAGAAATGGGATATTGTTCTCTGCAAACTACTTCTGGTTGTTTTAGTTTAATCTGTAAGGGTGTGATTTTTAACCTTCTATTGCCTTCCCTAACCCTCACAAGGGGATTAATTTTTCTTTCCTCCTCCTCTGTTAGGAGGCCCATCACTACTTTTATTTGTCCTTCCTGTATTCCTAATCCTAAACCCAATCTCACAATCAGGTCTCGACACAGGAGGTTAGTTCCTACTTCAGGAACAAGTGACCCCTCAATTTTTTTTTGGTCCTGATGTAATTAAAATTTTCTTAAATATTGGAACCTGAAATCCCTCCCCTTTTACCCCTGATACTGGCAGTTTTTCCTTAGAGAGTTCTGTACCCCTTGGTTGGTGAATTAGGGAGGAGTGAGCTGCCCCAGTATCAACCAAAAATGTCACTTCTCCCTCAGGTCCCACCTTCAAATTTATTAAGGGTTCCTGGTGGGATCTACTCAGAAGGCACTCCTGCCCCCCGCTAGTCTTCATCAACAGTCATGAGAGGTATCACCTTTTCTTTTTTCTATTTAGGACATCCTCTCTTAAAATGCCCTGTCTTTCCACACTTGTAACATCCACTCATAGTCTTAGGACCTTTTCCCTGCATCTCCCTTCTTTCTTTGTGTCAAAATCTATAATTCCCTTGTTTCCTAAGTGAGGGATCTTGATGTAACCCTTTCTGACTACCTCTTCCACAGTGGAAACCATGATTTTTGCTTTTTGTTTCTGCTTCTCTTCCTTTCTCCTTACAAAGACCTTCTGAGTCTGCCTCAGTAAATCCTCAGTTGGTTTCTCTTTCCATCCATCAATCTTTTGTAATTTTTTGGTAATGTCAGGCCAGCTCTTAGTTACAAAGTTAACCTTCAAAAGTCATTGCCCTACTGGGTCCTCTGGATCTAATCCGGAGCATTTTCTCATCTGATCTCTGAGCCTATATAGGAATGCAGAAGGAGTTTCCTCTTTTTCTTGTTGAATCTTGAATGTGTCCTGTGTCCTACGAGTGGACTCCTTGATCCCTTTGATTATTAGTTCCTGGAGGTCCTACATTTGGGTGCGGTCCTTGGGATCGTTATTATCCCATTCGGGATTAACATTTGGAAATTTTTGTTTGGCTGGTGAGACTCCTTGCCTGGGAGGGTGTTGCCTCTCCCAGATGGTCATGTCCACGCTCCTAATCATTCCCCTTTCTTTTCCTATGAACAGAATATTCTTGATGGACATCATTTCAGCCCAGGTGTAAAAGCTGGATCCTAGGAATTGGTCCAGATGGTCTGCTAAACCGAGTGGATCTTCTAGAAGTGGTTTCATCTTTTTCTTGAAATTCCTAATTTCAATACTTGTATGAGGAGCATTTACAAAGCCAGTCTCTCCCTGTCCCATGGGAACTCCCCTAAGAGGGAACATGCTAGGTGCCTGCTGTGTGGAAGGAATAGGGAAGTTCTCAGTATCCCTCTTACAGTGTTCTAGTTCTTTTCTTAAATTTGGATAAGGATTTAGAGGAGCAGTTGGTTTGGCTCCGCCATGGTGTCCAGGTCTTTCCTCTTCTAACCCTGCTGCTGCCCCTTGGTTTTCCTGTCCCCTATTTTTGAGATATATGGAGGGGCATGCATGACGGGGTCCCAGGGCTTTTCCCAGGGTGAGGGATTTTTACTAGGCTCTTTTTCTTCTTCTTTAAGTGGGAATATGGGAGCTAATTCCTTGATCCAGCAGAGAGCATAACCTATTTCTTCCTGCGAGGTTGGGGTTTTATTATTCACATAGAGAATTAAAGCTTGGCACACCCAATTTTTATCTGAGCCAAACTTAGGCCATAGGACTATCCTGGTAAATGTCAGAGGGAGTCTCTTTGGCTCCTTCTTTCCCTTGTCCCCTAGGCCTAGAATTTCTGTTTCCCATTTTTGGTCAGTCTGTGTCTGAGCTTTTCCCTGTGTTCTCAGCACCCCCTACTGGAGGTTTCTTGCACACCCCAAGAATCACTACATCCATTCTCCAACCATTCTTTTTGTCCATTGTTTGTCCATTTTCCTCATGGGAGAACGGAACCATGGATTGGGACTCCGCACTTGCTTCATATCTAGGGTACATCTCAGTCACACACGCTCAACCTCTGAAAATGCCCAACCACCAAGACGGTACTTACAGTCCAATTTTCCTCCCTTGGCTCCTGCGTGAGGTTGCCTGGTTGTTGCAGTGCCTGCTTTTCTCCCTGTGTCACCTCTGCTGCCTCCTGAGTAACAGTCTCAGGTTTGTCTGTGGCTTCTGTGGGGAGCCAGGACGCCTGGACAGAGTGGGCCACCCAAATGGGGTGGGACACCTCTCCCCTCTCGGCTGGAGTCCCACTCCATGCAGGCACAAAGATCCCAGACAGGCCCCCAGGTTTGTGAGAAACGCACATTGACCTGTCCAAACCCAAAGAATGGACTTGGAGACACGAACAATGGAAGCGAGACTTTTAATGGTGGTCTTGCAAGATGGAATGTCTGGTAGGCAGGCACACCTGGGGCAGTTACAGCAGGTAATTTATCTCCTAGCATCCAAGTCTCACTGCAGCTTCCACCCCGCCTGGTTCAAGTGATTCTCCTGCCTCAGCCTCCCAAGTAGCTGGGATTACAGGTGTGCATCACCACGCCCAGCTACTTTTTTTGTATTTTTAGTAGAGACAGGGTTTCACCATGTTGGCCAGGCAGGTCTCAAACTTCTGACCTCAGGTGATCCACCCACCTCGGCCTCCTTCTTAAGTGCTGGGATTACAGGTGTGAGCCACCACGCCCAGCCTAAATACAGTTTTGTTTGTTTGTTTGTTTTTTAAGTAGGCCACTGCCTCCACCTTTGTACAGAGAAGTCCCAGGTTCCTCCTGTCAGAACCTAGCTAGACCCTGGAATAAGATACCAAGACCAGGCTTGCCAAGTGTGGCTTGGCATATAGTTTGTGTTTGACCTGGGGTCAGGGCCTTTGTCTACACACTTTTTTTTTTTTTTTTTTTTTTTTGAGACAAGGCCTTGCTCTGTCATCCAGGCTAGAGTGCAGTGGCTCACTGTAGCCTCAATATTGGCATTACATGTTGATTTATATAATTAATGGATGGTGTTGCTTATTATCGATTGATCGTGAATCTGGCCACTTGACAAATTTATTCTAATTGTTCATTTTCTCAGATTATTTATGTAAATAGTAATAACTGTAAATAATAATCTATTTCAATTTTTTTCTTCCAATGATTGTACCTCAGTTCATTTTACTGTCTTATATGTAGGCTTCATCAGAATGTTTCATATTATGTTGAAAATAGTAATGATATATATAATAGCATTCTTACCTTGTTCCTGATGTATAAAGTAATAGTTCAAAAGTTTCTCCATTAATTATATGTAGAGGTATAGCAGGTAAAAGAAATAAACTTTTATTCCTGGTTTGCCAAGAGCTCTTATCAAAATGTGTTAAATTTTATCACATTGTTTTTATGCTTCTGTTGACCTTTTTTTTCTCTCCTTTAACTTTATGGGATCTTAAGTCATGCAAAGTATTTTATTTTTGTGTAGTCAGATTTGTCTATTCTCTGCTTTATAGTTTCTAAATAACCTGTTGTACTTTTTAAAGTACCTCCAAACTCCAGGTTATAGAAATATTTTCCTTTTTTTTAATACTTGGTTTTAAGTCTTTGTAGCATGTATTTTGGTGTGTGGTATGACATGGAGGTGCATCTTCTTTGTATTACTTCAGATGGATGTTTAATACAATATTGTATTGAGTGCAGTGGTCCTGTAAGTTTTAATATTTGTTTATAACAATAAGGAAGACTAATGGTTTTTTCAAAGTTTACTCAAAAGTAAAAGCACACACGTAAAGAAAAAGAGAATGTAAAGAAAAAGAGAGAATATCTGACGTGGATCAACTTGAGCCTATAGATTTTTTTTATTGGTAAGTCAAAATCAGGGCCAAGAAAAGAAATTATCCAAATTGAATTTTCTCATTATATTAGTCTATTTTCATGCTGCTGATAAAGACATACCTAGACTGGGCAATTTACAAAAGAAAGAGGTTTAATTGGACTTACAGTTCCACATGGCTGGGGAGTCCTCAATCATGGTGGAGGGCAAAGAGGAGCAAATCACATCTCATGTGGATGGTGGCAGGCAAAGAGAGAATAAGGAAGACACAAAATCGGAAATCCCTGATAAAATTATCAGATCTTGTGAGGCTTATTCGCAAGAACAGTATGGGGAACCCACCCCCATGATTCAGTTATCTCCCACTGGGTCCCTCCCACAACATATGGGAATTATGGGAGTACAATTCAAGATGAGATTTGGATGAGGACACAGAGCCAAACCCTATCACTTATTATCCAAGTTCTATCAGACTGGGAAAACAACATTTCAGTCCCTTAAGTAACAATTTTAGAGGGAAGATCGACGGCTAACAGTTACTCATTGTGCACATCAGGATAAACCAGTTAACCAAATTTTGATATGCCTCATTTATTATACACAAAAACAAAATGGCTTTTTTCTTTTTAGTTAACATTAAACTAGCTTTTATTCCAAAACAAAGAAGTCAGTCCAGTAAAACTATCTTATATTTTGGAGAAAACATATTTAAGAATTGCTTTGGACAACAGAAACTGTTGTCTTATGAAACCTAAAAACTTTATTAAATTCTAAATGTAGCATATGCCTACCTCCCATTTTTGCCTTGTAAAGAACTCAGTACACTATTAAATTATTAACTTAGTTTACTTGAAATAGTTCTAAGATACTTCATGCCTCCAAGATTAAAACTAAAATCCAGGTTAGCAGTTTTGAAGAAGAGTGGACATGAGCCTTGAACATTATATATATTTGTTACACCTGATAGAGATATTTTAAATTGTCTGCTAAAAACCCTCTTGCTTTGTAGATGGGAAAACTGAGGGTTCCAGTGGATATTTACTTGCTCCAGCTTTTATTTCCAGTTCGTAGCAGAAGCAGGACTTAAACTTCAGGTCTTTTCGTCTCAATCACATGGTCTTTCTCTTTGCATTGCTTATTTGATAACGTTTTTAAATAAAACAAAGCATTTTGCAACTAGTGAAACTGTACAAAAAGTCGTATAATGTGACCAGAAGGGAGATTATTAAAAATTATAATTTCACTGAAGTAAAATGTGTATAACTCCATTTACTGTTTTTCTATGTAGGTGAAAAGAGATTTGAATGCCCGGAATGTTCTAAAAGGTTTATGCGGAGTGATCATCTCTCCAAACATGTCAAAACGCACCAGAATAAAAAAGGTGGTGGGACAGCTCTTGCCATTGTTACCTCGGGAGAACTGGACTCATCTGTTACAGAGGTGCTTGGCTCCCCAAGAATTGTCACAGTTGCAGCCATTTCTCAAGATTCGAATCCAGCAACTCCCAATGTTTCAACCAACATGGAAGAATTCTGAAAAGTTATTTATAACAGAGACCTCTAGTGCTGCACTTGTTTACACACCTTTGAAAATCTGGAAATGGGCTGGTCAAGTGGATTACAGAGTAGGAAATTATGTTTTCATTCTTGGCTTCTTTAAGTATTCCAGGGTTTGGGGTCAACACATGAAGTGTTGAATTTTAAAAAATACAAAAAGCAAACTGATGTACTGGAAACAGAAAAGTATTTCCTCCATACTATAAGTTGTAGTTGTTTGGAAATATATCACATAACCTTTAGACAGAATCTTCCCATCTCTTAATATCATGTGTTAACATGTTTAAAAAGACCTTAGTAGTTTGCAGGCTGGACCTTAATTGGACTTATTTTCTTTGAAAGTACTTTGTTATAAATTCGGTCAGTAATAATTTACGTGTATTCTTTTTCTCTATAGCACAGAAAACAGATAGTTAACTGATGATAGGGATGATACCATATTTCCTTCGCTTGATTTTTGGATAATCAACCGAAAATAGTTTTGGCCGTCTTTTCTAAATGTTAGAAATTCTTCAACAGTTGAATTAGGTAAGTTCCAAAACAGTAATCTGAGATGCATCTCAGATCTTTATTACCACTACATTATAGTAGTGTGTATGCAGACAATCAGTGAAGTCCAATTACTTTCTCCATTTGGAGACACAAGGGGAACGTAGGGTTAAATCTTAGGTTAACTTTTAGGTTGACACCTTAGGAAAATGCTGGGAAAAAAATGGTCGAAACAAAACTCATCATAGCTTCAGAAAAATAAAACGAGGCATCTTAACATGCAATGTTCTAAAGTTAGGATTGATTATATTCCTAACCCTAGGTTGAACCACAAAATTTCATTTAAAATGTTTATATTGGAAATATTTGCATAGAGTGTAAATTGTTCTGTAGTTTCGTATTTTGTAAATATGAGTTATGTTGACAATGTGCAGAATTCTTTATGTTTTGACTTGGTAGCCAAAGAAAGAATTATACTTTTTTCCAAGGCCAGCAGAAAATTCTCTTTTAACTACATTGTAATTCTTGTTTTCCTCTACTAAAAATTGGCCAGTCCCATTTTATTTCTAGTGCTATGTAAGAAGTAATTAGGAATTATAACACAGTAATGTTTTTATGTTACATCAATAACTGAATTTTCCCCCCAAATTAGCCTAATATATAATAGATATATTATGAAGCAAAATTTTTATTTTTGAAAAGGCAGAATAATTTTCAGTGAAGTAAGTGACTAAAGAAAAAAATATATTATTGTTTATGCAAGGGTCTTACAGGAAAGGGTCTTTTTTTTTTTTTTTTTTTTTTGAGATGGAGTCTCGCTCTCTTGCCCAGGCTGGAGTGCAGTGGCACGATCTTAGCTCACTGCAACTGCCGCCTCCCAGGTTCAAGCGATTCTTAGCTTCCTGAGTAGCTGGGATTAACAGGTGCCCGCCACCACGCCTGGCTAATTTTTGTATTTTTAGTAGAGACAGGGTTTCACCATGTTGGCCAGGCTGGTTTCAAACTCCTGACCTCAGGTGATCTGCCGACCTCGGCCTCCCAAAGTGCTGGGATTACAGGCATGAGCCACCATGCCCAGCTAGGAAAGGGTCTTATTAGGAAAGATGGCCAAAAGTTTCATATGAAAAAATTTGGATTATAAACCAGTAACTTAAATATTAATAAGGATATTTTATGTTTTAAAAAAGTATTTACACAGAATCATAATCAGTGAAATTGACCATTTGAAAACAAAGTTTTTACCTACCTGCTCAATTTATTAACATCATTGCTTTGGGGACTGTTTGAATATAGGTACGTGTTTTCTTGTGCATTCTCTATAATTTCAGGAAAAGTACTACTCATGCGAATTCTCTTCCAAAATTGTGATGTTTCTTGTATTTTTGATGAAGGAAAAATACTGTAATGATCACTGTTTACACTATGTACACTTTAGGCCAGCCCTTTGTAGCGTTATATAAAACTGAAGGTCTTTTGTGCTTTCAGTTTGTATAAAAAAGCTTTGAGATTAAAGGAAAAAAAAATTTTTACACTGTGGTTATAAATTTCAAGTTTCTTAAAGCTTTTGTAGACTTGTAACAGAGTCTTTAAATTTTAGTTGGATTTTGTAAATTGTTTTGTATATTTTATTTAATGTACTCTTAACAACTGATGTATCTGGCTTTAAAACATCAGAATTGGTTTGTTGTTTTGTTTGGTACAGAGGAGCATTTGGTAGTGTTAATTTTAATTTTATTATATAGGAGCTGAAACATCAAATATATATTTTATCTATCATTATGCTACACAATCAGTGCTATAAATTTTTTTATGCAAAGAAACTTTCTTAATGTTTTAATCATGTTTCCTCAGAGTGACACTTTTTGTTGTTGTTAATACCAAGTATGAACACTTTGCATCATTATTCCATGAACCAGTTCTAATGCAAACCTATGTATGTCCATTAGAAATGGAAGTTATTTTTTAATCAACAATGAGGCCTATTATAAATTTATCAAATGAATCTGGATAGCTTTATAGCATATAAAATATGTTAATTTGTGTTAGCAGGTGCACATTTCACCACTGAAATCAGAAATATTTTGACAGTCTGTTCTGCATACCATTCTGAGTCTACTTTTCTGTCTTTAGAAGAATCGTAAATTTCAATGTCCTTTATTTGACTCAGTGGGATATAGCTGTTATAAGTAATAGGGCACAGATGTGCAGTAGAGTCTTGTTTAATGGCATTTCACTGTTCATTCCCTTTACCACCATTATAAAACTTTTCTTTATTGTAATTATCAGTGCAAAGCTATGTATTTATCATGGTAAAACTCCAGTGTTAGAATAGTTTTTTCTTACAGTATACTTTCTTTGGTTAGGTTTGTGTATGTGTTGCTGATTACATTAGAACTTGATGTTAAGTCATTATTTATCACACTCTCATGAGAGCAGTAATAAAAGTGTGTAATCTAGGAGAAAAAGTTAATTTGTCAAACTTAGATAAGCATGATGTTTAGGTCCTATTTTTCAATTTTATAACTGTTTTATTGCAACAATATTTGTATTTAAGTCTCCATTTTAATGCCTTGTGGTGTTTTTTTATGCATGTCACTAAGTTGTCATCCCACATAAATTGATGTGCAGCATAGGGTATTAAATCTACATAATGATTTTAAAACAAATAGTTGATGGTAAAATGTAAATGTTTTGCAAAAATTCCTTATAAAAAGTTTTGTAGTAACATTTCACTTGTAAATTTTTTTTGTAAAAAAAAAAAAAAAAAAAGAAAATGAAAAAAAAAGGATGAATCCAGAAAAAACCTGTTTCCCATATTCTAGAATTTAGACAATTATTCTGCCAGCAAAGCCTCTGGGGCTGTAATTGACATTTTTACAGTGCTGATTTGTATAAAATTTGTTTTTTGTGGATTTGGAAATAAAATCATGTACAAGTTGTTGCCTGCAATAACAATTGCAAGTAACCTATTAAAAATTCCCTTGAGTTTAACATGTTTCATTTAATTATGTATACTATAAAGCAGCAATAAATTATTTGAACTATCAACCTACTTATCATGAACACTGGAGAGTTAAACGCTTCTCACTGGAGAACACATTGGCAACCCTTCATAATTCCTCATATTGAGATCTGGTCACCATTTCTCTGAACATACATTTCTCTGAACATACCGCCAAAGAACTGCAATTCAAATTACATGTTAATTTGTAGCCATTGCTGTAGACATTTATGGAAATTAAAATTTGATTTAGAGACATTTTTTACTTAAATATTTTAAGCAATCAATGTTAGGAAATTATAGGAAGACCTGAAAACGAAAAACATAATTAAAATATTAAAGCTCACAGAATCACTGAGAAGCAATATAGGCCACATAAATACCACAAAGACTACAAGCAGAAACTGTCTTCCTCCTGGGAGAGCCCTGCAAATCTCATGAAGACCTTTAGTAACATCATGAATACATTATTGTACCAACTTCAGCTAACACATTTCCAAGCTCACACCAGATATAGACATAGCAAAGCGAGGGTTTGGCCCAGGGTGGCGAGGGTAGGATGTTAGGCAGCAAAAGAAGTACACTGGCCCACTGACAGAAGACTCCAGAGACTCTAGGTTTTAGGTAGTAAGCAGGGGCTATAAGGTGTTTGGATAGAGAACCTTGTACAGCAAGGTCCTAAAGGCATAGTTGTGTTACAACTTTGTAAAATAATGTGTTCATAACAGTGACTGAATCAAAGAATTTATGCTGCTCTGTCAAATAAGACAGTAAGGAATTGTCAAAGGATGTTTTCTATCCAAAGTAAAGATACACTTCAATTACCTGAAAAATTCACATTAGAAAGCATCAGGATGATATTGTATAAAAGGGGATAATGCAGGCCAGGCACAGTGGCTCACGCCTGTAATCCCAGAACTTTGGGAGGCTGAGGTGGGTGGCTCACGAGGTCAGGAGTTCAAGACCAGCCTGGCCAACATGGTGAAACCCCATCTCTACTAAAAATACAAAAATTAGCGTGGTGTCGTGCACCTGTAGTCCCAGCTACTCGGGAGGCTGAGGCAGAATTGCTTGAACCCAGGAGGTGGAGTTTGCAGTGAGCTGAGATCACGCCACTGCACTCCAGCCTCGGTGACGGAGCGAGTCTCTTGTCTCAAAAAAAAGGATAATGCAATTAGAAAATGTCATTGTGTTTTTCAATTTTTAATATAGTTTGGTTCTTGTGCTTCTAGGAATTTCAGCCACATGAAAAAGACAGTAATAAAGAAAAAAGGGGATAAATCACCTTGAAAATTGACAAAAGCTGTTGGTGCAGTAAGTTAGGAAAGTTGAAGCAGTGCTAAAAGCGATACTAATAGGGTGTGGTTTCAATGCCATTGGTAATGACAACTTGAAGATAGAAAAATATACAGTATTGTTTATTTTTTAATTAAAAGTTCAGATGCTTAATTATAGGGGTGCACAGACTTCAAGTGTCGCAGCAAATTTGAAATACTTTATTCCTTTATGATCTCAATAGTATATTGCTATATTTATCGCCCGAACAGTAATGCCTGCTTAATATACACACAACCAACTTGTAATTCCATAGCAGGACTTTTAAGGCATGTATTTTCCATTCTTTTAAGATGGGCTGATTAGCATAAACCTTGGGCTCTGTTCCTCTTAGTAACAGGTGGCAATGAAATTATTTACTTTTGGATACCTGAGAGTAATCTCAAGTAGAAATAGTGGAAGGAAGGAACAGAGAGAGGGAAGGAAAACGAGCATAAAGGCCTATTTATAATGCAAAGGGTTGATCTCCCTGGTTAATAGCTAAGCACCGTGCCAAAAGAGATCAATGGAGAGTCTGAGGATTTCAGGCTGGATTCCTGGTTCAGCCATTTAGTAGGCGCACAACCGTGGGCAAGTTATCGAACTTTTCAGCACCTCTCTTTTTCTACTTCATAGAATAAAAGAGCAATGCTTATTAATGTTAAGCATGAATAATACATAGGTCTGTTAAGATCAAATAAAACTATATTGAGTAACACATAGTTGTGTCTAATACATTAAGTTGTTATTGTTAATTATAAGTTAACCCAAAAGGCAGAGGGGTGTCTTAGTCCATTCGGGCTGCTATAACAAGATGACTAGGTAGCTTATAAACAACAGAAATTTATTTCTTACTTCCGGAGCCAGGAAGTCCAAGGTCAAGATGCTGGCAGATTCAGTGTTCATTCACTGGTTCATAGATGGTGACTTCTAGCTGTGTCTTCACATGGTGAAAGGGACAAGACAACTTTCTGGGACCTCTTTTGTAATGACACTAATCCCATTCATGAGAGCTCTACTGTCATGATCTAATCATTTCGCAAAGGTTCCACCTCTTAATATCACTGGTAATATTGGTAATTCGGTTTCAACGTGAATTTTGGGGGGGCACAACTGCTCAGACCATAGCAGGGAGCATGGAATAGTTCCCACCTGGACCAATGCTGAAATGTCTTGAAAATGGGCAACAATACATCAAAAAGTTAATTCTCAAATCCCATTTTACAAATGAAATTTCAGTGGGAATTTCCAAATTCAAACATATTTTTCTCAAACTGTGAGCTACTTTGCCGTACTCTACCTCAAAATTTTGTGACAGTCTTTTTCCAATTCTAAGAAAAATTAAAGGTTTAAATCTTAGTTTCTTTTTTTTCTTTCCTTGAGACAAGGTCTCACTCTGTCACCCAGGCACACACCACCATGCCCAGCTGGCCTCTAACTCCTGGGCTCAAGTGATCCGCCCACCTCCACCTCCCAGAGTGCTGGAATTATGAGCATGAGCCACCACGCCTGGCCTATTTCCTAATTTTTAAATGTTAATTACAATTACTGTTTGCCTACCACAAAGTGATAACAGACAAGCAAACCGGTGAACAAGAAGCAAACCAATTACTGCAAAACAGAAACAGCTGCTCATATGTTGTTCACTAACTTCTGTGGGTATACGTGTGGATGATTTTCTATATTTAAAAGCATTCTCTATATTTAGAAATATATGTGTTAAATAAACCCAGGCATACAAGGCAAAAGTACCCCTCTTTTCAGCTACCTACCAAATTGCAGCCACAAAAAGAAAACATGGAATACGGAGTTCGAAAGTTTCTTAGACAACTTCCTCGCAGACTTGGTTCAGAAAAGGATAATAGGATGCTCTACTTTTACTTTGCTTTTTAGATTCTTTGTGAGATAAGATAGGATATAGAATAAATGTCTAAACTTATAATGCCCTGCAAGGCTGAGGCATCTCTGCTGGCTGTAGCTTCAGTTGTCCAGTTACAGCCTTCTTGCCCATTTAACTCTTACCTTTGCTTCAGATCCTGTTCTTAACTCTGAGTTGCTCTGCTCATTCCCAAGCTCACGTTTGTTGGAGATGCTTTTTCCAATTAATACATTTATGGAGCACTTGTGTGTCAGATTCAGGCACAAGGGATGCCGTTTTTCTTTTCTATGCTAACTCTGCCTTCTTGCATCCCAACCTCAGCTGGATTTCTGGAGCTCCGTGAGATCCATTTGCCCTATGCCTAGGAATGGGCAGGCCAGCAGTTGCAGAGATACTATGGTCTATTCAGACCATATCTATGGGGAGGAGCTGAGGCTCAGATAATCTGAAGCAAGTTAACAGGTTTCAAGTCAGGGTCAGAGACTTAAGAAATCAGATGTGGGTGTTAAGATCAGACAAAAGCAAATTATAGGGAAGAGGAGGAAATTAAACGAGCAGTTGTCATGAACGCCAGTTTGTCTTTGAATCATGTCTTTCTAGGTGGTTGGCTTGGTTCAAATTTTGTTATTTATTATGCTGCTATGAATTGTGGTTTCATAAATATTTTATTTATAGTAGTAGTATTTTTTAGATGTTTAGATGTGGAACCATAATAAAGTTATATTTTCTGCTGGTAAAATTGTTCCTTGCCTGTATAATGTTATGCTGGAATTAAATACATCAGTAAATCATGGTGCTATGTAAAGGGCATTATGGCTTCCAAGTATTTGGTCACCTTAACAAGTCTGAAAATCACTGTTGAGGAAAAGAATCTAATGGCAAACAATAAGCTAACTGAAAAAAGATTTCAACCAAATCAGTAATACTGTAAACAGTTACCACTTTAATGTAACTATTTTATGTTTTTGCAGCTCTTTACGTTAGCTTATTCTTTGTCAAGTTCATACATGTACACATGAAATGTATGTGTGTACATGTTAGGGGGAGCATCATATATGTTTATAGTTTATAAGGCAGAATTAAATTTATGTTACTATGGTTTTGCATTATAGTTGCTTATTCTCTGTCCTTAATTATGTGGACAGACATAAAATTGTTAGAAAATTAAGCCCTATTCTGATTATCATTTATAACCTTATTTAAATTTTCTTTTCTTTTCTTTTTTCTTTTTTTTTTTTTTTTTTTTTTTTTCAGATGGAGTCTCGCTCTGTTGCCCAGGCTGGAGTGCAGTGACATGATCTCGGCTCACTGCAACCTCCGCCTCCCGAGTTCAAGTGATTCTTCTGCCTTAGCCTCCCACGTAGCTGGGACTACAGGCGCCTGGATAATTTTCATATTTCTAGTAGAGACAGGGTTTTACCATATTGGCCAGGCTGGTCTAGAACTCCTGACCTCATGATCTGCCCCCCTCAGCCTCCCAAAGTGCTGGGATTACAGGTGTGAGCCACCGTGCTTGGCCTGTATTTTTGTTTTTGTGGAGCAAGGTATGACTAGAACAGAGTTTTGGGTTCTATAGAAAAAACCTCGTTTCTCCTTGTTTTGCCCTGTTTTTCACGATATTGTGGATGCCAATTTGTACTAAAAGTCTATGTAAATATGTCCACCAATTTGATAAGTAGCTGGAAGTACTTTTATTCTTGTGTTCAATTGTAACACACCACAGCATTCATCAGTCAGAAGGGATGCTGGACATAGTAATGGAGGAAGGTCCTAGAGCAGTTTCCCTCCCTCCCCTTAGTTGCTGGGTTCTGGGGAGGTCATGGGGTGGTAGTAGGGGAGTCAGGAACTAGAATTTTCTTGTATGGAATTACTTCCTTGTATGGAATTATGTCAATATTTTAATAACCAACCAGTGTGGTTATACTGGTGTCCCAGATTAATGTGCACCCTGAGTAGGTGCGTTTATTCTCTGCCCATGCTTCAGACTTCCAGTATGTGTATGGAAAAACCCAATCCCGAAACCATTCTTTTAGTTATTAAGATAATAAAAAGGCCCATGCAGTTACTTAAAGATTTTGCTGAGAAACATGAAAATCAAGGGAAAATGCAAGTGGAAAAGTCATTTCACTTCAGGATACTGAAGACTCAAAAATTACTGTAAAATGTATGTAAGATGCAGCTTCAGTGGATTATGATGCCTCAAACCATCTTAGAAGGCAAATCAGAGAAAGGGAAACGATTACAGCAGGTTTGTACGTCAACAAATGTGATTACTTCCTAAACTGTCTTTTCAGTGATTTTTAAAAAAAATCTGTTAACTGTATTTATGGAATATAAGATACAATTGATTATTTCATATACCACTAAAAACCCTGCCAATTACACTATAATCCCATTTAAAAGCTTTTTTAAACTTATAAAAGAGCTGTTAGGCTTATTGATATATTTTATCATATATCATTCTTCTTTCTACATTAGAAATACAAGTGAAATATATTACCCAAAGTAATCTATGGATTCAATGTAACCTCTATCAAAACACTAACAACATCCTTCACAGAAATAGAAAAAAATGCTAAGATTTGTATGGAACCACAAAAGACCCTGAATAGCCAAAGCAATTTGAATGAAAAGAACAAAACTGGGACGCATCACACTACCAGACTTTGAAATATATTACAAAGCTATAGTACCCAAAACAGAATGATACTGGCCTAAAAACAGTCTAGGTAGACCAATGGAACAGAATAGAGAACTGAGAAATAAATCCACGTATTCACAGCCAACTGATTTTCAACAAAGGCTCCAAGAACATATAACTGGAGGCTGGGTGTGGTGGCTCATGCCTGTAATCCCAGCACTTTGAGAGACTGTGGTGGGAAGATCACTTGAGGCCAGGAGTTCAAGAACATACAATCGGGAAAGGACAGTCTCTTCAACAAATGGTACTGGGAAAACTATCCATATGAAGAATAACAAAACTCGACCCCTATCTCTCACCATATACGAAAATCAACTCAAAATGGATTAAAGAATTAAAGGTAAGACCCCAAACTGAAATCACTAGAAGAAAACATGGGGGAAACATATCAAGCCATTGGTCTAGGCAAATATTTTTTTGGATAAGACCTCAAAAACACAGTTAACAAAAGCAAAAATAGACAAATGGGATTATATTAAACTAAAATGCTTCTGCACAGCAAAGGAAAACAACAGAGTGAAGAGACAACCTAAAAAATGGGAGAAAATATTTGCAAGCTATCCATCTGGCAAGAGATTCATATCCAAAATGTATAAGGAACTCAACCAACAGCAAAAAAGCAAATAACTTGATTAAAAAATGGGCAAAATAATCTGAATTGACATTTCTCAAGAGAAGACATACAAATGGCCAACAGATACATGAAAAAAATACTCAACATCACTAATCATCAGGGAAATGCAAGTCAAAATGACAATGAGATATCCCAGTTAAAATGGCTATTATCAAAAAAACAAAAAATAGCAAATGCTGACAAGTATGCAGAAAAAGAAGGCCTCATATACTGTTGGTAGGAATGCAAATTAGTACAGTCATTATAAAAAGCAGTATGGAAGTTCCTCAAAAAACTAAAAATAGAAATAGCATTTAATTCAGCAATTCTACTACTGAGTATATATTCAAAGGAAAGGAAATCAGAATGTTGAAGAGATATTTGCACTCCCATGTTTATTGCAGCACTGTTTACAATAGCTAAGATATGGAATCAACCAAAGCGCCCATCAGTGGATGCATGGGTAAAGAAAATGTGGTGTATATACACAATGGAATATTATTTAGCTCTAATAAAATGATTTGCAATTTTTGGCAACATGGATGATCCTGGAGGATATTATGATAAGTGAAATAAGCTAAGCACAGAAAAACACTGCATGTTCTCACTCATATGTGGGAGCTAAAAAAAGTTGATCTCATAGAATAGAGGTTACCAGAGGCTGGGAGGGGTACGGGGTTGGCAGAGGGATAGAGAGGTTGGTTAATTGATATAAAATTAAAGTTAGATAAGAGTAATAAATTCTATAGCACAGCAGCGTGGCTATAATTAACAATAAATTGTAGTGTATTTTAAAATAACTAGAAGAAAGGATTTTGAATGTTCTCTATACAAATAAATGGTAAATGTCTGAGGTGATGGATGTGTCAATTACCCTGATTTGATCATTACACAATACATACAATTATGTCCCAATTTAAAATACATACATATATACATGAAATAGTTTATTCACATCAGTGATTTTGTTTGTTTGTTTTTGAGACAGAGTTTCACTCTGTTGCCCAGGGTGGAGTGCAGTGGAATGATCTCGGCTCACTGCAGCCTTGACCTCCTGGGCTCAAGTGATCTTCCCACCCTAGCCTCCTGAGTAGCTGGGACTATAGGTGCATACCACCATGCCTAGCTAATTTTTAAATTTTTTATAAAGACAGGGTCTCACCATGTTTTCCAGGCTGGTCTCAAACTCCTGGGTTCAAGTGATCCTCCTGCCTCAGCCTCTCAAGGTGTTGGGGTTACGGGTGTGAGCCACCATGCCTGGCCAGTGATAACCTTATCATGTTTTTGCCCACGAGTGGTAGTTTTAAAACTATGTTCACAAATTTTTTGATACTCCTCTCTTCAATAGATGGAGCCTAATTCCCCTCCACTTGGGTGTGGCATGGACTTAATGACTTTATTCTAATGAATAGCATAAAGCGGATGTGACAGCTGTGATTTCAGGCACTAGGTCATAAAAAGTCAATGTGGCTTCCCTCTTAGTTGTTCTCTTAGATTGTTTGCTTCAGGGAGGCCACACACTATGTCATACATAATCCTATCAAGAGGCCCAATATTGCTCAGATATCTGGGCAATAACCACCTAAGTGAGCTTGGAAGTGGTCCTCCAGCCCAGTCAAGTATTCAAATGACTGCAGTCCCAGCCAACATTTTGACTACATCTCATGAGAGACCCTGAACTGGCAAACCCAACTAAGCTGGTCCTAGATTCTTGACCAACAGAAACTAATAAGTGTTTGTTGTTTCAAACTGTTATATTTTGGGGTAAATTTTTATGCAATAATAGATAACATACCATAAGTCAATTTTCGACCAATATCTTCTGTACCCTTAAAAGCATAAACGATGCAGCATTTCTAAAAAGGAGGCTCCATTATTATCTTTGGGAATTTTCTCTACACTAATGATATACATTCTGCAAGTTTTGCTGGAGATGTATGGGCAATGATAACTACAACGGGCCTGCCTGTTGGCAGACCACAAATGACATCTCACTTTCAAAGATGTTAAAATACGGGGGGAAAATGTGCTTCATAGAATCAGTGAAAGACATTTTAGATCATGTTTATTATGTCCCTTCTGCCTCCATCAACCCCTTTCCTTCTCTAAGAACTTGATCTTGTCCATTTCAGGACAAACCTGAGGTTTGTAGAGGGTTAGTGTATTTACATCCTCCACTTTACATGCACCACACAGGGCTTGTATGGTTATGGGGGGAAAACCGTTGGTGTGAACTGAAAGAATGCTTTGTTAACTCGAACGTTTCTCAGCGCAAGCAACCTTTGCTATGAGTGTCACAAAGGGGAATACCTTCTTTGTGGGGTCCTGAAATTGCTGGGTAAGTGGTGATGGTGGTTGTTGGGAAAGGAGCTTATGATGCTGGTGGAATTTTGGGTCTTAAAGAGGGCATATTAATCTTTAAAGAATTGGAAATATTTCAGTTACATGTAGTAGTCTATATCTTGCAAGAATTCATTACCAGCATATTAGGTAATGCATACACACACACACACACACACACATATATATATATATAGAGAGAGAGAGAGAAGCAAGAATGCAAACAATTAGCAGTGTCACACCCAACAGGTGCATAGTCAAAGTAAATATAAAATAAAGACAGAGATTTACCTGACCTAACCACACTGATATCCTCCTTTAATCCTTCTCCAATAAGTAAGATATCACATATGGAAAGGTTTTTAAACTATTAAGCACTAGACAAATGTACACTTTAATTACATACGTGTGCTGCCTCAATGCTGAGAGAGTTGCAGATCCTCATTTAATTCCCACCTGTGCCTGACTTTGACCACTTTCTCTGAGCTTTCTCTTCATTTCTGATTTCAAGGAAAGGTGTAAGGAACAGAAATAGAAATAATGATGTTTAATGCAATTTAGAAGAAGTTCAGAAATAATTGTGCTTATACCCCCTACAACTTAACTCCCTTTCATATTCTTTGGATGAATTTATTTAATCCCTAAATCTTCTTTCTTCTCTGGAGCTAATACTCCTAAAATAAAGCTTCTTTCCTGTTCTGATTACCTGTAATTTAAATCTCTTTTTACAGATTTGTCCTTCCCCTTTTTTCCTTCAGGGGCTCTAACTCTTTCCCTTACTGGAATTTCCTGGGTCACAGAAGTCCCTCCCTCCTTAACATCTTTGTAGTGCTTCTTTCAATTCAACAAATACATGAACAATAGTATTGCTAGAGGGCCTAAGTTAGATGCTGCAGGGGATTTAACAAAATGACCCAGTCCCTGATAGTGCCTGCCTTCAACGGGCTTAGATATTTACAAGGAAATCTAAGAAAACTATACAGTTATGTATAACGTAGGGTAATGTGTATTATATTGGTACAGAAAAAGAAGACAAGTACTAGGTGAGGACTTCCTCTGCTGAGATTCTTGTGGTGGTTGTTTCCTTCCTTGATCACTTACCTTTTATTTATTTATTTATTTATTTATTTTTAAGACAGGCTCTTGTTCTGTCACCCAAGCAGGAATACAGTGGTGCCATCACGGCCCACTGCAGCCTTGACCTCCTGGGCTCAATTGATTCTCCCACTTCAGCCTCCCCAGTAGCTGGGACTACAGGTGCATGTCACCATGCCTATCTAATTTTTAAAACTTTTTTTGTAGAAAGGGGTTTTGCCGTGTTGCTCAGGCTGGTCTTGAACTCCTGGGCTCAAGCAATCCACCTGCCTTAGCCTCCTAAAGTGCTGAGATTACAGGCCTGAGGCACTGTGCCTGGCCTTGATTGCTTGCTTTTGACAGTTTTAGTACACCACAGTTTTTTTCTCTGTAGATATTGCAACATTATTCTTTCCTATAAATTCATTAGTTTTTCTTTACTATTTTTCCTCCTTTAACTGTTAAATTCATGTTATATTCCACAGAAATGCTTCAGTTTTGTTTGTTTGTTTGTTTGTTTGTCTTGACAAAGCCTAGCTGTAGCCCAGGCTGGAGTGTAACGGGACAATCTCGGCTCACTGCAACCTCTGCCTCCCACGTTCAAGTAATTCTCCTGCCTCAGCCTCCCAAGTAGCTGGGATTAAGCGTGCACACCACCATGCCCAGCTCATTTTTTTTGTATTTTTAGTAGAGATGGGTTTCACCATGTTGGCCAGTCTGGACTTGAACTCCTGACCTCAGGTGATCCACCTGCCTTGTCCTCTCAAAGTGCTGGGATTACAGGCGTGAGCCACTATGCTTGGCTGTTTTTTTTTTGTTTTTATTTTTTTAATTATTCTATCAAAACCAGCAGTGGTAAGACCATATCACTTGAATTTTATTTCTGCTTTGAATGGTCTTTACCTTATGAGTTGACTTCTGCCTGTGATCTGCATGCATCTTCTATTGGTGGATAATCCTTCTCTGCCTCCACCCTTGTCCATGTTATGTATCTGATGACCCAAACAGCAGTTCCCTGTTATATTTGTCTTTCACCTGCTTATTTCTGTCTCTAAACCAGATATTAAAATTCCTCAAGTCACATGGTTTTCTCAATTTTACCTTGTTTTTCTTTTTCTCTTTGCAAAATCTTAAGTTGACCTCAGTCAAGCGCTTCTGCTAGAATAAAGTTCCTTTAACGTTTAGCCATACTTAAAAAAAAAGTAATAAAGTATTCATCATTTATGGGAAATCATGTTAGTGTAAAGTGATTTTTCCAATGATGTTATATATGTAGCAGGGGCATCTGAGACAAAAACACCTTCATACCTCCCTTGGTTGACTACCAAATGAATGCTTTTTCCCCTTTCCTCACTAAGAGAACCCAGATTTTCCTCAGGCTCCTCCTAGTGGCCATATTCTTAGACGGTGACTGGAGATGAATCTTGAACTTGAGAGTGATGATTTAGGATATCTGGTGGAAGAAATTTCTAAGCAGAAAAGCATTCAAAAAGTGGTCTGTTTTTGAATAGCAAAAGCTGTTCTAACAGCTGCTTCTAACAGCATATGGTCATATGCATTCACAAAGAGATGGTCTGAAACTAGAACTTCCATTTTAAAGGGAAACAGCATAAAAGTTTAGAAAATTTGCAACCTGACCATGTGGTAGAAAAGAAAACTCATTTTCTGGGGAGGAATTCAAGTGGCTACAGAAATTTGCATAAGTAAAGAGGGGCCAAATGTTAATAGCCAAGAGAATGGGGAAAATGCCTTGAAGACATTTCAGAGACCTTCACAGTAGCCCTTTCCATCACAGGCCTGGAGGCCTAGGAGGGAAGAATGGTTTTGCGGGCTGGACCCAAGGCCCTGCTGCCCTGTGCAACCTTGGACACACTGCTCCCTGTGTCCCAGCCACTCCAGCTCCAGCTGTAGCTAAGCATCCCCCAGGTACGCCTCAGGCTGCTACTCCACAGGGTGCAATAAGCCTTGACAGCTTCCATGTGGTGTTAAGCCTGCAGGTGCACAGAGGGCCAAGAATTCAGGCTTCAGAGCCTCTGCCTAGATTTCAGAGGTTGTATGGAAACACGTGGATGTCCAGGCAGAAGTGTGCTGTAGGGGCAGAGGTCTCCTGGAGAACTTCTACTAGGGCAGTTTGGAGGGGCAATGTCTGTGTTGGAGCTCCCACATGGAGTCTCCACTGGGGTCCTGCCTAGTAGAGCTGTAAGAAGAGGGCCACTGTCCTCCAGATCCTGGAATGGTAGATCCACCATTGGCTTGCACTGTGTTCCTGGAAAAGCTGCATGAACTTAGTGCCACCCCATGAATGCAGCAAAGGGGCTTGTGTGCTGCAGAGCAACAGGGAAGGAGCTTCCCAAGGCCTTGGGAGCCCACTGCTTGTGTCAGTATTACCTGGATGTGAGACATGGAGTCAAAGGAGATGATTTTGGAGCTTTAATATTTAATGACAGCCCTGCTGGGTTTCAGACTTGCATGGGGCCTGTAGCCTCTTTGTTTTTGGCCAATTTCTCTTTTTTGGAATGGGAGTATTTAGCTAAGGCCTGTGTCCAAATTGTGTCTTGGAAGTAACAACTGGTTTTGATTTTACAAGCTCATAGGTGGAAGGGACTTGCCTTGTTTCAGATGAGACTTTGGACTGTGGACTTTTAAGTTAATGCTGGCATGAGTTAAGACTTTGGGGGACTATTGGGAAGGCATGATTGTATTTTGAAATGTTAGAAGGACATAAGATTTGAGAGGGGTCAGGGGCAAAATGATATGCTTTGGATTTGTGTCCCTGCCCAAATCTCATATCAAATTGTGATCCCCAGTATTGGCAGAGGGGCCTGATGGGAGGTGATTGGACCATGGGGGGCAGATGTCCCCCTTGCTGTTCTCATGATAGTGAGTTCTCATGAGATCTGGTTGTTTAAAAGTGTGTGGCACTTCCCCCCGCTCTCTATTCTTCCTGCTCCAGCCCTGTAGGACATGCTGGCTTCCCCTTCACCTTCCACCATGACTGTAAGTTTCCTGAGGCCACCTCAGCCATGCTTCCTGTACAGCCTGCAGAACTGTGAGCCAATTATACCTCTTTTCTTTATAAATCGCAGGTAGTTCTTTATAGCAGTGTGAGAACGGACTAATACATTGCCCTTTTCCTTTCTCCTCAGGGCACTCTTTTTCCTTTCAGTTATTCAAAACCTTCCTATTCTTTTAAAATTCTCTGCCCATCAAATTTGAAGAGTTGTGAGATTGGATTATTCCTCCTTATAGAATAATACGAGACTGGAAATAATTATGTATTGTTATTTATTAGTCTGGTACTTAAAGCCAAGTATGAATTCATCCTTGAGGTGTTCAGCATGAATACTATTTTCCCAAACAAGAGATTACATGTTTACCATATGTTAGGTGAGTTATTTAATCTGAGTGCCAGCTGCCTCATATGTTAAATGGAGATAATAACTGTAATATCTCTAGAGTCACTGAGAGACTTATGTGAGATAATTCACATAATCACACAAACTTGTAGTCATCCCCAGACCCCTGGCCACTCCTTCACAGAGCTCTTGGCACACTGTCACTCTGTCTAACACTACTTCTGTAACAATTTCTAGTGCTTTCAATAGCCATAGAGATGATTCTTTCAAAGCCTTAATTATGTGACCTCTTCTCTTACAGTGATCCTCAAGTCCACCCTACCTCAGCTACTCATCCCAGTGGTCTTACCCTAGACCTCTTCATTTCCAATAAATGTAAGTAACTGCCCCCATTACATTAATTCACTTCTAACCATTATATTATTGCTGCTACTTCCTATCTTTCTAGCTCACTTACTCAACTACTCACACTTTAAAAATCTTTGACCCTACCTGGTCGAGCAATCCATTGATGTCATTGCCTTTTTATTGCCTCTCAATTTCTTCATGTCTCCACTTCCCTCCTTACCCAGCTTAGTTATTATAGTAAAATATTAATGAGTCACTTTTATATCCCCTGAACTCTCCTGCCCTAATGTCTCTCAATCAAACTATCCTGGCAAAATCCAAACCAGTCATGGTGAAATCCAGCCAACATAGCTCTAATAACCATGCAGTTGAATAAGGCTGGAGGAAAGCATCCAAATCCATGATAATTACACTCAAGTGGGCCTTTATTGCTGCTCTGCAAATATACTATATCCCATAGTTTATTCACTTTTCCAGTCTCCTGAACACTTCCTCCCTATTTTCCATTCTTAGTTGATGACTTTGCTTTTATTTCATTAGAAAATAGACACAATCAGGGCCAGCACAGTGGCTCACAAATCCCAGCATTTTGGGAGGTTGAGGTGGAGGATCACTTGAGGCTTGAAGCTAGGAGTTCAAGACCAGCCTGGCAATAGGGTAAAACCCCATCTGTACCAATAAAAGAAAAAAAAAGAAGTTGAAAATAGACATAAGCATCTATGTCTCCCATTCCCACTTTTATCAAGCTACCTATATCTTACTCTGCCTTTCCTCCTGCTTCTATGGATGAAATCTGTGTTTCTAAAGGTTAATCTGTATTTGAGACTAGATTGCATCCTCTTCTTACCTACTCAAAGATAGCAATTCTTTCCTTTTCTCTCCAGCATCAGCAACTTTTCCCTCTCTATTGAAACGCTTTCATCAGAAAAAGAAAATGCAGAGATATATTTTAAAAATAAGAAAATGCCTATAAAAAGAAAACTTTTGTTTCTATACCTACTTTCTACTCCATTTCTCTGTTCCTTCTAGAAAGAGTTTTCCACATTTACTCTCTCTAAAGTTTCTTCTTCCACTCTCTCTTAAACTTATTCCAAGCAGACTTTTGACCCTACTGCTCCATTGACAGACTTCTTTTCAAAGTCATGAATGACCACTCCATGTGATGAGGTCCAACAGTTAACAGTTGATTCAAGTCTTCATCTTACTTGACCCTTCAGCATTTGCACAGTTGGCTACTCCCTTTTTCTGGAAGTCCTTTTTTTCCATTGGCTTCTAGAAATCTGCTTTCACTTGGTTCTCTTTGTACATTATATGCTTTTTATTTCCCACTCTACCTCAGCTACTCACCATCATGGTCTTACCAGAGGCTTCTTCATTTCTGACAACTGAAAGTAACTACTCCATTATTTCATTTCTAATCAATACACTCTCTCACTGCTATCCCCTATCTTTACCAGTTTTCTTTTCAGCGTTCTTTACTGGTGCCTCCTCAGCCTCAGGGTTTGGTCTTTATACAACCTTCGGTAACCTTGTCTAGTCTCATAACTTCAAATATCGGTTTCTGTGCTGATGATTTCCAAATTTATTTATCTAGGTTGGACCTCTTTCCTGAACCTATACTATAAATCCATTTGTCATTTCACTATCTCCATGTGAATGTTCAATAGACACCTCACATTTAACATACCCAAAGCCAATCTCTTCATTTCCTTCCTCAAATCTATTTTATTCTGTAGGTTTCCTTATCTCAGCTTTTTTTTTTTTTTTTTAAGACAGGGTCTCACTCTGTTGCCCAAGCTGGAATACAGTATTGTGAGTGTGGCTTCCTGCAGCCTCAACATCCTGGGCTCAAGCAATTCTCCTGCTTCAGCCTCCTAAGTAGCTGGAAGTACAAGCACATGGCACCATGCTCAGGTAATCTTTTTAAAACTTATTTTTACTAGAGATGGGATTTCACTATGTTTCCCAGGTGGTTCTCAAACTCCTGGCCTCAAGCAATCCTCCTGCCTCTGCCCCCCAAAGAGCTAGGATTACAGGCATGAGCACTGCACCCAGCCTTTCATCACATTTTAAATCTATCCCTTACTTTGTCAGAAAAAAATTATATTAATCCATACTCATTACTTTTTATATATCTTATATTCAAATCATTGACATTGACATTAACATTAACATTAACATTGTGGCTTCACTTTTAAAACATATTCAGAATCTAACCACATCTCATAACTTCTCTCTCCCTTTTTAAAAAAATTTCCAACTTTAAGTTCACTAGTACATGTGTAGGATGTGCAGGTTTGTTACACAGGTAAATGTGTGCCATGGTGCTTTGCTGCACAGATCATCCCATCACCCAGGTATTAAGTCCAGCATCCATTAGCTATTCTTCCTGCTGCTCTCCCTCCTCCCACACCCCACCCTCTGATAGGCCCCAATATGTGTCATTCCCCTCAGTCTGTTCACGTATTTTTATCATTCAGCTCCCACTTGTAAGTGAGGATGCAGTATTTGGTTTTCTGTTCTGGCGTTAGTTTGCTAAGGATAACGGCATCCAACTCTATCCATGTCCCTGCAAAGGACACAATCTCATTCCTTTTTATGGCTGCATAGTATTCCACGGTGTATATATACCATATTTTCTTTATCCAGTCTATTATTGATAGGCATTTATGTTGATTCCATGTCTTTGATATTGTGAACAGTGCTGCAATGAACATACACATGCATGTATAATAGAACAATTTATATTCCTTTGGGCATTTACCCAGTAATACGATTGCTGGGTCAAATGGTATTTCTGCCTCTAGGTCTTTGAGGAATTGCCACACTGTCTCTCACAATGGTTGAACTAATTTACTCTCCCACCAACAGTGTAAAAGCATTCCTTTTTCTCCACAACCTCACCAGCATGTGTTGTTTTCTGACTTTTTAATAATAGCCATTCTGACTTATGTGAGATAGTATCTCATTGTGGTTTTGATTTGCATTTCTCTAATTATCAGTAATGTTGAGGTTTTCTTCATATGTTTGTTGGCAGCCTGTATGTCTTCTTTTAAGAAGTGTCTGTTCATGTCCTTTGGCCACTTTTTAATGGGTTTTTTTTCTTGTAAATTTATTTAAGTTCTTTATAGATGCTAGATATTAGACCTTTGTCAGATGGATAGATTGCAAAAATTTTCTCCCATTATGTGCGTTGTCTGTTTATTCTGAGGATAGTTTCTTTTGCTGTGCAGAAGCTCTTCAGTTTAATTAGATTTCATTTGTCTATTTTTGCCTTTGTTGCAATTGCTTTTGGTGTCTTCATCATGAAATCTTTCCCTATGCCTATGTCCTGAATGGTATTGCCTAGATTTTCTTCTGAGTTTTTTTTTTTATAATTTTGCATTTTACATTTAAATCTTTAATCCATGTTGAGTTGATTTTTCTATATGGTGTAAGGAAGGGATCCAATTTCAATTTTCTGCATATGGCTAGCCAGCTAATTCTCCCAGTGCCATTTATGAAATAGGGAATCCTTTTCCTATTGCTTGTTTTTGACAGGTTTGTCAAAAATCAGCTGGTTCTAAGTGTGTGGTCTTATTTCTGGGTTCTCTATTCTGTTCCATTGGTCTTTGTGTCTTTTCCTGTACCAGTACCATGCTGTTTTGGTTACTGTAGCCCTGTGGTATAGTTTGAAGTCAGGTAGTGTGATACGTCCAGCTTTGTTTTGGTTTTTGTTTGTTTGCTTAAGATTGTCTTAGATATTCAGGCTCCTTTTTGGTTCCATAAGAATATTAAAATATTTTGTTTTCAGTTCTGTGAATAATGTCAATGGTAGTTTAATGGGAATAGCATTGAATCTATAAATTATTTTTGGTAGTATGGCCATTTTCATGATATTGATTCTTTCCATCCATAAGCATGAAATGCTTTTCCATTTGTTTGTGTCATCTCTGATTTCTTTGAGCAGTGGTTTCTAGTTCTCCTTGAAGAGGTCCATCATGTCCCTTATTAGCTGTATTCCTAGGTATTTTATTATCTTTGCAGCAAGTGTGAATGGGAGTTCATTCACGGTTTGGCTCTTATCTTTCCTATTGTTGGTGTATAGGAAAGCTAGTGATCTTTGCACATTGATTTTGTATCCTGAGACTTTGTTGAAGTTGCTTATCTGCTTAAGAAGCTTTTGAGCTGAGACAATGGGGTTTTCTAGATACTGGATCATGTCACATGCAAAGATAGTTTGACTTCCTCTTTTCCTATTTGAATACCCTTTATTTCTTGCTCTTGCTTGATTGCCCTGGCCAAAACTTCCAATACTATGTTGAATAGGAGCAGTGAGAGAGGGCAAACTTGTCCTGTGCCAGTTTTCAAGGGGAATGCTTCCAGTTTTTGCTCATTTAGTATGATATTGGCTGTGGGTTTGTCATAAATGGCTCTTATTATTTTGAGGCATGTTCCTTCAATACCCAGTTTACTGAGCATTTTTAACATGAAGGGGTGTTGAATTTTATTGAAGGTCTTTTCTGCATTTATTGAGATTATCACGTGCTTTTTATCTTTAGTTCTGTTTATGTGATGAATCACATTTATTGATTTGCATATGTTGAACCAGCCTTACATCACAGGGATGAAGCCTACTTGATCATGGTGGATAAGCTTTTTGATGTGCTGCTGGATTTGGTTTGCAGTATTCTGTTAAGGATTTTTCCATCAATGTTCATCAAGGATATTGACCTAAAGTTTTCTTTTTTTGTTGTATCTCTGACAGGTTTTAGTATCAGGATGATGCTGGCCTCATAGAATGAGTTAGGGAGGAGTCCTTCCTTTTCAATTTTTTGGAATAATTTCAGTAGGAATGGTACCAGCTCTTCTCTCTACCTCTGGTAGAATCCAACTTTGAATCCATCTGGTCCTGAGCTTTTTTTTGGTTGGTAGGCTATTTATTACCGACTCAGTTTCAGAACTTATTTTTAGTCTATTATGGGTGTCAATTTCTTCTTTCTTCTAGATTTTCTAGTTTATGTGCATAGAGGTGTTTATAGTATTCTCTGATGGTTGTTGGTATTTCTTTGTTGTCAGTAATGATATTCCCCTTATCATTTCTGATTATGTTTATCTGAATCTTCTCTCTTTTCTTCTTTACTAGGCCAGCTGGCATTCTATTTTATTGTTATTTTTTCAATAAAAAACAGCTTCTGGATTCACTGATTTTTTTGAAGGGTTTTTCAGGCCTCTATCTCCATCAGTTCAGCTCTGATCTTCGTTATTTCTTGTCTTCTACTAGCTTTGGTGTTTGTTTGCTCTTGGTTCTCTAGTTCTTTTAGTTGTGATGTTAGGTTGTTAAGTTGAGAACTTTCTAGCTTTTTGATGTGGGCATTTAGTGCTGTAAATTTCTCTTAACACTGCTTTAGCTGTGTCCCAGAGATTATGGTACATTGTCTCTTTGTTCTCATTGATTTCAAAGAACTTCTTGATTTCTACCTTAATTTCATTATTTTTACCCAAGAATCAGTCAGGAGTGGATTGTTCAATTTCCATGTAGTTGTGTGGTTTTAAGTGAATTTCTTTTTTTTCTCTCTTTTTTTTTCAGACAGAGTCTTGCTCTGTTGCCCAGGCTGGAGTGCAGTGGCACAATCTCAGCTCACCGCAACCTCCGCCTCCTGGGTTCAAGTGATTCTCCTGCCTCAGCCTCCCAAGTAGCTGGGATTACAGGCACGCACCACCATGCCTGGGTAATTTTTGTATTTTTAGTACAGATGAGGTTTTGCCATGTTGGCCAGGCTGGTCTCAAACTCCTGGCGCCAAGTGATCCACCTGCCTTGGCCTCCCAAAGTGGTGGGATTACAGGCATGAGTCACCGCCCTCGGCCTTGAGTGAATTTCTTAGTCTTAGTTCTAATTGGATTGTGCTGTGGTCTAAGAGACTGTTTGTTATGATTTCAGTCCTTTTGCATTTGCTGAGGAGTGTTTTACTTCCGATTATGTGATCAATTTTAGAGTAAGTGCCATGTGGCAATGACAAGAATGTAAATTCTGTTGTTTTGGGGTGGAGAGTTCTATAGATGTCTATCAGGTCCACTTGATTGAGAGCCGAGGTCAGGTCCTGAATATGTTTGTTAATTTTCTGTCTCAATGATCTGTCTAATATTGTCAGTGGGGTGTTAAAATTTCCCACTATTATTGTGGGAATTTGAGTCTCTTTGTAGGTCTATAAGAACTTGCTTTATGAATCTGGGTGCTCCTGTATTGGGTGCATATATATTTAGGATAGTTAGGTCTTTTTGTTGAATTGAATTCATTACCACTATGTAATGCCCTTCTTTGTCTTTTTTGGTTTCTGTTGGTTTAAAGTCTGTTTTGTCAGAAACTAGGATTGAAACCCCTGCTTTTCTCTGCTTTCCACTTGCTTGGTACATTTTACTACATCCCTTTATTTTGAGCCTATGTATGTCTTTGCATGTGAGATGGGTCTCTTGAAGAACGCATACTGATGGGTCTTGGTCCTTTATCTAGCTTGCCATTCTATGTCTTTTAATTGGGGCATTTAGCGCATTTACATTTAAGGTTAGTATTGTTATGTGTGGATTTGATCCTGTCATCACGATGCTAGCTGGCTATTTTACAGACTTATGTGGTTGCTTCATAGTGTCACTGGTCTGTGTACTTCAGTGTGTTTTAGTCATGGCTGGTAATGGTTTTTCTTACCATATTTAGTGCTTCCTTTAGGAGCTCTTATAAGGGAGGTCTGGTGGTAACAAATTCCCTCAGCATTTGCTTGTCTAAAAAGGATCTTATTTCGCCTTTGCTTATGAAGCTTAGTTTGGCCAGATATAAAAATCTGGGTTGGAAATACTTTCCTTTAAGAATGTTGAATATTGGCCCCCAATCTCTTCTTGTTTGTAGGGTTTCTACTGACAGGTCTGCTGTTAATCTGATGGGCTTCCTTTTGTAGGTGACCTGGCCTTTCTCTCTGGCTGCCCTTAACATTTTTTCCTTGGTAAATTTGATGATTATGTGTCTTGGGGATGATCTTGTGGAGTACCTTACTGGGGTTCTCTGGATTTCCTGAATTTGAACATTAGCCTGTATTGCTAGGTTGGGAAAGTTCTCCTGGATAAGGTCATAACATATGTTTTCCAACTTGGTTTTGTGTCTGGAATTGGTGGGTTCTTGGTCTTGCTGACTTCAAGAATGAAGCCGCAGACCCTCGTGGTGAGTGTTACAGTTCTTAAAGGTGGCGTGTCCGGAGTTTGTTCCTTCTGATGTTTGGATGTGTTCAGAGTTTCTTCCTTCTGGTGGGTTCATGGTCTCGCTGGCTCAGGAGTGAAGCTGCATACCTTCGCGGTGAGTGTTACAGCTCTTAAGGTGGTGCGTCTGGAGTTGTTCATTCCTCCTGGTGGGTTCATGGTCTCGCTGGCTTCAGGAGTGAAGCTGAAGACCTTCACGGTGAGTGTTACAGCTCATAAAGGCAGTGTAGACCCAAAGAGTGAGCAGCAGCAAGATTTATTGCAAAGAATGAAAGAACAAACCTTCCACAGTGTGGAAGGGGACCCGAGCAGGTTGCCACTGCTGGCTAGGGCAGCCTGCTTTTATTCTCTTATCTGGCCCCACCCATATCCTGCTGATTGGTCCATTTTACAGAGAGCCAATTGGTCTGTTTTACAGAGAGCTGATTGGTCTGTTTTGACAGGGCGCTGATTGGTGCGTTTACAATCCCTGAGCCAGACACAAAAGTTCTCCATGTCCCCACTAGATTAGCTAGATACAGAGTGTCGATTGGTGTATTTACAAACCCTGAGCTAGACACAGTGCTGATTGGTGTGTTTACAAACCTTGAGCTAGATACAGAGTGCTGATTGGTGTATTTACAATCCCTTAGCTAGACATAAAGATTCTCCAAGTCCCCACCAGACTCAGGAGCCCAGCTGGCTTCACCCAGTGGATCCCGCACTGGGGCTGCAGGTGGAGCTGCCTGCCAGTCCCACGCCATGTGCCTGCACTCCTCAGCCCTTGGGTGGTGGATGGGACTGGGTGCTGTGGAGCAGGGGGCGGCGCTTGTCAGGGAGGCTCGGGCGGTGCAGGAGTCCACAGTGTGGTGGGGGAAGGCTCAGGCATGGCGGGCTGCAGGTCCCGAGCCCTGCCCTGTGGGGAGGCAGCTAAGGCATGGCAAGAAGTCGAGCACAGCAGCTGCTGGCCCAGGTGCTAAGCCCCTCACTGCCTGGGGCCAGCCGCTCGGAGTACAGGGCCTGCCGAGCCCACGCCCACCTGGAACTCATGCTGGCCTGCAGGCGCTGCACGCCGCCCTGGTTCCCACCCGTGCCTCTCCCTCCACACCTCCCTGCAAGCTGAGGGAGCCGGATCCGGCCTTGGCCAGCCCAGAAAGGGGCTCCCACAGTGCAGCAGCAGGCTGAAGGGCTCCTCAAGCACAGCCAGAGTGGGCGCCAAGGCTGAGGAGATGCCGAGAGCAAGCGAGGGCTGCCAGCATGCTGTCACCTCTCAGTTTCATTCTCTCTGTCTCCTTCAGGGACACCAATTAGTCATAGATTTGGTCTCTTTATATAATCCTATATTTCTGAGAGGTTTTGTTCATTCCTTTTCTTTTTCTTTTTTTTTTTGAGACAGAGTCTCGCTCTGTCACCCAGGCTGGAGTGCAGTGGCGTGATCTTGGCTCACTGCAAGCTCCATGTCCTGGGTTCATGCCACCCTCCTGCCTCAGCCTCCCAAGTAGCTGGGACTACAGGCACATGCTGCCACGCCCGGCTAATTTTTTGTATTTTTAGTAGAGACAGGGTTTCACCATGTTAGCCAGGATGGTCTCGATCTCCTGACCCTGTGATCCACCTGCCTTGGCCTTCCAAAGTGCTGGGATTACAGGCATGAGCCACCACTCCTGGCCTGTTCATTCCTTTTCATTGTTTTGTCTCTATTCTTAATCTGCCTGTCTTATTTCAGAAAGATAGTCTTCAAGCTCTGAGATTCTTTCCTCCACTTGGTCCACTCTGCTATTAATACTTGTGATTGAATTGTGAAGTTCTGGTAGTGTGTTTTTCAGCTCTATCAGGTTGGTTATGTTCCTCTCTAAACTGGTTGTTTTGGCTGTCAGCTCCTGCGTTGTTTTTTGTTCGTTTGTTTTGAGACGGAGTCTTGCTCTGTCACCCAGGCTGGAGTGCACTGGCACGATCTCAGCTCACCACAATCTCTGCCTCCCAGGTTCAAGCAATTCTTCTGCCTCAGCCTCCTGAATACTGACCTGTTGCTGGCCCAAACACACTTGTAGGAGGTGGCTGGAGACCCCACTTGGGAAGTCTCGCCCAGTCAGGCGGAACAGGATCAGGGACCCACTTAAAGAAGCAGTCTGGCTGCTTTTTGGTAGAGCAGCTGTGCTGTGTTGGGGATCCCTTCAGCTCCTGATTGGTTTGAGCTCTCCAAGACCCATAGGCTGGACTGGCTGAGACACACAAATAGCCAAGGTGGTAGCCTGTCCTGCAGTCTGGGCAATCCATCCCAGGGGGAAATTAGAACTCTGTCGGCTATAGAACATGGGTGGGGGTGCCAGGAGGCCCCAGCTGGTTGCATTCTCTTTTCTTAGCTGTATATTACTCCATTGTTTGGATGTTAAATAGTTTATTGAACCCATCTCCTATGGCAGGATATTTGGCTTATTTCCAGTCTTTTGCTCTTATCATTAGTGCTGTAATGACTAACCTTGTGTATAGATTTCTAGAATAAAGATGCTGGGTCAAAGGACAAATGCATAGGATTTTTTCTAGAAATCAGTGAATTCTATGGGATTATATCATTTTGAATTTCCAGAAGTGATGTATGAAAGGGCCTGATTCCCCAGCCATGCCAATAATATGATGTCAGTCTTAAAACCAGTAAGTGAAAAAATAGTATTGTACTCTTGTTTGAATTTGTATTTTTCTTTTGGGAGGGAAGTTGAGCATCTTGCTATATGTTTAAGGGACATTTGCATAATTGAACACAGTTCAGCATTTCATGTTGATATACTAGTCAGCAAGTTGGAAAGACAAGAGGAAATGGAGAACTGGGAAATTCTAAGAATATGATACAAGCATTTTATACCTCATTTACTTTCACTTCACATTAGCTACAAAGAAAATTTCCTAGTTTCCCTTTTAGCTAATGTGAAGTGAAAGTAAATGAGGTATACAGTTTGGGTAAACATGAGTCCCATTAAAACTTGGAATGGGGTAAATGTCATATTACCAAGAGAAGGAAAAGGTGAACGGACAATGGGGACAGTTAGCAGTTTCTGCTACATCATCTTCTTTTAAGAAAATCCTAGCTATTATCACAGCCCTGTGTGATTTTGTCTCATATTTCTTCTTTGTCCTCATCTCTTGCTATTCTCCCTCTTACTGGCGTTTTTGCTGTTTCTCCAAAAATCAAGCATCCTCTCTTGTGGGTCTACTTGCTCTTCCCTCTGCCTGAAATGTTCTTCCAGAACCCGTGGCTCACTCTCAGAATTCTGCTCAAAAGTAAGCCCTTCTTTAAACACCAATGGTAATTAACATGCTCTCCATACCCAACCTTTTACCCCCCGTTGCTTTTCTTCTTAGAATTTATCATCTGTGTCAATCGAGGAAAATGACGAGACAAGTCTGAATCATTTTAGGAGATTTGTTTGCCAAAGTTAAGGACACTCTGGGAGACAAGTCTATGTCTTTCTCCGAAGATAAATTTGAGGGCTCCAAATTTAAAGGGGAAAGGGCAGGATATTGAGAAGCACACAGGTTTTCACATAAACAAAAGGGGGCAGGGGAAGAATATGAGGAATCGCATTTTACGTAAGATAACAAAATTGGGTAGGGGAACAATCCGATATGCATTTGTGTCTGGTGGGTGATTGCACCTGGAAAGACAAGCTATCAATTTGCATTGCCGTGGTGAAGTTTTAACAGCTCACCAATAATTTCCCTGTGGGCAAAATATGAGGGAGGCGTGTAGCCTTTCATTCTGTAGACAACTTATTTAGGAACCAAAAGGGGGAGGCAGGTTTGCATGACCCAGTTCCCAGCTTGACTTTTCCCATTGGCTAAATGAGTTTAGAGTCCCAAAATTTAATTTCCTTTCACATCTGACATAATAAACATATTATATCTTTGCTTGCCTAGTTTCTCATGTTTCCCCCTCCACAACTAATAATAAATGTGCCAGGCGTTGGCCTAAGTGTTTCTGCTTTTAACATATTTAAGCCGAATTATTTCTCACAACAACTCTGTGATGTGGTGTATCATTAACTATTACCATACTATCACTACATAACAAACCTCAACACAACTGTGTAGCTTAAAACAATAATCACTCATTGTTTTCATGCATCTGTGGGCTGACTGAGAGTAGACTGATCAAGACTAGCCTTCGCTGGACTTGCCTCTGAGCTACAAAAGTCGGGTCCAGGCTGGTTCCCTGCATTAGCAAGCTAACTAGGGATGTTCTTCTCAAGACAGTGGCAGAGGCACAACAAGGCAAGCCTCACCATGCAAAGACATTCCAAGCATCTGTTTGCTACTACACTTGATCTTAGCCAAAAGCAGCGATGCCTCTGTTTGTTATGTCTGCCCATATCCTATGGACCAAAGCAAGTCACATGGCCGGCCACAACTTTAATAGCACAAAAAGGTATAAGCATACTCTTTTCGTGAAAGTGGGGTTGGGGGAGAGACATTTGCTAAAAAATAATCTCATCTACCATTTTATTTTTCCTATTTCAGGTGAGGAAATTCAGGCACCTAGAAAATAGAAATGGAATGCAAATTCAGTTGGTATAGCTCCACTCTATTCAGTAGAAATCTAGCGTGTATCACCAATATGAGGGTAGAAACTTAATCTGTTTTGTTTTCTGTTATATTTCCCAGCACCTAGAACAGTGCTTGGCACTTAGTAGGCATTCAATAAATATTTGTTAGACAAATGAATGAACTCAGCACAGTACATGGCACACAGTTGGTACTTGATCAATGTTAGCTATTATTATTGAGAAAAAATATATAAAACTTGGGAACAAGGTAAAGGCATGTTCATTCACTGTCACATTGAAACACTGCTTCACTGGCCAATGAAAGGATTATTAATTGGTTAGGGAAAAGTATCTTTTTTGGACTCATTAACTACTATTGATCAAAGGCTCAAACTCTGTGAAGTTACGTTTTTATTTACAGATTTTTATTCATTACAGATGAATTTATTTTGGAAAAACAAATTATTTTTTAAAAAATAAAGGATTATTTTGCCCTGTATGACATTAATGAGTATTGTATTGAACCTAGCAATCTGACTCACCCTGTCTTTCTCCAATGCTGCTAAATTTCTTTCTCCAACTGTCCTTGGAACTTACATCATTTTGTTGCTTTCCTTATTTATGAGTTAAATACATCTTTGACATATCTTCATCTTATATTTTGAGTTACATATTTACCTTTTTGGAAATTGCACTTTAAAGTTAGCATTATTTAAAAAATTTTCCTGCTAGATTTGAAAGTGGTTATTCACTTTCAATTTAACTCAACTACTATTTACAGAATTCCTGGTTTTCTAGGGTACAGGGATGTGAAGCTGGAATATAAGAGGGGAGAGAAGGAATTGGTGATTGCTAGCCTTGTACACCAGCAACTGGGAACCCCAAAGATTATTATGGACAATATAAAGCAGCCTTGACAGGTTAGAAATCATTACCAAAGTTTTCCAAGGGCCTGTGTTATTTCAAGATTCTGATCATATAATTGGAAACTTGTAGATGGTTTTCAGGGGCAGTTAATATCCTGAACAGAAAAAAAATTGTTGAAGCCTCATCTTCTGGAAATGTCTATCAACATTCAGGTATTAAATTGATTATTGTGGGCAACAGTCCTTCAGTAGCCCCCATGGAAGGGGTGGGGATTGAAGACTTTAGTTTGAAATAAACAATTAACAAAGGAGACTTAAAAGTTTAGTTGAGGACTCCTCAAAATTCTGGTTGCTTTAATAATTAGAATTTACATAACAGTCTCAACAAAAGCCACTAATGGACCACAGTGAAATCCTATTTCAGTATCATGAAACTGTTTTTAATCTGAAGCTTTTTCTCTTTGACCTTTTTACTCTTGAATTAAATGATAAATCTATAGATTTTCGGAACATTTTGGAGATCCCGAAAGGGCACTGTGCGTTCTCTTACTGGGTGTACTGACGTTCCAGTAAGTGCCAGGTTGAGGATGGGAATCAGGAGGACTTCGAGTACTTAGATCTTGGATTCCCACAACTAGGCAAGTTGAATTGCAGGACTGGCTCTTTTCTGGTAATATTTGGACACCTTGGGAAAGGTGAATAATAAACAGCCTTCAACTTGGGCCCCGAAACTTCTCTGTTACTTATTTTTGTAACTTAGTCCCTTGCCCATAAAACAAAGACTGACCAGTCAGAGACTTGGCTTTCTAGGAATTATGTCAACTAGTCAAGGTAAGAGATTAGCACGGAGCTTGGCGCAAGAGAGCATTGCTTCATCCAGAGCACTTAACCAATGCTGGGATCCCCACCAAGTGTCCAGTAGGCGAAGGAGCCGGAGGGCAGTGGAGCGAGCGCACTGGGGGCTCAGACCCACCCCGGACACGCGTCTTCTCGGCCATGTTCGGGACCTAGAGCCTAAGGGCTGCTCCCCTCGGCCTTGGCCTTGGCATCTACTGGGCGGTGGCGAGGTGCGCTCACTCCGCCCCCAGCGGGCTGGGGCGGGGACACCGTCCCCTGGGAAACGAGACGCGCTGCTTGTCCCAGGCCTTCGCCTCGACCTGCGAGGCTACCGCTGTGCGCAGTGGCGCGGCTGCTAAGTAGCAGCGGGTGGGAGACTAGGGTCTGCGCTCGCGGCGACCGCGGAGGAGGGTGGGCGCCTCCGGAGGTGTCCTCACTCACTTCGGGGAGCCCAGAGTCTCGGGTGAGGAGCCATCCGGCCCCGCGGTCCCTCGGACGGTTGCCCAATGGCAGCCCAGGTGGCAGCCCGGGAGGCGCGAGACTTCAGAGAAGCCCCGACCCTTCGCCTAACCTCGGGGGCCGGCCTGGAGGCAGTGGGCGCTGTGGAGCTCGAGGAGGAGGAGGAGGAGGAGGAGGAGGAGGAGGAGGAGGGGCAGCAGAACGAGGAGGAGGCGGCGGCTAGGAGAGCGCGGAGTTTCGCCCAAGACGCGCGAGTGCGCTTCCTCGGCGGCCGCCTGGCGATGATGCTGGGGTTCACGGAGGAGAAATGGAGCCAGTATTTGGAAAGCGAGGACAACCGGCAGGTTCTTGGGCAGTTTCTGGAAAGCACCAGCCCGGCTTGTCTTGTGTTTAGCGTCGCCGCCTCGGGGCGCCTAGCGGCTTCCCAGGAGGTAAGAGACGACGGGCAAGGGCACCTGCCCATCCAACAAAACTACCAGGGGAGACAGCCCAGTCGCGCCCCTTTGGATTCCCGCGGGGCGCTCACTCGGGCACTTTAACAAACTTGGCTTGAAGTCCCCATCCTGAGGCCCGCAGGACTCCTCCCCACGTGCACCCACTCTGCAGTTCAGCAGCTGCAGGTTAGTTTCCTAGGTCAGCAGTTTGTATCTGACCGAGAATCCCCCGTTGAGCCTGTTCCACCAGGATGATGCAAGAAAACCAGCGCTTTCTTTAGCTGCTTGGGTGTTAGGCGCAAGGTGGGCTTTCTGTGCCAAAAAACTTGCGTTTCAGTTGCTCATGGGTCACTCTGGAGTCACATCCTTTAAAAAATGTGGTGTTTGGCAGAGCGCATGTAACTTGTCACGTATTTTGATTGCCAACAACACTTTTCACCCCAGGCAAAAACATTGAGTCCTTAAAAAGGAATGCCCATGCAATCTCTGCACACATGGGTGTTTACTGAATATTTAGAGGGAGCAGTTCCCTCCTTCCTTCCTTTTTCTTCCTTTCTTTTTTCTTTTTGAATTTAGATGATTTGTCCACTAAAAGGTTAACGTATCACCTAATGTACAGCACTTGTATTTAGTATTTTTCAAGTATGATGAGTTTGGAGCAAGATGCACAATTTTTAAGTAGCTTAATGCTCACTTTAACATGTTATATCGTTTTATCACTAGCTGTGGTCATTGTAATAGTTGGGAAATAGGATCTCAGAGAAGAGAGTAATAGGAAGGCTGCCTTAGGGTATTGTGAATTTTGAATTCTTTTGTTTTAGGACTTTCCTAATTGTAACTTTAAAATAAGTTTGTCAGTAGACAAGGCGATAGAACACAACTCTAGTATTACCTAAGTTAAATAGTTATTATAATGTTCAATAGAATGACTCAGTAGTTGTGGAAATGTTAGCATGTTTTGGTTATACATTTCTATTCTTTGATAGAAATACAAATTAACCTCTTGGGCCTGTCTTTATCTCAGTTTGGCTAATTTCCAAACCAGAGAAGAGTATAAAAAATAACCCCTTAGGATTGAAACATTCTACGTGCCTACGTGCTCCTTGTTTTTAGTTATAAGATTTTTTTTGGTATATAATGATCTGGTATAATTGGCATGCCTTTAAAAGGTGGTATTTCCACACCGGTAATGCTGTGAAATTAGCATTATAAAAGAACAAAGAAAACTGTATATACTCTCTGCATACTAGGGAAGAGCGGTAGAAGGACCTTGTTTATAGCGGAGGCAAGACGCCAGGTTTTGTTTCTTCTGCTAGCAATACAGCTACAAGTTGGATATAGTAAATCCTGCTTGTTAACAAGAAAACTACTTGAACTAATTATCTTGCTCTTGTTTTAGATTCCAAGAGATGCAAACCATAAACTTGTTTTTATTTCCAAGAAGATTACTGAAAGCATTGGAGTAAATGACTTTTCTCAAGTGGTTTTATTTGGAGAGTTACCTGCATTGTCTCTTGGACATGTATCTGCTTTCCTCGATGAGGTACTGGTCTGTCTTTAATATTTAATGCTTTCACTTATCTCCATGACATTTGGAATTATTTAGGACAACTCTGATAATTAAAAAAAGAAGAGCTAGGAGGGAAAGGGAAGGGGATGGGGGTGGTAAAAAAAAAAAAAAAAAAAAAAAAAGCTTGTGGAAGTCAGGAGTCTCTAGCCAGGTGGATGGAGTCATAACATCTAGACTGTTCTGAAAGGAGCTCATGCTTACTGATGCTAATACTCAACAGGTGGCAATTGCAGGGATCATTCTCTCCCTTTCTTCCTTCCAAGATAATAGAAGCAAATAAAAAGCAACTTGAATAGGCTCTTGCACCTTAGCAGTAGGTTTTAAACTTCACATTGAGTAGAGACAAATTTACACTTTGAAAATGAGTATTATCAGTTCCTTTTTATACTTGTTAGAAACTAACAGTTAAGGACTAAGGTTCACTCATGGCAGATAATGGGAAAAGGTGATGAAAGTGTTAGAAATGGTTCTTAAAATTTCTTTTTCTCCTCTTAAAATAGAGAAATAGTCTTCAACCAATGTTACTGACACTTTAATGTGCATAAGAACTGCCTAGGATTTTGTGAAAGAGGCTGGTTCATTCATTCTAGAGTGGAGCCCAAGGTTCTGCATTTTTAACCTGATGCTGATGCTCTTTGTTTGTGGACTAGCTTTGAAAAACAACTGCCAAATAACCACTTTCCATGGAACTAGAACCTGGCTCTCAAACTTTGCTGAACATTAGAATCACCTGGGGGAACTTTTAACACAATGCCCCAGGTCACACCCATACCAGTTAATTTAGAACGTCCTGAATGGGAGCCAAGGAGCAGCAGTTGTTTAAGATTCCCAGGTGATTCTAATGTACAGTGAGCTTTGGGACCACTGGGTTAGATATCTGTCTACAAGGCCAATTTCTAAATCACACCTCTGCAATCAGTGTAGTCCTGCCAAGGCCGGTATTTAAGGTAGGAAAAGTTGCTGACATATTTATTACTAGTTATTTACCAGTCTCTCATGGTCACACCTCTTCTACTTTTTGAGTCTCTTCTTCTGTCTTTTTGAAGGGAGGTATTTTCCTGCTGGACTAACCAAAGTCTCTCACCCCTAACTCCCGTACCCTGCCTGGGTTTCCCTTCGCTCCTGTTGAATTTAATTGGCTTTAGCTGATTTCAGGGAGGTGCTAGGAAGACAATCTTTTAACTTCAGTACCAGCAACAATTTTTGGTATGCAGCAGGTGCTCAGATTTTAATTGAACTGAATCTGATGACTTTGGTTCAATATGTGAATCTAGACCACCATCAGCTGGAACTTGGAGGGGCAGGGCTACACTATGAAATTCTTGCTCTACTATCTGTGTCCGGCAACAGAAGATACAAGCCTTTTTCAGATTTCTCTACTCTTTCTTTATCTCATTACCAGGATCCGCTTAACATTCTGAAAAAGGTATGCCTGCTCCTCAACATTATGATGTGTTTCCATATGTTGTTATTTGCCACCAGATTGTATTATATAATTATACTTAGCAAAAGTATATAAAATGTCATATGGTTATTTCTTTATGTATCATGTTGGCCCACATTTCAAAAGAAACAATAATTGTGAATGCTTACTAAGACATAAAGAAAATATCATTTGGTTCTTCTCAGTCAATATCTGGGCCCCATCCTTGGAAATTCCAATTTAAAAAAATCTAGAGGGGCCCAGGCTTCTGTATTTTGAAAGTGTTTCCTCAGTAATTGTATTGAATGGTTTAAGAACTGTCATAAAGAGAAACCCCACAGTTTAAAAAAAGAAACAGAAGGTAAGTAAAGAGATCCACAGCAAAGGCACATTTGCTCTTTTATCTATAGGTGTATATGTCCTTAGTGAACCTTACTTTGGTTCATAGAGAAAGTTTATTTTTCTTACAAATGCAAAAACTACACAAACTTACAACTAAAATAAGACAAACCCTCAAATTAATTGACTTACTTTGTATATATTTGATAAAATTTGTTGTGATTAGTAAGTACATCTCAGGTCTATTTGTTTTAAATGATATTTCTAGAGATACTTTAGCTGTTTGAGTTACTAATTGCTTTCCAGAGCATGTGGCTCAGAATTTCATAGTGTTTTATCCACAGCTCATGACACAGACATTAAGTTTTAAAAGAAGTTGGCTTTGTCATGGAATAATGTGAGAAACACATTTATCCTTCCAAACCCAAAGGATGGACTCAGAGACACGCAGAACAGCAGAAGCAAGACTTAATTGTGGTCTTGCAAGATCGGGTGTGTGGTAGGCAGGCACACCCAGGGCAGTTACAGCTGGTAATTTACCTCCTACCATGTAAGCCCCTCTCCCAGTTCCTCATTGGTTGAGTACTATGGGGTTACAATATTCCTGGACATTTCCTAAGTTTCATTATGCCCCTTATAAGGATATACCCTGGCCCCCTTCCTCACTTAATTCTTGATTTCCCAATAATGAAACTTTCTTCCCTTTTATGGGCTGACTCCTCTTCTACATTCTGTTCACTTATCATGACTTTCTAGGTGCATGAGCCATGAGGTTCGTCATATCCTCAGGCTGGCTGCCAGAACTTAGATTTATCATGCCTTGAAAATGGACCGTATAAAATGTTTTCTCACAAATTCCCTCCTCTTTTCTATTTACTTTCTTTAGTTTTATTTTTATCTAAACCCTTTTGGTTCTTGAATCACTCTAAAAGTTGGTTACTTTTTTCCTTATGGGTGAGCAAGTTTAATTTGGTTTCTAATAGTAGCAGGTTATTTTTCTAGTAAGTTATGCACATTTGTTTATTAATATTTATTTTAATTTTTGTGCTAGTCCCCTTACACGGGGGATTACAACATCCCACTGCTGTTAAGACTCCTGCCACAATTACGAGAGATGTAAGGATTGAACCTATCATACCTTTTCATTTTTTAAAACAACCTTCTACCCAACCCATTAATGGGTTATTAATTTCAGCATTTTTTGCTAGTTTGTTGGCTAGGGTTGTTCTGGTAAAGTTTTTGTGATGGTGCCATCTGGGGTGGTATTCTTGGGAATGAAAATACAACACTTCCCACCCAGCGTAACACATACACCCCCTTTTTCTTCTGGTATCATGTCTAGTGCAAGCCTGTTTTCTCAGGCTATTTGACTGGTGGCATTTAACTGGCTAGCTACCCCTTTGAGGGCGTCCTTGGTATAACTGATGAATTTTTGTTGAATATAATAGATATAGTTAATTTAATCCACATTTTTATTAATAGTTGACTACCACAAGAGTTCTAATTTAAACCCAGAGCTCTTTGGTTTTGGGCCTTAAATTTATTAGGCACTCCCCTAGGGACACCTACTGAGTTAACATATATATTGGGATTAAAAGAATTTGTCAAATATCTCCAATTTTGGTGGCCATATGTATTTTCGGGTATCTTAGGAAATGCCAGAGTGAAGGCAATTGGACTAAAGCACAAGTCCTGATCCAACTGGATGGTAACAGGTTACAGAGGTTCCTTTTCCCACAATACCACCAGACATTAGCCTGGGGCATATGGAGAGCTGGGTAATTGCCATTGCCTGACTCACTCGTGATGTTTAGGAAGTGGATACAAGTTGAGAGTTCTCCTATGGGCTTATTGAACTTTGCCCCCTGCCTAGAGAGGCAAGAGAAGTGGTTCATATTCCCTATGGAGAACGAGGGAATTGCTCTGGGATCTGACCTCCGCAATGCAGGAAAGAGCAATGACAGGCTTTTTTTTTTTTTTTTTTTTTTTTGAGATGGAGTTTTGCTCTTGTTGCCCAGGCTGGAGTGCAATGGCTCAATCTCGGCTCACTGCAACCTCTGCCTCCCCAGTTCAAGCAGTTCTCCTACCTCAGCCTCCTGAGTAGCTGGGATTACAGGCACCACTGCGCCTGTCTAATTTTTTGTATTTTTAGTAGAGACACGGTTTCACCATGTTGGCCAGGCTGGTCTCGAACCCCTGACCTCAGGTGATCCACTCACCTTGGGCTCCCAAAATCCTGGGAATACAGGCATGAGCCACTGTACCAGCCAATGACAGACTTTTATAAGTCTCATTTCCCCATGCATCCTGTGCTGGTATAGAGCCAACACACAGTGCATTTCTTTAGGATTGGTATTCCATCCTAGAGGAAACAGAACCACCTGTGCCTGAAGTTGTTCCACAGCACATGCATAAAAGCTACTCTTGTTGAGGGCTCGTACTAAAAGTTTGACCCAGGCATTCATATTCCCATACTCTGTCTCGATTTCTAAGGTTTGCTTTAAATCCTTTACCTTAATTATTTTTACCCTTTTAGGGTCATTATTTGGTGAACTAAAGTGTTTATTAGGGTTTGGAGTTGGAGTAGTCCCAGGCAAATGGGGGGTTGAGTTTTTTATTAGTTTCAGAACAAATTACCCTAGGGGTTTTTTCCCTGTGGTGTTTGCACCAACCCATATAACTGAGATGCTACTTTTGGTTCTTGGTTTAGAAGAGCTGGTGATTATCAATGGTGATGAGAATAGGATTACATTTTAAATTCTGGCAGTTACTTGGTGGGGAGCCCTTGGACAGATGTAATTTATTCTTTAAGGGTCACCAGGCTGGAGTTACCCACCCCATGTTTACTGTCCAACCCTGAAATTCGGTAGTCCACCATATATTATCCCAGCTAAGGCAGGGTGATATTCTACTATAACCTGTATTTGGTTCAGGGAAAAGATATTTATCCACTTGAGAGAGCTGTTTCTGATTTTCCACATTCCCGCAAGGTAAAACCTGGCAGGCATTAAGTCTTATAGTTTGGGGTGCTACCATCTTGGTTACATTAATAAGCAACCTGATTGGGCAGGGAGGAGTCCCCTGCCAGTTTCCATTTTGACCTGCTGTTTGTATAGTAGCCCATCCCAGCCATATTAACTTCCAAAATGGGGCCAGCCCATGTTTTCTTTTTAGATTTTTCTGAGTTAACTTGAAGGGTTCCTTAGGTGACCGGTGCACTTTACATTCGTCTTTTTTTCTCCCTTCCATTTTTTTTTACCCAGTCCCTTGACTTGAGTATAGTGAGTTCACCCCCGTTTAGCTGTCTGCACAGCCAGCTCAGTGGTCAGGAGCACTCGACAGGGACCTTCTCAGCTTGGGTGGAGCTTGTCTTCTTTCCATGTCTTGGTCAGCACCAAGTTGCCAGGCTGGAAGTAGTGAGCCATGAACTCAAGAGGTGAAGTTTGAGTCAGAAGTCCTTTTAACCTAAGGGATAACAGAGTGGAGTATATGCCCAGTATATAATTTCTTAAGAATTGATCCTTGGTTTCCATAGTAGGGAGATGTCTAGCTGTGCCTAAATATAGGATCTCATATAATAACTTGTAGAGGGATAATCCCAAGTCTTTTCTTGGGGCTGTTCTAATCCTAGGGAGTGCTAGTGGGAGACATTTGGTTCAAGGCATTTAGTTTTTAAGATTAGTTTGGTGACATGCTTTTGGAGAGTTTGATTCATTCTTTCTACCTTTCCAGAGGAAGGGGGATGCCAAGGGGTGTGATAATCCCATTTAATTTGAAACCTTCCATAATTCCCCTTAACACCCTTGAGGTAAAGTGGCTCCCATTGTCAGGATTAATATTTTCCATGAGGCCAAATCTAGGTACAACCTGTTTTAATATTATTTTGACCACATTCCCAGTGGTGACTATGGAAGGGGAAAGGCTTCCACCCAGCCAGAAAGGTGATTTACGATTATCAGTAAATTCTTTAGTCTTTCTACTTTGGGCATTTCTGTGAAATTTGCTTGAATGCTTTCAAATAATCTTAGTCTAGAAGGTCTTTCTCCCATGGCCTGTTTTATAATTACCTTTTTGTTTGTCTTTTGACAAGTTACACAATTTCCACATACTTATTTAGTGAGGGTATAAATCCCTATATACACCCATAATTCCTAACTATTGCATCACATGGAGCCTGGGGTCCCCAAAGACTCCCTTTGTGTAATATAGATATTAGTTTTCTCATGGAGTTTACTTATTTCTCTCCCATCAAGAAGTACCAATTTGCCATCTTCAGTTTGACCCCTATCCTGTCTAATTCTTCCGTCTTCTCTCTGGTAAACTGGGGCCTTAATACTACCTTAGGGATGTCTGGGATCAGGCTAAATAGTCCTAATTTCTTTCTCCAGGGAGGCTTGCTCAGCAGCACCATCTGCAAGCTTGTTTCCTGTAGCTTCTATAGTGTTCCCTTTTTGATGACCATTTACATGAACTGTGGTTACCTCTGCTGGAAGCAGGAGCCTTTCTAAAACCTGTTTGGCCAGTTCCCCATGTACCAATTCTTTTCCCCTGCTATTTATTAGGCCCCACTCTGTCCAGATTTTTCCAAAAGTGTGTACCACCCCACAGGCATATTTAGAATCCATGTATACAGTGCCTTCTTGGGCTTTAAGGAGCTTTAGGGCCTGGTTAAGACCATATAATTCACAGGTTTGGGCTGACCAGCCATTAGGTAATCTACCTTTCTCACACAAGGAGTGTTTATTCCCATCAATGACAGCATGGCCATTATGTCTCTTGCCATCTATCACTTGGGACGACCTATCCACAAACAGCCTTATCCCATCATGTAGTGGAGCTTCCCTAAGGTTTAGTCTAACTTTTATTTGGTATTCTGTGATATCTAAGCAGTTCTGGTCTGATGTCTCTCTTTTTCTCCTCTCCTTTCCATAGGAAACCAGCTGGATTTAGGCAAATATTTGTTGTTATGAGCAAATCATTTTTTTAACTACTATGGCTTCATATTTTAGAGTCTGAGAATCTGTTAACTATCTCCCGGCTTTTGACTTAATATATTCCTGACCCAGTGTGGGTTGCTTACTGTTAGGGTCCCACCGAAGGTTAGCTTTCCACTCTCCTAGCAGCAGGGCTGTGGCAGCACTGCTTGCACACATTCGGGCCACCCCTGAGAGACAGGATCAAGAAGCTTGGAGGCAAAAGCAACAGATTCCCTCTTCCCTCCCCAGGTTTGAGTGAGCACCCCAAGGGCCGCTCCCTGGTCCATTGTTACGAACAGATGGAATGGTTTCTCTAAAGAAGAGAGGGCCAGGACCAGGCCTGTAATGAAGGCCTGCTTTAGCTGTTTTACTGCCTGAATTTCCTTTGGGACCATTGCAAGGGATCGGGTTTCTCTTCTAGTAACTTGAGATACAGAATCTTTTTTTGAGCATGAGTTAATTTATTGCATACAGTAGCCAGTTAAACCTAAAATATTTTTGGAGTTCTCTCTTTGTCTTAGACAAAGGCAGACCCACTATTCCTGATATTCTTTCCGGGTTTATTCTTCACTTCCCTTTACTAATTAGGTGTCCTAAATATTTAACTTCTTTTTCTACAAACTGCAATTTGTTCTTAGAGACTTGCAATCCCCATACGTCTATGAAATTAAGCTTATGGTGGTTTCTGATATCTCGGCCCTCTTCTCCCCAGAAATTAAAAGATTATCTATGTATTATAACAACTGGCTTCCCCTGGAAGGTTGGAATTTCTCCAGGACCTTTTCTAAGATTTGACCAAATACGTTTGGGGCTTCCATGAAACCTTGTGGCAACACAGTCCAGCAGTACCATTATTTTCTCCCAGTTAATAGGATTTTCCTATTTAAAGGCAAAGAGGTCTCTACTCCTAAAGTCTAGGGACATGCCCAGAATACATCTTTTAGATCCACCAGACTGAACCACTTATGTTCATAGGGTATCTTACTGAGGAGGGTGTAGGGGTTAGGCACCACAGGGTGGTAGGTCTGGACAATTTGATACATAGCCCTTAGATCTTGCACCAATCTCAACAACCCATTAGGCTTTTTGACTGAGAGAATTGGAGTGTTGTACGGGTGACATGCAGGGTTTTAATAGTCCATTTTTCATTAATCCCTTTATTACCAGTTGGAGATATTTTCTCCCTTCAGTATGAATGGGATTTTTTTTTTTTTTTTTTTTTGCAAACTACTTCTCTTGGTTGTTTTAGTTTAATTTGTAAGGGTGTGATTTTTAACTCTCCCCTGTTGCCTTTTCTAATCCAAACAAGGTTATTAATTTTCTTTCCTCCTCCTCTTTTGGGAGGCCCATTATTTTATTTGTCCTTCCTTTATTCCTAATCCTAAACCCAATCCCACAATCAGATTTCCACCCAGGATGTTAGTTTCTGCTTTAGGAACATATAAGAGTGACCAGTTTGTTTTGGTCCCAGTCTAATTAACATTTTCTTGAATATCAGAACCTGAAATCCCTCCCCTTTTACCTGATACTATCAGTTTTTCCTTAGAGAGTTCTGTACCCCTTGGTTGGTGACTTAGGGAGGAGTGATCCACACCAGTATCAACCAAAAATGTCACTTCTTCTCCCTCGGGTCCCACCTTCAAATTTATTCAGGGTTCCTGGTGGGACCTACTCAGAAGGAACTCTCCCCCCAGTCTTCATCAGCGGTCATGAGGTGGATCACCATTTCTTTTTTTCCATTTAGGACATTCCTTTTTTAAATGCCCTGGCTTTACATACTTGTAACATCCCCTCATAGTCTTAGGAGCTTTTCCATGTATTTCCCTTCTTTCTTTGTGTCGAAATCTATCATTCTCCTTGTCTCCTTCGAGGAGGATCTTGATCTAACCTTTTTTTGACTACCTCTTCCACAGTGGAACCATGAGTTTCATTTTTATTTATGCTTCTTTTCCTCTCTCCCTACAAAGACCTTCTGAGCCTCCCTTAGTAATTTCTCAATTGGTTTCTCATCCCATCCATTAATCCTTTGTAATTTTTTTTTAATATCAGCTCTTTCTTACAAAGTTAACCTTCAAAAGGCCTTGCCCTACTGGGTCCTCTGGATCTAATCTGGAGTATTAGATCCAGATCTATATATATATATATTAGATCTAATCCTGATCTAATCAGGAATGCAGAGGAAGTTTCCTCTTTTGGTTTTTGTTGAATCTCCAATGCCTTTGAGACCTTTCATGTCCCAGTAGTGGACTTTTTGATCCTTTTTATTATTAGTTCCCTGAGGTTCTGCATTTGTGTCTGTTCTTTGGGATTTTTTTTTTTTTTTTGAGGGAGAGTCTCACTCTGTTGCCCAAGCTGGAGTGCAATGGTGCAATCTTGGCTCACTGCAACCTCCACCTCCCAGGTTTAAGTGATTCTCCTGCCGCAGCCTCCTGAGTAGCTGAGATTACAGGTGCGTACCACCATGCCTGGCTAATTTTTGTATTTTTTAGTAGAGATGAGGTTTTGCCATGTTGGCTAGGCTGGTCTTGAGGCCCTGACCTCAGGTGATCCACCCACCTCGGCCTCCCAGCCTGCTGGGATTACAGGCATGAGCCCTGCACCTGGCCCCTGGGATCATTATTATCTCCTTTGGGATTGACATTTGGAAAGTTTTGTTCAACTGGCAAGACTTCTTGCCGGGCGGGTTGTTACCTCTCCCAGATGGTTGTGGCCCCTCTCCTAATCATTCCCCTTTCTTTTCCTGTGAAAAGGATACTTGTGATAGACATCATTTCAGCCCAGGTGTAAAAGCTGAATTCTAGGAATTGGTTCAGCTGGTTTGCTAAACCCAGGGGATGTTTTAGAAGTAGTTTCATCTCCTTCTTGAAATTCCTAACTTCAGTACTTGTAAGAGGAGTATTTACAAAGCCAATCTCTCCCTGTCTATGGGAGCTTCCCTAAGAGGGATTATGCTGGATGTCTGCTGTGTGGAAGGGATAGGGAAGTTCTCAATATCCCTCTTACACCATTCTAATTATTTTCTCAAATTTGGATAAGGATTTAAAGGAGCTGTTGGTTCGACTCTGCCATGGTCTGCAGGTCTTTCTTCCTCTAAACCTCCTGCTGCCTCTTGATTTTCCTGTCCCCTATTTTGTGAGACACACGGAGGGGGTATGGATGATAGGGGGTCCCAGGGCTTTTCACTGGGCAGGAGCTTTTTACTAGGCTTTTTTTCTTCTTTGAAGGGGAAATGGGGGCTAATTCCTTGATCCAGCAGAGAGTGTAACCCATCTCCTCTTGTGAGGATGGGGTTTTATCATTCATATAGAGAATTAAAGCTTGGCACACCCAATTTTTATCTGAGCCAAACTTAGGCCAAAAGACTAAAGGCTTACGAATGGGGTCTTTAGGCCAGATAAACAGCAACACTTTATCATCTTTTGCCTTTCGTTGTCCCTGATTCAAGGGTCGTCCCTCCAAACCTCATTCTTCCCAAAGGACTATCTGGGGGAATGTCAGAGGGAGTTTCTTTGGCTCCCTCTTTCCTTTGGCCCATAGGCCTAGAATTTCTGTCTCCCATTTTTGGTCAGTCTTTTGAGTCCAAGCTTTTCCCTGTGTACTCAACCCCCCACTACTGGAGGTTTCTTGCACACCCCAATTGCTTTGCCTGTCTCTGGACATGTCCCTCGTGGGAGAACAGAACTATGGATTGGGATTTGAACTCCGCACTTGCTTCATATCTATGTTATATCTCAGTTACACACACTTGACCTCTGAAAATGCCCAACCACCAAGGCAGTACTTGTAGTCCAATTTTCCTCCCTTGGCTCGTGCATGATGTTTCCTGGTTGCCAAGGTACCTGCTTTTCTCCCTGTGTTGCCTCCACTGCCTCCTGAATAACAGTCTTGGGTTTGTTTATGGCCTCTGCAGGGATCCAGGATGCCTGGACAGAGTGGGCCACTTAAATTGTGTGGGACGTGTTTCCACTCTCGGCTGGAGTCCTACTCTACACAGGCAGAGATCCCAGACGAGTCCCCAAGTTTGTGAGAAACACATTTTACCGTCCGAACCCAAAGAAGGGACTTGGAGACATGAAGAACAGTGGAAGCAAGACTTTTAATGGCGTTTTTGCAAGATTGGGTGTCTGGTAGGCAGGCACACCCAGGGGAGTTACAGCAGGTCATTTGTCTCCTAGCATGTAAGTTCTTCCCCCAGTTCCTCATTAGTTGAGTACTATGGGGTTACAATTCTCACGGACATTGCCTAAGTTTCATTATCCCTCTTATAAGGTTATACTGGTCCCTTTATCCGCTTAAGTTTTGATTTCCCAACAATGAAACTTTCTTCCCTTTTAGGGGCTTACCCATTCTCTACATTCTGTTCACTTTTTGTGACTTTCTAGGTGCATGAGCTGTGCGATTTGTCACATCTGCAGGCTGGCTGCCAGTACTTAGATTTATTATGCCTCAAAAATGGACCCTTTAAAATGTTTTCTCAGAATAGTAAATAGAGTGAAGTCTGAAACAGTACCCAGTACATTAGAAATGTTGAATAACTTTAATTTTCTTTGAGCCTGACTTCTAGAAAAAGCTGTTGTTATCAAGGATTTAATCTAGAAAACAGTCTCCAAGTAGGTAATGCATGTTCAGCCCCGCAAATCTAAACTTTTTTATCTTTCCAATTTTTATCTTAGATTCAAGGGGTACATGTACTGGTTTGTTACCTAGGTAAATTGTGTGTCATGGGAGTTTGGTATACAGAGAGTTTGTTACCCACGTAATCAGCATAGTATCCGATATGTTGTTCTTTAGTTCTCACCCTCCTGCCACCCTCCACCCTCAAGAAGACCACAGTGTCTGTTGTTCTTTTCTTTGTGTCCATGTGTACTCAATGTTTAGCTCCTGGTTATTAATATAAGTGAGAACATGCATGGCCGGGTGCAGTGGCTCATACCTGTAGTCCTACCACTTTGGGAGGCCAATGTGGGCGGATAACTTAAGGCCAGGAGGTTGAAACCAGCCTGACCAACATTGCAAAATCTCGTCTCTACTAAAATACAAAAATTAGCTGGGCATGGTGGCACATGCTTGTAACCCTGGCTACTCGGGAGGCTGAGGCAAGAGAATCACTTGAACCCAGGAGACTTGCAGGTTGGAGTGACCCGAGATCTTGTCACTGCACGTCAGCCTCGGTGACAAAGTGAGACTGTGTCTCAAAAAAAAAAAAAAAAAAAAAAGTGAGAACATACAGTATTTGGTTTTTGGTTTTTCTGGTCCCGTGTTAATTTGCTTAAGCCTAAACTCTTCAGCGTGTTTGCAACATTCTTCACAAACTACCCCTGCCTTCCTCACAGCCCGAGTGTTGCCATTTCTCTCAGGGGTATTGGCTCTATCTCCAGGATGGTCAAACTGGCAGTTTCCTACAAGCACCATACTCCCTGAGTCCCCATGATTTTTTTTTTATTTTTTTATTTTTTTATTTTACTTTAGGGTTTTAGGGTACATGTGCACAATGTGCAGGTTTGTTACATATGTATCCATGTGCCATGTTGATTTCCTGCACCCATTAACTCGTCATTTAGCATTAGGTGTATCTCCTAATGCTGTCCCTCCCCCCTCCCCCCACCCCACAACAGTCCCTGGAGTGTGATGTTCCCCTTCCTGTGTCCATGAGTTCTCATTGTTCAGTTCCCACCTATGAGTGAGAACATGCGGTGTTTGGTTTTTTGTCCTTGCGATAGTTTACTGAGAATGATGGTTTCCAGTTTCATCCATGTCCCTACAAAGGACACGAACTCATCATTTTTTATGGCTGCATAGTATTCCATGGTGTATATGTGCCACATTTTCTTAATCCAGTCTATCGTTGTTGGACATTTGGGTTGGTTCCAACTCTTTGCTATTGTGAATAGTGCTGCAATAAACATACATGTGCATGTGTCTTTATAGCAGCATGATTTATAGTCCTTTGGGTATATACCCAGTAATGGGATGGCTGGGTCAAATGGTATTTCTAGTTCTAGATCCCTGAGGAATCGCCACACTGACTTCCACAATGGTTGAACTAGTTTACAGTCCCACCAACAGTGTAAAAGTGTTCCTATTTCTCCACATCCTCTCCAGCACCTGTTGTTTCCTGATTTTTTAATGATGGCCATTCTAACTGGTGTGAGATGGTATCTCACTGTGGTTTTGATTTGCATTTCTCTGATGGCCAGTGATGATGAGCATTTCTTCATGTGTTTTCTGGCTGCATAAATGTCTTCTTTTGAGAAGTGTCTGTTCATGTCCTTTGCCCACTTTTTGGTGGGGTTGTTTGTTTTTTTCTTGTAAATTTGTTTGAGTTCATTGTAGATTCTGGATATTAGCCCTTTGTCAGATGAGTAGGTTGCAAAAATTTTCTCCCATTCTGTAGGTTGCCTGTTCATTCTGATGATAGTTTCTTTCGCTGTGCAGAAGCTCTTTAGTTTAATGAGATCCCATTTGTCGATTTTGGCTTTTGTTGCCATTGCTTTTGGTGTTTTAGACATGAAGTCCTTGCCCACGCCTATGTCCTGAATGGTATTGCCTAGGTTTTCTTGTAGGATTTTAATGGTTTTAGGTCTAACATATAAGTCTTTAATCCATCTTGAATTAATTTTTGTATAAGGTGTAAGGAAGGGATCCAGTTTCAGCTTTCTACATATGGCTAGCCAGTTTTCCCAGCACCATTTATTAAATAGGGAATCCTTTCCCCATTTCTTGTTTTTGTCAGGTTTGTCAAAGATCAGATAGTTGTAGCTATGCGGCATCATTTCTGAGGGCTCTGTTCTGTTCCATTGATCTATGTCTCTGTTGTGGTACCAGTACCATGCTGTTTTGGTTACTGTAGCCTTGTAGTATAGTTTAAAGTCAGGTAGCGTGATGCCTCCAGCTTTGTTCTTTTGGCTTAGGATTGACTTGGCGATGCGGGCTCTTTTTTGGTTCCATATGAACTTTAAAGTAGTTTTTTCCAATTCTGTGAAGAAAGTCATTGGTAGCTTGATGGGGATGGCATTGAATCTCTAAATTACCTTGGGCAGTATGGCCATTTTCACGATATTCATTCTTCCAACCCATGAGCATGGAATGTTCTTCCATTTGTTTGTATCCTCTTTTATTTCATTGAGCAGTGGTTTGTAGTTCTCCTTGAAGAGGTCCTTCACATCCCTTGTAAGTTGGATTCCTAGGTATTTTATTCTCTTTGAAGCAATTGTGAATGGGAGTTCACTCATGATTTGGCTCTCTGTTTGTCTGTGATTGGTGTACAAGAATGCTTGTGATTTTTGTACATTAATTTTGTATCCTGAGACTTTGCTGAAGTTGCTAATCAGCTTAAGGAGATTTTGGGCTGAGACAATGGGGTTTTCTAGATATACAATCATGTCATCTGCAAACAGGGACAGTTTGACTTCCTCTTTTCCTAATTGAATACCATTTATTTCCTTCTCCTGCCTGATTGCTCTGGCCAGAACTTCCAGCACTATGTTGAATAGGAGTGGTGAGAGAGGGCATCCCTGTCTTGTGCCAGTTTTCAGAGGGAATGCTTCCAGTTTTTGCCCATTCAGTATGATATTGGCTGTGGGTTTGTCGTAGATAGCTCTTATTATTTTCAGATACGTCCCATCAATACCTAATTTATTGAGAGTTTTTAGCATGAAGGGTTGTTGAATTTTGTCAAAGGCCTTTTCTGCATCTATTGAGATAATCATGTGGTTTTTGTCTTTGGTTCTGTTTATATGCTGGATTACATTTATTGATTTGCGTATGTTGAACCAGCCTTGCGTCCCAGGGATGAAGCCCACTTGATCATGGTGGATAAGCTTTTTGATGTGCTGCTGGATTCGGTTTGCCAGTATTTTATTGAGGATTTTTGCATCAATGTTCATCAAGGATATTGGTCTGAAATTCTCTTTTTTGGTTACGTCTCTGCCAGGTTTTGGTATCAGGACGATGCTGGCTTCATAAAATGTGTTAGGGAGGATTCCCTCTTTTTCTATCGATTGGAATAGTTTCAGAAGGAATGGTACCAGTTCCTCCTTGTACCTCTGGTAGAATTCAGCTGTGAATCCATCAGGTCCTGGACTCTTTTTGGTTGGTAAGCTATTGATTATTGCCACAATTTCAGAACCTGTTATTGGTCTATTCAGAGATTCAACTTCTTCCTGGTTTAGTCTTGGGAGGGTGTATTTGTCGAGGAATTTATCCATTTCTTCTAGATTTTCTAGTTTATTTGCATAGAGGTGTTTGTAGTATTCTCTGATGGTAGATTGTATTTCTGTGGGATCGGTGGTGATATCCCCTTTTTCGTTTTTTATTGCATCTATTTGATTCTTCTCTCTTTTCTTCTTTATTAGTCTTGCTAGCGGTCTATCAATTTTGTTGATCTTTTCAAAAAACCAGCTCCTGGATTCATTAATTTTTTGAAAGGTTTTTTGTGTCTCTATTTCCTTCAGTTCTGCTCTGATTTTAGTTATTTCTAGCCTTCTGCTAGCTTTTGAATGTGTTTGCTCTTGCTTTTCTAGTTCTTTTAATTGTGAAGTTAGGGTGTCAATTTTGGATCTTTCCTGCTTTCTCTTGTGGGCATTTAGTGCTATAAATTTCCCTCTACACACTGCTTTGAATGTGTCCCAGACATTCTGGTATGTTGTGTCTTTGTTCTCGTTGGTTTCAAAGAACATCTTTATTTCTGCCTTCATTTCATTATGTACCCAATAGTCATTCAGGAGCAGGTTGTTCAGTTTCCATGTAGTTGAGCGGTTTTGAGTGAGTTTCTTAATCCTGAGTTCTAGTTTGATTGCACTGTGGTCTGAGAGACAGTTTGTTATAATTTCTGTTCTTTTACATTTGCTGAGGAGAGCTTTACTTCCAACTATGTGGTCAATTTTGGAATAGGTGTGGTGTGGTGCTGAAAAAAATGTATATTCTGTTGACTTGGGGTGGAGAGTTCTGTAGATGTCTATTAGGTCCACTTTATGTAGAGCTGAGTTCAATTCCTGGATATCCTTGTTAACTTTCTGTCTCGTTGATCTGTCTAATGCTGACAGTGGGGTGTTAAAATCTCCCATTATTATTGTGTGGGAGTTTAAGTCCCTTTGTAGGTCACTGAGGACTTGCTTTATGAATCTGGGTGCTCCTGTGTTGGGTGCATATATATTTAGGATAGTTAGCTCTTCTTGTTGAATTGATCCCTTTACCATTATGTAATGGCCTTCTTTGTCTCTTTTGATCTTTGTTGGTTTGAAGTCTATTTTGTCAGAGACTAGGATTGCAACCCCTGCCTTTTTTTGTTTTCCAGTTGCTTGATAGATCTTCCTCCATCCCTTTATTTTGAGTCTATGTGTGTCTCTGCACGTGAGATGGTTTTCCGGAATACAGCACACTGATGGGTCCTTACTCCTTATCCAGTTTGCCAGTCTGGGTCTTTTGATTGGAGCATTTAGCCCATTTACATTTAACGTTAATATTGTTATGTGTGAATCTGATCCTGTCATTATGATGTTAGTTGGTTATTTTGCTCGTTAGTTGCTATAGTTTCTTCCTAGCCTCGATGGTCTTTACAATTTGGCATGTTTTTGCAGTGGCTGGTACCGGTTGTTCCTTTCCATGTTTAGTGCTTCCTTCAGGAGCTCTTTTAGGGCAGGCCTGGTGGTGACAAAATCACTCAGCGTTTGCTTGTCTGTAAAGTATTTTATTTCTCCTTCACTTATGAAGCTTAGTTTGGCGGGATAGGAAATTCTGGGTTGAAAATTCTTTTCTTTAAGAATGTTGAATATCGGCCCCCACTCTCTTCTGGCTTGTAGAGTTTCTGCCGAGAGATCAGCTATTAGTCTGATGGGCTTCCCTTTGTGGGTAACCCGACCTTTCTCTCTGGCTGCCCTTAACATTTTTTCCTTCATTTCAACTTTGATGAATCTGACAATTATGTGTCTTGGAGTTGCCCTTCTCGAGGAGTATCTTTGTGGCATTCTCTGTATTTCCTGAATCTGAATGCTGGCCTGCCTTGCTAGATTGGGGAAGTTCTCCTGGATAATATCTTGCAGAGTGTTTTCCAACTTGGTTCCATTCTCCCCATTATTTTCAGGTACACCAATCAGACGTAGGTTTGGTCTTTTCACATAGTCCCAAATTTCTTGGAGGCTTTGTTCATTTCTTTTTATTCTTTTTTCTCTAAACTTCCCTTCTCTCTTCATTTCATTCATTTCATCTTCCATCAGCGATACCCTTTCTTCCAGTTGATCACATCTGCTACTGAGGCTTCTGCAATCTTCACGTAGTTCTCGAAACTTGGCTTTCAGCTCCATCAGCTCCTTGAAGCCCTTCTCTCCATTGGTTATTCTAGTTATCCATTCTTCTAATTTTTTTTCAAAGTTTTTAACTTCTTTGCTATTGTTTTGAATTTCCTCTCGTAGCTCAGAGTAGTTTGATCGTCTGAAGCCTTCTTCTCTCAACTCATCAAAGTCATCCTCCATCCAGCTTTGTTCCGTTGCTGGTGAGGAACTGCGTTCCTTTGGAGGAGGAGAGGTGCTCTGTTTTTTAGAGTTTCCAGTTTTTTTGCTCTGTTTTTTCCCCATCTTTGTGGTTTTATCTACTTTTTGTCTTTGATGATGGTGATGTACAGATGGGTTTTTGGTGTGGATGTCCTTTCTGTTTGTTAGTTTTCCTTCTATGAGGCAGGACCCTCAGCTGCAGGTCTGTTGGAGTTTACTAGAGGTCCACTCCAGACCCTGTTTGGCTGGGTGTCAGCAGCGGTGGCTGCAGAACAGCAGATTTTCGTGAGACCACAAATTCAGCTGTCTGATAGTTCCTCTGAAAGTTTTGTCTCAGAGAAGTACCCGGTTGAATGAGGTGTCAGTCTGTCCCTACTGGGGGGGTGCCTCCCAGTTAGGCTGCTCAGGGGTGAGGGACCCACTTTAGGAGGCAGTCTGTCCGTTCTCAGATCTCCAGCTGCGTGCTGGGTGAACCACTACTCTCTTCAAAGCTGTCAGTCAGACAGGGACATTTAAGTCTGTGGAGGTTCTTGCTGAGTTTTTGTTTGTCTGTGCCCTGCCCCCAGAGGTGGAGCCTACAGAGGCAGGCAGGCCTCCTTGAGCTGTGGTGGGCTCCACCCAGTTCGAGCTTCCTGGCTGCTTTGTTTACCTAAGCAAGCCTGGGCAATGGCGGGCGCCCCTCCCCCAGCCTCGCTGCCACCTTGCAGCTTGATCTCAGACTGCTGTGCTAGCAATCAGCGAGACTCCGTGGGCATAGGACCCTCCGAGCCAGGTGCGGGACACAATCTCCTAGTGTGCCGTTTTCCAGGCCCGTTGGAAAAGCGCAGTATTCGGATGGGACTGTCCCGATATTCCAGGTGCCGTCTGTTTCCCCTTTCTTTGACTAGGAAAGGGAACTCCCTGACCCCTTGCGCTTCCCGAGTGAGGCAATGCCTCACCCTGCTTCGGCTCGCGCACAGTGCGCTTCACCGACTGTCCTGCACCCACTGTTAGGCACTCCCTAGTGAGGTGAAACCGGTACCTCAAGCAGAAATGCAGAAATCACCCGTCTTCTGTGTCGCTGGGGCTGGGAGCTGTAGACCGGAGCTGTTCCTATTCGGCCATCTTGGCTCCACCCTCGGAAAATTATCGAGTCCCCATGATTTTATCAGTGTTCTGATTTCTGGAATGCTTGTTGTCTTACTCTGTTCAGGTTGCTATCGCAAAATACGCAGATTTGATGGTATATAAATACGGGACGTTTATTTTTCACAGTTCTGGAGCTGGAAGTTCAAAATCAAGGCAGTAGTAAACTCAGGTGTCTGAAGGCTGCTTCATGGTTTGTAGATGGCCCCTTCTAGCTATGTCTTCACATGGTGGAAGGGGCGAACAAGCTCCATTGGTCCTATTTTATAGAGACACTAATCCCATTCATGAGGACTCGGCCGTCATGACAAATACACCTCCCAAACACTCCACCTCCTAATACCATCATTTTGGGGTTTGGATTTCAGTATATGAATTTTCAGAGGATACATATTGACACCATAACACCTGCCTTGCCCTGTTCTTTCGTCTTAAAGATTCAAACCAAGTAACTTTTCTGGCAAGTCTTTCTTAATACCATTCTCTTCCAGAGGCAGATATTTCTCCCATGTTTTCATATGCATCCTGGACATACCTCTAATCATGGCAGTTCTTATCTTGAGTGTCATAGTTCCAGGATCTCACCTACTGAGCTCACTGAAGGCAGGGACTATCTTGTACTAATCTCTGTATTACTAGCTTGACATGTAATGGGTGCTAAGTAGAAAAATGGTAATAATAATATTTGGAGACATTTGTTTCAACACCATTCAAAAATGAAAGTGAATTTTCAGCTTGTTTTTAGTTAACTAGAAGATTGTATCGTCAAACTAAACTCTAAAAAGGTAGAATAAACATTTTCTGAGCATTTTGGCTAATTCAAGTTTTATAGTAAAATGTTTATAAACGGGACAGATTATATATATATATTATATCAGCAAAATGAAAAAATGTTTAAAATGAATAGATACTCGAAGGGAAAACAAGAAGAGACCAACTTCATTAATGCAGCATTCTCTTGTTAATTACATAATATATGCCAGGCTCTAGAAATAGGAAAAATACTTTTTCAGAGTTTTTACATATTTTCATTGATGTTTCCCATTTCATGGTAGAAGGAATTCTGAATAAGGTCCATGTAGCTGAATAAACATCTTTCTGACTACCCAAACTTTAATCCTCTGGGATGCCACCTAGGGCTTGAGAAGATTAATTTACTTCTAGCTTCCATATAATTCAGAAAGATTGTTTTCATTAATAGGCCTGCCAGTGTGCTCAGTTTGCATTATGAGGGTGGTTTACTTACTTGACATAGCTGCTTATTTCATACAGTGTTTGAGTTATTGGGAACCTCCACAAATGTTTGATAAATGGGTGAATGAATGAACAAGCAGTATGCTAATTCCACTTTGACAGAATTTATGTCTAATTGATTCAATCTAAGTGGGTCACTGACTTTGTCCTCTCTTTGTAGATTTGATATCATTGGATGATATTTATGAAATTGGACAGTTTTGTTGCCAATTTTGTACGACAAGAAAATCTTTGAAGGAATGCATTGTCTGTGAATTAATTTAACTGCTTTTAACAATGTTTCTCTTTCTCTAGATTTTAGTGCCAGTTCTTTCTAATAAGAACAACCATAAGTCCTGGTCCTGTTTTACTTCACAAGATATGGAATATCACATAGAAGTCATGAAAAATAAGATGTATATTTTTAGAGGCAAAATGTCTAGAAGAACTCTTCTACCAATTCCCACTGTTGCAGGAAAGATTGATCTGGATCAGAATTGTTCAGAGAACAAGTACGTAACAGTACAATATATACAGGATATTAAAGTGGAGAGCCAGGCCAGCACAGTGGCTCACGCCTGTAATCCCAGCAATTTGGAGGCTGAGGTGGGAGGGTTGCTGGAGCCCAGGAGTTCAAGACTAGCCTGGGCAACATAGTGAGATCTCATCTCCACAAATAAAATAAAATGGAAAGTCAGCATACCCATTTAATATCACACCCCTAGCAAACCCATTAGCAAATAGAGAATTACAACTACATCATATTTTTAAAATAAGTGCAGAAACACCATGCGTATTATTTCCTTTCAAAGTATGCTTTTAAAAAGCAGATTACACAAAAAGCAAACTGTAGTAATTGCCATGCCAGTAACATTATTCCTTTAGTAAAATGGTTTTTGAGGATATAATTCTTTAACAATGTTTTTTGAGGTTAGAGATATGTCAATGACAGAATAATGTAACCCCACAACTCAAATCAAGACCATAAAAATAATGGACTTTCAAGAATTTAGTTTTAGGAAACTAGTTTATGGATGCCTAAAATAACTATTAAAATCTATGTCTGTGGATAAAATGATTCGTGTTTGAATTATTTTATTATCTTAATGTTTGTAGGCCACAGTCAAATGAAAGGATAATACTTCATGCAATTGAATCTGTGGTTATTGAATGGTCACATCAAATCCAAGAAATTATAGAAAGAGATTCTGTGCAGCGTTTGTTGAATGGTCTTCACTTGTCTCCTCAAGCAGAACTAGATTTCTGGGTGATGAGGAGAGAAAATCTGTCATGCATTTATGATCAAGTAAGTAGATAGCCCTAGAAATTGTAAATTAAATTAGCAAAGTCTCCTGAGCTGCAATGACCAATAGTTTTAAAGATTTAACACACTGTCTTTGTATAATTTACTGGTCTGCCCTCTTTTCTTAATCCAGAGTTCTGTATGTGTGGCGTGCACTTTTGATATTAAAGTAACTTTGCCTTTATGAGAATATTTTGACAGCGTTTGACATGATTTGAAATATTGTGCTACCCTGGAAGAGCAGTACTTATCCAGGGAAATGTTGAGGACTGGAAAATTTAATTAGTCAACTTAATTAATTTGGGAAGGAGTGAGGTCTTGTTTGGTAGAGAGACACAGCTTTGGAAAGACTAACTTTGGTTCCTCTGCTGGGTGCTTGCCATACAAATTACTTAAGGTTCTAAAAGTTAAGACATCCACTCACATGTCTTTTGGAGATTTTCTGAAACAGAAATTTTATATGGAAAAATTAATATTTTACATATATAATGTATTAGGTTCTCTAGATGGATCAACTAATAGGATATATGTATATATGAAAGGGAGTTTATTAAGGAGAATTGACTCACAGGATCACAAGGTAAAATTCTACAATAGGCCGTCTGTAAGTTGAGGAGCAAGGGAGCCACTTGTGAATCAGTCTGAGTCCCAAAACCTCAAAAGTAGTGAAGCCAACAGTACAGCCTTCAGTCTGTGGCCAAAGGCCCAAGAGCCCCTGGCAAACCACTGGTGTAAGTCCAAGAGTCCAAAAGCTGAAGAACTTGGATTCTGATGTTCAAGGGCAGGAAGCATCCAGCATGGGAGAAAGATGAAGGCCAGAAGACTCAGCAAGTCTGCTTTTCCATCTTCTCCTGCCTGCTCTATTCTTGCCGCTCTGGCAGCTGATTAGATGGTGCCCACCCAGATTGAGGGTGGGTCTGTCTCTCCCAGTCCATTGACTCCAAATATTAATCTCCTTTGGCAACACCCTCACAGACACACCCAGGAACAATACTTTGCATCCTTCAATCCAATCAAGTTGACACTCAATTATAACTATCACATATAATAATATATATCCAAATTAAAGAACTTAAATGCAAAATAAAATGCAAGGCTAGAAAAAAATGTATTTTAAAAATTATTTTCAACTTGAAACCAGATATAACTTTGAATGTTAAACACCGAATCACTTGTGAGTGAAATAGAATTTAAATATTTTATTACAGAATGCATGTATTTAGTAATCGAGTTTATATTTATTGAAGTTTTTTTTTTTTCCTTTAACTTAGCTTCAGGCACCTATTGTCCTCAAAATGGTTAAGATCCTGACAACCAAACAAAGCAGCTATTTTCCTACTCTGAAGGACATTTTTCTGGCTGTGGAAAATGGTAAGACTCTTTTTCCTCAGCCTGGCATCAATATCACCATCTGCTCATGATCTAGCCCCTGCCTGCTCGGCCTTGACATTTACCCTTCCGCCATGTTTGTGGAGTGATTGCCGTTGGCTCTCTGATGATAAATTCATCTCACCCTTTGTACTTTATTGTTCACCCATACTAAACTACTTTTAGTTTATCTGGTATGTAGTAGATACCTGCCAAAGTGGCTCCAGATTGAAATGTTAATTAGACTGTTTGTGGAGGAGTGAGGCCTTCAGTATTTAGCAGAGGAAAAAAAAATAACTCTGGATAGAGGTTTTCCAATCAACAGATTGAGCTATGATGAGTCTAGTTATTCACCAGTTCACTTCTCTGAGTGTGCTTGATATCCACCAGTTATTTAGCTTGCAAACACTCAAAGCCATCATTGAAGTTTTCGTGAAGATTAAATGTATGGAGTGGAGGATTTGTTGAATTTTGAATAGACAATGCATGCATCTTACTACAAACCAGGAATCATAAAATGATATCCAGTTGACAGTCTTCTCACCATCCTTGTCCTTCCGGTATCTAGTTTCAGCCCCACCCAAAGATGACAACCCTGCTTAGTTCCTTGATTTCTGTTCATGTTTCTTTGCACATGCATGAGCATTTACTTATGGATATACATGATACTGAGGTTTTAAATAATAAAATTGGAGATAATATGGACAAGCAACTTTTTTTTGTTTCTAACACTAAAAAGTTTATTTTTCCCACGTGATATTTGGAGAGTTACGAAATACTGAAAATTCACTTCAAAAATGTTTTAATACATCTTCAGGGTTTTCTGCATGAATTCTGTTTAAAAAGAGGGCATAAGATAAGGAGGAATATATGTACCAGGGGCTCTATAAGATCTGAATTCCTGTCCCAACCCCGCTTACTGAGCATTTTAAATTTGCTAAGCCTCTGGTTTTTCACTGGCCAAATTGGCCTATTAACACCTTCCTTGAAGAATTGCTACGTGGATTTGGTATTTCTCAATCTTGTCACGATCAACATTTTGGGTTAGATAATTTTTTGTTGTGGGGGGCCATCTTACATATTGTGGAATATTTAGCAGTATCTCTGGCCTTTACCTGCTGGCCTCATCCCTGTTGTGATGATCATAAATGTCTCCAGACATGGCCAAATGTCCCCTGGGGGCAAGATTTCTCCTGGTTGAGAACCACTGGGTTAGGGATAGCATATTATACACTATACAAGGTACTGGATAGGTACTAAGTATGCTTCAATAAATAGAAGCTGTTGGCATTTTTTTTTTCTGTGTTAGCATAGGATGAAAATTTTCTCTGGATGCAGCTTCTGCAGGAATGAATCCCAGGGGTCCTCTGAACCTTATGCGTGTGGGGCCTGGAGATACAGAAAAAAAACACTTCTCAGTAGAACAAGTGGCCCAGTGGCCCAGACCCATGGTCAAGTTGGAGGACGAAAGCTCTTCTCAAAGACACACTTCAGGCATTGTGGAATCACCAGACATGCTGATCACATTTTAAGGACACTTAATATTTAAGGGCACTTACCTACTAGATACAATTATTTAATTTTGACATAAACATTGATAAAAATACTAATTTTGAAACATGAGTACATCTGGAAAAGAAAATAATTCCTGGACATTCTTTTTATTCTCAGGGCTTTATTGTTACATAGACAGATTAATTGGTTACACATCAAGTGGCTGGGTGTGTCCTTGACTCCTGGTGACAAAATTCAGCAGGGTTTTTTTTTGTTCTTGACACAAGTCTTTTGGGTTAACATCAAAAACTAGAATTTACTTGACCTTGTTTCCTACTTTCATAATAAAATTTGTTCTGAGTTCATCAAGGGTATTTGTAGCCTTGGGAGCAAAATGGAATCTCATGGAGATCCATTTAGGGTATATTAAAGGGACCAGTGCTAAGCAAGAGAAAACTTTGGATTCGATTAACCAGTCATTAATGAGAGTTAAATATTTAAATGTTTTTTTCATATCCATAGCATTTTTTTGATTTTTTTCTTCCTTTTTCTTTTTTGGAGACAGGGTCTTGCTCTGTTGCCCAGGCTGGACTGCAGTGGTATGATCATGGCTCACTGCAGCCTCGACCTCCCAGGCTCAAGTAATTCTTCCACCTCAGCCTCCTGAGGAGCTGGGACCACAGGCAACTGCTACCATGCCCAGCTAATTTTTAAGTTTTTTGTAGAGATGGGGTCTTGCTATGTTGCCCAGGCTGGTTTCAAATTCTTAGACACAACTAATCCTTCCAAAGTGCTGGGATTACAAGCATGAACCACTGCACCTGGCATTTACCATGTTTAACATTTGTTTTATTGAAATGAACTTCACATAACATAAAATTAACAATTTTAAAGTATATAATTCATTCAAGTTTTAGTACATTCATGATGTTGTACAACCTCACCTCTGTTGAGTTTCAAAATACTTTAATCACTGTACTTAACAATTTTAAGTTAAACCTTTATTAATGATATAATTTTTCTTAATCATTGCATGAGTTACTGTCATAGGAAACTGGAATGAGAGAGTAAACAATTCAATTGTGCTCATACCAAGTTCCTAGAAGGAATTAACATTCTAGTGATGAAGTTTGTAATCCAAGCCATAAAGTGATAACATTGCAGAGAGGTTTTATTCCCACAGTTTCCACAGGGTTGAGTAAATTTCTTTAGACTCCAGAGGTATTTTCCCCTTCGGTTTTCCATCACAATTTATTTATGCTATGTGGGTAACTAGATCAGTGCTCTCCCAAATGACTGAGTTACAGATGGACGTGTCTAAAGTCTTCCAAATTGCTCATGTGTAGATTGTAGGATAAGTAATATAAAGGGAACTATGACAACATTTAAGTGTGGCCGTGTTGTTTTACATGGCTCTCTTCTACATGTAAAGTGAATTTAGAAAAAAAAATAAACCAGAATCACTTTAATGATGGTTCTTTGCTTTCAGCCCTTCTCGAAGCCCAAGATGTGGAAATTTACCTGAGACCTCTGAGGAGACACATCCAATGTCTCCAGGAGACGGAATTCCCACAGACCCGCATATTAATCGCTCCATTATTTCATACCATCTGTCTGATCTGGAGTCATTCTAAGTTTTATAACACCCCAGCTCGGGTTATAGTTTTATTGCAAGAGTTTTGTAATCTCTTCATTAACCAGGTATGAAGCATCAGAAAACAGGAACAATAAGAATTGTTGCTGTGAGGTAGGTTTTACGAGACTAGTGAAGAATAATCTAGTATACGGTAAGAACACCATCGTTTTCTTTTTTCAGAAAGGACATTTATGGTAACAAAGGTCAGGTAACCTTTTAATCCTAAATGGCAGGAAGCTGTGAAAATAAGTCAGACATAATCAAAGGACAAGTTGTTGCTTGGTTTTGTTTAACATCTGTACCTTTCTTCAAAAGGCTTTAAGGCAGCTTCCAGCAAAAGAAAGACATGTGTAGTACCTTCTTTGTAGCCTTCCCTTCGGTTTTCACAGAAACACTGGCTGATAAAAGCCTTTTGGAAAGTGTGGTAAGTTAAGAGCATCTGGCAAAAAGAAAATCCAAAAAAAGTAGAATTGTGTTGAAAAAATTCTGATTCATTGTTGATCTTTTAAAATCTCTTTTATAATTGTTTCTCTATTCCTTACTGAACCTGCAAAATGTTAAAAAAAAAAATTTTTTTAAAAAAAGGACCACCTCCCTCTGTGTCCTCATCCTGTCTGTGTGAATGTAGATTCTTCCATGTTCACAGTACCAGAGGGTATTACATAATTTGAGAGCTAAAAGATACTTGGATGCTACATAATCCAGTGGTTCTTATTTGGAACCACTTAGTCTTAATCTGCTCAGGCTGCCATAGCAAAGTACTATGGACTGGGTAGGTTAAACATCAAAAATTTATTTTCTCACAGTTCCAGAGGCTGAAAGTCTGAGATGAGAGTGCCAGCGTGCTCAGGTTCTGGTGAGGGCCCTCTTCCTGGCTTGCTGATGGCTGGCTGCCTTCTCACTGTGTCCTCACTTGGCCATTTTCCTCTTATAAGACCACAGTCCTATCGGATTTAGGCCCCATCTTTATAACCTCATTTAATCACAGTTACCTCCTAAAGACCCTATATCCAGATACAGTCACATTGGGAGTTAGGCTTTCAATATTTATCAATTTGAATGGACACAATTCAGATATTTTTCAAATGAATTAACCAAGACTTGAAAAATGATGTTATTTGCTCAATTTCCCTGAGAAGTTAGGAGGAAAGCCAGACCAAAGAACAGGTCTGCAGACTTGCAGCTTAGCATTTCTGGAGTATGAGGTTGCATTGTTAATATCTTTCATCTCTCTTCCCTCTCTGATTCTGAAAAGATAGAGTGGTGTGTGGGAAAGGCTTTGGACCTAGACCAACCTGGATGCAAATCTAATTGACTCACTTAAGGGAAGTTAAATTACTCCTCAGTTTCCACATCTGTCAGTGGGGATGATGGCTAGTCCGTGGCTATTGCAAGGATTCAAAGATAACCTAAGTGAAATGCCCAGCATAGTGCTTGGTGTTTAATCGAGGCTCAGTAAATGTTAGTTGCCTTTTGTTCTTTTACCCAAACTATTGACTTACAGGCTAGTTGCAGCTGTTGGTAGTAGATAACAAGAAGTCGATTCCTTGCTATATTTTACCATCATCTCGTCTGGTTTTGTTCAATATCTGTTACTCTGTTGGGCAAACTCTGTTTTGCCCTTTTGTTAAACAGGTTCCCTGGGCCTTAATGGTGTAAAACACCACAATCCCTGTTGCAGGGCCAAAAACTATAACCACCACTTCCCCCAAACCCCTTTTTAGGGACCTATTTCTCATTTTGAGATTAATTGAAACTGTTTCACTGTAAATCCTTGTTAATGTATAAATCACAGAGGAGACCATTTGTTGGCACAGGTGACTTATTTTAAGTCCTGTTTACCTGTAAGCCTGTAAACTTCTTATCCCTGGCTTCTAGTCTATGTCAACAGCCAGAGTCTGCCAAGCTCCTGATAAAATAATGTGGCTTCTCTTGTTCTTTAGTTCTGGCTTCTATCCAAAGGTTTCATTGACCCAATTCCTTTGATTCTATGAACGGCAGATTTCAGACTTTGTGGTAATATGCCCAACATGTTAGGAGTCAAAAGTTAACAATTAGCCAATGTCCATAGCTGGTTCCCTGAAGCACTAACCACCCTGCTACCAATTTTACTACTTTTATATAGTTACTTAACAAACATTATATAGTACTTATTTTGTTCAGGAGCTTTTCCAAGCCCTTTACAAAAATTCAAAAGTTAAACCCTCATAGCAACACTATGACATAGGTATTATTAGCAGCTTCATTTTATAATGGAAAAAAAAAAAACTGAAGCCTAAGAAGATAAGTAACTCTCCAACCCAGCAAGTCAGTAATACAGTTCTCACCCATTATACCATGGTCCATATTTTAAAATAAGTTTTTTTAATGTCTAAATGTGACCTAATACATGGTATGCTAATGATAATTGTAAAATATTCTCATTGCATAATGTTGGAACAATGGAAATGGTTCTGGAGTTTCATCACTCTATTATTAAAGCATTTTTATTTTTCCTTCCTCCCAAACTTACATATATTTATACATTTTATCGTGCATACAATTTTGTTCTAACTTCTTGAAAGATTATTTTGTTATTGCTGTATATGTAAGTTGCTTCCAGCCTCCTTGATTATAAACAACATGCAGAAAAAAACTATACAAAGATCCCCTCTTTGACTGGAATAATTGGCTTACTATAAATTCCTGATGTTGGTCAAAGGGTGCAATCTTTTCATGGCTCTTGAGCAATATTTAATACTTACAAGTTATTTCCTAAAAGGTTATATCAGTTACATTGTTATTATCAATGTGTAAAAGCTTTCACTATGACCTGTCAACTTGGAGCATTGCCATCTTTAAAAAAATTTGGGGTCATTTATTGGGTATCTAGTGGTAACATGTTTTTAAATTTGTACCTTACATGATACGTGTGATTACATATTTTATATTTTCTATAATTGTATTTCCTCTTGTCACCTACATGTTCTTTGCTTTCATGAATTTATTGATCAAGTTTTCATGAAAATTGAAATGCTTCCTATGTTACATATTAGAGGTCATAAGCTGATATGCTATCAGCTCATTTGGCCCAAAGATCAATGCAGTGTTTTTATTTTGTATGATATTTTTTAATGTAAAATTGTTGTTAATACTTAAATTGGATAGATCTCATTTAAATGCCAGCATTTCAGCCTCCACTGAAAACTCAGAGATCTTGCTACAGTGCTTGCACCATCCCCATAGGCGCAGCCAGTGACTGTAGCTTCAAATGCCCCTTTAGGTGAAACAGGTGCTGTCTAGATGACCATGACCTTCACTGTTCACTGTCGTTTCTGATCTACTTTACCCAGTTTCATTATATGCTTGACCCTATGACTGGAATGCCAGTCAGAGTCAGAAACCCTTTGTTACTTTAAAAGCAAATGTATTTCTTTTCTCTTGTTTTCTAGCAGTGACCATTAACATCATTATTTAGGCCAGACACATAAAAGGCATCACCTGTTCACCTTGCATGCTAGCACGGGCTTTGGTAATGGAGTCTTAATGCCTTGCCTTTCTTCTCTGGTAACCTGACTCTACTCCATGGTCCTTGTGTGTCATTACCACTCTAACCACTACCTTGTCTATTCCATGGCTTGGTGTATCTATTGTAGACATTGTCACCTACAAGATCCTAGGTGAGGAAGAGTTTAAGTCTGAGTAGTCGAGTGTGGAGTAGAGCTGTCAGGACTGAGCTAAAATAACAGTCCGTAAAAACATGCAAAAGAATAGAGAAGCAGCAGCAGGGAGATGAGCCTCAAACTAACAATATCATTGGTAAATTGGTTAATTGATCATTGGCTTATTGATAAATAAGTTGGTTAGCAGTATTTTAGTTTATAAGACCTCTGAAGTGGGACTAGTTCATCCTAAATCTAGTGGCTTTTAGCTTGTTTGTGCTGGTACCATTAAGTATGAGATGATAGAGGTGGTGTGGTGTACCCACATGCTCCAGAGTGGGTACTGTGAGAGGGAGAAAAGAATTTAGAGTTTATGAGCTAAAAGGGATTTTGAGGTTCACCTAATTCATTTCCCTCATTTTGCAGCTAAGGAACTAGATCCTCTGAGACAGCTTAACTAGTATCACAAAAGTAGTTCGTGGCCCCTAGTAGAGTCACAGCCAGCGCCTGCATCAGGTCATGCTTTTTCCTTCACACACTCTGCCTCCCTATGCAAGGAGACAGACTGGGTGTTTTCATTTAGGACATTAAGTACTGTCTTAGGAGGCCTTACTCAACAGTGGGCTGTATGAACAGGAGGTTCCTTGTCTATGATTGTCTCATCTATGTGAGGGCCAGCCAGGAAGCACAGGAATAAACATTAAGCATGGCTTGTCCTAGGGATGTTACTTTAAATACAAGTAATTAGGTAAGAGGGGGCTGCTAAAGCAGAAAGGGCCGCTCAAGCAAAAGATGGAGTTGTTTGCCATAGATTTTTCAGCATCCTAAAAAGACACATTTACTATAAAGAATACATAGAGATAAAGGTATATGGAATGCACCGTATGCCATACCGAAGTGTAAACTCTTTTAAAATTCACGTTGCTAAGGGATTCCTGGTGGTTCTCTTCACTGTCCTGAATGACTTGCTATTATAGCAGCCCTCATGTGGAGGTTAATTTTCTATCTAACCTGACTGGGAAATAAAAGCATAGATTGGGAAGGAGTCTAATCAGTATGGATTTTAGACACTAAATGAATGATTTTCTTATTGCCTTACAAATTCATGGCACAGAGCCTATATTGCATGTAAAAGTGTTTTCATTAACGGGAAATGAAAGGTCATGTGCCTACATTTAGGGAAGAAGTGCTTCCCTCTGCTATTTTGAACTCAGGGCTTTCATTACATTATCCATTGACATCTTGAACAACTTTCTAAGCAACCACAAAATTGAAGGCACACAAATTAAACCTATAATTTATATGAGGTTAAGATGCATCAGGAAGAGGTAGCATACAAAAGAACCTTCAGAATGCAGAGGTTATTGGTCCTTGGAGAGGGGAATTCTGAATGTTTATACCCAATATGAAGAGAGAAGTTGGGAGTGTTGGTTGGTCCCATGAGAATTTGACCAGTGCCACATTGATCTTCTAGTCTTTTCTTGTTCTTTTATCCTTCTCTTCTCTTCCTTTCTTTTCTTCTATTCAAAGCTAGTTCATGTGGCACATGTCAGCTAGATTGTATGTCCTGTAATGTTACTTGAGCCAGAAGAGAAGTTTGCTAACTTGAAAGAATTTCCACGGTTACACACTCCTAATCAGCTCTTTCTCTTTGCAAGTGGCCCTGAACTACCAGGTAAAGTGAGCATACTTTAAAAATTCATGTTCTGATAGATTTCCTTGTCTGGCTTATGTATTCTTTATATGAGAAAATGATTGTTCAGAATATTTGCTGGCAGGCACACTCATGCAAATTATATGACAGTTGTCGTATAATGAGGCTTAGCAACAATTTAGTCATTTGCTAGAATGTAAAAATCCAGAAATAGTAGGGTCTCCTGTATATAATTCTAACTTATACAAGTATGTCATTGAAGTCCAAGTAGCTGAATTTCTAGAATTTGTGCTTTCTTTCTTTCAGCATTGCTGGCCCAACTTTAGATACTGGCATTTAAAAATGATTCTTTGCAACAGAGACAGTTACAGGGAAAAACTATTAAACATAGTTTTGATCATCGTTCCCTTTCATTAAATCCTAGGCAATAGCTTACCTTTCACCTGAGGACCTTTTGAAGGGAGAAATAGAAGAGTCACTGGAAAAGGTGCAGGTGGCTGTTAACATCTTAAAGACTTTCAAAAACTCCTTTTTCAACCATAGAAAAAAATTGGCAAGCTATTTAATGGGAAGAAAGCTGAGACCATGGGATTTCCAGTCTCATCTGGTGTTTTGCAGATTTGACAAGTTTCTTGATCGTTTAATAAAAATAGAGGTATTCATTTTTTAATTTTATTTATTCATGTTGAAGGTGGGAGCAAAAAGCCAGTAGCTTTTCACATGATTCATGGAACAGTTTACTTTATATCATAGGTGGAGGTCTCCTTTCTCAGTGATTCTCATAAGGAGCTCAGCAGGCCAATGCTATGATGATACAAGGACATTTTTTAAATCTTTAATTTGGATTTTTTAAAAGTTCATTTTTGATACCATTATTACATTGAGTATAAGTAAATCTCTTTATATATCAGTGACTCTTAGAATTTACTAATCTGGAAGAGAGTTGTAAATCAGGAAGCAGTAAGCTAATCCTCTGTAAATAAATCCACTTTTCCTTTTATATATTTAATGCTTAAAATTGGTATTTCATACCCTAAAACCCATTGGATAATTTAAATTATCACACTATTTTTTAGTATATGAATATATGCTATACTACAAAAATATTAAAACCATTGGTAAAAATAAAACGTGGAAAAGTATGTGCTCTGTGTAAAAGTTTTCAAATACCTTAAAACCAAAAATTAAACACATACAACCTACACATTCTTACATTTGTATGGTGTCTGTTGGCTTTTTTTTTTTTTTAAAGTTTAAATTGATGACACTGCCTTATTTTCTTTGTAAAGCTCTAAGAATTTTGTGCATTGTCATTGATATAAGGTTTGTTTTATTCCATTCAAAATTAGAGCTTTTTGTCTTGAGAATTCTCATAATCACTTAAATGAGCCTGAATGCCTCTTCTGTCTCTGAATGTGAAATACCTAATGAAGGGCAGCTTATATATCCCTTCCTTAACAGTTTGCTGGGCTCGCTTTCAATAAAGCAGACTCACTGCCAAGTATGGGGTGATGAAAACAGGAGTTTTGGATATTACCTGGGGATCTGACTTACGTTTAGGAGGATATAAAATTGGGGGAGTTATATGTCTAGTTATGGTGAATTAGAGGTTGCTTCTACTGCGAGATAGTTTTTGTTTTCTTTTTTTTTGGAGACAGGGTCTCATTCTGTCACCCAGGCTGAAGTGCAGTGGTGTGAACACAGCTCACTGCAGCCTTCACCTCCTGGATCAAGTGATCCTCCCGCCTCAGCTTCTCAAGTAGCTGGGACTACAGGTGCACGCCACCATGCCTAGTTAACTTTTTCATGTTTCATAGAGACAGGGTCTTTCCTTGTTGCCCAGGTTGGTTTCAAACTCCTGGGCACAAGCGATCCTCCTGCCTTGACCTCCCAAAGTGCTGGGATTACAAGCGTGAGCCCTGTGCCTGGCCAGTGAGAGTTAATTTTTAATAAACATGAAAATGGGAGAGTAATTTTAAAAATTAGCAATGACTTTAATTTAATAATACTTATTTTCTGTCATGAAAATATTTATTTTCTGTCATGAAAATATTTATTTTCTGTCATTGACTCATTGATTTTGAACATTTGAAAATGTTCTTGATTTGAAACTTTAAAATATTTTGCTGCTCAATGTAGTGGAAAGGTCTTTACTGTGTTTTTTACAAAGGATATATTTGTCACCACTTTGGAATTTGAAAAGCTGGAAAGACTGGAATTTGGTGGTACCAAAGGAGCAATTTTAAATGGACGAGTCCACGAGATGAGTGAAGAATTTATGGAACTGTATAAACTTTTTAAACAGAGCACTTATGACCCATCTGATTGCAATAACATGGTAATGTTGTACCTTTGCATTTTCGTTTCATGGGATCCTATAATTTTATAGCTGAAAAGGAAGATAGGTCACAGTAATAATAGGGACCATCCATTCCGACATCTCTAGGACCAAAGGAGGTTAAATGACTTGCCTGAAGTCTTGTAGCTACTTAGTTAGTAGATCAGGGATCAGAACTTAAGCTTTTGCATTTTCAGTTCAGAATGATGGCTGATAAAACTGCAGACCTCAGTCTGGATTTGTATCTTGTTTGTGTATGCTAAACAGAAACTTTACACACGAATTCATTTTGATCTGATGTCCATGTAACTCGTGCTTTATTTTAGCCTTTTCTTGAATCACTGGAAATTGTTTTTGATTCACCTGAACACTTGGTTTCACCCCATTCATTACGTGTATCATTAACATGTTGGTTGTTTCTTATAATTTTTGTTATTCTTGAGAGCTGATTATAATTTCATATTTCCAGCCACAGGAAAGGGGGAACCTTTCTGATTTGAGCTGCTTCTGTGCTCTGTCAGTTCCAGCATGTTAGTAGCCAGGGAGCTACCTGTGAGCATCCCTGCAGTTCTGGGATAAAAATAGCTTCATTTTAGTTGTTTGCCAAGAACAGCGAAGCCCAAGTCCAAAAGAATGAAGATTTAGCTCTTGTTCTTATTATTGTATATGTAATGTGAGTTTATTCACTATTGTTTATATTTGGCCAAACAATTGATTCTTTGAAATGTACGAGTGCAGTATGTTAGCTTTATAAGGATGTAGTTAGCAAACTTAAGCCCTCTGAATTGTAGTCAGTTTTGGAAAGTGGAGCTAATGGTAGAAGGACACTGCTATAATAGGTGACTCTTTGCTAAACCAGGGCCCTACAGTTTGTAAAAAAGTATGAGGAACGTAGGATCATGGTGATGAATAATTTGAGTGAGCTCATCCCCAAAGCCTTGTAAGATGCCTGGCACTTGGAAGGCATTCAATAAATATGTACAGAATGGGATTCTTAAGAGAGCCTCTAGGTTAGTGCCGCTGAATGAGCTAATGGAGGAGGAGTGTGAGACTGAGCCTGCACAAGATCCCTGGGGACATTTGAATTGCAAGAGAGTCTTGATTTTGTTACAGTTACAAAAACTGGCAAGTTTTCAGAGTGCCAGAATTAGAGAATGTGGCCAGGTTTAATTGACGTCACTACCTTGGCCGTGCCAAAGGTCCTGATTTTACTCCTGTCTCTGCCTAAAGCCTGCATAGTCACAAACATGTAGGAATAGAAAGTTCATTTACTCTTGAGGTATATATCTGCTTGGTATTTGTATTTTGGAAGCCCATTCTGTTTTGCAGATAAGGTGGGCAGGGTTTACCTCTGATCTTCGGTCTGGTTGGAGACATCATAACCTTCCCCTGAAGTCCCTTCATCCTCCTGTCTGATTCTTGCCTTAGAATCTAGAAGCTCCTTGACTTTGCTCATTCCCTAAAATTAAAACATGAATTAACTAAAAGTTAACTTAATCAGCATACTTATGTTGAAAACGACCTTTGCTTTTTAAAAAAATGTGTTTTGGCTATCATTATTACTTTAAAATATTGCATTTATCATATATTTTTGCTTGATAAGCTGTTCATTTTGGTGCTTTTTAGCTGAGTTCCTTATACTTTGACTTCATGATGAAATCAGTTGGTAGTTTTTGAGACATTATTTTAACAAATGACTTCCAACCTAGTGTATGCATATATTTGTATGTACATATGAATACATGCCCAACCTCTGCCCTTCCCCTCCCATTGCATTCACCCCCATGTTCCTGCTCCTGCCCCATCCCCTCTGACTACAAACTTGTGCTTGTATAACAGGGAAGTGTGTCAGGGTCAGCCATTCTGCCCTTTGGTATATACATGGTTTAAATATGTTCCAGTAAATTAAAGAAATGATCACTGGTAATTTGCTTTTTGAAATGCTGTTGTTTATTTCTCTTCTCATCAATCTCAAGCCTATTAATCAGGCTTTGAGCCTTTATTGGTGTACCGAAAGGTTTGCTGCTGTGGTCCATTTACAGAATGTGGGGATTTTATCAGGTGTACCCATAAAAATGGTTTTGGGTTTCTCAGTTATTGAATGTTACTTTAGGTGTTTTCTTTGACTTGTTCTTAGGGGACTGTTTCAAATCTAGACAATTATGGCAAGAGACTTGCTTTCTTCATTATTGATGTTGAACAGTTAGTCCAGCAATATTAGACTCAGTAATTTTGCTGTCTTTCTATGGTGTTTCTTGATGAAATCCCTCAGATACCTAAGCAAAGATGGTAGCTATTCTTATTGAGGGTAACCCCTTGGCTCCACTTAGCCTTTGTTATTAAGAGTCAGTTAATATTTACGGACCAAGCACTGGGTGCCAGGCATTGTGCCAGAGCTTTCCCACATTATATACCTGCTTAATTTTCACTGTAACGCAGAGAGTGGTCCCCCAGGCAAATGACAGTTTCACTGAATTACCTGAGATTATAGTTTCCAGTTAGTGGAATGGAAGTTTGAATCCAGAACTCTCAACCACGAGCCCTGCATACTTTTGTTTTCCCTCCCTCCCTCCCTTCCTTCTTTTTTTTTTTTTTTTTTTTTTTTTTTTTTTTTTTTTTTTTAGACAGAGGCTCACTGTGTCGCCCAGGCTGGAGTGCAATGGTGCGATCTCAGCTCGCTGCAACCTCCTCCTCCCGGCTTCAAGTGATTCTCCTGCCTCAGCCTCCCGAGTAGCTGGGATTACAGGTGCACACCACCACGCCCAGGTAATTTTTTTGTACTTTTAGTACAGACGGGGTTTCGCCATGTTGGCCAGGTTGGTCTCAAACTCCCGACCTCAGTTCATCCACCCACCTTGGTCTCCCAAAGTGCTGAGGAGATTACAGGCGTGAGCTACTGCACTGGGCTGTTTTTTTTTTTTTTTTGAGACAGTTTCACTCTGTCACCCAGGTTGGAGTGCAGTGGCATGATCTCAGCTCACTGCAACCTCTGCCTCCCAGGTTCAAGTGATTCTCCTGCCTTAGCCTCCCGAGTAGCTGGGATTACAGGAGTGTGCCACCATGCCCAACTAACTTTTGTATTTTTAATAGAGATGGGGTTTTTCACCATGTTGGCCAGGCCAGTCTTAAACTCCTGGCCTCAAGTGATCCACCTGCCTCGGCCTCCAAAAGTACTGGGATTACAGGCATGAGCCACCATGCCCAGCCCCTGCATTCTTTTCACTGCACCACCTTGTTAATATTTATCTTGCTTGTTGCATCCTCATTGAAATGAAAGGGATAAGTTCATCTGGGGGAACTCACCTGAGGACCTGTGCCCTGAGATGGAGCGATCCAGGTTGCTGTGTCTGTTTTTCTGCTGATTTTCAGTGGGAAGTTTTATTCAGGTGCCTTGTTCACAATGATATCAGAATCTAAAATACATTTTAAAAGTAGTTATTTCGTTCATCTGTACTAGGTTGTATTCTAATTCCTAGAATGAGTCTATTGTTCTGCTCTCACTCACTGAACTATTCTTTTGCTATTACTTTATGTATTGTTTTCTCATTTTAATTATACAGATTTCATCTTTATTAGTCATACACAGCATTTTCATGTTTTGCCTGCATATTATTCAAGATTAAATGAATTATTTAGCAACCTTCCTTAGTAATTCTTTTGGAAGGGTAACATTTGTAAAAACTTAGTCCCTTTCTTCTCACCCTATGGCCTTTTCCCTAGTCTTCCATTTTTCTTCCCCAAAGGCATCTCTATTAAAAATTTCTTATATGATGTTCCAGAGATATTTGGTGCATGCACTGGCATATACATATATTTATTCCTTTGTTTTCTGCTTTTGCGTTAATAGCGTTTATACCTTGCTTTTATCACTTACTATATTTTGGCAGTCATTCTGTATCACTACAATAGCATTGCTCATCTTAAAACAGCTGTGCATTCCATCAGATTTATACACTAAAGTTTATCTTATTTATTTTAAAATGTCATTTAGTAGATATCATTGTTTAAAATTTTAATTAGAAACTTCTGCTTCTGGAAAGAGGGAGATGTACTTTTCCCTATTGCTCCCACTAAGTGCAACTAAAACACTGGCCATTATACGGTAGCATGGCTCACCTGTCACCGAGATTCCTCTAGATCTTGTTGCTGCTGAGTATCCTACCTGCCAGCGATGGAGATTAACTCTGAGGCTCCACTATGGTATTATCCCTTGAGGAGACCAAACAGCTGCTTGGCAGGAAGTTAATTACCCAAGAAGGACAGCGATTCATCTAGTACAGGATTGATACATATTCCAAGGATGTGTCTTCCTTGCCTGCCTGAAAGGCCTCAGCAAGCACGGCGGCCACAAACAGCCCTTGAAAATGTCTATTGCAGGAAGCCCAGAAAGGAAGCACCAAGTTGGTTTAAGGGACTGTTCTTGGGGTTGTAGGGGAGAGGAGATAAAAGGAAGCCAAGATCTGGATCCCAGAAGATCTTAATACTGAATCAAGACTCTCTTGAAAGATGTAAACTCTGATAGAGGGTATGGATGATGTGTTTGATCCTTTCTGGGGCTTAAGCCAAGACCTTATCAAGCAAGTAAGTGGGAGATTGTGCTTATAAACAGCTCTTTTGAAGTAAGACAGATGTTCTCCTTGCTTCTCAAAATATTTTAGGCCAAAGCATTTTGTGGGCATTAGTTAGCCTAATATCAGTGTCAATGCTCTATTTCAGCTTACTCATGAAGACCTGGTCTTTGTGCTGTAAGCAATTAAGAAAGAATTCTTAAGTGTATTTCAAGGAAATGTAAACACAAAGTGTTTAATGCACACTTACGTATCTATATTATGATGTTTATAACAAAAGTGTAAAAACATACATGGGAAAGATTGAAACTTACTTTGGGGTAGTGGTTTTCTGGGCAGGCAGGAAGAGAAATGTGTCTGTGTGTGTTACTACTTATTTCTGTAATAAAATAACAATATCTGAGGAAAACAAAACAAGAAAAACACTGGCCATTGTATATAAAACAGACGTAAGAAGACTCTGAAAGGTGAAAAGAAAAAGGCAGAGTGGCTAAGGATATTGGGACTCAAGAAACAACAACATGATGGTGAGTTCCCTGGATTTTCCTGTTGCCTGAAGTAATCCAGACTTGGAGCTGAAGACACTGGCAACCAGGAAATGCCAGTGGGCACAGACCAGAAAGAAGCCCAGTAAAAGCCTGATCTCTCCCTAGCCAAAGGCTCAAGAAGGAGAGAGCTTAGCACAAAAGAAGATTTGTAAACCATCATCTCTCCACTCTAGCCAAACACCACAGAAGAAACTGTGCCCCACCCCTCCTCTTGCCAGGAAAAGCTGAGTGGGGAGCCTAGACTTACACCCTGTCTGTCTGAAAATGCTCCAACTCCCACCCTTGCTGGGGTGATGTCAGAGATGACCACATAGGGAGCCATGATTTTCATCCCTCCTGGCCAGGAATGAACTTCATTCTCTGTGGTATCTGGAGACCATGTGGGAATCCTGGATTTCCTTCTTCACCCAGCCTGATGTTGGGGCAAACCTGATGGACAGTCCGGACTATCACCCTGAGGCCAAGTGGTAACAAGGCCACCTGCACTTGTGGCATCAGTAGAGACCACATGGGGAACTGAAAGTCCCAGCCCAGCTGTAACAAGGAGCCCCGCCCACATTTGGGGATGAATAGATGCCGAGTGGAGAACCTGGACTTCTGTCTCTACTTGGTTGTAATGAGGCTGGAACAGCATCAGAGAAAGTCAGCGAAAACAAAAGGTTTAAATAAGAGTCAGAGTCTTTTAACAATATGAAATTTCAGTAGAATGTCAGTTAGTATACCAAGAACCAGGAAGATCTCAACTTAGTGAAAAAAAGACAATCAGTAGATGCCAATACCAAGATAATAGAGATTTTGGAATTACTTGAAAAAGATTTTAAAGTAGTGTATTAGTCCATTTTCACATTGCTACAAAGAACTACCTGAGACTGAGTAATTTATGAAGAAAAGAGGCTTAATTGACTCACAGTTCCACAGACTTAACAGAAAGCATAACTGGGAGGCCTCAGAAAACTTACAATCATGATGGAAGATGAAGAGGAAGCAAGGATCTTCTTCCCATAGTGTTCAGAGAGAGAGCAAGGAGGGAAGTGCTACATACTTTTAAACCATCAGATCTCATGAAAACTCACTGTCATGAGAACAACAAAGAGGAAATTCACCCTCCATGATCCCCTGTAGAATAAAAAACAAGTTAGTTATCCAAGATACAATGAAGGTACAGGTATTGGGTAAATGTTTCCCTTCCAAATGGGAGAAATTGGCCAAAACAAAGGGGCTACAGGCCCCGTGCAAGTCTGAAACCCAGCAAGACAGTCATTACATCTTAAACCTCCAAAATAATCTCCTTTGACTCCATGTCTCACATTAGGGCATGCTGATGTAAGAGGTGGGCTTCCAAGGCCTTAGGCAGCTCCACCCCTGTGGCTCTGCAGGGTACAGCCTCCATAACTGCTTTCACCGGCTGGTGTTGAGTGCCTGAAGCTTTTCTAGGTGTATGGATCTACCAGCTATCAGTGGATCTACCGTTCTGGGGTCTGGAGGACAGTGACCTTCTTCTCACAGCTCCACTAGGCAGTACCCTAGTGGGGACTCTGTGTGGGGGCTCCAACCCCATATCTCCCTTTTGCAACCCCACACTGCCCTAGTAGAGCTTCTCCATGAGAGCTGTGCTCCTGCAGCTGACTTCTGCCTAGACATCCAGGTGTTTCCATACATTCTCTGAAATCTAGGTGGAGGTTCTCAAGGCTCAACTCTTGGCTTCTGTGTACCCACAGTAACATGTGCCAAACACAACTGCCTACCCAACGTCTCCACTGAGATATTTCACACACATCTCAAAATCACATTCAGATCTAAACCCCTGCCTATCCCTCCCCAAACCTACTCTTGCCTGTCTCTCCAACTCATTAAATGGCACATACAGTGGGCTACTTAGTGAGAAACCTTTGAGTCATCTGTAATCTTGCTCATTTTCTCACAACAACCATCCAGTTCTTTCAGATACGCCTTGAAAGTATTTCCAGGTCTTTTCTGTGACTTGGATTATTGCACTTGCCTCCAAACTGCTCCCTCTTCCCCATCTTGGCCTTGTTTATTCTCCACACGGCAGCCTGAGTGCCTTTTAGATACTAAGTCAAACCATGGCTTTTCTCTAATTACAACCCTTCAATAGCTTCTCATGATGCTAATAAAGGCAATTATGCAGTTTTCAGAATACAGCAACATTTTTATAATGATTTCTGAATAATGCTAGCACATCATTTCTTCTGTAATGTATATTTATTGAGAAACAGCTATGTCCTGGGAACTCCATTAAATATTGGTACTGTAATTGTGAAAAATAAATAAATAAATAAACCCAGCAGTTACACTCAGAGATTAAAATCCAAGGGAGAATGTAGATAGGCAGTTATCACATGGGTGCCTGGTGCTGGGGTATGAAGAGTACAGAGTACTCTGAGAACATTTACATAGGGTCCCTTTCCAGAGGAGGTGAAATGTAAACTGAGACCTGTAACATAAATAGAAATGAAGCAGGTGAGAAGTGGGTGAAGGCGAGAGACAGAATGCGATAAGGCTCCGTGGCTGGATCCGAGAGCGTGAAATTGGGAGAGGTGGCAGAACAGTTAGGAGCAATAAGTGGCATCCAGACCATACTGGGTCTTATGCAATAGATAATGCTAAGACCTTTGGACGTTATCCTAAGAAACTGACAATTCTGAATTAAGATTGTGAGTTAAAGGATTCTAAATAAGAAAGTGACATGATAAGATTTCTATTTTAAAAAAGATTATTTAGTCTGCCATTGGAGGATGAATCAGAGATAGGACTAGAGGCAAAGAGTAGTTAGAAAGTGGTTAACAGATATCCAGATGAGCAATAATGGTGACCTGGACCAAGGGCATCCTGGAGAGAAGGAGGATAGTAAAGAGACTCCAGAGACAGTTAGAAGAGCACTTGACAGAGAAGTCAAGGAGGTTGCCCAAGTTTCTAGTAGGGTGTATAAAAAGAAGAGCAGCTTTGTAGAGAAGATAACGAGTTCAGATTTGTACTTGAACAAATTAGGTATGAATTTTTTATGGGACTTTCCAAGGGAGAGGTCCCACGTGCAGTTCTAAATTTGTTTTCAGGAATGAGTGAGTGAGGAGGGAGGGAGGTGACGGAGAGATATCAGGGAGAGAGACTAGCATATTTTTCTCTCCCTGAGATGTTTATTTCTAAATGTTCAGTTAATGTTTGGTGACCTTAAGCTGTATGTTCTCTATTACCATACTAAGAAGAGGGATGTTAGGCTTGTTAAAACTTGTTGGGAAGTTGTGTTTACTTTATTAGCCAATGAGCTTTGAATGAAGAGATTGCTTGGCTCTAATTCAGAAGTGGAAACTTCCTCTTGATGTTAAATATAACATTGTGGTGTATGACACATAGTGTCCTAGAACTTTGCTGTTACACTGCTTTTCAGCTTGTGTGAAATTCAGCATAAGGTGCCCTCTGTTTAGGTTGCTATAACAAAATACAATAAACCGGGTAGCTTATAAATGACAGAAATTTATTTTTCAGAGTTTCAGAGGCTGAGAAGTCCAAGAGCAAGGCTCCCGCAGGTTCACTGTCTGGGGAGGGCTACATCCCGGTTCACAGATGGCACTTTCTAGCCATGTCCTTACTTGGTGGAAGGATGGAGGAGTCTCTCTCAGGCTGCTTTTATATGGGTACTGATCCCATTCATGAAGGTTCCACACTTATTACCTAGTCACCCCTGAAAGCACCACTTCTTGATACCATCGTATTGAGGGTTAGGATTTCAAAATAAAATTTTGCAAGGACATAAAACATTCAGACTCTAGCAGGTATATTCCTTCAAAGAAACATAGCATCTGGGATCAGGAGCCAGGTTGCCTGGCTTTAAATTCCAGCCCTGACATTTACCAGTGGTGTGATTTTAGGTGAATCGTTTAACTTCTCTGAGTTTTTGTCACCTATAATGCAGAAAAAAATATAACCTATGTGAGATTTTGTAAGAGGTGAGTTAATCATGTGAAATATTTAGAACAGAATTACTCACGAGCTAGCTGTCATTTATTCTGTTACTGTTGTTATTATTGTTAATAGATGGAGGCTCAGTTTACAGAGGTGTCAAAGGCCTTCATTATGAGAAATCTGTGGTGTGTACTTCAGAGGCCTTTTGACTGTAAAGCACCAAAATGTTTCTGAAATCCTGGGACTTCTTTACTAGAGACTCAACTCTGATGCTATTAAGATGATAGTTATTCTTTCACTGTTTCATTCTAACTATGGGAGTGGATAGTTATGTATTAGGAGGAAACTGAGGGATGTTAACTGCATGCTAATAAGAGACTGGGAAAATGTAAGAGTATTTGTTTCCTCTGTATCACTGATGATGTTTTCTTACCTGTGGATTTCTGTTCTCACCTGAGGAAATAGTGTTTCCATGTAGATTTTCAACTCCATGAAAAAACAAACAAAAACCCTATTTAAACTTATAGATGGACCAAAGTTATAATGAGGATAGGTTCTTTTTTCTTTTCTGAAAAACTTCACTTTTTCATTTATAATCAAAATGAATTGGGAGAAGGAGGAGAGACTGAGGCTTCTATGTGAGCATGTGAGCCAAAGCACTGCTGTTGAGGCCTGAGCCACTGAAAAGAATCAGGAAAGCATAGGGGAACAGTGCTAAGCTTTCAGTGATTCTGTAAGGTGGCACTTGCACAGTCAGTCAGATATAGCTCTTTCTTGATCTTCCCTGGAATCCTGCTATGAAAAATAAATTCACTCAGAGACAGCAAGCGAGAGAGAGCTAAAGTAAGGTCATGCTTGTGTGATTGCTGTTTTCACTGTTGGGTTATTTCCAATACACTAATATTTCACTTTGAATTTTACAGGAATTTGAAAGTGATTATGTGGCATTTAAGTCCAAAACTCTGGAATTTGACAGAAGGCTTGGGACAATTATTTGTGAAGCTTTCTTTAACTGCAATGGCTTAGAAGCTACATTTAAGGTTAGTTCTGAAGAAGCTATCATAAAAAACGTTTTACTAATGAATAATATAGGCTGTTAGATGAAAGGGGTGAATTCTCATTCAGGTAGAGTATTAACTAGGTTAACTAATCATATTCCCTTCAAATTCAGCTCACTGAATAATAAACTTTGAAGAGTGTACTAATGAATAACGACACTTTGGACAAGATTATTTTAGGACAGTTAGTTACTGTTCTTTTCTTGCATTCACAGTGTTTTAGCTCTCATTATCTTCACAGCAAATTTGCCCTGGCCAATGAAATATTGATTCAAAATTAAGTCACAGTGAAAAGTGAAAAATACCTTAATTCAGGAATTTCTTTTATTTACCATTGTTTAGCTATGTTAGGTTCATCTGCCTATTTTATTATTCTGACTGAAACAAATAGCAATTTATATACTGTATTTACCCAGGCATAAGACATCATTGGTTATCAGACACACCATTATTTTGTGTAACAATAAAAAATGCTGCCAAATAATTATGATTTCATTGATTGCATAATGTATTTCAATCGCAGAGATTTTGAAACGAAAGTATGCTTGTCACAGAACTGATGAAATATAGTTAAGAGTTGTATAAAAGAAAAGCATCTCAATAGTGTCCCCAGATGAAAAGCTTATAATATGAGGAATAAGAACACCATGTAAAACTTGCTTGACAAAGAAAAAAATCACAAATCAAGTATAAATTAATAATTAGATAACGTCCCAAAAGAGGGATGGAGGGTTCGATATCAGAAGAAAGAGAGCTAAGAAATCATGGGTATAATTCATTGAGAATGGCAGTGCCAAACAATATAGCAGACACAGATTTTTATTGTTTGATTTTGACCTTCAAATGAATTGGCTAGTCAGTGGAGAAGCCACCAGCATTCTCTGGCCCCAGTTAAGCATTTTAACCTAAAGAATTCATGAGGATCTGGATAGGAAGAATCAGTATTGTGAAAATGGCCATACTGCCCAAAGTAATTTATAGATTCAATGCTATCCCCATCAAGCTACCACTGACTTTCTTCACAGAATTAGAAAAAACTACTTTAAAGTTCATATGGAACCAAAAAAGAGCACATATAGCCAATACAGTCCTAAGCAAAAAGAACAAAGCTGGAGGCATCACGCTACCTGACTTGAAACTACACTACAAGGCTACAGTAACCAAAACAGTATAGTACTGGTACCAAAACAGATATGTAGACCAATGGAACAGAACAGAGGCCTCAGAAATAATGCCACACATCTACAACCATCTGATCTTTGACAAACCTGACAAAAACAAGCAATGGGGAAAGGATTCCCTATTTAATAAATGGTGTTGGGAAAACTGGCTTGCCATATGCAGAAAACTGAAACTGGACCTCTTCCTTACACCTTATAGAAAAATTAAGATGGATTAAAGACTTAAAGGTAAGACCTATAACCATAATACCCCTAGAAGAAATCCCAGGCAATACCATTGAGGACATAGGCATGGGCAAAGACTTCATGAATAAGACACCAAAAGGAATTGCAACAAAAGCCAAAATTGACAAATGGGATCTAATTAAACTAAAATGTGTCTCCACAGCAAAAGAAACTATCATCAGAGTGAACAGGCAACCTACAGTATAGGAGAAAAGTTTTGCAATCTATCCCTCTGACAAAGGGCTAATATCCAGAATCTACAAGGAACTTAAACAAATTTACAAGAAAAAAAACAACCCCATCAAAAAGTGGGCAAAAGACATGAACAGACACTTCTCAAAAAGAGACATTTATGTGGCCAAGAAGCATGAAAAAAAGCTCATCACTGGTCATTAGAGAAATGCAAATCAAAACCATAATGACATACCACCTCATGCCAGTTAGAATGGCGATCATTAAAAAGTCAGGAAACAACAGATGCTAGAGGGGATGTGGAGAAATAGGAATGCTTTTACACTGTTGGTGGGAGTGCAACAAATTAGTTCAACCTTTGTGGAAGACAGTGTGGCAATTCCTCAAGGATCTAGAACCAGAAATACCATTTGACCTGACAATACCATTACTGGGTATATACCTAAAGGATTATAAGTCATTCTTCTATAAAGACACATGCACACATATGTTTATTGCAGCACTGTTCACAATAGCAAAGACTTGGAACCAACCCAAATGCCCATCAATGATAGAATGGATAAAGAAAATGTGACACATACACACCATGGAATACTATGCAGCCATAAAGAAGAATGAGTTCATGTCCTTTGCAGGGACATGGATGAAGCTGGAAACCAACATTCTCAGCAAACTAACACAGGAACAGAAAACCAAACACTGCATGTTCTCACTCAAAAGTGGGAGTTAAACAATGAGAACACATGGACACAGGGAGGGTAACATCACACACCAAGGCCTGTCGGGGAGTGGGGGGCTACAGGACAGATAGCATTAGGAGAAATACCCAATGTAGATGATGGGTTGATGGGTGCAGCAAACCACCATGGCACATGTATACCTATGTAACAAACCTGCACATTGTGTACATGTATCCCAGAACTTAAAGTATTAAAAAAAAGAATTCATGAGGATCAAATAGTTCTTTGTTTTATAAGAATTCTTCAATGAAACTCAGGTGCTGTCAGCCGAAATGTACAGCCTGTTGTTATAAAATGGCCTGTAATCTCATCTCTCAGGTATAATTACTATTATATTTAATATTGCCGCTATTTTTTCTTTGTCTAGATATGCATACGTTTCTCTTTGACAAAAATGACATTATATTTTAATCCTCTACTGTAATCTTCTTCACTTAACAAAGAGTCATAAAATTTTTTCTTGCCTTTATAACAGAATTCAAGTATTATTTTTTTAAATGTGTGGTAGTCTATCATATTCTTTGCTACTGGAACTAGTTTTCTTTCATGCTTTTATAAATAACTAAAAAACATGTAGAGTGAAATCTCAATTACAGAGGTTCCTACCATTTTCAATTCAAGTCTCTCTTTTTCACAACCATTAATATGAATTCTGTTATAGTACCCGTCAGTTTTTTTTTCTAAACAATTTAATCCCTTAGGTAAAAGGTTTTTTTCTTTAACTTTTCACACATTTGTCCTGTTTACTGAACAAATACAAGATCCTACTGTCATAAGCTTGGTGGGGGTGTGGCATCATCTTACAGCTTCTGTGTAGATTGCCTTCCATGGTGACTTGTACAAAGTGGCGTTTAATAACTACTTGAGGCTAGGTGGACTGACTGGTAGTTCAAGTAATGAAATAACATACTGATGAGCATAAACTGCTGCAAGTGTAATGGCAGAGGAAAAAATTACAAGGCTGTGTACTTAGAAAAATATTTCGTCCATAGGGATAGAATGATGAGCTCTGACCATGAACTGTTGGTCCCTGGGAAAAAAATATTTATAGACGGTTCTCTGAAGACGACTATTCCACTACCTGCTATTGTCAAAGACGTGACCAGGAAGGGCACCGGAACTGAGCACTATTCTACTCTAATATAAAAGTATAGTACTTTAAAATCTGAAGTGCTGGTGCTCACCAAAACCCAATACCAAATACTATTGAATGGCTCTCTAAAATTTACATGAAGGTAATCCGAAGTGTGTAAAAAAAAAAATGGTCTAGAAGGGACTTCAGCTTTGAAAAGTATTAAAATGTGAAGTGTATATGGTTTAGGTGGCCACGGATTTTTTAAAATCTTTGAAAGAGGCACACCTAGGATAAATATAAATATGTACTACACTGAACAATGGCAATGGTGTTCTGAAAAGCTGTATTATGCAATGAAAGAGAAGTGGAGCAAAATTAAGGCAAACCTTGCAGATCTCAGATGTGATATTTAGAAAGAGAAGCATGTGGTGGGAATTACTCTTTAGTCTTGAAGTCAATGTGAAAGAAAACATCTCTACTCTTCATAAAATAACTTTTAGTTTTACTGTGAACAAAGAAGCAAGAGCTTGAAATGACCTTTACTCTCCTCCTGGAGGGTAATTTTTATACATTTTGGATGACAAACAATTACAATAATGTATACTGCCTAAAACATTGAGACTTTTCCTACTACTTTTTGGCTTTACAACCTCACCTCAAAATATTTTCTCTTGAAAACTTGGAGTTAAGGACCGCTAAGCTGGTGGGCAAGATGTGATGTAGCTAGGAAGCTTCTGGTATTCTTTCCATTGTGGTCAATATGATAAGAGTTTAAAAACTAATGTGAAATAAATACACTTATTTCTTGTCGGAATATACTTTTTTGTTAAATATATAAGGCAATGTTTACTTTAGAATTTTTATTTGAAACCCAAACTCAACAAAACAATGGCTGTGGGAAGAAAGTTAATCATTTACATTTTGCTAGGTAGCCCCGAGTAGTAGATTTAAAAATATTTAGCAGTTTCTACTGTAGTTATAATTGATGTTACCAGAAAAAGTCAGAATATGTTTGTCTAAATTGACCCCTAAGGTATAGTTATAGTTACATTTTAGTTTCTATAATTTTTTCATGGTAATTTTATTTTCAGTGAATGTAGTTTATGGAAATATTTGCAAATTTTTATTATGAAGCTGTTTTTTAAGTGAAGCAAGTTTTAGGGAATACCTGTTATTTCCTTAAGAAAAAGAACAAAGCCCCCTCCTTTGCCATATTACTAAACAAGACATGACCTTGGATACAGTTTATCTACCGCTGTAAATATACTTAGTTATTTTGAGATGTCTTCTTTCAAAGAAAATACCTATATGACAGGCTTAATAACTAACATATTATGAAGCCCACACAGAATGATCAGATAACAAAATGACATAACTTTCAATGGCGTATTGGCTGATGAGAAGCTACACAGTGAAGCACAAACCCAAATGCTAGACTGCCTGGTTTCAAATCCCAGCTCCGCCGCTAGCTGTTACAAATTTGGGAAAATCATTCCCTCCTTATAACTCAGTTTCCTCACCTGGAGTGTGTAATAATAACAGCACTTTTAAGGCCCTTAACGTGTAGTTCCTGGGACATAGCACTATAGAAACATTGGTTATATACAAATAAATGTTTTAGTTACATCGTTTTGCTTCCAAGGAAAGAGCCATTTTATGCTAGCACACAAAAGAATCCACATTGGGTAGTAAACAAGAAAAGAGACTAATGGGAATTCAAAATCAGACTCACTGGATAACTAAGCTTTGTGAACACTGGCAGTGAAGGTAAGTTTGAAATCTAGGGGGCTCCATTGACTGAGCAAGAGGAGTTTGTGAGACTCCACTCCTGCTTTGCTGGTGATGTGATTCTGTTCAGTCTGTGTGTCTGCTTTCTCCTGTCCCACTATCAGTTGACTTCCTCTGCTTGCTAGTAGTTTCTGCTCACTGATAATTTTAGCCAGCATGGATTCAGCCAGGCCCTGACTCTGAGAAAGAATCTTATTAGCTCAAAGCATTGATTTGAGCCAGGACATTCATGTCAAAGGAATCATCCACCTGTGGAGTGGTTGTCCTTGTAACAGTCACCACTGTAGCCCCAGGACACTGTTGGGGGTGGCTGGGTCGTGTGGATGTACCAGCGGCCATAGGCGTGCAGTCATGGTGATTGGCACATCTGGTATAATTATTCATGCTGTGACCTAGAGGGCCTCAATATGGATATATGGATATTTATATCTAAAGAATACATATGTAGGAGGGAAGAACAATAACAAGTACATGAATCTTGTTTCTATTCTTATGTCTGCAAAGCATCTTCTGAAACATTACTTGGCACCCAACAGGAAATAGTATTAGCTGTGAACAGAAATTGCAGACAGACAGTGGTTCCTTTCTGCTGAGAAAGGGAAATTATTTCACATCTAGAATTGGTTTATTGGATGTACAGAAATTTTAGGGAGATGCAGAAATACATTTTACATTTTGAAGCATCGCAGGATACTTTTAAGATTCTAAGCTTTAGTCATGTAAGAGGTTTGAAGGGGGACATTGTGAGCTGAGTATTTGTGTTAAAAACTCATAGTGCTTAATGTTGCCTTCACTTTGATTTTTATAGCTTTTGACCATATTTGGAAATTTTCTAGAGAAGCCAGTTGTCATGGAAATTTTCAGCCTACATTACAGCACACTAGTGCATATGTTTAATACGGAGCTGGATGTGTGTAAGCAATTGTATAATGAACACATGAAACAGGTAAGTGGTGGATAAGGTTGGACACATTTACAGTATCATTTAGGCAGATAATGACCATCAACTAGAACTCTATGTGATTATATCTAAAGATTAGATATAGGTACTACATTTTTGTGCTTTTATTTAACTGGTTTCCTCATGGAGATGGTAAACTTGCTTTAGGACTGTAACTCTTCTAGTAGTCAAGTGATTAAACACATATGTTTTATACTACTGTAAAAATACCAAAATGAAAAATTGCTTACAAGGTTGGAAACCATTCTGACTAAATGTCCCCTTTCTTCCTCTTCACCGAAATATCAACTTGCAGATCGAACGTGGTCATGTAGTTCTTAACAAGAACATGCCATTTACCTCAGGAAATATCAAATGGGCCCAACAGGTCCTCCAACGACTTCAAATGTTTTGGTCAAACTTTGCATCTCTCCGTTATCTGTAAGTAGTTAAGCTTAGATCATGGATAGTTATTCTAATGGTATGGGTGACGTTTTATATAAGAGAGTGAGCTGTTCATATTAGCACTTAGGAAGCCATTGCCCTGTTCACTTCTCTCCCTGGTAGGGTTTGTGGAGAGGGATTCATTCCCATGGTTTTGGAATATTTCTAATGGGACTCTTAGAATTTCATATGCTTACATGTTTTCTGGTCCCTTTTTCTTTTCACTTGTCCTTTCCACCCACCATGTTTGGAGTTTCTTGCTGTTACTGTTTTTCCTTTTTCCAATAAATAACACTGCTTTTATTATGCAGTCTTTGCACCTTTTTCTTCTCTTCATAGGAGCCGGTAGCTTGTTGCTGTCAACATTTAGTAAAATCTTGAGTTTCATTCATCTTATAACTTTATCTTTTAAAGCAAAAGCAATTCGTAGGTGCATAATTTGGTCTTGACTATTTCTCTTCCTGGTTGTTTATAGTGCATTATATTTTATATATTGTATTACTATACAATTATTAAGCTGAACTCTATCTAATATATGTATAAACCAGTAGAAAAACCTTATTCCTACAGATTTTTGGGCAATCCTGATAATGCTTTAGTTTATCAAAAGTACGTTGAAATGACCACTTTGCTTGATCAATTTGAAAATCGTATCTATAACGAATGGAAAAGTAATGTGGATGAAATCTGTGAATTCAATTTGAATCAACCCTTGGTTAAATTCAGTCCCATAAATGGTCTTCTCTGTGTCAATTTTGACCCAAAGGTAGGGATTTGATTTTTTAAGATGATTTATAAGTGCCCTTTTTATTATAAGCATATTTCTGATATTTCCAGTCATTTGTAATTTACATTTGGGAAAATGTCAGAGTTGCGAGGACTGTAACTGTAAGCAATTTCTTGTAGGTCTTCGTTGTAGAGATTTGTTTCTCAAATTCTACTAATTACTCTATTAATTTGTATTGTAATTATTTCTTTACCACCCCACCCTAACTAGATAATGAGCCACTGAGAGTAGCATCCGTTTCATTGAATCTTTATGCTCTATGTTTCTAGTTTAGTGTCTGGTACTTGGTGACACTTAGTAAATGTTAGCTCAACTGAATTGAATCATTTGTCTTTACCAGATAGTTTCTGGCTTAAATATATTCATAACATACACCAGTGTTTTAGTTAAAATTTCATCATGTAAGTTAAGATTTGGGGAATCAACAGAATACACAGAATGAAAGACATGTCACATTTTTGATGAGCACCGGTAGATTTTAATTTATTGTCATTTCTTTCAAAGGGACTATAAGCTTGTATATGGTAATTAAATTGATGGTAATTTAAAAAAACATAAAACATATTAATATAAAAAATATTAAGTTAAATAATATCCAGGATGAATATTATCTTTATTGAATAGGTCTTTTGTTATTGCATGGTAAATCACGTAACAAAGGAAATTTCATATATTTTCTCAATTCATTTTCTCATAATTTCATTACATGTTATGTAACAGTGGGACTTTGTTACCATTTATATATGTGTATATGTATATAATTACACAATATGTACATATATTTAATCAATACTAGATGTACATGTATATATGTATGTATATGCATTGTATATATTTTAAACAAATTACGTCCAAGTCTGGCAGCTTGCTAGATATGAGACACAAAATAAGTTTTCTTTTCTATTTACCACCACGGATACGCTTTAGGGTAAGGGGCAAGCTTATAAGAATATCTGTTTGTAATTTCCATGACAAAACACAAAATGCCTTAAACATCTAGCTGAATTTTTAGGGGATGAAGATTGTACATTCACTATTAGTGATTACCTGGAGTCTCTCATGGCAATCCAAATGCATGCCTAGGAAGTGGGAAATTTGGTATCCTCACTGAGTTGGATAAGCATACTCTGCGCCCAAATTCTGATCTGTTTCCCTAAAATATGTACAGAAAACAGTTGACTTTATTTTGCTACTAAAACTCAGCACACATACCTAAATATATGACATAGTGAACTGAGGATTCCTTCTACTTTCTGATTTCATAAAACCAATTAATAGAAACTGATTTCTTGAGATGTTTTAGGGATAATTCATATACCTTTACCATATTATGAATGTATGATTTTTGTTTTTAAAAAGTATATGAAACAAAAGTCTATTTACCTTGATGATTTGGAAATATAGTAATCCTTGGATAACATCTTAAGTATTTCAAGTTAAACTTGAGTTAAAATAGAATAACGTTATGAAAATATGCAATAATTTTAATAATTGTATTTTAATAGCTAGTGGCTGTATTGAGAGAAGTGAAATATCTTTTGATGTTGAAGAAACAAGACATACCAGATTCAGCTTTAGCCATCTTCAAGAAAAGGAACACTATTTTAAAGGTTTGTGGTTTTTGTTAAAAAAAGGTACTAGGGCCTATTATGAATATAAATATTTTGAGTTTTAATTATTATATAGATCTATATGACATTTTTACACCTTTAAGACAGAAAATAGCTAACATATTTGGCACTTTTTGTTTTGGGGTTTTCTTTGCTCAGTACATTGGAAATCTTGACCTTCTCGTGCAAGGGTATAATAAGCTCAAACAGACGCTCCTCGAAGTTGAATACCCTCTGATTGAAGATGAGCTGAGGGCTATTGACGAGCAGCTGACAGCAGCCACAACGTGGCTGACGTGGCAGGATGACTGCTGGGGCTACATCGAGAGGGTGAGGGCGGCCACGTCCGAGCTGGAGCACAGAGTTGAGCACACACAGAAAAATGTGAAGGTGATCCAGCAGACCATGAGGGCCTGGGCCAGGTGCGTGCTACCTCCCAGGAGAGAGCACAGACGAGACGCAGCCTTCACCTTGGAGGACAAGGGTGATTTGTTTACAAAAAAATACAAGTTAATCCAAGGAGATGGCTGCAAGATCCACAACTTGGTAGAGGTAATGGCTTTTAACTTTTCAAGATTTATAGATCTTTTCATTGAGTTCAGAGAAGAGCAAAAATACCTAACCTAATAATGGGGGACTCTTTTATCAAGCCTGAAAGAGCTTTATGAATGGTATTATTAGGCATTTAAAGTGGGGGAATTTGTGTTACTTGCCTGCAATTTCTGTAGCCCTCACTACTCTCATTCCTGAGGGAAGAGATTAGAATGTGAGATGTGTTGGTTAAACAGAAAGGCTAGTGATAGAATCTTTATCTTGTCACAGTTGCGTCCTCTTTTGGATGCTCCTAATAGCTACTACTGTTTGTGGACTGCCTCGTATGTGCCAAACACACACCTTGCTTAGGTCATCTCAAGGTACCCTCTCAACCATCTCCTAAGGATGGCAACAATAATTACTCTCCTTTTAACAAAGATTTGAGTTCCTAAAACAGTAACAGGCACTCATCTAGGGTTATGAATTCAAGAGAAGACAGAAAACATGCGCGCGCACACACACACACACACACACACACAAAAGGCAGAAGGCAGGAAAATAAAAGCAAACAACACAACACCCCCCCGCCAACCACCACCAAATCCTTTATTTCACGGAGCTTACACTCTAGTCGGAGGAAGTTAGCAAGAGGAAAGAACAAATAGGTATGTCAGTTGTAATAGGAGCAATGATGAAAAATAGAGCAGAGCAGGTGGGATAGGGAGTCGCTTGGGGATAGGGTGGTTGGGCCGGCCTCTTTCCTAAGATAGTATTTCTGCAGAGAACTGACAGGGAACAAAACATATGGATATCAGGAGAAGGACGTTCTGGAGAGCAAAAGTGTAGACACTTTGAGGTGGGAGCAGCCTGGCCTGTTCCAGGATCAGTCAGCAAACTGGGATCAGAATTTGCAAGGGGAGTGGTAGTAGAGGATGAGGTAGAAGAGACTAATGGTACATTATGTGGGGTTAGCAGGCTGTTATGAGGACTTTGGATTTTACTGTAAGGGGAAAGAGCAGCCAGAGACTTTCTGCTCAAAGGCTTTCCCTGTGGAGGGTAAGCCACAGGGAAGCAAAGAAGTGGTTGGCAGGGAGACTCTTCAGAGCCTATGCTAATAATCCAGGTGAGAAATGATGCTGCCTTGGGTCATAGTGCTAGTGATCAAGGCAGTTCATATCCTGCATATGTTTTGATGGCAGAGCCAGCAGAATTTGCTTTGAGGAATCAGAGGAGAGAGAAGTCAAGGATGATTTCAAGGTTTTTGGTCTGAGTTATTGGACTGGACTGGAGTTGCCCTTTAATGATATGAGGAAGACTGTGGTGAGCAGATTTTCTAGGGGAAAAAAAAAGGAGGTTTGGTTTTGGACAAGTTAGTTAGAGATGCTTGTCCTAAGGGACATTTTGAGTAGACTATAATTGGAAATGTGTCTTGTGTTCAGGGCAAAATCCAGGTAAGTAACAGAGAATTGAGATTCATGCACATATGTATGGCATTTAGAGCCATATAATTAGATTAAGAACATGTAGGAATTGTAGATAGAAAAGAGGCCCAAAAACTAGCCTCGAAGTCCTCCCTACATCAGGGAGAAGAGGAAAATCCCACACAGGATGCTAAGAAAAAGAGAGTGATGCCCTAGAAACCAATAAAGAAGGGATTTCAAGGAGGAGGAAGAGCTCAACTCTGTCCCATCCTGACGTAGGACCCAAAAATAAAGACGGAGGCTAACCCTCAGATCTGGCAGCATGGAAGTCATTGGGATGAGAAGAGGCGATTTCATATGGTGGCAGAGTGGAAGCCTGATGGGAGTGGGCTGATGAGAGAATGGGGAAATGTGAGTGGAGGCAGCTGAGGAGATCCTGAGGAGCTCTGCTGTGGGGCAAACCAACAACTGGGCAGTACCTGGGGCCTGTGCATCAGGGTAGGGAGGGTTTTATTTTTAATACTGGTTGATGTTTCAGGATGTTTGTATGTTAACTGCAGTAATCTAGGAAGGAGAAAAAATTGTTGGAAGAAAGCCATTGAGGGAATGGGATTTAATAAATACCTGTAGAAGGTGTCTTTAGATAGGAGCACGGAGCATTCATCTGTAGTACAGGATGGAGGGAAGGCAAAGGTAGGAATGTGGTGCTCACAGATGTGCAATGCTGATGATGGAAACATGGGGAGTTGATTTCTTGTTGTTCCTATTTCTTAAGGAAAAAAGGGATAGGAATGAAAGAGCGTATTTTGTGGTTCCTCTGAGCATCCTTGTTATGTGGAGTCTTCTCTATAGACCAGCACAGTCCTTAATCCACGAATACTCTCCTTTGGGCAAGGCAGACAGACCCCCCCCCCCCCCCGCCCCCTACACACACACACAAAATCTCTCTCTCTAACACACACACACTCTGTCACACACACATACTCTTTTTCTCTGTATGTCATGTACTCTCACACAGTCTATTCCTCTCACATATCACACACACACTCTCACACACACTGTTTCTCCCTCATGCACACTCTTTCACACACACACACACACACACACACACTGAAGCCGTCATGAAGTACCACAGTGTGGGGTAGGGAAAGTGTCCTTGGTAAAGGCTGGAAACCGCAGTCTTCCAGAGGCTGGGCCTGAATTTTCTCATGTGTAAAATGAAGGTCCTTGTCTCCAGGCTAATTCTCAGCAGAACAAGAAATAGATTATGGTTTTCCTGCTGGGAATTGTATGCAACCCATTGTCTATCTTGTCTTTGCAGTCCATTATCATTCACTTATTTGAGAAATATTTATTGTGAGCCTTGTAGGTACCCAGCACCTTTCTAGGTTTTTGAAATATGAAAGAGAGCAGACAAAGATCCTTGCTCTCGTGGAACTTGAATCAAGTGAGGAAAGAGACAATAAGCAGTGACATAGTAAGTCGTGCTGTGTTAGAACTGGTACGTGCTGCAGGAATAAGATCAAATTGGAGCAGGGCAAGGGAATTCTGGAGGGTGGGGTCGAGGATGCAATTTTAAGTAGGATGATCAGAGTAGGCCTCAACCAGAAAGTGAAATTTGAACGAAGACTTGACAGAGGTGATAGAGTCAGCCAAGTGGGTCTTTGGTGAAGAGTATTCCAGGCAGAGGAGATAGCTGTTGGGCAGGAGATCCCTGGGCATGCTCAAGGAAGAGCAGGGAAGTAAGTGTGGGGGGAGTAGAAGGAGCTGAGTGGAGAGTTGCTGAGGTGAGGTCAGACGCTAAGCCGAGTGGTGAGGGACTGGCAGCTCAGGGGAGGCTTCATAGGCCTTTGTGCAGATTCTGGCTTTGGCTCACTCTGAGGTATGTGAAAGACACTGCAGAATTTTGAGATTTTGAGGAGGGGAGTAAATATAATCTGACTTTCATTCTAAAAGGATTTCTGGCTGTTGTGTTGAGACCCTCTGTAGGGAGGCTAAGGAAGAGGCAGGGTGACGTGGTAGGCTGCCATTCTTACTAGTAACCTAGGAGTTCCATATGTTCAGGCTGCTATAGCAAAATACTCTAAACTGGCTAACTTAAAAACAGCAGAAATGGTTTTCTCATAGTTCTGGAGGTCCAAGTGCCAGCATGATCAGTTTCTGGCAAGGCCCCTCTTCTGGGTTGCAGACTGCCAGCTTCTCATTGTGTCATCACATGGAGGAAGTTCCCCTGGGCCTGTTTTATGTAGGCAGTACTCTCATTCATGAAGGCTCTGCCCTCAGGACCTAATCACCTCCTCCTAAACCCCTCTTCGTAATACCATGCCCTTGGGGTTTGGGATTTTCACATTCGAATTTTGGGAGGACATAAGCATTCAGACAATGGCACAGGCACATAGCAGATGATGGTGCTGGACCAGGGTGGTAGCAGTGAAAGTGATTAGAAGTAGTTGGATTCTGGATATATTTTGAATTAAGTGGAGCAAACAGAATTTCCCGAAGACTGGATGTGGAGCATGAAAGAAAGACACGTTAAAGATCATTCTACACATTTTGTCATAATCAACTGGAAAGGTGAAGTTGCAATCTATTCGGATGGGGAAGGGTGTGAGAGGAAGAGACTTAGCAGGGAAGGTCAAGATTTCAGTTTTGGGCATTTTGAATTTGAGGTGTTAATTAGCCACGTAGAGGAGTTGAGTGGGCTATTGGATGTACTCATTTAGAGTTAATGAGAGGGGTCCAAACTGAAAACACAAATGAAGGAGGAGTGGATGGCAATGATATTTAAGCCAGGGGACTGGATGTGATCACCGAGAACATGAGTTTAGCTAGAGAATAGAAGAAAATCAAGGACTATTGGCTGGACCACCATTCTTCTCTTAGGAGACCGGGGAGAAGAAGGACCAGCCAAAGATGCAGAAAAGGAAAGGCTGAGACAGTAGGAGGAAAACCAGGACAGGAAGCTGAGTGAAGAAAGGGTTTGGAGGGTAACAGATGTTCTTACCAAAACATAAAGTACAGTACATTTGATATGCTCTAGTGGATATGGAGAAGAAAATAAAAACAAGTACATAATTAACATGGGTTTCAGTGTTTCTGTTGACTTCCAATGTTTTCTGAAATTTCTAAGAAAGTTTTAATTTTCCCATCGATGACAATTTGCTAGGACAAAGACTTTGTTTCTGTCTTCTTTGAGTACTGCCTGGAATAGCAATCCAAGGCTGCCATGACAAGGTTCACAAACAGGCTGTCTTGAAATGAAAGAAGTTTATTCTGTCATAGTCTAGAGGGTTGAAGTCTGAAACCAAAGTGTAGGCAGGGCCATGCTCCCTCGGAAGGCTCTGCCAAAGGCCTGGGTAGCCTGGAGAGAATCTCAGGGGTGTCCTGACATGTAAAGGAGGCATTTATCTGAAAGTTACTTTGTTTTTCAGCAGTATCTTAACTAAGTCATGCCATAGACTATTTCTAGTTGTTCACTGAAATGCTTTGAATTATTCTGTGACTTTTAAGCCACCTCTACAACTGTTTATGTGTTAGAATCTGTCTTATAGAGGACAGATGATGGATTACAATTAGTTTTTTTCTGTTACATTTTCTTGACAATAAAAAAATGTACTCCCCAAACTCCAAGGATTTTAAACCATTAAGATATGAATCCTGATGAAAATACATTAAAAGTATGACCAAGATATGACTAGAAATTGTCATAAAACAAGGTTTTACATTGTCATCTCAGAGAAAAATGTTAGAATTTTTTCTATTAATAAATGGATTCTCCTATTTTTGTCCTTAAGGCAAAAATTAAGAAGCTTTGAAATAACTGTTCTGAATCCGAGAATGGAAGAGAGCTTCTGCCTTGAGGGAATGTAAGCCAGCTTTAAAATGGAAATGAAATGATTTTTTGTTTCCATAAGTTGGGTCTTCTAAGTGATTATTTTCCTCTTGACTTAGCACGTGATGTTGAACCTAGTTCTCAGGCTTCTGGTGAGGAACGTGGTTTGGGGAAAAGCTGTAGAAATATGGCCAAGGGTGAGTCAGTTCTGCCTTTTGCATGCTGCATGTTTTCTGGCCGATGGGATGTCAGCGAGTGGTCTGGAGTCAAGAGTTAAAGATGGAGAGAAGAGAGGAGCAGGACCATGGAATATTGGGCCTGGAAGGGACCTGAGTGATCATTCAGTTATCTAAAGCTCTCCTTTCTCTTCCTTTCGCTGCCTTTATCCTAATGTGCTGAAGATACGGCATTTCTCATCAATGTGACTGTAGTGAGATAAACTGGATCTCTTCGTATGAAAAAGTGTATATGAGCATGACAAGATGGGAAAGGTCCTACTCTGGGAGGTCAAGAGGGCTAGTTTCTAGTCCTAGCTCAGCTATTAACTTCCTACTAGTGTGATGCTGAATGTGTATTAGGTCTTTGTTTTCATGTCTGTGTTGGTCTGTTTTCACACTGCTGTGAAAAAAAAGAACTACCTGAGACAGGGCCATTTATGAAGAAAAGAGATTTAATTGACTCACAGTTCCACATGGCTGGGGATGCCTCAGGAAAGTTGCAATCATGGCAGAAGGCAAAGGGGAAGCAAGGTCCATCTTACATGGTGGCAGGAGAGAGAGCAAAGGGGAAGAAACACACACTTATCAAACAACCAGATCTCGTGAGAATTCTGTCACAAACAGCAAGCTGGGGGTTGGGGCAGGGAGTCTGCCCCCATGATTCAATCGCCTGCCACCAGGCCACTCTCCCAACATGTGGGGATTATAATTCAAGATTAGATTTGGGTGAGGACACAGAGTCAAACCGTATTAATATCTTTAAGATGAGGAGACTTAACAAGATGGTTTCTAAGGATTTTTCTTCAGCTGTAAGATCTATACTTTTCCCTTTTAGTGCCTACAAAGGGGCCAGGGCAGCTGTGTATACTTTCCTAGGATGTGTACTGCACAACTCCAGGGGTGCATGTCACATGATTACACAGATGTGAATGGTTCCACCTGGCTGGTGGGCAACACAGCATTCCTGAGAAGGAGCAGTTCTTAAATTTGTTTGAGAGCTAGGGTTCTCTCATCTCTCGCCTGCCTTATTAGTATCTATACTCACCTCTCTAGTTCTGATTCTTGCTTGAAGTGTACACCTTTGCATCCTGGATCATATATCCATAGTAAAGAATAATCAAAGAAAACAGTATAGTCTACCTTATAATTAGCTCTTATTCTAATGTCACCTTATAATCAGCTCTTATTCCAATGTCTCCTTTGCTCTGTGCTACAGTTCCTCCCTTGGGCATCTGCTGTCTAATCTGTATAGACTATGCAAGTTTAGCCACTCAGCCTCTCTGGAATCAACTTTGCTGCCCACCTGACCTTTTGAAACCTGTGTCTCTGGGCCAAGACACTGCGTGCTCAGCCTGTAGTGGTCCTTAACCACACCTCTGTCTTCAGGCCCTATTTTGCCCCAACTGGCTTGTCCATTATGTCACCCAAACTCTTGGGAGACGCTAAGGTGCAAGAAGCTCATATTGTTGATGCAGGAGGGGAGCTTAGAACTTCCTTAGTCCAGTGTTTTCCAAACTGGGTCTATTCCACAGGTTGCTTATCATAGATGGTTTGCAAAAAAAAAAAAAATAATTTTGTGCTTAAACAAGGTCTGAAAACATGAAGGTTTGTTGTACAGATTATTTTATCACCCAGTTATTAAGCCTAGTACCCACTGGTTATTTTTCCTGATCCTCTCCCTCCTTCCAATCCTCACCCTCCTTTAGATCCCAGTGTGTGTTATTCCCCCTCTATGTGTCCATGTGTTCTCATCATTTAACTCCCACTTAAAAGTGAGAAAATGCAGTATTTGGTTTTCTATTCCTGCATTAGTTTGCTGAGGACAATGGCCTCCAGCTCCATCCATGTTCCTGCAAAGGACATGATCTCATTCTTTTTTATGGCTGCATAGTATTCCATTTATACATGTACCACAATTTCTTTACCCAGTGTATCATTGATAGGCACCTAGGTTGATTCCATGTCTTTGCTATTGTGAATAGTGCTACAGTGAACATACGTGTGTGTGTCTTTATAATAGAATGATTTATATCCCTTTTGGTGTATATCCAGTGATGGGATTGCTGGGTCAAATGATATTTCTGTTTTTGGGCTTTGAGGAATTTCCACACTGTCTTCCACAGTGGTTGAACTAATTAACACTTCTACCAACAGTATATAAACATTCCTTTTTCTGTGCAACCTCACCAGCATCTGTTATTTTTTTGACTTTAATAATAGCCTCAATGGACTTTAATAGAATAGGTACATTGTGAGTCTCCAAGAATGGCATAGAGTACATAGTACTTCCCTGACTTGATAATCTTCAGATGTTCCAGAACGGTGTTCTCTGAAGGATCAGTTTGACAGATCTCTTTATTTATAGGGAAGGCCCTGGAAGGCAAAGTCTAAGGACACAGAGTTAGTGACAGAGCAAAAACTACAGCCCAGGTCCAAAATGTCTAGAATTCATTGGGAACTAGTGTATTTCCTGTCTGTATCTGAAGATAGCAATCTTCATAGAGAACTTTCCTTGAAACAACTTTTGAATGTATTTCATGTGTGAACTTAATGTTCTAAATTCCTGCTTAGATCTTTGACATCTAGCTTAAGGTTCTGCAACTTAGTATTTGAATGTTCCTGTCTTGTGCACAAAAATGCAGTCTCTTCTTTTACAAACTATTTAAATGGGAAGTTTTAGTTTTTATGCTAATTATTTGTTTATATTCATCTACTAATACTTGTCTGTTTCTAGGAAAATAGGAAGCTCTTCAAAGCTGATCCCTCTCTGGATACCTGGAAAATTTATGTAGAATTCATTGATGACATTGTGGTGGAAGGCTTTTTTCAGGCTATAATGCACGACTTAGACTTCTTTCTGAAGAATACAGAGAAACAATTGAAACCGGCACCATTTTTTCAAGCACAAATGATCTTGTTGCCTCCTGAGATTGTGTTTAAACCTTCTCTAGACAGAGAGGCTGGGGATGGCTTCTATGATCTGGTAGAAGAAATGTTATGCAATAGTTTTAGAATGTCTGCCCAGATGAACCGAATAGCAACACACCTGGAAATGAAAAATTACCAGGTATTTTCTTAGTAAATGGGTATTTAGCTTTTATATTAATGATTCAAAAACAAATTGTGGCTGGGTATGGTAGCTCATGCCTGGAATCCCAGAACTTTGGGAGACTGAGGCAAGAGGATTGCTTGAGCCCAAGAGTTCAAGACCAGCCTAAGCAGCATAGAAAGGCCGTCTCTAAAAAAAATTTAAAAATTAGCTGGGTGTGGTGGCATGCACCTATAGTCCCAGCTACTCAGGAGGCTCAGGCAGGAGGATTGCTTGAGCCCAGGAGTTAGAGGCTGCAGTGAGCTATGATGAAGCCAGTGCACTCCAGCTTGAGTGACAAAGCAAAACCCTGTCTCAAAAAAACAAAAACAATATTTTCTGCTCATTTTTGCTGTGAACTTAAAATTGCTCTAAAAATGAAGTTTATTAATTTAAAAACATCAGTAACACTTGACTATTGAATATAAAATTGTATAAAAGTAAAAAAAAAAAAAACACAAAAAACCACCAGAAAACAAAACCCAGAACAAATTAGGAAAATGGGAAGCACAGGGAAAAGAGAAGTTGGAAAAAGCAACATGATTTTTAATTTTTCCAACTACTCTCCCTTTGAAGAATTACCTTGGTAATGTTATGTTGTAGATAATTGATAAAGCAAGGTTGGTTTGAATAGTAAGTTCTGTGTTTTCCTCTCATTTAGAATGATATGGATAACATGTTAGGCCTGGCAGAGGTCAGGCAGGAGATCATGAACAGAGTGGCGAATGTCATCAACAAAGTCTTAGATTTCAGAAACACCCTGGAGACCCACGCTTACCTCTGGGTGGATGATCGAGCTGAGTTTATGAAGCATTTTCTCTTGTATGGCCATGCTGTATCTTCCGATGAAATGGATGCCCATGCAAATGAAGAAATTCCCAAACAACCACCAACTCTTGAGCAATTCAAAGAACAGGCAAGGAAAACCCTTAGCATTTAATGTAGTGAAATGGCTTTTCATTGAGTTGTTCTAATTAATTTTTTTCTAACTACAGATCGACATTTATGAAGCTTTGTATGTTCAAATGAGCAAATTTGATGACTTCAGAGTGTTTGATAGTTGGTTCAAGGTGGACATGAAGCCTTTCAAAGTGAGCTTGTTAACCGTAATTAAGAAATGGAGCTGGATGTTTCAGGAGCATCTTTTGAGATTTGTCATTGACAGGTAGCCTTTGTACTTTGGTATTTGGAATTACAACTTTCTAAACTGCTTTCTAAAGCTGAGATGTTACTTTTAAGCGTATTAACGTTGCCAGTTTCATGATAGAGATAAATAATGTTTAATCAGGTACATAATGAAAATCAGATTCAATCAGAAGTCTTACACTGCTAAATGTTTTAATAAACTTAATTTGTGTGTATCTATTTACTATATATTTAATAGTCTGAATGAGCTACAAGAATTTATAAAGGAGACCGATTCCGGACTTCAGAGAGAATTAAATGAAGGTGATCATGATGGTTTAGTTGACATCATGGGGCATCTTCTGGCTGTAAGAAGCCGACAGAGAGCTACTGATGAACTCTTTGAACCTCTAAAAGAAACCGTCACCCTCTTGGAAAGCTATGGCCAGAAGATGCCTGAGCAAGTCTATATTCAGCTAGAGGTAAGTGCAGAGGTGAAATAATCATAATTACCATAAATTGAGCATCTCTTTTATTAAAGTACTTTCATGTACTCTCTTATGATGTCCTTATAACAATCTATACTATACACATTTGATGTTTTCAATTTACAGGTTAGGAATCTGATACTTAAGGAGATTTAATAACTTTCTCAAGGTCATACAAATAGTAAAGCCAGCCAACACTCTAGGTGTATTTTATGACAAAATACTTAACCACTGTGCTCCACTGCCTTCTGATTAGAAAGAGTGTAGATTGTAAACAACCTATGAGTTGCTTTTTTGAGTTCAGTTTTACCATCATTTTCACACATGAAATATATCCATACTTTTTTTTCATTCAGAAAAACTACCTGTCAGTCAAGAAGTGTCCTAGTCTTGCAAACATATCATGGACATGTTAATAAAGAATAAATAGGCCAGGTGTGGTGGCTCATGTCTGTAATCCCAGCACTGTGAGAGGCCGAGGCAGGCAGATCACCTGAGGTCTAGCGTTCAAGACCAGCCTGGCCAACATGGTGAAACCCCATCTCTACTAAAAATATAAAAATTAGCTGGGCGTGGTGGCACACACCTGTAGTTCAGCTACTCAGGAGGCTGAGGAAGGAGAATTGTTTGAACTCGGGAGGTGAAGGTTGCAGTGAGCTGAGATCACACCACTGCACTCTAGCATGGGGACACAGCAAGACTCCGTCTCCAAATAATAATAATAATAATAATAAATAAATGAAACTCAATTTGGATGGGGAAATCACTATGCTTTCTAAATAGATTTCTGTGCCATCCACCTGTTTCCATGCTGTGGAAAGATTTGGGGGCTTTTTAACAACAAAGCCTCTTTAATTATAACTGAAACCATGAACCACAGTCTCACAATTTAGATTCTTTCTCTATGCCAATATCGATATTTTATAGATTGTGTGTATGTGTGTGTGTGTGTACACACATGTACTTGAATTTTGCAAATGTGATCAGTGGACACATTAACCAAAAAGCTTTCACTGGATTCTAGTTGATCTAGTTTAGTAGTCAGAGCACAGAACTCAAACTTAGATTTGTTTTCAAGTACTGTGTGAGTTCATCTTTTCTGCTTGCCTTGACAAGTTTGTTAATGTCTAAGACCACACTTCCTTTTTGCTAAATTATGCCTCATGATCCCTCATTTAAACAATTTCTCTATACTTGCTCCCATCAATTTCTGTTTTTTTCTTTTTTTATTGAGGTGAAATGTACTATTCAGATAACATATGAAAGTAACCATTTTAAAATGTACAATTTAGTACAATATTGTGCAACTACCACCTCTATCTAGTTCCAGAAATTTTCATCGCTCCCAGAAATCCCATACCACTTCTCTGTCTCTCCCCATTATCCTCCTCCATGCCCTGCCAAGCCCTGAAAACCCCTACCCACCAATCCTTGGCAATTGCCAATCTATTTCTGCCTTTATGGGTTCACTTACTCTAGATATTTCATATAGATGGAATCATACAATATGTGACCTATTTTGTTAGGCTTCTTTCACTTGGTGTAATGTTTTCCAGGTTCATTCACATTGTAGCATGTATTGGTACTTCATTTCTTTTTATGGCTGAATAACATTCCATTGTATGTCTGTACCACCACTGGCTTTTCCACTCATCTGTCAATGGACATTTGGGTTGTTTCTATCTTCGGGCTATTGTCAATAGTGCTGCTATGAACATTGGTGTGTATTTATTTGAGTATCCATTTTCAATTATTTTCAGTACACTTAGGAGTGGAATTGCTGGGAAATCTGGTAATTCTATATTTAACTTTTTGAGCCATTGCCAAACTATTTTTCACAGTGGCTGTTTTGTTTTATATTCTGTCATTTTGCTTTGTGAGGATTAAATGCAGCAGGGTATTTACAAGTGCTCTCTTGACTATAAAGGCTACGAGAATTACTGTATATGAATTGTTAAATTCTATTTAAGTATTAAACTGCTCTTAGAGCTTGCAAGCCAGTTAGACATGGAGCAAGATGACAAGTTCTAGACAGATAGATATATAACAAGACTAAGAGATCAAACAGTTACAGTAGAAACAAGTAAGGAAGATTTAGATATTCCTTGAATCAGATGTTGAACCTTAAACTATATCTCATAGAGAAAGTAGTCATAATAAGTAATTGATGAGAGAAATTTAGATATGGCCTCCAGAATGTGTGTTATAAAAGTTTGGTTCACTCTTTCAGGTGATGGTAGTATTGAAAGCATTAGGCTTTTCAACATTTCAAAAGCAGAGTACAATTTTAGCTGTGTATCAGTAATTTAGACTTGTCAGGAGGAAAAATAAGATTCATAGGTGGTATGTGGTGTATTTGGAGGGTAACGAGGCCCACTTTTAATTTAAGCAACTTCAAGTGATACTTTCAGTTTATCCTTTATTATTATGAGAAGTCATAACATTTTCCAAATACTTGTCTATGCTTAGTTCTGTGTGAAAACACTCCAAAGTTTGGCTATACCTACTAAGAGTTGAAGTATTACTTCCTTAAAGTCATGAGGGCTCACCACCAGCAAGATCTTTGTCTTAGTGGAGCATCTCTTCAGTCTTTTGCCTCTTCTCACTGCTGTTACACCCACTTCAATTCAGCTCTTGTTACTTCTCACCTCACAGCAATAGCTCCTGAATTCATCCCATTCCTCCTCACACCCCACCCACAATATACTCTGAAACAAGATGAATATGCTAATCTGCAGGACTTATCCAGTCCCTTTTCTGCTCAGAAACCTTCACTAACTGCCCCTAACTTCCCGAATGCTGTCCAGCTTCCATAAGAGCTCACACACTCACACCATCCTATATTGGTCGTCATACCTCAAGGGATCACACCCTAATCTCTGCCTGTTGAAACTTAGTCATTTCGTTGAGCCTCAGTTTCAATGTTACCTCCTCCTTGAGTGGATCATCTGACTTTCAGAGGCTTTGGAGATCATCTGATCTTTTGGATTTCAAGAAAATTTATTTTTATCAAGTAAAAACTTGCTTGGAATCCCCAAATATAAAGCAGGCTTGCTGTGTTTGAAGAGGGATAAGGGGGCCTGAGCTCATGGATGTAACTTCTTCCTGGCTTCCCAGCCATGGCCTCTGAGGGACTCCATGGAATACTTAGATTCCATGGAATGGAATTGGAAATGCAAAGTGAGACTCTGTATAGAGGGCAGTTGCAGAGTTTTGATGAGAAGCCACAAGAGGGAAGGACAAGGGGGTTTAAAGCCCAGGTCTCTTGGTTCCTGAGCTGGTTTGGTATTCCTGTCATGTCACCATATTGTCTCCCAACTGTTTTGATTCCATAACACATAGACCTTCTGATAGTTAACACATTCTGTTGTGTAGAATAGTTACTGTGTGTGCCTCTTGCTCACTGTGACAGATGATAAAACAATTTGAGAGAATGTGTTTTACCCTTTTAGCACCCTGTTCACCACACAAATAGTATTTAGACTTAGCACAGTGCGTTTTTCATAACTGGCAGTTACTGAATCATTCATCAAATATTTATTGAGGGTTACAAAATAGTCTTTAGAACCTTTGAGTTTTGCACTTCAGCTACAAGTAGAGTTCCATCACTATGGGTGGGTTTGTATGACAAAACAATTTCAGTGTCCCAGGAGACGACCCAGAGGAACAATGCTTTGTTAGTTGGGACACAAGGAATGCTTTTCAACAGTAATTATGCCCTATGCATGGCTCCTCAAAGAAAATAACTTGCTTTTGTCCTATTTGTATTGTAGGCAGGGAGAGCAGAGTTGAGTTGGTACCTGAACTATTTATTGTGTTTTTTGTTCTACATAGAATAGGAATTAACCTTTCTTCTCTTTGCCTCTTCTCCCTTCAAAAACTCCTAGTCCCCTAAAATAAACCCAACCTCAATCCTCAAACTCTCCAACAAGAAGGAGAATGTACAGAGCTTTGGGAGATACAGAAAAGCCCAGGATGAGATTGATTCACATTTTCATCCTTGCCCCAGCATTTTCAAAGCATCTTTTTTTCACTTGCTAAATTACTAAACATGTCTGGCTTCCATTTCTAGTTGTTAGAGATCAACAAAGTCATTTCCAGAGCACTTTAATTTTATTCCCACAGCAGCAAAACAATTGGGAGATTTGTGTTTATTTTAAAAAGATTTCCATGGATTCTGAGATGAGAACAATTCTGGTACATGCTTTGGAGTTCTGCACCCAGCACTGCCAGTGAATCAGCCTGTACTTCAGCCCTGGTTCTAAGCCTTTTCATCACTTTCATTCTTTTTTATAAACTCATTATAGAAGAATGAAGCGATGTCATGGGTTAGTGTAAAGAAATTAGAATCATTTACATGGGCATGGTGGCTCATGCCTGTAATCCCAGCACTTTGGAAGCCAGAGGCAGGTGAATCGCTTGAATTCACGAGTCCAAGACCAGCCTGGACAACATGCTGAAACCCTGTCCTACAAAAAATACAAAAATTATCCGGACATGGCGGTACATGCCTGTAGTTCCAGCTACTGGGGAGGCTGAGCTGGGAGGATCACTTGAGCCTGGGAGGTGAAGATTTCAGTGAGCTGAGATCATGCCAGTGCACTCCAGCCTAGGGGATAGAGCCAGCTTGTCTTAAAAGAAAAAAAGAAAAAAGAAAAAGAAATTCGAGTAATTTAATCCTATAGGGTTGATTTGTTTTAGGAATTGAAGTAATTTCCCATTTGTACCTTTGCTTTTGCAGGAATTACCTGAAAGATGGAAAACTACCAAAAAGATCGCAGCAACTGTCAGACATGAAGTCTCACCTCTCCATAATGCGGAAGTCACTCTTATAAGGAAAAAATGTATTTTGTTTGACGTAAGCTAGTTACCAAGCTTTTGCTTTAAGAAAGGTTTTACAAGGATAGTTGAAGTATTTGTTTAAAATTCACTTTCTGTTTTTTTTTTTTTTTTTTTTTTTTTTTTGCACTGGTTAGGGAAAGCAGGCAGAGTTCAGAGAGAGATTCAGACGCTATGCCCCTCTTGGATTTAATGCAGAAAATCCATACACAGCGCTTGATAAGGTAAGACAGATCTCAAATATCCTGTGTGCATTAAAATAGCTACTTTAAAAAATGTAAGTTTAGACAGAAAATACTGCCACATTTTGTCTTTGTTTTGCTGTTACAGGAATTTATTTATTTAAAACCCAGTTATAAGCAATTTCCCCTTAAGTAAATTGTATTGTATTTCAAATCATGCCTCCCAAAACCGTCATCATTGTATTAGGGTTCTGTAGAGGGACAGGACTAGTAGGATAGGTGTATATATGAAAGGGGGTTTATTAAGGAGTATTGACTCACACCATCACAAGGCAAAGTCCCACAGTAGGCTGTCTGCAAGCTGAGGAACAAGGAAGCCACTCTGAGTCCCAAAACCTCAAAAGTAGGGAAGCCAGCGTTGCAGCCTTGAGTCTGTGGCCAAAGGTCCCAGAGTCCCTAGCAAGCCACTGGTGTAGGTCCAAGAGACCAAAAGCTGAAGAACATGGAGTCCAATGTTCAAGGACAGGAAGCATCTAGCATGGGAGAAAGATGGAGGCCAGAAGACTCAGCCAGCCTAGTCCTTCCACGTTCCTCTGCCTGCTTTTATCCTAGCTGTGCTGGCAGCTGATTAGATGGTGCCCACCCAGATTGAGGGTGGGTTTGCCTCTCCCAGTCTACTGACTCAATTGTTAATCTCCTTTGGCAACACCCTCACAGACACACCCAGGAACAATACTCTATATCCTTCAGTCCAATCATGTTGACACTCAGTATTAACTATCACAATCATCATAGTAATCATACTAGAGAGAGTAACAACTACTACTATTTTTTGAGTCCTTACTATTTGTCAAGAATTTTGTTAAGCATATGACTATCATTATTTCTTTTTAATTCTAACAGTCTCCCTATGATATGGCTTGTATTACTTTTCCTATTTCAATTAAAAAAACAAGCCTGTGGCCAGGTACGGTGGCTCACACCTGTAACCCAGGCACTTTGGGATTCGAGGTGGGCGTTTCACGAGGTCAGGAGATCAAGACCATCCTGGCCAACATGGTGAAACCCTGTCTCTACTAAAATTAAAAAAAAAAAAAAATTGCTGGGCATGGTGGTGGGTGTCTGTAGTTCCAACTACTCAGGAGGCTGAGGCAGGGGAATCTCTTGAACCCAGGAGGCAGAGATTGCAGTGAGCTGAGACTGCGCCACTGTACTCCAGCCTGGAGACAGAGCAAGACTTCATCTCAAACAAACAAACAAAAAGGCTTGTATAATTAGGTAATTCCTTGCAGATTTCTGTTAGTAAGTGACAGAACTAGGATTAACATTCTGGCTATCTAAACTTTTTTTTTTTTTTAATCAGAAATTTTAACCACTATACCCTTTCTCTTGTGATTCTTTTGCCTGTAACTATTAACTGTAGTCAAGGAAGCCCATAACTTATTCTTAACCCTGGACATGAAGATTGTTGAGTCATTCAATCCTAGTTTATAATGAACAACTGTACTTTATTATAGTTGACTATAAGAATGAATATGGTGGGCAAAGAATCCAAATGGTAAGTAATTCACAGAACACTGAAAAGATGTTTTAAACTTTTATTAGAAAAATGATGTCTTTGTTTCTCTAGGAACTTAACCTAGCAACCGAAATAAGAAAATAATTGTGTGAAGTTTAGATTTAGGAGTTGGGCACCTTTCTGAGTTGCTCATCTAGCCTGTCACCCTGATTTCACTTCATGCTGGAGATAGTCTCAACTCCTTAGCCAGGTGCAGCTGACAGAGCCCTTACCTCTCTTTCCAAATTTTGGGTTGAATTTAGATTTAATTGCTTTAAACTTATTCAGAAAACACCATTCTATAGCATCATGTTGCCTCTTTCACTTGGCAGAAGAAAATTGGTTAACATATTCATTGAAAAGGGAGTAGGTTACAGTATGCTAATATACTTGGTTTTATTTTTTATTTTTTAAAGATTATGTCTAAATTGCAGGTGGTCTGAACAGATTGTGGATGGGGAAACGTTTTTACTTGACTAACCAACATGCTGTATGTAAACATTTACTACAGTTATTTATTGAATTGTATCATGTTCATGCTATACTATAACAGCATATAGTTACATATTTAAAAGTCAGAGATGCTTACACTTGTAACTACAGGAATATTTTGAATGTAGTAGGGCTGGGTGAACTTTTTCTTGAAGTCATGTTCTTGGTGTGTTTGTTCAGCAGACATATCTAATGTAAATCTAGTTAGACTCAGCGAAAGGCATATGTATTCTTGTTCTAGGCTGGTATGGTGGACCCTGGTTCTGAAGGCATCTCAGTCCACAAGACAGAAAACACTGACTTTCCACAAATAAGGCGAACAGTGCAGTGAATCCCTCCCTTTAAAATGAGGTTCCCTGGTAAAGTACTACCATTTCTTCACAGCCAAAGATGTAGTAACTGTATAATAACCAGCTGAATTAACATAACTGAGAATTTCTTCCTTTCCTTTCCTTTTCCTTTCGTTTTTCTTTCCTTTTCTCTCTTTGACAGAGTCTCGCTCTGTCGCCCAGGCTGGAGTACAGTGGCACGATCTCAGCTCACTACAAACTGTGCCTCCCACGTTCAAGCAATTCTCCTGCCTCAATGTCCTGAGTAGCTGGGACCACAGACAGGCGCGCACCACCACACCTGGCTAATTTTTGTATTTTTAGTAGAGACAGGGTTTCGCCATGTTGGCCAGACTGTTCTTGAACTCCTGACCTCCAGTGATCTGCCTGCCTCAGCCTCCCAACTTGCTGGGATTACAAGCATGAGCCACTGTGCCCGGCCATAGCTGGGTATATATTTCTAGGAATAATGGAATTAGTGTAAGTAATAGGAAAAAAATGATTAAAAATAAATCAAAGGGATATTGGCTTTGGAGATTATGGTAGACCAGACATTTTGAAAAGCCCTCTTTCATAAAACAGATGCTGAATACATATTCACAAATGTATAATTTTTAATCTATTGCTGAGTTCACAAGAACATAAGACAAATCTCTAAAGGGCAAGAAAAAGTAGAGGCAAATGCAGAAGCCTGTGCTGCTGTAGTAAAAATGAAAATATCAGAAGTCTAGAACTATGAGATTAAACTTCTCATGGGGAAATAGAAGATGCTCTTAAGGGTGATACCCTCGTTGGAGAGTGGGCTAGGGAAGGTCTGCAGCCTGCAAAGGAAGCCGATGAGATCGCTGTGGGTCTTCACTAATGCTCAGAGTAGGGTGAAAAAAACAAAAAAGGGGCCTTGCGCGGTGGCTCACGCCTGTAATCCCAGCACTTTGGGAGGCCGAGGCGGGTGGATCACAAGGTCAGGAGATCGAGACCATCCTGGCTAACACGGTGAAACCCCGTCTCTACTAAAAATAAAACAAATTAGCCGGGCGTGGTGGTAGGTGCTTGTAGTCCCAGCTACTCGGGAAGCTGAGGCAAGAGAATGGCATGAACCCGGGAGGCGGAGCTTGCAGTGAGCCGAGATTGCGCCACCGCACTCCAGCCTGGGCGACAGTGCGAGACTCCCTCTCAGAAAAAAAAAAAAAAAAACAGAAGAGGATACTCTGGGAGTTTATAAACATATTCCTGTTCTCACAAAGGTCTATGGTCCAGTTTTATACTACCCCTCTGATTAAGGAATTTCTAAGCCAGGAAATTGAAATGATTACAAGTATCTTCCTAGCAACTAGTAGAAGCAAACCTAAATCATCTCCGGAAAAAAGCACTCTCATTCAGTCTCCTTAGGGGGTCCAACAGATTAAGTTCAGTCAAATATGAGTACATAATAAAACAACAAACACACCATTACGCATAAGAGTCAGTTGAAAGAAACCACGGATAGAGATCCATACAAAGCTTCAGATATTAGAAGGAAATAAAAGATAATATTGAAAAAAATGAGCAAGTTCTCAGTTTTGAGACTATCAACAATGATCAGTTGAATTTGAAAAAGGGCCGGATACTTATGGAAATGAAAAATACAATTGTGAAAAAAAAAATACAACTCAGCAGATGGGTTAAAGAGCTCGTTAAAATTGGAAAGAGAATTAGTGAAATACAAATTACATTGGAGGAAATCACTTAGAATGCAGGCATAGGTGTAAGGAGATGGAAAATATGAAAGAACTTAAGGGACGCACAGAAAGAAGTTAGAATGCCATCCAACTCTTCTGTTCGTACTTCCTGGAAGAGAGAATGAACAGAATATAGTCTGCAAGATAATAGCTGAGAATTTTAAAGGACTGGTTGTGATGGTTAAATTTAGGTGTCAACTTGACTAGATTAAGGGATACCTACAGAGCTGGGAAAACATTATTTCTGGCCGTGTCTGTGAGGACACAGGAGAGACTGGTTTGTGAGTTGGTGGACTGAGTGGAGAAGATCCACCTGCAGTGCAGGTGGGCATTGTCCAACTGGCTGGGGGCCCAGATAGAAGAAAAAGGCAAAGGAGAGGCAAATTCGCTGTCCCCCCTGGAAAAGGAATACCTTTCTCCTGGTCTTGGACATCAGAATTCCAGTGTCCCTGGACTTTGGACTCCAGGACTTGAACCTACAGCCCCCCACCCTCAGCATCTGGTTCTTAGGACTTTGGCCCCGGACTGAGGATTGCACTATCAGCTTTCCTGGTTCTGAGGCCTTTGAACTTGCACTGAGCCACACTACTGGCATCCAGGTTTCCAGCTTGCAAATGGCTTATTGTGAGACTTCTCAGCCTTCATAATCGTGTGAGCCAATACCCCTAATAAAACTTCCCTCATATATCTATTTATTTTTTCCTATTGGTTCTATCTTTCTGGAGAACTGTGACTAGTACACTCGTCAAAACATGAATTGATAGATTGAGGAAATTTACCGAATCCCAACCAGGATAAATACAAAGACTGCATCTAGACACATCACAGTGAACTGCAGAATACCAAAAGCAAGAAGATTTTCAAAGCAACCAGATAGAAAAGACTGGTCACTTGTTAGAAATGATGATTAGGCTAAGAGCATACTTCTCATTAGCAACAATGGGAGCTAGAAGGTAGTGGATGATATCTTTCAATTCTACTGGGAAAAATTATATCTCAATAATGGTGAAATGAAGATATTTCAGGTAAACAAAAATATGTTTACCACCAATAAACCATTACCAACATAACTCTATTTATAGTGAACCATCGCTAAAATAACTCTAGTTATTTATAGTGATGAATAACTAGTTATACTCCAAACAATGCCAAATTTGGTTCTTAGAAAAGACTAACTCTATGGACAAACCTCTGGTGAAATCATCAAGAGAAAAACAGAAAAAGAGTAAAATTAACAGTATTAGAATGACATAGGGAATGATTGTACAGAAACAGCAGACATTCAAAAATAGCACTATTAATAACTTGAAAACTTAAAATGGATAAATTTTTAGAAAAATATAATTTACCAAAACTGTCTCAGTAAATCTGAGTAGTCATATAACTATTCAAACTTAGCCAGTAGGAAAATAAAAAGAAAACTATTAACCAGTAGTTAAAAAACAAAAAAATTTCCAAAAGAGAGACTAAGAAGGCCGGGTGCAGTGGCTCATGACTGTAATCCCTGCACTTTGGGAGGCCGAGGTCAGGAGATCGAGACCATCCTGGCTAATACGGTGAAACCCCATCTGTACTAAAAATACAAAACATTAGCCGGGCGTGGTGGCAGGTGCCTGTAGTCCCAGCTACTCGGGAGGCTGAGGCAGGAGAATGGTGTGAACCCAGGAGGCGGAGCTTGCAGTGAGCCGAGATTGTGCCACTGCACTCCAGCCTGGGCGACACAGTGAGACTCTGTCTCAAAAAAAAAAAAAAAAAAAAAAAAAACTAAGAAGCCCTGATGGTTTTACAGGTGAATCTTAAGAAGCTTTCAAGAAATGAATCTCATTCACGTGATTCCAGGAACCTGAAGAAGAATGAACACTCAAAAATTATGAAGCATGTTTGATTTTTATAAAAGCATAGTATGATAAAGGAAAAAAATATAGGTCAGTCTTTTTCATGTACATATAGATACAAACATACTAAACAAAACAATCAAATTATACCAGTTTATAAACAAGTTTTCATTTAAGGAAAATAAGTTTCACTTAACATTAGAAAAAGTATAATTAATTGCATTAACAAATTAGGGAGAAAAAATCGTATGATTATCACGAGAAATGCCAAAAGAACTTTAGCTATCATTCAACATTCATTCATGATAGAAACACTTAGAAGACATTTTTTGCCTAATAAAAGAATTAAAACTCTACGTAAAATACTATATGATAGGGAACATGAAAATTCCTAGAAGCATTAGTAATAAGGGTGAAACATAGGAAAAACCAAAATGACTATCAGAAGTAAAAAAATAGTGTATATTCATATAATGTAGTACTATGCAGTAGAGGAAATGAGCTTCACACACATCATCGTGAACATATAGGTGAACGTAAATATCAACTGAAATGTGATATATGTAGTAAACTACATTTCACAAACATAAATTTTAGCATTTAGCACTTAGTACATTAATGTGAAAATATGAAAATTAGACTATTAAATAAAAAGTTAGGTTTTATGGTTAAATACGTAGTAGGGAAAAGAGGGATAAAATTGAGAAAAGGCATTAAAAATTATTAGTCATTTCTTAGGCTAGATGGGGAACAAACATATATCCTTTTATGTGTATAAAATGTTTCTTAATAAAACATTTTAAAACTAAAAGAAGTGCAGTTCTTGTTTGTGAAGATGTAAAAATGAAAGCAGGATGCTAATATTCTTCTTTACACAGTAGGAAATGAAGAGAGAGAGTTGGGGTTGGGGAGATGTTAGGCAAGGATGGAAAGTAAGGAGGAATAAGTTCACAAGACTTCTTGTACAACATGGTGACTATAGTTAATAGCAACATACTGTATTTTGAAAATTGCTGAGTAGATTTTAAGTGTTCTCACCACAAAAAGTGTGAGATGATGAAGTATGTGAGGTAATGCATATATTAATTAGCCCTATAGAGCCATTTCACAATGTATAGATTTTTTGTTTTGTTTTGTTTTGTTGAGACAGGGTCTCACTCTGACCAAGCTGTAGTGCAGTGGCGCAGTTTCAACTCACTGCAGCCTCAACCTTCCCTGGTCTCAGGTCATTCTCCCACCTCAGCCTCCCGAGTAACTGGGACTACAGGCACATGCCACCATGCCCAGTTAACTTTTTTTTTTTTTTTTTTTTTTGCACTTTTGATACAGATGGGGTTTTGCCACATTGCCCAGGCTGGTCTCAATCTCCTGGGCTCAAGCACTCCACCCACTGTGACTTCTGAAAGTGCTGGGATTACAGGCGTGAGCCACTGTGCCCACCCCCGCAATTCCAAAGCATCATGTTGTACATGATAAATATATACAATTTTTATTTGTCAATTGAAAAAGAGTTGAAGGTTGATGGAACACAAAAGCATTAAGTATAGGTATTTAAAGTTCAAAGAAACTAAAGTAATACACTTGTTGGATCTTGGGAGGAGGATGGGAGAAAATAGAAAGTGGAAAAACAAAGTCAAATCCTTCTTTTGCAAAGCCAGTAGTAACCTAGTATAATGTCTAAACATGATCAATCAAGAAAGAGCAGCTTGAGCACAGAATTGGGAGTTACAGAAATAGCATCCAAAAGAATGAGAGTGAACCCGAAGGATTGCTTTCCTGCCTTGCAAATGCTCCTCCACACCTTGAACTTTTACCATGTAAGCATAGTACCATTTTGTTAATTAAAGATGAAAATTAAGAGTTGGTCATCACAAAAGAAACATGTTAGCATTTACGTTTGGTCTAAAATGTAAACTATTCTACATAGATGGGGTATGTAAGTGAACCTTGATAAAGATAGTCATATGGTGATGTTTTCATACTGGACTGTGTTTTTAGCTTTGTGCTTTATTTCACAAATTCTCTTGAGTGCATTTGATATTATTGATAATCTGTAGGGTATTTTTTAAATCTGAAAGTTTTAATAAACTAAGTCATTAAAAGATAATTCATTCTTACGCGGAAGTTTCTAGAGCCCCACCTTTTGTTCTTCAGCAAATTCCCCAGCTCTCGGTACAAAAACCAAGAGGAAAAGTTGTATTCGGAGAAATCTGATGAAGAGGAAATTTTGCTAATATGTGTATAGGGAGAGTATTGTTGAAGTTACTGTGTTTAACAGTAGTCTATTCTCACTTTTTGAGTAGCTGAGTTTGCTCTTCTAAAACCTTCTACATTTTACCAATAATTATGCTGCAGATTTATTTTCCCTTTAAAAATCAAAGGTTGAAATGTCGAGATAACCAGAGCTGCAGAACTGCGTGTCTTCTCTTTCTCTGGCAGTTTGTATGCGGTGTTTGTGTTCTCTCCTTAGGCAAATGAAGAGCTTGAGGCCTTAGAAGAAGAAATGCTGCAGATGCAAGAATCTACTCGTCTTTTTGAAGTGGCTCTTCCAGAGTACAAACAAATGAAACAATGTCGCAAAGAAATAAAATTGCTCAAGGGACTGTGGGATGTCATTATTTATGTTGAAGTAAGATGTGCTTTTTCAAAACATACTTTTTATTTAGCAGTTCTTTTATATATGCAGTTTGTAGAGCCTATATTATTCTATTTGGGTTTTATAATGCCTTGAAGTATGTGGAAATTAGATCCTCACCCCAGCCCCAAATTACAGTTGATATATCTCTGTTAGTGGATGATTCTTCTTTGAATACCAGTTGTTTTCATTTTTAGTTCAGGATGAAACTTTGTATAATAAGCTGACTGCCTCAAATCCTTTGGGGAGATTGTATAGAGTATAAATAAAAATTAATATATAAATATATATTACATGTGTAGTCATCTGTGCATACCAACTCATACATATACCTATGCTTATACTTACATGCCTGGGCATATACAAACAGACCTTTACTAAAAATAATTTGTATGTGGTAAATTAAGTTAAAAACTTAAGTGAAAAAATAAGTTCTAGGGAATGAGGCATATTGCAACAAGCACTATAATCTTTTATGTTAGTTGAAAGCCATATAGAAATATATTAACAAAATATAAAATATGGTCAAGAAATGGTTGATGAGAGTTTTGTTTATAATGGTTGAAAATTGTCATGTGAAAGCTTATTTAGTTACATGTAGAATTATAAATGTCTGTTATTTAATAATCTATCAATTTATTCAAAGTACACAGGATTAAGTGATAATGATGGTATGTGTATGGAATTTATCATCACTACTAGAAATTAATATATCATAATGTTTTAGCCTTTAGCTTGACATGTTCTGACAACTTTTCTGTTTTGGTGATAGCGAAGTTTTGACAAGTGCAGTTAATATTTTAAAAATTGACTTTCCACTTGATGATAGAGTTACTGTGTATCATCAGTTTATATATTTTGCTGCAGGGACTTGCTTTCACCAAATGTTGTTGACACTTTTATCTGCTTTTGCGTTTTCAGAGAAGCATTGATAATTGGACTAAAACCCAGTGGAGACAGATTAATGTGGAACAGATGGATGTAGAACTCAGAAGGTTTGCCAAGGCGAGTTCCATAACTGTCTATTACAACAATTTATCTTTCTCAGCACCACCTCCTTCCATCTTCCCTAACCTAGTGTCTGGTTTATTGGGCTGCATGTACTTATTTACTTCTAACAGAGTGATAGCAGACAGTGTTTTTTTCACCCTTAGCCAGTTGCACTTCTAATCAAGCCTGTCTTTCTGTGAGTGAGTTGATAGAAGCATATTAGGGTTAATGAATTTATGAGAAGCTACTCTAATTATGAGCTTCCTACAGCTTCCTAGAACAGAGAGGAACATTATCAGGGCCAAGTGGTCAGGCTTCTGAAACATTTTGATTTCTTTACTTAGCAACCATAAACATTTTGTATCTGAAAAGGTACCTTTTGGCTCTGGAATTTGGGGCAACAGAGTACGACACCTCTGGATTTATGTGGAATACTATGATCTTTGTTCTTATTAATGACTCTGGTATCCCAAGGGGGCTCAACATATACAGAACTGAGCCTATTGTAATTTGGTACTTATTGGAATTTGATATCTATTCTGCATAGCCGTATGCCCTCTGAAGACAGAGCATCTTTGGATAAAGGCAAAATGCCTATCAGTGAAAGGCAGTTAAAAGTGACAGGACCATTTGCTTTTTTTCCACCCCAGGGCTTCATTGCCTCGGCTCCTACCCACTCTCGCCTGTATTTTCCCCTATATTATGCCAGTCCCAAAGACCCAAACTAAAATGTCCCTTCATTCTTTTGGATGTCATGGGGTCACATTGTCCTTTATTTCGTGCTAAGTTCTAGTTGTTTTCTTATGGGTTTTCTAATTCACAATTGCTGATGTTGTTCCTTGGGCTGAGAGGACCAGCCAAGTCAAGGGACCTATTTGGCATTTTAAGGTGATGAAATATTTAAGTTTCAAGAAACAGGCACTCAAAGATAATCAACATTCCAAGGCTATTGTTTAAATGAGTCATGTATTCCAAAGGAGGTCTTAGTAATCTGATAACAGTCTGTTTCCATTTATTTATGTTTATAGAGGAAACATTCTTCATTGCACGTGTCCTGTGAACTCTGTTACTTACCTATGTTTCCTCATGGGACATTCAGTTAGATCTTGTGAATGAGAAAGCAATGTATACAAGTGGCTTGTACAGAGTGGACTTGTAATGTGCAAATGAGTGGATCCCTTTTCGTTTCTCTGGTTTTGGTCCTTGGTCTAGGAGTTCAAATGCTTTCACTCTTTTCTAATCCAGGAGTTGGGAAATGTATATCAAAGGAGGCAGATTATTAATATATACTGTGTTGTTATATCTTGGGAGCTAGGTTTTTTCCTCCACTTTTCTTTAGGAAATTTGGTCACTCGACAAGGAAGTCCGCGTCTGGGATGCTTACACGGGCCTGGAAGGCACAGTTAAGGACATGACAGCCTCCCTGAGGGCCATCACAGAGTTACAGAGCCCTGCCCTCAGGGACAGGCATTGGCACCAGCTGATGAAAGCTATTGGGGTCAGTATCCTCGGTCTCACTAATTGAATATTTTTGTGACTGTGAATTGTTACTTCTTGGTTTGCATCATCTGGGATGAAGTATAATTTATGAAAAGACCCCCCTCAGCATAGCCTCTACTTGCCTGTGTTATGCCTTTTTGCCAGCTAGAAAAAGTCGCCTGATCTGACAGGCAATTTAGAAAAAGGCATCCTCCTCCAGGCTGTCCCCAGGACAGCAGAGCGGAGGCTGGCTTCCATCTCCATTTATCGTCCGGGCTGGTGTCCACGTTTAGTACACAAATTGCACAACTAATCAGGGTGGCCCTATTACACATCTCTGCTCATTCTTTCTCAAGGCCAGACCTAGCCTCCTGGCTCCCAGCAACTCTGGAGTGAGGCCAAAGTTGACACAGAGATAGGCTGGCAAACTCATCTAGCTTTCTCAGGACTTCCCAGATTTTAACACTGAAAGTCTCATATCCCTGAAATCCACTTGCTAGAAACCCCTCAGTCCTGAGCAAATCAGGGCATTTGGTCCTCTTATGCAGAGGGGTGGATGGTGCTGAGGAATGTTAGAGGGTAGGGAGGGACAGAGGGTGGCAGCTTCCAAGGAGCAGATTCTGGATATTCTTAGCAAAAGCCGGAAAGAAAAAGGCTTTCCTGCAACCCATGTGGCTGGCTCAACTCTTCACTTACAGGAGACATGAGTGAGTTTGGGTATGTCGAAGAGCTGAGGATGTCTCAAGGACCAAATATAGGGGAGGGAAGGAGAGTCAATGTGAGAGAAGGGGAGTCATTGTCACAAGACAATGTGGAAATGAGAATTATTTTTCACATGGTAAATATGAATAATGACACTGTAAGACTTTTTTTGCCAATGAACTGAGATTAAATTAGTGATATAACTAGGTTAAATCACAGAAGCAGCTGGGAATTATGTTCAGTGAATAGGGTTCTTTAGGAAGAAAAGACAAATGAGCCACTACCTGATTCCCTGGATTTCAACCAAATTATAATAAATAAACAATGAGATTCTCCTTAAAAATGGGTTTTGTGGGCAAAGGAGATAACAAACGTGCTGACAAGGGAAAGATGTGAAACAAAGAAAATAACGTAGCACGGATGTGACTAAACTTTGGCCCTTGCTTCCAGCAGGTGACGCCTCAGGAATTGTGAGTTAAAAAGGAATGTCTTAGATTGTCCACATCTTTCAAGACGAGAGATGTACTCAGCACCTGACTTGAGTATATTTTAGTTAAGATTCATTTCGCCAGCCTTTAGGCAAAAGGAACCGTTAATATATGTGGAATATAAAGTCTACCTTTTTTTCCCCCTAATCAGGTCAAGTTTTTAATAAATGAAGCCACAACTTTGGCAGATTTGTTAGCGCTGCAGTTACACAGAGTGGAAGATGATGTCCGAAGGATTGTGGACAAAGCGGTGAAAGAGCTGGGGACTGAGAAGGTAGTGTCCTCGGGGCTGGGTCATTTCTACTTGGCTAATTTTGGGTATTTGCATAGAAGCCAACTTAGAGAAAAGTCCTTTTGATGTCCTGGGAGCCTGGAGAGACGAGTCCTAGTTTGTTCCTTGCTGTTCATTTGGTGTGGGATGAGCAGGAACTAGAATCATTCTAAGCCGCAGTAAAACAGGAGGATTGGTCTTGATGATGATGATGATTATAGCGGAAAATACTTACATATCCTTTATTTTGTAGCCAGCACCACTCTGAGTGCTGTATTTATATTAACCCATTTAATCTTCTGAGGTAAGTAATAGTATCTCTATTTTACAGATGGGGAAACTCAGGTATAAAGAGGTAATTAACTTACCCAGATTCACACAGAAGACTGAGATTCATTCACATTTAAGGCATTACCTTTTTCATGCTGGCTAATTTGTAAATAATATCTATCAAACATTTAAGTCCCTTCCTGCTCTCAAATTCTGTTTTGGTTAGGGATGATAAACTCACATTCAATAGAAGTTTGACGTTAGTGTGATGCTCATTCCTTTGATGTGATAAAATTCATTCTTCAAACCCCATTACCATGAATTACTTGGAGGAAAAAACTGAAACCAATAATATTTGATATCAGTTTGCATTTTTGAAAATTGAAAAAAATTAATTCCAGATAATAGTCTAGATATTGATTCTCAATTAAATTTTGTACACATTAATTAATTTATATTGTTGATTACTAGGTTATTACTGAAATCAGTCAGACCTGGGCAACCATGAAGTTTTCTTATGAAGTTCACTATCGAACAGGCATTCCATTACTAAAGTCTGATGAACAACTTTTTGAAACTCTAGAGCACAACCAAGTAAGATGGATATTTTTATTGCATATATTTTTTAATTTTATTTTTATTTGACAAATAATTGTATATATAGGGTACAATGTGATGTTTTGATATATGTTTACAATGTGGAATGATTAAATCAGGCTAACTGTCATCTCATATACTTAACATTTTTTTTGTGGTGAATCACTTAAAATCTCCTTTAGGAATTTTGAAACATACAATGCATTATTATTTATCGTCACCAACTGTGCAATAGATCACTAAAGCTTATTCCTCCTGTCTAACTGAAAATTCATACCCTTTGATCAACAGCTCCTCTTTCCCCCTCCCCCAGGCTCTGGTAACCATCATTCTACTCTCTATTTCTATGAGTTCAACTTTTTTAGATTCCATGTGTAGGTGACATCATACAGTATTTGTCTTTTTGTTCCTGGCTTATTTTGCTTAGCATAATGTCCTTTAGGGTCATCCATGTTGTTGCAAATCAGGGTTTTCTTCTTTTTAAAGGCTGGGTGATATTCCATTGTGTTTATATACCACATGTTCTTTATCCATTCATCTCATAATGGACACCTAGGTGGCTTTCATATCTTAGCTATTGTGAATAATGCTGCAATGAACATGAGAGTACAGATAGGTCTTCAGGCTACTGATTTCATTTCCTTTGGGTATATACCCAGAAGTAGGATTGTCAAATCATATGGTAAGTCTATTTTGAGTTTTCTGAGGAACCTCCATCCTGTTTTCCATAAAAGCTGTATTAATTTACATTCCCACCAAGAGCGCAAAAGGGTTCCCTTTTCTCTAGACTCTCACCTACACTTATCTTTTGTCTTTTTGATAATAGCCATTCTAACAGGTGTGAAGTGATATATTATTGTGGTTTAAATTTGCATTTCCCTGATGATCATGGATGTTGAACATTTTTTCAAATATCTGTCGGTCATTTGTAAGTCATCTTTTGAGAAATATCTGTTTAGGTCCTTTGCCCATTTTTTTGATTGGGTTACTTAGTTTTTTGCTTTTGAGTTAAGTTTCTTATATATTTTGGAAATTAGCCCCTTATTATATCTATGGTTTGCAAATATTTTCTCCCAATCCATGCATTGTAGCTTTACTCTTTTTTTTCCATTGCTATACAGAAGCTTTTTAGTTTGATGCAATCTCATTTCTTTGTTTTTGCCTTTGCCTGTACTTTTGAAGTCATACTCAAGAAATCTTTCTGTAGACCAATGTTGTAGAGCACTTCCCCTAGTTTTCTTCTAGTAATTTTATAGTTTTAGGTCTTACATTTCAGTCTTCAATCCATTGTGAGTTGATCTTTTTATATGGTGTGAGATAAGGGTCCAATTTCATTTTTCTGCTTGTGGATATCCACTTTTCAAAGCACCACTTATTGAAGAAATTGTCCTTTCTCCATTGTGCGTTCTTGGAAATTTTGTTGAAAATCAATCCACCATAAATATGTAAGTTTATTTCTCAGCTCTGTATTCTGTTCTATTGGTCAATGTGTTTGTTTTTATGCCTGTATCATGCTCTTTTGATTACTATAGCTTTGTAATGGATTCTGAAGTCAGGTAGTGTGATGCCTCCAGCTTTGTTCTTTTCGCTCAAGATTGTTTGGGCTATTCTAGGTCTTTCGTCATTTCATATAAATTTTAGGATTCTTTTTTCTATTTCTGGAAAACATGACATTGGAATTTTGGTAGGGATTGCATTGATTCTTTAGATCTCTTTGGGGTAATGTCTTAGTCTGTTTTGTGCTGCTACAACGGAATGCCACAGCCTGGATAACTTACAATGAGCAGTAATTTATTTGGCTCACTGTTCTGAAGACTGAGAAGTCCAAGATCAAAGGGCTGCAGTTGGTGAGAGCCTTCTTGCTGTGTCATAACATGGCAGAAGGCGTCACATGGTAAGACAGAGAAAGAGAAGGTTGAACTTACTTTTATAACAAACCCAGTCATTATAATGAACCCACTTTCTTTTACTTGTTTTTTTCTTCTGTAAAATTTTTTTGCACATGGTGACTGACAAGAATCCACTTTCTTAATATCACTAATTCACTAATGAGGGCAGAGCCCTCACGATACCTCTTAAAGGTCCCACCTCAAACACTGTTGCATTGTTGATTAAGTTTGCAACACATGAGCTTTGAGACACAATAACAGGTAGTACAATAGCAGGTAGTATGAACATTTTAACAATATTAAATACTGGGATAACTTTAAATACTGAATACCTTTCAATTTATTTGTATTATCTACATTTTTTCACCAATGTTTTGTAGTTTTTAGTATACAGATTATTTCACCTCGTTTGGTTAAATTTACTCAAGTATTTTACTATCGTGAATGGGATTGATTTCTTAATTTCTTTTTCAGATAGTTTGGTGTTAGTATAAAAGAATGCTGATTTTTGTGTGTTGGTTTTGTACCTTACAAGTTTACTGTATTCATTTATTAGTTCTAACAGTTTTAGGATGGAGCTTTTAGGATTTTCTAAATATAAGATTATGTCATCAGCAAACAGACACAATTTCACTTCTTCCTTTCCATTTGAGTGCTTTTTATTTCTTGTCTAGTTGCTCTGGCTAGAACTTCCAGTACTGTATTGAATAGAAGCATGAGAGTGGGCATCCTTATCTTATTCCTGATTTTAGACAAAAAGCTTTTGATTTTTTGCTATTGAGTATATTAGCTGTGTGCTTTTCATGTTCAGCCTTTATTGTGCTGAAGTACATTCTTTATGCCAATTTTGTTGGGAGTTTTTAATCATGAAATGATGTTGAATTTTATCAAATGCCTTTTCTGCATATATTCAGATGTTCATATCGTTTTGTCCTTTCTGTTAAATATGGTATATCACATTTATTGATTTGCATATCCTTGCATTCCTGAGATAAATCCCACTTGATCACGGTGAATGATACTTTTTAGTGTATTGTTAAAATCAGTTTGCTAGTATTTTGCTGAGGATTTTCTTAATGTATGTTCATCAGGGATATTGGCTTCTAATTTTCTTTACTTGTGGTGTCCTTGTTTGGCTTTGGTATCAGGATAATCATGGCCTCATAAAGTGAGTTTGGAAGTATTTCTCCTTAAGTTTTTTTGGAAGAGTTTGAGAAGGATTAGTATTAGTTCTTCTTTAAATGTTTGGCAGAATTCCACCATGAAGCCCTCCTGTCCTAGGCCTTTCTTTTGAGGGGAAATATTTTAGTATTGAATCAGTGTCTTTACTCATCTGTTCAGATCTTCTATTGCTTCTTGATTCAGTCTTGGTAGGTTGTGTGTTTCTAGGAACTTAACCATTTCAATTTGTTGACGTATAACTGTTCATAGTAGTCTCTTATGATCCTTTGTATTTCTGTCATATCAGTTGTAATAACTCTTCTTTCATTTCTGATTTTGAGTTATCTCCCTTTTTTCCTTAGTCTGGCTAAAGGTTTGTTGATTTTGTTTACTATTCAAAAAGCCAATTCTTCATTCCATTGGTCTTTTTGTTGTCTTTGTAGTCTCTATTTCATCAATTACTGCTCTGATCTTTATCATTTTTTCCTACTACTGATTGTGGACTTAGTTTGTTCTTCTTTTTCTAGTTCCTGAAGGGCTAGCATTTAGTTGTTTATTTGAGATTTTCTTGTTATTGTAAACATTTATTGCTAAAAACTTCCCTCTTAGAACTGGTTTTGCTGCATTCCATAAGTTTCAGTATGTTGTGTTTCTGTTTTCATTTGTCTCAATATATTTTAAAATTTCTCTTTTGATTTCTTCTTTGACCCATTGGTTGTTTGGGAGCATGTTATTATTTTTCATGTATTTGTGAGTTTCCAAAATTCCTCCTGTTATTAATTTCTACTTTTATGCCACTGTGATTGGAAAAATACTTGATGTTATTTTTGATCTTAAGTTTTTATCTAAGATTATCTGGCAGACTTAGAAAACATTTATGTTTTTTTACATTGATCAATAAGAGATGTACATAATTTGGGGGTACATGTGATAATATATGCATATAAAATGTAAAGATCAAATCAGTGTAATTGGGATGGCCAGCATCTTAAATATTTGTCTTTGTGCTAAAACTACTGGAATTTTTCTCTTCTAGATCTTTTGAAATACACAATAGATTATTGTAAACTGTAGCCACCCTACTGATCTATCTAAGCCATGAGGCTTAGAAAAAATATACCAAGTTATTTTAAAGAGATGACAACTTATATTAGATCACAAAGAAAAAAGAAACCTGAAGAAAAAAATGAAGAAGAAACTCCATTCCTTCCCCCCACCCCACACTTTGAACTTTAGTTGTCTCAATTTGTATATTTTTATATTGTCTATCTCTTAACAGTTTGCCGTAGCTATTGTTTTTGATAGAATTGTCTTTTGGACTTCATGCCAGGGGTATGAGTGGATTACACACCATAGTTATAGTACTAGAATATTCTGTGTTTGTTCACATATTTAATTTTACCAGTGGGTTTTATGGCTTTAAATACGTTGTTTAATGTCAGTGTTTTTATATTTCAGATTGAAGAATTTCCTTTAGCATTTTTTGTAAAACTAGTCTGGTGGTGGTGATTTAGCTCAGCTTTTGTTTGTTGGGGAAAATACTTTAATCTCTCTCTCGTATTTGAAGGATAAGTTTGCTGGACACAGTATTCTTGGTTATCAGGGGTTTTTTTTGTTGTTACATTTAGCACTTTGAAAATGTCATTCCACTCTCTACTGGCCTGTATTCTTTCTGTTGAGATGTCTCTTGTCAAATTGGAGCTTCTTTATATCTTATTTGCTTCTTTTCTTTTGTTGCTTTAGGATTCTCTATGTGTCCTTGACCTTTGAGAGTTTGATTATTATGTGACTTGGGGTAGTATTATTTGGGTCAGTTCTATTTGGTGTTCTCTGACCTTCTCGTACCTGGATATTTATATCTTTCTCAGGTTTTCAAAAGTTTTTAATATTATTTATCTTGTAGACAATCTTCACTGCTTTTCATTTTTTTTTCTCTTAAATTTGTAAAGACTTGTTTTGTGGCTGTATTAGTCTGTTTTCATGCTGCTGATAAAGATATACCCAGGACTGGGCAATTTACAAAAGAAAGAGGTTTGTTGGACTTACAGTTCCATGTGGCTAGGGAGGCCTCACAGTTGTAGTGGAAGGTGAAAGGCATGTCTCACATGGCAGCAGACAAGAGAAGAAAGCTTGTGCAGGCAAACTCCCCTTTCTAAAACCATCAGATCTCTTGAGGCTTATTCACAGTCACGAGAACAGCACGGGAAGGACCTGCCCCCACGATTCAGTTACCTCCCACTCGGTCCTTCTCACAGCACATGGGAATTCAAGATGAGATTTGGGTAGGGAGACAGCCAAACCATATCATTCTGCCCCTGGCCCCTCCCAAATCATGTCCTCACATTTGAAAACCAATCGTGCCTTCCCAAAAGTTCCCCGAAGTCTTAACTCATTTCAGCATTAACTCAAGAGTCCACAGTTCGAAGTCTCATCCGAGACAGGGCAAGTCCCTTCCACCTATGAGCCTGTAAAATCAAAGGCAAGTTAGTTACTTCCTAGATAAAATGGGGGTACAGCTATTGGATAAATACAGCCATTCCAAATGGGAGAAACTAGCCAAAATAAAGGGGCTACAGGCCCCATGCAAGTCAGAAATCCAGCGGGGCAGTCAAATCTTAAAGCTCCAGAATGATCTCCTTTGACTCCATGTCTCACATCCAGGTCACACTGATGCAAGAGGTGGGTTCCCACAGTCTTGGGCAGCTCCGCCCCTGCGGCTTTTTGGGGTACATCTTCCTTCCCAGCTGCTTTCACAGGCAGATGTTGAGTATCTGCAGCTTTTCCAGGTGCACAGTGCAAGCTGTCGGTGGATCTACCTTTCTGGTGTCTGGAGGACAGTGGCCCTCTTCTCATGGCTTCACTAGTCAGTACCCCAGTAGGGACTTTGTGTGGGGGCTCTGATCCCACATTTCCCTTCTGCACTGCCATAGCAGAGGTTCTCCATGAGGATGCTGCCCCTGCAGCAAACTTCTGCCTGGGCATCCAGGCATTTCCATGCATCTTGTGAAATCTAGGGAGAGGTTCCCACACCTCAGTTCTTGACTTTTGTGCACTGGCAGACTCAACACCACATGGAAGCTGCCAATTCTTGAAGTTTGCATCCTCTGAAGCCACATCCCAAGCTCTGTGTTGGCCTCTTTCAGCCATGGCTGGAGTGGCTGGGATGCAGGGCACCAAGTCTCTAGGCAGCACACTGCACAGGAACCCTGGGCCTGGCCCAGGAAACCCCTTTTTCCTCCAAGGCCTCCAGGCCTGTGATGGGAGGGCCTGCCACAAAGGTGTCTGATGCCTTGGATACATTTTCCCCATGGCCTTGGAGATTAACGTTCGGCTCCTGGTTACTTTTGCAAATTTCTGCAGTCAGGTTGAATTTCTCCTCAGAATATGGGATTTTCTTTCCTATCACATTGTCGGGCTACAAATTTTCTGAACTTCTATGGTCTGCTTCCCTTATAAAACTGAATTCCTTTAACAGCACCCAAGTCACATCTTGAATGCTTTGTTGCTTAGAAATTTCTTCTGCCAGGTACCCTAAATTATCTCTCTCAAGTTCAAAGTGCCACAAATCTCTAGGGCAGGGGAAAAATTCCACCAGTCTCTTTGCTAAAACATAACGAAAGTCACCTTTGCTCCAGTTCCCAACAAGTTTTTCATCTCCATCTGAGAACACCTCAGCCTGGATTTCATTATCCATGTTATTATCAGCATTTGGGTCAAAGCCATTCAAGTCTCTAGGGAGTTCCAAACTGTCCCACATTTTCCTGTCTTCTTTTGAGCCCTCCAAGCTGTTCCAACCTCTGCCTGTTACCCAGTTTCGAAGTTGCTTCCACATTTTCGGGTATCTTTTCAGTAGCACCCCACCCTATTGGTACCAATTTACTGTATTAGTTCATTTTCATGCTGCTGATAAAGACATACCCAAGATAGGGCAATTTATAAAAGAAAGAGATTTATTGGACTTACAGTTCCATATGGCTGGGGAGGCCTCACAATCATGGTGGAAGGTGAAAGGCACATCTCCCATAGTGGCAGACAAGAGAGCTTGTGCTGGCAAACTCCCCTTTTTAAAACCATCAGATCTTGCGAGACTTATTCACAATCATGAGAACTGCATGGGAAAGACCTGCCCCCATGATTCAATTACCTCCCAGTGGGTCCCTCCCACAACATGTGGGAATTCAAGATGAGATTTGGGTGGGGACACAGCCAAACCATATCACTGGCCTAACACATGGTCTGTCTTGGAGAATGTTTCATTTGCACTTGAGAAAAATCTGTATTCTGCTATTGGATGAAATAGTCTGTCTATGTCCATCAGGTCTATTTGGTCTAAGGTGTTCAAGTCCACTGTTTCTCTCTTGATTTTCTGTCCAGATGATCTATCCATTGTTGAAAGTGGAATATTGTAGTCCCCTTCTATTACTGTATTGCAGTCTATCTCATACTTCAGATCTGTTAATATTTGATTTATATATTTAGGTTCTCTGATGTTGGGTTCATATACATTTTAAATCAGATTTTTAAAATTTTAAATTGTGATTCTTTACTTTTTCCTAGTTCTAATACTCAACATGTATTTATTTATTCATTGAGCATCTAATTGTTACAGGCTCCAGGTATGATACCATTTGTGATCCAAAGTTATGAACACTTGTTCTCTAGGAAGATGCACTTGAGTAGGGAGACAAGCAAAAGGACTCTAAGGAGTCTAAAAAGAGACAGAGAGGCTTTGTGATTAAGGCGGGTGGAAGACCCAGGGAGGGCCTTAGGAGATGATGGTGCTCATGCTGAGACTTGAAGGATAGTCTATTATTCTTGAAAAAATGGCAGTCAGAAAAGGGTATTTAGGCAATGAGGACAATATTAGTAGCACTTTGGAATGACAGGATGTCTCTACCATTCAAAGGTAATGTTAAGACTCTAGTTTCCTAGGAATATAGATTTTCTTTATGGGGATAGTGAAAGGTAGGCCTGGACAGATAGTCTGAGCACATGATATATGGTCTTGAATTCTAAAATTATAGTGTTAGCATCTCTTCAGACATGAAAAGAAATGTAGAAGAGACAAACTATTCAGAGGAAATAACACTAGTGTTATTATTAGACATAAGACATGTAGGAAAAGAAACTGGTTTGGACAGATGACACTATTATTATTGGTTTATTCAATGTGGAGGACATTTACACAAAGGTGAAACACCAGACCACAGCTCAACACAGAGGTTCAGCCAAGAGCTGGTAGCTGGGAGTTCACTGTCAGTATCTTGAGACTTGATGAACTAGATAAAGAGAGTAAAGGAGGTAAGCCAGCTGAGAATAGAGCATTGGAAAAGGCTGAATTCGGTGAACAAGAGGAGGAGACAGAAAGGAGGCAGCAAGAGAGTGGTCAGAGAAATGCTTAAAACAGGATACTGTAATATCATAGAGAAGTCAAGGCATGAGGTTTTTCCCTCAAAGAAGAGTCAAGTATGTTAAATACCTAGAGTAGAGAAAAATGAGGAGTAGAGGTCATTCTACTCAGTGACTTTCTGAGATTTCAGTGTCATAGAATAGTGAGAAATACTAGCTAGACTGCATGGTATTAAAACAAGCACTGCTGAGCTAAACATTGAGTACCCATGGACACAAAGAAGAGAATGATACACACTGGGGCCTAGTTGAGAGTGGAGGCCAGGAGGAGGGTGAGGATCAAAAACCTACCTGTCAGGTACTATGCTCATTACCTGGGTGATGAAATCATCTGCACACCAAACCCCCATAACATGCAATTTACCTATGTAACAAGCCTGCATATGTACCCCCTGAACCCAAAATAAATGTTGGAAGGGAAAAAAAGACATATGAGGACAGACTTAAAACATTTAAGTTAAGCAGATATGTAATGCTGTGTGATAGAAGCGTTTCAGACATACTAGCCATATTTTAATTAAAATAGAGTTTGTTAGCTTTTCTTTTAATATAAACATGAGAAACAAAAACCACATTAATTATAGCATTCTTTTCAAAATAAAACTGCAACCAGTACTTGAAAAAACAAAACAAAAACAAGCACTGGTGATAGGAGAGCTGTGGAGCCTAGCAGTAAATGGAAAAGGGAGGAAAGTGGAAGCTGGAGGCCCTAGCAGGCTGGTGGGGGGCAGTTTGTTTATTTGTTTGTTTGTTTGTTTGTTTGAGACAGAGTCTCACTCTGTCGCCCAGGCTTGGAGTGCAGTGGTGTGATCTCAGCTCACTGTAAGCTCCGCCTCCTAGGTTCACACCATCCTCCTGCCTCAGCCTCCCGAGTAGCTGGGACTATAGGTGCCCGCCACCATGCCCAGCTAATTTCTTGTATTTTTAGTAGAGAAGGAGTTTCACCGTGTTAGCCAGGATGGTCTCAATCTCCTGACCTCGTGATCCGCCCACTTTGGCCTCCCAAAGTGCTGGGATTACAGGCGTGAGCTACTGCACCTGGCCTATTTTTTAAGATTAATAAACACATACCTACACAATCTTGGCATGACTAATAGGGATGAGGGGAAGAGCAATGAAAGAATACAGTTTAATTCCCAGTGCTGAACCCCCAATGCACAGTTTTTTTTTCTGCCTGCAATAGATGCAGGGCCTTCTTGAGAAAGACATATGAGATACAGCTGCATATATTTATCTTTTTTTCTTTTTGGAAAAATGTTAATATGAATATTTACTACCATTAATTCACTCATTCACTCATTTAGCAAAAACTTATTAAATGCCAGTTCCAGATATTACGTGCTAGGTCTAAGAATCCAGCAATAAACAGAGTAGATATAGTGCCTCCCTCATAGCACTCACAGTCTACTAAATTTAGCTACTATTTAAAATTCTTTGCCTTTATTTTAGGTTCAGTTGCAGACTCTTCTTCAAAGCAAGCACGTAGAATATTTCATTGAGCAAGTGTTAAGCTGGCAAAATAAATTAAACATAGCAGACTCGGTCATCTTCACTTGGATGGAAGTCCAGCGAACTTGGTCTCACCTGGAAAGCATTTTTGTCTGTTCAGAAGATATTCGAATCCAGCTTGTGAAAGATGCTAGAAGATTTGATGGGGTGGATGCTGAATTTAAGGTTTGTGAAAGACAGGGCAGTATGCTATTCTAGCAAAGTTTTGTAAAGAAACATGATTTGGAGCATCGTATTTATAAAAATGAATATATTTTTGCATGAGTAAGCAGGAGTCAGGAGACTTTTCCTGCAAAGGGCCAGGTAATAAATATTTCAGGCTGTGTGGATCATGCAGTCTCTCTAACACCTTCTGAATGCTGCCATTATAACATGAAAGAAGACATGGGTAATATATAAACAAATGGATATGGTTATATGCCAATAAAGTTTTACTTGTAGACACTGAAATTTGAATTTCACATAGTTTTCATGTGTCACAAAATATACTGTTTTCTATTTTTTTCAATGATTTAAAAATGTAGGCTAGGCTTGGTGGCTCACACCTATAATCCCAGCCTTTTGGGAGTCCAAGGTAGGAGGATGGCTTGAGGCTAAGATTTCGAGACAAGCCTAGGCAATATAGTGAGACCTCTACTAAAAAAATTTTAATAATTAGCTGGGCAAGGTGGCCCACGCTTGCAGTCCTAGCTACTCAGGAGGCTGAGGTGGGAGGATCACTTGAGCCAAGGTAGTTTGAGGTTACAGTGAGCTATGACTGCAGCACTGCACTCCAGCCCAGGTGACAGAATGAGACCCTGTCTCCAAAATAAATTTAAAAACCATTTTTAGCTGCTAGATCATGCAAAAACAAACATCAGGTCATATTTGTCCCGTGTACCATAGATTGCTGACCCTTGTGGTAATAAAGGTAAACAGATTCATATTCAGAAGTAAAAGACTGAGAAAGGACAACAGGTAGAAAATAATACTACTAGTTTCGGTTTTTCTTTTCTGTAAAAGCCATAGAAAGCGTGTGGCATGGTGCACATAATGGTAATTGACTGGAGAGATTTCTAGCAAAGGAGAGTGACTATTTCTTTCTCATAAAAATTGAGATTAAAAGGTTTTTTATGTCTACCTAAAGTAGAAGTCACAGATAAATTTTAAGTCATTTAACGTTTGAGGAAGAAAAAATAGATTGTTTAGATCTCTCTCATTTTTATACGTAGGTGTGCTTTTTAAGATTCTGGGCGCTCTCTCATTCTCTCTCTCTCTCTCTCTCTCTTCCTCCCTATCTCCCTTTCTCCCTCCTTCTCCTCCCCCCGCCCCGTCCCCGCCTCCTCCTACCTGTCTCCTTTTCTCTTCTTTTTCCTCTTCCCATTCTCCCTTCCTTGTCTCCTTTTGCCTTTATTCTTTTTCATTTGATTTAGAAGAGAAAAATTCTGTGTGGGCCTAAAGGGGTGATAATGCTTATCACTTTTATTTTGATAAAAACGGTGTGCTTGTACATTGCTTTCGATCTTCATCTAAGAGTTGAAAAGCAAAAGTAAACAGATGTGGTGTCAGACATTCTTAGAAGTATCTTTGACCTTGCCTCTTCATTCTTTGTTCTTCATTTTTTTATTCTCGAAATGATTAAAAGTTTAGAAAAGATTGTTCTAATATCCACGGCCCCGTATTGTACTTTCACACAGGAGTTAATGTTCAAGACAGCCAAAGTAGAAAATGTGTTAGAAGCAACATGCAGACCTAATCTCCATGAAAAACTTAAAGATTTACAGTCCAGGTAAGAATAAAGCTATATAAGATAACCAATTTAGTGTAATTTTATGAAGCCTTTTTCACATACCTAATAGTATTTAATACTGTATTGTGGAGGTGCAACCTCTACTAAATTATTTTGTAATTTTGCTTATAGTTATCTAATTGTCTCATACATATGACATGGAACATATATATAGTAAGTTAATGTAAATAAACCCCAAAATATTTGTTTTCTGAGAGGAGTGTTATACTAGTAAAATTAGAGTATCTTATTATCAAGAGAATTGACATGATTGATCAATTATTTCATCAAACTATCCTGTAAATATTGATTGAGCACCTACTGTGTGCCAGGAACTGGGATTGCACTCAGTTAATGTAGTCCTTTAGTTTCTATATAGTTTCATTTTATTAGAAATTATCCTGAGGGAGCACAGTAGCATTTTTGAAATCATTATCCCAAGGGCCATTTGTAAAGTAATTTTCACGTTTAATTCTATAACAGTTAGTGGTCATAAGAATATTCTGGCTTTTGATTAAAAATGGGCAGATCTGCTACTAAAATGATGGGTTGTGGAACTGCAATCCTTTTTTTATTACAAGGTAAGGAAAAGATCTAGATAAAATATTACATAAACAAAGCAGTTTTATAGTCTGAAAGTTTTTTTGGTAATAAAAAGTGCAAAGTTAATTATTTCAGTTGAGTGATGCTCTTTGGGGCTTTGGGGCTCTGCTTCTGCGTCATTTCTGCTCTGCTAAGGGCAATAAAGTGGAACCAGTTCTGGATCTTATGACTCCTCTGAATACCTGGCAGGAGGGAAGTCACTTGTGTTTTATAAACATCCAGTGGGGGAAAAGAAGGCCATAAACCAATTACTTCTTACCATTGCATTTTGCTCTCAGGTTGAAGGATGGCGACCTAGTCTTCTCCACTGCTGTTTAGGAGGAAAAGCAGTGAATAACGTAAACCTAAGTCTAATTCATATTTAGCCACAACTAATGGTGTGTGTGTGTGTGTGTGTGTGTGTGTGTGTGTATTTGGCATAGTACTCTTCTACTTGGCATAACTTGTATATTAGTCATAAGCAAGATAGATGATGGTGTCAAAAAGAAGGAAGTAAGCTACCTATTAAACAGTGAGTTTACTATAATGAATGGACAGAGAGGACGTGAGTTTTGTTTTGCTGAAGTTTTAATGACTGAATGGACAAGATATGCTTAAAAACGTTTTTCATTCATATAGGCTTTCTTTTTGTGAAAAAGCTCTTGCTGAATACCTGGAAACCAAGCGCATAGCCTTTCCTCGCTTCTATTTCATCTCTTCTGCTGATTTACTTGACATTCTCTCAAAAGGAGCTCAGCCTAAACAGGTAATTTTTTTTGGAAAGTCTCGTATTATACTGCGTTAGCTGAGGAATGTCATAGTGTCTCTATCACTGTCAAATGCTACCTGTCATGTCACATGGGCCAGGAACTAGAAAATCTGCAGTTAAAATTTGTAATGTAGCATCAGAGGGATGTCAGAGGCTGTGCAAAAGGGAGTAGGAAGAATAACTGTCTGGTGCTCCATAAAGAGAAACTATATTAAATGTGTAAGGCTTACAGTGCTGAAAGAAGTTGATGGAAAGAAACAGTGTCGCCAAATCCCCCAGAATTCTGGGACAAGAGCTGGGGCATCCATTGCTTGGTTAGCAGCTTTCCTAGGGGAGAAAGGGTCACTTGAAACGAGACCATGGCTGGTACCTTCTTACTCCTCCCTCCAGAGTCACCTTCATAATTATGACATTGGGCTCATCTTCACTGCTGTCCAAGTTAGATTTGTATAATTTCAGGATCATCCCGAATTAACCCTCTAATTTTCCCCTATCTCTGCAAAAATAATGCATCACCTTTTTGCTGATTCCCATGTCAATATTTAAAGCAAATAAAAACAGGTACTATCTTGTGTAATCTGTGAGCTCAGATCAGGGACAAACTGTACAAATTCCAAAGCACTCCTTCCTATAAACTTTAAGAGAATGTTGCCTTTCATTTAGACCTACTCAATCATTCCTGTTCACTTAGATCTTACAGTTGTTGTGGCTGACATAGCTGGTCACTCCTAGAGTTGACTGTGTATTACAGATTATTTTGAAACTGAAGCTTGTGCTATGTAATTGTGGAGTTATCTCCATGGTTTTTTTTTCTCAGAAAAATTTTACTCTAGACATATTTTTGTGCCATTTTCTTTAGAATTTGTGTCTTCACATTGCAGTTCCTTGAATTTTGCTGTTCTTTGGGCACAGTATTTATCTTAATTATTTCTCTCTTGTTCGTCACTTAACTGAACCTAAATTCAATTGGTTGGCTATTCTTGTTGTTGATAATACAAGTGGAGTTGTGCTATTAGTAACAGAATATTTGGACAATTTGGGCAACGTGATCAGGTTCACCACTCAGGTAGTATTGTTTTGTATATTCATGCTAATTTCCAGATGGCTTTGCAAATAAAATCTCTGTGATTAAATTGACTGTGAATCTACTATATCCATCTTTTACGTACTTATTAGCATACAATTAGATGCCTTTAAAAAACTATTTTGAAACATAATAGTTGTAACTACACTATGCTTCAATAAACCCCTGAGGTTATCCTCATGACCAGCAGCTGAACCCTCTGCCCAGGGTGACTGTATGAGGGTAGCAGGTATTATATTTCATGAAAGTACATGTTTCTGAATACTTTTCAAATCTGAAATGCTTATAATGCAAAATGAATTTTCAGTAAGTTAGCAGAGAGGTGCATAAATCTGTAAGTAGGTAAGCATTCTTTTTCTTTTAATCATATTATTTAAACACAATGAACGCTTATGTGACTGGTTTATTGAATAATATTAATTCCATGGAATAACAGTCATGAAACAGTTTTATCTTTCTGCAGTTACTAATCTCACATGTGCCCTGCCGAATCTCTTTGCACAGGTAGCAGACCCCTTAATAATATCTCCAGCAGGTATCGTAATTTCCTATTCCCCCTTTCTTATTAAAAACTTAAAAAATAAACCAAAAGCAACTCAACATATTCTAGCTGGAAATTTCCATCTCATCTCCATGTCAAGGCCAAATCTTCATTTAATAACTTGGGGTTGGGAGGGAGACTTCAGCTCTTTCACCCCCCGTCTCTGTCCATTTATCATGGGGAGGAGTTTAGGGGTGTGATCTGTCTGTCGTTGCCCTTTCTTAATGAGTGCGCCTGCTTCCCTCACCAGCAGTGACTTTCCATCTTCACCCTTAACAGCAAGGATTCACGTGCTGGGTTTCTGGTGGAACACGTGTGCAGGTCGTCTGGACAAAGGGAACCTCCCCAGGGATATATATGCCAGAGCCACCCCCACTTTAATCCTTCCAGTTCTTGCTCCTGGCAGTGTAACCAGACACCTGGTTCCATCTTCCTTCTCGTTTTCTACCTAGGCAGATGTCGAAACAAGGGGCACATCAAAGATTCACTTACTACTGGTGCCCAGAGTTTTTATGAGTGATTCTCCTATTCCTCTTGCTTGACCTTAGACTAGAGGTTGGGGGACCCACTCTTCTACCTTACCCACAAAAGGGGAGGGAGATGCCATGGCCTCCCCGTCGTGGCTGATAACTCACACTGTGCAGATGGCCTCCTTTGCCCTCTTCCTCCCTATGGTACTTTTCTGTAGAAGGCGTGCCTGGAGGTAGAGGAGGGTGGGGTATTGAGATGTGTCTTACCAAACCCTGGAGGGACTAACTGTCTTAACCCACATCCATTACCTTCAGAATGTGCACATACTCACTACCTCTTTGTCCTTAATTGAAGTCCTAGTCTGTGCTAGAGGAAAAGATCACTCAATGAATTCTTGTCACCAACTCTGTTCACCCTCCTTTTAAATCATCAAAAAATCCTTCATGCCTTAGCTAAACTACATGTTGACTCACAGTCTGTGCATCCCTGATGCCAGTTTACTTTTCAAATTTCAGTGATGTGCTTTTTAAATCCTTCTAAAAATTTTTTACAACATGACTTCGGTATTTTACAGAGTGCTATCTTCTCCATTATCAGTGTGACTTACTGTGGATGTCTTCTCACCTACCCCATTCATAGCATTTTAATCATGCGTTCTAAATCCCTGAATTCCAGGTACATTGCTCAGTACTAGTACCCCTCCTTAATGAATGACTAGATTATATAAGACGTTTGAAACATTTGAAATTATGATGAAGCTGAATGTTAAAATCACAGCATGGAGCTCTCCAAACTCCCTCACAGCTGTGCTGGTGAATGCCACCACGCTAACAAAGGGAGGTGGGTATTTCTTCTTGCCAGCTAAAAGGATCCAGTCCCGTGGCCACAGTATAAACATGCTTACGGTTCTGACACACAGATTTGAAGTGGTTACATATATTTTTGGTATATTTTGAAATTTTGAGAAAATTTGTATTCCAAGTCGTGCTCAAAATGTGATTTCATTGAGGTCTTTTGGTGTACACTACTTAAATTTTGAACAATTAAAATTTACATAAAATGCTATCACACTCTTACTAAAGGTCTATTATTAGAAGAAGTGTTCAGCAGCCTTTGTGGTACAAATAACCATCCAAGAGTGACTTGTTGAGAATGAGCTAAGGGCCATTTGAGTCATCTAGAGCCATAGTCGGCTTCTTTCCCTGAAAGAAATGGTTCTGCAAATTCAACATGCATTCTGAATTCTTGCTCACTAACTACGGAATAGTTAATGCTACAGGCTGTTATGCCAAGAGTGTGATCTTGCCACTCTCTCTTACCCTCTTTTCAATATTAGAATCAGTTTCAGACCACCAGAGACTTAGTCTTTCCGTCTATGCCTTTTGTGCTAACATTCCTGAATGTGCTCCCTGTAGTGTGACTGAGATAACATGGCAACTGCAGCTTGTGGAGCAACAATGCAATTTCCCCGTAAAAGGCGCCCTTTGTGGGTAGATAACTCATCTTGGCATCTTGCGAATGACTTGAATTTTCCAGGCCCCCCTGCTTTACTCACCCACACTCCATTCAAGAGTGTTGGTCCAAGTGAGAGTTTCTGCAGTTAATTGTGGAATGTGATCAGCTTGAATAGAGCAGCCAGGGAGGTCTGATAACAACTACAGCCCCCATATTCTGTAAGCAGAAACTCCCAGTTTAAGATACAAGAGTTGGAATGGCAGAGTGATAAAATTGGTGTGTCTAGAATGCTGTCAGTAATTATCAGCTTAAGAGTAAGTTTGGTTAAGGTCAAGTTTTAAAAATTTTCTTCCCTCAAAATTTAGCCTGACCTCCCAAGGTTATCGATTAACTAAAGGATGGTGGATACAGGTGCTACTTAACTTCAGTGGTAGAAGTCTCTCATAGTTGCTGTAGATATAAAACTTAAAAGTGTATTTGCAGGATTCATTGACATGGTGCAATAGCTATGGACAACTGGCCTGAAGTCCTTATGGGATTCAGTATTAACATTCTTTGGTATTTTTTTCCCCTTTCAGAAAAACATTTGTATTTTTTTAACTGAACTACTATAGTTGTTAAAGTCAAACAAAATAATATCAGTTTACCCTTTTGCACCCTTTCAGGTTGTTATATACTACCTTAAAATAACTGACAACTTTGGGCAATCAAGGTGTTTTTAACCACTGATTACTAATGAAGTGAGAGGTCTTTTTGTCTGAGAACAGTTTGTACATTTTCTTTCTCTCGTCTGTGAAACATTTAACTTCTCCATAAAGGTTAGGTTTGGAGAAGCTGATCCACAATAGAACTATACTAAAGAAAGACTTGATGTCAACGTGGTCGGCCCTACTTGTACTTCTCATGGGGTAGCTGTGATTCTTACATGGCTACTGAGCACTTGAAATGTGGCAGCTAAGGAACTGACTGTTTATTGTAATGAATTGCAATTGATTTAAATCTAAAAATTGATATTTGATTCAGTTATTGGAAAACATTGTGTGTTTGAAACAACTTGGGTGTGTGAATCTACCTTTGCCCCTGCATATTGTATGAAATGAAAATACAGGTGTAGCATTTTCAGATAAAAAATCCGAACTGAGCTATGCTGTAAATATAAAATGCATACTTGGTTTCAAAGACTTGCTGCAAATAAAATAATGGAAAAGATCTCACTTTTTATATTACTCACATGTTGAGTGATAATATTTTGGGATATACTGGATTAAATATACGTTAAAATTAATTTCACCTTTTTAAAATATGACTTAATGTGGCTGCTAGATGGTTGTAGCTGTGGAAATTGAAGCCACAATGCATTCTCTAAAATGACAAGATACATATACTCAGGAATGCTTAATGTTTGCATGAAGAAATGCCCTTCAAGGGCATCTGCACCAATCTACGCACAAGGAAATCTGCCAACTTGTCTTTGGAGAAATCCCCTAAATTGCAGTGATGAGACAGATGGCAGTCAACTGATACCTCTAATAGACTGTAAATATTGGCATTCAAAAAGGTGCTTGTGAGAAATAAGCTTTATATTAGGGGATAAAAAGCACCATTGGATCTTAAAGGAGCAAATATCTAGACCCCACATTCCCACAAGCGCAGTATGTTTTTATGCAGAGCTTCCATTTGGTTATCTTCCTGATAGAGTAAAAGTGTCTCAGCATATGAATTTTAAGAAGATGGAGCTCAATAATCATTCATAGTATGCCAAAACCTTCACTGACAGGAGGATATTCTTCTTTAGAAAATTAACAGGAAAAAGACTCAAAATATACATGGTAAGTTGAGGGCATGCAAGAATGAATGAGTTCTAGTTAAAATGAAATCCATAAAAAATTCTAACTTTCCTAAAGGAAGTAGAAAGCTGGAAAGATAAGATGTATCTAATGTGGAGGAAGTGGTTGCTCCTGAGTTTAAGTTGGGGCTGAAGAAGGAATGAGAAAGAAGGAGCAAAAGGACACAGAAAAGGGGGTCCTGGTTTTGACCATCTTGCCATTGGCTCTATTTACCTGCAGCTGAGGACCAAGGAATAGAAGCTGCTCGTGAAAGTGTAGTCTGTCACGGAAAGTACAGTGTAAGAGCAACTCTGCTTGGCATGACTTATGAATATGCAATATTGTAAATGGATACCTTAATATAAAGGCAGCCTGATTCACCTAGAGGTTCAGGTATATTTAGGTGTGTGACAAGAAAATAGAGAATCTACTTTCAAAATAAATGCCATAAATTATATATCCCATGGAGATTATTCTTTATTATCTTCTCAAAATGATGAATATGTGGTTAATCACAAATTGTATAACAATATGCACAATTTTTTCTTCATTTTGCATATGTGTTGCCACTGCATTGTATTCTATTGTAGCCCCTTTGGAATTCTCTCCATAGCCAATGTATAAGTTGTACAACAACATTAAGGTTATTATAATGTGAGATTAAAGTAAAATATCACTTCAATGTTATGAGATCCAAAAATTAAATGTTATAAATGCGGCATCCTGCCAGCAAGGAGTTTCTAGGCCCTTCTGTGGAATCTGAAATTGTTCTGGTCTCAGCCTTGCTTTGATGTCACTTGATGAAGGTTGTTCAGTTCCAGCTTAAACTCAGTGGATAGAGCTTCCAGCTATAACAGATTAGCTTTTAACAGAGTGCTGTTCTTTCTGGAAACAACTAGAAAAGCTGGATGAAATATTTAACTAAATCTGTTTAAATGCACTGAAGAGCATTTAAAGAGTATTGAAGAATTAGTGTTCCAGGGGCTAAGATAGCAGCAGAAGAAAGCACAAAGAGATTTGCCTAGTGTTTGGTGCTGCTTTTCTCCTCAAGACATTTGATAATTCATAGATGTGGCCAACGGCATGAGAAGCTGATCAGAGCTTTCAAGAGGCTCATGGAACTTGAAAGAAGGAGAAAAATAAAATAAAAACTGGAACTCAGGCCCCATTAAGGAGGATATATACAGAGAATCAAACAATAATAAGAAATGGTTCTAAGGTGGATTGGATAGAAATTTGCCAGGGTAGGGGGAGGAGGAATCTACTATATCTAAAAATCAGATATCTAAATCAGATATCTAAAAATTAGATATCTACCATATCTAAAAATCAATTCCAGATGGATGTAGATCTAAATGTGAAAGGTGAAACAACATGTGAGGAAGGATATCTTCATAATCTTGCGCTAAGCAAAATTTTCTTAAATTGGACACAGAAGTCCTAAATATAAAGAAAAAATTGGATAAATTTGACTATGTTAAAATTTTAAAACTTTAGCTTATCAAAAGATACTGTTAAGAGAATAACATTGCAAGCTGCAAAGTGGGAAAAGATGTTTGCAATACAAACAAAAGACTCATATATGGAATATATAAAGAACTCCAACAAAAAGCAAAGGCAGATAATCTAATATAAAAGTGGGCAGAATACTTACACAGACAGTTCACAAAAAAAAAAAAGATTCTGATGGCTAGTAAACATAAGAAAGGTTGCTCAACTTCAGAAGTCATCAGGGAAATGTGAATCAAAACCACAATAAGATGAAATAACAGGAACTGGATTTACCTTCTTGCCTGAAACAATGAAAAGTTTCAACAAAATATATGAAAAAGCAGTTTTCTAGACACTGGACATCAGGCAGTGGGGATTCATGACAGATGAGGAACAAATGGAGTGAGCACTATGATTGTCTCAGTTTTCTGTCCTGAGAGAGTTTCCAGGCCATAGCACATGAAGGGAAACCCAGACAGAGTCCAGAGTGGCTATACTTTGCAGAACTGAGTATCACAGAGGAAAGAGTTGTACAAAGAGAACTCCAGAGACTTATGGAGAGTATTAGGCAGAGTGCACTATATGTGAGGAAACTACCCAGGCTTGGGGAAAGAAGTATTGAGTGCCCAATGAGCTCCAACAGGGCAAGAAATAATGGCTGTTTCTACCAATTAGGCTTGAAGCCCTTATAATTTATAGGCAGAATACTGACAGGGTCTTTCCTGGTAGTGGGGAATAAATAGCCCTAGATTAGACACTGCTCTAGTCCCACCAAACAAGGCTTAAATAGCAATATCCAGAAGGATCAAACTCTTTCCAAGTAATTTATCCCAGGAAAAAAATCTCAAAAGTATGGGAGTGAAAATATATTCATTTTTAAGGAGGGTAAAGTTTACAATGTCTGGCATTGCATTAAAGTTTACTAAGCATGTGAAGAAATAGGAATATTCAACCCATGAAAAAAGAGACAAATCAAAACTGACCCAGAACTGTCACAGATGATAGACTTTGCCAATAAGATATTAAAAGTAATTATATGTATATTTCATGTGTTCAAAAAGTTAAGTAGAGACCTGGAAAATATCAGAGAGCTTAATATGTGTGCTAGGACTTCCCAAAGTGGGGAACAAGAAGAACGATAGAAAATATTTGAAAAACAACAGCCAAAAGTTCTCCAAATTGATGAAAAGTACAAAAGTATAAATTCACAGACTTAAGAAATTTAATGAGCCCAAACACAAAAAAAACAGGAAGAAAACTACACCAAATTGCTCAAATTGGTCAAAACAATATAGAAGTCTCAAAATCATCCATAAAGCCATATTTTATACAAATGAACCAAACATAAGGATGTCAACAGACTTCACACTGGAAACAATGCAAGTAAGCAGACAGTGGAGTAGCAACTTCTTTTTTTTTTTTTTTTTCTTTTTTTTGAGACAGAGTCTCACTCTGTTGCCCAGGCTGGAGTGCAGTGGCCTGATCTTGGCTCACTGCAAGCTCTGCCTCCCAGGTTCATGCCATTCTCCTGCCTCAGCCTCCCAAGTAGCTAGGACTACAGGCACCCGCCACCACACCTGGCTAATTTTTTTTGTATTTTTAGTAGAGACGGGGTTTCACCTTGTTAGCCAGGATGGTCTTGATCTCCTGACCTTGTGATCTGCCCGCCTCGGCCTCCCAAAGTGCTGGGATTACAGACATTAGCCACTGCGCCTGGCCTACAGTGGAGTAGCAGTTTCAATGTACTGAAAGAAAAAAAACACCTGTAACCCTAAAATTTTATACCCAGTAAAAATACCTTTTTTAAAAAGGATAGCAAAGTAAAGATGTTTTAACACATTCAAAAACTGAAAGATTTCATCACCACCAGACTGGCACTACAAGAAATGTTAGAGAAAGTTCTTCAAGCAAAAGGAAGATGACACTAGATGGAAATTTGGATCTACACCAAAAAATTATGAACACTGAAATGTCAACTGTATGGAACTAGACAAAATTGGAGCATTAGCCAATCATTAGAAGATGGAATGGTACCAAAAACATAGAAACATTGAAATAATATATATGTAAGTTTAAATACTGGCTCTGTTGATTACTGGCTATGTTATTGCTTAACCTTTCTGAACCTCAGTATCCTTATATACCAAATGCGGAAAGCAGTAGGTATTGTCTGTTTGGCTTCTAAGTAACAGGCAAAACAAAGTGCATAAAGAACCAATAAAAGTACGTAACATATAATAATGTAAAATTGGCCACAAATTCTTTCCCTTCCTGTATCCATGCCCTTTCAATGTGATGTGGCCATATTGATCAAGGCTAGATACTAGTTCTCCATTTGGGTTGCCATATGACTTGTTTTGGCCACTGTGTCATTAGCAAAGCTTGAAAATTTTTTGTATACCATCACTTGCCCTTTTGCTGCTCTTTGGAAACCTGTAACCATCCCATCATGAATGAGTCAACCCTAGCCTGCTGGATAATGAGATGAACATGCCAATACCCAAGCTACCAGCTGAGCAACCATCACACACGTGAGAGAAGCCATCGATCACCAGCAGATTACAAATGTGTGGGAGAGCCCAGCTGGACTAGCTGAGGCAATCCAAAACCAACACACAGAATTGTGGCTGATGAAGAAGCCAGTAAATCTTGGGGTGTTTTGTTATACTGCAAAGTTAATTAATATATGTTAGTTATGTATTTACATATTTATGTATGTTATGTGGATATACATTCATCAGTATCAAGGACTTTATGTGCTACTGATTTAAAATATTTTACTTGAAATTTAAAAACAAAGCAAAGAATTGATTAAAACAAGTACTAATCCATGTTTTTGTTTTCTTTATTTCTTTAATTTTTTTCCCTTCTTGAATACCCTGATATTGCTTTGACACCAGTGAGTTTGGGAAGATTGGTGAAAACATCATAAGTTAATGTGTTTCTCTTTACTAGACTGAAATACTCTGCCTAGTAAAGTATTCATTTTCCCTTCTCTTTTTAATTTGTGTAGATATTTCCTAAATTGTTGATATGATTTGGGATTCAAAAAACATGTATACTTGCTCATACAATGAGATATCAAGATCAAACCCACCAAAGGCTAAAATTAAAACTCACTAAACAACGGAAAGGATGTGGAGTAATGGGAATGTTCATATCTAGCCATCAGTATTATAAATTAGTACAGCTATTTAGGAAAACTGCTTAACAATATTTTCTAAATAGGAATATATCATACATTTTTATCTAGCAGTTCACCTTTTCAGTGGACACTCAGCAGAAATACATAGATGGACCAAAAGAAGTATACAAGAATTTTCATAGCTACTTTATTTATGATAGTCCCAAATGGGAAACAATTTAAATGTCCCTTAACAGTGGAATGGCTAAATATTTTTATATATTATATTGTCTTTATACAGTGGAATACCACATAGCAATAAAAAATGAAAAAAACCGGCCGGGCGCGGTGGCTCACGCTTGTAATCCCAGCACTTTGGGAGGCCGAGGCGGGCGGATCACGAGGTCAGGAGATCGAGACCACGGTGAAACCCCGCCTCTACTGAAAATACAAAAAAATTAGCTGGGCGTGGTGGCGGGCGCCTGTAGTCCCAGCTACTCGGAGAGGCTGAGACAGGAGAATGGCGTGAACCCGGGAGGCGGAGCTTGCAGTGAGCCGAGATTGCGCCACTGCACTCCAGCCTGGGCGACAGAGCGAGACTCCGTCTCAAAAAAAAAAAAAAAAATGAAAAAAACCTAGTGCTATACCAGATAACATGAATAAATTCAAGTGACATAATATTGAACCATAGGAGGCAGATGCAAAAGAGTATGTACTATGTGAATTCACTTCTGTAAAGATAATGTCCCTTTTTAGAGAAATAGTAACTGGCATGCACCTTGAGGAGTCTTATGGGTGCTGGTATCCTACTCTTTTTTTTTTTTTTTTTTTTTTTTTCCTGGAGATGGAGTCTCACTCTGTCACCCAGGCTGGAGTGCTGGAGTGCAATAGTGCAATCTTGACTCACTGCAACCTCCACCTCCTGGGTTCAAGCAATTCTTATGCCTCAGTCACCTGAATAGCTGGGATTATAGGTGTGCACCACCATGGCCAGCTAATTTTTGTATTTTTAGTAGAGATGGGGTTTTGCCATGTTGGCCAGGCTGGTCTCAAACTCCTGGCCTTAGGTGATCTGCCTGCATTGCCTCCCAAAGTGCTGGGATTACACGCGTGAGCCCCCATGCCCAGCCATTATTCTATTCCTTAATCTCGTGTTAATCACAAGAGTTATGCTTACTTTGTTAAAATTTATTAAGTTGTACACACATGATTTTTTCCCATTTTTCTGCATATATGTATTCCAATTTCCAAAAGTTTATTTTAAAAAAGCCCAGCATTTGTGTTGTGAACACATTTATATAAAATTATACAATTTATGCATGTAAACATTTTATGAAAGAAACACCAAATCAACCTTATATGCACTGATATGGATATATTTAAGTTACAGTAATAAGTGAGAAATCAAATTACAAAATATACTGTGATTTTATTTTTGGTAAAAGCAAATCTGGATCATGTAAGTAATTGCATGTTCATTACTGAAAGTTTGACAATTATAGAAAATACATTAAAAAGTTGAGATTAATATACTCATTGCTATTTTTGAGTTATTATAGTTTTTAAGTGTGTCTGTGTTTGTGAGTTATAACATATATACTTAATCAAAATTGGAATATTCCTCTACAGTTTGATGTTTCGTAGCTGTAAGAGGTTTCATTTTATGAATGTGCCATACTGATTTAACTAGCTTCTAGAAGGCCTTTTTTTTTTTTTTCCAATTTAGGCTCTTAACCATATTGCATACCTATTTCCCTGCACTATCACCAAAACTGTTACTTTATTTTATTATTTTATTATTATTTTTTTCTTTGGAGATGGAGTTTCGTTCTTGTCGCCCAGGCTGGAGTGCAGTGGTGCAATCTCAGCTCACTGCAACCTCTGCCTCCCAGGTTCAAGCGATTCTCCTGCCTCAGCCTCCAGAGCATCAGGGATTACAGGCACATGCCACTACACCCAGCACATTTTTGTATTTTTAGTAGAGTTGGCGTTTCACCATATTGGCCAGGCTGGTCTCAAACTCCTGACCTCAGGTGATCCACCTGCCTCTGCTTCCCGAAGTGCTGGGATTATAGGCATGAGCCACCACGCCCAGCACAAAACTGTTATTTTTTTTTTAAAAAACACATGCAACTATTTACTATTTTGACATTGACTTAAGTTTTTACACACGTAAAAATCATGGACTGACTTTATCTCATTCTAGAGAATATCCACAAAAGACCAGGACTGCCCATATTTTGGTCATGATTTATATTCTTACAAATATTATTGTGAATATTGTCATTATGAATAAATTAGTTAATGAAAACATATGAATGAGTCCTGAGGTGCTCACCAGGCCAGGAGAGACACTAGGCTTTGTGTGTATTTTATCCCATTAATCAGCAGCAGCAGCAGCATCTTTAGGTAGAGAGGGCAAATACGAACTTAGATATAGGCAGAAAGCAAGTGGTACGGTTTGAGAATGTAATTGTAAGCTGTAGTAATTTCATCTTTTTAACTTTTTTATTTTTATTTTTTTTTGAGACAGTCCCACTCTGTCGCCCAGGCTGGAGTGCAGTGGCGTGGTCTCGGCTCACTGCAACCTCCGCCCCTCCAGGTTTAATCAATTCTCTGCCTCAGCCTCCGGAGTAGCTGGGATTATAGGCACGTGCCACTTTTCCCTTTGTTTTCTAAGTGAACAGTAGCTGGAAGTCATGAAGGTAGACCAACTGATCACTGTATGCATTTTAAATTATAAAATTAGCTAGTGATTAAGTATTTTCAGTTTACTTACAATTAGATAAATGTAAGTTCTTTTATTTCATAAGAGGTTCTCCCTGTGCACAGTTCTGATATTTATGAATTTCAGTTACTAAGGTTTGGTTAAATAACGCCAGTGCCCTGACAACAGTTCAAATTTCAGCTACTATGGTAAATTAACTGAGTGATTGCATAAAGCACATAGTTGATTACTAACTCTCCGATCCACAAAAATCACTGCCTAAGTAACAGATGTGCATCATGATCAGTGACAGTCATGTCACATCTTTCTAATTCTGTCAGTGATCAGCCACTGTGCTGCTTTTACTCCACACAGAGGCAGCTAAGCTTGTAGTTCTATGATCAACCTACATGACATTTTTCATTAGTTAATGGACAGAAGGAAATAGTAACAAAGTTGGAAGTGTAACAAAGAAATGAAAATTGATAATGCTAGAAGCAAAAATGGAATCAAACATAGATGGGAGTCACAGAAGAGAGAGCTGATGGACAGTGACGACCAGATACCACCAGAGAGAGTGATATGCAACCAGGGGAACTTAGTGAAGATAAACTTGGGAACATAAATGACAATGGTGGTTTTGACAAAAAGAATGAAGATGTACCAGAGGAAGTGATGCCAGGAAAAACAAACATATTAAATAAAACAAACCTCCCAAACAACAAAAACTGACTTCACATTAAAGAGACTTGCAAGAAATTTCATGACATTGAATGCTTGAAAGATAAAATGTTGATGGCCAGATATAAATTCAAAGGGAGTATGAGTTTGTCAAGGCAGAGAAAAGATGCTCATTCTGTACCTTAAGTAGTAAGATGAGAAGGAGGCAAGTGCTATTCAAATAAGTTTTCTGCAAAGAAAACTGTTTAGTGTTTTAAAATGCAGTCAACAGAATATTAGTTTATGGATTTTTTTGATCTCCCTGTATGTTTATAACCAACAGTGAGAAGCTTTAATGTTTTGACACAAATTTGTAAAGGTCATTGTCCCATAATAGGTTTCTCCCATTGATCATTTAGATTGCATAATGTGATTTCAGATGGTGTGGTCATTTTTATGATTTTGTACTATTATGCAAAGTCAGGACTACCTGTATTCAATTTTTGCCCTAATCTTTTAGAAACCTACTTAAAATACATGATGAGTTATTGGTTCTTTTTTAAAAATGATTTGAGGTGCTCATACCCTTTCTCTATCAAAAGAGGGACCTACGAAGTATTAGTTTTTTATTATTTATTTATTTATTTGAGATGGAGTTTTGCTGTTGTTGCCCAGGCTGGAGTGCAGTGGCGCCTTCTCTGCTCACTGTAACCTCCGCCTCCCAGGTTCAAGTGATTCTCCTGCCTCAGCCTATCAAGTAACTGGTATTACAGGCATGCGCCACCATGCCTGGCTAATTTTGTATTTGTAGTGAGAACAGGGTTTCACCATGTTGGTCAGGCTGGTTTTGAACTTCTGACCTCAGGTGATCCACCCACCTTGGCCTCCCAAAGTGCTGGGATTACAGGTATGAGCCACTGCACCCAGCCTAATCTATTCTTTTTAGTTGTAAAATGAAAGGCCTTTCCAAACAGCTCACTGGGAAGAAGGAATTTTAATTTTGGGTTAACAAACACGAAGAGATCTCATTAAAAATAGAACAAATCTGAGGGCAACAGGGGTCACACTTGTTAAAAAAAATCGTCTTGTTCCCTCAGAAAGTTTAAATAGAAGACAATATGAAAACATCTAACTTCAACTATGCCATGTATAGGAAATAGGAGAACTCTGCCTAAGGTTTGTGTTTCCTGGTCATTGAGTTACTACAGAGCTAGAAGTTCTTGAAATTATTTTCTCACCTAAGCAGTAATTTGTGAGGGTGTCTGATGGCTGAAGTCTCATTTATCCAAAGGCTTTTCAGTTGAGTATTATCTAGGCCCATTACACAGTAGAAGCCATTCAACATCTGTGTACTTCCTGGCCACTTCAGCTGTGAGAGTGAGTTATGAGATTAGTGGAGACTTTCTCTATATTAATATCCTCTGGGTAATGTACAGGGATGGAGGAGAATAGAACCCAAGCTGTGATCAGGCAGCTACCACTCTATCTGTGTTTAAAGTAAACGAGAGTCTCAAAAACTCATCTATTTTAAACTCAGAGGACTTCTTGCTGTGATTTTCTTTGATACTAAAACTGCACGTACAGCAAAAATGAAAAGTCTGAAACCTTCAAAGATTAAATCACCCTAAAGAAGTTCCTCACCAATATTGGTGTTGGTCTTGTCATGCAGAAAATTTAGGCAGGTTGTTACTCTTTGTAGAAGCTGCTATGGTATACTTATCGTGTCCGGTCAAACTGCATTTCTAGAAAAGTTTGTTACAGCAGTGGGGCCTATATGCTTGGAAATGTTTTGTATTGCTTCACCCTGTCTTCTAGTTATCAGCAGCTCATATTTATTTTTTTCTGTTGAGATAAAATTTAACATAAAATTAACTGTTTTAAGTATGCAATTCAATAGCATTTTGTACATTCACAGTGTCATGCGACCACCTTTTATCTAATTCCAAAACATTTTCATCAAACTGAAAGTAAAACCCCCTATCCATTAAGCAGTAGCTTCTCATACCCCTCCTCCAGCCCCTAGCGGCCACCAATACAGACAGCAGTGTCTGTATTTATGGATTTATCTCTTGTGGATATTTCATATAAATGGGATAATACAAGATATGATGTGTGGTATATTGTGACTGGTTTCTTTCATTTAGCTTATATTTTCAAGATTCATCCAAGTTGTAGCATGTATCAGTAATACTCCTTTTAATGACTGAACAATATTCCATTGTATGGATATACCACATTTTGTTTATCCATTCATCATTTGATGGACATTTAGGTTGGTTCCACCTTTTGGCTATTGTGAATAATGCTTCGATGAGCAGAGATGTACAAATACCTGTTTGAGTTCCTATTTTCAACTCTGTAGGTATATACCTAGGAGAGGAATTGCTGGATCATTGCTAATTCTATGTTTAAGTTTTTGAGGAACCACAAAACTGTTTTCCACTTAGCAGCTTTTATTTACACCATGAATAACAAGGGAACATGTATTCCTATTTCTGATACTTCCTCTAGGCGGACCCTTGCCCTTTACTCAGTCTACCCCTAGAGAGCTGATAGAGTAATTTCCCTGATTAATAAAGTCTGTTCCCGGCCGGGCGCGGTGGCTCACGCTTGTAATCCCAGCACTTTGGGAGGCCGCAGCGGGCGGATCACGAGGTCAGGAGATCGAGACCACGGTGAAACCCCGTCTCTACTAAAAAAATACAAAAAATTAGCCGGGCGCGGTGGCGGGCGCCTGTAGTCCCAGCTACTCGGAGGCTGAGGCAGGAGAATGGCGTGAACCCGGGAGGCGGAGCTTGCAGTGAGCCGAGATTGCGCCACTGCACTCCAGCCCGGGCGACAGAGCGAGACTCTGTCTCAAAAAAAAAAAAAAAAAAAAAAAAGTCTGTTCTCTTTTGTCTCCTTGGGTGTGAATTTACCCACACAACACGTCATTCTCTCCTTTCCTCCATGACAAAAACATAGGGCAGTGCTCCCCAGAGGAGGATTGTTCTGGTCTGTGCTAACATAACAAGATAAATAAGTGTTGTTCATTCTGGGTGGCAGTTGGAGGCCAGTTAGATTTTGTTCTTCAAACTGACTTCTGCAAAATAAATGCTAAGGTTTTGTCTTTGATCTGATCTTTGTTTTTGGTGGTTTTTTCCCGCCCCCACCAAATTGTCTGGAACCTGCATAGAGTTCAATGTGCTATTTACTGGTTTTGTACTGGAGAATGCAAAACTTAGGATGTAAGAGGTTATGACACCAGAAGAACTTGATCTTTATAGATGTGGCCTGGAATTATAGATTCAATGTCTAACTGCCACTTACTTTTAGTTATGTCAACTTGGAGAATTTACCTAATATTTTAGTTTTAATTTCCTCATCAATGAAAAGGGAGAAATGCTACTCACCTTTCTTATGTACCAAGGATACTGTGGGGCTCACCAAAGTATCAAGGCAAGTGTGTGTTAACAGATAATCTCCCCCAAAAGTAAAATTCTTTCTAATTGACATTTTTCATTTCAGACATTTTAATAGCTTTCTCATAGTGTACACTAATGCTGTGAATTTGAATTTTTAAAACTTGACTACAGAAGTCCCAGCAGGATGCCTGTCTACAGGAATATGGTACAGACAGAGAAGTCAGTAAGCCTCCAGTCATCAAGTAGAAAATAGGTCACTTTTCATGGTAAGCATTCATCAGCCAACATATGATGATTTGACCAGAGTGCCTGGCCACTTCTCCACCAAGATCCTTTCAAGCTCTGATATTTTAGAAGTGACTTTTATCTTGAGGGAAAACATTTTGAGACAACTCTAACTCCATAAAGTTTCATGACTTCGTATGGCATCATCTCTAGATTATCAGAATATACCTACAGTAAGAAATGCTCTTATCTTTTCTAATATTCTCATTTTAGGTAACACGTCACCTTGCCAAACTTTTCGACAGCATTGCAGATCTGCAGTTTGAAGACAATCAGGATGTTTCTGCACAGAGGGCAGTTGGAATGTACAGCAAAGAAAAGGAGTATGTCCCATTCCAAGCCGAGTGTGAATGTGTGGGCCATGTAAGATTTGATTATGGGGTTTTCTCTGCTAGGGGAATATTATCAGCATACTCTTAGAAGGTTGAGTTAAACAAGAAAAAAATTCAACCCAGGTCAAATCAGGCTCTGCTTAGTTTTGTGCTTGGAGGTTCCTTTTTATCTGTATCCACTGTGATAGAGGGCTCTTCTGCTATGCGTCCCAGTTTCTACTCATGTGGCTTTGGCACCCAGCAGGGTCTCAGAGACGCTAGGAATTGAGCTAGACAGAAGCAACTGTCACAGATTGAATGAGTGACCCCAGAATTAGTAGCAAATGCAACTCAGTGACTGAGTCTCCTACAAAGCGTATTCTGTTTTCACCACTGCTCGGAGAACAGAGAAGGGTTATAGTGAAGCAGCACCTTGCAATAAAGCTTGTTTTAAGGAGGCTTTGTGGTTCAGTAGTCCATTGTGAATGTTATAAATGGCTCCTCGTAAATAAAGTTGATTGAGTCTAGCAAGCTGATGTCCTGTACTCTAATTACCATGTGCACAGAGTTAAGTTAGCATATTCTCTCCTCTCACAGCCAAATACCTCAAAAATATTCTTAACAGCTATCCACAAGAATGGCTCATTATGATTTATGAAAGCATTTCTGGTGTGTTCAGATGATTTAGGGGAATTGCATCTTTTTATGATGAAGCTTGTGTAGCTTGGGTTAATCCACAGAGTAACTGAAGGAATAGTGTCTAGTGGAGAACCATTTGGGTTGGGGCAGGGGTTCCTGAAAGTATTTGCAGAAATGTGAGTGGCAACCTTATTTTACAAGGGTTTTCTTTACTCCTCTCTGTTGCTTTTTAATATTGTACCAGAAAAATCCTGCCAAATGAAGGAGAAGCAGATGGTGGAATACTTTGATTAAAATATATTTTTTGATCTCTGGGGCTTTTTAGGATGATATTATAATGATTGGAAAAAGTTGCCATAAACTCTCTTGACAAAAGTGTGTTGCTGTCTGCTCCCTCCCAGCAAACTGCTCGCCGACTGGCATGATGCCTGGAGGGGGATAGTCCAATTGATGGATGCGGTTGTCACTAGCAGGAATCCTTGATATTGAAAGTTTTTATAGTGCTCTAATTCATTCTGTATAAGCAACTTATGCTAGAGACTTGTAAACATATACAAATTCACCCTCTAATTGCCTTCATTTTATAAAAAGATGCTTTTAATTTGGTGCTTTTTTTGTATTTCTGTGCTCTTTTAATTGGATACCCCCAATTTAGTCCATTAGTATATTCTTCAGCAAGTGTTGAATACCTACTATGCATCAGATGCTAGGTCAGGCTTTGGGGAGTTCAGAAATGGCCCTTGTCTTCGAGGAGCTCTTAGACCCATTGAGAAAATGGATATGCACATAATAATGGAGGTAGCAATTGTTGTTATAGGGGGTTGGTTGAGAAGTACCAAAAAGGGAAGGATCCAGCAAGCACCTCATCAGAGCTTAGTTCTCAAACCATACTGAGTTAGGTTGCCTTTGTTGGCACAGTCATCTGTACATGAGCTGACATATTGACATATATGTGTGTTTGGTCTTCCCAAATGGACTGCAAAGTTCTTGAGAACAGGTGGCCATGTGGAGGCTATGGATCCCAGGGTATCCAGGAGACATACAATAATGGCTGAATTAATGAGGGAACTTGTTGCTTGGTGACATTAAGAGTTACCCTTAGTTATTAAAGACAGAGATACCAGACCCCATTGGTTAGATCAGAACAACCTGATCTAATTTGGTTAATCTGAACTCATGCATGTTAACAAAGCACACTTGTGAAGCCAGAGGGAAGGCCCTCAAGAAGAGATACTGAGGCCATTTCCAGAGCAGTGTTTCCTGTTTCTTTCAAGAGAGGAGGTTGTCAGCTCATTAACCACATATCACTCCTTCCCAATTCTTCAGAGGTTCTAGGCATGCTGCTGCTCTCTTCACAGGGGTGGAGGAAGAAATCAGTTGTATCATCTTCAGAATCTCATGTGATTCTTGGTATTTATTTTTTATAGTCACTTTTTATTGCTATGGTCAATTATTTGCAAATAATATATGTATCATTTTAATTATATGATATCCCAAGGAAATAAATATCTGGATTAATATAACAAAATAAATTTGAACAGGATGGAAACTGGGCTAAGTTGTATGTGTGGGAGCAAACTAAGCTTCAATTTTTTTTTAAAAAAAAGATTAATTTTTACAAGTCAGCAGTAGTCCTGTCTCTAATACTCTCCTGTGGTCTAATTTCTGACAAGTGTGAAGATTAGAGCCAGTAGGGAATATAATTAAGGTACTTGCTGAAAACATTTTATCTTAAAACTGTGAACTATGAAGATTTTAGAGAAGAATTTTCAGTAGATTTAAAAATTAATAGAAAAAAATTAACTGAATTTTTATTATTAAAGCTCTAGAATATGACTCATACCTCTATAAGTGTCTGTGATATTTGGCTTCTGAAAACACTGTGTGTTACCAGAGGGGAATCTTGGTCTAGAACCTCCTTGCCTTCAAAGCTGAGAAATGAATAATGAAGAATCCCTTTTCTGTTTAGGCTGTGGAAAGTTGTTAGCCAGCTGGTGGATAAAGTCAGATGAGCATTATTCCTGGGAGAAGGCAGGTTCCTGTAGGAGAAAGGTTTCACCAATCAGTTGTTCACTTTCCCCTTTGAGTTATGCCTCTTGCAGTTTTCTACCTGGGTTTAAAATGAATCCACCTGGGGCATTACCCTCTGCATGGCCTTAGAGCCAGTAGGAGGATGAAATTATCCTTCTGTAGTTAAGCCTGTGTTACAACATTTCAACTTGCTTCCAAAGGTGGAAACATGGCTTCTGCAACTTGAACAGACTATGCAAGAAACTGTGCGTCATTCTATCACAGAAGCCATAGTGGCCTATGAGGAAAAACCTAGGGAACTGTGGATTTTTGATTTCCCGGCTCAAGTTGCACTAACCAGCTCACAAATATGGTGGACCACAGATGTAGGAATAGCCTTCAGTAGACTGGAAGAAGGCTATGAAACAGCCCTGAAGGATTTCCATAAAAAACAGGTATTTTATAGATTTGTGATTTTGAGACATAAAGGAACTTCAAGATGTAAGCTTTCTTCATTTGTTCTTCTAGTCATTCGTCTACCTAGTGTCTTCTGTGTGCAAAATACTATGCTGGGAAGATTTTAGCAATCAGTTGTTAAATCATTTTTTACCTTTGTGGTATCCTTCTAAATTTGTATATGGGTTTTTAAAAAGTACATCATGTCTATTGTCTTCTAAGGCTCTAGGATAGCACTCATTCTAGATACTGTACATGCTTATTTTCTTCTGTGTAAGACTCTCCAACTAGGCAGATCATGTATTTATTAGAAAATATGTGCATGATTTGCATTATTCCAAATGGTGGAGGGTGGCTCAGCAAGAGCAAATATTTTTATGGGCTTTGGTTTTCTGTTAATTATAAATTACAGATGAGAACTTTGAAAAATAATCTATTTTGAATTCTATTTTATTGATCCCAGTTATCCAGTGACCTTTCCTTAAGTCTTTCATCTTAATATGTGCTGTGAGCTGTGTAACAGTTCAGAGATGTAGTCTTTCTTTGGGCTTATAGATTCAGAGTATATTAGGCTTGAAAAGGAGTTTAAGTATTAGTTTGTCTACTCTTCTGGTTTTCAGTGGATAAAATCTGAATCCAGAAATATGAAGTGGCTTTCCCAATGTTGCACAGTTTATGAGTGAACCTGGTAGGATTGTACCGTCTTCCTGGTACTGAGTTAGAATGCTTCCCAATGCTCCTCATCACTCCTTTTCTGCTTTAGCAGTACTTTTCCTTCAATACCTTAAGAATCAAATAGATTTAGATAGTGAGTGATCCTTGTATTGTTAACACATTTGAAGATTCAAGTGTGGATTATTCCTTTTAATTTTGCTCTTTCAATCTTGCATAGCAACCACCCAACTTATTTATATTACTAAAGAAGTTTTTGTACCACTTACTTTTGGAGAAAAAGAAATTTTTGATTTTACACTCTTAGGAAGATAAGGTAATGGTTTCTATTTAATAGGCTTGAAGTTACAGGATTCAATTTAAAGAAGTGGCTGGTTTCTTCCTAGGGTGCCATCTTTGCACCCTAGTAACTACCACTTGGATGCTGGTTTCTTCCTAGGGTGCCATCTTTGCACCCTAGTAACTACCACTTGGATGCTGAAGCTGAGTAGTTAAATTTTTTTTCATGGACATAAATAACTGAGATAATTAAATGTAATTCTGTTATGCCTTTCTTATAAAATAGCCTCTGGTTAGTTAATTTGTTGATATTTATGCTTTTATTATGAACATTTTCATTATGCATTTAAGGACATTTAAAAATACTTGGTTAAAATAATATCCTCTTTTAAATTTCAGCTATCCTCAATCACTACTCAAACTCAAATCTTTCTACAAGCATATTCCTACTTATTTTTCTCTGTTTTTTTCTAACTCTTATCTCCAACTTGTCTTTTTTTGTTGCTAGACTATTTTATTTCTTATAAGGTTAAATGATGTTTTATGGATATTTATTATTTATATCAGCTTTTTTATGATTTCTTTGTTATTGTTTGCTGTTAAAGATGATAAAGAAAATATAGTCACAGAAAATGAAAAGAAGGGACATAACATTTAAGCAACACCCATAAATTCATTTTCAGGAGAAAAATTATTAACATTTTGGCATGCAAACATCAAAAGTTTTTTCTCTACTATCTTTATCTGTCTTTATGAATGTATAGACATGCCTATTTATAGGTATAAACATGTATAAATCTGTAGCTATTTATATATAATGTAATTATTTATGTAGCTCTGTATCTGTGTCTATAGATACACATTTTAAAAAATTCTTTTACATTCCATACATTTATTTGATTACTTTATATTTTCACTCAATATATTATCTACATTTTTTCTTGTCATAAATATACATCAGATCCACACTAAAAGTGACTGAATATTATTTATTTATATGGATATACCAGAATTTATTTTCTTTCTTCTCTTTTCTTTCGGTTTACTCTGCTTGTCTAACTTCTTATCAGGCACTGTTCTAGGTTCTGTGGTTCTAGCAGTGATGTTCCTCCACTCAGGCACTTACATTCTAGTTAATCGTTAATAGATCTTATGTCTCTCCTCAAGAATCTTAGGATCATTTATTCTGTTCTCCACTCCCCATCTTACCTGCAGTCATTTAGACCTTATTTTTAAAAAATTATCCATTAATAATGGTGGGAGTGGTATTATTATTTCAGATCTTAATTAGATTTACCAACATATTTACCAATGACTTTGCTCATTTTTTATTTATTTTTCACCTGATTCCTTATTTGTGAATTAAATTCCCTTCTTTCTATAGAATATATTTTAGCAGTTTGTGCAGTGATGAATTGTTACAGGAAAATTTTTGGTCCCTTGTCTTTATTTTGACTTCCTTTTTGATAATTTAGCTGGGTATAGAATTCTAAGTTGATAATTTTTTTTAATACCTGAAAAATATTTTTCCATTTATCTTATGGCTTTTATTATTGTTATTGTAAAATCTTATGTCATTCAAATTATTTTTCCATTATAAGCTATCTGTCTTGTTTTGGGATAATTTTAAGATTTATTTCTTTTTGTGGTTCTGATAAAACTTTTTTCCTTGTAGCATATGATTAAGAAGAAAGAGGAATCCAGGGCCAGATTAAGTAGGCTCAAATCTCAGCTTCTACTATTTATTAGCTATGTGACTATGGACAAGCTATTTAACTACTCTATGCCTTAGTTTTATCATCTGCAAAACACGGACAATGACAGTACTTGCATCATAGGATCATTAGAAGGATTTCTTAGTTAGTATATGGAAAATACTATTTTTTTTTTTTTTTTTGAGACGGAGTTTCGCTCTTGTCGCCCAGTCTGGAGTGCAATGGCACAATATCGGTTCACTGCAACCTCCACCTTCCAGGTCAAGCAATTCTCCTGCCACAGCCTCCTGAGTAGCTGGGATTACAGGCACCCACCATTATGCCCAGCTAATTTTTGTGTTTTTAGTAGATACAGGGTTTCACCATGTTGGCCAGGCTGGTCTCAAACTCCTGACCTCAGATGATCCACCTGCCTTGACCTCCCAAAGTGCTGGGATTGTAGATGTGAGCCACCGTGCCTGGCCAAATACTATTTTTAAATAGTGTTTTAGTTTATGTGCTATATAAGGGCTGGCTATTGCTGCTGTTGTTAATGCTATGACAATAATGATGATGGTGTCCAATGTGGTACACAACTCATTTAATACATTTTCCTTGGTAATTTATAATAAAAATTTTCAAATGTATAGAAAAGCTGAAAGAATTTTGTAACATGTATGCCTACCACTTAGATTCTCCAAGTAATATCTTGTTTTATTTTCTTTATAACATGTCATTTATCAAACCCTATAACCATCCATCGATTCATTTTGTATCGATGAATCGTTCAAAGGAAGTTGCAGATACCATAATCTTTACCCCTAAATATTTCATTATTCAAAATTTTAAATTTTAATTGAAAGGTAAACACTGTGTATATTTGTACACATGATGTTTTGATATCTGTATGTATCATGGAATGGCTAAATTAGGGTATTTAACATATGCATTACCTCACATACATTTTTGTGGTAAGAATGTTTAAAAGGTACTTTCTTCGCACTTTTCAAAAATATATTATTTTGTTACTAATTGAGGTCACCATGATGTACAATAGACCTCTTGAACTTACTCCTCCCAACTGAAATTTTGTGTCCTTTGACTAATAGTTCCCCAAACCTTCCACCCCTCAGTCTCTGGTAACTTCTATTTTGCTGTTTATGTAAATTGGACTTTTTCATTTAAAATTTTTTAAAATTTTATTTGCATAAATGTATGAAGTACCAGTGCAATCTTGCTACCTGCATTGAATTTGTAATGGTGAGTTCAGGGCTTTTTAGGGTATCTTTCATCTGAACAATGTATACTGTGTCCATTAATTTCTCATCGTCCACCCCCTGCCACCCCCTAATGATTCCCAGTCTCCATTGTCTATCATTCCACACTCAATATCCATGTGTACACATTGTTTAGCTCCCACTTATAAGTGAGAACATGTGATATTTGTCTATGTCTCACTTGTTTCACTGAAGATAATGACCTCTAGTTCCCTCCATGTTGCTACAAAAGACATGATTTTATTCTTTTTTTATGGTGGAGTAGTAGTCCATTGTGTGTATATGCCACATTTTCTTTTTCCATTCATCCATCAGTGGCCACTTAGATTGATTCCATAACTTTGCTATTGTGAATAGTGTTGCAATAAACATAGGGGTGGAGATATCTTTTTGATGCAGTGACTTATTTTCCTTTCAGTAGATACTTGGTAATGGGATTGCTGGGTCAAATGCTTGTTCTATTATTAGTTCTTTGAGAAATCTCCATACTGTTTTCCATAGGAGTTGTACTAATTTATATTCTCACGAAGAGTGTATAAGAGTTCTCTTTTTTCTACATCTTCACCACCATCTGTGTTGTTGTTGGTCTTTTTAATAGCCATTCTGACTGTTACAATATCTCACTGTGGTTTTAATTTGCATTTCCCTGATGATTAATGATGTTGAGCATTTTTTCAGATGTCCTTTAGTGTTTGTATAACTTCTTTTGAAAAATGTTTATTTATGGAGTTTGACATTTTTATATTCCACATACAAGTGAGATCATACAGTATTTGTTTTTCTATGCCTGGCTTATTTCAATTGACATAATGTCCTCCTGATTGTCACAAATGACAGGATTTCCTTTTTTTTAAAAGGCAGAATAGTATTTCATTGTGTATGTTTACCATATTTTCTTTATTAATCCATTGATGGAGACCTAGGTTGATTCCATAGCTTAGTGATTCTGAATAATGCTGAATAATGCTGAAGAGATACAGGTATCCCTTCAACATATTGATTTCAGTTCTCTGGTATGTATCTCCATTAGTCAGATTGCTGGATCATATGGTAATTCTATTTTTAATTTTTTGAGGAAACTTCATGCTATTTTTCATAATGGCTGCACTAACTTACATTCCCACCAACAGTGTACAAGGATTCCCTTTTTAAACACTTCGATTTACATACCCAATTCATCCGTTTAGTTTCAGTTATTATATCTCAACTTCCCAAGGTTTTTTTTTTTTTGCTTTTTTGAAAATCAATTTTATGATGACCTATCTTTTCATTGTGGTTTCTATTCTTTAATCTCATTAATTATTTTAAAGAGATGTTTAATAGTTTTACTTAGATTGTTCTACTAGCTCTAGTTCTGAGGCTGGATCTCCCGTTAAATTTGATTTGTTTTTTAATGTTCGTTTTTAAAGGTTATCTTTATGTCTGTTTTTTTTTCTGTAGGAATTTTCTTCCCTAAATTGAGCAAATGTCCCTACAATGTATCTCCCCCGCCCCCGCCCCTGCCCCCGCCCTCACAATTCTTTCAGGTTTCTATAGATCATCTAAGTTCTAGATGATGATTGTGATTATGATTGAGACAGTCTTGCTCTTTTTCCTGGGCTGGAATTCAGTGGAGCAATCATGGCTCACTGCAGCCTCAAACTCCTGGGCTCAAGCATACCTCCCACCTCATGTTCCTGAGTAGCTAGGACCGCAGGTGCATACTACCACACCTAGCTAATTTTTGTCTTTTTTCTTATGGAGAGGTGGTCTAACTATGTTGACCAGGCTGGTTTTGAACTCCAGGCCTCAAGCAATCCTCCCACTCCAGTCTCTCAAAGTGCTGGGATTACAGGCGTGAGCTACTGCCTCAGCCAGTTGTAGATTAATTTTGCAGTTACTCAGTTTAGGATTTTCTGATCACATCAGCAGGGTTAATTTGGATGCTTCAGTATCTCAGCTTTATGTTCAATATCTCAGTTCCAACTTTCTGCCTTGCTTGAGGGAGTATGGGAGGCACAACTGAAATGGGAACATTTCTGTCCCCATGTGGCAATTTAAACCTCAGCTCCAGATGTTTGGCTCTCTGTCCAAATTCTTTGAGCTGCCATGGCATTCGCTTATCGACCTCATCATACCTCTCTGCTTTGAGGCTCATTCTTGTTGTCAGGAAGGGATCAATCTCCTCTCCTTCTTTCTCTCTCACTCTCACTCTCTCTTCCCCTCCCTCCCTCTCAGTCCCTTTCACTCCTCCTCTCTCACTCTACTGTTGACCTCTCCCCCTTTCCACCTTTCTCATGTTTGGCTATGAACTTTGTATTTAGATATGTTCTGTTTTATTTCATATTTCTGTGTTAATAAAGAAATTGTCCATGTTCATTTAATCTAATATATTGCAAGACCACCTATTATTATGATGATTATTGTTGGTAATACTGGCTAGTTGGGTTGCTTTTCCATTTTTGGTTATCGTTAATAATACTGCAAGGAACAGCCTTGTATAGACATGTTACATGTATTTTTATTTATTCAGAATAAATTTCCAGATGTAAAATTGCTAGATCAAAGCCTTTGCAAGATAGTGCCAAATTTACCTTCCCAATATCAGTGTATAAGAAGTGTCCACTCCTTCCCCTGTCAACAACATTGGTCTGGTTCTTTTTTTTCTTCTCATTCTTATAAAATTATTCATATCCCAGTAGATTTGGCTGGTTCAACTAATTAATGGAATTTAGTGTTCTTCTCTTAAAATCTTTTAAAAATTTTCCACTTTGTTCAAGAGTTATATAGTGCTGCTTTTTTCATGTTGGATGAGAAGTAGAGAAAGGGGATGATTTGTGAAGAAAGCGTTTATCCGCATAATTGTAAAACACATCTAGCATGAATTGAAATGTTTGACAGACCAGACAAACAGATGCCTTTACTACAGTGTTTCAGTTTTGTGACTGGCACTAACATGTGTATTACAGAAGCTAACATTTGAATTCTACTAAGCTGTGGTTTGGGTCATGAGAAATGTTTGCATCTAAGTGGAAACCTTTTTAGTTTTCTTCCTTTCCAAATGGATGTGACCATCTGCTGGAGTGTGCTTTTAATTAAAATTATTCTTACTAATACTGTAAGCAGTTTTTTAAATGAGCTTCAGTCATTTAAAATAGGTTAATTTTAAAACTGGTATCAGAGTTGTGTATAATTGATGATTATAAGTAATTCCTTTCCTTGGTTATCCCAAATTGTAATGAGATAAATAACGCAAGGTAATAATTTTAAACTCTATTTCCCCCTTGGAACTATGGTGATTGCATATTAGTATTGGGATTAAAGGCAAAAATACTGCATTTTAAATATATATCACTGCCTTGTCAGAGTCTTTGAAAAAAGTGGCAAGTATGATAAATTTAATTTCCCAGATTTAAAGGTTCCTTGGTGGAAGTGTTTTGTTTTGGAGGCTTGGGATATGGTAAGAAAGTTCCTCCACTCCTCTTTTATTATTGAGCTGTGTGAAAATCATCAAAAGAGAGAAGTGTTTTAAACTTTAAAAAAATTAATATCTGTAGTGTGCAGGGACATTTCCCAGAGACTTTTGTTAAGAACTCATGATAAATAATATAAAACTTTTCTCATTAACCATCCTCTCCCTCTCAACAAAGACTCAGAAATACCAGTATACGTATAAGAAAGAGACCCTCATTTTGCTGCCGGAAGCCAATTTTTGGCCTCACTTTTAGTTGCTAAGAAATTCTTTTAAAAAATTTGGATACAATATTGGTAGCATTCTTATCTTGTTTCAGCCCTATTACCTGAATAGAGAAGCCTGTCAAGCCTGGAGCTACCAAGTGTATATTGGACACAAGTATTTTTTTTTTTTTACCTTTATATAACAATGTGATCTGATAGCCTTATACTTTATAATCTAGCAGTAACTCACAAGATCATGAATAGAGCACATACTCCCTACCTCCCCTCTCATCAAAGATTACATTGAATGACAGGTAAGGTATATGAAAAAGATCATAGTGTTCCTAGAAATACAGGAACAGATGATTTGAGGAATGCTAGGAACATATGAAATTGAATTGATAGCTGACTAAGAACAGAGAAAATCAGTCCAAACCTATAAAAAGAGGAAGCTATTGCAATGGTAAGCTAATTTTCACTCAGCAAAATTTCAGATAAATTATGAACTCACCTTAAACAAATATAAAAAATGCGGAGTTTATGGTTAGTGATAAGGATTAAATCTAGAAGAAATGGACAACTGTAGCTGCTTCTCTCCCCTGTGTATCCCAAGAGGGTATTAGTGGAGGTGTTTGTCCCCACTACAAAGCCCTGAGAAATGCTTTGCAAGCAAAGTGAGCCATTTCTAGAGGGCTTCTGTCATGAATATGTCTTGACTGCAGAGCAGGAGTTGGCCTACTTTTTCTGGGAAGAATCAGGTAGTAATTATTTTTGTCTTTGTGGGCCACATAGTCTCTTCTGCATGCACGCATCTCTATTGTGGTGGTTGCAAAGAAGCAACTGTTAATTTGTAAGTGAATAGGTATAGCTGGGTTCTAATAAAATGGTGTTCATAAAAACAGGTGGTGGGCCAAATTTGGTTCATGGCCTATAGTTTACCACCTCTGCTTTAGAGAAAGAAGCAGAACAAATCCTGAAGTAACTGAAGATCCCCACAATGAGAGATGGAGGTAAGAGAAAAAAGGATTTGTCACCCATATATGCCATTTGATTTCAATATGATCCATTAACATGAGAGTTGGTTCTTTGAATAGACCAATAATACTGACAAATTTTTGCAGTTTGGAGAAGAAATCAAAAAACATACAATATAGGGATAGGGAAAAAACATAATCCCTGTAATTAAGAGATTTTAAAATGACTGTGTATGTATGTGTTTTTTTGCTAATAATTAAGTCAAAATCTAAAATAAATGGATGTTTCTCTATGAATACTTTTTCGAGAATTGAATCAAAATAATTCAGAAAACTCAAGTAGACCATTAACGATGGAAATAATTGAAATAGTAATCTGGTAGTCAGATGGGCACTCCTTCCTAAATAGGACCCTGTTTCAATGATTTTATCATGGGAAAGGTAAACACCATGTTACATCGGTTGTTCTGGAATGTAAACAGAGATGTAAGGATTTTCCACTCCTTCTATAAAGTTGTAATATACTTGATACAAAAACCACACAAAAATAAAATACAAAAGAAAATTCTTTTGGCAAGTCTCCCAAGTTAGCATGTCTTCTTTTTTGTGAGGATTTTTTATTTAACACTGGGAGACAGTCCTTATGGGTCTTACATTTATATAAATCTTATGAACAGAGGTAATGACTGCCCTTTGTTCCAGATATATTTTTATAGTGAACATTCTTGAAAATAGAAATAGTATCTCTCTCCAGAGCAAAGGGCATGTTAACTTATTATTTAGTATAATAAAAATGATATCTCTTCCTAGGGCAAATGTCAGATATGCTGTCTCTTATAAAAGATTTGCACTCCCTAAATCCAGAATGTTTCTCTTGTAACACAGCTCATTGAATGTGCTAGCCCTCTTTGAATATCCTTTGAAAATTTGTACTCACAGATAGTGCAAATGCTAATGTTCTAATATTACTCATGGTATTGCTGTAATAAACTGTGCTTTATCTCTGACCCAGGAGTCTCATGTTTTCTGCCAGCATCCATGACTTATTAGCCTGCAAGTAGGATAAAATTTCAGACCCCTCACATTTTCCAATGAACATATTTTTGAGATTCATCTTTGTTGTTGCATGTATTTGTTGTTCATTATTTGTTATTGCTTACTAATATTACATTGTATACATGTACCACAATTTTTCTACTCATCCTGTTACTTGACATTTGGCTTTCCAGTTTCAGGCTATTATTTCTTTTTTTTTTTTAATACTTTAGGTTTTAGGGTACATGTGCACAATGTGCAGGTTTGTTACATATGTATCCATGTGCCATGTTGGTTTGCTGCACCCATTAACTCATCATTTAGCATTAGGTATATCTCCTAATGCTGTCCCTCCCCCCTCCCCCCACCCCACAACAGTCCCCGGAGTGTGATGTTCCCCTTCCTGTGTCCATGAGTTCTCATTGTTCAGTTCCCACCTATGAGTGAGAACATGCGGTGTTTGGTTTTTTGTCCTTGCGATAGTTTACTGAGAATGATGGTTTCCAGCTTCATCCATGTCCCTACAAAGGACATGAACTCATCATTTTTTATGGCTGCATAGTATTCCATGGTGTATAGGTGCCACATTTTCTTAATCCAGTCTATCGTTGTTGGACATTTGGGTTGGTTCCAACTCTTTGCTATTGTGAATAGTGCCGCAATAAACATACGTGTGCATGTGTCTTTATAGCAGCATGATTTATAGTCCTTTGGGTATATACCCAGTAATGAGATGGCTGGGTCAAATGGTATTTCTAGTTCTAGATCCCTGAGGAATCGCCACACTGACTTCCACAATGATTGAACTAGTTTACAGTCCCACCAACAGTGTAAAAGTGTTCCTATTTCTCCACATCCTCTCCAGCACCTGTTGTTTCCTGACTTTTTAATGATCGCCATTCTAACTGGTGTGAGATGGTATCTCACTGTGGTTTTGATTTGCATTTCTCTGATGGCCAGTAATGATGAGCATTTTTTCATATGTTTTTTGGCTGCATAAATGTCTTCTTTTGAGAAGTGTCTGTTCATGTCCTTCACCCACTTTTTGATGGGGTTGTTTGTTTTTTTCTTGTAAATTTGTTTGAGTTCATTGTAGATCCTGGATATTAGCCCTTTGTCAGAGGAGTAGGTTGCAAAAATTTTCTCCCATTCTGTAGGTTGCCTGTTCACTCTGATGGTAGTTTCTTTCGCTGTGCAGAAGCTCTTTAGTTTAATTAGATCCCATTTGTCAATTTTGGCTTTTGTTGCCATTGCTTTTGGTGTTTTAGACATGAAGTCCTTGCCCACGCCTATGTCCTGAATGGTATTGCCTAGGTTTTCTTGTAGGATTTTAGTGATTTTAGGTCTAACATTTAAGTCTTTACTCCATCTTGAATTAATCTTTGTATAAGGTGTAAGGAAGGGATCCAGTTTCAGCTTTCTACATATGGCTAGCCAGTTTTCCCAGCACCATTTATTAAATAGGGAATCCTTTCCCCATTGCTTGTTTTTGTCAGGTTTGTCAAAGACCAGATAGTTGTAGATATGCAGCATTATTTCTGAGGGCTCTGTTCTGTTCCATTGATCTATGTCTCTGTTGTGGTACCAGTACCATGCTGTTTTGGTTACTGTAGCCTTGTAGTATAGTTTGAAGTCAGGTAGAGTGATGCCTCCAGCTTTGTTCTTTTGGCTTAGGATTGACTTGGCAATGCGGGCTCTTTTTTGGTTCCATATGAACTTTAAAGTAGTTTTTTTCCAATTCTGTGAAGAAAGTCATTAGTAGCTTGATGGGGATGGCATTGAATCTATAAATTACCTTGGGCAGTATGGCCATTTTCACAATATTGATTCTTCCAACCCATGAGCATGGAATGTTCTTCCATTTGTTTGTATCCTCTTTTATTTCATTGAGCAGTGGTTTGTAGTTCTCCTTGAAGAGGTCCTTCACATCCCTTGTAAGTTGGATTCCTAGGTATTTTATTCTCTTTGAAGCAATTGTGAATGCGAGTTCACTCATGATTTGGCTCTGTGTCTGTGATTGGTGTACAAGAATGCTTGTGATTTTTGTACATTGATTTTGTATCCTGAGACTTTGCTGAGGTTGCTAATCAGCTTAAGGAGATTTTGTGCTGAGACAATGGGGTTTTCTAGATATACAATCATGTCGTCTGCAAACAGGGACAATTTGACTTCCTCTTTTCCTAATTGAATACCCTTTATTTCCTTCTCCTGCCTGATTGCCCTGGCCAGAACTTCCAGCACTATGTTGAATAGGAGTGGTGAGAGAGGGCATCCCTGTCTTGTGCCAGTTTTCAAAGGGAATGCTTCCAGTTTTTGCCCATTCAGTATGATATTGGCTGTGGGCTTGTCATAGATAGCTCTTATTATTTTGAGATACGTCCCATCAATACCTAATTTATTGAGAGTTTTTAGCATGAAGTGTTGTTGAATTTTGTCAAAGGCCTTTTCTGCATCTATTGAAATAATCATGTGGTTTTTGTCTTTGGTTCTGTTTATATGTTGGATTACATTTATTGATTTGCGTATGTCGAACCAGCCTTGCATCCCAGAAATGAAGCCCACTTGATCATGGTGTATAAGCTTTTTGATGTGCTGCTTTATTCAGTTTGCTAGTATTTTTTTGAGGATTTTTGCATCAATGTTCATCAAGGATATTGGTCTGAAATTCTCTTTTTTGGTTATGTCTCTGCCAGGCTTTGGTATCAGGATGATGCTGGCCTCATGAAATGTGTTAGGGAGGATTCCCTCTTTTTCTATCGATTGGAATAGTTTCAGAAGGAATGGTACCAGTTCCTCCTTGTACCTCTGGTAGAATTTGGCTGTGAATCCGTCAGGTCCTGGACTCTTTGGTTGGTAAGCTATTGATTATTGCCACAATTTCAGAGCCTGTTATTGGTCTATTCAGAGATTCAACTTCTTCCTGGTTTAGTCTTGGGAGGGTGTATTTGTCGAGGAATTTATCCATTTCTTCTAGATTTTCTAGTTTATTTGCATAGAGGTGTTTGTAGTATTCTCTGATGGTAGATTGTATTTCAGCACCACACCACACCTATTCCAAAATTGACCACATAGTTGGAAGTAAAGCTCTCCTCAGCAAATGTAAAAGAACAGAAATTATAACAAACTGTCTGTCAGACCACAGTGCAATCAAACTAGAACTCAGGATTAAGAAAGTCACTCAAAACCGCTCAACTACATGGAAACTGAACAACCTGCTCCTGAATGACTATTGGGTACATAATGAAATGAAGGCAGAAATAAAGATGTTCTTTGAAACCAAGGAGAACAAAGACACAACATACCAGAATCTCTGGGACACATTCAAAGCAGTGTGTAGAGGGAAATTTATAGCACTAAATGCCCACAAGAGAAAGCAGGAAAGATCCAAAATTGACACCCTAACATCACAATTAAAAGAACTAGAACAGCAAGAGCAACCACATTCAAAAGCTAGCAGAAGGCTAGAAATAACTAAAATCAGAGCAGAACTGAAGGAAATAGAGACACAAAAAACCCTTCAAAAAATTAATGAATCCAGGAGCTGTTTTTTTGAAAAGATCAACAAAATTGATAGACTGCTAGCAAGACTAATAAAGAGGAAAAGAGAGAAGAATCAAATAGATGCAATAAAAAATGAAAAAAGGGGATATCACCACCGATCCCACAGGCTATTATTTCTAAGGCTACTTTAAACATTATTGGATTAAGTCTTTTTGTGAACATATATTTTCATTTCTCCTGGGTAGAAGCCTAAAAGTGAAATTGCTGGATCACAGAAAAAGTGTACGTTTAACCATTTAAGAAACAGCCAAACAGTTCTCTATTGTTATACTTCCATGGACAATGTAACAGAATTTCAGTTGCTTTATATACTTGCCCGTATTCATATTGTCAGTCTTTATAATTGCAGCCATTCCAGTGGATATAAAATAGCATATCATTGTGATTTTAATTGGCATTTTTCTAATGTCTAAAGATGTTGAGCAACTTCTCGTGACGTAATTAGCATTCATACATCCTCTATTGTGAAGCGTCTATTAAAATCTTTTGATCTTTTGCTCCATTTTCAAATAATTGGATGATTTGCCTTATGTATTTTTAAGACAGGGTCTCACTCTGTCAACCAGGCTGGAGTGCAGTGGCACAATCTGCAGCCTCAAGCTCCTGGGCTCGAGTGATTCTCCTGCCTCAGCCTCTTTTGTAGCTAGGACTAGAGGCAAGCACCACCATGCTCAGTTAAACATTTAAAAAATTCTTGTTGTAGGTCTTGCTATGTTTCCCAGGTTCTCTTGAGCTCCTGACCTCAAGTGATCCTCCGGCCTTGGCCTCCCAAAGTGTTGGGATTAAAGGTATGAGCCACTGAGCCTGGTCTTTTTATTTTTTTTTTTTATTTTATTTTTTTTTTTATTTTTTTTTTTTAATTATACTTTAGGGTTTTAGGGTACATGTGCACATTGTGCAGGTTTGTTACATATGTATCCATGTGCCGTGTTGATTTCCTGCACCCATTAACTCGTCATTTAGCATTAGGTGTATCTCCTAATGCTGTCCCTCCCCCCTCCCCCCATCCCACAACAGTCCCCGGAGTGTGATGTTCCCCTTCCTGTGTCCATGAGTTCTCATTGTTCAATTCCCACCTATGAGTGAGAACATGCGGTGTTTGGTTTTTTGTCCTTGCGATAGTTTACTGAGAATGATGTTTTCCAGTTTCACCCATGTCCCTACAAAGGACACGAACTCATCATTTTTTATGGCTGCATAGTATTCCATGGTGTATATGTGCCACATTTTCTTAATCCAGTCTATCGTTGTTGGACATTTGGGTTGGTTCCAAGTCTTTGCTATTGTGAATAGTGCCGCAATAAACATACGTGTGCATGTGTCTTTATAGCAGCATGATTTATAGTCCTTTGGGTATATACCCAGTAATGGGATGGCTGGGTCAAATGGTATTTCTAGTTCGAGATCCCTGAGGAATCGCCACACTGACTTCCACAATGGTTGAACTAGTTTACAGTCCCACCAACAGTGTAAAAGTGTTCCTACTTCTCCACATCCTCTCCAGCACCTGTTGTTTCCTGATTTTTTAATGATGGCCATTCTAACTGGTGTGAGATGGTATCTCACTGTGGTTTTGATTTGCATTTCTCTGATGGCCAGTGATGATGAGCATTTCTTCATGTGTTTTTTGGCTGCATAAATGTCTTCTTTTGAGAAGTGTCTGTTCATGTCCTCTGCCCACTTTTTGATGGGGTTGTTTGTTTTTTTCTTGTAAATTTGTTTGAGTTCATTGTAGATTCTGGATATTAGCCCTTTGTCAGATGAGTAGGTTGCAAAAATTTTCTCCCATTCTGTAGGTTGTCTGTTCACTCTGATGATAGTTTCTTTTGCTGTGCAGAAGCTCTTTAGTTTAATGAGATCCCATTTGTCGATTTTGGCTTTTGTTGCCATTGCTTTTGGTGTTTTAGACATGAAGTCCTTGCCCACGCCTATGTCCTGAATGGTATTGCCTAGGTTTTCTTGTAGGATTTTAATGGTTTTAGGTCTAACATATAAGTCTTTAATCCATCTTGAACTAATTTTTGTATAAGGTGTAAGGAAGGGATCCAGTTGCAGCTTTCTACATATGGCTAGCCAGTTTTCCCAGCACCATTTATTAAATAGGGAATCCTTTCCCCATTTCTTGTTTTTGTCAGGTTTGTCAAAGATCAGATAGTTGTAGCTATGCGGTATCATTTCTGAGGGCTCTGTTCTGTTCCATTGATCTATGTCTCTGTTGTGGTACCAGTACCATGCTGTTTTGGCTACTGTAGCCTTGTAGTATAGTTTAAAGTCAGGTAGCGTGATGCCTCCAGCTTTGTTCTGTTGGCTTAGGATTGACTTGGCGATGCGGGCTCTTTTTTGGTTCCATATGAACTTTAAAGTAGTTTTTTCCAATTCTGTGAAGAAAGTCATTGGTAGCTTGATGGGGATGGCATTGAATCTATAAATTACCTTGGGCAGTATGGCCATTTTCACGATATTGATTCTTCCAACCCATGAGCATGGAATGTTCTTCCATTTGTTTGTATCCTCTTTTATTTCATTGAGCAGTGGTTTGTAGTTCTCCTTGAAGAGGTCCTTCACATCCCTTGTAAGTTGGATTCCTAGGTATTTTATTCTCTTTGAAGCAATTGTGAATGGGAGTTCACTCATGATTTGGCTCTCTGTTTGTCTGTGATTGGTGTACAAGAATGCTTGTGATTTTTGTACATTAATTTTGTATCCTGAGACTTTGCTGAAGTTGCTAATCAGCTTAAGGAGATTTTGTGCTGAGACAATGGGGTTTTCTAGATATACAATCATATCATCTGCAAACAGGGACAATTTGACTTCCTCTTTTCCTAATTGTATACCCTTTATTTCCTTCTCCTGCCTGATTGCTCTGGCCAGAACTTCCAGCACTATGTTGAATAGGAGTGGTGAGAGAGGGCATCCCTGGCTTGTGCCAGTTTTCAGAGGGAATGCTTCCAGTTTTTGCCCATTCAGTATGATATTGGCTGTGGGTTTGTCGTAGATAGCTCTTATTATTTTGAGATACGTCCCATCAATACCTAATTTATTGAGAGTTTTTAGCATGAAGGGTTGTTGAATTTTGTCAAAGAAGGCCATTACATAATGGTAAGGGGATCAATTCAACAAGAAGGACTAACTGTCCTAAATATATATGCACCCAACACAGGAGCACCCAGATTCATAAAGCAAGTCCTGAGTGACCTACAAGGGGACTTAAACTCCCATACAATAATAATGGGAGATTTTAACACCCCACTGTCAGCATTAGACAGATCAACGAGACAGAAAGTTAACAAGGATATCCAGGAATTGAACTCACCTCTACATAAAGTGGACCTAATAGACATCTACAGAACTCTCCACCCCAAGTCAACAGAATATACATTTTTTTCAGCACCACACCACACCTATTCCAAAATTGACCACATAGTTGGAAGTAAAGCTCTCCTCAGCAAATGTAAAAGAACAGAAATTATAACAAACTGTCTCTCAGACCACAGTGCAATCAAACTAGAACTCAGGATTAAGAAACTCACTCAAAACCACTCAACTACATGGAAACTGAACAACCTGCTCCTGAATGACTATTGGGTACATAATGAAATGAAGGCAGAAATAAAGATGTTCTTTGAAACCAATGAGAACAAAGACACAACATACCAGAATCTCTGGGACACGTTCAAAGCAGTGTGTAGAGGGAAATTTATAGCACTAAATGCCCACAAGAGAAAGCAGGAAAGATCCAAAATTGACACCCTAACATCACAATTAAAAGAACTAGAAAAGCAAGAGCAAACACATTCAAAAGCTAGCAGAAGGCTAGAAATAACTAAAATCAGAGCAGAACTGAAGGAAATAGAGACACAAAAAACCCTTCAAAAAATTAATGAATCCAGGAGCTGGTTTTTTGAAAAGATCAACAAAATTGATGGACCGCTAGCAAGACTAATAAAGAAGAAAAGAGAGAAGAAACAAATAGATGCAATAAAAAACGAAAAAGGGGATATCACCACCGATCCCACAGAAATACAATCTACCATCAGAGAATACTACAAACACCTCTATGCAAATAAACTAGAAAATCTAGAAGAAATGGATAAATTCCTCGACAAATACACCCTCCCAAGACTAAACCAGGAAGAAGTTGAATCTCTGAATAGACCAATAACAGGTTCTGAAATTGTGGCAATAATCAATAGCTTACCAACCAAAAAGAGTCCAGGACCTGATGGATTCACAGCTGAATTCTACCAGAGGTACAAGGAGGAACTGGTACCATTCCTTCTGAAACTATTCCAATCGATAGAAAAAGAGGGAATCCTCCCTAACACATTTTACGAAGCCAGCATCGTCCTGATACCAAAACCTGGCAGAGACATAACCAAAAAAGAGAATTTCAGACCAATATCCTTGATGAACATTGATGCAAAAATCCTCAATAAAATACTGGCAAACCGAATCCAGCAGCACATCAAAAAGCTTATCCACCATGATAAAGTGGGCTTCATCCCTGGGATGCAAGGCTGGTTCAACATACGCAAATCAATAAATGTAATCCAACATATAAACAGAACCAAAGACAAAAACCACATGATTATCTCAATAGATGCAGAAAAGAGCCTGGTCTTTTTAAATTATTGATTTTAGGATTTCTTTATTTATTTGGGATCCAAGTTTTCTGTTTGAAAATGGACTACTCATTTTCTTAATGGCATACTTTATTAGAAAGTTGTAATTTTGATGTAGTGTAGTGTATCAAATTTTTTTCATGGCTGGTGCTTTTTGTGTCTTTTTAAAAAAAATTTTTCTTTGTGTGTGTGTGTGTGTGTGTGTGTGTGTGTGTGTGTGTGATGTTATTGCCTGTCCAAAAAGTCATGAAAATATACTTCTGTTTCTCTCAAGGTGCTTCATGGTTCTGGGTTTTTCCCATTAGGTCTACAATCCATACCTCTTTCCTTTTTCTATTTAATTAATGTGATACCTTGGTCAAAAGTCAACTGACTATATAGATATGTGGGTCTATTTTCAGATTCTCTTGTTCCATTGATCTATTTTTCTGCCTCCATGCCAAATCCACCTTTCTTAATTACTGCAGCTTTATAGTAATCCTTAAAGTCATTTTATATATACCCTCCAACTTTGTTCATTATTTTCCCCCGAGATTGTTTTGACAGTTTGAGGTTCTTTTCCATACAGATTTTACAATACATTATTTGTACAAACCTAATTAATTTTTAGCCTAATTAAGTTGTGACTGGGGCAGCCTCTAAATATAAATTTTGGAAGAATGAACATCTCAATAATTATGGTTCTTATAACCCAAGAACATGGTGTATCTCTTTATATAGGTTTTCTCTAATTTCTCTCAGCAATGTTTTCTGCAGTTTTCAATGTAGAAGCCTTGCACATTTCTCACTAGATTTATTTTTAGGTAGTTGATGTGTTTTTTATTCTATTTTATATACTAATTTTTAAATTTTATTTCCCATTGTTTTTGACTGGTGCATAGAAATTTATTGATTTTTAAATATTCACCTTGTTGTATCTTGGCGCTTTGCTAAATTTACTTACTACATTTAGTAGTTTTTAAATATATATATACAGGGCTTCCTATGTACAGAAATACATCATCTATAAGTAATGACAGTTTTCTTCTATTCCATTCTTTTTCTTTTTGTTCTTTATTTCCTTTTTTTGAGCTATTGAATTGGCTGGGCCTCCAGCACAATATTGAATAGAGGTAGTGAGACATCCTTGTTCATTTACATTCTTTTGTAAGAATAATGTTTCTCCAGTAAATATGATGTTAGTTGAATGTTTCTTGCAGATGCCCCTTATCAGATAGAGGAAAATCCTTTCCATTACCACATGCAGAGAGTTTGCATCTTAAATCAGCATTGAGCTTTCTCAAATCTCATGAGATGACCATGCCATTCTGTTATTGTGGTGAATTTTCGAAAGCCAACTTTGCATTCCTGAATAGTAAACACTTGGTTATGAATTATCCTTTAAGTGTGTACGTGTGTGTATGTGTGTGTGTGTGTGTGTGTGTGTGTATTTTTGGCTGGATTCTGTTTGCTATTATTTTGTTAACGAATTCTACATTTATGTTTATCGGGGACATTTGTCTGGTGGTTTTCTTTTTCTATGGTATCTTTGCAAGATTTTGAAATCAGGGTATACTCCTCAGAAGGAGTTGGAAAGTGATCCATTTGTATCTATTTTGTGAAAGAGTTTATGATAGACATCACTTGTGATGTATCTGGGCCTGAAGTTTTCTTTATAGAACATTTTTTATTGTAAATTGATTTCTTTTATACATATGCAGCTGTTTTTTGGGCTTCTTCATTTCTTGTGTCAGTTTTGGAAGTTTGTATTTTTCAAGATATTTGCCCATTTTAAGTAATTCAGCATGTGGCAAATTGCAGACCTCTGGCCAAATCTGGCCCAGTGTCTATTGTCTGTGGCTATTTTCACATCACGATGGCAGAGTGGAGTGGCTGTGACAGAGACTGCATGGCCTACAAATCCAAAAATATTTACTATCTGGTCCTTTACAGAAAAAGGGCCACTCTTGGTCTATTCATTTCAATTTATTGATGTAAGTTGGTCATGCTATTTCAGTATTATCCTCAGAACATCTGGAAGATCTGCCCAGATGTGCTACTTTCATTTCTGGGGTTGGTAATTTATTTTTCTCTCTTTTTTCTTAATTGGGTTTTCTAGGTGTTTATCAATTTTATTTCTGTTTTCAAAGAACTAACCTTTGACGTTATTGGTTTTCTCTGTAGTTTGTTTTATATTTCACTTATCTCTGCCCTTATTTTGATTATTTCCTTTCTTCTTACTTTGAGCTTAATTTGTTCCTCTTTTTCAAGTTTCTTAAGGTGGGCGCTTATTGACTTTATACCTTTTTCTTTTCTAATATAAGCATTTAAGGGAACTTTTATAACTTGAAAAATATCTACCAGAAACCTGCAGAGAAAATCATATTTAATGGTGAAACATTAGAATCATTTCCATTAGTGTCAAGAATCAGGTAATTATGCTCACTATATCTGACATTCATTGCTCAGTATTGCACTGGTGGTTTTAGCAGTAGGATTAAAGGAGAAGTAGGAAATGAGCATTGAAAAGAGGACAACAAATTGAGATTCAGCAACCCAGGTTCTGATAGTTTTACGAGCATGGGACTTGGTCTCTTTGTCATTTCCTTTGCTCTGGCTGATGGAAATGAAAATTCATTGTTTCTGATATTGCTGAAGGTGAAACTGGTGGGTTTCAAGATTAGAGGTCCTCGTTGCTATTATGAAACAAGAAGAACTTCAGTATTATGTCCTGTTAGAAAGGGATGGAGGATCCTGGTAGCTGATCCCCAAGGTGCTATAGCAGTTATATTGTAATGTTCACTTTGATCTGCTAAGCTGAGGACTTCTAGCTCCAGACTACTTTTCTATTTTTAAGAGAGTGGGTCTCGCTCTAGTGTCCAGGCTAGAGTGCAGTAACGTGATCATAGCTCACTGCAGCCTCAAACTTATGGGCTCAAACAGTCCTCCTTCCTCAGCCTCCCAAGTAGGTAGGACTACAGAGGCTTAACACCATGTCTGGCTAATTTTTACATTTTTTGTGGAGATGGGGTCTTGCTGTGTTGCCTAGGCTGGTCTCAAACTCCTGGCATCAAGCCATTCTCGCTCCTTGGCCTCCAGAAGCCCTGGGGTTACAGGCATGAGCCACCAAATCTGACCTCCAGATCTCAACTTTTCTGCAAAGTGGCCTCTTCCAGCTTCTTTGCCACCATGGCTTGGGTGTCCCCATATTGGGAGATATGCCATGGCTGATGCTGGTAAAACTGCAGTACTTCTGCTGCAAGGAAGTTTTTTTTCTTTGTTGCCTTATTTAAACCTATAGTATTTAGGGACACACTCTTTAAATTCACGGTATGGCCTCTTTCTATCATGCTGCCATAGGAGCCAGGGCAGAAAAAAATGGGGGACCAGCCACCACTGTGTATCAGGAACTACTGCTTCTCTCTGACCTTAAGTCTGTTACTTTCTAGGTCTGACATTGTCCTACATGGTGAACCCACTGTCATCCTACCAAGCTAGCTGGCCCTCTTTGGGTACACTATAGTCCTTTAGATATGTGTATCCTATAAACCCCAGTGGTGGTCAAGATTGTGTCTTTTTCCTTTTTTCACGGTGTGTGACGTAGAAGGTGGAAGATCTTGTCTTTTTGTTAGGAAGCATTTCTATGTTTATATAAATAAGAGAATTCATAAGTGGAGTATACTGAGTTGTCTCTCTCTACTTACCACAACCACAGACCAGCTCTTGCCTGGTCTGATACCGTGTTATCCACATAGGAAGGTTTTGTATTTGTAAAATATACAGTGAGATCTTAGAATTGTGTACTAGCCCCTGGCTCCACCATTTATGACTGTGTGATCTCAGGCGGGTTATCTTATATTCTCATCTGTAAAACTGGAATACTAATCGCACCTACTTCACAGTTGCGATGATTAAATTAGAAAACACATACACAGTACACATGTACCCATACAATGCCTGTCAGTCAGTGCTTTTATTATCTGCTGACATCATCAGAGAGGAACTAGAGCAATGGCCATCAGGCTGATGTCCCTCCCCCTACACCATCCTCCAGCTAGGAGGGAAGGGTGATATCCACTGCCCAGAGCGTTTCTCCATCTCTGCTCTGGGTCCCTTCTGCTCTGACCTCTCTCAAGGCTGCCCTGACTTTCTTTCGTCCCGTTTCTTCAGTTTCTCGCTCTTGCTCATTCCCATCAGTAATTAAACATGCCCAACTCCCTCATTACTCAAAACAAAATAATAACCAAAAATTGTCCATTCATGCCACATCTTTTATTTCCTGCCTTATCTTTGTAACCTTTATTATAATCAAGCTTGCTGACCTATACTTGCTCTTTCCTTTTTCTCATCACCACAACCTATTTCTACCACTTGACTGAGTCTATTTCTATTTTCTTTAACTTAGAAAATACTTCCTACTTCTTCACATACTCTTTTCCTTTATATTCGTGTTTTTTTTTAATTCTAGTTTTCTACCTAGGGCTGCTGTTTACTTCACCTGGCTGGTCTTCCTCCTGCTCCTTAAATATTCCTGTTCCTTATGGCTCTATTCTGTTTCGTTTTGTGTGGGGGGGGGGCGGGGGGGTTGTTTTGTTTTCTTTTTGACGGAGTTTCACCCTGTCGCCCAGGCTGGAATGCAGTGGCGCTATCTCGGCTCACTGAAATCTCTGCCTCCCGGGTTCAAGCAATTTTTCTGCCTCAGCCTCCCAAGTACCTGGAATTACAGGCGTGATCATGCCCAGCTAATTTTTGTATTTTTAGTAGAGTCGACCCTTCACCATCTTGGCCAGACTGGTCTTGAACTCCTGATCTCAGGTGATCCACCCACCCTGGCCTCCCAAAGTGCTGGGATTACAGATGTGAGCCACTGTGCCTGGTCTGTTTTTGTGTTTTGTTTTGTTTTGTTTTGTTTTAAACAGGTTCTCGTTCTGTCACCCAGGCTGGAGTACAGTGGTGTGATCTTGGCTCCCTGCAACCTCTGCCTCCCAGCTTCAAACAATTCCCGTGCCTCAGCCTCCCAAGTAACTGGGCTTACAAGTGTGCACCATCATGCCCGGCTAATGTTTTTGTGTTTTTAGTAGATACAGGGTTTCGCCATGTTGACCAGGCCTGGAACTCCTAGCCTCAAGTGATCCATCTGCCTCAGCCTCCCACGATCTTTCTTTTTCCTTCCCTTTTCTTTTCCTCTTTTCTTTCTCCACACATCCCTGACTAATTTCATCCACTTTTATGGCTCCTCTGTCTCCTTTGCTCCAGCCTACATCTCTCTCTTGAAGCACAGCCAGAAGCAGATTGGGATTTTTCACTGAAGGCTTACAGGCTCACCCAATCTAAAAGATCCAATGCACATTTGCTCTTCTCAAACTTGCCTCCCAACGTGCCCAACTGCAGGAAAAAAAAAAAAAAAAAAAACCAACATTCTTCACTAGTTGCTCACACTAGAAGCCTGCTTGACTCTTCTTTTGCGCAATAGCCAATCAACCACCAATTCTCTCACTGTTCTGAAGATCCCTATTCTCACTGCCTTCTCCAACTGCTTTGATAATGTCCTAGACCAAGCCACTCTCTTTCATCTAAATGACTGTAGCATCCTCCTCACAGGTCTTTTCTTCCAGTCTTACCTTCCTCCAATTCATTCTTTACAGTATAGCCAGAGAAATAATTTAATAACACAAATCTCATTATCACCCCACTTTCTAGACCTTTCAGCACCATCTCATTGTCCTAACGGAGCTGGGCAAGCCCTGCATGCGGGCACTTGCCTTCCTCTGCAGCATCCTTACACACCTCTCCTTCCTATGCCGCCCACTCCTGCCATGGGTGACCTCTTTCACTTTTTCCAGAGCCACCCGATCCATTCAGGGCCTTTACACAGGCTGCTTCCTGTGGCTTAACGACTGCCTTCCTGTTGGCCAACCCCTAAATTCTTCTCAACCTAAATCCTGCTCATTCTTTAAGTCTTAGTATACATTCCTCTAATGTGCCTTTCTAATCCTTAGATCAGGCAAGGCCCTATTTCTGTGTGCTGTCAGCGTACTTTCTACTTGCCCTAGCAAAACAATTTTAATTATTTATCTGCATTCCTTGTTGTCCTGTAAGGTCTGGAAACAAGAACCACATTTGTCATCTTGTATGAATGAGTGAATGAGAGAACAAAAAACTATTGGTGTGTATTGTTGCTGTCTTTCGTTTGTTCATTTCTTCCTTCATCAGTTCATACAGTGAGTGTTGATTTGGACACATGCTTTATGCTGGCCGCTATGCTAAGCATGAGAACACAGCACAGAATAAGACAGATGCGGGCCTTGCTCCTTTAGAGTTTAGGGTGGAGGAGACAAAGAAATACATGATTGATAGGATACTCATAAGTTCCATAAAGATAATAAAATAGAAACATTTAGAATAAATAGATAGGGGGTAATAGTAAATAGAATGGCCAGGGAAGGCCAATTTGAGGAGGTAAATTTGAACTACAGCTTTGAATAATGAGAGGAAGCCAGTCATACAAGGATTAGGTGGAGGATGACTCCAGGCACATGAAATGGTTGCTGTGGCCTTAAAGCAGCTGTGATAGGAGAACAAAGAGAAGGCCAGCATGGTTAGTGAAGTGAGATAGGAAAGGAGTGGTGTCAGGTCATAGAAGACTTTGCACTCCAAGAACAAAAGTTTGGATTTTACTCGAAGTTGGGCTTATTTCTAGTTCAAGATACATGCTGTACTTGCACTCTAATGAAGCCAAGATGTACCAGGAAAATAGCCACTTGAGTTTCAAAGGGACGTAGGTGGACTTGAGCCAGACATCCTTGATCCAGTAGAAAATCATGTAACACTATTGCGATCAGTGGCAAGAATATGTACTGATTACATGACAGGATATATTTTCTTAAAGCTGCTACGGAGTGTTTTATATGTCACAGACCATAAACTTATATACAAGTACAGTACTGACCATAGTGATTGCTACCTGTTGCCACTGCCCAAATAATACAGACATTTTATAACTACATTACATAACTATGGGTACAGAGTTTTATTACTTACAAAACAGTATCATCAGAGAAGGTTTAATCTTGATACACAGTGTAAGATCCCCAACATATGATGCTGTGCGGATTATGTTGACAAGCTGTGTTTTTAATCATCTTTCATTTGACTGCACTTCTGTGAAAAATGAATCAATAATGCAGAAATCACAAGTTGTTGGGAGGCTCAGACAAGACAATGCATGTGAATGCACTTAAAATTATAAGTGTTCTTGTAAGGTATACAATATTATTACTGTTAATACAATCAACTGTCAACTTTTTTTTTAACCAAATATTGGTAGTGGTGTAAGATTGGATACTGCAAAGACTGGATATCTTGACCCAGATGAGAAAATATCCAAGGCCTAAATATCTCTTTTCTCACTAAAGTGTATATTAATTTTCCTTAGAAACTTGCGTAGGTATGGGTTGTTTTTGTACATTAATTAATCTATTCAGCAGATACGCATTGAGCACCCACACTCTGACAGTTCTTCAGTGGCTCTGGGATAATGCACTGAATAAGATAGACGCTGTCCTTGCCTTTGTGGAACATAAAATCTAGGGGATGATGAGCAGTCAACATATTAGACATAAAACAATAATCACATCTGCTTTTTAAACATTTAGCTACTTTTTAAAGATGCAATGTATTAAAAGTACAGGTGTATCTCATTTTACTGTGATTCGCTTTACTGTGCTTTGCAGATACTGCTTTTTTTTTTTTTTTTTACAAATTAAAGATTTGTGACAACATTATCTATGCTGGGCATTGACATCGTCATTCAAACAACATGAGCTCGCTTTGTGTCTTCGTGTCACATTTTGGTAATTCTTGGAATATTTAATTTTTTTATTATTGTATCTATCATAGTGATCTGTGATCGGTAATCTTTTTTTATTTTTTGAGACAGAATCTCACTCTCTCACCCAGGCTGGAGTGCAGTGGTGTGATCTCAGCTCACTGCAGCCTATACCTCCCAGATTCAAGCAATTCTCCTGCCTTAGCCTCCCGTGAAGCTGGGATTATAGGTACACATCACTATGCCTGGCTGATATTTTTTGTATTTTTAGTAGAGATGGGGTTTCACCCTATTGGCCAGGCTGGTCTTGAACTCCTGACCTCAAGTGATCCACCTGCCTTGGCCTCCCAAAGTGCTGGGATTACAGGCATGAGCCATCACGGCTGGCCTGTGATCAGTGATCTTTGATGTCACTCTTGTAGTAGGTTAAGGAACATCGTTGCCAACAAGATCTTTTGACTTTTTTATTATAGCCACTGTAATGGGTGTGAGGTGATAGCTCATTGTGGTTTTGATTTCTCTAATGATTAGTGATTTCGAGCATCTTTTCATATACTAGTTAGACATTTGTATGTTTTCTTTGGGAAAATGTCTATTCTGGTCCTTTGCCCATTGCTAATCAGACTATTTGTCACCATTGAGTTGTATGAGTTCCTTATATATTTTAGATATTAATTCCTTATCAGATATATTGTTTGTAAATATTTTCTTCCATTCCATAGGCTACCTTTTCATTTTGTTGATTTTTTTCTGTTGATGTACAGAAACTTTTTAGTTTGATATAGTTCACTTGTTTATTTTTTATTTTGTTGTCTATGCTTTTGGTGTCAAGTCCAAAAAATCATTGTCAAGACCAAAGTCATGAAGCTTTTCCCACTTTTTTTTAAGAAATTTTACAGTTTCAGGTCTTATCTTTAAGTCTTTGATTCATTTTGAGTTGCTTTTTTGTGTATAGTGTAAGGGTCCAATTTTGTTTTTTTGCATGTGATGTCCAGTTTTTTCCAACACCATTTATGTAAGAGTCTTCTATCCTTTCTTCACTGTTTTTGGTGCCTATGCTGAAAATCAGTTGAAAAATTTATTTTTTAACTCTCTATTCTTTTCCATTGGTCTATGTGCCTTTTTGTATGCCAGTACCACACTGTTTTGATTACTATAGCTTTGTAATATAATTTGAAATCAGGAGATGTGATGCCTCCAGCTTTGTTTTTCTTGCTTAAGATTGCTTTGGCTATTCGGGGTCCTTGGTGATTCCATACAAATTTTAAGATTGTTTTTTCTACATCTGCAAAAAAAATGGCATTGAAATCTTGATGCAGTTGCATTACATCTACAGAGAACTCTGGGCAGTACAGAGATTTTAACAAATATAAATTCTTCTAATCCAAGGGCATGGGATCATTCCATTTATTTGTGTCCTTAATTTTTTTCCTTGGAGTTTTGTAGTTTTCAGCGTACGGATCTTTGACCTCCTTGGTGGTTGGTAGGAAGTAGTATAGCCATTATGGAAAACATTATGAACATTCCCCAAAATATTAAAAATAGAACTACCAAATGATCCAACAATCTCACTTCTGGGTATATAGGTAAAGGAAATAAAACCACTATCTTGACAAGATATGTGCACTCCCGTGTTCTTTGCAGCTTTATTCACAATAGCCAAGATGTGGAAAAAACCCAAGTATTCATTGATAGATGGATAAAGAAAATGTGTAGACACTCGCGCCCATGCACACACACACACAGAGGAATATGATTTAGCCTTTACAAAGAAGGAATCCTACCATTTGTGACAACCTGGATGAATCTGAAGGGCATTATTCTATGTGAAATAAGCTAAACACAGAAAGACAAATACTGCATAATCTCACTTATAAGTGGATTAAAAAAAAAAAGTCTAACACAATAGTAATGGTAGAATGGTGGCTACCAGAGGATAGGGATGGGGGAACACAGAAGATATTGGTCAAAGGGTACAAACTTTCAGTTATAGCATGAATAAGTTCTAGAGACCTAATTTAACATATGGCAACTATGGTTAATAATAATGTAGTGTATACTTGAAATTTGCTAAGAAAGTAAATATCAAGTATTCTCACTTAAAAGATATGTGAGCCGATGGATATGTCAATTAGCTTGGTTGGGGTAATAGTTTCACAATGTATACCTACATCAAAATATCATGTTGTATACCTTAAACATATACAATTTTTGCTTTTCAGTCATACCTCAATAAAGCCCAGGGGGGTGGGGAAATAGGGCAAATGCTTATAAAGCTGTCGTGTATCCTGAATATCTAGGGGACATATATTAATATTTTTATTTCTTTAAGCCAGCTTTCCTTTGTGTTTGACTTTAAGTCTGTCCTGAATGCTTCTTGCACAGCTACAGTTTCTCAGATCTGAAGGGATGGGTAGGTCTTGTGGAGGCTGGAGAGGGTCTATGTGATGAATCTGAAGTCAGACTGTTGGGATTTGAATTTCCCCTCCCTGGATTGGCAAATGTGGTTAATAGGGCTTTGACTCAATTTTCTCGTCTGCAAAGTTCGGATAACAGATTATCTTAAGATTAAGTGCAATGAGATCAGCAACGTGCTTAGTCAGTGCCTGGAACCTTCTGTGTTCTTATTTCATGGAAATTGCACATGTTACGCTTATCTCTTCCTGCCTTTCTTCTCCTTTCTTATTCCAGCTGTATGACTTTCTCTAGCCTCTAGCCGCATGGCAATCTCAGGGAAGTTTGCAGGGTTTCACATTTTCCGGGACGTGATAATAGTACAGTAGTGAACCTGTATTTTGACAGTAGGCTACAAAGGTTTGAGTCTCTGGTGATCTGTCATATTCACTTACCGCCAGCTTTCTCAGGTGCTAGCAGTTTGTCATTGACTGTCCTTTTGCAGAGCTGAAGAGAAAAGGGGATGGTATTGTTTCACAGTATGATACCTGGAATAAGGCAGAAATATTTGTTTGTAAATAAGGCTTGAGTAAGGCAAAAATCTTTTTGTGTAAATAACCATACTAACAAAATGACCACCTAAGACAGCATCTTTCAAACCTCTCTGACCACAATTCCCCATAAGAAATACTTTCTATTAGATCCAAGTTCACATGTTTATGTAGGTAGTCAAAACGGAAATAAAACAGCATGAAACAATACATTCTCTTACTACCTGTAATGCCGTATTTTCTATTTCATTCACTTCAATGAATTGTCATTAATGGCATTCCATTTTATTCCTTTCCATTCTATGAAAAAAGACCAGCAGTTTGAAAAATATTTATCTACGAGTTCGACGGACCTAAACAAGAATAAGAATAAAGGAGGATGTTCTTCAGCTCTTCATTTTAAATATTTTTTCAGTAATCATCACTATCTTGTATTTTTAAAAACCAAAGCAAACACAAATTTTTAGGTGAATGCTTTTCTAAAGAAAAATATAATTGGTCATTTAACTCTTACTGTGCTTTTTTGAAAGTTAGTCTAATTTGGCCTTTGAAGATTTATATTCATTTGCTTTCCAACAGTGTTATGGACGAGGCTATCATTAGGGTAAAGGGTCAGTTCAGTGCAGCCAGGAAACCCTGTGTCTGCCCTGGCTTTGTCATTACTCACAGGTTCCCTTGTCCTTCATCTGTGTCAGGGGGTAATAATATTGTCATTTCTACGCCAAGGTTCTTTGAGGACCAGCTGGGGTAACACATTTGAAATTGTTTTGTGGCCAGGCATAGTGGCTCATGCCTGTAATCCCAGCATTTTGGGAGGCCGAGGTACGCAGATCACTTGAGGTCAGGAGTTTGAGACCAGCCTGACCAAAACGGTGAAATCCTGTCCCTACCAAAAATATAAAAATTAGCTGGGTGTGGTGGTGGGCACCTGTAATCCCAACTACTAGCGAGGCTGAGGCAGGAGAATTGCTTGAACCCAGGATACAGAGGTTGCAGTGAGCCGAGATTGTGCCACTGCACTCCAGCCTGGGTGACAGAGTGAGACTTCATCTCAAAAAAAAAAAAAGAAAGAAATTGTTTTGCAAACTAAATCAGTCTTTACAAATATGAAGAATTTGGGGCTCTTAAATTTGTATTTGTAACCCTTCACTCCTTTTTAAAAAATGATTCCTTCTAGATTTCTCAGCTGAATACACTGATTACACTTTTGCTGGGAGAACTTCCACCTGGAGACAGACAGAAAATCATGACAATTTGTACCATAGATGTCCATGCCAGAGATGTGGTGGCAAAACTTATTTCTCAGAAGGCAAGTTGTTTGTAGAAATTTTATGTATTCATTATTGTTTCCTGAAAGTGGTGTTTATTGCCAGAGTAGTTCCAAGAAAGTCATTGTTTTTTGAAAGTTTGTATGTTTTAATTAGTCCTGAGAACTTGTGGTTATCTTGGGTGCATTTGATTTTGGTTAGCCAGTATATTATCCTGATGAGACTTATTCCAAGTGATATCCCAAAAGGTTTTGCCAAGTTAGGAACATCAGATCATCAAAAAAATTTTATCACAATGGAAGAACCGTGAGAAACCACTGTGTTCGTCTCTCTGTGTGTGACCGTCTTGGTCATTGGCCCGTGAGCCTCAACTCTGTGACTTATACAGCCAATAGCAGTAAGATTATGTGTATGTGATTTAAACCATGTCTGTGTGCCTTTGATACATTTCCCCTTGTAGAGAGAGGTATTGGTCTTAATTCTAGGTTGTCACTTGGGTAATCCTTTGTCTCTTCCTTGAACAACTAAATTATTGTCTTGTAAGAAGTTATTTTCTAATTCTTTTAGTATACTAATAACCTTTCTTTTATATATCTTTAAAAAGTCGGGCGGGTGTGGTGGCTCACGCCTGTAATCCCAGCACTTTGGGAGGCCAAGGCAGGCAGATCACGAGGTTAGGAGATCGAGACCATCCTGGCTAACATGGTGAAACCCCGTCTCTAATAAAAATACAAAAAATTAGCCGGGCGTGGTGGTGGGCACCTGTAGTCCCAGCTACTCGGGAGGGTGAGGCAGGAGAATGGTGTGAGCCCAGGAGGCGGAGGTTGCAGTGAGCCGAGATGGCGCCACTGCACTCCAGCCTGGGTGACAGAGCAAGTCTCCATCTCAAAAAAAAAAAGAAAAGTCTGTGTGTCTTTAAGTGTTGGCAGTGTTTAATGTGAAAGGAGAATTTTCTCATCCTTCTTTCCAAAATATATTCCTATTTACAAAAGTCAGGAGTATGCTTGTCTACTGGGTTACACTTGTTTGGTTGTACTAAAACAAGGCAATTCCTTTCACAATTTGAATGCCTGTATGTATTGTGAAATGTTTCTGTGGTTTTTCTGGGGTTTTTTCTCAATTTATTAAAAGCAAAGTGAATTTTAATTATTTTTATAAAGTGCAAGAAAATGCTTTTCATGTAAACCACAAACATATATTAATATTCCTTGATCCAGCTTCAGGACCACTAGTGAGCAATATTCTTTAATTGCTAGTCCAAAACTTTTCCTTGCAAAACATCACTTACTGTGTGTTCTCACTTTGGTAATGAACTGTTGATATCTAACTACTCCTTTAATATGGCCTTGTATCTTCTTATATTTTTTATTCTATTTTATAAGTCTGATGATTTGAAGTAGGATAAATTCTCATTTAAAATATGTCCTTTATTTTGTACTAAAAAATACTTTATCTAATACCCAACCATCTAATATACATGAATATCCAATGCTGAAACCTATGTAGTCATCAGACAAATTAGTATACAGTAATTTGGTAAGTTCAACTGATTCTCAAGAAATCCAACGTTCACATTTATCTTGACAGAGACAGGGATTTTTAACTGGAAGATGAATGGCTAGGATTGAGTAGATGGGAAAGAATAGCAATGAAAAATACTGTTATTTGATGTGATTAAAAACAGCAGAAAATCTCTGTACTAAAAGCAGACTGGTTTTAGAATGAACTTGGTTGAAAGTGTAGTTTATGCCTCTGCGATGCAGAAATTATGGATTATCTGTCATTTAAATATAGATAGTATATTTTTCCATCTGACTTCAGTGATATAAGTATAAAGTTACAAGATTTATCTAATCCCCTGGGGTGATTCATAAAAGGGGAAAAAGCATTGCTTGAAGAAATTCATATTGTTTTACATAAAAGCCAGTTTAAAATGAAGACTTACTACATGCATATTTCTTATTAAGTATTTAACCATGTATATGCAATTATAATTTGCAATAGCATGCAAGAGATTTCCTATTTATGAGAATTTTAGAAATAAAATGTGAACCAGTAGAGTTGATTAGATTAATAACGTGTTGCCCCCAAACTACCAGTGTCCTGCGTGTGATGATTATGCAATGCCTTTAGGTTGTCAGTCCCCAAGCTTTTACATGGCTGTCTCAACTTCGTCACCGATGGGAGGATACCCAGAAACACTGCTTTGTTGATATTTGTGATGCCCAGTTCCAGTACTTCTATGAATACTTAGGAAACAGTCCTCGACTAGTGATCACTCCTCTAACTGACAGGTAACAATTCTAAGTTTCCATCCAGATGGGAAAAACCAACCCAAAAAAGTCCCCTAGCATGAGCAGAGATGTGTGAGAATGAAAAGGAAGGAATGAGAGGAAACGATGAACAATGAACTATGTGAAAGCGGTATGTAAATTAAGAAATAATGTAATATAGGGAATGTTGACTTTAATTAGGAAAAGGTGAAGAGAACTGAATTAGAGAAACAGAATTACAGAAGCTATGCTGTGCACAAATGATGAAATCATGAGTGGATTAATATGGCTCAAGGAAGCATTTTTGATTCTGCCCAGTTATCTACAGCTAACATTCTGATATCAGGATCTATCACCACCTCCCTCCACCCCCACAGGATTCCTTTATTGAAAGTGTAAAAATAACTAGGAATTGCCTGTGTTCAAATTCATATTTGAGGAATTGCACACAGTGAAAGGAAGGGAAGGTGAAGAACATAGCACTCATTAAATGATTCAACAAATACTTTTGAAGTACTTTGCTCAGTACTATTCCACTGTTGAACAGACAGGGTTCCTGCTGTCACAGAGATTACTTTCTAGTAAGCGGGGATACAGAGAAACAATAAATAAATTATTTTAGGCTGTGATATATGCTATGACAAAAATAAAAAAAGATCGATGTGTTTAAAATTATCTTGAAGGGAGAGCCTACTATTGTGGAGAGCTTGAGCTGGGACCTAAACAATGAGGAATCAGTTATGCAGAGATCCTGGGGCAGAAAGTTACAGGCAACAGCAAGGACAAAGTTTCCAAGGTGGGAAGACACTTGGCCAGTTCCAGGGATAGAAAGCAAGCCAGTGTGGCTCAGGTATTTCAAGACGGCAGGAGGTTGCTATTATTAATAGTTCATTTCCGCTTGACTCCAAGTAAAGACATACCTAGTCAGAATATTGCGGAGATAAGAAAATGTCACATTGACAGGAATTTCTTTGTTAGTATTCCAATTTCTGCTGACCCATTTGATGGGAGACAGCACATTTAATCTTTGGCATTCATGAAGCAGAAATCACACCTCAAGGTCATAGCAGCATGCCCAATTATCCACTATCACCGAATGTAGACAGTTTCAAATGTAAGTCTATAAAGCTGGTTTGCTATGGTAGTCCTGAGAGGCTGGTAGGATTCTCCCACTACATTTGTGATTGTTCTTGCACATATTAATCTGCTCATAATCGCAACATTTGTGTATTGTATAGTTTCTATAATTATGTCTAATTCAGTTCTTCTAACTTGTCTCTGATTAAAAGTCAGCATTCACTGCCCTCTATAGTTAATTTATGCATTGCTTTCAGTGAGAGGGATTAAAATTGTAGCTTGAAGAAGTCACTTGAGAATAGTCAAAACTGCAAATGTGAAGAGTCTACTGTATGCATGCCATTGTCAATAGAGAAGGAGGAAAGGGAGGCCCAGGGTATAGGAGAAAAAGGGAAGAGGCATTTTAAAGTTTATCTTTATGTGAGGCCTGATAGTTTATTAAGTTCAAAATTAGAAGAATCACTACGTGGGTTTTTTGGGAACTGAAAGGAAGATGAATGTTCATTTTGATAGTGTGAATTGTGTTGGATAAAATATTTCCATTTCATTCTTTGAATTATTTACTAATTGTTTACATTAACAAAATGATGCCCTTCAAATTCTTCCATTATATTTCATTTGATGCTGACCATCCCTTTGTGAGGTAGGCAGGGGAGATAGTGTCTCCTTCTTCCATATGTGGATGGGTTCAGAGACTTAAGTCCACTATGTATTGGCTAGAAGGATGCCGGTTAAGCTGCTGTTAGATATTCCAAACAAAACACAATGGCTGAAATAACACAGAAGCGGTTGTCTCACAATCCAGAGGTGAGTGGGCTAGCAGTACAGGCTGGCAAGTAGCTGACATGCTAAACATGGTTTCCACATGTGTTTTAGCCAGTGAAAAGGGAATAAAGAGAGTCCAGGTCAGATATCTCCAAGGAAGTGTTGTAGAAATGGCACTCATCATTTCTGCACATATACCATTGGTTGGAGTTTGGCCACTTGGCAACTCCTGACTGTAAGGAAGGCAAGAAATGCAGTCTCTAAACACTGGCAGCCATATGCCTACCCAAAGCTTGGAACCACTGGAGAAAATTACAAGGCGAAAATCTCTACTACAGAAAGTACTCTGATTCCTAGTCTGGGAGCCTTTTCACTCATTCATTGTAAGATACACTTAAGCATGCAATGGATATAAAATGCAGAAATACTTTCTGTTTTCATAATTAATCGCTTCTATTTGCATAGTACTTTCAATTTTTTAAGGCATTTACCTTTGGCCTTCTGAATACACTCCTACAATTAACCTCATTTAATGGAGGAGAAAACTGAGGTGTGTTGATGTCAAAAGACTTATTTAAGATTAGCATCTGATGATTGGCAAAGGGGACATTAGTCTCTCGTCTCCTGACCTCCGTGTGTATATCATTCACTAGACCTGCTGTCTGTACTAAGAGAAAAACAATTTTTAAATCTGAGGAAACACCAAATTAAGAATACAGCCATTTGAGGTCCTTGCTATTTGTTTTGTCTTCTTTTATTAGGTATTCATGTTTCATGATTTTCTAAGAACCTCTTAGTCTTTGCTGCAAAAATAAGTATGATGGTAATCTAAGTGCATGTAGCAACACATTCCAAAGGAATTTCTAAAATATATTTAAATACAGTAAATTGCCCTTTTATATTTGCTTTGTATATTGAAATAGGTATATGTTATTTGTATACTATGTATTTATAGAAATTACGTATCTCTTAATGTATTAAGTAGCAGTGTAATTCAGCCAATGTTTAATTCATTCATCATCTAAGACTTCTCTTCTACTTTTCCTTTATAAACAATAGTTTGAGATGTTGTCTGCCATATTAATAATATCTTTACCTAGAAATATCAGAAATTTAATAGCGTTACAAATCAAGTGTTATTTGTATTCAAATACACAGCTCTTAGGAAGTGAGATCAATAAACAAAGAAATACATTTTTTTCTAGTATTTTTAGACAGCTAGCCTAAAAATAAATGTGATAGAAAATATTCTGATTCATTATTGCCTTGAATAAATCAGAAGTATATCAGTATTTTATGCTACTGTCACATTCTAGAGCTTCTTAAACTTTTTTTCTAATGTATTGCCTCTGATGTTTTATAAAAATCTCATATTAGACTGTGATATTTGTGTTTTCTATTGTTTAAAGGTGTTATATTACTTTAACTCAATCACTTCATCTAACCATGAGTGGGGCTCCTGCTGGCCCAGCTGGTACCGGGAAAACAGAGACCACCAAAGACCTAGGACGTGCCCTTGGCATGATGGTTTATGTATTCAACTGTTCAGAGCAAATGGACTACAAAGTAAGTTCGTAATAAAATAATGTGTGAAACTGTATTCTCTAACATTATTCCTGATTGGGAATTATTCAATATAATAGCGTAAAAACTCCTTCTGTTAAATTCTGAGTGCCTCACTTTATCATTTAGTCTGTAGGAAATATCTATAAGGGATTAGTGCAGACAGGAGCTTGGGGCTGCTTTGATGAGTTCAACCGAATCTCTGTGGAAGTTCTGTCAGTGGTGGCAGTACAAGTGAAAATGATTCATGATGCCATCAGAAACAGGAAAAAGAGGTGAGTGGCATGTGGGTTGTCTCTTGTTACAAATAGAAAAACATGGAATAATGCAGGTAACCTCCCCTTAACTGTCTATTGCTACCTCTCCCTGTCTCATGAAATAGATAAAGGAAGAGTCTGGTCGATTTGGGGGAATTATTTTGAATAGTCTCCCATTTTTATTAGTGGTTTCTAAGTGTTGAGTACAACACATGTATATTACATTACTTTAATCACATAAAAAACAAACAAGTTCTAGGACTGGCCAGACACAGTGACTCACGCTTGTAATCCCAGCACCTTGAGAGTTTGAGGCGAGAGGATTGTTTGAGCCCAGAAGTTCAACACCAGCCTGGGCAATATAGCGAGACCTGGTGTCTACAAAATAAATAAATTTTAAAAATTAGCCAGACATGGTGGCATGTGCCTGTAGTCCCAGTTATTTTTGAGGCTGAGGCAAGAGGATTACTTGAGTCCAGGAGGTCAAGGCTGCAGTGAGCTGTGTTCGTGCCACCATGCTCCAGCCTGGGAGACAGAGCAAGACCCTTTCTCCAAAAAAACCTGAAAGACTTCTAAGATGCTCATTCCATTGATCAATTCTCAGTCCTCATCTTTCTTGACCTCTGGCAGCATCTTATGCAGTTGGTTATTCTCCACTGCGTGATACACTTTCTTCACGTGGGTTGAGGACAACACCTCTCCTACATCTCTCTCCCGTCGCAGCTGCTTCATTGCTGGTTTCTTCTCATCTATAAAATGAGGGAAGGAAGAGTATCTGCCTTATAGACTACTGTGATGATTAAATGCAAAGTACCTGGAAAAATGCCTGCCACATAGTAAGCACCATATCCATGTTTGCTATTATATTTTATTGTTATTTCCTGGCCAATTCATGTTGGACATCACAGGCCCCAGTCTTTGGATTTACTTTCTCTATATTTTCTCCCCTTGTTGATTTCAACTAGTCCCAGGGCTTTAAAGAAACTCTCTCTATGCTGCTGACTACCAGATGCCCAGGCCTCCTCTCTCATCTCTGGACTGACCTAAACAACTGCCTGGGGCATCACAAGACTCTACTGGAGGTCTTCCAGGCTTCTCATATTTAATATCTCCAAAATCAAAATCTTAGCCTTTCCACCAACTCCTTCTTAGCTAGTTGTCTCATCCCAATAGGTTATACCTTCATGTTCTTCCAGTAACTTGGGCCAAGACCTTTCAAATTATATTTGAAATCTAAATGCTTCTCAACACAATGCCACACTCCAAAAAGCAAAACACAACTGGCACTTACGTTTGATGGCTTAATTTAAGAAATAAATTAGTATAGTATGCAGCACAATTCTGGTTCTCTTTGTAACATTTTTATCAACGGCAATCTTATTTATCTGGCCCACCTGTGCCCCCTGAGTTTTTCGAATATTTTTCTCAGCTAGCTATCTTGTCCATAGGAACATTTTCAATCTCCCAAGGATTATCTAGCCTCTTAGACTGTGTACCTGTTGTAGAAGTTTCCAGGTTATCAGTAGATACATCTGGATATTTCTACATTCTAGAAAATCTCTCACTCAGTCCTTCTGCCACGTGGGCCTTGGGCCCCAGTTTTATGTGTTCAAGTGTCTGTTTCCTGACCTGCCCCATCCTTAAGGCCATGATAGAGGAGCTCAGTTATTTCTTCTTAGATCTCCAGCTATATTTTATCTAGCTTTTAGTCAAAATCTTTTTATTTGCTGTAACCCAGATGTCATCTGAGGCCATCCTTTCTTATGGAGATTTATGTAACTGATCCGTGTACTGATTTCTGAAAATTGCCAAGAATACTCCTTGGTAGTCTCCTCTTGTCTGAATGTCTGTGGGTCTTCTCTCTTCATCTTATTTTAGCCCATATGCAGACAGCTCTGCTCCTTCTTGATTTCACGAGCTTATTAAATTCTCTTTACAAATGAAGATTTAAGAGATGGGACCATGCCTCAATTACAAAGCCTTCTAGTACCTTGCCAGCTCTACCCTCTGGAGGTCCACACCTTTGACTGTTGCTTTCCCTCCTGTGTACAATGGGAGAGGAGGCAGTTATTCTGTGGCAAGAGCCACCTCTCTGTGAGCAGCCCTGCCACCCTGTCTGCCTTCCCTAGCCTGACATTCTGGGAAATGAAGTTTTCTCCATTTTTATCTTGACTGTACAAAATCCACCTGCTCCTAATTACCTAGTATCTAAGGCACTCTTACTCCTAAACACTGTGGTTTCTTTCTGTCTTCTCTCTTTCATGATGCAGACCCAGCTCCTTAACTGCTTCAGCCCTCCCCTCTCAGCAATGCAAGAGATCAGCCTTATATTTTGTCTCGTTTACCCTCATTTGAAAGTTTCCTTCTACCTATCTCTCAATATGGCTCCCATAGCACATTACCATTCATTGCCCTGGCCAGCAACAACCCACTTGGGTCCTCACAAATCTTTCTGAAAATCTTTCACTATTTCTCCAATGCAAATCTTTCACTGTTTCTCCAATGCCTTTAAGCGACAGTAATAGCATTAGTCATAGCTAACATCTCTTGAGTATTTTCCATGTTCTGGGCATTGTACTTTTACCCATTTATATTTATAATCCCTTTTAAATCCTTGCATAATCCAATAAAGTTGGTAATATGATTATTATTTTTACTAGATGAGGGAATTGGAACATAGGATAATTAACTTGCCTAAAGGGATATGGCTGGTATCTGAATACTCACAGTCTGGCTCCAGAGCTATTGTACCTCTCAGTGATATTTAATAGATTTTTCTTGAGTCAATGGAAGGTATGGAGGGAAAGAGGAAGAGAGAGAAGTTGAAGAAATAGACAAAACTTAAGACTGAACAGGGTGTCCCTTTCTCCTCTTAGTATGGGCATTCTCTGTCTATGCAGCATCCCATTCAAGGAATTGCAGCCCATGTTGAAGGTAAAAATGCCATCACCTTCTTCCATTAAATGTTAAAATAGTCAAGTCTTTATTTTCATATTCTAGGATACTAAGGCTATGCTAAAATAAAAAAAATACTTCCCATTTTTATAATTCTTCTAGGAAAAGGGAGGGCATTTTTAATAAATATGCTTCAAAACATATTCAAAATATGTATGGTTATGAATTTTAAAGAAAATAACACAGAATAAACAGATTCCTAATAATTTGCATTTTGCAGTGGTTTGCATTTGTCAATGTGCATTCATATTCAATGAACACATTTAATTTCATCAACATTCTTTTTATGGTAGATTTGTATTTCTTGGGGAAGCTATCACACTGAAGCCATCAGTTGGAATATTTATTACTATGAACCCGGGTTATGCTGGTCGAACCGAATTACCGGAAAATCTCAAAGCTCTTTTCAGGCAAGTGTTATGCTTTGTGGCTTAGCATCTGGTACACTCATGCCACCTAATGTTGTTGGTTTGCACTGTTAAGTGATTTGCTTTTACTTGAAAATTCCTAAGGAAAATCCTGTATGATTTCCTTGGGCTCCTCTTATAGACAGAACTTTCACCACGATAAATTAACCATTTTGAATTATAAAACCAGGACTCAAAATCAGTATTTAAAAGTTACATGGTATATTTGCATATTTACTGTTAGCTATTTTGTAATGCATATTTTTATTATAAACATAATTTTCATAAATTAGGAACTATTTTGAAAATATAGAAAAGAATAAAGAAAAAGTTACAGCAGCATCCAGAAGTAATGATTGTTATGTTTTCTAGCCTCTGTTATAATTTATATTTTGTGGGATTAAGGTATTACAGTAGGCATGATTTTTCTTTAGTTCTCTTCATTTAATATTTTGACATATTTTATCATATTATTAAAAAACCTTTAGAAATATCATTTTATGTAGCTCTACAATAGTCCCTCTCATGCCTCGTTCATAAATTTCTTTTTTTTTTTTTTTTTTTTTTTGAGACGGAGCCTCGCTCTTTCACCCAGGCTGGAGTGCAGTGGCGCGATCTCGGCTCACTGCAGGCTCCGCCCCCCGGGGTTCACGCCATTCTCCTGCCTCAGCCTCCCGCGTAGCTGGGACTACAGGCGCCCGCCACCTCGCCCGGCTAATTTTTTGTATTTTTAGTAGAGACAGGGTTTCACCGTGTTAGCCAGGATGGTCTCGATCTCCTGACCTCGTGATCCGCCCGCCTCAGCCTCCCAAAGTGCTGGGATTACAGGCGTGAGCCACCGCGCCTGGCCATAAATTTCTTAACCATTCACTGTTGTCTGTTATGTAGGGTTTGTCTTTTCCTTTTTTTTATTATAATGAAGTAGCAGGCTGCAAACTTCTATTCCCATGAAAAATTACTCTTATTTCAGAATAGATTTCTAAATGTAGAATTACTTAAGTGAATGATTAGAATCCCTATTGGTGACCTGCTTTTCAAAAGTACTCTGCCAATGTATGCGCTTAGCAGGAGTCTGTCAGAGAACATGTGTTGCTACACCTAGTATCAGTTATGATTCACTTATAATTTAAGTCAACTTCATTCAGGTATCATTTTTTTGGTTCAGTTTTCCAGAAAACTCTGTATTATAATTTTACAGAATTGAAATATGGTTTATGTTTTATTAGAGAAAGAGAGATCAGGTTTAGAGATAAAACTGTAAGGTTTATCACCATACCAGGTGATAGTAAAAACATTCAGGTATAATTTAATACAATCAAGTGTACAGTTGGTGAAAGCATAACCACAATCAAAGTACAGAATATTTCCACACCCCCAGAAATTCTCTTCTGCCTCTTTGAAGTGAGCCTCCCATACCAATAATGTACTTTCTGTGATTATAGATTACATTTGTCATTCCTAGAGTTCATGTAAATGAAACCAGACAATATGTACTTTTTTGTGTCTGGCTTCTTTGAGCGTTGTGGTTTTGGGATGTATCCAAGTTGTTGAGCATATCAGTAGTTTGCCCCTCTTTCTCACTGATTAGTATTCTGTTATATAGACCTACTGCAATTTGTTGATCCATTCACTAGTTGATGGACACTTGGGCCGTTTCCAGTTTGGGGCTATTATGAATAAAGCGGCTATGAACATTCACGTGCAATCTTTACATGAACATACATTTTCATTTCTTTGGGACAGATATCTATGGCTGGAATTGCTAGTCTACATGGCAATTGTGTGTTTTACTTATAAGAATCTGCCAGTCCGGTTTCCAAAGTGATTTTACAAGTTTACATCCTCACCATCAATGTATGAGAATTCTAGTTGCTCACATTCTTGTCAAAAATTGATACTGTCAGCCGTTTTTATTTTTAGCCAATCTAATAGATAGGTAGTAGTGTGTCATCATAGGTTTAGTTTGCATCTCCATGATGGCTAATGATGTTGAGCTTCTTTTACATACTTATTGTTGATTGCTATACCATCTTTTGTGAAATGCTGTATTCTGCATACAGTTCCTTTGTTAGATACATACATTGCAAATATTTTTTCTCTCAATTTGTGGCTTGCCTTTTCATTTTCTTGTGTCCATCAAAGATAGAAGTTTTAAATGTGATGAAATATAATTTATCAATTTGTTTTTGTTTTTAATATCCTATTCAAGAAAATTTGCTTAGCCCAAGCTTGAAAAAATTTTTAACTATGTTTTCTTTTATAGGCTTTGTTGTTTTATAGTTTTTATATGGGTTTTCTCCTTTATTCTGTAAATGTGCTGAACTATATTGATTGATTTTCAAATGCTAAACAGTCCTTCAGTGTTGCACTCCAGGGAAAAGCTCCACTTGGTCAGGAGGTATTTTATTAATAGGTACTGCTGGATTCAATATGACATTCTTTTGTTAAGGAATTTTTAAAAATCTATGCCATGAGGGTTATTGTTCTACAGTGTCCTTGTAAAATTTTTGTCTGGCTTTGGCATCAGAGTAGTGCTGACATCATGAAATAAGTTGGCAAGTGTTTTCTTCTCTATCTTCTTAAGAGTTTGTGTAGAATTGCTATTATTTACTCCTGAAGTATTTGATTGAATTAATCAGTTAGGCCATTTGGACCTAGAGATTTTTATTGGAATCTTTTTAATAATGAATTTAATTTCTTTAATAGATAGAGGGTTTTTCTGATTTTTAATTTTTTTATTGATTTGATTTTGGTAATTTAAATCTTTTAAGGAACTTATTGGTGTTATCTAGTTGAATCCATTGCCACACACTGGTTCATTGTATTAGTCCATTCTCACATTGCTGTAAGTAAGTACCTGTGAATGGGTAATTTATGAAGAAAAGAGGTTTAATTGACTCAAAGTTCCAGAGGCTGTACAGGAAGCATGGCTAGGAGGCCTCAGGAAACTTGCACTGATGGCAGAAGGCTAAGGGGAAGCAAGCATGTCTTAGAAGGTGGAGCAGGAGAGAGAACATGCGCAAGGTGGGGAAGTGCCACGCACTTTCAACCCATCGTATCTCATGAGAACTCACTCACCATCATGAAAACCAGCATTCATGAAGAATGGGGAAAATCTGCTCCCATGATCCAATCACCTTCCACCAGGTCCCTCCCCCAATATTGAACTACAATTCAACATGAGATTTAGGTAGGGACACAGAGCCAAACCATATCGTTCATAATATTCCCTTATTATTATTTTTTAAGTTTTATTTTTATTATACTTTAAGTTCTGGGATACCTGTGCAGAATGTGCAGGTTTGTTACATAGGTATACATGTGCAATGGTCGTTTGCTGCACCCATCAACCCATCATCTAGATTTTAAGCCCTGCATGCATTAGGTATTTTTCCTAATGATCTCCCTCCTCTTGCCCCCCACCGCCTGACAGGCCCTGGTGTGTGATGTTCCCCTCACTGTGTCCATGTGTTCTCATTGCTCAACCCCCACTTATGAGTGAGAATATGTGGTGTTTGGTTTTCTGTTCTTGTGTTAGTTTGCTGAGAATGATGGTTTCCAGCTTCATCTATGTCCCTGTAAAGAACATGAACTCATTACTTTTTATGGCTGCATAGTATTCCATGGTGTATATATGCCACATTTTCTTTATCCAGTCTATCATTGATGAACATTTGGTTTGGTTCCAAGTCTTTGCTATTGTAAATAGTGCTGCAATAAACATACACGTGCATACATCTTTATAGCAGAATGATTTATAATCCCTTGGATATATGCCCAGTAATGGCATTGCTGGGTCAAATGGTATTTCTGGTTCTGGATCCTTGAGGAATTGCCACACTGTCTTCCACAATGGTTGAACTAATTTACACTCCCACCAACAGTGTAAAAGCACTATTTCTCCACATTCTTGCAAGCATCTGTTGTTTCCTGACTTTTTAATGATTGCCATTTTAACTGGCGTGAGATGGTGTCTCATTGTGGTTTTGATTTCCATTTCTCTAATGACCAGTGATGATGAACTTTTTTTCATAAGTTTGAACTCCCATTCACAATTGCTACAAAGAGAATAAAATACCTAGGAATACAACTTACAAGGGATGTGAAGGACCTCTTCAAGGAGAACTACAAACCACTGCTCAAAGAAGTAAGAGAAGACACAAACAAATAGAAAAACATTCCATGCTCGTGTATGGGAAAAATCAATATCATGAAAATGGCCATACTGTTCAAAGTAATTCATAGATTCAACGCTATTCCCATCAAGCTACCATTAACTTTCTTCACAGAATTGGAAAAAAACTACTTTAAATTTCACATGGACTGAATAAAGAGCCCATATAGCCAAGACAATTCTAAGCAAAAAGAATAAAGCTGGAGGCATCACACTACCTGACTTCAAACTATACTACAAGTCTACAGTATCCAAAACAGCGTGGTACTGGTACCACAACAGATGTATAGACCAATGGAACAGAGCAGAGGCCTCAGAAATAATGCCACACATCTACAACCATCTGATCTTTGACAAACCTGACGAAAACAAGCAATGGAGAAAGGATTCCGTATTTAATAAATGGTGCTGGTAAAACTGGCTAGCAATATGCAGAAAACAAACTGGACTCCTTCCTTACACCTTACACAAAAATTAACTCAAGATGGCTTAAAGACTTAAACATGAAACCTAAAACCATAAAAGCCCTAGAAAAAAACCTAGGCAATACCACTCAGGACATAGGCGTGGACAAAGACTTCATGACTAAAACACCAAAGCAATTGCCACAAAAGCCAAAATTGACAAATGGGATCTAATTAAACTAAAATGCATCTGCACAGCAAAAGAAACTCTCATCAGAGTGAACAGGCAACCTACAAAATGGGAGAAAATTTTTGCAATCTATCCATCTGACAAAGGTCTAATATCCAGAATCTACAAGGAACTTAAATTTAGAAGGAAAAAAAAAAACATCAAAAAGTGGGCAAAGGATATGAACAGACGCTTCTCAAAAGAAGACATTCATGTGGCCAATATTCCCTTATTATCTGTAGTGATGTCTTGAATTCCATGCCTGATACATGGGTAACTTGCATCTTCTCTCTCTTCCTATTTCCTCGATGATAAGCTAGAGGATTATCAGTTTTATTTTGGGGTTTTATTTAGGGTGTTCAATATGTGTGCTCAATACTATTCAGTATGCTTTTAAAATAATATTCCACTTCACATATAATCTAAGAACCTCTACAGGTTTTAGTATGATCTGTTTCCGTTCTTTCAAACTTAAAGTTTGCTTGTCCATCCATCTGGATATTTGAAACTATATTTTATTTGTATTTTCTTCTAATTTTTATAGTATTACTGTACTTATTAAATTTAATCTGATGAGAACTTATTTTGGTTGCTAATATGAAATGAGTGCTTAAACAATTATTTTCCCTAATAGTTAATCAATTATGCTAACATCCTGTATTGAATGTTTTTCTTTCCTCATAACAGCTTTCGCTAGCATAATAATTTTATAATGTCTAACTTTCTTGAAAAATTCTAGATAGAGAATAACCATTCTAGAAATCATTGTAATAAATACAGAATAGCTTTGTTTGAAAACTGTGTGCCTTTCCAGTATCCTATTTGTGACCCAACTTATCTCATACTTTCTTTCATTTGGGTCTTGAAATTTGAAATTGTCTTGTGAATTTTTTAGTAACTTTTGTTTAATGGGTGATGAAAGCATTACTCATGTGTGGAGGCCATATGCTTGTGCCTTTGGAGTATTCTGATTCCACCACTCACCAACCATGAGGCCTACAGCATGTGCTTGAACTTCTGGGAACATCAGTCTGCCTCTCTGTAAAATGAAGATAAGAGGAGTGGGTACCTCATAGTGTTGTGGGGATTAAGTGAGAGAGTGCATAAAAAGATTTTAGCACCCAATATGGTATGAAATGCTCAGTAAAAATTAGTTGTCTCTATTAATGTAGATATAAAATACGTAGATATGCTAGCCTTTGCTCTCTCCATTTACTCTTCATCTTCTGGTGTCACGTGAAGAGTAATAAATGTGTGAAAAAATATGGGGTTAGTTTAGATAGAAGAGATACAGAATAACCTAGATCCAAAGATACTTTAAGGGTTAGATGTTTAGGATGAAAATTAGGTATGCATGAAGTAGACTACAGTTATATTTACAAAAACAGGTAGATAGGTATTATTGGAATGTATACTTTAACAAGTCTAAAATAATGAGCTTATTTATTTACTCTTCCTTCTTCTTTGCACTTGACTTCAGTTGAGTGGAATTTTTTCACACGTTGCTGTGAATAGCAATTGTCTTTGGAGAGGGACTTTTTGGAAGTCCCTCTCCAAAAGAAAGGGGATTTGAAGCTATGTTTTTATAAATGTCCCCTTTAAAAGTCTATCCAAGTTGGCCCTAGGCAGTGGTGTGCTGGCAGTGGCTGGCACAAGCTCTCAGTAGCTGATGGTTAAGTTTTCATGAATGTTCTGAGTTGGTTCTTTAGTTTAATGAAAACTAAATTATATCAACTTTTGATTCAATAAGTTGTATTAAAAACAAAGGTGATAAACATCCCGAACTGGTCACTTTATTTATTTTACTGGTATTTATGCTCTTGAGGTTATTTCTGTCTATTGTGTCTGTAAGGTGGTATACTTCTCAGCTCCACGTTTAGTGATATTGTGTTGGTATCTTGGAATCAGCCATGGTGAAAGGATTTATTCCATGGAAATAAGCAAATGCTATTTTCTAGACAGCCGGTTGTGAAAACATTAAGCAGCACACCATTAACCACAGGTAAAGCCTTGCCCCTTGCTCAAAACGTCATTATTACTCTTTCTGCAGTGACAACTTACACCAGAAGTTTACAGAATGTATTCATGGATTTTCTTTGGACTCCTACACCTGTGCTTCTGCCATTCCAGACTTTCTATCATTTTTTGTGTCCAGTAATGAGTGGACATTTTTTTAGTTGAAGTGAAGGGTCTTATTAGCTGTGATTGACAGACATAATTATGTTCTGCTTAGGAATGGTTGAAATGTTAGTACGAAATAATCACTTGATTTCAGTAATTTGTACTTATCACCTTGTCACATTTTAAAACTAAAATTCATATTTACTTTTTAGACCCTGTGCCATGGTGGCCCCTGACATTGAGCTGATCTGTGAAATCTTGTTAGTTGCTGAAGGTTTTGTGGATGCGCGTGCATTAGCCCGAAAGTTCATTACGTTGTACACGCTTTGCAAGGAGCTTCTCTCCAAGCAGGTGAGGGATCATTTGTTACATTTTCTTGTTTTTACATACCATTGAAAAGGCTTTTGAAGTATGGATTTTAGGTAATTTATCATTCAAATTACATTAGACATTAAAAATTTTTTGTTCTTAAAAAAATTCAATAGTTTGGGGGAATAGGTGTTTTTTGGTTACATGGATAAGTTCTGTAGTGGTAATTTTTGAGATCTTGGTGCACCTGAGGAGTGTACACTGTACCCAGTGTGTAGTCTTTTATCCCTCACCCACCTCCCACCTTTTCTCCCAAGTCCCTGTAGGCCATTATATCATTCTTATGCCTTTGCATCCTCATAGCTTGGCTCCCACTTTTAAGTGAGAACATACGATGTTTGGCTTTCCATTCCTGAGTTACTTCACTTAGAATAATGGTCTCCACCTCCATCCAGGTTGCTGCAAATGCCATTATTTCATGCCTTTTTATGACTGAGTAATATTCCATGGTGTATATATACCACATTTTCTTTATCCACTCATTGGCTGATGGACATTTAGGCTAGTGTATATTTTTGCAATTGCAAATTGTGCTTCTATAAATAGGCATGTGCAAGTGTCTTTTTCATATAATGACTACTTTTCCTCTGGGCAGATACCCAGTAGTGGGATTGCTGGATCAAATGGAGATTCCTTTAAAAACTAAAACTACCATTTCATTTGACGTTAGAAATATTTTTATATTTTCTATAAATTTTGGAAACCTTATTTTATAGTTTTTATTTTTTTCTGAAATTAAATTTGAGATATTTTAGTTCTGATATTTTATTTGTATTAATACTTTTTAAAATCACGGAGCTGTGTGATTTTAACTTTGTCAATTTTGTAATTATAAATGGAATTTTATGTTGCCTCCCTTTTTTCGTGAAAATATTATTTTCTAGTAAGATAGGGCAGGAGTGTTCATAAGAGTAAGATAAGGCTAATTTTCTGAAGAGTGTCTCAAGGAATGTTAAAATTATTGTCATTTATTGGTAATTCTTTATTTAAAGGTAGGGTTGACTGGTTTTTTGTTCTTTTAAATTTTTGCTCTACAATTTCCTTGTCTCTAAAATGGGTCAAATTTATATACTCTCTACTCTCTAACCATAAGCTTCTTGAAGATTTATTGAAGTTGCTGATAAGCCACAGAAATTACATATATATCAGCATCAATATTTTAAAATTCAGCCATATGGTCATTTTTGACTTTGGTCTTTTGATAACATTTCATTAATTACTGGTGACATTATTCTGTAGTCAAAATGAAAGTATCAAAATACCGCAGTTGCAACCATACAGTTACCTTACTGCCACGTATTCATTTTAACTTGCTCGTTGTTAAGGCAAAATATGGAATATGAGAGTGATTTATGTTGTCCTTTTAGTAACTGTGAATTTACATTGGGTAGGTGGAATCATAATTTTTAGCAACTGTCTCTGGATAGTAAGATTATGGGTATTTTTTTTTTCCTCATTCTTATAATCTTTTTTTTAATGAGCCTATTTTAATTTTATCATGGTAAAAAGTCAGAAGAAAAAATGTAATAGAGCCCAGGGAATGTGGAGTTTCAACTATATCCATTTTCAGTAGTAATATTTAAATATGTAATGAGCATCTAGTATAACTAATAATGTGCTTTTTGCTGACCATGTTGAATGGGTAAGATTCAAAACAAATGAAACAAACACCCAGATTTCTGACTTTGAAGAATGTAGGTAATTCAGTTTACATGACATAAAAATTGGGAGACAATGGAGAATGAAAAGATTTTCAGAGTTTTCAAGGAAGAAAGGAACCAATATTTATTGAATGGGTACTATGTGTTATGTTACAAAACCGTCAAAAGAAGTTTGCAAGTTTGATTTTATTAGCCCTGTTTTACATATGAGAAAGCTGAGCAAAACAACCTGTCCCAAGTCCATATAGCTAACAAGGGATAAGGGCAAGATTTGACTTCAGTTCTAATTCTCTCTAGGACACACCTGTAGCCAATTACAAGAGGAAGGTGTTTGGAGTACAGGTAGAACAAAGAAGGAAAGAGTTTGCTAACTCAGAAATGTCACAAATGAGCAAAAAGAAATCTGGCCAGGACAGAAGAGCTGGGTTAGGAACACCATTCAAGGATAACTTTCTGTGCTACAGAAATGGATTTGGGAAAAGAATCAGCAGACATTTTTGACCAATGGAATGATATAACGAAAATGGTGAAGATACTTTTAGCAATTTGCGTTGTTTAAATGTTTAGCAGAGGCACCAAGTCCTGTGAAATCTGTGGTCCAAAAATTTCTTCTGCATCCACTCCTTTTATTGTTACTGCAATAACTTAGCCACCTCCCATTGTTGCCCTCAAAGTTCTTATTCTCAGAAACACCATTTGACCCAGCAATCCCCTTTCTAGGTATATACCCAAAGGGTTATAAATCATTCTACTATAAAGACACATGCACACATATGTTTATTGCAGCACTATTTACAATAGCAAAGACTTGGAACCAACCCAAATGCCCATTAATGATAGACCGGATAAAGAAAATATGGTACATATACACCATGGAATACTATGCAGCCATAAAAAAGGATGAGTTCATGTCCTTTCCAGGGACATGGATGAGGATGGAAACCATCATTCTCAGCAAACTAATACAGGAACAGGAAACCAAAGGCCACATATTCTCACTCATAAGTAGGAGTTGAACAGTGAGAACATATGGGCACAAGGAGGGGAACATCACACCCTGGAGCCTGTCGGGGGGTGGAGGGCTAGGGGACTGATAGCATTAGGAGAAATACCTAATGTAGATAACAGGTTGATGGGTACAGCAATCCACCATGGTACATGTATACCTATGTAACAAACATGCACATTCTGCACATGTATCCTGGAACTTAAAAAACAACAGCAACAACAACGAAACCTCTGATTCTTTCCCCTCCCTTTCCTCTTCAAGCCTCAGCCTACTCCATCAGTGGCTTTCAAATGATCTTTACCATGACCCACAGTAAAAAATACTTCTTCTATTGCGACTCAGTGCATACACACATGTACAACCGAACCAAAAATTTCACCAAACACTTTTTACTTTTTTTTTTTTTTGAGATAGAGCCTCACTTTGTTACCGAGGCTGGAGTACAGTAATGTGATCATAGCTCACCACAGCCTCGACCTCCCTGGCTCAAGTGATCTTTCCATCTCAGCCTCCTAAGTAACTGAGACTCTAGGCGTGCACCATCACGCCCAGCTAATTTTTGTATTTTTTGCAGGGGTGGAGTTTCCCCCTGTTGCCCAGGCTGGTCTGGAACTCCTGGGCTGAAGCAATCTGCCCGCCTTAGCCTCCCAAAGTGCTGAGATGACAGGCATGAGCCACCACGCTCAGCCACTTTTTGCTCTTATTTGCATCACACCGTGGTGTTTTTCATTTTGTTCCACTTTATTACAGACAAAAATGATGTTCGAGGCCTACTAAATTGATTTTATTATCCACTGATGGAGTAAATGGGATATTTGTAATGTAATATTGTTTCACTGCCCACAAAAAATTTGTACTCACATTAATTCACTTTACTCCTACAACCACTTATAAAGTAGGTGGGTGCTTTTATCTGCCTTTTTATAGATGATGATTCTGAGGCTGTGGGAGGTAAAGTGTCTTTCCCACAGACACAGCTGAAAGACATTTGAGAGATGGGTTGTTACTATGTAGGTTGTAGCTGGACGGCGAAAGAGAAGGCTAGTCCGGTGTAAGCAGTTAGTTCATTAGGAATACCTTTACTGAGCACCTACCCTGTGCCATGCAAGACAAGAAGACAGTGAATATATGGGAAATAAGTTTATCATGAGAAAGAGCCGGAAGAAAAAATGTAATTGGACCCAGGGAGCATGGAGTTGCAATTTTATCCAATCTCAGAAGTAATATTCTGAGATCCTCTAGGAGCTCAGACCCTGTGGGAGGAGTCTTCATTAGGGCTAATGTTGTAGTCTCAAAAAAAGATAATTGAATCTTAATGACATGGTTTTTATTATATTATGTGCTGGCATCTAGGCAGAAGTGTCTGATTAAGAGGTGGAGTAATTGGGGACATTAGGGATCGAAGTCTGGGGAGAAGTAGAATACCAGGGCCCTTGATGAAACCAGCACGGGTGGAGAAATGTGCTTCTGGTTGGAGGTGAAAACATGGAATTTGCTGAGCTACTGAGTTAGCAGGTCTATTGAGAGAGTACAGCAAGGGAGGTGGATGGAGCCTTGGGCAAATACTGCAGTTAAGTTCTACGGAAAGAAGAGACTTGCTGACAGAGGCAAAAAAAAAAAGTGAAAGAAACAGGACGACACTACAGGGACATGATTTTCACAGTTTCAAAGAGCAGAAGAAAATAGTATTTTGAATCATTAAAGTGTGTATTTATCTGAACTCCTTTTTTAAAACTTTGAGCTCTAACCTCTGGAATGAGAATCTTATTCCCTCATACAATTTTTGAGAAAATAAACTTGTTTTGATTTTAGGATCATTATGATTGGGGACTTCGTGCTATTAAGTCTGTCTTGGTTGTGGCTGGATCTCTGAAACGAGGAGATAAAAATAGACCCGAAGATCAGGTACTGCAATGCTAATATGATTTTGTTGAGTGAGTAGCTGGCCAGCTTCACAGAAATGAAAGTATATGCCTGGATGGTGGGGCATGCACAGCACAACTTTTAAAAAGCATAACATCTGTTGTTAATGCAGGAAATTTGAGGATTGGCATTCCTTATAAGAGGTCACAAGTGGTCTTGAGTACAAAGATATGAATCTGGAAAAGAAAATGTGATTTTACAAGTACTTTTGAAATAGCCACAAAAAGTATTTTGACAGTCATAATCAAATAATTCAGTAATCACTGTTTGATTTCCTCTGAGGGACATTTAAGAAATCTGATTGAGTTGGGATATTAATCCTGGAAAGTCAGTGAATACATAATGGGAGAAAGAACATCCATTTCATGGGACATAAGATGGGCACGCAGAATGAAACAGGAAGGGTGGGTGCCTAACACCAATGAAATGCTTGATTGGTTGGTCAGAGCTGCTAGAGAAATGTTCTGCTCTCCTTCCGGGAGAGAAACAATAACAACACTTCATGAATTTTTCCCTTAAGTAGCCAGAGCAATGGATATGTGTTATCAGTCCATTTTCACTCTGTTACAAAGAACTACTTGAGACTGGGAAATTTATAAAGAGGTTTAATTGACTCACAGTTCCACAGGCTTAACAGGAAGCGTGACTGGGAGAACTCAGGAAACTGATGATCATGGAGGAAGGCAAGCGGGAAACACAGACCTTCTTCACATGGTGGCGGGAGAGAGAGAGAGTGAAGGGGAAAGTGCCACACACTTTTAAACCATCAGATCTCCTGAGAACAGCAAGGAGGAAATCCACCCCCTTGATGATCCAATCACCTCCCACTAAGCCCTCCTCCAATTTGACATGAGATTTGAGTGGGGACACAAATCCAAACCATATCAATACTTATCACCATGTGTATGTGCAATATGACTTTAGAAACAGCAAAAAAAAAAAAAAAAAAAAACTTCATCTGCTCTGTGTCCTTTTTTAAATTGAGAGATATTTATTACGTATTTTTCTACTTTGCCAATATTTCTCTCTTTTCCTCTTAATTTCCTCGTAATTTAGTATTAGGTCAAGATTTTCTTTCATTTATTTGTTCTCTTGCTTTTTAAAATTTTTGTTGGAATGCTTAGCTCTTTCTCTAAAAGTTATCCTGACGTTTAAGTTACTGCTTTTAAAATCTTTGGCTTACAGCCAAGATAGAACAACAACAACAAAACTAAAAATGTTTGAGATTATCATTCTAAGATTCTCAGAGTACTTTGGATAAAACGATCTGATGGGCTTGATTAATTTAAATTCTGGAGTTTGAGGATTCAAGAGAGAAGGCCCTTAGACTGTTTCTGAAGATCATTGGCAGGGAAGGAAAAGGCCTCCTTGCTGTTCTTATTCTAAAGATTGTCCATTGTATCAGTTCAGCCTTCTCATGTTCTGATGCATCAATTTTAAACATTTAACCTCCCTATTGATAGAATGCCATCTTAATGGAAAACAGTACCAATATCTCATGCTTCACATATGAGGATTAAAAATAACAAACATCTTTAGTTCTTTAGGTGTTTGTTAGACCTTGTATTGGCTTTTTTATAAAATGTTTTTTTTTTTTTCTAGGTACTCATGAGAGCATTAAGGGATTTCAATATGCCTAAAATAGTGACTGACGACATCCCAGTGTTTCTGGGCCTGGTCAGTGACCTGTTTCCAGCCCTGGATGTGCCCCGGAGGAGGAAGCTGCACTTTGAACAGATGGTCAGGCAGTCTACCCTGGAGCTCCGCCTGCAGCCTGAAGAGAGCTTCATCCTCAAAGTAAAAGGAGCATTTGCTTTTCATGGCAGCTGTTGGGATTGTCAGTGGAAATAATTGTGGCTAATTGATACTAAAGCAAGATGTTAACTTGTACCCTAACCTTAATAGGATCTTAATATGTGGTTTCAAGCATTTTCATATGGCAGGATGAAGTAAACATAAGTAAATATTTTAGTAGCCCCACTCTGTAAGGTGAAAACATAGATATGATTGTCACGGCTTTAAATATAAGCAAACTTTTAATTAGGTTACAAAATTTGTTGGTTCTTGGAGACATGCACTAAAAATTTACTTTGTTCTTTCCTCCTTTTTAGAGAACATTGGAAGTAAAATCATTAGTGCATGCTTTTAATGAGGGAAGAATGACAACATGTATGAGAATAACTTAGGTAGATATTATCTGACATATCAAAGCCTTCTGCATATTATTCAATTTGAATTCAGTGAATGCATGGATATTGAACACTATATACATTATCCATTGTAGATATTTTACAGGATATAAATCATTACTCAGTTGTAGATGGTGATTGGCTATGTACAGTGTCTGTTCAAAACTCATGAAGAGTTAATGATTTTTGTAAGTAACCCCTGCCATATACTGAGTACTGCATAAAATCATGGTTTGGCTTTAGTCTCAGCCCTGTGGTCTACGTGGGAGATCCAGGAAAAACTATACTTTTCATTTATGGTCTATTTTAACTTTCTCTGAACATACTGTTGTCAGTGGGGGCTGGCTTGGGTGTAAGGAAAGAAGAATTGGGCAAAAATGGTAGGTTATCTTTTTGTCACCAACTCATTAAAGGAAACCAGCAACCGGCTGTTTGCTCTGCAGGTTGTCCAGCTTGAGGAACTGTTGGCTGTGCGGCACTCGGTCTTTGTGGTTGGAAATGCAGGCACAGGAAAGAGTAAGGTATAGTAAATTGCCTAATAGCCTACAACTCTGGGAAGAACATTTGTTGTCATTGTGCTTCGGCCTATTTTCAATGCTACTCAAAAGAATTCCCCTCCATGAAGCCCACCATAATTTTGGGTCAGAATCTGAGACTGGAATCTTGCTACTTGATCAATTGACATTCTTTTCCTTTATACTGGGTCAGCGAGGGGAGAACAAGAAGCAAATAGAGCACTGCATTCACATAGGAAAAGCAAGCCAACATGAAGATTGAAGTTTCCACATGACATGTTCAGTATCAGGTGCAGGCATTTCGATATACACCATCCTACCTTATGCACCTTTCAATACATTTATGCTTGGATTCTTTTATCAAAGATAAACGTATTAAGAGACTGTGGAATAAGATATCTGGCTGGAAGATTGGATTGGCTCTAGCCACATTTATCAAACCTGTTTTCTTTTCCCAGTCATCCTTGATTCTCCTCCCCATATCATTCAGAGAAACAAACCCAAATATTTTCCTTCAGTGCTCCCTCAGAAATATAACCCTCTATATGGCCAAACAAAACCTAAAAATAAAAGGAAGTGGCAAAACCCACATTTTTGAGGTACCTATTACATGCTGTGCTAGGTGCATAATGTATGATTTACTCTGCACAACAATGATATACTATGAGTATTATTATCCCCATTTTTAGTTCACTGCTTGATTTTGTTTGGTCTTACTGACAGTCCTGGCAACATACTTATTTTCTTGGTTGGCAGACGGTGTATGCAGAACTGCATGCATTTTAATTCAGGATGCTTGGGTATAAACATACTTGGTAGCCAATAGCTAAAAATAATCAGATTGAGCATATGAGATTTTAGAGGATGGCAGTATATGGAACTAGCCAGTATTTAGATCAGAACCCAAAGTGGAACAACTGTAAGAAAAAAGAATCTCTGTATAGACATTTTTCTAGTGAAAAATATAATAAATGAAATATTAAAGTAGATAACTGATAGACCTGTAATTATTTTGTTAGAGTAAGTTACAGATGTAGGCCACAGTTCAAGGAAGGATAAAATTAAATTCTATACTTTCCAGTAGATTAATGGTTTCTAAAAATATAAGCTTAATATTCCTAAGGCATTTACTTTCTTTCTTCTAGTCTTCACCATTTCTGTTCTACTCAACAGGTACGTAACCCAAGATGCCCGGAGCACTGCAGCTCAGGGAGACGTTCTTTAGCATCTTATCATTTCAAAGTGTTTGCCAATTGTTTATCAGTTTTTCAAAACCCCTGTGAGTAGGTCAGCATTATAAATATCTAAGACAAAAGCCACAGCTTTTCGAAGAAGCAAAAGGGAGAGTTAGGGCAGATATTTGAGTTAAAGTATCAATTAATGGAATAAACATACACTGAGCACCTGTTCTGTGAGTTCTCATTCTCAAGGCTTTTCCTCAATTATCAGGATCAGGGTTTGTCAACCTCAGCGCTGTTGACATTCTGGACTTGACAAGTCTGCTGTAGGAGGCTATCCTGTGCATTGAAAGATATTTAGCAACCTCCCTGGTCTCTATCCACCAGATGTCCAGAAGCTGCTTCCCCCTTCTTCCCCCAAGTCTGTTTTTGAGAACCACTGCCCTAAGTCTCTAGGTCTCAAGGCATGGCCAGGCCAGTATCATTTGCATCAGCTGGGCCCTTGTTGGAACTGTACATTACTGGCCCCACCTCAGACCTACTGAAATAGAAGCTCTTGGATTGGGATCAGCAATCTGTATTTTAATACCCTCCAAACGATTCTGATGTAGGCTACATTTTGAGAAAAACCAAACTTGCTGATTCAGGCAGGGTAGATTTTGTAATCAACATGAATGCTTATTTATGTATGGTCCTCCACTTTGCACACATGATTAAAAATCTCAAATGAGAAAGTGACTCCCTTTAGTCTAAATAGTTCAAAGAGTCAAGTGAACTGATTCTGTCTTGCTGAGTATTTGTAAGATGAAGCTTTTCAGGATGGTAATGGGAATGCACATATGTGCATTTTTCCCCTTCTCGATCTTAGCACACACAGAGCATCTAGGAACATATAATGAATAAGGGAAACTCTTCAGAAATCTTTTACTTTCCATTTGGCTTATGTCAGTATTAATGTTTTTGGCTCTTTCCTCCTTCCCCTCAGATTTTGAGAACATTGAACCGAACATATGTTAACATGAAACAGAAGCCGGTTTGGAATGACTTAAACCCTAAAGCTGTGACAACAGATGAACTCTTTGGTTTCATACATCATGCTACCCGAGAATGGAAAGATGGCAAGTAGTATTTCCCCTTTAGAAGTGCTCAATTTTTTTTTCTATCCAGAAAGCCGTTTTTCAGTACAAGCCAATTTTAGTCATAGTCACAGACTTTCTGTTTATGTGTTGGCATTATTGGAAATATAGCAGATCACAACAGCATTTATAATGTATAAATTAAAACTAGATTTGAATAAGTACTTGATTTGCATTCAGCAGATTTGCACTCAGAGCTGTTGTATTTTATCCCACGTCAATTATGTCAGGGCTCCCTGTAAATCAGGAGTGAAGTCAACATGAATGCCTCAGGAAACATCTATAAAGTACCTGATATGAGACACTGAAGTTCAGGCAGACATTATTCCAGGTGCCAGGGACAAAAGTCAATAGGGCATGTTTCCTGCCCTGAGAGTATTTGTAAGCAAACAGATCCCTTTGTGACAATCTGTTAAGATTTCCTGTTACAGTAAATGCGCTACCCTTGGCATCATCCTTGAGGCCTCTCTCCCTCTCACACCCTACATCCAACCTCACAGCAAATCCTATAGGCTTTGCCTTCAAAATGTACATGAATTCCAGTTCTTCTCACCTTCTCCCTAGATGCCACATTAGTCAAAGCCGCCATCATGTCTCGCCTGTACTACCGCAGTGGGTAATCTCCTCCTGCTGGTTTCCCTGCAGTTCATTTGACCTAAAGCAGACAGAGGGTCTTCAAATGTTACTTCTCTGCTTTTGATTTCTAGTAGGTTCCAATCACCTTTAGAATCCAACCTTTTCCATGGCTTATAAGGCTCTGTGTGATTGGATCCCTGCCCCTGTCCCCAAATCCCACCATCTCTGACTTCATTTCCCACCACTTAACTATAATCCATTCATTCTGGCCTCTTTGCTATTCGTTGAACTTGCTCCCATCACGGGACCTCAGCACCTCATGTTCCTGCCATCGGCAACACTCTTCTGGATGCCTGCATGACTTGCTCCCTTATTTCAGCATCTGGTCAAATGTCATATCAGAGAAGACTTCCCTGATGGCAGATCTAAAGTAGAAATACAAATCAAAATCACAATGAGATAGAATCTCATACCAGTCAGAAAGACTATTATGAAAAAGTCAAATGATGATGGTGAGGCCGTGGAGAAAAGGGACCGCTTGTAGACTTGTTGGGAATGTAAATAAGTTCAGTCACTGTGGAAAGCAGTTTGGAGATTTCTCAAAAAATTTAAAACAGAACTACCATTTGATCCAGCAATCCCATTATTGGGTATATACCTAAAGGAAAACAAATTGTTCTACCAAAAAGACACATTCACTCGTATGTTCACTGCAGCACTATTCACAATAGCAAAGACATGGAATCAACCTAAGTGCCCATTAATCATGGATTAAAGAAAACATGGTACATATACGCCATGGAATACTATGTAGCCATAAAAAAGAACAACATCATTTTTTTTCAGCAGCATGGATGTAGCTGGAGGCCATTATCCTAAGTGAATTAATGCTGAAACAGGAAACCAAATACTGCACGTTCTCATTCACAAGTGGGAGCTAAACATTGGGTACATGTGGACATAAAGATGGGAACCATTGACACTGAGGCCTACTAGAGGTGGGAGGGAAGGAGAGGAGCAGGGGATGAAAAACTACCTGTTGGTTACTATGCTTACTACCTGGACGATGGCACCATTTGTATCCCAAACCTCAATGTCACACAGTATACCCATGCAACAAACCTGCATGTGTATCATCTGAACCTAAAATAAAAGTTGAAATTTGAAAAATAGTAATAATAAAACAGGACACCCTTCATCATTCTCTGTCCTCTCGTCTTGTATACACTCTTTTTTCTGTGGGACGGTTTTTACTGTCTCCACCTAGCTTCTGTCTTTTTGTAAAGAACTATGGCAGGGAGAGAACCGTATCTGTTTAGGCTGAAAAACTGTGGAAACTGTTCAAATCAGTGACTATTAGAAAAGTTTGCTGGCTGCTATATGAATCATGGTGGCAAGTTCCATTAGATACTGTCACTTTTGGCACAAAATACTTCACAGAGGAAACATTCTAGATTCATGCATCAAAGCAGTTTTGTTCACAATGCTATTAGATTTACTAGAGCTTGAAAAATTTGCAACTCTTAAATATGTCACAACAAATACACAATGCTTAGATATGTAGTAATGGCAAAAAGGACTGTAGATTTAAAATGTTTTTGCCTATACATCTTGTTAAGGAATGATGAGTTAGTATCCCAGTGAACACATTTCTGTAAGAGATGTATAGTGCTTCTGAATGCTTTAGCTTCAGAATTATGTCCTTGCAAATTGTTATAGAAAAATGGAGAAAGGTGAAATAAACAAATATTTGATCTAAAATGGATACTGAACATATGTGTATGAAGAAGGATCATGTCTTCAGTTGGTGTAAGTTTTGAGTTTTATGTATGTTACCTTCTATAAATCCCCACAACTGTTCATGAAGGAAGGTTTTTGTTATCTCTGTTTGGCATATGGGAAGCTCAGTCGTGGAAGTTAAGGATCCTTCTCAGTGAGGTGAAGCTTACACATTGGTAAATAATAGAGCTGGATCTGGAACCCATGTGTGGCTCAAAAGGTGTTACACACTGCCCGCAAGAAAGAGGCAGCAAAATCGTTTTTATTTAGTTAATAAAAGAGTTTCCAAGATGAATAATACCAATCTATCATAGAAATAAACAGCACTCAACTACATTATGTATTAGGATTGTTTACTCTTATTTTATAGGTCTCTTCTCATCCATTCTACGAGAACAAGCAAATCTTAAGCATGATGGACCAAAATGGATGGTCCTGGATGGCGATATTGACCCCATGTGGATTGAATCACTTAATACTGTAATGGATGATAACAAGGTGAGTAAAACTTCAGTTCTAAACCTTAAATATAACATCCTGAGTGTATTAAGAGTTCCATTCGCTTGTTGATGTTAATACTAGTTTTTGCTCATTAACCTGGGATTCCTTATGTAATTATTATTTCGATAAGTGTTGCTTTCCTGATAATTTTCTTAATTTCACCATTAAAGAATTTCAAGGAATATGTTCTCTTTGTTTCTTTGAATTCAACCACCTTTACTGAGAGTTAGATACAGATCTAAGAATTTAGTTTACAGATCTTACCACTTTCTAAGAGGTAGGCGTAAATTATTATATCTTGTCATCTTTGATTAAGTATAAATACTTAGACAATGAAAGAACAGGTTTGTGCCATATGATAATTGAAATTAACTAGTTCCTATGGCTACGGATTGAGTTAAAATGTTTTCCCAAGCTTTTTTGCCACAGTTGATTCAGCATTCCCAGCAAAAACAAAAGGTGATGGTACAGGTCTGTGAGATATCATTCAAGCAACCCAGGGTCTATTGTTAGGGTCAGGAGAGAGAAATCAGTAATCATCACTACTCCAGAGTAGATTTAGTAACCACCTTAAATTAACAGTAATTACTGCTGACTCAACTGAGACACTGTTCATCATAAAATACAGGTTTGGGATCTTTATACTTGTATAAGTTTCTTTGGACAATTGATAATTGTGGTATTTCAGATTCTAAAGAAAAGTTTTTATATGCTATTCAGGTCCTTTCATGTGATTAATTTTTACAATAAATGTCTTATATTTGGCTTAGTAATAAAATTACTTCAATTATGTAAAGGTTGGCATTCACAAGTCCATTTAGGTGAGTTTGTTCCTCAAGCGTCAGTCAGGTCATCTCAGGGGTGAGCTTAGATCTTTATTCAGACTGCACTTCTGATTCAGGACAATGAGTGCACAGCCTGTGGTACTTCTGGTAGGGGAAAGTACTCGTTGATTCCGGATGTTTGCGGCATTGCTTTTGCCCATGGGTGACAGTGTGCCTCTGCGCACCGCTGTGCTGCTCACTCCAGGTGCTGACCCTCGCCAGCAATGAGCGCATCGCCCTCACTCCCTTCATGAGGCTTCTGTTTGAGATACATCACTTAAGGAGCGCAACCCCGGCCACTGTTTCCAGAGCTGGTATTCTGTATGTGAACCCACAAGATCTGGGCTGGAATCCGTGAGTATTTCTTTTTGGTTTATTGTAGTAAATTGTATGTAACATAACATTTACCATTTTTATAATTTTTGCTTAAGCACATTCATGTTGTTGCACAGTTATCACCACCATCCATCTCTGGAAGTTTTTTATCTTCCCAAAGTGAAACTCTTTATCCATTAAACAATAACACCTCATTCTCCCCTCCTCCGAGCTCTTGGCAACCTTCATTCTACTTTCTATCTCTATGAATTAGACTACTCTAGGTACCTCATATAAATGGAATCATACAGTGTTTGTCTTTTGGTGACAGGTTTATTTCACTTAGCATAATGTCTTCAGAGTTTACCCACGTGGCAGCATATTGCAGTATTTCCTTTTTTAAGGCTGAATAATACTCCATTATGTGTACATACCATATTTTGTTTACCCATTCATCTATAAATGAACACTTGGGTTTCTTCTACCTTTTGGCTATTGTGAATAATGCTGCCGTAAACATGGGTGTACAAATATCTCTTCAAGACCCTGCTTTCCATTCTTTCGGGTAGAACTCAGAAGAAGAATTTCTAGATCATATGTTAATTCTAATTTTAATTTTTTGAGAAACTGACACATTGTTTTCCACAGCTGCTACCCGTTTATATTCCCACCAACAGTGTACGAGGTTTCTAGTCTCTCTGCACCTGTGCTAGCTCTTGTTATTTTCCTTTTTTCTAACAGTGGCCATGCTAATGGGCATGAGGTGATAGCTCATTTTAATTTGCAATTCCCTGATGATTAGTGATGTTGAACATCTTTTCATGTGCTTATTGGCAGTTTGTATGTCTTCTTTGGAAAAATGTTCATGTAAGTTCTTTGCCCAGTTTTTAATCAGTGCTTTTTCAAATTGTGCCTGGATCTTGTTAAAATCTTAGTATAAAATTCTAAATATCTATATGCTCACTTGAAGGTATTAGCAATTACATTTAAGGCTAATTAATTAGGCTAATTAAAAGATAATTAAGTTAGCACTGGAATGCCTTTGTCATTTTTACTTGGACATTACCTGGTTCACATACCTTGAAGATGTTAAGAACTCAGTAAATATTTGTTGAATAAGTGAATAAATAATGAAAGCTGATATGGAACACTTATATAAAAAGAAATCATTTTGATTATGTTTGTTTGCATGTATATATACTATGCATACATGAACAGTTGTAATGCTTTGATTTAGAGCAACTTTATGGTGCCCAGTTGCTTACTCCTCAAATGCTTACATTTTCTACAGTTCATCCTGGTTGTAACTTGTCACCTCCAGCATCTGCACTTCGAACCGTAGGAATTGCTGAGCTCTGCCAGTGAACCCATGCTTGTGCCTGGCATGCTTCTTATGTCAGAAATCTTCTGTTTACCTCTCTGGACACACTCTCCATCCTTCTCACCCTCTTTTGTGGTCTGTATGGACCACATTAGTGGGCTCCTTGCCTTCCAGCTTCTGGTTGGTTTGGCCAATGAAGAATCCTGGCAGGAAGTGAGAGGGAGAGAGGACAGTGAGGTCAGGCTGTTTATTCTCCTTCCCAACAGGGTCATGTCAGGATGGTTCTGTCCCTCTGACTGCAGGTCACAGCTCTTCTTATATCTCTCCATTAAGGCTCTTTCCTTCCAGGTTCTGGCAGTCCTTCATTCTCTTGTCCCTCCAGGCATAGGTACAATAACCATTCCTTGTGATTACCCTTTTGGCGTGGTACTGTCCCTTCCACTTTCTCTACTTCTTGCCCACACTTCTGTGACTAGTCCTTTTATTGATCCTTCCCTTATTATCCTGATTTGGGGATGACATCTGTTTCCTGCCAGATGTCTAACTGATGTATTTCTTCAGGCTGCCTTTCCTGTGTGTACTGACATGCTCGCTAAAAGTCTCATTCCTTACCTCTACAGTGTAGTAGAGCCATGCCCAGGCTTTTGCTTTTGACAAAGCCTTTATTGGATGTGTTTTGGGGAAGGAGTGATTTTCAAAAGTCTTAAATGGGGTGTTTTCCTTGGGATCATAACTCCTTTCCACACCTAGGATTCTGTCTCTTGGGATGCTTCTATTGGTTGGGAGCTACCTGAGGGAGTCTCTCCAGCAGCCCTGACTCCCTCTGTACAGAGAACCCAGGCACCACAGTGCATGGCGGCATTCATTTCCTTCGTGAGACCTCTTACCCCTCCTGGGTGTGCTCTGATTTCAGTAGTGAACCTCACAGCTCCCAAGGCGTATGTAATTCAATCTCAGTCCTATCCTGTGGAGATTTGTGCTAACAAAAGCTTGATCCAAATCCCTAAAGAAGGACTTCATGCAATACATCAAAGGTCACGGGTTGGCTAAAGAGACACCCAATTTATATTCCTAAGAGAGTTAAACAACTCTATCTTCACCATTAGATTTTACTTTTGGGTTTTTTGTTTGTTTGTTTTATCCAGAATTAATGGGTAGATGTTAATGTTCGTATGTGTGCCCAAAGAATTCATCCAGGTCATTTTCCAAAATAATGGAAATCTTCTCTAGAAGGCATTTTTGTATTTTCACCTCCTATTGCAATAAACTTTCAGTAAGTCACGAAATGGCTATTTTAGGATAAAGGATATTTTTTCCTCTCCAGAGTTATTGGAGACCTTAACATCTTACTTTAATGTCATTAGCAAAATGATAGCTTTATACATATTAATTCATTTAATACTCAGTTACCTTCTGAGATAGACATAATTATTAGCCCAATTTTCCAAGCAAATCTCTTAAGTCTCAGTTTTCATCAGTGTTTTTTTCAGAGTCAGAACTTTGAAATAAAGTTCAAAACTATAGAAAAGTTGGAAAGGTAGTACAATGCGCAGCCAGAGACGCTTTTCCTGCAATCACTAACCATTTTACTACCTTTACTTTCTCTCTTTCTCTTTCTCTGGCATAGAGGCACATTTTCTACTTTTATTAATTTTTGCTGAAATATATGAAAGTTGGAGACATTAAGACACATCATCCCTAAGTCTGATTACAAAAGACTAGATACTGCTACATGACTCTTGGAAGCCACAACTTTAAATCATACTCTTTCTTCTGTTACTTGAGCTTAAAATATTCTTCTGGCTTTGTATCACTAATACTTTCACCTGTCTCAAATGAACTTATTGTCTTCTGTCCCTACAATCCCACCATCTCATCTTTGGATACAGTATATGCTTACAAACATGCAACTTCAGAAATAATTGGTATACACTGCTACTCAGCATGTACTGCTAATGTCTGCCATTTTTCCAGGCCATGGTGAATGACAGAGAACTTGAAGCTTGCTCTGAGGGTAGACTTAAAGTCTGTTCAATTCCTTCTATCCTATACAACAGGATCCAACCCCAGAGGCCTGAGTAATAAATAAAAAGTTTTCAGAGGTCTGAGAACTTTGGCTACTCTAGAAAGTTTAGAAACCACACGGTTATAGACTTCACTTGATAAACCTGGAACAGTTCTGCAGGAAGGAGGAACAACTGAGCTGTTGATAGGAGGACTCATTTGCAAATTCTGGAAAGCCAAAATTCTCTGTTAATGACCTGCATATTGCCATTAAGATGATACATTGGGGCATTACAATGTAGCCATTTCCTGAGGTGGGACACCAATGTGGGTGGTCTTTTCTGTGGGCAAGGAAAAAATATGCCATTTTAGTATGCCATTTGCAATTGTATATAATAGTAGTCATGTTCCACATCTATCACATCTTATAAAAATCATAAGGAACTTTTTATACGAAGCAGTATTGCAAGATTGTACACAAATGCAGCTCTGTAGCTTCAGTGTTTGCTGAAGGTAACAGTTTCTCCCTCTAAATTTACTGTCTTTTAATGTCTATTTTATTCCTAAGCTATGAAAGTTTAGCAATAATTTCTACATAAGTTTTTAAACTGTGCAGCAACATAGCCATTTTTAGTCTGTATCCTATGCTATGTGGTGTGGTTGATCCCTAGTAGAGGTAATTTATCTGATTCCCCCCAACCCCCACTTTTTTTTCTCTCAAGCAGAATCAGCTCTTACCACATCTTGTGCTTTGTTTCGACTGACTTTTTTCTGGAGCACCTCTCACTTGTGGAAGTAATTTGTGCAAAAGCATCATTTGCTAGTGGGATCAGTAGATTTTCTCTGAGACTTTAGTTGCTGCTGATGTGACTCCATGAAGTCGCTATTACCTGCACCCTAAGTGCAAAGCCCACTTCTTCCTTCTGGGCTATTTTTTTTAAGTTACTGCTCCTAGTAATCCTTGCAATGGCTTTCTGTTCCCACAGAAACGTGGAAGAAACTTTGTTGGGAAGTGGGGTGTGGGTTTTGTTATATCTATCAGAATCCAGGATGCCAACTCTTGTGCCCAATAGGACGCTACTGCCTTTAGGAGAAACATAGGGAGACGGAGCCATGATCTAAACCTGAGTTTCTGAATGCCATCAACTCTGTACTAATGAGTAACATTTATTGATAATTTATTTGTCAGATGCTAATGTAAGCACTTTGTACATGCAAACTTACATAATCCTCAGAACCACCCCAGGAGGTTCATATTATTACCATCTCCATTTACAGAGGAGAAAGTTGAGGCACAGAGAGGTTAAGTAACTTGCTCAAGGTAACACATTTAAAAAATGGTGGAACCAAGTTGCATATCCAGGCAGTTTCACTTTAGACTTTCCTTTCCCTGAGCAATCCTCTTTCGCCTCTTCTTGATAAGCTCTAGATACAAAGATTCCACTTTCCACTCTGGCAGCTGATATGGGGTAAAATCAGTAGCTGAGAGGGTGGCCTTCATTCCTTTGTCCCCAGGCACTGACACCTGCTTTCCATCGTTCCGCAGTTCCCACTGTCACTACCACACAGAGACACTCTATCAGGTTACTCTTATGCAATTGGACTTCTACTGAAAACCGTTTTTCTTGGACCTGAAAAAGTTTTGACAGTTGACATTTGATAAATTTCATCAGAGTGTAACATAGCTAGCCATTTAATAAACTCTATTGTGAAGCCTTGAGAAAAGTGAAAGGAGCCGTTTGTCAGATAATCATCTTGCCTTAATGTCTCCTGATGCTCAAAATGCAAGGTGTAGCTGAAATTGACCTGTGGCCATACTGCTTCTCTGCTGGCTGCTAAATGTATTTATTCCCCCTGCTTCATCCTAAATGAGAACTTTCTGAGGGATTATTTTTAGCTTAACATCATACATTTTTGCCCTATAGACTACTACAGGTGCTACTAAGTCATGCTTTGTTTTACTGATAAGTGTTATTTTACTAATACATTAAGGATATTTAATGTATCAGATTACACACACACACACACACACACACACACACACACACACACGCCCACACCCAAGCATGAAACGCCATATCAGAGCCACCTATTGGAAACTCGTTAGTGGCTATCAGATTGGAGTTACATTCAGTCCATTGAAAAAGGAGACACTTTGAAATAGCCCCTGTGGAATTTTCATCTTTTTATTTGTAACTGATTTCTCATTACTAAATAATTGATGCCAAGATTAATCAAGAAAAATCGCTAGCTGTTTTCATAAATAAGGCCTACACTATAGGAATAGTTTCGGCCCTTCAGGAAGTGACATACTGCACTTCCTCATAAATGCTCGGTAATGGTCTACTTATATTCCATTATGTTTGGCTTCTAAGTGCTATTAGGAGTTTCTTTTACAGTCTTTTCATTAAGGTAAAATGGCCATTAAAACAAGTTTTTAAAGGGCCATTTTAAAATATTTGCAGTTTGAAAAATGGAATGAACTCACTAAACGTGTCCCTGAAGTGTTGCACCAAGCTGTGTTGAAGGAGGAAGCTTTTGACTTGGTGAAATTCTGCTTTTCAAGCCTAGTGTTCAATAAAAGCTTTTCTGTGTTCCTTTTCAGGTATGTGGCCAGTTGGATAGACAGAAGGCGGCATCAATCAGAAAAGGCCAATTTGACTATTCTTTTTGATAAATATGTCCCCGCATGCTTGGATAAACTGAGAACAAGCTTTAAAACCATCACTTCAATTCCTGAGAGTAGCCTGGTGCAGGTTGGTCTTCGGTTACGCCATTTAACGTTCCAGTCCTGATGCGGTAGTGTTTGCTGATCAAGCCAACAGAAGTTCTTGCTTGCCCAAGAAAATGAGAAGATCTCTGGAACTGTTATATTGCTCCAACCCTCTTGCCCCCTCCCCCACCCCCCATGTTCCCTGGAGCTTTTTGCAAACCTCCATCACATTCTGTTAGCGTTTAAGTTTGTGCTCTCCTTCTTTTCACAGTCTTGTGAAAGAAGGTTGGAACCATGTTTTACTGATTTATTTTTAATATCCCCAGATAGCTCTTAGCACATAGTAGGTGCCAGATATGTGTTTGTTGAATCATTGTGTTCCTTTCCAGTGTCTTTGCACAGAATTAGAAGAACAAAGTTGCAATAGCTTTATTTATTTTTCTGGTTCCTAAGTGACTTGCCCAGAGAAGGTACTCAGTATGTTTTCTAATAAAACAAATTTGTGCAATTAAAGATGCCAGCCAGTGAGTAAGAGAAAGCCTCCGAATTCTACCACCTAGGTGCCACCACTCACAGACGTCCGCCTCCCAAAAAATATTCATGGAGGAGTGTCAGTCTGGTTGAAGAGTTCATAATATCCCAGGGATATATTTTTTCTCATCTTCATCTTGAGACAGCTGCTAAGAGCGAAGGATACATATGATATGTTGTTATGGAAGCCAATGAAAATAATTCACAGCACACAGAAATGAAGGCTGTGATCTTAATCTCAGCTTGAAGAAAAACTATCCCCAGCCCTTACAAGTAAAAAACTTCACGAAAAGGTTTACAATTAGAAATCCCCCACACCCTTTTTTTCCTATAGGAGCAAAATTGCTTTCTAAGTACTGTGTTACCATTAAGTGAGTGTGTTACCAAATTTGTTTGACACAAAATTAGAAATAGTCACAAGCATAATAAGAAGAGAAAGTTCAGGTTCTTGGATAATTCACACACCAATTAAATAAACGATAGTCTTCAACAGTAATTATCTGAGGTATAATTTATTTCCGAAAGCAGGGCTGAATTTATTCATTATGAATTAATTATGTAGTTAGCCTAATTAGACTTCCTCTGGTGTAATACTTGCAAAAAAGCATGATCATGTTCTTTCTCAAGTTGACTTGTGTATTTGTGTGATTCTCTGTGGTGTGAACTCTTCCGTTCAAGAGTAGTGTGAAAATAGGTCAGTAGGAATTAATATGACTTCTGCTCTACTTCTTTCTTTCGCTGTATTCAGAAATGGCATTTAATTTTTAGCTCCTTTTAAGCTGTTGTTTTATTGAGTAATTTCTCTTCTGTGGTTACTGATAATGGAAATTTGAGACAAAAATGAGTATAAGAAGATAGTAACCTAAAATGGCTATCTTGAGAAATTAATGCACTCTTGTTTTCTGATATATGACGCCTCTTTAAGTTTGGTAAGGTTTATTAACTCTTTCAGATTACGCATTAAAGTATGTTAAGTGCTGACACAGAACTCAAAATGTTTTTCAAGTACTGTGGGAGAAAATAGAAGAAACATATAGCCTTATTCGTGTGTTCATCTCAGCCAATAGCGTCACGTCGAGACCCTTCAGTCTTTTTTGTTTTGATTTCAACAGTTCCTTAGAATAACATGGCTTCTACTAAAAAATAACAAAGCCTCAGAGTTTTACACTGTTTTTCTTAATAGCAAATTGGTGAGTTTTATTCTATTAAAAGGTTATTTCAAATTGGCAAATGTGGCACAACGTGAAATAATGGAAATCAAGAAAGAAGATTAAAGAATATAATAGGTGCTCAACAATTTAAATGAAAAATATTTCCCCATCTTCTGTGGCAAGGAAGGAAAGGCATACACACAGTGCTGACCTGATCTGTGATCGCTTGCGTTGCTGTGTGTGTAATAGACATGAAAATCTATCGTTGCTTGCAAAAACTGGGGGAAGAGTCTCTTGAGTTTTTACGATCTGTAACAGTGCTAATTAATGACAACTTTCTGTGCTTCAGAGAACTAGTCCAAAAACCTGTTCATTACTGGTTATTATTTCACATGGTGAAGGCCTCTGCAGCAGCCGCGTTCCCCTCATTGCTGACGCAACTGCCCTAAGCATGGGCTAGGTACATTAGGACCTCCCAGCATGTTGCCATTTCACCTGGAGGATATGAAGAACACGTTCCTGAGTTCCTGAACAGCATTTCTTTCAAGGTTAAATTTAGTTCGGTGTCCAAAAAACTGCCACAGGCTTAAGCTGCCAGTCCAACATTCTAAATTTATGACAACAGGTGGGAAAATGGCTGCCAAAGCACTTACCAAAAGTGGTTTATCTAAATGTCCAACAAGAAGGAAATAGTAAAATAAATGCCTGTTCATCCAATGGAATCCTCTGCATCCATTCCAGTGATGGTGTAGGGTAACACTTATTGATAAGGAAAGATGTCTTCAGTTTTTAATCAAGGAAGTGGATTATAGAATACTATTTAGAAAATGATTTCCTGTTTATAAAAAAGTGAATATGTACCCCTTTTTTTGCTTATATGTGATTTTGGTTTGTACACTGATTATTAACCAGATTGTTTAAAATTTTATTTTTAAAAAATAGTTTGTTATTACCTAGATCATTTTGGTTGAAAGTGACAAGGTTTTTACAGTTAACTTAGACACCCAAGGTGGTAATTTTTGTCTCTCCCAATGTAGCAAATCACAGCTGGGAAAAACTATGTACTCTCTTAAGGAAAAAGTGGAGTTGTAAAAAGATTCTTTGAACTTTCTCCACTATTTAAAAAAAATGTTGCCTTATTTGACTATTTCTTTTTCTTTAGACTCTATGTGTTCTTTTGGAGTGCTTGCTGACTCCTGAAAATGTACCTTCTGACAGCCCAAAAGAAGTTTATGAAGTCTATTTTGTATTTGCTTGTATCTGGGCTTTTGGAGGCACCCTGCTACAAGATCAGGTATGTTTAGAAATAGTTTACAGGACCAGTTTCCAGTTTTGTGTGGGACAGACTCATGGGGAGTTTAAAATATGTGATCCATACCTTTTTGTTATGTTATAGATGTATACTACTTGCCCTGTTCTCTCCTAAGTCTATGCATTCTCTGGGTAGTCCCATCCGTGATGGTTCTAACACCAGCTGACAATGCCATATCCATATCCTCCAGCCTGGCTGTGTGTTCTGAACTGAAAGTTCTGTGTTTCTGGCTGCCTCTGGGGCCTCGCCTTCAGCATGCTGTTCTACAAGAAGCCCCGCTCAGTGTGCCTGAGACAGATCTCCTCCTCTGCCCCATACTCCAGCTTGCCCCTGCTCTTCCTTCTTTTCTTTTGCTCGGTGGTACATTCTTCCCGGTAGCTCCAGTTAAAAACGTGGGAGACATCACTCTTCCTGATTTCTGTGTCCTGTGATCTCAGACCCTTTCAGTTTCACCTGTGAAATAGCTGCCAACCCTCTTCCCTCTTCTCCATCCCTGCAGCCTAAATTCAGGAGCAAAGCATCTTTAGATTGCCCTGGCTATCATAGTGTCTTAGTAGCTCAGATTGCCGTAACAAAATACCACAAATTGGGTGGCTTAAGCAATAGAAATTTATTTCTCACAGTTCTGGGGACTAAAAGTCCAAGATTATGGTGTCAGCATGGTTGAGTTTCAGCAAGGACTCTCTTCCCACCTTTCAGACCGCCACTTTCCCGCTGTGTCCCCATGTGACAGAGAGAGAAAGACATACTGGTTTCTCTTTTAATGAGGACACTAATCCCATCATGAGGACCCTATATTCATGACATCATCTAAATCTAATTGTGTCCCAAGGCCCCACCACCAAATATCATCACACTGGGGGATAGGGCTTCAAAATATGGATTTGGAGGTGGGATGTGGGGGGGGGGTCACAATTCGGTTTGTAGCATTTGATAATCTTCAAATTGGTCTCCCTCTCTCCAATCCCTCTTACTTCTAACCAGTCTCACACACTATTCCCAGGATAGTCATTTGTGAACCATAGTCAACCCTGGGCCAATTCCTTTTTCACTGGTCTTTTTTTTTTTTAGCTGAAAGTGAAATATTCATGCCTGTACAGATTGCTTGCATAGCCATTTTGTGGCTTCTGATTTCCTATACGGAAACACTTGAGACAAACATTTGCACCAGCACACAGATCCCACGAACTGCTTAGGCTTACCAAAGTGCAAAGTGGGAATTATTCAACTTTAGAAATTTGCAGATCTAATTGCCACCATGCACCTCTATGTGTAATTTTTCTCATGTGATCTTTACAATGATTCTTCAAGGTATCCTCATTGCACAAATAAAGTAAAGCTCAGAGGGGCAAAGTAACTTGCCCAAAGTCACACTGATGGGAAATGGCAACATCAGGATTCCCATCCGAGTGTGTCTTTCTCCAAAAGCCACACTTTCCATGGTACCTCAAGGCCTCTCATGGTTCATAATGCTTCTATGGGTACCCCTGAATTTTTACATTAAAAATAGATAGCACACATTTTCCAGGCTTCTTTGCTCTTTCCAGGTGTAAATGGGGCATTTACATTTAAAGGCATCACAGCCAAGAGTGACCTATATTTCTGTTGGTTTGTTCACTGTAGATCAGAAAATAAATGGTTGATATAATCTGTTGGCCAGTTCCACTTCTCGCCACTAGGTTACCATAATGCATGCCTATTATTATAATAATATATTTGGAATTCACTTGGCCTCCTAGATCTCATTTCAGCCATTCTCAGAAGCCAGATTCCTTCTGTAATTTCCAAGTGCTTTCTAAAGATTAGCAGCCGATATTGTGTAAGTGAGAGTCAAGTGTTCATGTCAGGGACTTCATGTGGCTTTCTCAGAGGCACAGTTTACAACATGTGTGGGTTTCTTGTTTATGGAGGCCACATGCAGACAGAAGGCAACCCTCCTCCTCCACCAGGTATTTCTTTCAATATTTACCCATTCTCCCTTTCTGGGACTGTAAAATCAGGTGGGATGTTGATAGCGGACATCTTTCCCCTCCTGCTCATAACCCCTCACCTCCCTCCCAGCTGACCCTCTTTTAATCTTTCCAATTTCCAAATGTATCAGCCTTCCCCCCTAGTTATATAAGCTAGAAGCTGGATATCACTGGCACCTTCCTTTCCCTAATTAATAGTCAACATGAGCAGCAATAGCAGCTTAAAATTTTCAAAAGGGCTCTAACTACAGAGCATCTGAAAGAGAGGCTATGAGGTTGGCATTATGCGTGAAACAGACACAAGAAATGTTCTCAGGATAGCCACTTGGTAGCTTAACAAATTGAGTGTCTAATATGTGTCAGGGAATGTGCTTAGAGCTTTTCATAGGGCACCTCATTTACTCTTCAAAAACTATAAAACCCTATATGGATTGGTACAACTATTCTTTTACAAATAAGGAACTGAAGCTCAGAAAGGTATATTTATCTGTTTCCAGGCACAAAGCTAACCCATGCCTAAGCCAGGTTCAGACAGCAGCTGACTGACTTAGGACCTGTGTTCTTAAGTCATAGCAGCCAACCTCCAAAACGAGTTTCAAATCAACTTTATCTGAACTCCCATAAACTGCCGTCATTTCTCACTTGGCTTCTGAAGTAGCCTCCTCACTGGGCTTTCTATTTCTACATTTGTTCTGATAATTCATCATTCACTCAGCAGTCAGGGTGATTTTTTGAAATGCACATGAAATCATATGATATACTCCAGAGTTGAAAACACTTGAATGGCTCCTTATTGCCTTTAAGATAACATTTCAAATTTTAATTCTATTTACAAGGCCTCCGAATCTAGCCCTGCTTAGCTCTCCCTATTTCTTCCTCTGCCACTCCCTCCCCCACTCCCCTCACTCCCCCACCCCCAGCTACGGGGTCCAGTTTCTTGAGCACACCAAGTTCTTTCATACCACGGGAACTTTGTACATGCTGGACTCTTCCTTAAATGGCACTTAAAGATGCCTTCCCTGAACATCCAATTAAAATAGGTTGCCTCTGTTACTCTCACTTACAGCAAACTTTACTTTCAAGGCAACTGTTGATTTCTGCGTTTGTTGGCTTAGCCTCAGCTGGACGACACATCTTCATGTTCCGCTCCTCTATCTTCCTCATAAACTCTGTGAGAGGAGAGAAGGTGTTGGTTTTCTTTTCTACTTTAGAACAGATGCATTTTAGTTGAATGAATTAATGAATGAAAGATTTGTCACCAAAATCATTTTGCCTATGTAGTGGTTAGGTGAAGCAAAGTTTGATATAAAGTTAAAGTTAAATGTAGTCTGCCGACAGAGAATGGTGCCCGATAAGTATTATCATCTGAACTGTCCTGGCTCAAGACCAACTTTTGTAGGGTGAAGAAATATCTTCTACCACTAATCTGAAAATAATTTAAGTGAACCTAAAGTCATAACTCATGCATGGGGTGGTAGAGGGATGCTCTCAGCTGGTTTGGAAGATGGTGGGGCAAGCTCTCCCTGCAAACATTGATCACCCCCTTCTGCCCAGTTTATAGGCCATAATACAATGACATGGGGACATCAAAGTAAAAGCAGGTTTAAAAATTTCTCTGGGGAAAAATCACAGTTGAAGGCATAGATAAAAATGAGATTGCTGAAAGCAGTAGACACACACAGTATTTTTAAGAGTTCATCAAACTCACTATGTCAGGTCATGTTATGGATATAGGATTCACTGGGCCAGGTCTCCTGTGGATATAAGAGATACTGAGACAGGTCATCCTATGAATATAGGAGTCACTGAGCCAGGTCATCCTATGAATATAGGAGTCACTGGGCCAGGTCATCTGTGGATATGGGAGTAACTGGGCCAGGTCATCCTATGTATATAGGAGTCACTGGAACAGGTCATCCTGTGGATGCATAGAGGTATCACTGAACCAGGTCATCATGTGGATATGGCAGTGACTGGGCCAGATCATCCTAGGGATATAGGAATCACTGGGCCAGATTGTCCTATGGATATAGCAGTCACTGGGCCAGGTCATCCTGTGGCCTTGGGCATCACTGGGCCAGGTCATCCTGTGGATATAGAAAGGTTTTTCTAGTTGTTGCACACAGTTGTCCTTTTCTTTATTTTCCAACCCTAATCTAGCAGTAAATGTCTTATATCTATATTCATATTAAAACAAGCACCTCCCAGTAAAGAGAGCCTGTTCCTTGCCAATATAAATCTCTCTAGAGGCTGAAAGTTGATCCCTATGCACTTTTCAGCTGGACCCCTTAGATTTGGTCTGGTACGAAACCAAGTCCATGCATTTATCCATTTCTCCATCTCTCATGGCAGGGATTCCCAGATTTAGAATTCCAGAGATCAACAGAGTTTCAGTAATGATGTGTAGGAATGGTATAGAGTTGCCAGTTGTTTACTTTTCTAAGCAAGAGCATTTATAAAAGTAACTATCACCATAATTTTATAAGGGAAATATATTTTATCATTGAAAGGGCCAGGGAAGCTATGAGCTCAGAGCAAAGGACAGGATTTAAATCAAATAATGTTATTAATTTTTAAAAAGTACTCTATTCTTATTTTTCCCATTTTCCTGTAAATTGATGTGAACATTGGTAGAAGTGAACACCACTGTTCAGCAGTGACTACCTAGCATAGGAATTTGCATAATATGTTATCATTAGATTGAATAACCAACAGGTAATCTGGTGTTCACCTAACTTTATCTTGCTTTTTAAGTTAATTATTTCACAAAATTTGTGCTTGATGGGTATATGGCAATTTTAGGTTTCTACCCCTGTATTATTACTCATAATTTGTTTTGTTTTTTATAGTTTTAATTACTTTGAGTCTGCAATAAGGATTTCTCTTGTTCTCCCTAGATTTCTGATTGTCAAGCTGACTTCAGTCGGTGGTGGCAGAAAGAGATGAAAGCAGTGAAATTTCCATCCCAGGGAACGATCTTTGATTATTATGTGGACCACAAAACTAAGAAATTATTGCCCTGGGCTGACAAAATTGCCCAATTTACTATGGATCCAGATGTGCCTCTGCAGGTAGGTGTGTGGAACATAGCAATTGTATTAGTCCATTTTCATATTGCTATAAAAAATACCTGAAACTGGATAATTTATAAAGAAAAGAGGTTTAATTGGCTCATGATTCCACAGGCTGCACAGGAAGCATGATGCTGGCATCTGCTGGGCTTCTGGGAAGGCCTCAGAAAATCACAGGGGAAGGGGAGGCAGACACTTCACTTGGCCAAAGTGGGAACAAGAGAGAGTGAGGGGAGAGGTGCTGCACACTTTTAAATGGCCAGATCTCATGAGAACAAATTCACTTTCATGAGAATAGTACCAAGACGGATGGTGCTAAACCATTTATAAGAAACCGCCTCCATGACCCAATCACCCCACACCAGGCCCCACCTCCAACAATGTGGATTGCAATTCAACATGAGATTTGGTGGGGTCGTAGATCCAAACCATATCACCAATATTCAAGTGAAGTGTGCTGATGTGATCCCTTTAAAAAAAAAAAAAAAAAAAAAGTCTTTTTTTTCTTTCTTGCCTGATGAATAAGTTGTTGTGTTAATATGCTCAGCATATAACATACATCACTGGCAGAGAAGAATCTCAGCTAATGATGCCTAGTGATGGCCGGGCGCAGCGGCTCACGCCTGTAATCCCAGCACTTTGGGAGGCCGAGGTGGGCGGATCACGAGGTCAGGAGATGAGACCATCCTGGCTAACACAGTGAAACCCCGTCTCTACTAAAAATACAAAAAATTAGCCAGGCGTGGTGGCAGGAGCCTGTAGTCCCAACTACTCGGGAGTCTGAGGCAGGAGAATCGCTTGAACCCGGGAGGCGGAGGTCGCGGTGAGCCAAGATTGCACCACTGCCCTCCAGCCTGGGTGACAGAGCGAGACTGTCTCTCAAAAAAAAAAAAAAAAAAGAAAAGCTTAGTGAGATGTCTGTTATATTTCTGCATCCTCTTTTTTTTTTTTTTTTTTTTTTTTTTTTTGAGACAGAGTCTCGCTCTGTCACCCAGGCTGGAGTGCAGTGGCGCCATCTCGGCTCACCGTAACCTCTGCCTCCCAGGTTCAAGCGATTCTCCCGCCTCAGACTCCCGAGTAGGTGGGACTATATGTGCCCAGCACCACACCCGGCTAATTTTTAGTGGAGATGGGGTTTCACTGTTTTAGCCAGGATGGTCTCGATCTCCTGACCTTGTGATCCGCCCGCCTCGGCCCCCCAAAGTGCTAGGATTACAGGCATGAGCCATCGTGTGCAGCCTCTGAATTCTCTTTTTAAAAAATATTACAACTTAATTCTGTAATAACTATAAAATATAAAGAAATAACAATTTCTTTATATTTTCCTAGAAACTTTGTGAGTTTGTAAAAATTGAAGGCATATTTCTGTTCAGTGATTCTTATTTCTGAACTTATTGTAAACTTCTTAGTTAGCACTTTTCACATATAATGTTCTTCTTATACCCTCCAGCTATCAAATGAATATGTTTAATCTCCTCTATTCACGTTTCAAAGTCATGTGACAGCTGATGATCCAAATGAACCTTTCTCTCTTTCTTCACTGTTTCTTTTCATAGATCGCTCTTCTACATTTCCCTTAGATTCAGGTATTCTTTGATCATTGTATTCTACCTCAATGTGTTTTCCTTTTCATATTATTTCTTCCTCAAAATCTTGTCACTCTGATTCATTTTGGAGCTTATTATTTTGGGAGTGCTGTATGCGTGGCATATAGGTGATTTCTGCGGCATTTATTAGGAGGCAATTAGTGCCAAATAACAGAAAGCCCAGCGTATTCATTTCCTGGATCTGCCATAACAAAAGACCAAAGACCAGGTGGCACAAACAATAAAAACATATTTTTCTCATAGTTCTAGAGGCTAGAAGTCCAAGATAGAGATACCGAGGGGTTTTGTTTCTCCTGCACCCTTTCTCCTCGGTTTGCTGATAGGCATCGCTTGCCGTGACCTCACATAGCCTTTTCTCTTTGTGCACATTCATGGTCACTGTCTCCCTGTGTGTCTAAATTTCTTCTTCTCCTAAGGACACCAGTCACATTGGATAAGGGCCTAATAGCCTCATTTTAACTTAATTATCTCTTTTATAAGTCCTATTCCCAAATACAGCCACATTCTGAGGTATGAGGGGTTAAGGCTTCAAGAGATGAATTTTGAAGGAGACGTAATTCAGCCTGTAACAATGTGCCCTCTTGACCCCCAAAATTCAAGTCCTACTGACTTACAAAATACATTCACCCATTCCAACAGCCCAAAATTCTTTTTTTTCTTTTTTCCTTTCTTTCTTTTTTTTTTTTTTTTTGAGACAGAGTCTTACTCTGTTGCCCAGGCTGGAGTGCAATGGTGCAATCTTGGCTCACTGCAACCGCAGCCTCCCAGCTTCAAGCAGTTCTCCTGCCTCATCCTCCCGAGTAGTTGGGATTACAGGTACCCCACCACCATGCCCGGCTAATTTTTATATTTTTAGTAGAGACAGGGTTTCACCATGTTGGCCGGGCTGGTCTTGAACTCCTTACCTCATCTGATCCACCCACCTTGGCTTCCCAAAGTGCTAGGATTACAGGCATGAGCCACCACGCCCAGCCTACCAACAGCCCAAAATTGTTAACCCATTCCAGTATCAATTCTAAGTCCCAAATATAATCACAATATCATCTACATGATACATTTCATCTATCAATTTATTTCATGAATTGAAGTACAGTTCATCCTGAGGCAAAATTCCTCTCTAGCTGTGAACTTACAAAACCAGAGAAGTTACCTGCTTGCAAAATACAATGGTAGAACAGGCATAGGATAGACCTTTCTATTCCAAAAGGGAGAAATCAGAAGAAAGAGGTCACAGGTCCCAAGCAAGTCCAAAACTTAGCAGAGCAAATGCCTTTAGATTCTTAAGACTTCAGAATAATCTTCTTTGGCTCAATGCCCTGTACCGGGGCCCACTGGGATGATGGCCCTGCCTCTGGACCCACTAAGGCGGCAGTATTGCCCTTGGGGGCAGCAGCCCTGTCCCTGGGGCACTGGGAGGTAGCATCCTGGCTCACTGACAGAAGTGGTGACCCCATCCCCTGAAAGTGAGAGGGAAATAGCCTCATCTCCCTGATCTGTACCTTTTGGGCCAGTGGTGGCAGTGGCAGTAGATGTTCTGCTGATCTGTGAATTGCCTTTGGAGTTACTTTCCCTTTTCTTGGAGGTTAATACATATTTGCAGCCAGGTTGCTAAATTGTCTTGTCCTGTAGAATCTAAGAAGTCTTACTTTCCTTCATTTTGTCCTGTTTCCATCCTCTTTACCCCAAGCTGGCAATATTTCTGCTGGTATAACCCCATCTCTATCCCTGGCTTCTTCTGAAATAGGTGATTTTGTCTAAGAATTACACCCATAATTTCTTTATGGAGTCATTGTCTGGCCACACTTTGGTGTTCTCTCCAGAATACACTTTCTCATGTTCTGCATATGGACAAGCTGAGAATTTCCCAAATCTTTAAGTTCTAGTTCCTTTCTGCTTAACAGTTACTTCTTCAATATGTCTTTCTCCTCTTTCATTTTGCTAGCAATAAGGAGAAACTAGGTCACATCTTCAACACTTTTCTTAGAAATCTCCTCAGTTAAGTTCTTGAGTTAGTCACTCACAGATTCTATCTTCCACAGAACACTAGAATGCAATTCAGCCATGTTCCTTGCCACTTTATGACAAGAATTGCTTTTCTGCCAGTGTCAAGTAACACGTTCCTTATTACCATCTGAGGCCTCACCAGAAGCCTCTTTAATGTCTGTATTTCCACCAACAATCTCTTCAATGCAATCTAGGCATTTTCTTGCCTGCACCTTTAAACTATTCTGTCCTGTCATCTTATCCTGTTCCAAAGTCACTTCCACTTTTTTAGGTATCTGTTACCGTAGCAGCCCACTTCTCAGAATCAAAATCTGTATTAACCATGAGATACCACCTCACACCTGTTAGAATGTCTGTTATCAAAAAGACGAAAGATAACCAGTGTTGTCAAGAAAAATGAGAAAATGGAACCTTTGCACACTGTTGGTGAAAATATCAATTAGTACAGCCATTATGGAAAACAGTATGGAGGTTCCTCAAAAACTGAGCTACCATATGATCTAGCAATCCCACTTCTGGGTATATATCCTAAGGAAACAAAATTAGTGTGTCAAAGAGATATCTGCACTCGCATGTTTACTGCAGCACTAGTCACAATAGCCAAGATATGGAGTTAACCTAAGTGTCCATCGATGGATGAACAGACAAAGAAAATGAGGTTCATACACACAATGGCATACAGGTTGAGCATCTCTAATTCAGAAATCTAAAATGCTCCAAAATTAAAAACTTGGAGGGCTGGTATGATGCTCGAAGGAAATGTTAACTGGAATAGTTTCGTTTCAGATTAAGAATGCTCAACCAGTAAGTATAATGCAAATGTCCCAAAACCCCCAAAAACTAAAATCCAAAATACTTGTGATCACAAACATTTCAGATAAGGGATATTCAACTTGTACCTTTCAGCCTTTAAAAAGAAGGAAATCCTGTCCTTTGCAACAACTTGGATGAACCTGGAGGACATTAAGTGAAATAAATCAGACACAGAAAGACAAATACTGCATGATTTCACTTGTGAAATTTTAAAAGTTGAACTCATAAAAGTGGAGAGTGGAATGGTGGCTACCGGGGGCTGGAGTTAGGAGGCTGGAGAGATGTTGGTCAAAGGATACAAAATTTCAGTTAGGAGAAATAAGTTCAAGAGATCTATTGTACAGGGTGACTATAGTTAATAACAATGTGTAGTATTTTTTAAAAACCATTAAGAGAAAAAATTGTAAATATTCTTCCCATAAAAAATAAGCACATGGGGCTGGGTGCAGTGGCTCACACCTGTAATCCCAGCACTTTGGGAGGCCAAGGCAGGTTGATCACCTGAGGTCAGGAGTTTGAGACCAACCTGGCCAACATGGCAAAACCCCATCTCTACTAAAAATACAAAAAATAGCTGCTTGTGGTGGTGTGCACCTATAATCCCAGCTACTTGGGAGGCTGAGGCAGGAGAATTTCTTAAACCTGGGAGGCAGAGGTTGCAGAGAGCCAAGATTGCACCATTGGACCCAGCCTGGGCAGCAAGAGTGAAACTGTCTCAAAAAAAAAAAAAAACAAAACTATGTGAATTGTAAGCGTATATTAATTTGCTGGATTTAGCCATTTTACAATATATACATATTTCAAAACATCAGGTTATACACAATAAATATATATAATTTTGTCAATTAAAAATTAACTTTTTTAAAAAATAAAGCATATTTTAGCTCTGTGATCCAAAAAATTTAATTATAGTTGTAACCTAGAGAAACCCAACTGCACATAGAAAGATGATCATGACCATGTTGTTCCTGACAACAACCAAAAAAAGGAAAATTGAAAAACTAACTTGTAATATATTAGTAGAATGGAAATCTACATAGCAGTAAGAAAAATTACCTAGACCTAGATACACCAGTATCAGCATATCTCAAAAGTATAATGTTGATTGAAGAAAGCAAACTACAAAATAATCTCTGTATTCTGAAACTGGTTGCATAAATTTACAAATAAAAGTTCAAACAAACAAGCAAAACTATACAGTAGTCCCTCACTTATCCATGGTTTTGCTTTCTGAGGTTTTGGTTACCTGTGGTCAACAGTGGTCCAAAAATACTCAATGGAATATTCCAAATATAAGCAATTTATAAGTTAAATTGCACACTGATCTGAGTAGCAGAATGAAATCTCGTGCTGCCCCACTTTATCCCACCCAGGATGGTAACCATCCCTTCATCCAGCTATCTTGGTGACCAGGTCGATTGTTGTGTATTGCAGTGCTTGTGTTCAAGTAACCCTTATTTTACATAATAATGACCCCAAAGTGCAAGAGTAGTGCTGCTGACAGAATTGTTCTATTTTACTATTGTTAATCTCTTAGCGTACCTAATTTATAAATTAAACTTTATCACAGGTATATAGGTATAGGAAAAAACAGTATATATGGGGTTCTGTACCATCTGTGGTTTCAGGCATTCCCTGGGAGCCTTGGAACATACCTCGCCAAGGTTAAAGGAGGACAACTGTATTAGTTTGCTAGGGCTGCCATAATAAAATGCCACAGACTGGGCAACTTCAACCACAGAAGTTTCTTTTTTCACAGCTCTGGAGGCTAGCGGTCCAAGCTCAAGGTGTCAGCAAGTTTGGCTTCTCCTGAGGCCTCACTCCTCCTAGCCACTTTCTCTCTGCATCCTCACATGGCTTTTCTCTGTGTATATGTATCCCTGATATCTCCCTGTGGGTTCAAATTTCCTTATAAGGACACCTGTCAGATTGGATTAGGGCTCAGTCTAATGGCTTCATTTTAACTTAATCACCCCTTTAAAGCCCCTGTTTCCAAATACAGTCCCATTCTGAAATACCGGGGTTAGGGCTTCATGACATGAATGTTGGGGGGACACAACATTATCAGCCTGTAATATTACTCTGGTGTGACTTCATCCTATCTCATTACATCTGCAGCACCCCATTCCCAAATAACATCACATTCTGAGGTACTGCAGATGAGGACTTCAACACAGAAATTTGAGGAGGAGACAATTCAACCCCTAACAATGAGGAAATTTATTATTTCACAAACAAAGAATTCAGAAGTCGAATAACCACAATGCAGATTAATTCTGTGACCTGGTGGAATCACCAAGGATTCTGATCAAACCATCTTTCTGTACTGCTCTTAACGTTGACTTCAATTTAAGACAGCCATCCCTTTGGTCTCAAGATGTCTCTAGTGGTTCCAGAAGACAACTTCAAAGGAGGCAGGGACTTTCTCATATCTTTTTGTTAAGAGTGAGGAAACCTTTCTCAGAAGCCTGGAGCTGACTGCCTCCTGCATCTAATTCTGCAGACTGGGCCATGTGCCACCTCTAACCCAGTCTCAGGCCTGGGCAGTGGGGCCGCCATGATGGGCTTTGATGCGTCCTCACATCCTGCAGGAACCAGGCAGAGCTTCCCGTGGAGCACTTGGCTGTGTGGGGGAGGGGTGGGGACTTGGACAAAGTGGAGGCTCTCCCAGCAAAGAAGAAGCAGGGAAGGCCGCATGCAGTGACTCACGCTGTAATCCCAGCGCTTTGGGAGGCCGAGGTGGGTGGATCACCTGAGGCCAGGAATTCGAGACCAGCCTGGCCAACATTGTGAAACCTCTTCTCTACTAAAAATACAAAAAATTAGCTGGGTGTGGTGGCAAGTGCCTGTAATCTCAGCTACTTGGGAGGCTGAGGCAGGAGAATTGCTTGAACTCGGGAGGCAGAGGTTGCAGTGAGCTGAGATTGTGCCATTGCACTCCAGCCTGAGCAACAAAAGCGAGACTCCATCTCAAAAAAAAAGAAGCAGGGAAATGGGCATCCCAACAGCCGAAAGTGCCTGCTCCATCCACTTTATCTAGTTGGAAATCTTGCTTTTTGTTCAAGCTGCCTAGAATTCAGCTACCTACGAGTATGTTCTAGTTGGTTGAAGGCTGAGAACCTGTAATCAACCAAGACTGCTGAAGACCTGAAAACTGGTATCGCAAGATTGATGCACCTTAGTGATGATATCTTATATTCAACAGAGAACCTATGACGAGTTTGTACTCTTTCTTTCCACACAGTTGTACCAAATGTGATTATTTAATTAACAGCATCTTAATATAGTAGAAGAGAACCATAGAAAGTCAATAATAATAGCAAACACAATATTGTGCCATTATATGTCAGGCTCTTTACTGAGTGCTGTACATAATACAATCCTTATAGCAACCTTCTAAGGCAGGGACTGTCACTAGCCTTTTTTTTTTTTTTTTTTTTTTTTTTTTTTTTTTTTTTTTACATAGGGAGAAACAGGCACAAAGAGAAGAAATATATCCACAGCTATACGGGTAGTAAGTATAGGATGACCAACAGTTCTAGTTTGACTGGAATTAAAGGAGTTTCGGGAACATTGGACTTTGAATTTTAAAAATGGGAAATCCTGAGCAAACTAACAAGAGTTCATCACACTAAAACAAGCAAAGCAGGATTCACACCCAGGCATCCTGGCTCCAGAGTCCATGCTCTGAAGAGCATTCTAGGTGTAGATAAGAGAGAGGTCAGGCTCTGACGGACTTGGGTTTGAATCGAAGTACTGCCACTTACTAGTAGCTATGACCTTGACCAAGTCAGTTATGTTCTTTAAGCTTTAGTTTCATGACCTCTGAAATAAAAATAACAACTCTCTTTATAGGTTTGTTATGTGTGTCTTATGACATTATATATGTAAAGTGCTTAGCATGGTACCTGCCACATACTTATTTCCAAGCAAGTGTGAATTATTAGTATTAATATGTGGAAAAGGCCAGCAGACAAATTTAAAAGCAAATGATGACAACTAGCAGCAAGAAAGGGAAAAATATGAGATGCAGCTCGAATATTTTTTAAAGAGTAGCCTAGGACTATTTAGTGTAGCACAGAACAGTCTGTCTTTTAGTAAGCCCTGAGTATCACTGAATTAAAATGAAGTTCTAGAGTAAACGTTCAGACATGAAGATGATCTAGAATTGTGTATAAAATATTCAGTTGACTCAGCCATGGTGGCTCACACCTGTGATCCTAGCCCTTTGGGAGGCTGAGGCAGGTGATCACTTCAGCCCAGGAGTTTGAGATGAGTCTGGGCAGCATGGCAAAATCCCATCTCTACAAAAAATACAGAATAATCAGTTGGGCATGGTGGTGCATGCCTGTAGTCTCAGCTACTTGGGAGGCTGAGGTGGGGGGAGAACCTGAGCTCAGGAAGTCAAGGCTGCAGTTAGCCATCATCACGCAACTGCCTTCCAGCCTGGATGTAGGAGTGAGACCCTGTCTGAAAAAAATAGTCATTAAAAAAACTCACAATCAACTGGGCGCAGTGGCTCAAGCCTGTAGTCTCAGCACTTTGGGAGCCCGAGGCGGGTGGATCACAAGGTCAGGAGATCGAGACCATCCTGGCTAACAAGGTGAAACCCCGTCTCTACTAAAAATACAAAAAATTAGCCGGGCGTGGTGATGGGCACCTGTAGTCCCAGCTACTCGGGAGGCTGAGGCAGGAGAATAACCTGAGCTCAGGAAGTCGAGGCTGCAGCGAGCCATGATCACGCCACTGCACTCCAGCCTGGGTAACGGAGCAAGACTCTGTCTCAAAACAAACAAACCAGGCTAAGGCATTGGTCCCAATTTTCATTTGTGTGTGGCTTGACTTCTTGAACATTTTCTCATCTCCTGAAATGTCGTAGATAGTTTCTTATATGTCTACTATATTCCCTTCTGCGCTTACCACAATGTTGGGCAGAGAGTAGGTATTTTGGAATTAGGAGCCTTGGGGGCTAGTACTTAATTTGGAAATGATAAATCAGTTGTTTACTTTATGGTACTTTGATGGCACTATCCAGTTGCTCTCCTCAGGCTACAATGTCTGAACTCTGACCATTCAACATTGAAAATAAGGTGGAATCTCTCCCATTGGGTGCTAATCTGAACTATGAATTATTTGGATCTCAATTCTAAAGTGATCGTGTTGAGTTTGGTATAAAATTTTGGAATGCCTCTCTCTCACGCACGTGCTCATTCTCTTTCTGATCTTTGTCTCATTCTGTTTCTCCTCCCAGACAGTTCTGGTTCACACCACAGAGACAACTCGTCTTAGATATTTCATGGAGTTGTTGCTTGAGAAAGGAAAACCTCTAATGCTAGTAGGAAATGCAGGAGTGGGAAAAACAGTCTTCGTAGGTGACACATTGGCAAGTCTCTCTGAGGATTACATAGTATCCCGCGTGCCTTTCAACTACTACACAACATCTGCAGCTCTGCAAAGTAAGTGCACCTGTTTATTTTCTAGAAACAAGGGATCAAAAATCATCAAGGCGGGGACATGCAGCCCAAAAGACTAATAATGCCTTTCCCTAGAATTTAGAGTTATGGCTTGGGCCTCAGATGAATTTGTACTTATCATCCTTGTTAAATATACGTTGTTTAAATATTGTTGTGCTTTTGGCTTTTTGTGTCACTCATGGCTTTATTTGGGTGATTATGCTTTAGAACAGCAAAAATATACATCAATAATGTTAATGTGTTATCTCAAAGCTGCTGGTTGCCTTTAATTGCGTGGACTCTTACCAATATAAGGGTATACTCAAGGAGGGATGTTCTGGTTACTTTTTCAAGTAAAAGATTAATTTAGGAGAAATTCATTAAAACTGTGTTGAGTAAATGACAGAGCCAAGAATCATTAATGAAATCTTAAAATCACTAGAACTAATTTTGAACTATTGAATAACTAATCAATGTAATCAAAAGAACCACACAGATTTGAGGCATTCTCAGAGTTAGGTAGGGTGAGCAAAGGAGACATGAGACATAGAGAGGAAATCACAGAAAGAGCTGATGTTGGAAGGCCAGTCAATCTCCAGCAGGGAAAGCGGGCTCTGTTGGGGGGCATCCAGACTCTCTGATGTCCAGTTGTTTATTAAAACTGTTGAGTTGCCTTGAATGTGGGTTCCTGGGGTATCTGTTTACATGTGGATATATGTTGTTTTCTTAGCTATATCAGTGGAGACTAATAATAAATTTTCTTACTTATTGACATCATTAACAGTCAATAGTGATTTTTCTGTCATCTTTTTTGTTAATCACTTGGTCTTGTCTTTATGAATGGAACCCTTAGAAAGCCAACTCAAGCCAGGTGTGGTGGTACATGCTGGTAATCCCAGCTACTCAGGAGGCTGAGGTGGAAGGATTGCTTGAGCCCAGGAGTTTGAGTCCAGCCTGGGCAATGTATTGAGATACCTGTCCCCCAAAAAGAGCCAATTATTTTATTCATCTATTCAGAAAGTACACATCATTTACCTACTTTTTCCCAAGCATTGTGTAGGGTATGTTTTTCATTTGCAGATATGAAAGAAAGACTCTATGATTTATAAATGGAAGATTAGGCTACAGTTCAGTAGTTGAACAAATTACCTATGATGTGAGTGCATTTTGCTAATTCCTAAAAGGAATACAGGCATGAATACGATTTAGAGATGGCCTATTAGTGTGAGGAATAGAAAGAGCTATAGTTGTCAGTATACTTGTAAAGAGAATTATGATTTCAAACATTTGAGCTGGGGCGACAAATGGGCAAAGAAGATTAGGATAGAAGGACCAGCTTAAGCAAAGACATGGAAGAGAGAGAATTGTGGGACACATTCAATGAATTGAATATGATGACTGAAGCATAGTGATTGGGTGCAAGATATGGAAAAGGCTAAGCTACTGATTTGGAGTTCTACTGCAGATAGGGTGACCACCTGTCCAGTTCGCCAAAAGACCAAAGTGTTTTCTGGAACATGGGACTTGCAGTGTTAAAACTGGGACAATCCCAGGCAACCACCGATGGTTGATCACACCAACTATAGAGAATGCTGAGATACAAACTGAGGGGACTGTATTTCATTTGATGGGAAATGGTGAACCATTGATAGGGAAGCAAGGAACTGACAAGGTGGGCACTGTCTTTTGAGAAGAGAGATCTGAGATGGGGAGATCAGTTCCCCTGAGTAGTATAAGAGCCATATGTAATGTGACCCTGGACCAGAATTGTAGAAAAGGAGGTGGCAAGTTGGGAACATATGGAAATGACATGAAGTACCATTTATAGGCTGTGGTTGGACAAACACGGGACCAGGAGAGAGAGATTGCTGGAGGCTTTGCATCTGCCTCACTGGGCATGTTAACCCCATAAGCAGGAGCACAGGGGCAAAAGGAAAGAGGTGAATTGCGAGTGAGGAAGAGATGATGTTAAGCTGAGTTGGAAAAGAGGCAGATTTAGTGTCGGCTGAACGTTGGATGGTAATGGCTAGTAAGAATTAATGCCCAGCAAGTGTTTGGAAATGTGGGCCTTCCTCTTGGAAAAGGTGTTTATTTATTATATGATTCTTTATTCATTCATTCATTGATTTGTTTGCTCATTTAAAAAAAGTATTTATTGTGGCCATTGTCGGTGGTATAGCAATGAATATGACATAGTTCCTTGGTCTCAAAATACTTATAGTCTGTTTGGAGAGTCAACAAGTAATTAGATACTACATCTGAGACACACACTGTTCTGGATTTTCTTCACCCAGGACTTTAAAAAAATAGGCACAAAGTCATATAGACACAGGAAGAAATGTAACTTTATGTATTCACGGATAGTGACTACATTGTGGATAGCGTCTACACACACTGTTCTTGTGTTTCTGCACTCCAGCGGCCTAAGAAGACAGACCAGGCCATAGCTGGACTAGGAGTGGCCATATAGAATGGGTACAGGGGAGGAAGTACACAGATCAGCAATTGGGTTGTTTCAGCTGTGATGGACAATGTGATGTCATGCTGCGCATGTTGCAGTCTCCATAAAAGGAGAGGTGGAGTGACTTCTGGCAACAGGAGGGAGATTGGCAGGAGAGCATGACACAAAAGGAGGGGCTAGAGACACATCTCAGGTCTCTTAACCTATGAAGAGGTGATACCTGAAACCATAGGGTGGATGAAATCAACAGAAGAAGGTAAGAACAAGAGAAAAATGACTAAACAAACATTTACATTCTGTTGATTGGTGGACAGAAATATATGTTTATTTCAGAAATTCTTGAGAAACCCCTAGAGAAAAAAGCTGGTCATAACTATGGTCCTGGAGGAAGTAAAAAATTGATTTATTTTATCGATGACATGAACATGCCTGAAGTGGACTTATATGGCACTGTTCAGCCCCACACCCTGATCCGGCAGCATATTGATTATGGACATTGGTAAGCAAGTCTCTGTAGTTTACTCTCTCCCAAACTCTAATAATTATTATGGATGAATAATTATTATGGATAATTATTATGGATGAATAATTATTATGGATGAATAATTATTATGAATAATAATTATTATGGATGAATAATTATTATGGATGAATAATTATTAAGGATGAATAATTATTATGGATGAATGATTATTATGAATCATTATTATGGATGGATTCAAGTGCAATTATCCCCAGTTTCTTCTAAGGAATATCTTTTGGGTTTACTTTGTATCTCTTTTCATCATATTAAATGGAATAGTTTACCTGTGTATCTTTGGAAGGTTGGATTGAAAAGTATCTCAGCAATGTTAAGACTGTCCAGAAATCATGTCCTCTTTAAGAATTAACTCACACTAAATTATTTAAGAGAAATTTGATCTTGTTTGGCAGGGTGTAAACGTTTGGGCACTGTAGTCTGCAATACCTGACAATTAACTACAGGGACAGCCCCCAGCCCATCCATGGAGTCTTGCTATGGGTACAAGATAGTTTCTACAGAGTAACATGAGAATCAGTAAGCAGTAATAGTAATAGTACATTGACGCAGCTCCAGATCTTGATTTTTGGCATCAAATGAGCTAAGTCAACTTCAGTTTTTTGAGCTTCAGTTTTGATGTTTCTCAAATAAAGCTCACTAGGTCAACCTCACAGAGTGATTATAAAGATAAGGAGATAATCTGTGATGAAGCCCTTTATGAACTGTTAGATTTTGCAGTTTTGTCACCTCCAGTTTTTGGATTTAAGGTTCTGTTTTCTGTCTTTCAGGTATGATAGACAGAAGGTAATGCTTAAAGAAATCCACAACTGCCAGTATGTCGCCTGCATGAATCCGATGGTGGGCAGCTTCACCATCAATCCCAGGCTACAGGTAGGGTGTTGAATATTGCTCTCAAAAACTGTAGATCTGTACTGTATTGCTTTTGAGTACAGATTAGGATTCCTATGGGACATCTTGTTAAGCATGTTTCTCATGGCAGCTGTACCATATTTTATTCCCACTAACAATAGACAGGGGTTCTAATAAGCCTTTTTGTTTTAATTAGTAGACTTTATTTTTTATATCAAAGTTTATAGCGAAATCAGCTGGCGGTACAAATAATTCCTATGTACTCTCTTAATGCCCCCACTTGTTTTACCCTATTATTAACATCTTGCATTAGTTACAATGATCAGCCAATATTGACACATTATTATTAACTAAAGTTCAGAATTTACATTGGGATTCCTTCTTTGTATTATACGTTCCAGGGGTTTTGACAGACGTATAATGACAAGTATCAACTGTTAACAGTATCATATAGAATAGTGTCACTGCGCCAAAATCTCTGTACTCTACCAATTCATTCCTCTGTCTTTTCCCTCTGAGTCCCTGGTAACAATTGATCTTTTGTCTTTTCTTTACTATTGTTGTAAAATACGTGTTACAAAAAATTTACCACATTAACCATTTCAAGTGTACAGTTCAATAATATTAACTACATACATAATGTTGGGCAACCAAGATCACCACCCATCTCCATAACTCTTTTCATCTTGTGAAACTGAAACTCTACCCGCTGAGCTCCCCTTTTTCTCCTCCGCGCTTTCCCCTGGCAACCACCATTCTACTTTCTGTGTCTATGATTTTGACTATTTTAAGTACCTCATATAAGTGGAATTATCCAGTATTTGTCTTTTTGTGCCTGGCTTATTTCGTTTACCATAATGTCTAGGGTTCATCCAGTTATGGCATATTGCAGAATTTCTTTCCTATTTAAGACTGAGTCATATTCTAGTACATGTATTTACCACATTTTCCTTAGTTATTCATTTGTTGATGGACACTTGGGTTGCTTCCACACTTTAGCTAATGTAAATAATGCTGCTGTGAACATGGGTGAACAAATACATCTTCAAGACCCTGCTTTTAATTCTTTGGGGTGTACACCCAGCAATACAATTGCTGAATCATATCAGAATTCTACTTTTAATTTTTTGAGGAATCATCATACTGTTTTCCGTGACAACTATACCTTATTTTATTCCCTACCAACAGTGCATCAAGGTCTCAGTTTCTCTACATCCTCACACACGTTTATTTGCTGTTTTGTTTTGTTTTTTGACAGTAATCATGCTAATGAGTGTGAGGCAGTATCTCATAGTTACGATTTGCATTTTCCCAATGAATAGTGATGTTTTTATGTGCCTATTGTTCATTTTTGTATCTTCTTTGGAGAAATGTCTATTCAAGTCTTGTGTTCATGTTTAAATTGGGTTATTTTGTTGTCATTGAGTTTTAGGAGGCCTCAATGTATTCTGGATATTAATCTCTTAAGCACTGATATTTTCTGTATTTCTATAAATTTTGCCTTTTCCAGAATTTCATATAGTGAGAATCATAAGGTATGTAGTCTTTCCAAATAGGCTTTTTTTCCCACATAGCTTATCTATGCATTTAAGATTTCTCCATGTCTTTCCATGGCTTGATAGTGCATCTCTTTTTATTGCTGAATAGTAGTCACTGTATGACTGCAACACAGCTTGTTTATCCGTTCATCTACTGAAGGACACCTTGGTTGCTTTCACTTTTGACAATTATTAAAGAAGCTGCTATAAACATTTGTGTGCAGGTTTTGTGTTATGCATATAAGCTTTTTAATCATGACAACAGCAACAGCTACCACCAATATACATTCCGTAGCATACAGTGGTTGCTTACGCATCTGGACTCAGCTGAGACTGAGCTCAGTGACTGCTGATCTTGGCTGGGCTCATCTGTGCATGTTGGGGATAAACTGTCAGTTAATTTGATGTGGCTTTGGCTGGAATGACTGTGACAACATGGCCCTGCTTTATGTGTCTCTCATACTTTAGGGCCTGCAGAGTTTATGGCAAAGTCAGAGGCTTAACAAAGTAAGTAGAAATATACACCTCTGACAACGACTGGCACACTGTCACTTCCACCTCATTCTGTTGGCTTAAGTAAATCACATGGCCAACCCCAGAGTCAGAGTGGAGCACTAAAAAGCTACATGGTAATGGGCCTGGATACAGGGAGGAGTGAAAAAATCAGGTCTTTGCAATTTTCTGGTACAATCGTAATCCTTACACTCTTATATTTGCTTTTCTTTTCAGAGACATTTCACAGTGTTTGCATTTAATTTTCCATCTTTGGATGCACTAAACACCATCTATGGCCAAATCTTTAGCTTCCATTTCCAACAGCAAGCATTTGCTCCATCAATTCTCAGGAGTGGCCCCACTTTGATCCAGGCAACAATAGCATTCCATCAGACAATGATGTGTAACTTTTTACCCACGGCTATTAAATTCCACTACATCTTTAATCTGAGAGATTTATCAAACGTCTTCCAGGTACCTTGACTGCTCTATGTTATGCCTCTTGAGTAGAGAAATAATTATAATACTATGTATTAGCCCATTTTTTGTGTCACTATAGAGAAACACCTGAGGCTAGGTAATTTATAAAGAAAAGAGGTTTAATTGGCTTATGGTTCTGCAGGCTGTACTAGCATGGCCCCAGCATCTGCTTCTGGTGAGGGCCTCAGGAGTTGACAATCATGGTAGAAGGTGATGGGGAGCCAGCATTTCACATTTTGCATGGCAAGAGCAGGAGCAAGAGAGTGAGTGGGGGCAGGTCCCCAAACTTTTAAACAACCAGCTCTTGCATGAACTAACTGAGTGAGAATTCACTTATTACGGAGGGGATGGTGCTAACCATTCATGAAGGATCTGCCCCCATGATCCAATCACCTCCCACCAGGCCCCACCTCCAACACTGGGAATCACATTTCAACCAGAGATTTGGAGGGGGCACACATCCAAACCATTACCATACTGTTAACGGTGTTCCTTTATAAAACAGCTTAAAACTATGCTATATACTTTTATATGTATTCTTTAACTTTACTCATAAACTTCTCAGGAAGTAAGTATGGCAGGTTTATTATTCCCATTTCATCAATGAGAACGGTGCTTCTCCTCAGGTCATATAATGTCTTTGTCTGCACTTCTGTGACAAAATACCTGAGATTGGGTAATTCATAAATAATAGAATTTTATTTCTCACAGTTCTGGAGGCTGGGAAGTCCATGATTAAGGCACTGGCAGATTCAGTGTCTGGTGACGGCCTGGTCTCTGCTTCCAAAATGGTGCCTTAAGTGTTGCGTCCTCACAGGGCAGAAAGGACACAGCAAATGGGGCAAATGTCCAGCACCCCTTTCATAAGATCACGTTGCCCTCATGACTTAGTCACCTCCTAAAGGCCCCACCTCTTAATATTGTCACATTGGCAATTAAGTTTCAAGACATGAATTGTAGGGGCCTTTCAGGCCATGGCATATGGTGACTTGGAAGTGGAAGCAAAGGTAAATGTCTGGGCTCTTTAGATTGAGTGAGTGAGTGCTTACTGTTTTGAGTGCCAAGTAAGAAGGATAATTGATCATGTGTTTGCATAAGGCATTTATGTGTGATTTTAAACATATATTAAGAGAAATAGTAACTTTTAAATTGTTGGATCATTTTGGTTTAATATTGAAAATTACCTTGCTTACCTTGTAAAAGGACAGTGTTTATGTATTTGACTTAGGAAATTCTGAAGAGGAAATTGAAAGTCTGGAAGTATTTTTTTTAAATCCAACAAATGTGGTCTACCCTGTGCAGTAAAAATGGCTGGCTGAAATTTCTTTTGTGAGAGAGGTGGTATATTGATGAAATATGAAAACTCCATAGGACTGCTTTATATTTTTATAACCGTCTTTTCCGTATCACTCCACAACTGCCTCAAAACCATAACACAGCATTAGGCAGTAGCTTCTTATGAACACGGAGCAATTCTTTTCACGTCTGTGTATCTAGCTCCTGCCAGAAAGATTGCTTAATACTGTGCTGTTTAAAAGCAGAATTTTAATCTCAGAAGGAAAGGGAAGAGAGGTCATAGGTGAAATGGGACGAGAGGACTGCCTGCTCACCCTTCATATCCTGCCTGTCAGCTGCACCTGACACTACCAAATAATTTTTTAGCCTTTTGCAGCTCAATTCTCCACAACTCCCTTACTGTTCTCCTGTGCATCCAGAGTAAGCTGCCTCTCTCCATGAGGAGTGAGTGGATGTGAATCTAAGATACTGAAAGCACCATGAGTGAGCACGGTAGTCACAATGTGTTGGTGCTAGACCCAGATCTACCCATAAAGTATGAATCTGGGTACTTTACTTTTGGTCTTGTATTCTTCATCTGTGAAAAGATTAGACTGATATCAAGTGATTTTACAGTAAAAAAAAAATATGATGCTGTGACTTTCATGTTAGCTGTTTGTACTCTGGTTTTGTAAACTTAGTCCATTGTAAGGCTTAATAGGCTCAAGTATTCAGAGGTGATATTTAGTGCCTGTGCTGGCGCTTGAAATGGTCTTACTTGCATACCTACAAATGGGTATAAGCATACTAAAATTTTAAAATATTGCACTTATCAAAGAGTAAACCTACTTTTATACACAAACACTCACATTACTATTGATGATATTTCTTATAACCATTTGCTAAGTTCACATTTTAGTTTAAAAAGTGTTAAACTTATTTGGCATGTCATCAACCTCTGAATTAAAGGTATTTTCCCCATTCTTGCCTTGTAGGGGATTTTATTTGCTTCTCCTGAGTGTTTAAAAGGTCCACTTGATTTAATACATCTGTGGCTTCATGAATCTGCCTGTGTTTATGGAGACAAACTGATAGACAAAAAAGATTGTGATTTGTTTCAGAAAAAAATGCTGGAAACTGCTTATAAATATTTTGAAGTAAGTGTATTAATGTCAGAGGTCACTACTTACTCCAACACCAACCGGGTATTGGGACTAAAGGTAGATGAGGATATGAGAGAATTGCACAAGGGCTTACCTTTTTGCAATGGCTGTGACTCCAGAATACACTTGGTCTATGCTTGGGAACATTCCACCCACCTACCCATGCGTGGGTCTGCAAGCTTTTCCCTTGCTAGGCCATGCTGCCTGCAGCGGGACCTCTGTGGATGGTTGACATTCCATATTTTTCTCTTTCTCTTCCTGCAGGATATAGATAGTCACATGCTGCTTCAACAGCCCCTCATTTATTGCCACTTTGCTAACAGAGGGAAGGACCCACAGTACATGCCAGTGAAGGACTGGGAAGTGCTGAAGACAATTCTTACAGAAACCTTAGACAACTACAATGAACTAAATGCTGCCATGCACCTAGTTTTGTTTGAAGATGCCATGCAACATGTGTGAGTGAACTAGTCACGATGCTTTTTCACAAGAGGAAGAATGGCTGGATATCCACAACTGTCACTTTTCAATAGACCATACTAAGCACTCTGAACCATCAGTTCTTATCTGCTGTTTGACATATAATTTTAAAATATAAAAGGGTCGCTCTTTAATGTCACAATCTTAATAATGTCTTACATAGGCACACTGTTTTCTGAGATGCCATCATATCCATTATTTTACTTGAATATTAAGAAAGTGGAAACATAAATTACTTGTTCAAAGTCACATAGTTCATAAGGGACAAAGGACTAATTTTCATTGATTAAGCAGGTTTTGTTGAGTGCCAGATAGGAACATTGCCAGCCTTTCAGCAACTTTGTGCAAATTCTTTAAAATGGGGGAGGTCTCATGCTTTCTTGGCAGAAAATTAGAAAAAGGCACCTGTCCTTGGATAGAGTATGGCTGACAAGGTTCTCGCTCACCTCCTAGACCTGGTACCTCGTGTAGTGCACAGACTGTGCAACCATCTGCAGCCCCTCCTATCGGACATTGTTCTAGGTGCTGAGATACAGCAGCAGTGAACACAAACCAGTCCCCTCTATAGTTGAGCTTACATGTTAGCGACGAAGATGGACATTTATAAGGACATGAACAACTAGGCAAGAGAATAAGCAAGAAAAATATCAGAAAGTGGTGTGTCATGCCAAGAAGGAAAATAGGTTGATTCTGTGAGAAATACAATAAGTGAATTTCCAAAGAGGGACTGGGCATCCCTGTGAAGAGGTGACATTTAAAGTGAGACCTGAATGATAAGTAGGTGCTAAGCATGGAAAGATCTGGAGGAAGAACATTCTAGACAGAGAGCAGATTGCATCTGACCCTAAGGCAAGAATGTTTGAGATACAGAAAAGAAGATCAGTTAGGCTGCAGCATAGAGAAAAATATAACAAAAATGGAGAGGCAGGAACTGGCCTTACCAATACGAAGTATTTCCTCATAACCAGAATAAGGAACTTCGATTTTATTCTAAGTGCAGTGAGAAGTGGTTGGATGCGTTTTATCCTGGGGATGACACAGTTCGTTGTCTGGGCTAAACAGCTTAACATTGCCACTGCTGTGTAGAAAGTTGATCACATGTTTACATCCAATACTGCTCTCCTAGTCCAAGTCACCTTCATCTCTCATTGACACCAGCAGAAAGACTTAAATAAGTGACAACAGCCAAAGACTTAAACAGAAAAAGAAAAAAGAAATCATTGAAAACAAGAAGAGGCTGAGTGTGGTAGCTCACACCTATAATCCCAGCACTTTGGGAGGCTGAGGCAGGAGGATCACTTGAGGCCAGAAGTTTGAGACCTGTCTGGGTGCCATAGTGAGACCGATTGCTAGAGCCCAGGAGTTCGAGGTTGCAGTGGGCTAGGATTATGCCACTGCACTCTAGCCTAGGCAACAGAGTGAGACCCTATCTCTCAAAAATAAAAGACAAGAAGAAGGAAAAATCCAGAGAAAATAAGATGTGGAGAATTCAGTTTTTAGAAGAATTAATCTTTAAAATTTTCTTAGGCCCTAGAACCTACAAAAATTGTAGAGCCCTTCCTGTCATCACAACTAAGTGTTAGTAGTTTTATTGTTCCCTTTGCAGTTGTGATCCTTCCTCTGATTGTGCAAAGGAAGTTTCAGTTGGAATCTAAAACCGTGGTGTTAAATCAACTATTAGTAATGCTGTTCTTGGTTGGGTTAATATACAGTCACTGTGTACGGGCATTCTGGCTCAGGTGAAACAGAAACCTCCCATTGATACTGAGGAAAAGAGTTTTCCCATATAATCCCTCAATACAGAATTTTCAGTGGCCTAAAAGGTAAGGCTGTTTCTTTGATCAGGCATTATGAGCTAGAAGCTGATTTACTCAGCATTAGAGGTGATTTAAGAGCGTGTCCTTGAGTGTTATAGAAAGGGACTTTGCCACTTAGTGAATCTTGTGAGGTTAAAAGCCTCAAAGCATACATTAAAATGAAATGAAAACCCTGCTTTATAGCTTGGGGTATCTCTCGTGTCGGAGTAATTTTATAGCTTTCCCCAAGGTTGTTTTGTTGTGTGGTCGTGTGAAGTAAAATTTAATGTGATGACTGAGCTTGTAAAAATAACCTATCTTCTCTGTTATTGGAAGTTTTCAGAAAATGTTCACATGTGCTGGTCCTAATATAAGTGATCCCAACTTAGTTTTTTTCGAAAAGCACTATTTAAAACAATTAATGTAGATTATTCAGGTTCTGAAGTTTAAGTTCATTTCAGAAAAGCAACCTAGAGCAAAATGATGGCATCAAATTTGGGGTGTTTTACTATCTACATGCTTATATTTTGTTTTGCTGGTTTTCTTCATATGTATAACATAATTATGAACTATTTCTTCAAACCCATCTTTTGCTAAAGTTAAAGCGAGTTTATTTATAGCTATAAAATATAGCATAACATAAATAGATTAAGCATTCAGAATGCCTTGGATATTACAGAACAAGGGATTAGTTGACCTTGGTGGAAATTTAACTTTGTGGTACTAAATGGCTTCAGCAAATTATTCTACAATGGTGTAGCTATAAGGGAAGGCTTTAGTGTGAAGGAAGCAAGAATCACGTTAAGAAACAAGTGCTTGATTTGCTGAGTAAATCACACAGAGAGATCTGTTGGTCTAAACAAATCCATTCTTTCCAAAATAATTTTACAGCAAAGATTTCTGGCACAAGGCTATTCCCCCTTTGATGTCCTCATATTTGGGTGCTGATGTGGAATTCGGATCTTTCTTGCTAATCAAAATATTTTGAAGCCCTTAACACAAGGCCTTTGCATATATTTTCTTTTTGGACTTTTGGTGGTGATAACAAAGCACTAAGAGAATCCAAAATTTTATTAGCATAGGATGATTTGTCATGGGAGCAGTTCAAGGGTGAGGGTGAAGATAGCATCTTTGTTTGTTGGGGAAACAAATGAACAAGGACTAGAGGTTTCCAGTAAAAACCGGAATTTACTCTCTCACTATCTAAAGAATAAACAAAGCAGACATAGGCCAGGCGCGGTTGCTCATGCCTGTAATCCCAGCACTTTGGGAGGCCGAGGCGGGTGGATCACTTGAGATCAGGAGTTCAAGACCAGCCTGGCCAACGTAGTGAAACCCCGTCTCTACTAAAAATACAAAAATTAGCTGGGCATGGTGGTGGGTGCCTGTAATCCCAACTACTCGGGAGGTGGAGGCAGGAGAATCACTTGAATCTGGGAGGCGGGGGCTGCAATGAGCCAAGATCGCGCCACTGCACTCCGGCCTGGGCAACAGAGCAAGTCTCCATCTCAAAAATAAATCAATAAAGAAAAATAAACAGAACAGACATAGTCCCGGGGTATTTTCGATTTTGTGCCACAATGGGCACTTCCTTTTCTCAGGTGTCGCATCAGCCGGATCTTACGAACCCCTCAGGGCTGTGCTCTCTTGGTTGGAGTCGGGGGCAGTGGCAAGCAGAGCTTGTCCAGGCTGGCAGCTTACCTTTGTGGACTTGAGGTCTTTCAGATCACTCTGACCGAGGGCTATGGAATCCAGGAACTTCGGGTGAGTAAAGGGGACAGGCAGTTCTTCTGACCCTTCTGCTTGGCAGATAAAGCCGAGGCTCCTAGTGCGCCCATGTGGGCTGTGACTCCCAGACTTGGCCAAGGCCTCCCCAACCACGGGGAGAGCGGGAGCTCTTTAGAGCAGTAAATGACCTTTGGCGGTTTTGCCTTTATGGTCAAATTAGTAATAATAAATTCCTACAAGTTGCGTGTAGGTTTAATAACACGTAAACCTGGCTCAGAAAATATTTATTAACTACTTGCTTACATAAATGTCTTTCTATTTTCCATTAATCAAACCTGATGCTTATCGCTGTTAGTGTTCCTGTATGATAGGTTGGGGGAAAAAAGACACTAACTTCACAAGTGAAAATAGATTTCTTCCACATCGGATAAGAATAGGAGAAGAAGATGCAATAGGAATAACACGTTCAGGAAACTCTCGTGTGTTTTTCAAGCTTTGCTTTTTAATAGCAATAGTACTTACAAAATAGTACCTACAATTTGTGCCAAGTGATATTTTAAGTTTTAAAAAATCACATATTTTTAATATTACTAATGAAATAAATAAAACCCATTTTTGATAAATTAGGACAGTTGTTAAAATGAGCAGACTTCTTTTTACAACACTGCCTGAAAAAGGCGTCACTGAATTCCCTTGTACACAATGAGAAGGGAGTTGGTGATCTGCAGCCTGTTTTCATCCCTCTGCTCCAGTAAGCCAGAAACATGACACTCATCCTTACAAGTCAGAAATGGAGGTGGTGTCACACTGCTGTCCCCTAGAATGGGGTCTCTCAGAGAAGGAATATATAAACCAGGGAAAGGCACCCCACAGTGCTATGGTGATACAGTTCCTGAGTTCTTCCCAGCACTCACACACATCCTCTCAACGCCGCATCAGCATTTTAACAAAACATGAATGATGGCCTTTCCTTACAGGTAGATCTTGCCAATTTGTACATCCGAACCGGAGCCAAGAACATGCCCACTGTGTTCCTGCTGACAGATGCCCAGGTTCTAGATGAGAGCTTCCTCGTGCTGATTAATGACTTGCTGGCATCAGGTGATTAAACCAACACATTTCTTGAAAGATATTCCCCGATGACAAATTATCTGTAGTTTCAGTGAACTTTAAAGAGAGAGAATTCATCTTTGAGATGTTTGCTCGGCAGTCTTTGGGGAGAAACCTATAAACCTAACTAATTTGAGGTGTATTGCTTTCTTAGTCTGTTTATGGATGAGAAGGCCTTCAGTGAAGTAAATGTTATTCCTACACGTACGGGTGTAGAGGGTGTGTTCATCATGGCTTGTCCTCAATGTGTTGTATGTCTCATAAACAAAAAAGAAACATGACATTTCTGATTTTAAACTCTTACCATTTGTGCTGAACTTTGTCTTGTAAAACATTTCAAACGTTTAAAAGTTATATGTGAAATTTAAATTGCAATGATGTTTTAGTAATTCTACTCATTCTTTGGGACAGGAGAAATCCCAGATCTGTTCAGCGATGAAGATGTGGACAAGATAATTTCTGGAATTCATAATGAAGTTCATGCTCTGGGCATGGTGGACTCCAGGGAAAACTGTTGGAAATTCTTTATGGCCAGGGTGCGACTACAGCTCAAAGTAAGAAATACTTGCTTAATTTGCATATTAGTTAAAACCTGCTATTGCAACTATCTGGTTCTATTCTGAGTTTTTTATTATGAGTTTGGATTTCAGTAATGCATTTTGAAAGGACGTGTGCATTTTTACATGCCTGTATCTGGAGTGTACCTTCCGAAAATGTCCCGTGATGCTGGGCTCCTGCAAAGCATTGCTGAGTGGTGTGTGCAGTCCTCAGCTAAAGTGCATGTGGTCTGTGCCCTTGAGGAACTTACACTGTTATAGAACACAGGAGACATCAGAAGTAATTATCATACAATATAAATGTAAACAGTGCTGTGGGATTGCAGAGGAGCACAGCATCCTTCCTCACTGGAGCTGGTCGTCCTGGAGGAAATGATGGGCCACATGTTTAGCATGGAGAAGAATTCAAGGGGAGGAGCTTTCAGGGACAGGAAATGGTATTTATATAAAGGTCAACTGCATGGTACGTATTTGCAGAAACCCAAGTTACCTCTAAAGGCCTGGAACATAGAGTTCTTACCGGGAGAGTGAGATCATTAAATCTGGTAAAGTAAATTGGAAGAGATAAGAGGTTTCTAAATCATAAAGTGAATAGTGAGGAGACTTTTGAATTAAGAAAGTGATGATGATGTCAGTAACTTCAGGGAAAGGAATTTAGAAGTAACACTCAGATGGGCCGGGCACAGTGGCTCACGCCTGTAATCTCAGCACTTTGGGAAGCCATGGCGGGTGGATCACCTGAGGTCAGGAGTTCAAGACCAACCTGGCCAACATGATGAAACCCCATCTCTACTAAAAACACAAAAATTAGCCAGGCTTGGTGGCATGTGCCTGTAATCCCAGCTACTTGGGTGGCTGAGGCAGGAGAATCACTTGAACCCAGGAGGCAGAGGTTGCAGTGAGCCAAGATCGGGCCATTAAACTCCAGCCTGGGTGACAGAGTGACACTCTGTCTCAAAAAACAAAAGAAGTAATGCTCAGATTTCTGAACTCAGATGTACCCCAGTGTTCTTCCTCATTGGCTGCTCTGTGCTATAGTATATCACATAGGCAGATAATATAACCAGATAATAGATCAATAAAGGTCAAGTATCACAAGAAAACAGGGAGAGTCTCCAAACTCATCAGGAGGCCAATTTAAGAATGCTGCTAGGGAAAATTCAGGCTTTCTAGTATGGAATGGTTGGTAAACTAGGAAAGCTGCTACTTTACTGTTGCTTCTCATATTGTTAGCTTGTCAAGTTAGTGGCAGGCTGCGGCAGCTATAAAACTGGAGTATTTAAGGATAGGAGACGGAGACTGGCATTGGCCCTGAATATGCCTTAGATTGGAGGTTAAGGAGCAGAGTCACTAAGTTTCTCCAACATTCTGCTATTTCAAGTTTCACATTAATCTTACTGAGCAATTCTGGGCTGAGGTTAGAAGGTTAGAACTTAAGGTTCAGTTGCCCAAAGAGCTTTTTCCCCATCAAAAATAGGACTAAAAATACATTTGTCAGGTAGTATACAAGGCCAGGGATTTCTTCCTGTTCCATTGTGATATACTAGAATCAAATTTTCTTTATAGAATGGGAAAACAAGTACAATGTTAGAATTTGAGGTAGTAATAGCATAAATCAGTGGTTCTCATAATCTGTTGCTCAGAGCTGCAGAATCAACATCAACAAGAAACTTTTTAAAAATGCATTTTCTCCAACTCCAAGCCAGACCTCTTGAAGCAGAAACTTTGGGTGGCCCCAGAAATCTGTCTCAACAAGGCCTCCAGGCGATTCAGAGGCATGATGAAATTTAAGAGCCATTGTTATAAATTGTGCTAGAATGAACATTGTTTGTATATATCTTTCATGCTCAACTTTGCTTGCTTCTACAAGATAAATTCCTAGAATGGATATTGCTAGATTCAATAGTTACAGCTTGTGGTAGTTTTAAAACATGCCTTCAAATTTTTAGATGCTCTTCTTACTCACAGGTGACATCTAGATCCCCTCTTCTTGAATTTGGGTGGCGAGCTTGTGACTGCTTCAGCTAATATCCAGTATGGCAGAGGTGATGCTGAGCAGCAACTAAGGCTGCGTCATAAAGGGCTCAATTTTCTTTTGGATTGTACATATTTTTGTTTATAAGAGTTCTATGTATTTAGGCAATTATTCTTATATATGTGTCTCACGTATATTTTTCCTATTCTTTTGTTTGTCTTTTAAATGTACTTATGGCACATGTTCGTTTATAGGTCTGCAACTTTCCAATTTTTTAAAGGTTTACATGTTAGATTAATCAGTGTTTTCCTTAATGGATCCTCAGATCCATTTCTTGTAAATTTAGAAAAGTATTTTACTCTTCAAGATAATCTCTTTTATTTTTTATTTTTATTTATTTACTTATTTATCTTTTGTAACAGAGTTTCACTCTTGTTGCCCAGGCTGGAATGCAATGGTATGATCTGAGCTCACTGCAGCCTCTGCCTCCTGGGTTCAAGCAATTCTCCTGCCTCAGCCTCCTGAGTAGCTGGGATTACAGGTGCCTGCCACCACACTTGGCTAATTTCTTGTATTTTTAGTAGAGATGGGGTTTCACCATGTTGGTCAGGCTGGTCTTGAACTCGTGGCCTCCTGTCCACCCACCTCGGCCTCCCAAAGTGCTGGGATTACAGGAATGAGCAAGATAATCTTTACCAAAAGCAGTCGGAACTCAAATTGAGCTACAGTTAGAGAAAACTCAACAGTTTCTTAAAGCCTCTCACAATAGTAAGTCCAGACTGGCTCAGTATTACCCTTAGAGGCCCCTTAGAAGAGATACTCGTCTCATCTTTCCCTTCTGCCTGCTTTCATCGTGATGCCTCTTGCCTCCTGATCACAGGTGGGTGCAGTATGTTCATGTTCCAGGCAGGGGGAAGGAAGGGGAAGAGGACCTGGAGACTCTGTACCAGCAAACCTAAGCTCCTCCCCCAAACCCTAAGCTGATGTCTTACTGGCCGCAAATGCTTCCCAAGCTGCCTCCGGCTACTAAGGAGTCTGAGGGAGTAAATATTTAATTTGGGGACATTGCCTTTATGAGTAAAATTTGAAATGGATTTTGGAGTAGTTTTAAAAAGGAGCAGTGTCAGTCATTTCAGTGCCTATATTGTTTCATGCTCTTTAAAACTTTTCTACCTCTGAAGCCGGGCGCGGTGGCTCACGCTTGTAATCCCAGCACTTTGGGAGGCCGAGGCGGGCGGATCACGAGGTCAGGAGATCGAGACCACGGTGAAACCCCGTCTCTACTAAAAATACAAAAAAATTAGCCGGGCGTGGTGGCGGGCGCCTGTGGTCCCAGCTACTTGGAGAGGCTGAGGCAGGAGAATGGCGTGAACCTGGGAGGCGGAGCTTGCAGTGAACCGAGATTGTGCCACTGCACTCCAGCCTGGGTGACAGAGCGAGACTCCGTCTCAAAAAAAAAAAAAAAAAAAACTTTTCTATCTCTGAAATATATTTTTTATTAAATATGGTAAAGTGTGAGCTGAGAGGTTTCAGGTTATTTTTCCCAAAAAGATGTCTTCTTGTCTAAATAACATGTATTTCTTCCTTACCAGCTTCAAATACCATCTTTAGTGTATGTCCAATAGCCATATTAATTGTGTCTGTTTCTACATTCTCTGTTCTCTTTTCTTGTTAACTCTCTGCTACTGATTTCAGCATTGCACTATAAACTCGTAAAGCTTTATCATTTATTTGCATTTCCAATTGCTTTTTCTTGTTAAGCTTTTTCTACTTATTCTCCTGTGCTTATATGTTTGGATAAGCATTAGCATCATTTTGTCAAATTCTAAACACACTCCATGTCAATTTTGATCGAAATCATGCTGAATGCTTATTTTATGTTAGAATTTAATCTTCAGGGTACAATGTCTTTTACTGCTTTTATAGAAGGATTGTTTCATAAAGTTTTGTAATGGTGTATTATCTGTATATAGGAGAGCTATTGATTTTTAACTTTATAATCAGCTACCTTACTGTCTCTCTTATAGTTTCTAATAGTTGGTTGATATCATATAGCCTGCAGGTTAAGATATTTTGTCTTTCCTGCTCTTCTGTTTTTCTGTTCTCCTCCCTCGTTGCATTGGTAAATATTGCAGAACATTAAATAATTTTGATAATAGTAGGAATTCTGTCTTGATTCTTACTTTAATGGGGATGTGTCTAATGTTTCACTGTTAGGTCTTACGTTGGCTTTTGATTCAGAATATGTATCTTGTCAAAGAAGTATCTACCTAGTAAATTCGTTTTCAGCATCTGTTGAGATATGTATATGTATTTTTTCCTTGGACTTACTAATATTCGTATAATACAGAATGATATACGGAAGTTTTACATTTTTATATTTTTATATCCATCAGCCTTTTTCTGTTTCCTTTGGGTCTGTGTGTAGGCAGACCTTACCGAAACTGAGATCAGTTTTATATTCATTTCTATTGTTGTCTAATCCTTTTTATGGTCTCATTTTTTAGTATTTAACTCAGTACAAGATGGAATTTATTTTTGAGTTAGATATGGATAATTACCCCCCCCATCATCACAGGATTATTAATTGAATGACCTATGTCTTCCCTACTAAAATGAGTAGGAAGTTGCTTTTTTTTTGTTTTTGTTTTGTGCTATTTTGTTTTTAACATCAAGTAGAAATAGGGTATCTCTGTCAGAAGAAGGAATCCCACTTCTGATCCCCTTTGGTCTTCTCACTTAGTTTGATCCATCCTGTGGAAGGCTAATGGTCAGCACCATGACCACTTTACCTTGAGGGAGAACTATTACGGTAAAAAATGGGTAGTGTTTTAGCCTGAAAATACCAGCTTCTTTCTTTTAATTTATGTATATTACCCCCACATCCTTGGAATTTTAAAGAATTCCAAATTGCTCTGTGTTATTTTCAGATATCATGATATTCACCAGTGTGTACTAAAGACTCAGAATTTCTGATGAGCTGATAACTCTTTTGCATATGTTCCAAGCCGGGCATCATGGAAAGCTTAATGTGTTATGGGGATTGGTGAGCACACCTGGCAGGTCGAGCTAAATGATGTGAAGTTGCCACCTCATTACCCATGCTCACCACCCAAAGTCAGTTCCCACTTGGAATGCAGAGACAATGAGAACCTGTTGGCATGCAAAATGTGACCTCTGAATCCCAGAGGGCAGTTCCCGTTAACAACCATCAGATGTGTGTCCTTGGATTGCCTCAAATAAGCCAATGAATAGCAATGCCAAATGCCTTCTCTCCTTCATATTTGTCTATGTGCATCTTTTCCCACACAGTTCTCATCTTACAGCTAGAATATAGAACTTTCATCTCCTCTCCAGTGGACCTTAGTTAACCCAATAACTTTTCTTTCTTACTTTCCTTCTTGGCCATCTGATACTTTAGGGCAAAGGACACTTGATTTATGTAGCAGCCCCGATTCCATCCCAAGGTTTTAGATATTTGTCTTGTTATCTATCTGTTTAAGTATATATATATCCATTTCTGATAATTTAAAAAATACATGCTCATTGTAGAGAATTTAAAAATACAAAACAATACGAAAAAATATTTTTAAATTATCCTTAATAATATTGTCTAGAGATAACATATTGGTATCTTTCCTCTCAGTTTTCTGTGTGCACATAAACATGAAGTATATGTTCAGAACTAAAAAATTTCTGTTTACATCTCACGCAGCCTTCTTTAATTACCTTCCCATTTGCCTTTCTGATTAGAAGGCTCCCATAGGAGGTAAAAATCAAATGATCAAGAATTTGGTGTATGGAATGAACTATTTAACTGAAATGTACTTTATTCTAAATGACTATTTGTAGAATATGTCCTTTATCCACTTACAGCTTTTTCCAAATTTCCTATTGGTTTGCTGTAATTTCTTATTGTTTTATAGGAGCACTTTATATAATGGGTATTATTTATATGTCCAGAATGTTCTGGTTTTAGGTGTTTCCAGTTTTAATTTATCATAATTCTGCTAACTTTATGATGACCTCCTGTTTTACATTCATATTTATTAAAAATGTTAAATTTTTATTTTATGGCTTTCATGTGTTAAGGCTTTTTTAGGAAGCAATTTTTGCACTCCATGGTTATAAAAAATATTATTCTGAATTTTCCTTAAATTATAATATTTTTAATGTTCAGCCATACAGTTTTGTGTAAATTATAAGATGGCTTTCCTACTGTTCCACCCCAAATACCCTCAACGCCATTTATTATATAATCTCTCTTTTATCACTGATTTGAAATGATGTTTATCTCATATATTAAATGCCTAAATATATAAGATTCTATTTGGGGCTGTCTGTTATGTCCCATTAATTTGTTCCTGCATAATTGCCATACTGCATAATCAACACACATAATTGGTGTGTTTATTATGGCCTTGTAGTATGTTCTGGAATCTAGTAGAGCAAGATAACCTTCCTTTTCTACATTTACTTAGTTATTTGCACCTTTAATTTCCTGGATTAACTATGAAATCAGTTTGATGACTTTTAAAAAAATTCAATGAAAATTGAATTTTGGGGATAATGGATATAATTACAATATTGAATATTTTTATTCATTTACCTACACTGTTTTCCTTGTTATAATTTAAGATTTATTCTTGATAGTGTGAGTTCTTTCCCAACACAAAGGATATTTTTCCAGATATCCTTTGATCTTCTTACTCATTTTTATTCTGGCTGAACTTTAAAATCACTTTGCTAAATTCTGCTAATCCTGTTGGGATTTATTAGAATCGCCTAAAATTTGTTAATGAATGTGGGAAGAATTAGCATCTTTATAATAATTGACCTCTTCCGGGCATGTGGCATGTCTCTTCCTTTGGTCAAAGTGTCTTTAACTGAGCTTTGAAAAAGCAGCTAATTATCTTCAATTCATTTTACACATTTCTCATTAAGTTCTTTTCTCAATATTTTATAGCATTTTCCACTCCTGCCAAATTTCTAACTGATCATTGTGGACATAAAAGCAAGCCACTGGATGGAGGAGGAGGAATGGATGGATATTTATTTATGTGTTTATTTTACCAACCAATTCAGTGCACACATTAATCCCACTAGCTTCTGCATTTTGTTCTTTAGAGTTTGCTGAGTAAACAGATCATCTTTTAATTTTTAAACCTTTATAATAATCACCACTTTCCTATATCTTGGGACAGCCATACTTTCTGAACAACATTTAAAACTTTTAAATAACTACAGTGATCATCTTTATTCATTTATTCATTTATGTAATGGGAATGCCATTAACTTTCTATCATTGAGTATTGGATGAAATGTTGGCCTGAGGTATTTTAAATATGATTTTTGAGGAAAAGGTGTTGCAGTTTATCCTATCTGTTTTTATTTAAACCCGCTTCTTTTATCTTCTTTCTTCATCTTGGCCTGTTCTCCTGCTATGGATTTCTATTATTTTCTTTCCTTCCAGCCTCTTGAGAGTGCTATGCAAGTTTTTATTATTTTCTTCAGGTTCTTACATTAAATCAACTTCAGAGGAATTATCTGCCTTTCAATCTGCCGGATGCTTTTCTATTTTTCTGGGTTTTATAGTATTTCTTCCTCTGGCTCCACTTAGACTTCTTTCCTCTTTGCATAGTAGAGACAGCAATTCACAGCTAAAGTTTGGCAACAGACAAGGTGGGTGATTTCCTCCTGGCTCACACAGCGTCGCGTGCAGGGACCTGAGAGTCTCAACAAAAAATGTCAAGCACCACTTGTATGCAAGCAACAGATTAACAGAGACACACGTGGCATAAGCCAAAAGACTTAGTAGTAACGCAAGTAATTTTCAGGGTATGTTTTTCATTTTGTGTAAAAGCTCAACGACTCACCTGGCCAGTGGAAAATCAGATATCGCAGAACCTTATCCTTGCAAGATTGTAAAGTCGAGTCTCTTCAAACCTACCTCTGGCTGAGGAGCAGAACGTTTGGCTTCTTTCTCTTATGCAGATAGCCATCTCGACGGCTTCATCCATGAGAGGGGCACTCTTCCCCCCTCCTGCAGCACATTCTGGCACAGGCACTAATGAGAAACAAGAAACACTCTAACAACTGGCTTGCCCAGCACTGGTTCCAGAGCTCTGTAAATCGCTATGCTGCCAACTGTGTTTTGCTTTGCAAGACCACATCTCTCTGGATACAGTGCTCTAGTCTCTGTCTTCCCATTTTCTGTTATTATGACATAAGTAGAATGAAAAGAACTTTAGAGAAAGACAAAAGGTTCAACCTTGTACTCTGTATCTGAGGTTCACCCTCTTTGAGATTAGATAAAACAGCAAAACCTCAAAAAAATTAGGATACAAATATGAATGTTTTATTTTACCCAGAAAGGTTTTTTTCAGACTGCTGTATATTTACTCATTCATTTAGCCATTCATCACTCAGCAAATATGTACTGAGTGCCCGTGATGTGCTGAGTCTTTGGAATGTGACAGGGAGCAAAGGCTAACCCAGCCACTGCCCACCTAGCGCCACCTCGTTCAATCCAATAATCACACACAAAAAGTAAAATCACAACGATGTACTTGAGAGATAAAGGTTATGTAAGATAACAGAAGACAGGGCAAGAAAGATGTCACGAAAAAGTAATGATCAAGAAGAGAGTCCCAAAGAGTGAGTAGAAGTCTTTCCATTATTTTATATTGTAAAAGAAAATTTTTACACCAGAAATCCAGTGCTTAATCCCTTGAGTAAGAACGTCACTGTATGTTGAATAGCCTTTGCATTTTGGAAAGCATGTCGTGCTTTTCTCATTTTGCTAGCATTCAGCTGTGGGGTTTGCTGGTAGAGTCTGAGGCCTGTTCTTGCAATGGTGCATGTGTATAGAGTTATCCCATTGCGTCAGCAGAAACACCATCGACTCTAACAGAGCAGCGCTGATCAGAAGCCAGAAACTTGGCATGACACAATTCAAATACAGGCCTATCCAGAAGAAAGAAAAATAGGCATCTGATTTTCTTAAAAAACAAAACAAAACTTATACGTTGTTATGGGGCTAGAGACTGGCTTGGAACGCAGTTTGTGACCAGTGCAGGCCCTGGTGACAAGCACGGCAGCTGAGACGAGGGGTCTGCTTCCTGTCTTCCCCCTCAGGAATAGGTTTGCTCTTTGCTATCTATTGGGATTCCACACACAATTTTCTTTGTGAATAGGAGAGTTTTCTTCAGAAAAAGAAAAATTAACTAAAACTCCCTGATATCAAACATTACCTCTAGCTAAAGTCTGTAATGTCCAGTATTTACACGAGTCAAAGGTTATGGGAATGATTTCATTGTGTGCTATCTAAAAGGGAAATAAATAAGAAAATGTATTGAGTGTGCGCATGTTGAAGCTATTGGATCTTTTAAAAACAAATTCAACTTGAAAGGTAATTAGATGGGGAGGTAATACAGGAAGATATGAGGACGATGATAAAGTGACACTGAAGCAGTCAAACCTGGGAAGGTTTTCTGCACTAAACCTCCATTCCTACAAGGGTTTCCTCCAATTTAGACTTGATTATTCTTGAAAAATACTGAGGCTTTTGAGGATAAATGCAAACGTAAGTGATGGATGGAAGCTTCTGAAGTAAATATGTAGGAGGGTTACTACCGTCTGAGAATAAACTATATCAACTAGAAAAAAATACAGTGACTGTAGCAATTCACATTTTCATTACCAGATGAAATGGACTGAACCCTGTTAGTGATATACAAATAAATATGTACTTACAATGAGATCTTATCTAAAAGAAACGAAAACATATTACAAAGCACAGGGAAAAATGGATTCCTGCAAATGAGTCATAACACCTGTGTGAGCAAAAGAAAAAAAGAATAGAAAATTCTATGGTATGAATTCCAAAAGCAAGTTCCTGACATCCAAATGTGAGAGCTGCAGGAAGTACATAGATGGTGATTTTAGGGTCTGCTTTTTACTTGTGAGAATTTGAGAAAAGAGCACAGCTGCCAGAGGCATTTTTAACTTTATTTTTTCGCTGACTTTCCTTTCTAATCCCACTGTTGGAAACTAACTTAAGCCAATTTGCTCACTTGCAATTGTCAAGAACTTTTTGGTGGGGACGGGAGGAAAAGGGAGGGTGAAGTTCAGTGAATTTAGGTACTTCAAGGTAGATGACATCAGTTGAGTGAGGGAGAGGGCTTTTTCCCCAAATGTCCCAATTCAAGGTATGCTTCCAAGAAGGGATGTCTCAGACTGAAGCCTCCTACAGAGAGTCGATTGGTGATAATAAGGAGACGCACACACCGAGCCTTACAACCTGCTCTGTAAATGAGCTTAGTGTAATCCCAGCTCTGTTCTTTTGGGGACCCCACTTGCCCATCCTTGGAAGGTTTCTTTGGGGCAGATGTGGCAATATTTCCATGGAAGGATTCAGCTGACCTCATAATCACATCAAAAGACTGGACTGTTAATAAGCAGTATACCACAGGACTGGTCAAGTTCCAAAATCCCAAGGGCCACTGCCCAAAATATAATTATTGAGATACCTTGATACTTAGATTTTTAAATTTTGTTCATACATTGGCAGAGCTATGCACACATTTTTGATGGGGAGGTTTTGCTTCATATATCTTGAACACTACTTATTTCATCAGTGAAAAATCATGTCTACCATCCATGATGCTGCCTAACCAACTATTTTTGTTGATGAGAGAAGTAGTTGGCTAAGAGCTTCTGGTAGCTGGATCTGCAGTGTGGGCTTCCATTAGAGTCCATGAAATGCTGGTTAGCCACCTTCCCACCAGTCTGTGTAGCCCTTATTGGTGTATTCCAGATATTAACCAACAGCCCCTAAGGTGTAAAATAAAATGACTATTCACATGCATATTATACTAGTAATTAAATTATAGATAATATAACACCCTTTTAAAATTATTTATTTTGTTTTTATTTCTTATAAGCCCTTTGCTATATTAAGCTTTCATTAAATTATGGGAAATATAATGGGAAAATTATTTGGAATGATTTTTCCCTCACAGTAATGTTCCTTGTGACAACTGGGGTTTACTTCAGGTTATCTGTAAAGTTGTGTGAACTATCTTAGAAAAGAGCAGAATAACCAACGGTTTCCAGACATTAGCGTGGGTTTCTGGAAAAATCTCACATGACACCACTACCAAGGAAAGCTGGATGGCAGGAGAAATTTTATGCTCAATTTTTAGCAAAACTAGAAATTATTGAGCAGTGAATTGGATCAATAAGTGCACTTTCAAGGCTAGTGTGACCCTCTCCTTTCCCTTTGAAAAGAATTACTAATGAACAAGTATATTTCTATAATTTAATTCCCAGAGTCTAATTTAGCTGATAGAATTTAGATTACGTATAATTATTTATTTAAAATTCTCTAAAGTTTTCATCTTACTCTGTGTGTAGAGACCTAGATTCTATGCGTATATAACAAACTACAAAAACATTGAAAAAGTCAATGTTTCATTTAAGTATTCCTGTAGACAATTTAATACTATTAGGCTATCACTGTGGGTGTCAGAATCACCTGAGAGTGTTTGCTGAAAGCACACATTGCTGAGTCCCACCCCGAGTTTCTGATTATTTATGTCTGGAGTTGGTCCAAGGATTTGCATTTCTAACCAGCTCCTAGACAGTTCTTTGAGAACAACTGGTCTCCATGCCACCCTCCCAGGCCCACTCACAATATGAAATTTTACACAGTGTTGTGAGGATCCTTATTTAAGCAATAATACATAACATGGGAGAAAATATCTTCAATCATAAAATTGCAGAAAAGAGTAATGGTTCTCTAAGTGACCATTCTATATTATTTTTCAATAAATAATTAGTCCATTCTCACACTGCTATAAAGAAATACCCAAGACTGGATAATTTATAAAGGAAAGAGGTTTAATTGGCTCACAGTTCCATATGGCTGGGGAGGCTTCAGGAAACTTACAATCATGGCAGAAGGGGAAGCAAGGACCTTCTTCAGATGGCCGCAGGAGAGAGAAGTGCATGCAGGGGAAATGCCAGATGATTATAAAATCATCGTATCTCATGAGAACTCCCTATCATGAGAACAGCATGGGGGAAACTACCCCCATGCTCCAATCACCTCCCACCTGGTCCCTCCCTCGACACATGAGGATCATGGGGATTTCAACTCGTGATGAGATTTGGGTATGGACACAGAGGCAAACCATACCAATAATGAAACCTTATCACTCAGGTAACTCAGGAAAAGCATTTTTGCCTGAGGTTGAACAAATATGGTTCAGATACAGTATTTTCTAGCACATTCCTGAGATCGGATACTATGCCAGTTGCAAGTGTGGATGTAAGTGTAGAAGTGATGGAAATATTTGGGATCTTGTCAAATAAAAGATGCTTTTTTTCCTCTGCCTTTGCTAACATTACGTGTAAATGACATTTCTAAAATTGGCACAAATGACAGATGAGTTGGGTGTGGGAAACCAACTTCTTGGGAAGAAAGGAGAAATATTCAAGTATGGGGTAAGCCGATAAGAGAAACCTAAGAATTGAGATATAAGTAAAAACTGTGCATTTTAACTAAGGCTTGTTAAGTTAGCACATGAAATATTACAGCAATTATTTCATTTGTAACTAGAATTTATATAATGAAAAAATGATCAGTCCGTTTATGCAACATTAAAAACCATTAAAACACATGCAAAAAAAAATGAAATTGGACCTTGTCTTACAACCTATGGAAGAATCAACTCAAAATAAAGACTTAAATACAGGGGAAATCTTCAGAAGATTCATCTTGGCAATGATTTCTTTGACACGACACCAAAAGCCCAGGAAACAAAAGCAAAAACAGAGAAGTGTACTACATCAAACTAAAAAGCTTCTATACAGCAAAGGAAATGATCAACAGAATGAAAGACAGCCTATGTGAAATGGGAGAAAATATTTACCAACTGTATATTTGATAAGGAATTAATTAATTCAAGTTTAAAAATCTGATTTTAAAATGGGCAAAGGACTTGAGTAGACATTTCTCTAAAGAAGACATACAGGGCCAGGTGTGGTGACTCATGCCTGTAATCCCAGCACTTTGGGATGCTGAGGCGGGTGGATCACGAGGTCAGGAGTTTGAGACCAGCCTGGCCAACATAGTAAAACCCTGTCTCTACTGAAAATACAAAAATTAGCCCGGTGTAGTGGCAAGCGCCTGTAGTCCCAGCTACTCAGGAGGCTGAGACAGGAGAATCACTTGAACACAGGAGGTGGAGGTTGCGGTGAGCCAAGATTTTGCCACTGCACTCCAGCCCAGGCAACAGAGCAAGACACTGTCTCAAAAAAAAAAAAAAAAAAAACATATAAATGTCCAACAGGTATAGGAAAAGATACACAACATCACTAATCAGTGAAATGCAAATCAAAACCCCAATGAAGCATCGCCTCACACAGGTTAGGACAGTCATTATTTAAAAAAACAAAAGCAGAAAATAAGTGTTGGTGAAGCTGTGGAGAAATTGGAACCCTTGTACACTATTGGTGGGAATGTAAAATGCTGCAGCTACTATGGAAAACAGTATGGTGGTTCCTTAAAAAATTGACAGAATTGCCATAAGATCCAGCAATCCCTCTTCTAGGTATATAGCCAAGGACATGAAACCAGGATCTTGAAGAGATATCTACACTTTCATGTTCACTGCAGCGTTATTCACGATAGCTGAGACATGCAAGCAACTAAAATGTCCATCAGCAGACAACTAGATAAAGAAAGTGTGCTACATATACATATATATACACATATATATACACACACACATATATATATACACACAATGGAATATTTTCATCTATAAAACAAAATCCTGTCATATGTCAACATGGATGAACCTTGAGGGCATCATGCTAAGTGAAATAAGCCAGTCACAGAAGGACAATTACTGTATGATTCTGCTTATGTGCAGTATTGAGAGTAGTCAAACTCCTAGAAACAGGAAGTAGAATGGTGGTTACCAGGAGCTGGAGGGAGGGGAAATAGAGAGTTTCCATGCAATGGGTGTAGAGTTTCAGTAATGCAAGGTGAAAAAGTTCTAGAGATCTGCTGCGCAACGCTGGGCTTACAGTTAACAATACTGTACCATACATTTAAAAATGTAAGAGGGTAGATCTCATGTTTTTTGACACAATAAGAACATTTTGATCTTAATATTTATATAGCTTGAATTGTTGAATACACATGGCATATAAAATAAACTTAATAAAACACTTGTTAAATGAGATATGGGTTCATGTATGCTGCAATTTTTATGACATAGATTTTTTTAAATGCTATAGGTAAAAAAAAAAAATTACGTCTTTTGAAAAATGATTTCATCAATTTCCCAATCTCAAAGTATTAGAGACTTAGAGGCAGCCACAAAGCTTGATATCATCAGATCTGAGCCATTTCTAGAGAAGAAGAAACCAAGATTCTCCCTCTCGGACCTTACCCTGGTTTACAGTTCTCTTCCCAGTGTCCTCACATACTCAGGGACTTGAGAATAAAAGCAGAGAAGGAAAGGATGCTCATTGAACACCTCCTTTGTTTTAGCACTTTACACGGGGTGTCTCTGATGAACCCTCTGAAGCACACAGGAGCTGACCAGGTGCTCCTCTCACTGAGTTTCTGTGACCCACCGTCATAGCCAGATGTCATAGCCACCCTCAGGACTCCTGACAGAATCCCTTGTGTCCCTAAAAAAAGTATGGAAGTATATTTAGATGTAAATTAACTTTTAAATCATTACATAGGTACACAAAACTTTAGATTTACAGCAGAAACTTAAAAAATTCTCAGCAGGAGAATGTTTAAACTGATTTTTTTTTCTTAAAGACCAGTGTGATATAAACAGAATTTTTAATTCCTTTAAAAATCTGAAGTGGGAGCTCAAGTAGATGTATTTCTTTTTAAATGGAAACACAAACATTAAAGATGATAAGACATTGTTTGTTTTTAAAGTGTATTATGCAGCTTTATGGAGCCCGATGAATTACAAAATGGAAGGAACAGAAGAAAACATTGGTATTATTGTATCATGATTTCTTTTTAATTTCTATTTTTTATTATGATGTTACTTGTGTAATGTAAATGAATAAAATTTTCCCCTATTAATGATAACCAAAAATGTTTAAGCAAAGAGAGACAAGTTTTAAGGAAAGCACACAGCAGTGTTTCTGTGTGTCCAGTGGAGCAGCCTCTTTGGACAGGTTTATACTTTGATTAGCAAGGAGGTTAATGTTGCTGTCCACTCTCTAGGGCTTTAGGGTAGTTTAATGTCACGGTTGGCTGCACTCCTTTCTCTCATTGTCTAAGATTGCAATGTAATTCTCTGCTCATTCATCACCCGCCTGTTTCTGCCTTGCCCCCATGTCTCCACAGATCATTTTGTGTTTCTCTCCAGTTGGTCACACGCTGAGAGTTAGAGCTCGGAAGTTCCCAGCCATAGTTAACTGCACGGCTATTGACTGGTTTCATGCGTGGCCCCAGGAGGCTCTGGTCTCTGTCAGCAGGAGGTTCATTGAGGAAACCAAGGGAATTGAGGTATGCCATGTCAGCCTGCGTCTCACACACACACACACACACACACACACACACACACACACACTGAAAATCCTCAGCAGATAAGTACTTTCCACAATACATCTCCTATCAGAAAGCTATCCTGATTTAAGATGCTAAACTTACCTGTTTACATTCTAAGAAATATGATGGCTCACCTTTTTTCTGCCATACCTATTGAGGAGGATGTGCACACGTGCGTGAACACGGGCACGCACACAGCACTTGAGTATGCTCTCACTCATGCACTGACTCACTGGAAGCCCAGGATCATTACTTCCTTGAATCATAATGGGGCTTACTGATTATAAATCCTTTAAGTCCAAACTAAAAGCTCAAACAGAAATGTAGTCACCGTAGCCATGCACTGCTTGCTTCTTAACCAAGTAAGGCAATGAATTGTGATTATTCTCATAGTAGCGATAGTTGAAAAATCAGCCCTCATATCCCATAACCACTAAGTCAAATAATATATCTACTTACTGTTTTACAGATTTATGTTTTATGGATTATATTTGTCATTTCTTCATGATGACAAATTTAAAATTTAAAATCCCATGGCATTTTAAAATGGTTGTACAAAACAAAACAACAAAAGCTTCAAGCATTCAGATTCAGAGGGAAAAAGGATGTAGATATGAGGTTATCATTTAGATTTCCTGGAGATGAAGTTTTATTTGTGTCTAGTGCCTTTCTGATTACATAGCTTAGAAAAGTGATTGTGAACATTTCCCAGGGAGCTTTGTCTTCATTCCATTGAGTGATAAGGTGAAAGGTTCCTAGAATAGGTCAGACACTGAAAGTGACTCTCAGAGGCAAACACAGAACTGGAGATATGTAAGGAATGATGTCTGTTTCTAGTTGAAAGATTATCATGAACAGGTACAACCCATTGTAGCCCCACCCTTACTCCAAAAGGCATAACTGCCACCTTTCCAAAGCAATCCTTTTACATTTTGTTGTATATTGTATCATTCAGCGGCCATATAGTTAAAAATTTGGTCATATTTACATATTTAATTGTTTGTATGCAGCTAGCTTTATTGTTCATAATATCATTTTCCTTTGCTTCTACTACAAAAAAAAAAGCAGCTATAGAGGTAAGTACACATACAAGTATTCACCGATACCTACAGAATTTTGTGGAGGGAGACCTCTTCTTTAGTCTTTTCCTGAAATGTTTATTGAACTAATTATTTGGTGCTGGATTGCTAGGGAAAAGCTGTCAAACAATGTCTACCTTGGAAGGTATATATATGGTAGAGGCTTTAGGATATTCAGCTACCTCCCATCTCCTTCTCTCCTCTACACTTAAACTTTAAACATTTCCACAAATAAATGAAAATAAGAAATGATCTCTTCTAAAGTCTGCCAGAAACATTTTGTACTCTAACATCTGGAAAATCATTAAATATGACAAATAATTGTCATAAATATTAACACAAATGTCTTATGCGATTGCCAGGTCTGTTGCATTTCTGGAATTCTCTAGGGTATCATTTTATCTTGTGATAGTTACAAGAAGGGTTCACAATGCTGCTTTATTAGAGGGAGAGAGTCAGTATGTATCTTCTAATAGCAAAGAACTGTTTTATCAGGCTGGTTTGGTAAGGAAGAGAAAGGGACCAGAGGACTTTGTTTCTGCATGTTACTTTCTCAAATGGTAGGAAATTAGAGCTAGTAGCATGGTTTAAGTTGGCATTTGGCACAGTGGTTTTTACAGTTCCTTCCCTTTGCTGCTCAGTGCAGGCTTTTTCCTGTCCAGGTGGGTGCCGCTTTGAAAACAGCTAAAGGAGCTTTGATATGCCAGTGACCGTTGACATCTGCTGGATAAGGCAGGTCTTGCATCATGTTAAGTCCAGAGGGCTCCTGTCAGGTGCTAAGCTGGATCTGACGGTGTCATAACGCCTCCTATAGGATGCTGAGTGCCAAATAGGAATTTTAAAAGCACTTTACCATTTCTGTTGAACTGAATTGTGCCTCAAAACAAATTAGTCAGATGATTTCATTTCAGTGAAAGGTGCTTATTTAACTTTCCCACCTTCCTAATTTGTTGCGCAGGAGCAATAATTATAATTCAGAGGACAATGTGTCCATGGTCTTCTAAAAACGCATGGTGTCTTTTCTGTAGAGGTCAAAAACAGCATTTAGGTTTTTTGAATGAGCACTAATTTGATCACTTTCTTAGTTTTAATTTCCTTTTTTAAGACTGAAAGTTATCAGCATAATTTAGGCACTTCTTAATTATTGACCTCATTTGCTGAGTGTAAGGTACTTACACAAGGTGACCCCCTTTGGCCACAGAGAAAGGATTCATTAAAGGCAAGCAGTTTTGTGTGTGTTGACATGTAATTTTCCACCAGTACACACTCAGCACCAAGGGGTACGGGTTGACTGCATCTAAATAAATGTTTGTGCTATTTTTCTGCTACCTAATATTGAACTAAATGACAGCTGACAAATAATGATCGAAACAGTTTGACACTTAAGTATTTATCTGAAGACTTTGTGTCAACATACACTACCTCTCCAAGGAGATTTTGAAATGGAGATGGGAGGAGGTGTGTAAGGAGGGAGAGAAGGAAAAGCCCTCTGGGTAAACCTGGGAAGAGTGTTGGAAAGGCTGTGAGAAGCTCATTGGAGAGAGAATTGGGTGAAGACCTTGGCGATTAGTACATGGGTTCTACAACGAAAAATCAAGAGAAGCTGGAGTGTTGAAAAACAAGTGATGTTTTTGCTTTTCAAGGCAAAATGAATCATAGACATCTTTGAAAGCAGGACCAGATAAAAGGAGAAGTTACTGAATGGAAATGAAATAGTGAGCTGTCTGGTGAAGGAGTGAGATGTTCGTTGGATGGTGTAGAGTAGATCTGAGCAAGGTGAAAGAGGTCATATTTTGGGGCCTGTTGACCAACCAATGAGTTATAATCCTCTGTCCTTTTGTGGTGCCACTTAAAAGTAATGACACAAACTCCGTATCATCAGCTTTTTCAGGGAAAAGCAGTTATTCCCCATGCAACCACCTCTTCAATTGTTGCAGAGTTTGGTACCTTGTGAAGGATATATTTTACTACTGTTTTCCACAACTGATTGTGAGAAAGTCCACTCTAAGAGGAAAGTTATTTTACTGCTATATTTAAAGACTTGTTTCCCCAATGGTCTATAAATGCATTTTTAAAATGGCATGCCAAATACAAAGGGTATAAAACAACATTTTGTCAGTGATAGCTATCTTAGCAGAGTTTCTATCATATTAATGACTTTAAGCACAGTTCTTTATTTGAAATATAAATTAGGATTATTCAATATGAATAAAAAGTAGAAAACCTTATGCAATAGAAATTATGTGAATTTGAGGAAAATAATCCTCTTTCTAAGGAATATTGAAGCCATTTAAAAATATTAAGACAAAAACAAATGCAACCAAATTTATCTTGATTCTGCTTAAATCTTATACTGGCTTAAGCATATCTTCAGATGGCTGAGGAAAGACCCAAGTAGTTGTAAACATCCTTCCCCATTCTTCAGGCCTAGACCTCGTAAGTAGGGTCCAGACTTTGTAGCTGCCTAGGACTCTGGACGTGAATATTCAGCTGAAGGTGTAATTGACTTAAATGGAGCTGTCCCTATAAGTTTGTCGTTTTGTGGCTTTTCTCTAAGTGCTGGCCTCACCAGAAGCAGCCACACCATTCACACCATCTCCTGTTTTGTCCTCTTGCTGTAAAAGAGGTAGCTGGATTTCTTTTTTATTCTTTGTTTTTTTTTCTTTTTTTGAAACGGAGTCTCACTCTGTCACCCAGGCTGGAGTGCAGTGGTGTGATCTCGGCTCACTGCAACTTCCGCCTCTCGGGTTCAAGTGATTCTCCTGCCTCAGCCTCCTGAGTAGCTGGGACCACAGGTGCACACCACCACGCCCTGCTGATTTTTGTATTTTTAGTAGAGGCAGGGCTTCGCCATGTTGCCCAGACTGGTCTCAAACTCTTGACCTCAGGTGATCTGCCTGCCTCTGCCTCCCAAAGTGCTGGATTACAGGCATGAGCCACTGCACCCGGCCTGGATTTCATTTTTCCTCCACTCCTCCTAAGTCTTCAATTGCTTCTTTGTTTTAACTTTCTGGCAGAGAACCATTGAAGGTACCTTTATCAATGACTGCAAACTCATCTAGGAAATTGTTGGCTTCTGCTGGACTTTGTCTTGCCTCTGACCAGTAGTTGAGCTCCAGAATTAAAGGCAAGATACAAAAAGCATAAGCAAATAACAAAATAATGCACTCACCAGACAACTCAAAACAAAAAACCAGCATACGATTTAGAAAACTGTACTTGGTGCTACATTTAACACTTGTTGCTGCCCTGTATAATGGTAGTAATCTTACCGCAACTGCTGTTGGTGCTACTGCTACCACAGTAGCAGAACTGATACAGGTTGAGTATCCCTTATCCAAAATATTTGGGACCAGAAATATTTTGGGTTTCAGATTTTTTTTTTATTTTGGAATATTTGCATTTATGTAATGAGATATCATGGGGATGGGACCCAAATCTAAACACAAAATTCATTTTTGTTTTATATACGCCTTATGCACATAGTCCAAAGGTAATTTTATATAAGATTTTGAATAATTTTATGCATGAAACAAAGTTTTGACTGTGACCCATTACATGAGGTCATATGTGGAATTTTCCACCTGTGGTGTTAAATTCACACTCAAAAAGTTTTGGCTTTTGGAGCATTTCAGATTTTCAATTTTCAGATTAGGGATGCTCAACCAGTTCCTACTGTGAATTTGCATTGCTTACCCCCTCTCATCACCAGCCTCATGAGGAGGAACCACTAGTTTCCCCTGGGATGGAGGCCCAAGAGTAAATAACGCCACTGGTGAGGGGCACATCTGCAGTTTGATACCAGAGCCCATAGTCTTAAATCCTTCTTTTGACTATTGCATGAATGTTTGACTATTGGGAAAGAAGTAAAAGAAGAAAGGAAACAGAATTTTTGAAGGAGCAATTTTGTGGGCAGGAAGAAGTACAGGAGGGTATGCAGTATCTTACCAGATTTTTCAGAACTGGAAATCTAGCCCAGGTCCTAGGATTCAAAGCCTGTGTCCCTGGCTCCCTCCAGAAGCTTCTTCTCAGAGCAAAACAGCACTATGAAGAGCTTAGGACAAGTGTTAAAATGCAACACTGCTCATTTTATGCATTAGTAAGTTTTCTTTCTTTAATAAGCCACCATACAACCACAAATATCTTATTAATATATTCTTTTACCAGCCCTAAAAGGAGCAAAAAGATCAAATAGATTGTATAGCACATCAGTTTGACATATTTAAAAATTAACACAGAAATAATTTCTGAGGAAAATGTTCAATACTTACTGTAGGTATATGGCATTTAATGTGACAAAATTGTCCCAAGTTAAACTTCAAAAAGAGAGAAAATAGATTCACCTGCCCCTTTCTCTTTTGCCCTTACTCCCTCCCTCCCTTGAATACAGTGCTCTTGAAAGCCCAAATTTAGTATTACAGACCAATGTAGTCATCTTTGCTGGTCTTGGGAAGGTATAAAATCCTAAATTGATTTAGTGCTGACCTCTGGGTATTGGTTTATATTCAACTCTGCTGTTTGTCATTTTCAAGAGGAATATACTGGACACTTGCTTGAAGTGCCAGGTGGCTGGAGTACTTGGTGTGGCAGAGACTACTACTGCCCGAGAACTGTCACACCAAATAGCAGAGATCTGTTTATGTTTTTGTGTTTACAGTGAGCCAACTGAAAGAGTAGAAATTAAACACGTTTTCTTAATGTGAGGGAAAGCAGTTTCATCTTTGCATTTGATTATGCGTTGGAGACAACATCGTTTTCCAGAGCATCTTAGTGGGGAAACCTTGAATTTATAACCATTCGGTGCTGGCACTCTGCTTATTTTTATTTTTGCCATCATCATGATTAGCTGCTAAATGACTATAAATGGTTATCAACTGGTTTTTATTAAGAGGCCAAATCTAGCAGGAATGATATTCTCCCCTCACGTCTCTCAAAGTGAGAAATACAGCATTGCGTAGCCCTCGCTGCAGCAGCACCAGCAGCAACTCCTCTCAATTCTCCCCCAAGGCCCCCCACCAAAAAAAAAAAAAAAAAAAAAACTGGAGATAAATGAATGGCAGAATAAATAATTTATGCTAATGAAATTACTCCAATTAGTAGTTCTACAATGACCCTTTTAAAAGCCACAGCTGTTAATGTCAGGAAGTGCTGTCACTACTGACCTTATCATAAGAGAAAGTGACAAATTGAGAATGCAGGGAAGACCAGTCATCAAAGAGGTCTGTTCTGGAACGATTAGAGTTTTCTGAAAAACAGTGTGAATTACAACCAGCTGCTCCCTGGCTCAGCGAGTCTCCCATGCTGTGCCATTTTGTTAAGCCCGATAACAATAGTTATTTTGCCCCATTGAGACAAGTTGTCTCGGGCCACTTTCAGCTCTACCGGAAACCACTTCTTCCATCCCCGATTTACAAATGAAACTGTTGTTAAAGAGAGCTTTCAGCGCCTCCAAGGAGCCCCCTCATAAGGATCATGGTTGGGTAGAGGCCAGAGTGTTTTTTTTTTTTCTTCTTCTTCTTCTTTCTTTCTTTTTTTTCCTTCCTGTAAGGAGGTTACCCTTGGCTGAGGAATTATTTATCTATAGTGTAGAAAGGTATGTGTGTGCCTTTAGTTCCCATTAAAACAAGACAGGACAGGAGTAAATTCCTGCACATGTCTGTATTGAAGTCAAGCTCTTGTAAAAATAAAGTCTCCAAAGGATTATGATTTATATGAAGTTTATATAATCTTCTTCATAAATTTTATTTTTCTGAGTCCACTGTTTGGAAATATATTTGTATCTGGGGTCCACTAGAAACCAAGAATATTTGGAATTTATATCACGTTATTTTTAACGTTTGCTTTAGTAATACATTATTTCAGTTACTAGTGAGATGGATTTTTAATACGCAGCACAATCCAATATGGAGGTATTTTAAACCCACTCGGGAATTTGTCGTGATGCTGGAAAGTTGATTGTTTAAAGACATTGTTCAGGAGCAATTGTTTTTCACCAACAAGAATTGGCCTGTCTGTCTTCACACCTCTGCTTGTAATATTAATGGTGCAGGTTTGAAACGTTTAACTGCATCACCAGCCACTTGTGTGCAATTTTCCCAAAGATGTCTGAGCATTATTGACAACACTTTGGTAAATTATGTGTGACTTTCCTGAGAGTTGATGTAGCTCATTTAATTCATATTAATTGATTTTTAGGCTTCCCTTGATTAATTGAACCTGGTTCATCTTGTACAGAATGCAATAAATAATCATTAAAATGAGGGAGATGTGACTCCACAAATTAAAAAGTTAACTACTTCAGAAGTCATAGAGGACAAAATGGAAAGAATGTATAGTAGGGGTTCTTCCAGTAACTCACTGAAGGAGAGTTTCTCTTTTTGTGGGTTTTTTTCCAAATATGAATAGAAATAATCATGATATTTTTCTCCCAGAAGCAGTGACATTTATACCCTACTCTCCAGTTTGTTTTTACATGAGTTCTCATAAAACTGTGAGTTTCTAAGTTTTGGCTTTTTTTTTTTTTTTCAGTGACTTTGCAGGGTTATTGCTTCTCTTTGTCTAAAGCTTAGTTTGAAAGCAATGGCAGAAATATTTCTCAGGATATCGTGTCTGTTTCTCCACCTTCTCTTTCACACACTCGGTAGATAAAAATCAAGTTGTGAAGATCTGTATATGTTGGCTTTTGCATTTGGTATGTGGAGCACATAAAAACCCTTTGTCCTACTTGGCAAGAAGAAGGTTACTCAAGCTGAATGCTTTATTGTAATCTCCCAAATCCTGTGGATAGCGCTTAAAGATTAAATAAGTTTTCCTAGGTTATACTATCATTTTTTTTCTGACTTTCAGAAAAAAAAAGATCATTTTCTTGATTTTTCTTTTAAGTTGTATTTTTAACTTGGGAGGATTTCACATGAACTGTAATGTTTATGTTTTCAGCCACTGCACAAAGACTCTGTTAGCCTTTTCATGGCACATGTTCACACCACTGTAAATGAAATGAGTACCAGATATTACCAGAATGAGAGAAGACACAACTATACCACCCCAAAGAGTTTTCTAGAACAAATATCACTGTTTAAGAACCTGTTGAAGAAGAAGCAAAATGAGGTATCTGAGAAAAAAGAACACCTGGTGAACGGCATCCAAAAGCTAAAAACCACAGCCTCTCAGGTATGACCAGGATGTGTTATTACTGAGTGACATTTATGCTGTTTAACAGAAAAATATATTTCCTTTTGAAGCACTACTAAATCCATTTCTATAAGATGCCAGCTGGTGAAATTTACAGTTTCATGACACCAAGAACACACTGCTACTGCTTTCCAAAGCCTGCAGTGGGATTGGCCGACTCACAGCTGGGTTAGGGCGAAACGTTCTCTTCCTGGCCTGACTCAGTGCAAGGTAGTGTGGGATGCTGAAGGGAGCAGACACAGCGGATTGCCTCTCTTGTCTCTGACTTCTTCAGTGCACGGTACTTGTCGTCAAGGTTTTTATCATCCTAGGATGGACCAGTATCTTTTTTGGTCTCAGATTCTCAACCTCCAGTGAGGGCATCATTTTCTGGCTAATGACTGTGGTGAGACCCCAAGGTAGAGCTGTTCCTCCCTTAGTGACTGGTCTGCTCCTCTTGACCACCAGCTCTCTTAGATAAAAGTGTCCAGTGTCATCTGTGTCCTCAGTCCTAAGGCCCCTGCTCCCTCGAAGGGCGATGCCTCTAACTTGCAGGAGTAAATCAGGAGAGAATCAGCACAGGATGTTAATCATGTGTGGGTCTTTACACATATTGTCATTATTTCGTTGTTAAAAAACAAAGGATTTCATGAAGTAGGTGTTACTACTATAGTTTTATATATGAGGCGTAAAGAGTTTAAGGCCAGAGAGCCAGTGAGGTTGGGTTTTAGACCCAGGTCTGTGTTGCTCTGATGCCCGTGAGTTGTCCATGGCACTATGCTGCCTCTCTGTGGCTGGAAAAAAGAGATTGGAGTGAGAGACTCTGAAGACTTTGAAGAGTAGCCCAGCCTTTCTCTGAGCCAGTCAGGACTTAGAGCTGGAGTGAGAAGAATTCTCACTAGTGATCACCTCAAGACTAGAAATACTGGTGGCCTTCTCAGAGTGATGTCATCAGGTCAGACTCTTACATGCTTTATAAGGATTGGGGCAGTGGTTTCCCCAGGTGGCCTGGGTAACCCACCTGTGGCTAGGCTAGAAATAAACCGAGACCCGAAGGAGGGAGCACCTTTTCACATGGGCACCTTTCCACTCTGAAGGGCTCTCTGGCCATGACCTTCAGTCACTCTGGGCCAAAGCACCACTTGCCTCTTTCCCTCTTAGTTTTCTATACCAAGAATGACTCTGTGGCAAAACACTGTGATCTGTACTAATAGTGAGCAGATGGACCACAATTAGGAAAGAGAAATCAGGGTGAGTAGGTTTCCAGGACGGTTGGGATCAAGTGACATCAAGAATAGTTTCTAGGAAATCCACAAATAGCATATCCATATTTGTGCACCTTCTCCTTTCCTCTCAAAGAACGCCTGTCTAGGCCAGGCACAGTGGCTCACACCTTTAATCCCAGCACTTTGGGAGGCTGAAGGGGGAGGGTTGCTTGAGTCCAGGAGTTGAGACCAGCCTGGACAACAAAATGAGACCCAATCTCTACAAAAAAAAATTTTAATGAGCCGAGCGTGGTGGCGCATACCTGTAGACCCAGCCACTTGAAAGGCTGAGGCAGGAGGATCCCTTGAGCCCAAGAGTTTGAGGTTACAGTGTGCTGAGTAGGTCACTGAACTCCAACCTGAGCAACAGAGCGAGACCCTGTCTCAAAAAAAAAAAAAAGAAAAGCCTGTCTTTCCTGTTTCTTTTTATTCACACTTTATTTTACTTTCTTGTCTTTTGCCCCTCTCCATGTCAGTTTTCTTCTATCTGTCTATCCTCTTCTGTCTCATTTAAATCAAGACCCCTTTCCATAAGAAAGATTTTCCCTGGAGTCCTGTTGTGCTAAATAAGACAAGGAAGGAGCTCTGTGTCACAAAGCATTTATATCCCTTTGAATGCCATCCCCAACTGAACCTGTTGACTTTGCCCACTATCAGGAAATGATAGTGTTGTCACCCAAACTGAGCTTTTCAATACTGTGGGGGCATCCTTAGCAAAGAAATAAGTGCTTCTGCCATACTTAAAGGGTTGTTTTCCCAAATGACAGAGCTAAAAGCAAATGGGGTACCATCCTGGACCGTTCCAGTGGTGGCAGCATCTCAGCCATAGGAAAAAAGAAGAGGAGAGAGACTGTGATTTTTTAATAGTCACCTCAGTTACATATTGATGAGTCAGGGGGATGGGCGAGGAGAAAGAGACGGGAGGGCCAATTCACTATGTCTGCCAAGTCCAGGTCTGCTTGGGTCTCTTTACTCCCACTTAGTAAGAACCACAGGCAGGAAGTCTGTAAAGACGCAAGATATCTTGATTGACACATGAAGTCTTGATGGAAAGACTGACAGTGATTTCTTTTCATTAGGTATTTGTGCATGGAATGCTCTTAATATCAAAAAAGTAGTTGGAATATTCAATAGCTACATGGCAGTTTTAGAAATAAGTTGGTTATAAGAAGGGGATGGTTTCCTACATGGAGAACTGGAGAGCCATAAAGCGTAAGATCAGGTTGTGTGGAGAGCTTGTATATTGGGGCATGTATCCTCTAAAGGTCTGCCTTAAGGAATGCCATGTCATCTGAAAACATTAGCAATGTTCATTCTTTACAGTAAAGCTATAAGCCCCTTTTATAGCCAAATAACCTCCCTCTAGATGTCAGCTTAGATCATCACAGATCGTCCTAGTGACCTTTCTTCATAGAGAAAGCCTTGCTTCCACGGCTTCAGTCACTTTGAATATTTCAGAGCTAACAGCTTCCTTAGAAACTGAAATTAGGGCTTGAAATAACACAGTTTTGTCCTAGTCTCTTGGGTGATTCTTTTTGCTTTATTTGTATTTTGAGATGATAATAGATTCAGAAGAAATTACAAAACATAGTGGTGGCAGCATCTCAGCCATAGGAAAAAAGAAGAGAGAGACTGTGATTTTTTAATAGTCACCTCAGTTACATATTGATGAGTCAGGGGGATGGGCGAGGAGAAAGAGACGGGAGGGCCAATTCACTATGTCTGCCAAGTCCAGGTCTGCTTGGGTCTCTTTACTCCCACTTAGTAAGAACCACAGGCAGGAAGTCTGTAAAGACGCAAGACATCTTGATTGACACATGAAGTCTAGATGGAAAGACTGACAGTGATTTCTTTTCATTAGGTATTTGTGCATGGAATGCTCTTAATATCAAAAAAGTAGTTGGAATATTCAATAGCTACATGGCAGTTTTAGAAATAAGTCGGTTATAAGAAGGGGATGGTTTCCTACATGGAGAACTGGAGAACTGTGACAGGAGGTCCCTGTCACAGCTTATAGGTTCAATGGTAGCATCCTGCATAACTAATACAATGCCAAAACCAGGAAAGTGGCATTGGTACAATCCACAGACCTTATTCAGATTTCCAGTTTTACTTGTGTGTGTGTGTGTGTGTGTGTGTGTGTTTAGTTTTATGCAGTTTTGTCACATGTAAGTCTGGGTACTCACTAACACAGTCAAGACACAGAAAACTTCCATCTACAGAAAGATCCCATGTTGCCATTTTATAACCATACCTACGTTACCCCCCACTTCTTCCCCACCTCCTGAATCCTAGTTCCTGGCCATCACTAATCTATTCTCCATGTCTATAATTTTGTCATTTCAAAAATGCTATACAAATATGTAACCTTTGGGTATTGGTTTTCTTCATTCAGCATAATTCCCCTGAGATCCAACCAAGGTATTGGGTGTATCCATAATTTGTCCTTTTTTTATTGTTGAGCAGTATTCCACAGAATGAAGGTAGCATAATTTAACCATTCAACCACTGAAGGGCATCTGGGTTATTTCTGGGTTTTGGCTATTATAAATAAAGCTGTTATGAATACTCATGTACAGGTTTTTTTTTTGTAGGCATAAATCCACAAATGACCAAAAATGAAATTACTGAATTGTGTGGTACTTGCATGTTTACATTTATAGAAAACAGGCAAATTCTTTCCAGAATGGCTGTGACATTATACATTACTACCAGCAGTGTATGAGAGAGCCAGTTTGTCAGCTTCCTTGCAATAATTTGGCGGCATCACTAATATTTATTTTAACCATTCTAATAGGCATGTAGTGATATGGTGGTTTTACTTGAATTTTCCTGATGGATGATTCTTTTGACTATGGCCTAACCTAATACTAGTTTCTTATGGCTAAAAAGAACTGAGAAGCATGTCACTATGCAAAGTTACCCTGAATTTATAGACAGGCTGAAAAATCAGTCATAGCTTAATCTATAATAGTACAAGTAGTAGCCACAGTAGTAATCATGCTTTTTAGATACAGTGTGAATATACTGCATTGGGTGGAAACTACAAGATTACTTGGATATAGTAATGGGACGTCGTTCCACAAGATGAAACCACTGAAATGTCTTTAGCAATTGAGTTAAAATAAATGTAAATGGTTATGATTGTTCTTTGCTGCTATGATTTTTTAGTGGTAATATTTATACTTTTGGAAAAGAAGTACAATGGAGAGATAATTATTGTGACGTATAAAGCTGCTTTCAGATATTTCTGAGAACTGAGTCATGTTTTTTTCTCTAGTACCTCATTTCTGCTTTTAGTTACATGATCCTCAAACTGAGGAACCTAGTAATGCCTTCTGAACCTAATGAAATTATAACTGAAAAAAATGGACAGTTCTTTTTAGCAGATGAATTTATGGATTCCTTGGAAGGCTAAGTTCTCCAAGAGCTGAGTAAGGTTATTTAGTGACGGACCGATGGAAGACATGTATGCCCCTGAAGCTCACTGAGTTTTGGCCGCAGCATACTAATACCTCAAACACACAGTTTGCTCTTCTTAGTAGGTATTAAGTTGAATATTGGGTTAGCTTCACGATCATAAATGAGGTGAAAAAAATCAAGAAGGCCATTTTCTGTTTGGTGGGAAGAGGTGAGACCTATCAGTGGGCATTTTAATATGCAGCCAATCTGCAGTCAGGCAAGGAGCATTCATGTCTTCAACTTACTGAAGCCTCCAGCAACCTTCTGCTGGAGAGTGAGAGGCATAGTTCTTCCAGCTCATCACCAAGTATGTCTTCCCATGACCTCTGCTTCCTTGAGCCGGAGCTGCCTAGGACCCAAAAGCAGACGTGGGTAAAGGAGCATGTGGTCAGACAGAGGGAAGAGCAACTTCCGTACTCAACCTGTTAGTACTGACAAAAATTAATTATATTTCCTGCAAAATCCTTGGAAAATATTATTCTGTTTGTTCTTATATGGAGAAAAACAACGTGGTTGCCTTTTTGCAAATCAGAAGACAGTGAAAATCAGGGTAGAGACAGATGCAAGATACAAATTGTTAGGGATCCCTGAATTCATTCCCACCAATAAGCTCTATCTGGGATTTGTTGTGAACAAGGCCAGTGACGTAAGAATAATGACGTTTGCTTTAGGTGGGAGATCTAAAAGCCAGACTTGCCTCTCAAGAAGCCGAGTTGCAACTGAGAAATCATGATGCCGAAGCTCTGATCACAAAGATCGGCCTTCAGACGGAGAAAGTGAGCCGGGAAAAGACCATCGCTGATGCTGAGGAGCGAAAGGTCAGGCTAATTCCACCATTTAGAGTGCTGAGCTATATTTAGCACAAAATAAACCTTGGTAGGTGAACAATTTTGAACAACTTCCTCTCCAGGGAACATAAAGTCTAAAGCATTATTATAGTTACACATGTAACAGCATTTCACACCATGATTACCACTTGACCTTTCTTTACATTATGCATTTCCCCAACCTTTTAGCTCTTTTAATGATATGAAAGAACAATAAATACTGAGCTCATTCAAGCATATAATGGATGCGGATCTTGAACATCAGGCCTATTTGTAATACAGTAAAGGTCAGGAAGTCGCCTCTGAGGTTTTTAAAGGTTTCCACTTTTTAGGCAAATTGAACAACTCAATTGTTAACAAAGCCCATTCCGTCACTTTGCAAGATGGTTTTCAAATTTTGCATTTTAATAATACAACTGGAGCTTATTATTAAGTCCTAAGCTAAATTTGTTCTTTTTGATTCGATCGAGGCCCTGGCATTCTGTATTATGTTTTATTGTTGGAAATAATTCCTTTTAAGATTATATAGATTCTGCTTTCTTTCTACTCAGGTTTCTAGCAATTCTGAAATAAATACGATGTCTTTTGTCATCTTCTTTTACCAAAACGTCAGCTACAAATGGAAGACACAGTTTTGTACATCTGATTTCTCAAAAGAAATACCATAGTAAACAGAAAAATTTTAGTACATATTTGTTTAAAAATTGAGTGTATATGTGTAAGGTAAAAAATTCTTATTTTAGACAAAAAAGTATAATCGGGGCCTAATTAATAAAAAGTTATAAGTTGCTAACATTCTCACAGCCATTGAATCAGTAGTGATTATCCCATTTTTCTTGTATTTTATGTTACCGGAAAATATTTGAGTTTTTCCAGTGGTGTTGCCGTTCATATACAATTGAGTTGATTTTCTTTTTTTTTCCAATACGTATTGAGCATGTTTTCCTTGCACAACTAAAGACTTGAAAAGTATATTGAACATCAAAACTCTAAAAAGATAGTTTTAAGAAATAAGATTATGGCATTTAAAATTGAAGATAAGGCACACTTGGCATGCCCTATGTGATCGGCGGGCATATAATTCCTAATTTGAGTTGTAAATGTTTCTGTTGAGTTTCAGATAAGTGGAGAATGTCCTTAAAAGTATATACTGGGCTGGGCACAGTGGCCTGTAATCCCTGCACTTAGGGAGGCAGAGGCAGGAGGATAGCTTCAGCCCAGAAGTTCGAGACCTGCCTGGACAACATAATGAGACCCCATTCTCCATAAAAGAGGGGCAAAAAAGACAAAGTATATTATTCCATTGAGCAATTAGGTATCACACATGATACAATCACCATTAGCTAATTCTACCCAGGGAATATTTTTCAGGCATTACACAAACGTGTGATGTTCTAGTAGTTATTATATCATAACCTATCATCATCACAGATACTTTCTGGAAACTTAAAATATAAATACTCTAGAGATTTTTTTTTTTGCATTTTTACATTTGAATTCCTAAGGAAAAATTACCCTCATAAAAAGAGAAAGAAGTTTTAGCAAATTAGAACTCATCTGAGAGGTTGTTTAGTGAAGTTCTTCAAACACAAAGAGGGGACATACTACTTTTTATGTTTAATCCATACCAAGACATAAAAATAAAACTTCTAAACATTTTCATTTTATCCATGGAGCTTAATTTAATTATAAATAACAAATATTAACTGAACATCTATTTTGTCACCAGGCAGTGTTGTAGACTATTAGGGATATTTGACAAGCAGGGTGCTCTCATGTAGATTACACTGGAATGGAAAAGACCAACATGAGATAAGTAACACATTGAGAAGCTGGATATTTCGAGATAGGTGCTCTGATGAAATCCAGTAGAGAGGCGTGATGGTGGGAAGAAACTATCATAAATTGGGTATTCATGGAAGAAAGTTCTTTTGTAATTAAACTAGAAAGCATCTAGAAATTCATCAACACCTGAGTCCATGCTGTGGGTTCACATTTGTCATATGTTCAGCAATGTGCTAGATACTATGCTATGCCATACTAAAGGGGATGAATGTGGACTGTTTCTGGTCCTATGAAATTGGGGTCTCAAGTCTTCAAACATGCGCAGTAATTTAAAAGTAATGCTGCGTAGCTCACTAAGTACACAGCCACATTTAATATGACTAAACAAATGTTGGGGTTAGAGAATGTCTTGCCATGAACCTTGACAGCCCATGTAGAGAAGGAGGTTGAAATCATTGCTTCAAATCTATAAGGTAATCAAGGGCGATCGAACCACTGGCATTGCCAGCAGTGACTTCCAAGTCACACAGGCATCATCAAGCCTGTGAAAATTAGTTCTTCTTCCACCTTTGTTTGGCTTCTCAGCTCCAAATTCTAAGATGCTAAGAATTCTCTGATTGCTTTCAAACTGTGTTCTCCCTTGAGTAGAGTGTAAACCTTCATGAGTAGAGAGGCACCTTCTAAATTGAAGCGCTAATATCATCTCTTCAAAAGTTGAGCATCAGTCTTGATTTGGAATTGCTATCAGTTTTTGTGTGTGTTTCTGTTCTGAATGTGGGTGGGCCTGGGTTTTAGAGGATCATAAGGAAATTCTTATAATCCAGAGGCAGATAAGTGCACTGTATCAGCTCGCTAAGGCTGCCATGACAAAAATACCACATGAGGTATTTTTGGGAGATTGGGAGGCTTAAACGGTAGAAGTTTATTTTCTCCAAGTTCTGGAGGCTGGAAGTCCAAGATCAAAGTATTGGCAAGTTTGGTTTCTCCTTCTGTGACTTGCATATGGCTGCCTTCTTGCTGTGTCATCACATGATCTTTTCTCTGTGATTACTTCTGCTGATGTCTCTTGTGTGTGTCCAAACTTCTCACCCCAGTCAGTTTGGATTAGGGCTAACCCTAATGACCCCAGTTTAATCTGATCACCTGGTAAAGGCCTTGTCTCCAGATACAGTCACATGGTGACCTTGGGTCTTCAACATATGAATTTTGGGTGGACACAATATAGCTCATAACAAGCAGTTATTGGGACCTCGTTCTCTTTATTCTCTCCCTATGATTACCACTAAGTCTTAAGAACATCTGCAAGGGGCTGTTGACTAACGCAAGGCAGAGAATTTCTAGTCTACCCAAGGGTGAAACTGTCTCCAAATTCCTGCTTTAACTTACAGTGGTAAGGGGAAAGCACGCTCTCTAGGCACTCCATGCAACTCTTCTCGTGTTTTATAGGTTGAGCCTTGCTGACCACTGCCTAGGAGCATTTGGGCAAAGGAAATTGTACACTGGCTAACCAGCTTACTGAGATATACAGAATTTTCACTCTTCTAGTATTGTTGCACCTTAGGGTAAAAGGTATTGAGAATGAGAAATAAGTTGACCAACCTGAGAATTTTCTTCATTTGTATGAGTGAGTTTTTATTTAATGTTCAAGATTGTTTTGTTTATAAAAATTACCTAAAGGAAAAATACTCCATTAATAGTAAAGGAGTCAGAAAAGAGTAGCAGCTCCTAGGCTGATAGAAATAGCACTTTAGCAAGGCGCAGTGGCCCATGCCTGTAATCTCAGCACTTTGGGAGGCTGAAGCAGGTGGATAACTTGAGGTCAGGAGTTCAAGACCAGCCTGGCCAACATGGTGAAGCCCCTCTACTAAAAATATAAAAAATCAGCCGGGTGTAGTGGTGCATGCCTGTAATTCCAACTACTTGGGAGGCTGAGGCAGGAGAATTACTTGAATCCAGGAGGCGGAGGTTGCAGTGAGCCGAGATCATGCCACTGCACTCCAGCCTGGGTGACAGAACGAAACTGTCCCCAAAAAAAAAAAAGCGAGCACTTAAAAGAAGTACTCTTTAAGGTTTTATCCAGTACCAAAAATCTATGATCCTGAGTCCAATTTAAAATGATTTTTTTAATGATGCCATTATAAATGGTAACAAACAGCATTTATAGATTCACTGCATCCTTATGGAAAATAAATAAACCTGAGGTGATAACTCCTTCACTCACATAAACTCTTTTACCTGTAGCAGTGTTCTGTAGCATATAGAAAATTGTCATGGTCCATTCTTGGCAGCTTTTGAGGGTTGTGGTTTTGGAGTAGTTCTCAGTAAGCAAGCAGGGTTTTCCTATTTACATTAACGATAGCTGTGTGTATTAGCAGGAGGCCACATATCTGCCCCGAAACAATTATGTTCATAAAAGGTACAGTACACAGCAAAATAATGGTTAATCAGGAGAAGGGTAATTATTGCTAATAAAGCTGTAGTAGACAACATAATTTGTTGTGAGCAGTGTTTAATTTTATGGTATAGTTAAACCTGTTCATTTCAAACACATCTGAAGAAATGTACTTTTGTTCACACTTTATATTCCACAATCACCATCACCATGGGAACCATCTCCCATGGTGGCTAGATCCTGGTGCCCAGTGCCACAGCTTTGAAACTCAAATTACTGAGGACTAAAAATTCACTCTTCCTGGCCTTTCAGATTCTATAGGTATCTTAAGGAGAGGAGGATAAGCCACTTCCCACCCCCGCCCTGTCTTCTCATTTTGGTTTGGTTCAAGTTTACCAGCATGACTTTCCTCTATATTATATATCATGTCAGAAGGCTGATGCAGCACCCTCTGTGTCCTAGGAAGAGGTGCCACTGGATCCACAAGAGAAGAGTGGGTATCAGTGTTATTGTTCCAATACCAAAGGCAGATGTGGGCTCTTGCATCTGTGGTTTCTTACCATGTCCGTGGAGAAACCAGTAATGAGTCTTCACTAAAATTTTATTTATAGTTAGGCATGCAATCCATGACCACAGAATAGAATATCTTCTAGCCAGTTGATCAAAAGAGCTTCAAATCTGTTCTTTAGGAATAGCCAACATGGCTTCTAAGCAAAAGTTAGCAAAAATTAGAGAATCCTAGCAAGAATATTTTGTGGTCTAGGTTACTAAGCTAGCCCAGATGTGTGTTAATCCAGGACTCTCTGAAAAAGAAAACTGAAGAACAGATGAATCACTTAATCTTGCTTTTACTATTAGTGGAACCTTATAATTAAATTAGTCAAAGCTTTTCTTGGAGCATTTTGGAACTTGAATCCATTTATGTTGAGATTTGTTACTGTGTGTTTTTTACATTTACAAAACTTTGTATATATACTGTGTCTAAAGGAAAATTCGTCTGTTTAACAAATTCCTCACCTGTTCAAAGTACAGAGAAATCAATTATTTAACAGTGCATCTGAGTCAACCTCCATTTTTCTTTGGAGATATCTGTGATAATACTTTATACGGGTTTGTGTGCTTTTCCTCTCTAATTAGGTGACAGCCATTCAGACTGAAGTGTTCCAGAAACAGAGAGAATGTGAAGCTGACTTACTCAAGGCTGAGCCTGCACTGGTGGCTGCTACAGCTGCACTCAATACACTCAACAGGGTAAAGATGATTTATTGGTCCCTGAGTTTCCTCAAAGTAATATTTAAAGGTTATTAGAGTTTGAATAACTGAGCTGAGAGAGTAGCCCATACAGCCAAAAAGTATTTTAAAAGGAAAGAAACACTCATGAAATATTAAAGTTGAAACAAACCTTTGAGGTTGTCATTATAGTTCAACTTCTTTTCCCCATCTAGGACCCTGTTCTACAGCACCTCAATAAGCAGTCTCCTTTTGAATATTTCCAACAGTATGGGATTTATACTCTTAGGAAAGGCAACTGGATTGTTGGTAACTGGATTTGACCCAAATCCAATTTTTCATATCATGTGTTGCTTTAAGAACTAGGCGAAGGATTCTTCATTTCCTCTGGAATATAAAGAGTAGCATTGATGAGAGACCCTCATGGAAAGAACAGTGGGAGCAAAGATACCTAGGTTTGGTCCCCACCATTTCTTCAAGCTTCATGTTGTTGGTGAAACCTCCGTAAGCATTCAGATTCTTATAAGAGAAAGTAATCTGTGTTCATCACAAGCATATTGTTAGGGAAAGTGAAATGGGGGGCAATGTTCTTTTAAGAGCCTGCAGCTAATCTCATCCTGGGGTTTTCTCCCAGACCTCTGGGGAGAGCTCAGGAAATCACTGGGCCTGAGATTCTTAAGATTCCATTTCAAAAAGGAAAGAATCGAGATTTTCACTTTCTTCACAGAAATACTGAATTCGTTTTCTAAGTATTTTTGGAAGAAAATAATTTTGACTGTGACTAAAGAGATACTTACGTGGGTATTTCTTAGAGTATTTCCATCAAGCTGAAAAATTTTAAATGGAAACGTACCGTGATAGAACTCTGATTATTACACATTCAAGTACCCTGCTGCCGTTAAAATAATATTGTTAAATGCTAATTAGCAATGTGACACATTAACCATGATATATTAAATGAATAAAGCAGATTATAAAATAGAGTATTTTATATGACTAATTCTTTTGGTAAGAATATGTGCACAGAAAAAGATTGGCAAAAAGTAAGAGTAATTGGTTGTCTCTGAGTAATGGAGTATTTCTTTTCTTTATTGTGTTTCTCTAAATTTGCAAATTTTTCTCTGAATAATTCCTGTTTTCTCAGGCAAAATATCTCCACTTAAAATACAAAGCTGTATATATTTACAAATTATGAAAGAATCTTGGTTAGCCAGCTCTCAATTCTTATTAGCATATTTTAAGACTTCGGTTTTGTTCTTGCTTTCACTCTCTTTCCATTTTTGTAATCATATACCAAATAAATAGGCAGCTTCTGATAAGGGAGCAGAATCAGGTTCAACATTTGATAAGGTTTTATAAGCAAGTGTGCATTATGTAGCACATAAAGTATCACAGGAAATACCCGGTTGTTGTTTTTGTTTTTCAAATCATGTATTAAATATCATAAGCCTACATGAGCTTCTTATATGTGCTATTACCTGCCTCAAAGTATTCGCCCTGATACATATAATGTATACTATTAATATCATCTGTTGGATTAATCAATGGTATGACCTGAGGAGATAAAGGAGTAGAGAAGAAAGTTCAGCCTATCTTGGCCCTCTCCTAGTTGAGAGTTCCTGTAGTGTAATGGAAGATATTTCTTTCTTATACATGTAAGACAGAAAAACAAACCTAAGAGACACTGAATTAAGGAATTATGTGTCTGGGAGGGGCTTGGTTAAAATGCAAATCTATTACATAGTGGGATAGAACCTATAAATATCTTACAACATATACACACACACGCGTGTGTGTGTGTGTGTGTGTGTGTGTGTATCCTGGCCTCAGTGAGCAGGGCTCTGCAGGACTGATATATAGATATATAGATCATTTTTCTTTTTCTTTTTTTTTTTTTTTTTTGAGACGGAGTCTTGCTGTCGCCCAGGCTGGAGTGCAGTGGCGCAATCTCGGCTCACTGCAAACTCTGCCTCCCGGATTCATGCCATTCTCCTGCCTCAGCCTCTCCGAGTAGCTGGGACTACAGGCGCCCGCCACCACGCCTGGCTAATTTTTTGTATTTTTAGTAGAGATGGGGTTTCACCATGGTCTCGATCTCCTGACCTCGTGATCCGCCCGCCTCGGCCTCCCAAAGTGCTGGGATTACAAGCGTGAGCCACCGCGCCCAGCCTAGATCATTTTTCTTGGAGGCAAGAAAGGGCAGTGATGTCTCCAGAGTATCAGAGCAGTGCCCAGCAAGAATTGAACCTCCTGGAGTTCCAAGGTGGAGTCCCCAGGTGGCAAAGAATTGCCAAATTGAGACTGGTTTGATAAGGAGAAGTGGGAGGCCACTAAAGACTAGCTTGGCAACTTACGGAGCTTCTCCAAGCTTCCCCTAATCCTGTCTGTGTACATGTTTCTGTGTGCTTTTCTTCAGGTCAACCTCAGTGAACTGAAAGCCTTTCCCAACCCCCCCATTGCAGTTACCAATGTTACTGCAGCCGTGATGGTCCTTCTGGCTCCTCGGGGAAGAGTGCCCAAAGACCGAAGTTGGAAAGCAGCTAAAGTCTTCATGGGAAAGGTATCAGCCCAGCCCGGCAAGATGAAAATCCTGATAATTTCCATACTGTTTTCAGCACTGTGGTTATGCTTAATAGCAAAAGATGTTTAAGTCAGAAGAAATAATCCTCATAGTTGCTGAATGTAATCTACTGTGTATGTTCTCTAGACTTATAGTTTTTGTTTGCCAAGTTGGAAGTTAGCTTGGGGTTATGGCATACCTAAGTCAATGCCAGCAGCAGGTGGAAGTTTGCTAATTATTTGCAAAATTATGAAAGCAGTTAAGTGTAGGAGGGAGAAAATTACATGGATTTCTTAGGTTGGAAAAATGTTACTAATGTATAGGAAGGTGAAGCGTAGGGGCTTTTTGGTGTGTTTTTTGCTTTTTGTTTTCTGCCTTTCTTTTCAAAATGTGAATACCTCCTGTGCCGGGACTGAATATTTTACCCTGGGATAGAAGAGGTTTTGAAAGTGTCCATTGCTAATTCTAACTTCATACTATAAAGACTGAAAAAGTCAAACAGTAGGATAAATGCAGCTTGCCAATTTTGCTTTTGTAATGTGAGTCCTAAAAGCTGATTTTAACTTTTGATCTTGGAATTTTCTCTGCAGCCAAAATGGGTTCATTGCAATAAATCTTTTTGCTTTGCAGGTTGATGATTTTTTGCAAGCATTAATTAACTATGACAAAGAGCACATTCCAGAGAACTGTCTAAAAGTGGTGAATGAACAGTATTTGAAAGACCCAGAGTTTAATCCAAACCTGATTCGAACCAAATCTTTTGCAGCGGCTGGCCTGTGTGCCTGGGTCATCAACATCATTAAATTCTATGAGGTATCAATCCTAAATTGATAGTTTACAGATGTTCTCCACAAAGGGCTGCAAACACATCAATTTCTAGGTCAGCAAGAAGAGTAAAATTTGTTATTTGATTTTCTGAATAAGGATATGTAGTTCTAAGAATAAGACATGAGCATGTTAAACAATTCTCTACAGGAGGATATTTGAAATGTTAGAAACTATCTTTTTGGGCAGAGTGATTGGCTACTTTAGATTAAAGAGCAGTAAGTAATTAGATGAAAACTCATATATGAATTTTACTTATTTACATTTAAATATTTAATTCACGTTGACTTGAAACAACTGCAAATCTGAATTCACATCAGATTAAATGTAGCGCCTGCTCTCAAAGCAAATACTCACACCATCTGTATTGTTGACATAGTGAGATGAGGAAATAACCATTTCTTTGCTTTAGTATTTTAATGACAGGTAAGTTTTGTGCCTATATGTGATCTAATCTAAAATTTGTACTTTTGGGCAGTGTAGAGATAGATTATAATTTCATGTAGTCATTTATTTATCAAATATTTATCACCGACCAACTGTATCCCAAGCACTTTGCTGAGTACTTGATCTAATAAGGGAACAATGCATGGCCCACAACTCTGAAGAACTCTCATTTTTGTCTTAGAGGGTTGTATGTTATATTCAAATATGGAATTACTGAGAAAAATCAATGTAGTCAATTCAATTCCCAAAGTAATTTTCATAAAGCCAGGTTATTTCCTTTATACTGTGGGGCCCACAGGGATAGGACTCTCTTGATCTCTCTCTCTTTAGTGGCAATCTTCATAAAGCAAGAGTTTAGACAGGTTGTGGTTGATGTACAGCCTCTCTCCATAATAAAATGTCTCAGCCCCATCTTCTATTCGTACAATAGGTGAAAAGACAAGCATAGAGCTTGACTGTGGCTGCATTCTGTGTTATTTTGCTATAAAATAGGAAAGAAAATTTAATTTCCTTCCTCTCTCCACACCAGCAGAAAAAAATTGATCACCTAAATTCTCAGATGGTCCATTCAAACAACATGTGCTTAAGGTGGCTGGGAACTTAGAAAAGAAAGTGACAATGTGGTTGATGTTGTGTGGATATCTCCCACCCTCCTTTCTGTGTGGAGAATTTTTCCACACTTATTTTCTGCCTTAAAGGCTAGACATGATCTCAACGTTGGCTATAGTTCCTGCACAATGCAATTTCTAGTAATATGAGGAATATCTTCACATTTTATGACAAATGGATTTTAGTATCCTAATGGTGTTTGACTTACATCGCATTTTATGCAAGTACTTGTAACTCTAAGGTCCAGATTAAATAAGTAAAATAATGGTGGACCAGAGAGAATGTGGAAGGCTATGTGGATTGTGCTCTGCCTTTAGGTGTTACCGTGTCTGAAAAATAACAGGCCAGGTATGGTGGCATACACCTGTAATCTCAGCACTTTGGGAGGCTGAGGTGGGACGATCCCTTGAGCCCCAGAGTTTAAGACCAGTTTGAGCAACATGAGAAGACCGTATCTCAATAAAAAAAGAGAAATTGCTAGATGAATTAGAGATTTTAATTGTAAAGCATCCATCCTATCTAGGATAGAATGATTACTTACCCTCTTTGTATCTGTATTAATTCATGAATTTTCAGGTCTACTGTGATGTGGAGCCAAAACGCCAAGCATTAGCCCAAGCAAACTTAGAACTGGCTGCAGCTACTGAAAAACTAGAGGCTATCAGGAAAAAGCTTGTGGTGAGTGCAAACCGTGACATTGAAAAGGTTCCCAAGAGGTGGTCGCTGCCTCCACCTTAGGATTCCACCCTCAGACAGCACCATATCTGAGCCCTATCAAGCAGAAAGGAATTCGATCTTCCATGAGTGTATTTCCTTATATACCATTCAGTAGATATTTCTTATCTGCTCTATGCTAGATGCTGAACTGGGAAAGTGCAAATGTTCATGGTTTCTACAGCTAAGAAACATTTGCAGTCTGATAGTGGAAAGGGGAGGGCAGCACATAGTGATTCCAGGTAAGGCTTCTGGAGTCAGACTATCTGGCTTATATCTTGGCTCCACTGTTTACTGTTGCATCCCGTACAGGGTAGTTAACCTCTGTTTTCTCATCTGTGAAATAGGTATTATAATAATAAGCATTTCTTTCATTCATTCTTTCTCTCTCTCCTTCCTTCCTTTTTTTTCTTTCTTTCCTTTCCCCTCCCTCCCTCCCTTCCTTCCTTCCTTTTATTTTAAGTTCCAGAGTGGATGTGCAGGCTTGTTACACAGGTAAATATGTGCCATGGTGGTTTGCTGCTCCTATCAACCAATCACCTAGGTATTAAGCCTATCATGCATTAGCTATTTTTCCTGAATAGCGTCCATTTCTTTTTTTTCTTTTTTTTTTTTTTTTTGAGACGGAGTCTCGCTCTGTCGCCCAGGCTGGAGTGCAGTGGTGCAATCTCGGCTCACTGCAAGCTCCGCCTCCCGGGTTCACGCCATTCTCCTGCCTCAGCCTCTCCGAGTAGCTGGGACTATAGGCGCCCGCCGCCACGCCCGGCTAATTTTTTTTTGTATTTTTTAGTAGAGACGGGGTTTCACCATGGTCTCGATCTCCTGACCTCGTGATCCACCCGCCTTGGCCTCCCAAAGTGCTGGGATTACAAGCGTGAGCCACCGCGCCCGGCCATAGCGTCCATTTCTTAGGTAGAAGTGTGGGGATTAAATAAGAGTAATTCATATTAAGAATTTACCATGGTACTTGGCACATAGTAAGTGCTTAGAAAATATTTTTGGCTGGGCACAGTGGCTCACACCTGTAATCCCAGCACTTTGGGAGGCTGAGGCGGGCAGATCACGACGTCAGGAGATCGAGACCATCCTAGCTAACACGGTGAAACCCCGTCTCTACTAAAAATACAAAAAAAAATTTAGCTGGGCGTCATGGCGCACGCCTGTAGTCCCAGCTACTCAGGAGGCTGAGGCAGGAGAATGGCGTGAACCCAGGAAGCGGAGCTTGCAGTGAGCTGAGATCGCACCACTGTACTCCAGCCTGAGTGACAGAGCGAGACTCTATCTCAAACAACAAAAAGAAAAGAAAATATTTTCAATGAATATTATATGTACTACTAAATACCACTACTGTTTTTACAAATATGTAAACCACTCATCCTAGTGCAGCATTATCAATATATATGTGGCTATATACAGAAAACACCAAAAAGTACCGAGCCCGAAGAAATTAGAGGAAGTTCCTTAGTGAAGGTGGATTGACATGGGCTTTAGATGTTGCTTAGGAACCGCCAGGATAACTAGGATGGGAAAGGTATTCCTGACAGAAAGCAAGGAAAAGAGGGAAGGAGCAGTTGGGGCACTTGAAGTGTCCAGCAGGCCAGAGCTCTGCAATGAATATTTTGGAGAGTATCAGGGAATCATGAAAGATGAATTTGCAAAGGTGAGCATAGGCTTTCTTTGCCTTTCATGCTACAGAATTTAAATTTTATCTGATTGGTGACATTAAGCCTTTGAAAGATTTCAACAAGTTAATGATACAACCAAAGTGAATGGATGCTGGAAGAAGAAAAGAACCTAGAGGCAGGCAGACAAGTTAAAAGCCACTGTCGTGGATCCTGTTAGGGCCTCAGCTCAGGCAGGAGCAGTCATGATGGAGGGAGGGAGATACATTCAAGGCTGGCTGATGGGATACAGAGAGACGGGAGGAATACAGGAGCAGGATGAGGAGCATGAGATGCCTGGCAGGGCAGCATGGAGGACAGCCAGCAGAGTGATGAGGTGGCACAACCCTGGCATCTTACAGAAACCCCTGGAGCTTCAGTTTCTCATCTGTCAAGTAGTGGTAACAGCAACTCTCAAGGTGGCCATGTGTGCTTTGGGGCTACCCAGCTTCCAGTCTACCACCTTTGAGTGAAAACAGCTTGATTTTCTTTAGGGAAGAATCTCTCCGCATAGGATGCACTCAGGTGAGGCTTTTAGCAGGAGTGACCTTGCCTTTTCAAGGACTAGATATATGATCCAACCTTTCCCAACTTGATCCCCCATCTCTAGAGTTTGAGTCATGAGCAAAAGGAATAAAAGACTGAAAACAGAGTGCATAAATTGCAAAGATAGTGTCCTAAGGAGACTTGTAAACAGCTCCTGCTCCCAAGACCCTTTGGAGCATCTTGGTGCCTGTATGTGGTTCTCAGCCTTTCTTTCCCTCCTAAGAGCTCCCACATCTACTTTGGGCAAGCTCCTTCAGCTTACATTAGCTAGAAGGGAGTAGGTATTTCTTTCCATCATTCCCGCCTATGATTCCTGATGCATTAAGATACTATTTAGTGTGCAGCACACAGTAGACACTTCATAAATCTTAGTTCCCACCCTCTTCCTATAGAAAAATCCATATGTAAGTGTGCAGCAGTCATGACTGGAGTTTGAGAGAAAAGCCTGGGTCAGGAATATGTATTTGGGAATGGTTGGTGTGTTAGTCTGTTCTCACATTGCTATAAAGAAATACCTGATACTGGGTAACTTACAAAGAAAGGGGTTTAATTGGCCCATGATTCTGCAGGCTGTACAGGAAGCATAGCAGTTCCTGCTTTGGGCAGGGCCTCAGGAAACTTTCAACCATGGCAGAAAGCAAAGGGGGATCAGGCATCTTACATGGCAGAAGCAGGAGCGAGATATGGGCCTTTTTTGTGTTGAGGTATGTGCCTTCCATACACAGTTTGCTGAGCATTTTTATCATAAAGGGATGTTGAATTTTGTTGAGTGCTTTTTTAGCATCTATTAAAATGATCATACAGTTTTTGTTCTTTCTTAATGAGATATATCACATTTACTCATTTGCATATGAACTGTTCTTCTATCCCTGGATTGAATCCCACGTGATCATGCTGAATAATCTTTTCAATGTGTGTTGTATTCAGTTTACTAGTATTTTCTTGAGAATGTTTGCATCTGTCTTCATCTGAGATACTGACTGTAGTTTTTTGTTGTGTTCTTGTCTAGTTTTGGTGTCAGGTAATGCTGGTCTCATCACATGAGTGTGGAAGTATTCCCTCGTCAATTTTTTGAAAAAGTTTGAGTAGAATTGGTATTATTCAATGATTTGGTAGAATTCAACAGTAAAGCCATTAGGTCCTAGGGTTTTCTTTGATGGAGACTTTTTATTATTGCTTCAATCTCATTACTCATTACTGGTTTGTTCAGGTTTTCTATTTCTTCATGGTTCAATCGTGGTAGATTGTATATGTGCAGGAATTTATTCATTTCTTACAGGTTTTCCAATATGTTGGCATATACATGTTCATAATAGTTTCTAACAATCCTTCGTATTTCTGTGGTATCAGTTGTTATATATCCATTTTCATTTATTATTTTATTTGGGTCTTCTCTCCTTTTTTTTTTCTTTATAGGTTAGTTGATTTTGTTTATCTTTTCAAAAAATGAACTTTTCATTTCATTGATATTTTGTGTTTTTTAGTCTCAGTCATTTATTTATGCTCTGATTTTTCTTATTTCTTTCCTTCTAAAAAATTTGGGTTTGATTTATTCTTGCTATTTTTGTTCCTTGAGGTGTATCATTAGGTTTGTTATTTTAATGCTTTTTATTTTTCTATGTAGGCATTTGATGTATTGGCTTTTGCTGTATTCCATAGACTGAATATGTTGGGTTTCCATTTTAATGTGTTTCAAAAATTTTTTTAATTTCCTTCTTAATGTCATTGACCCACTGATTAGAAGCATGTTTAATTTTCCTGTGTTCGTATAGTTGCCAAAGTTCCTCTTGTTATTGATTTCTAGTTTTATTCCATTGTGATCAGAAAAGGTACTTGATATGATTTTTACTTTTTTGAATTTGTTGAGACTTGTTTTGTGGCCTAATATGTGGTCAGTTCTGGAGAATGTTCCATGTGCTGATGAAAAGAATTTGTCAGGCCAGGCACGGTGGCTCACGCCTATAATCCCAGCACTTTGGGAGGCTGAGGTGGGTGGATCACGAGGTCAGGAGATCGAGACCATCGTGGCCAACATGGTGAAACCTTGTCTCTATTAAAAATACAAAAATTAGCTGGGCGTGGTGACCACACGCTTGTAGTCCCAGCTACACAGGAGACTGAGGCAGCAGAATCGCCTGAAGCCAGGAGGCGGAGGCTGCAGTGAGCTGAGATTGTGCCATTGCACTCCAGCCTGGGCGACAGGTGAGACTCTGTCTCAAAAAAAAAAAAAAAAAAAAAAAAAGGAAAAATAAAATTATTTGTATTCTGCAGCTGTTAGATAAAATGTTCTATAAATGTCACTTAGACCTATGTGGTCTAGTGTTTAGTTTGTCATTGATGTTTCTTTGTTGATTTCATGTCTGGATGATCTGTCTATTAGTGAGTGTGGGGTGTTGAAATCCCCTGCTATTACTGTATTTCAGCCTATCTCTCCACTTAGCTCTATTCATGTTTACTATATATACTTTCTTTGAACAAGCTTTCTGCATCTTGCTCTTTTTAAACTCCCTCTTGAACTCCAGTGACTGTTAGATGTGCTCTTCTGAGGTCATTTTCTGTAGACATTTTTTCGTTTCATCATTTTTCCTTTTTTCACCTCTGTGTATTTTCAAATAGCCTGTCTTTGAAATTACCGATTCTTTCTTCTGCTTTACTCATTCTGCTCTTTAAAGCCTCAAATTCATTTTTTACTTCAGCAAATGTATTTCTCATTTCCAGGATTTCCATTTGATTTTTTAAAAATTATTTCAATCTCTTAAACTGATAAATTTCTGAATTGCTTTTCTGTATTATCTTGGAGTCGGCTGAGTTTTCTTAAACTACTGTTTTGAATTATTGATCTGAGAGCTCCCACATCATCGTCTCATTAGAGTTGGTCATTTGCTCCTTGCTTTGTTTGTTTGGAGAGGTCATGGCTCCCTGTTTGCTGCTGTTTCTTGTGGACATACATGTATGGCTTTACATTGAAGGATTAGTTATTTATGCCAGTCTTTGCAGAGTGGCTTCTTCTGGTCTTTCTAGGGTATGTTTGCTTAGAGGTTATTTGTATTCACCTGTTGAGTTCCTTAATTCTAGATCACTGCTTCCTTTTCAGTACTATATGGAACATTAAGCCCAGGTCTGCCTTGACTCTTAGAAACGCTCAAAGTACTGACCATCCTGAATTGAGGGTAAGGGGCCCCAAGAAGGTACTCTAGCTTTGCGGGAAAGCTAGCTAGGGGGTTTGTGCCCAGAAAACCCACGGAGTGTGCTCATACAATGTGGTGCTGTTGAACAGCCACACTGATTTGGCATCTCCTTTGGCTGAGATAAAAAGCAGAGTTTCATGGGCTGCAGTTGCTAGTCTCACCTTCCCTCTTTATCCCTAGATGCTTTCAGGGATTTTTGTCTCTATAGGCACTTGGAATACTTCCCATGGGTTGAGGTAAAAAGCAGTTTTCCTGCCAGGGAATGTAAGGTAGTAGAGTGGGGAAAATGGCTGTCCACCTCAGTCTCACTTTCTCCAGGGTAGAAACCACAAGTCTGGGGAGTATTTTCTACTTGTGGTGCCTCAGTAGATTTGGGTAGGGGCATTGCAAATAGAGACGTTCTTTCTTCTGAGGCTCAGAGTTTTTTACTTCTCTCTGGCTCTGCGTAATGTCTCAGCCTCAGATTTGAGTTCCAGGATGTTGCTGGTGATAGTCTTAGCAGTGGATATTTGTTTTGGGTTTTCTGTAGGGGAAAGTGAAGCCAGATTACTTCCACTCTGCCATTTTGGTGATATCCGTCTGTGTTCTCAAAACTTTGCACAACTATTCTCAGGTAAAGATTAATTTTTTTTACATTTAACATTTAAAAATGTAAAATCCATTCTTTACTCATAGGCATAGGAAACCAGATGGCTGCTAGATTTGGTGTGTGAGTCCTAGTACCTAGTACCTACTGGGTACTGACTTTTGCTGTGTACTAACACTGAAAGCTATTTGGGATCTGGTACTTTATCATCTGCTAATTGTCCCTATTGTCCTAGGTCAAGCTTGGACTTTAGGGGAACTCCTTGGAGAAAATACTTGATCAGTTTCCCTGTTATTCCACACACCCTAACCTCATCCTAACATGTGAACTTTCATTTCCTTTCTGTCTTCCACACTAGGAGCTCCTTAAAGTCTTTTAACTTTTTATGCCTAGCTCCTGACACATGAGAGGAACTCAGAAACTATTAGTTAAATTAACAAACAGAACCATATTTTATATTAAAAGGCTTATTTGTTGTGGTTGAAGGACTCACTTTCCTTTTAACAATCAACAAACATTTTGTAACACTGGACTAGGCACTGGAGTCAGAGGGACACAGAAGGCTCAGTCCCTGCTCTGAAAAATTTTACAGATTTACTAAATGCTGTTTAATTTGCTAAGTGCTGCCGAGGGAGATTGCATTGGCTACCACTGGAGCACAAAGAATGGAGTTGGTCAGTTCTGCAGGGGCGGATGGGGTTGGGTGCTCAGGAAAGGTTTGGAGGAGCAGTTTGCTCTTGAATCAAGTCTTAAAAGATGAAGAGGTTTTCACTCAGAAGATAGGGAAAGGGCATGTCAAGAATGAGGATCATGTGTCCTGTGGACAATGAGTACCTCAACATGGCTGAAGAGTAGAGTATAAATGTCAGTGTGTGGGATCACTTGTGGTGAAAAGCGAGGCAGGGACATGATCACACAGGAAATTGCAAAGGGTTGGTTAAGAGGTAAGTATTTGTCCTACAGGCCAGAATCTACTAAGCTCCCTAACATTGAAGACTCTTCTTAATGCCAAAAAAAAGTCCCAGACAGTCATGTATAGTAGTTGTATTTTCTTTTAACCATGTTATAGACAATGACTAAGGCAAACGGAGATTCAGTGGGGTGGGCCCTAGCAGAATAAACTAGCCCCAGCAGGGATCTGTGAGTCACGTATGAGAACTGCCACTGTCAGACAGGGAGAGCAATTGAAGAACTGCAGTTGGGGACAGAAGGGATAAACTGATCACATTTGCCTTTTGGAAAGATAACTCTGGGCCAGCGAACAAGGGGAAGAGACTGGAAGCAGAATGAACGTGGATGAGGGAAGCAGAATAGAAAACAAAAGAAAGTCAAGGAGAGAAACTTGGGTTATAAACAGTTTATAAACTGGATACAGAGTGATGATATGTGAAAAAGCAAGAAGAAGAGATGGTTAGGAAGGTGAATGAGGAGCCAGGAGAGATTGTTGTCATGGGGGCCAAGGGAGGGAAGGGAACCATCACCTGGAACAAATAGTAAAGGGGCCACATACCACAGTGCATCTGAGCATAGGCTGTGGGGCCAAACATCACATGTCACATCTTAGCCCAGTACTTTCCATCTGTGTGAGCTTGAGTAACTTTTTTGCCTCATTGACTCTCTAATTTCCTTACTTATAAAATGAAAAAATCTCTCTGAGACTTACCGAACTGATCAAATGCATTAACACATGTAAAATACTTCGAATAGTGCTGGGTGCTTGCTAGAGGATCAATAACTGTTAGTCATTGTTATTTTTATTTTTATTTTTATTTTTTTACAAACAATGATTAGTAACTTGAGAGAATAAAGCTTGTTTATCAGATTCATAGGTGGTTTGTATTACATATGTTTCCGTAAAATGGTAGGGAATACCAAAGAAAAAAAGTGATAGGAATAAAAGTCAGATTAAAATAGATGAAGGAGAGTGGGTGGTGAGAAAAGAAAAACAGCAAGAATAGAATTTTCTATAGAAAAAAAATTTTTGAAAACAAGGAGAAAGCTACAAGCAATATTAAGACTCCCTCAGAAAATATTTTGGAAACCTAATCTTATTTATTTTAGAGTAAAATCATCTTGATGATTATATATTAGCTTTGAACTATTTTTTTTTCTTTTGAGATGGAGTTTCGTTCTTGTTGCCTAGGCTGGAGTGCAGTGGCGCATTCTCAGCTCCTTACAACCTCCGCCTCCCAGGTTCAAGCAATTCTCCTGCCTCAGCCTCCCGAGTAGCTGGCATTACAGGCATGCACCACTATGCCTGGCTAATTTTATATTTTTAGTAGAGACGGGGTTTCTCCATGTTGATCAGGCTGGTCTCGAACTCCCAACCTTAGGTGATCCGCCTACCTTGGCCTCCCAAAGTGCTGAGATTATAGGCTTGAGCCACCACGCCCAGCCCTTGAACTATTTTTTCTAGTACATGTACAGTTTACACATTTATGTTTATATTAACTGTATTCATGTGAGACACTAGTGCTCCCTTCAAATCTCTGAATACACATAAAACAGTTAGTGTAAGCTCAAATCAACAACTAAACATTCCTAGGAAAGTAGTAGATTATCACCTTTAAGCATGCTTAGAATGCTGGCTATTATACCAGATTAGTACTTGTTCCTGGTGAACATTCACTAATGCCCTTAAGAGTTACATGCCAAGGGCCAACTTTTACCCAAACGTTTGCCATTATGTTTTCATTCAATGAAAAAATGAACCAAAGTGAATTTGTATCCCATTTGAAATAAACTCCAATGATATTTGTAGACCAAGCTAACTTACCATGTGCTTGCTGAATGTGCTGTGCCATATTTTGCATGCATTAATACACATTTGATTCCATAGCACACCTACCTATGAAGTAGGTATTAGTAGGAGTAGTCCCACTTTACACATGAGAAAATGTAAAGCTCACATAAAGTGAAAAATGAGCCCACACCACCAGGGCCAGTAAGAGGCAGAGGAACTAGAACCAAGACATTCATTCATTCATTCCATCATCCAGGTTGGAGTGCAGTGGCACGATCTCAGCTCACTACAACCTTGACCCCTAGGTTCAAGCAATTCTTGTGCCTCAGCCTCCCGGGTACCTGGACTACAGGCATGTGCCACCATACCAGGCTAATTTTTTTGTATTTTTAGTAGAGATGGAGTTTCACCCTGCTAGCCAAGCTGATCTTGAAGTCCTGACCTCAGGTGGTCCACCCACTTCAGCCTCCCAAAGTGCTGGGATTACAGGCATGAGCCACCATCCCTGGCATAACCAAGTCATTTTTAAACTCAAAGCTGGAAACTTAACTATACAGTATACCACGTGTGATCTGACTGGGCAGCCTGGAAGTAGTGGCTCTGTCTCTTCACAGCTGGACCTTCTCAAACATCTATTTTGTTAAATGCCTTCCATTAAATTGGTCCAGGACTCAGAAGGTTTGGGTTCATAGCCTTGTTTTCTCACTCACTAGCTGGTGAAACTATAGCAAATAACTCAACTGATCTTTGTCTCAGTTTCCTCACCTGCAAGTTATATAAGGCATTGTCTGCTTTATTCACCTTCATTCTCCAGCAAGCATACAGCAGAGTTTTTCAGTGGCTGTATGACATGCAACACCTCAACAGATTGAACACAGTAGCAGGTATAAGAATCTAACAGTCTTCTGTTAAATAAGTCATAAAAATTAGGTTCACAAAAATCTAAATGCCATTTTTCATTAATTTTGTTTTGGTAATATTGTTATTTTTAATAAAATTATGCTCATACATGATGAGTTTATTAATATTTTTAAATAAATTTTTTAATTTGTATCAGTTTTAACTTCTAATACCATAAATATTACTTGATATTATCTGTATGAACCAGGGCCCTTTAGGGTTCTGAATGTAAAAGAGTTTTGAGACCAAAAATTTTGAGAACCATTGCTTCTACTGTCTCAGGTATTATTCTATAAATCATCAAAATTAATCCTCAAAAAAAATGCTTTGGGCTAGGTAACATTATTAATTCCATTTTTAAGGTAATGAAGCTGAAGCATAGAGAAGGTAAATAAATAGCCCCAACTTGATACTGCTTAGCTGATAGCAGCATCCAAATATCAACCCAAGGAGTCTGATACCAGAGCCTTCATGTGCTTCTGTGTTTGATAAAACTATAAGTACTCTTAATAACTCAAAATAGACCTGTAATATTTTTACTTCAATCTTTTTTTTTTTTTTTTTTTTTTTTTTTTTTAAAGATGGAGTCTTGCTCTTGTTTCCCAGGCTGGAGTGCAATGGCATGATCTCAGCTCACTGCAACTTCTGCCTTCCAGGTTCAAGCAATTCTCCTGCCTCAGCCTCCCGAGTAGCTGGAATTACAGGCACCTGCCACCACGCCCAGCTAATTTTTATATTTTTAGTAGAGATGAGGTTTCGCTATGTTGGCCAGGCTGGTCTCGAACTCCTGACCTCGTGATCTGTCTGCCTCGGCCTCCCAAAGTGCTGAGATTACAGGCATGAGCCACCGCGCCCAGCCATATTTCAATCTTATTTCTAACTGGTGATGTGTAATGTCTCCATCAATTCTCATAAATTTGATGCTATTTTGCATATTAATCTTAAATTTGATGTATATACGTATTTATGTATATATATATATATATATTGCTTTAGCAATATAAAGTAATGGTGAAATAACTGGGTCATCGACAAATATAGTCTGTCTCTAAATTATTAATAGATTATATTCTGTAAGTTTTCTTGTTAAAGTTTCTTGGAACTTTGCATGCATCTACAAAAGCAATATTATAAATCTCATTAGGTTTGTCAGAACTTAATATGCTAGCAAGATACCATAGTGAGGAGTCTCACAAGCATTTGACATCTTAATCAAGACTTTTTGTCTATAAGTGATATGAGCTCATTCAAAATACCATAGCCAAAAAGAACACAAAGACAAACTCATGGACAAAAGGTGACCAGGGGACCCAAGAGATCCAGGAAACAAGAAGCTGCCATGAACTTCTCTTGGAGTCTCTAGGGCTGTGTGATTTCTCATCTTGCTTCTCTTTGTACGTCCCTTTCATCCTTTTCTCTTTCTCCACAATGGTTTTCTCTATTTTTTTCTGTGCCCCAGTGGAAAGTGTTCCCTCTTTAAATGAAGCCCTCTGATTCGCATATCCTCCCAGGTCTTTCAATGCTAAAGACAATGGATTATCTTTGAGTTTCAATCCCTACCTCCAGAAGAGAAAAATGTGGGCCAGACACAGTGGCTCATGCCTGTAATCCCAGCACTTGGGGAGGCCGAGGTGGGTGGATCACTTGAGGCCAGGAGTTCAAGACCAGCCTGGCCAACATGGTGAACCCTTATCTCTACTAAATCTACAAAAATTAGCCGGGCGTGGTGGTGCACACCTGTAATCCCAGCTACTCAGGAGACAGAGGCACAGGAATCACTTGAACCTGGGGGGCAGAGGTTGCAGTGAACTGCGATTGCACCATTGCATCCAGCCTGGGCAACAGAATAATACTCATTCCAAAAAAAACGAAAAAGAAAAATCTGATTGGCGAAGCTGGGTCTAAAGGGCTCAGTAATTAACACCCCTCTTCACTGCCTGAATTATGAGCCCAAAGAGAAAAGAATCAGTGGGTGGAGAAACCAAACAAGTCACTCTTGTCTTTAATAAAGCTAGTATTGGAGGATAAGGCTTAGGTGCAAGAGCAGAGGGGGATGATAGTGCACCCACAGCGTATTTGCATCTTCAGGGCACATCCATTCACCCCAGTCACTCCCTGCATTCTTTCCAGTGGAGGCGGAAGGGGAGAAGACCACATCGTGAACTGTTAGTTTATGGTGGCACTGATGGGTTTATTTCATTATATCCTTCTTTTCCTTCTTCCCTAAAATACGTATGGTAAAGGGGCAAAGGTTAATGGGGGAAGAGGTTTGTCCATTTACCTTACAGTAACAGATGTTTTAAGATGATGGTAATCTCTCTCTTTTAACTAAAAATGACTACAAAGTTAATTCAACTCTGATTCAGGATCTGGATCGAAATCTGAGCAGACTCACAGCTTCATTTGAAAAAGCAACAGCTGAGAAAGTCCGGTGTCAAGAAGAGGTGAACCAAACCAACAAAACCATCAAATTAGCTAACAGACTTGTCAAGGAACTTGAGGCAAGTTAAACCTTTTCTTCCAAACGTTCTAACTAAAATATTCAGATCAGCTTGTGGGAATTTTATTATTTGCCATCAATAATAACTAAATATACATGGAATTAACAACAAAGGATAATATTTAATAATCACTCATACTGTGGCTCTAACTCACCAGAAGGAAGAAATGTTCAAGTACGTATCTTTTAATATATAGTCCTGAACTCAATGTGCCATCAGTCTGATCTCCAGCGAAAACAGGGAAGACATATACTTTATCAGAATTTAGTGGTCTTGTATCCACTTTAAGACAGTGGAGTACATCAGCTGTGGGTCGGTTATGTACTTATTTTTTCTACTTTCTCTCTTCCTTTCTTTCTTACCACATGGTGAAATCCTTTAAAAACAAAAATAAAGCATGTTTTTCTTAAAATAGGTTATAAAACTCAGGATGGCTGCTAGATAATTATGAAATTGAACTGTTTGTTGTCTGATCCTTTTAATATACATTTGCCGTTGAATTCTACCAGCATCTGATTTCTTTCAGGTTAAACCGGGTTGGTTTATGTTTTTGTTGTTACATCTTTTTATAGGTGACTGACATGCTTATGTTAATAGTTATTCCATTAGATAAAGGTTTTTTATAATTCTTATTAACATTCTCTTGCTTGAACATGAGCGGTAGAGGAACATATGTTCTTTAACATCAGTATTCACAGATTTTATTTGCTCTACAATGTGGCATTCAACAGTTTTGGGGAAATCACTGAACTTCTTCAACTTCGTTTTCTTCTATCTAAAACAGGGGTGTGGATAACGTTTCCCTCACAAGGTTGTCATGATGCTCAAAAGGCATAATGTATGTTCAAGTATTTCCTAACAAAAGTCAAAGAAATAACCAAATTTTAAAATAAGAAAAGGATTTGAATAGGCCTTTCTCCATAAAAGATACGCAGATAGCCAGTAAGCACCTGAAAAGATGCTCAACTCCATTAGTCATTAGGGAAGTGCAAATTAAAACCACAACAAGGTACCACTTCATAACCACCAGGATGACTATTATAAAAAATATGGACAGTAATAGTATTGGCAAACGATATGGAGAAATGCTGGTTGGAATGTAAAATGGTTCCACCGCTTTGGAAAACAGTTCTGCAGTTCTTCAAAATGTTAAACATAAAGTTACCACATGATGCAATCATCTACTCATAGGTGTATACCCCAAATAAATGAAAATAAATGTCCATTAAAAAGCTCATATGCAATGTTCATAGCAGAATTATTCATAAAGCTTAGAAACAACCCAAATGTCCATTAATTGATAAATGGATAAATAAAATGTATATCCATATAATGTAATAGTATTCATCTATAAAAATGAATACTGAGTCATGCTACAATGTATGAATCTTGAAAATACCATGTTAAAAGACGGAAGCCAGACACAAAAGGCCACATATCACGTGATATGTGATACCATATGATACACAGGCAGAATGTGCCTGTGTATGAAATGTCCAGAACAGGCTAATTTATAGACGCAAAATAGACTAATGGTTGCCAGGGGCTGGACAAGGGTGTGGGGTTTGGGGAATGACTACTACTGGATACATGGTTTCTCTTTGGGGTGAGGGAAATGTACTAAAATGAGCTAGAGGAGATAATTGTGCAAGTCTGTATATATATATATATATATATATATTTTATATATATATAGTAAAAACCACTCTACTGTATATTTTAATAGGTGAATTTCATGGTATGTGAATTATATCTCAATAAAGCCGTTACTTTTTAAAATATAAAGTCTATAACTGCACTATTAGAAAGTATATAAAATATATAACTAAAAAGTAATAAAATGTGTAACTAAAAAGTATATAATTGCATTATTAGAAATGCCTTTAGCTGACAAGCATATAACTGCACTAAAATATGCAACTGCACTATTAGAAATGCATTTGGCTGGAGGTGATAGAAAACTTTTACAGTGGCTCAAACGGGAGCTCATTTTTCACATATTACAAAAAATGCTAGGGCTAGACCATTATCAGTGTTGATCCTGGTGATTGGTGATCAGCCACCTAGGCTCTTTGTTGCCCTCTGCCTCTCCACGCTTAGCAAGTGGGCATTCACCCTCATGCATTTTGCCTCATGGTCTCAAGATGGCTGCTACACCTTCAGATTCAAAGAGACAGTAGAGAAAGGGAACAATCTGTATCAGCCGGGGTTTTCTCCTTTTATGAGAAAAACTGATGTTTTTCTGGAAATGTCTCTGACAGACTCCCACTTAAGTTTCTTTAGTCAGAACTAGATAAACTGCTAACTACACCCCACACCTCCTGCCAAAAAAAGAGAAAGGTCTGGAAAAGTGGGGAATGGGGCTATCATTGGCTTAGCAAGTCACCGTTCATCTCATGGGACTGCGCACATGACCATCCTATTCAGATTCAGGGTTCTCTTAGCAAGAAACGAGGGAGAAACGTGTTTTGGGATGGCTAGGTGATAGCCTCATTTCTTGTAGTAGTTTTTTTGTTTTTTTTTTTTTTGAAACGGAGTCTCGCTCTATCCCCCAGGCTGGAGTGCAGTGGCGTGATCTCGGCTCACCGCAGGCTCCGCCTCCCGGGTTCACGCCATTCTCCTGCCTCAGCCTCCCGAGTAGCTGGGACTACAGGCGCCCGCCACTACGCCCGGCTAATTTTTTGTATTTTTAGTAGAGACGGGATTTCACCGCGTTAGCCAGGATGATCTCGATCTCCTGACCTCGTGATCCGCCCACCTCAGCCTCCCAAAGTGCTGGGATTACAAGCATGAGCCGCCGCGCCCAGGCTATAGTAGATTTTTAAAACCCTAACTTATTACCACAAATTTAACTAATTCACCACAAGTTTAAATACACTGTCTCTCTGAAATGCATAGTTCATTATGCAAAAACTCATAATTCACCCTGCAAATCCCCTCTCTCCATTCCATCTCAATAACTGCATTCTGTTCTTCCAGTTTTTCTGGCCCAAAGATTTTGAATCACCCTTGACTCTTTCTGACATCCAATCCATCAGATATTCTGTTGACTCTGCCTTTCAGGTTCATTCCAAATCCCAGCACTTCGCATTCTCTTCACCTTACCATGCTGGTCCACGCTGTGGCATCTGTCCCCTAGGGTACCTCTGCAGGCCCCACCATTACCTCCTAAAGCTTATTTCCCTCATTGTAGCTGGGTGATATTTTACAAACTTAAGTACATTCACATCACCCCTTCACACAGAACTCCCCAATAACTAATTAATCACTCAAAGTCCAGCCTAAAGGCTTTACTGACCTACAAGGCCCTACATGATAATCTGTCTCCTGGATACCCCTCTGTCCTCACCTCTGCCACTTCTGTCTTGCCCCATCTTCACTGGCCTGCTGTCTCTCCCTCATACTTCCAGACACGCTTCTTCTTTGTGCCTTAGCCTTTTCCAGGCAATCACATCACTGGCTCTTCACTTTGTCAGGCTCTGCTGAAAGTTCTCATTATCAATTGGTTTTCTTTGACCTCCCTACATAAAAGAGCCTTCATCCAACACACATGAGACCCCCACTCATTCACACGCACACATACATGCACACACACGCATCTCTATTTTCTCCACTTGCTCTGTTACCATTTTTTGATAGCATTTATTGCATGAACGTAGTTGTACATGCATGCATACACACAAATACTTTTTTTGGTCTTTTTTTCCCCAACTGAAATATGAGCTTCTCAAGAACAGGAAACTTCACCATTTTTTGTGCACTGCTTGATCCCAAGCATATAGAATAGTCCTGGCATGTCATAGGCATCACTAGATATTTACTGAATGAATAAATTAATAAATGGGTGAGTTTTGGGAGCCTCCTGTATTAAAATTCTAGAGTCTTTTGAAGACTTGCTCTTCTTAGGTGAGTTGAGAAATTTCACCAGTACTAGTACTTACAACTACTTCCGTTTAAAGTGGCAAGATTTAAGCAGTTTGAAGAGTTCACCATTTGTGAGGTACCTGAGAAAAACTGTTATATAATTAGACTGTTTTCCTGGACTAGTTACAGAATGTCTGAAAGTTTTATCAAGGGAAAAGCAGGCCCTACCATGTGTGTCTAAAATATAGCAATATTTCCAAAGACTTTACTTACTAGTGATGATTTAGACAAGGAAATTGTATCATGTTAACTAAGAAAAAATATATATTTTTAAAAGATTAATTGAAGATGTCAGATCTTTTTCTTTCAGGATAAATTCTTTCTGACTAGAACAGGAGACAGTTAACTTCTGAAAAACATCAAGACTGATGATTTTGTCTATATAGCATTGACCTGGAAGCTCAGCCATTCAGACTAATAAATCAGGCAATTTATATTTAATCATTAACTAACTCCTGAGCTGAGCAGCTGTTCAAAATTAGAAATGGGTCACCCCAGCCAGGATGACATTACAGGCAATCTATAATGCATTAGAATAAAATTATAGTGATTTTTAACTGTCTAGAAATTTATTACAGGACATGTTCCAACTCTTAAACCCTTGTTAGCCAATGTCAGTAATGATTTATGTTGCATGGATACTATAGCGAAATTACTGACGATTTCGATAGCCAATCAGTCTATGTTTAGTAAATCTTCAAATTTCAAAGCTGTTTTGGAGAATGAGTTGGGCACATTTTATTGTTTATCCTTTACAAACCAAAAACAGCAAAGATGGAGGGTAGATGAATGAGAGATTCCTCCTGAAAATTAATGGATATGTTGTCTATGGCTGAGGAAGGAAAGTAATAAATTCTATAAAGAGGGCTAGAGAGCTGAGGTTCCTTAGTGTTTAATTATATAGTTAACTTGGGGTGATCTTTATCAAGCAAAGCAAGGAGATGATCTTGAAACCACTTTGATAACCATTTTCACATGCTAATTTCATGACCTCCGACCTCAGTGTTGTAGATATTAAGATAGCTTGCGGGGAACTGGCATTCCAATCCATTCTGACATCATTTTTGTTTTCTGTGGTCAATCTACTTTCATGGGGAGAGCAAAATTCCATAGGGTGCTTCTTTGCTTGTACTAACAAATTGCTGATTTTTTTTCAAGTTCTATTAATTTGCATATTCTTAAAATGTTGTATTTTTAGCGTACATTGAAACAAAATAAATTAGTGAACTACCCTGCAGTTCAGTCAATCCATACATATTTATTGCAGTTTTATTCAAATCCAATATTAAGGGCTTCACATACTTAACCTGTAAATCAGATTTTAAATGGCCATCCAACTAGATATAAGGACTTCAACAGCGTTCTTGGAGAGTATTGTGAAGTCCCAATTTCCACCTTTTTACATAGATCATAGCTTCCTCTACTGATTTAATGATTATATTAGAAAACTAACCTGAGTTTAGTAACTACCAATGCTACTCTTTAATTAGTAGAATCCAGGATAGATGGCTATGTCAGCTTTATGTTTTAACTAATTAAGAAGATTTGTGTTTGTCATTTCCCTTTGTCTGTAATCAGACCATTGCCAGCATGTTAAAAATAGGTAAGTAAATAAGAAGTTTGACTAGGGCAGTGTAGTGGGAAGAATGGAGAGCAGCCAGGCTGACATTAAAAATCCTGACATCAGGCCAGGTGCGGTGGCTCACGCCTGTAATCCCAGCACTTTAGGAGGCCAAGGCAGGTGGATTGCTTGAGCTCATGAGTTTGAGACCAGCCTGGGCAACATGGTGAAGCCCCGTCTCTACAAAAAATACAAAAATTTGCCAGGCACGGTGGTGCATGCCTGTAGTCCCAGCTACTTGAGAGGCTGAAGTGAGAAGATGGCTTAAGCCCAGGAGGTAGAAGTTGCAATGAGCCAAGATGGTGCTATGGCATTCCAGCACGGGCGATAGAGCCAGACCTTGTCAAATAAATAAGTAATCTTAACATCACTCATTCTTGGCCACAGCTCTTGGTCATCTTCCATTCCCAGAGGGACAGGGGAGAGACTGTCAGCCTTTCAAGAAGGACCTCAATCATAATGGAAGAGTTGGATGTCCAGTGAGAAGAGATGTTAAAGAACTAATGTCACATTGTGATAAACTCCACTGAGGGGAGTATGAGAACTCCATCATAATGATGGGTTTCAAACACATGAAAGATTATAATAGTCACACCAACCCGTTACACTCTGTTCCTTATAGTGACTGTGTAGAAGGATGTAAACCTTGCCATAAGGTAATAGCATTAAGCATTTGTGGAGTTGACGTTCATCCTGCAATTACAGCTGAGTAATTTCATCTTTCAGTCAGAGAAGATTCGCTGGGGTCAATCCATTAAGTCCTTTGAAGCTCAAGAGAAGACACTCTGTGGAGATGTTCTTCTCACGGCAGCATTTGTGTCTTACGTCGGACCCTTCACAAAGCAGTATCGCCAGGAGCTGGTGCACTGCAAGTGGGTTCCCTTTCTTCAACAGAAGGTAAGTTCAGTTCCTTACCTCGTCAACAGGTAGAAAGATCACGTTGAAATTTCAGTAGTAAAACCCATGTATATGCCAGGCACTTTTGGACCTCTGTAATGAGAACTGGCCAGAAATTCCATGGTGAAATTGTTTCTCATGTGCTGCAGTTTTTCTTATTTTTACAACATTCATAATAAATATTTCATTATTTTTAAAAATGTTTTTATTGGTCTATAATACTCATATGTATTTTTGGGGTAATGTGATAGTTTGATACCTGTATACAATGTGTAATGGTCAAGTCAGGGTAAATAAGATATCTGTCACCTTAAACATTTATTTTTTCTCTGTGTTAAGAACACTATAATTCTTCCTTTCTAGGTATTTGAAATATACAATAAATTATTAACTACAGTTTCTCTACTGTGTTATTGAATACTGGCAGTTATTTCTTCTATCTAACTGTACTTTTGTACCTACTAACCAACTTCCCTGCATCCCCTCTCCTCCATTTCCCTCCCTCCGGTTCTCTGGTAACCATCATTCTACTCTCTACCTCCATAAGATCCACGTTTTTAGCTCCCACATGTAAGAACATAAGATATTTATCTTTTTTTTTTTATACTTTAGGTTTTAGGGTACATGTGCACAATGTGCAGGTTTGTTACATATGTATCCATGTGCCATGTTGGTTTGCTGCACCCATTAACTCGTCATTTAGCATTAGGTATATCTCCTAATGCTGTCCCTCCCCTCTCCCCTCACCCCACAACAGTCCCCAGAGTGTGATGTTCCCCTTCCTGTGTCCATGAGTTCTCATTGTTCAATTCCCACCTATGAGTGAGAACATGCGGTGTTTGGTTTTTTGTCCTTGCGATAATTTACTGAGAATGATGTTTTCCAGTTTCATCCATGTCCCTACAAAGGACATGAACTCATCATTTTTTATGGCTGCATAGTATTCCATGGTGTGTATGTGCCACATTTTCTTTATCCAGTCTATCGTTGGACATTTGGGTTGGTTCCAAGTCTTTGCTATTGTGAATAGTGCCGCAATAAACATACATGTGCATGTGTCTTTATAGCAGCATGATTTATAATCCTTTTGGGTATATACCCAGTAATGGGATGGCTGAGTCAAATGGTATTTCCAGTTCTAGATCCCTGAGGAATCGCCACACTGACTTCCACAATGGTTGAACTAGTTTACAGTCCCACCAACAGTGTAAAAGTGTTCCTATTTCTCCACATCCTCTCCAGCACCTGTTGTTTCCTGACTTTTTAATGATGGCCATTCTAACTGGTGTGAGATGGTATCTCATTGTGGTTTTGATTTGCATTTCTCTGATGGCCAGTGATGATGAGCATTTTTTCATGTGTTTTTTGGCTGCATAAATGTCTTCTTTTGAGAAGTGTCTGTTCATGTCCTTCACCTACTTTTTGATGGGGTTGAAAACTTCCAGAGGAACACAGAATGGATTTTTAAACATAAGGTATAAATACACAATAGAATGTTATCTAGCCTCAAAAATGAAGGAAATTCTGGTACGTGCTACAACATGGATGAACCTTGTCAATATTAGGCCAGCTGAAATTAGCCAGTCACAGCTGGACCTGGTGGCTAATGCCTGTAATCCCAGCACTTTGGGAGGCCATGGTGTGCAGATCACTTGAGGTCAGAAGTTCAAGACCAGCCTGGCCAACATGGTGAAACCCCCTCTCTACTAAAAATTGGCCAGGCGTGGTGGTGGGTGCCTGTAATCCAGGCTATTCAGGAGGCTAAGGCAGGAGAATCGCTTAAACCCAGGAGGCGGAAGTTGCAGTGAGCCAAGATCGTGCCACTGTACTCCAGCCTGGGTGACAGAGTGAGATGCCATCTCAAAAAACAAAATTAAAATAAGCCAAAAGGACAAATACTTCCACTTTACGAGGGACCTAGAGCATTCACATTGATAGAGACAGAAAGTGGAATGGTGGTTACCAGGGGCTGGGAGAGGGAGGAATGGGGAGTTATTGTGTGGTAGGTATGTTTCAGTTTGGGAACGTGAAAAAGTTCTGGAGATAGATAATGATAATGGTTGTACAACAATGTGAATGTATTTAATGCCACTTGAACTGTACACTTAGAATGGTTAAAATGAAAAATTTCATGTTAAGTATATTTTACCACAGTAAAACTGTAAACAGTAGGGTAAAGTTCTGGTGTCTTAATAGTATTTAGAGTAAGTGTTATGTTTAAAGATGTGAAAGAGATGTAGACAATCATAATCAAAGAGTTGGGTACAGGAATTTTAGGTTTCAATGATGAAATAATTTCAGATTGTTACAAAGCCTGGGACTACATTTCCCGTCAAAAAAGGAGGTACTCTAATACTCATCCAAAGACATATCACCATCATGGGGGGTGGGGATGTGCATGTCGGAAGCCAGGGATGGGGGTGTTGTATAATCTTCCCGGGTGATTCTGATATCATCCCCTTCCTCCCCCAATTCCCCCAACTGGAATAGAAAGGAAATACAGTGCTTTAACATGAAAGATGTTAAGGCCAGAGAGTGGAATCATCATCTACATGGGTACTGAGGTTGTCAAGGATTGATAGCAGAACTTGGAAAGGCGAGAAAGACCAATAGCTATGTCATTCATAAGGTGGGGAAATAGATCGGAGATTGTATATCTGGAGTCCATGGGTCTTAAAGGTGGCATTTTGACTTAAGGATGGAAGAATCATGATTTGGGTTGACTTACAGGGAAGAAAGAGGAATGGCAACTCTTTCCCACACCCACTTTTCATAATGGGATTATTAAGAAAATCAACTGTCCGCTGGGTGAGGTGGCTCACGTCTCCCAGTGCTTTGGGAGGCCAAGGCGAGAAGATCTCTTGAGGCCAGGAGTTTGAGACCAGCCTGGGCTACACAGTGAGACACTATCTGTATGAAAAAAAAAAATTTTTAAACCCAACCAAGTGTGGTGGCAAAGAGGCTGAGGAGGGAGGATCACTTGAGCTCAGGAGTTAGAGATTACAGCAAGCTATGATGGCACCACTGAACTCCAGGCTGGGTGACAGAGTGAGACCTTATTTCAAAAAGAAAGAAAAGAGAGAGGGAGAGAGAGGTGGGAAGGGAGGAAAATGAACTCTTTCCACTTCAGAAAGCCCTCAAGTGAAATGAGACTCTAGAACAATGGCTCTTGCACCCCAGCCTCCTGTTAAAATCATGTGAGAGGGAACTTTTGAAATGCATTGATGCCTGTTGATGCTGAATCACTTGGGGGAAGGGCCGGGCCTGTTGGCAGCTTTTTAAAGCTCTCTCAGAAGTCCAGTATCCAGCCTGGGGTCGACGGCCATTACCCTTGGGGGAGAGCCTAGTTTTGCTTAAGACAAGCAGGTAAAGAAGATAAGGCAATTTGGTCCAAACAAGACTAAGATACTAAAGGGTATGGGGGAAGCGTTGTCAGAAAATACAACCATGGGGGCATGAGTTTGAGGGATGGGACAGGGAGCAAACAGTAACACAGAGGGTAGTGGCTGAAAAGGACAGGGGCTGTGGGCATACATGGCCTTGAGGGTCCAAATTACACTGTTTTCCAAAGTTGTTTCCATCCAAAGTTGTTTGCTGGGCAGATGGACAGAGTTATAGGCAAGTTCAAGGCAGCCTTTGCACTCCACTCATTGCTTTGACCCAGCAGTTTATAGACAGAGCAAATACATGGAGTTATTAGTGCCAATAATTAGTTATTGGTTATTAATTAGTTATTACAAGCACTAATGCTAAGCCTCTGTGTCCTAAGCAATAAAATAGAGATATCTACCTTGCAGAACTCTTGTAAGGATTAAATGAAAAAATGGAAAGAATGAATTTATATGAATAAATTTTGTGAACAGGTAAAGCCTTACGTAAACATTAGTTGTTACGTTACCGTAATATTAGGAGGAACTGGGAGTATTACTTCCACAGGAAATTACCCTTTTTTCTTAGGAATATGCCAGTTGGTCAGTTTTTAGAGGCCAGATGGGCATTTGGTGTTATGACTAATTTCACTTTGGCTCGTGGCGTGTGCTTCCGGGCTTGTCTTTTCTCTCTAGCAAATGCTTGTTTTCCAAAGAGTGAGCCTCCTTTTTTGTTTCAGCTCCACCTTATAGTAACATCCTGACTCACAACATGTTGACCCTACTTAATAGAGCAATTAGATGGAGTCTTGCAATAGGCTGACTCTAGAAGGAGACTTTGAACTTAAAGGGTTCCCTCTTTGCACTTGGTTTCCAAACCCATTTTCGTTGCTGCAGACTCCACGAAATTCTGAAAAGACAGGTTAATTATAATAAAAAGAAGATATACTCTAATATGTCACTTAATGAAGGGTATATGTTCTGAGAAATGCCTTTTGGTGTACTTGCATAGACCTAGATGAGACAGCCTACTACACACCTAGGCTACGTGGCATAGCCTATTGCTCCTAGGCTACAAACCTGCACAGCATGTTATTTTATTGAATGCTGTAGGCAATTGTAGCACAATGGTAAGTATTTGTGCATCTAAATGTATCCAAATATAGAAAAGATACACAAAAAATATAGCATAAAAGACTAAAATTGGTACACCTGCATAGAACACCTATCGTGAACGGAGCATGCAGAACTAGAAATTGCTCTGGTTTAGTCAGTGAGTGAATGTAAAGGCCTAGGACATTACTGTATACTACTGTAGACTTTGTAAACACTGTACACTTAGCCTACACAACATTTATTTTTAAAATAATGTAATTGTACTACAACGTTATGATGGCTACAATGTCACTAGGTGATAGGAATTTTTCGGCTCCATTATAATCTTATGAAACCACTGTTGTATATGCAGTCCATCATTAACCAAAATGTTATATGGTGCATGCCTGTATATGAAATGGGGCTTATTTTCCTCACCCTACATTTAGGTTAATATTAATGTGAAAATGATGCCTGTATTATAACTATCAAAAAATATTTTTATGAAAAAAAATCTGTATGTAGTTTATTTGGACACAATACTATTAAAACATCCTAAAAATTTGAGTCTCAAAGTAGTCACTATAGTTATGATATTCTTTAATGTAGGTGTCTTTATTTATATTAAGATGGGTTTTATTTCTTCATTTATATTGAACTGGGTTTTATTTCCCCTACTGACCAGGAAAAAAGGAGGAGATTGGTATTCTCTTTGATCCCTGGCTGTCTACTCTGCACAGAGTAGGTACTCAAACTGTTGATTTTGAGTATGAGATCTGCAGGTGGCCCTTCTGTTAGTCCTTTTAGCTTCAGAAATCAAAGTTACAGCCCCTAATTGTTTCAGCTGTTTGTATTAAGTAGAAGGTAACAAATTAAAGCACATTCCTCTTGCCAATAGAAGAGTGCTTATTCTAACAGATCAAATTGCCTATGTCTCTAAGGGAACTGTGTATCAAGCCAGATACCAAGACTTGTTCAATATCACTAGCAGATAAGGTTTGATTCATTTTTAAGATAACATTGTAGTCGGAGGCAGTAAGAATATTGTGCTACTTTTCCTATATTCATATCAAGTTGCATCCGAGCCTTAATGTGGGAATCCTTTCAGCATTTTGTTTTGAAGCTCTGTGACAAACCAATGAACCAAACTGTTACTGCTGATATAGCCTCCCCTACCTACTACAGGTAGGGTTCTTACTACAGTCTCTCATAGAGGCATGCTTCCATGTTAACCACCCCACCAAGCTAGGGGGCTAGCTAGGTATTCGTCCTGCACATTTTGGTGTCTCTAGACGGTGTTTCATGTACGTAGAAAATGCTCAATAAATGTTTGGTGACTGATGACTGGCGGAGTAAACATATACATTCTTTAATACAATTTTTGCCACAATGTTATTTATTGTTGTCAATTTTTATAAAGTATCCTTATTCTTTAAAATGGGTTGCCCTCTCCACCCTGCTTGCCCCTCCCTCCTCGCTTGCCCCTCCCCAACCCCTTACTTTGCAATGCAATCAAGGCATAGATAATTTCCTCTCAGCCTAGAAGTGACATCCTAAATTCCTTTGCACAACTGAGGAGATGATGGAGTTCCAGTGAACTGAATACTTTCCATTAACCCATCCCAGAGAGAGAGGTCATCTCTTTGTAGCATTGGTCTGTAGAAAAAAAATGAAGTGCCTGAGCAAGATACTGAATTTTAGCATTGCTTATGTGGGGGTGGGGGGCGTGGATTGCTCCATGGGCAAATACATTTCTGTTGTCCTGCCATTCTTCTTGGGGTGTAAATTCACTCTTACCTAAGTATGGGGCAAAGTCTCTCTCAGTTGAAGCCCAGGAGATGCAGTTGATAAAACCGATGTTGAATCCCACAGTTGACAGAATTCTGAGATGTAAATACTGGATTTATCAAGTCAAACTGCATCTAATGATGAGTTGTGTTTGGCTTCTGAGAATCCACAGAAAATTATCATGTTTACCTAGAGTTACTTTCTCATGGCTTTGTTCTCTTCTTTTCTTGTCTGTCTCCTCTCTCTGCCACATGGCCAATTTGTTGCATTCAACTCTGATTTTAAAGGTTTCCATTCCACTAACCGAAGGCCTGGACTTGATTTCCATGTTGACGGATGATGCTACAATTGCCGCCTGGAATAACGAAGGACTGCCCAGTGACAGAATGTCCACCGAAAATGCTGCTATCCTAACACACTGTGAGCGCTGGCCTCTGGTGATAGATCCCCAGCAACAGGGAATTAAGTGGATCAAGAATAAGTATGGAACGGACCTGAAAGTCACACGTTTGGGCCAGAAAGGGTATGTGAAGTTTGAAGACACTGGCTTTCTGTTTACCTGCTGTGAAGTGGGTCTGATTTTTATAAAGGCGTGACGTTTCTTAGACCTCTCCACCACATTGATGTATTACAATTTGGTGCTATTTGTTTATCTGCCTGTTCATGTTTCATATAAAGTATCTCTGTTGAAAAGGCATTCTTGTTGGATGGCATCCAATTATCTGAAGAAGAGATAAGATTGAAGGTTAGAACAAACATTGTGTCTGTGGGGGAAAATAGGTAAATTTTCTAAAGCCAAGAATGGATATATATTATATTCCTTCTCTGGAGTGTTTGGATAGTAACACAAGAATTGTCAAGGGTGCCTCCAGGCTTAATGATGTTTACAGTCATATTTCTAAGTCTATACTCTGCCTATAGAAAGATCTTAACATGGCTACAAGTCCCAACATTGGATGCCTGAAGTTAATTTATTGTCTTAGTCAAGAGTTACATGTCACTTTTGAGAATTGAATCTACTCCAAGAATTTCTGTTACTGAGTCATCATGATAATACTGTCTGATAGATAGAAAGCTGTCTTGTATGCAGTTGCTATTCAGTTAATGTTGAATAAATTATTTTAGAACTATGGATATTTCACTTGATCCTTCCATCCTCTTTTTATACATAGAGTGAAATAAGAAATTTCTGTAGTTACACAAGTAAATGTAGTTCTTAGGCTGGGTGCAGTAGCTCATGCCTATAATCCCAGCACTTTAGGAGGCTGAGGCAGGAGGATTGCTTGAAGCCAGGAGTTCAAGACCACCCTGGGCAACATAGTGAGACCCCCATCTCTACCAAAAAAAAAAAAAGTAGCCAGGTATGGTAGTGCCTACCTGTAGTCCCAGCTACTTGAGAGGCTGAGGCAGGAGGATCACTTGAGTCCAGGAGATCGAGGCTACATTGAACCATAAACATGCTGCTGTACTCCAGCCTGGACAACAGAGTGAGACCACCATCTCTATATTTTTTAATGTAGTTTTTGTTTATCTGAATACTTGGAGAAAATTATTTTTGGTAGGGAGATATTTTTTGGAGAGTAAGACCAAAATAAAATGATAGCTCATCATTTTAAGTGACTAAACTTAAAGGTTTAAAAAAATAAAAGTTTGATCAAGTTTAAAGCATTTAATACATGAAACTTTGCTTAAAAAAGACCCATCAAATGAATTTAAATGTATGATAGTTGGGTAACTTACACTTATTTCAACTGTGGTTGCTATTACAAGCAACTAATCTGTACATAGATTTGTTAGTTCAAACTATTAAATTTCGCTTGGAAAATATGACTAAAAAGCATCTTAAAATCTCATCTTTAATTTCTGTGTAATCTAGTTGAAGGAAACTACTACTTTATAAGATAGTTTTCTCTAAGTTTGTCCCATTTAGAATATCTACATTAAATATAATTTGATCATTTAAAAAATTTTGAACATTTTGTGCCAATTTCCATTTTATTATCTCAAATCCCACTGAATTTTAAGGTTTTTGAATGCCATTGAAACTGCTTTGGCCTTTGGTGATGTCATCTTAATTGAAAATCTCGAGGAAACGATAGATCCAGTCCTGGATCCACTACTTGGCAGGAACACAATTAAAAAAGGAAAGTAAGTATTCTTGAATTTCTCACATATATATGGTGCTAAATGATTTTCAGCAGCAGCATCTATTTCTTAGCTTCATAGTCAAGCAGTCTATTGAAATCTTAGTGATATTTCTGAGTTTCCATTTCATGCACCTACACTCCAAGACCAAAGCAACCGCAACATTATCCAGACTTTCAGACTATTTATTTGGTGGATTTAGATTTGTTTTATCCAATTTCTGATTCATAGGCCGAAAAAACGTATTGTTATAAATCTGAGAATAGTTGCCCCTTTTTAAATGTATACCAATGTTTCTCTAACTTCAGTAATTTGCAGAACACCTTGAATATGGCTGCCTATCTACATATCACTTGTACCCTGTTTAATGTTTTTCTTTAACTAGATTTTAAATCCATTCACTATTTTTTAAAATCAGCATGGGTTTACTGTGCTAGCTCTGTTTTTTCTAATATACTTAAAATGTAACCATTCAGAAAAGGAGAGTTCATTAGTGGATCCCTGAAATCATCCCTTATGCCAACAGTGTTGGATTGTCAACAACAGAGAAATACTTCCCCCTACCTCTCCAGGAGCTATATGTGACTTTCTAAGAGACTGCCATTCCCCCAAGACAATATACTTTCCAGGACATTCTCTCAGGGGCATTGAAGCCATTTCTGAAGAGTCATCATGTCACTTTCCTATGAATGTGTGAAAGGTCAGGTGCAGCAATTGTGTCTTCAATCAAGTCTGGGTGGGCATAGGGGAAACTGGCACTCCAGAGACTCCTTATGCCTCTTCACACAACCAACATTCACTAGACTTAATTCGCTGAATTTCCTTCCCTCTCTTCTTTTTTTCTTCAAAGATATATAATTTCAGAACTTCCCCCACCCTGTTCTTTCTTAACGCCCACGCTCTCCCTCTAAGGTATCTGTCCCCTTTTTCATCACTAGATTATTCTTGTCAATTTTAAGTGGAAATAGGCCTACATCAGGGTGACTAACTTCTTGGTCTCTAACTGATTAGTATGGTATTTATCATACAATCACTAAGTAAATCCATTTAGAGTGACTGACAACTTATAATTGTTTAATAAACCAAAATTTACCCAGGCACACATTTAGAACAATCTAACAAGCCACTTGACAAACTGCAACTCTTAACATAAATATAATTGTAGCTGTGTCTGATGTGTTAAAAATATAGTGTAAAATCTTGAATGTCACTGAAGTGAAATCCTTGTTATTAAGGTTCTGACTCTATTATAAAGGCTTAAAATTTTTATCAGTGAAATGCATGTTCTCTGAGCTTCAATTTCAACTTTCAATAGCACAATTTAGGTGTAAGCAATTTGATGACTCTTATTACATATATAGTTGGATAATTGGAAATTTCCAAAGACTGATAAATTTAAGTCATGATTCTCAGTATGGATGTAGTTAACTATCAGTGAGGATTCTAAAGGTCTTCTATTTTAGAAACAGATTTTACATAGAGCTTCAAGTCTTTATCACAAAATATCAGGCCAGAACAATTTAATTCAAATTAATAATATTTACTGAATATGTATTGTCTGTTAAGCCTTGTAGAATTGATCATATCATTCTAACATGTCTTTTAAGGCCAAGAAGATTAAAGATAATCTGTTAGGAATGTCACAAATGGTGCTGATTGCATGCAGTTGTTACCTTAATCCTGGCTCCTAAACCCTTATGTGTGGGAACAACCACTTGTTTGAGGGTGAATCTCGACTCTCTATCATCAGCTTTTCTTCCTTCCCTCTTCCATGCAGATGTTTTTAGAGTATCTTCACCCAGAGACTATGAGTGCCAGTGGAGTCCTTATATATCCTGTCAGTCATTGAGTAAACCTTCTCTGAGCGCTGCTATATGCCAGGTACTATACTGGGGGCTGCAGATTTAGTGTGATAAGACACAGACCCTGCACTTGAGGAAGCTACATTTCCATAAGGAAAGATAGACTATAAGCAATCAATGAATGTACAGCAGAACCGTTGGTTTGATGATAGACGTATACATGGCAAGGAGTTGTCAGTTCCATAGTGGAGACTTGGAAAGACTTCTTGGAAAAAATTACCTTTGATTACATTTTGTTTAATGCAAGGCTCAAAAGTTAAGTAGGTATTTGTGAAGTAGACAAGTGGGAAAAGAGAATCCTGGACAGAGAGCCCTAATTTCAAATAGTAAAACACACAAAACAATCCAACAGCTTTGAGGAACTGCACGTAGAATCCAAATGGGTGGAGAGTCTGTGTTGGGGAGGAAGAGAGAAGGATGTGGACTGGGGACAGATGAGACTGGAGAGGAGAGCAGGACCCAGAGCACAGACTTCCTTGGTTGATCCCTAGGTTGGCCTTTTGCTATGTGTTGATAATTTCCAACCCCTCCTAAATACACTCAAGGGGCCTGTTTTTATCGGTTACACTAGTTGGTAATACCAGTTGTTTTTAACTAAGGGACCATGCCTTCCTGGAGTCTCCATATTTTCACTTGAGAATCATGATCATAAGTCAGTGGGGAAGCTAGTAAGAACTCTTGAGCACACTGGAAGCAATGTGATCAGATGAATGTTTCTAAAAGTATTGACTGAAGGGATGTGGACCTAGAGCCAGAGTCTAGTTAGTAAATAATTGCAGTAATCCATTTGAGACGTGGTAAGAGCCTTAACTTAGGCGGTGACAGTGGAAAGAGAGGAGGGGACAAATCAGTGTGATATCAAGGAGTTATTACCACCAGTTTATGGTAATTAATTGGATATTATGGTGGGGAAAAAGGAAGATTTAAGGATGTTTTCTTCTGCCTTCTGTCAGGTAAATGATACTGTGCTTTATGGAGAGATGTATATAGGAATAAGAGTAAGTGTAGGGAAAGAACTAATAATTTCTCTTACTAGACATGCAAAGGTCGAGGTACTTCTTTAACACTCATTTCTAAAACAGAAGTCTAAAAAGCAGTTGGATATGTGAGTATGGAGCTTAGTAAAAGGATGTTGGTTGACCGTGTAGATTGGGGAATACCTATCTGGAGAAGCAGTTATGCCATCATGGTGGATGTGATTATCTAGGGAGACTCCATACAGCCAGAAAAACACAGGGTACCCTGTTTTCCCTCTGCTTTTTTCCCATGAGAAAAATGGGGAACCAGAGACATTAATTAATGTCCTCTTGCATACCTTATAGCTATATGAAGTTTATGTGAAAACCTAGTTTCTTAAACAGGTTTTTCTCTTTTTTGTGTTTTTTTTAATTGCTACATCATAGTTGTACATATTTTGGGGGTACATGAGATATTTTGATACATGTATACGATGTGTGATGATCAAGTCAGGGTGATTGGGATATCCATCGTGTCAAACACTTTGTGTTGAGAACATTACAGTTCTTCTCTTCTACAATAAATTATTGGTAACTATAATTTTCCTACTATTCTGTAGAATACTAGAATTATTCCTTCTAACTGTATTTTTGTACCCACCAACCAGCTTTTCCTTATCTTCCACCTCCCCTGCCAACTTCCCTTCCTGGCCTCTTGTAACCACCATTCTCCTCTTTGCCTCCATGAGACCCGATTTTTTAGCTCCTGCATATGAGTAAGAAAATGCCATATTTGTCTTTCTGTGCCTGACTTATTTCATTTAACATAATACTCTCCAGTTCCATCCATGTTGCTGCAAATGACAGCTTCATTCCTTTTTATGGACGAATAGTATTTCACTGTGTATATATATCACAATTTCTTTGCCCATTTGTATTCATCTGTTTTGCATTGCTATAAAGGAATACCTGAGACTGGATAATTTATTTATTTTTTTTAAAAAGAGTTGATTTAACTCATGGTTCTGTAGGCTGTACAAGAAGCAGATGCCGGCCAGGCGCGGTGGCTCACGCTTGTAATCCCAGCACTTTGGGAGGCCGAGGCAGGCGGATCACAAGGTCAGGAGATCGAGACCACGGTGAAACCCCGTCTCTACTAAAAAATACAAAAAATTAGCCGGGCGTGGTGGCGGGTGCCTGTAGTCCCAGCTACTCGGAGAGGCTGAGGCAGGAGAATGGTGTGACCTGGGAGGCGGAGCTTGCAGTGAGCCGAGATCGCGCCACTGCACTGCAGCCTGGGCGAAAGAGCAAGACTCCATCTCAAAAAAAAAAAAAAAAAAAAAAAAAAGAAGCACAGTGCCAGCATCTGCTTCTGGTGAAGCCTCAGGAGGCTCACAATCATGGTGGAAGGTAAACGGGGAGAAGACATGTCACACAGCAAGAAAGGGAGCAATAGAGAGTGGGCAGGAGGAGCCAGGCTCTTTTAAACAACCATATTTCAAGGTAACTCATTCCCACAGGGAGGGAGAACACCAAGCCATTCATGAGAGATCTGCCCCCATGACCCAAACATTTCCCACCAGGCCCACCTCCAACACTGATGGCCACATTTCAACATGAGATTTGGAGAGGACAAATATCCAAACTGTATCACAATTCACCCATTGTTGGACACTCAAAAGGGTTTCTTAACTAGCTTATTGTGAATATTGCTGCAGTGAACATGGGGATGCAGATATTTTTGCAGTATACTGATTTCATTTATTTTGGATATATGCCCAGCAGCCATATTGCTGGATCATGTGGCATAATCATGAGGAATTTCTATACTGTTTTCCATAGTGACTGTACTAATTTACATTCCCACCAACAATGTATAGGTGTTCCCCTTTCTCACATTTGTTATTTCTTGTCTTTTTGATAATAGCCGTTCTAACTGGGATGAGATGGTACCTCATTGTGGTTTTGATTCACATTTCTCTGATGATTAATAATGTTGGGTACATTTCATATACCTGTTGGCCATTTGTATGTCTTCTTTTGAGAAAGATCTACTCAGGTCTTTTACCCATTTTTAAATCAGATTATTCGCTTTTTTTTTTTTTTGCTATCGGGTTGAGTTCCTTATATATTCTAGTTATTAATCCTTGATCAGAAGGATAGTTTGCAAATATTTTCTCCCATTCTGGAGGTTGTCTCTTCACTCCGTTGATTGTTCCCTTTGTTGTACAGAAGTTTTTTAGCTTGATGTAATCCCATTTGTATGTTGTTGCTTTTGTTGCTGTTCTTTTTGAGGTCTTATCCCCAAAATCTTTTAACAAGCTTTTTCAAATAAACAGGCACTAATATCTTTTGGTAGGGTTTTTATGAGTGCCATTTTACTAGTCTAACTCTTCCCCCCCTCAGTTTTTTCCTAAGCCTCATTTATTTCCCCATCAATGTTTTGGAAACTATGTTTTTCATACCTACAGTTTCCTATAATATAGCCCAGGCCTTTCATTTCTTCTTGACACAGATAATCCCCCCTCCTGTGATATGTTATTTTGCTTAACTTTTCTTTTCACAGCCTAAATTCACTATATTTAGGATTTAACTGTTATTTAGCCAATAGCAGTTAAGTATTAACTGGAAATTTTAATTTTCCTTATTTAATATCTCCTTTACATAGTGTATTTTCCCTGTGTCATTTTGCCATTTTTTCTCCCCCTTATAATATGCTTGATTTTTTTCACTCATACATAACTTTAATTGATTATAAGTTCTTTATGGATAAGAATCATATACTGTGTGCCTTTAAAAAGATGGTTAACCAAAACAGAAACAGAACAATACAAACATAAAACTTTTATTTCTGTTACTAGGTGGATTAGGTATTCAAATACTCAAAAAAAAAACTAAATATATTAGTTAAAATATTAAAAACACCCTTCGAAATGTGTTACTGAGTTGACAAAAAAAAACTGCAACCAAAAACAGGAACTCAGAGAGACAAGGAACACCAAAGATGGTTTCCTTCCTGAGGGTGCCTGCTAAAACCTGATGACCTTAGGGTTCTCTTTTGATGATGTACAAAGCTTGGACAAGCCTAGAGCCTGTTCAGGATATGCAGTCTGCTAAGAGATTCCTGTATAAAGCTAGAGGACACACCTTCCGTTTAAGGGTAAATTTGTTAAAATTAATAAACACATGCAAACAATTGCTAAATTGAGAAGACTTTCCTTTTCTAGCTTGGCACTGAGAAGAGGCAGAAAAAATGTCCTATCCTAGTTGCATCCTAGGAGAAGTATTTTGGGTTTTTAGTGTGTTTTAATTTTATTATTTATTACTGATACCTATAAAATACATAATATATGAAGTTGTAAAGCATAATAAATTAGACATGTATCTGCCATTCACATTATTGCCAATATCCTTTAAGCTACCTTTGTGCTCCCCTCCTTGACAATTCTGCCTCCACTTCCAAAGGTAGCCAGTGTTCACATATTGTAATGATATGATCAGTTCCATAAAGCCCAACAGAAAGGACATAGTAAATATTATTTACTTAATATTTTTAATAACATACATAAAATTTATTTTTAATTCAGTCAAATATGTATTTAGTCAAGTTTCTAGAATGTGACAGGTGTACAAAGATCAAAGATCTGTCCCATTAAAAGATAAATAAAAGATCTAAATAGACATTTCTCCAAAGAACTACAAATAGTCAATAAGCACATGAAAATATGCTCAACATCATTAGTCATCAGGGACATGCAAATCAAAGACATAGGAAGGTGAAGATTCTGAATGTTGCTTATCACTTCATTGTTTTATTTAAAATAATGTTTTATCATATGTGTGTATATTCTGAAACAACATATTCTTTTGGAGCTTTATAAAAATACCATTATGGTGTATATAGTTTAAAAGGACTTGATTTTTTCCCTCAATCATATGTTTCTAAGATTTAATCTACATTGCTGCTTCTGGCTCTAGTTCTTGCAAATTCATTACTATAATATTCTTTTTGAAACAGAGTCTTGCTCTGTTATCCAGGCTGGAGTGCAGTGGCACGATCTTGGCTCATTGCAACCTCCACCTCCCAGGTTCAAGCGATTCTCCTGCCTCAGCCTCCCGAGTGGCTGGAATTACAGGCGCCTGCCACCAGGCCTGGCTAATTTTTGTATTTTTAGTAGAGACAGATTTCGCCATGTTGGCCAGGCTGGTCTCGAACTCCTGCCCTTAAATGATCTGCCCACCTTGGCCTCCTAAAGTGCTGAGATTACAGGCATGAGCCACCACACCGGGCCTATTACTGTAATATTCAGTGATATGACTATTACTCAATTTATTTAACATTCTTATTGAAGGCCATTTTGGTTATTTTTGGATGTTTTGCTATTGTGAGTGATGCTGCTCTGAATATTACTGAATATTCATGTATACATCTACAGGTACACACATTCATGTATACATCTACAGGTACACACATTCATGCCTACAACTACAGGAACACAGATTCTTCAGTGTTTATATTCTGTAGTAGGATGGTTGGGTTATAGAACGTATGCACAATCAACTTTAAAAGATAATGCCAAATTGTTTTCCAAAGTGTTTAGAAATGTACATGCTCACTGGTAGTATATAAGAATTGTGGAGTCTTTCAGAGAACTGAGAGAGACTTTTATGCTTCTGCTGTTTTTATAATCCAAAAGATTTCCCGTGTTTAATACTATTAGCCACCTCTTCCTATGACGAACTATTCCTTCCTCCTTTTTTTTCCCACTTTTATTTTTGAATGAACAAATTGAGGGCACTCTAAGCTTTCAAAATAGTTTTGTTACAGACACTTGAAAAGTGCTTTGATGTTTGGGAGGCCAAGGTGGGCGGATCACGAGGTCAGGAGATCGAGACCAACCTGGCTAACACAGTGAAACCCCGTCTCTACTAAAAACACAAAAAATTAGCTAGATGTAGTAGCGAGCGCCTGTAGTTCCAGCTACTTGGGAGACTGAGGCAGGAGAATGGCATGAATCTGGGAGGTGGAGCTCGCGGTGAGCCAAGATGGTGCCACTGCACTCCAGCCTGGGCGAAGGAGTGAGACTCCGTCTCAAAAAAAAAAAAAAAAAAAAAGTATTTTGATGGAATAATAGACATTTGAGACTCTGAAAGGTGGACCGTGGGAGGGGAGTGAGGGATAAGAAGTAATCTAATGGGCACAATGTGTATTTTTTGGGTGATGGTTACATTGAAAGCACAGACTGCACCACCACACAATATATCCAGGTGACAAAGCTGCACTTGTACCCCCTAAATCTATAAAAGTCATTTTCTTAAAAAGCATTTTGAATAAATTTTGATATTTTTGTTATTGCATTATTTTTGCCTGATAAGAAGTATCTTTAAAACAAAATAAAGGCTTTCTTATTTCCTCATCTAACTCTTTAAAAGAAAAGAGAGAAACTAAAAAGTATTCATACATATGCAAAGTAGAAAGAGATGTGGTAAAATAAAAATTAGATTGGTACAAATAGGAATTATTTTTCTTTTTTTAGTGCAATAAAATTTGGGAGAAAATATAAAAGAAAATTAATAGGAAAATGTTGCTATGTATTCATTTAATAATAGAGCTACCAATTTGCAGTGTTATAACAAGAACAGAAAATTTTTGAAAATTAATCTACATGTTTGTAAATTTTATAATGGAACGTCCTGTTTACCTCCAACAATGAACATTTTACTTGATTTCTCTATCTTCTTTTTTTTTCCTATGTTATTATCTCTATGTAACTTGTGGGTTTACAAACATTTTCCTTGGTATTGTAAAGACGAGATAGAATTGAAAAGAGAGAGCCAGGAAAACAACCTACAGGGACTGTTGAGCTGCCACCTTCACCCAGAATATCTTTATCATGTCCTCAAACTCAGGTGGGATAACACTATCCTCCTTTGAGAAACTCACATCCCTCAGAAAGTTTTTGGCGATCAATAGTGTTTTTGTTATTCTAGTTCTATTTGCTTGAGGGAGTTGTTGTTGTTGTTGTTGTTTTAAACCAGTATTAGTTTATTCCTAATAATGAATGTCTGAGAAATGTTTGTGATAGATATAGCATAGTCCAAAAGTTGAGGTTCATTAATAATTGGAATGTTGTGGAGTATGAAGTAATGAATACTAATTACTCCTTTCATGTCTGACAGCTCCCTGTGGACCAATACATCAGCCCAGACTTTAATTTGGTTCGAGTAATGGTTTTATCAATAGCACATTAAATCTGTGTTTGAGAAGATATACAGGTGAACCTGGCCCACGCAGTAGATACCACTGTCATAAAATGGCCACAGGCCGACAGCAGCTGGGCAATTACAAATAATTAAATCCACCAAGCTCCAGACAATCCTAATTTTAAATAAAATATATTTTGTATCAATCGACAGAAAGTGTATCTGGAAAGATTTATCAACATGTAATTTTTCCAAAGCAAATTTACTGGCTTACATATTAGAGAAGTTGCTGATCTGTGAAGCATCTTCATAAAATTATCTTTAATCTTCCAAATACCCCTAAGTATTATTGAATTTTTTAAAATATTATTTAAATATTATTATAATTTTTGAAAGACTGGAGTAACTTTACTGCAATATGTATTTCAGGTTGTTTTGGAGTATATACATATATTATTAAAAGATATTTTATACTTCATTCTGTATTTTTCATACAATTATTATTTTAATAATAGTCTTAAAGTAGCATGCTCTAGAAAGGAACTTAAAATTGGCTAATAGAAATATTAGCTATATGATTTAAAAAATTTATTTTTACAGAAATAGTAAGAGGGAGATGGCATTTTATATTTATTTATTTTATAATGACTAGATTTCCTGAAAGTTATGCTAAGATTAAGAATTGCTTTCAGTGAGCAAGTTTCCAGTTTATTAACTATTATTATGTTTCTGTTCTTGGAGTTCATGCCATGCAATTATAGTTGACTATAGATCTATTCAAATGAGGACTTAGATGAGATTTAAGATAGAAACATGTTAAATTGAACCCTACACTGTAGTAGAATGTACTCTCTTGAGCTGGAAGCTTATGGATTTTTTTTTAATTTTAATTTTTTTTTTTTTTTTTTTGAGACAGAGTCTTGCTCTGTCGCCCAGGCTGGAGTGTAGTGGTGTAATCCTGGCTCACTGCAACCTCCACCTCCCAAGTTCAAACAATTCCCCTGCCTCAGCCTCCCAAGTAGCTGAAACTACAGGCATGCGCCACCATGCCCGGCTAACTTTTGTATTTTTAGTAGAGATGGGGTTTCACTATGTTGGTCAGGCTGGTCTTGAACTCCTGACCTCAGGTGATCCACCCTCCTCGGTCTCCCAAAGTGCTGGGATTGCAGGCATGAGCCACCGCGCCTGGCCTAGCTTATGGATTTTAAATAAACTCGAGAGTTATGTAGTTCTCTCATTATTTCCTTTGCTGGTAAGAATAGATTTATTTTCAAGTTCATTCATGCTGTCCTATAATAGAATTCAGCATTCCAGTCTGTTCTAATTTCCAAATTCAAAATAAAATTTAATTGCCACAAATCTCCAACAGCTTTTCTATTCCTAAATTTAGTAAAGTTTTTTTTTCCTTAATAGTGTAATCTTTAGCATTTGCAGATAAAGCATTCTCACATTCAGTCATCTTGGTAATAGTTGTTTGACTTTATCTGAAAATAAATACCAAACAGGGCTTCAGATAAAGAATCTTCAGATTCTTTTATTTTCTTTTTAAAAAGCAATCTTCCAATAAAATAACAAACAAATGAAATTTTCTTTGTTTTTGATGCTACATTATGATGTTTAAATATGGATATGTTGAAGTGTGTGTATGTGTGTATCAAAAGAGAAATAATCTACTTATGACTTTTTTTTAATTTTTCTGGGTTTTTTTTTTCATGTACAATGTTACCTGAACTCCTGAAACACCAATGATGATGATGATGATGATGATGTTGTTGTTGTTGTCATTGTTGTTGTTTAATTCTGGTTGAAGTTTGCTTTTATCTTAGAAAGACGTGTTGGTTATATTAACTGTATGAAGCAGCAAGACAATTAACTCATTTCTATTCAGGGTTTTCTTTCCTTCTTTTCCTTGAACGTCTTGCCAGCTGTGCAGCTTTCAACCAAAACTTTTCTTCGGGAAACGGGTTTGACCAACTTGCACAGCCCTTCCCGCTGAGGTTGCTAAGTAACAACTCCCCTCTTGTGGTTTGCTACGTTTGCTACACCTGATCTTTTCCGCTGCACTCTGGACTGTAGCTGTTGGAACTCCCAAGTCTAATCTAGAAGCTTTTAATTTTAAACAGCAGGATGTGCAGTAAGGCTTTTAGATGTCCATTGAAAAGTTTATTTCTTCTCCTAAATGTGTTTCACCTCACCCCCCGCCAGTTAGTAGGCTATATTATTTGCTTATCTTAAAAAGCAGCTACTATCTCCTTACCTTGACAAAATGGCTCTGATGAAACCTCCAGAATGGAATTTCTCCTATTCAGAGAACATGTTGGCTATCTGAATTGTCCAACTTAGAGTGAGAACCTTCAATATAATAATACACTATCTTAGGAAATCTCTCTCCAAACAGCAGGTTTTGCAAATCTTTTGAAAAGATTCCTACTGCAGCCATTTCTAATAAAGCCACTTCTAATAAAGACTCTGGTCTACCACAATAGTAAGTCTTGATTCCAAATTAAATATGTTGCTTTCCATGTTTGGTTTTAGATGGCAATGAAAAATAGTGATGGTGTTTGTTCAGGTACTCAGAGTATCTGATAGCTAAATAAATGCATTTTGGTTTTTATAATCAATACTGATGACATTTCCAACAGTAACTATACTAAATCTTGAGAACGATTCCAATGAAAGTAAAAGGGACATCATTCGTTTTCAGATGAAGATTTTAGAAATAAGAATTTCAGATTATAATCTCTAAATTGAAATTCTCATCTTGGTTATATTAAGATAATGGTTCTGCTCTCAGCTCACAGAGATTCTTGTTTTCAGGAAACTGATAATTGGGAACAGTGTTTGAATTGTTCTGTCACAGAAGTACTTTGAAAACTAGCCAAGAGATCATTCCCAAGTGTTTTTAACGTAATTTGCATAGCTATCCTCCACAACAGTAACGACTTCCCGTGATTTGAAGAAGTTAGACATCTTTTTGTCCCAGGACACTCATTTTTTGGCTGGGTTTTGAATAAACATTGAAAACATTTTGATATTCCCAGTGTACCTGGCTTTTATGCATACCTGACGTATGAAAGGTTAATTTATAGATGATACATATTTGAAGATGTTTGTCATTATTATAAAATAATTCATTTGGTTAACTAGCAAACATTTTGGCACACTTAATATATTTTCTTTCCCTGAGAGCTAAACAATAGAAAACTTTTATATAAGTTGAATGATTTATTGTAAAAAATGTTATGAATTAATAATTCAATTTATGAATCTATTGGCCAGAAATTATAGATCTCAGATCAGGATTTGATACTTCGGTAGTTGTTGCTATTCTCCTTCATAAACAAGGACAGAGTTTCTGACCAAAGACCAGCAGGGCATGTGCTCTGAACTGTGTCTGTTGTTTTTCTCTAGTGGCAGTCGATTGTTACTGAGTCGATCGTATTCTCTCAGTACGCTTTTGTGATAGAAAGTCAGGCAGGTTGACAGAGGCTGACATTACAGGCTGCCACTGTCAGAGCAAATTAACCTGCAATGTTATGCAGTGAAATGAACTTTATACTAGGAGTCTAGAGACCCAGGTTCTAGTCCCAGCTCTGCCTCTAAGCTAAGCGACCTTGGCCAAGCCATAAACTCTTTAGGTCCATAAAAAAAAAAAAGAATCAGTTGAGTGATCTCTAGTGGCTCTTCTTGGTCTAATATTATGCTCTGCTAGATGAAACAGCATGTTTTTTACTCACTGCATGTCCTAGCCAATTAAACCATTTGTACTCAGAAAAATATGAGTACATATTATATTTATGTACTCATAAATATAATAGGTACTGAGTACAAATATATGGCATTTGTACTCAGAAAAATAATTTTATTTCTGTTCTGAGATTGCATATGCAGCTTCTCACCTCCAAACCAGCAAATCTCAGCCAGTGGGAAGAGACAGAGGAGGAGCTCAGTCCTGCAGAGGGATGTATAAAAATCTATGGGAGCAGCCCCGTGCCAGATTTGGAGATTCACACCCACTTGACTCTCAGTGTGATGCAGTGACAAGGGCCAGTGTAATTTGTTCCTGTGGGGAGTGGAGCTGGAAGATGGATTAAGATTAACCTCTGTTTTAAGAAAGTAGCCACACTTCCTAATTTTATGTTGCTCTTCACACCTGCTGTTGCTCCTATTTGGAATTCAAGTTCAAGAGCTCATAGCTACCTTAAGTGTTCTAGAAGTCATAACCTCTGGACTCATGTCTTTCACAGAAACAACAAAGTGATTCTGTTTGCTTTTCCCACCCCTCTGGTTAACTTTGCAGCTTTTTGATCCTTCAAGTCATAGTCTGTTTAATTTTCCCAGATAGGAAATTAACCAAAAATTAATTTAGCAGCAATGATAAAACCCACTGAGTCATTATATAATTTTTGCCTTTCATAGATCATAAACACCCCAATTGAGGATAATTTACTATCCCTGGGAAATCTAAACATATCAAATAATGTTTCAGAGCAAGATGTAAAACCCAGTTTTATAGGCAGACATCCTTCTCCTTTCCAACTGCATAGCAGCATCCTCCTCCCCTCTATTAACCTCTCTTTTCACAGAGAAAATCAGACCTGTTCCCCAAGCAGATACATTTCTGCTTTTCAAACTGGAATCCCTGAATGCTTCAGGATATACATAGATATGCAAGAGAGACACAGAGCGAGGAAGTCATCCATGAAGCATCTTATGGAGGTTAACTCAGATACTTGATTAAACATTTAACCAATTAAAAGCTTCTGTTGGCCAGGCACAGTGGCTCATGCCTGTAATCCTAGCACTTTGGGAGGCTGAAACGAGTGGATCACCGGAGGTCAGGATTTGAGACCAGCTTGACCAACAAGGTGAAACCCCATCTCTACTAAAAATATAAAAATTAGCCAGGTGTGGTGGCAGGCACCTGGAGTCCCAGCTACTTGGGAGGCTGAGACAGGAGAATTGCTTGAACCCAGGAGGCAGAGCTTGCAGTGAGCTGAGATTGCACCACTGCATGGCAGCCTGGGTGACAGATTGAGACTCCATCTCAAAAAAAAAAAAAAAAAGCTTCTGTCACTTGCACCCAGAAGCAAAATTGTGAGAACCTCATGCTTCTTTTAATTGGGACATTTAGCCCATTTACATTTACGGTTAATATTGTTATGTATGAATTTGATCCTGTCATTATGATGCTAGCTGGTTGTTTTGCCTGTTAGTTGATGCAGTTTCTTCATAGTGTTGATGGTCTTTACAATTTGGCACGTTTTTGCCGTGGCTGGCACCGGTTGTTCCTTTCCATGTTTAGTGCTTCCTTCAGGAAAGGCCTGGTGGTGACAAAATCTCTCAGCATTTGCTTGTTTCTCCTTCGCTTATGAAGCTTAGTTTGGCTGGCTTTCCATTTGCTTGGTAAATATTCTTCCATCCCTTTATTTTGAGCCTATGTGTGTCTTTGCACATGAAATGAGTCTCCTGAATACAGCATACTGATGGATCTTGACTCTTTATCCAATTTGCCAATCTGTGTCTGAGAACCTGATGCTTCCTGATGACTAGTCTCACACATTTATTCTTGAAAGCCTAGAGGAAGGAGCATCATTATATATAGTGGCTAATTGGAAAAATTAGCTGCTATTGCTTTGAGAAGAGATTACACTAGTACCGTTAGCCAATGTGATCCTCTAGAGTGGCAATGGACAAATAGCGTGTTTTGGTGTAACCCGGGAACCAAGAATGGCTTTTAAAGGATTGGAAACAAGAAGAATATATGGCAGAGATGTATGTGACCCACAAAGCCTAAAATATTTACTCTCTGATCCTTTTACAGGAAAATTTGTCAACCCCTGCTCTAGAGGGATTTCTTATTGAAGCCTGAACACCTGCTACTTTAAAAAATAATCATCTTGCTGGTGGTTTGTGCTGCTTCTCATGCATAAACACAAACACATACACACACACCACACAAATCTCTAAATTAACCTGACTTCTTACCATGGTTCCTAATCCCATGACAGTGAACTGTCTCGTTGAATAATAACAAAAATTCTAGACTTCTCTGATTCAGTGTTCTTGACTTAAATTTACATTTTGTATTTGTTTAATTTTTAATTATAGGAATGTATAAATTCTCTTTTCATCGGGGAATATATGTTAGTGGTTGAAACATGAAGTTTATGAAGTATGAACATAAACCTGGTGAAAATTCTTAAGCAAGTGAGGAAATATTCAAACAACCTGAAATGATAGAAGGTGGTGACAGACTGGAATTTCTCTGAGACTCTCCACAAGGGGAGGACTGAATTCAACCCAAGGTAGAGTGGCAACGAAAAGATCACAGGATGGGCTGGGCGCGGTGGCTCATGCCTGTAATCCCAGCACTTTGGGAAGCCAAAGTGGATGGATCACCTGAGGTCAGGAGTTCAAGACCAGCCTGGTCAACATGGTGAAACCCCGTCTCTACTAAAAATAGATAAAAATTAGCCCAGCATGATGGCACGCACCTGTAATCCCAGCTACTGGGGAGGCTGAGGCAGGAGAATCGCTTGAACCCAGGAAGTAGAGGTTGCAGTGAGCCAAGATCGTGCCACTGCACTCCAGCCTGGGTGACAGAGCAAGACTCCACCTCAAAAAAAAAAAAAAAATCACAGGATGTACACAGAGGTATTTAAAATATAAGTTTTATTGTAGAGATGCAAATGAGTATAAATGTTGGTATCTCTTATGTGTGAGAAGCCTAGGCCCTAATTATATGAAACCTTCACTCTTGAAATTTTATTTAAATGTCAGTCAATACAGCAAAACGATAATAATAGGGGACCTCAGCACCTTACTTTCAGCAATGGACAGAACATCCAGATAGAAAATCAAGAAAGAAACATCAGAGTTAAACCATACTCTAGACCAAATGGACCTCACAGATGTTTACACAACATTCCGCCCAATAGAGCAAATATACATTCTTCTGTTGCAAATGCAACTTTCTCCAGGATAGGACATATGTTATGCCACAAAACAAGTCCAAACAAATTTTTTTTACAAAATTGAAATTATGTCAAGTCTTTTTTGTGACCACAACAGAATAAAACTAGAAATCAATAACAGAAGAAACTTTGGAAACTATATAAATACTTGGAGATTTAAAAATGTACTCCTACACAACAAATGGGTCAAAAAAGAAAAAGGAAATTAAAATAGATTTCTTGAAACAAAGAAAAGTGGAAGCACAACATACCAAAACCCATGGAACACAGCAAAAGCAGTTCTAAGAGGAAATAAATTCCTACATCAAAAACTTAAAGGATCTCAAACTACCCATGGTTATGCCTCGAGGATGTAAAAATAAATAAATAAATAAATAAAAATAAACAAGAACAAACTAAACCCAAAGTTAGCAGAAGAAAAGAAGTAATGAAGATCAGGATAGAAATAACAAAATAGAGACTAAAAGAAATACAAAAGATCAACAAAACAGTTGGTTTTTTGAAAAGATAAACAAAATCACCTATAATTCCAACACTTTGGGATGCCAAGGCAGGGGGGTCGCTTGAGGACAAGAGCTTGAGATCAACCTGGTCAACAGAGAGAAACTCTATTTCTACAAAAAAATTTAAAAATTATAAGATAAATTAGCCAGGCATAGTGATGCATGCCTGTAGCTCTAACTACTTGGAGTCTGAGGCAGGGGGATAGCTTGAGCCTAGAAGTTGAAGGTTGCAGTGAGCTGTGATCACACCACTACACACAAGTCTAGCACTCCAGCCTAGCACTCCAGCCTGGGTGACAGAGCGAGATGTTGTCCCAAAAAACATAAAACCTCTACTTTAAAAAAAACAAAAAACCTTACTTTTAGAGTAAGATTAACAAACCTCTACTTAGACTAAAATTTTCAAAAGTTTCAAATCAGAGATTTGAAATCAGAGAAAACATAACTGATAACACAGTAATAACAGACTATTATGAACAAGTATATGCCAACAAAATAGAAAACCTAAAAGAACTGGATAAATTCCTAGACATGTACAACCTATCAAAATTGAATCATGAAGAAACAGAAAATCTGAACAAACTAATAATGAGAAATGAGGTTGAATCCATAGTCAAAAGTGTCCCATCAAACAAAAGCCTAGGACCTGATGCCTTTACTGCAGAATTCTATCCAACATTTAAAGAAGAACTAATACCAATCCTTTTCAGACTATTCCAAAAAAATTAAAAACAGAAGAAGAGGGAGTTCTTCCAAACTTAACCTGAGTCCAGCATCACCCTGACACTAAAACCAGATAAGGACATACACAAAAATCTATGGGCCAATATGCCTGATAAACATAGCTATAAAAATCTTCAACAAAATAAAACCAATCAAAATTCAACAGCACATTAAAAAGATCATTCACTATGACCAAGTGGAATTTATTCCAGGAATGCAAGAGTGGTTCAACATATACAAATCAATAAATGTGATACATCACATTAACAGAATCAAGGGGAAGAAACATACAATTATTTCAATCAACACAGAAAAAAGCTTGGATAAAATTCAAGATCCTTTCACGATGAAAATTCTCAACAAATTGTGTATAGAAGGAACATACCTCAAAACAATAAAGGCCATATATGACAAACCCACAGCTAACATATTGAACAGGGAAAAACTGAAACCTTGAAACCTTTTCCTGTAAAATCTGAAACAAGACAAGGATTCTCACTTCCACCACTTCTATTCAGCACAATACTGCAAGTTCTAGGCAGCAAGTAAGTAAGAGAAATAAAGGGCATCCAAATTGGAAAGGAGAAAGTCAAGTTGTCCCTGTTTGCAGATGACATGATTGTATATATAGAAAGCCCTAAAGACTCCTCAAAAAAAAAAAAAAATCCTGTTAGAACTAATAAATTCAGTAAAGTTATAGGATACAAAATCAACCTACATAAATCAGTAGTGTTTCTGTACACTAGTATTATCTGAAAATTCAAGAAAGCAATTCCATTTACAAAAGCTACTAAATAAATAAAAAACCTAAGAAATTTAACCAAGGAGGTGAAAAATCCTTACAAAGAACGCTATAAAACGTTGATGAAATAAATTGAAGAGGACACAAACAAGTGGAAAGATATTTCATGTTCATGGATTGAAAGAATTAGCATTGTAAAAATGTCCATACTACCCAAAGTGATCTACAAAGTCAATGTAATCCTTATGAAAATACCAATGACATTCTTCACAGAAATAGAAAAAAACCATCCTAAAATTTATGTGGAATCAGAGAAGACTCCAAATAGCCAAACCAATCTTGAGCAAAAAGAACAAAGCTAGAGGCATCACACTACCTGACTTCAAAGTATACTACAAAGCTGTATAACCAAAAAAGCATGGCACTTGCATAAAAACAAACACATAGATGAAACAATAAAAAACCCAGAAATCACACACTTACAGTCAACTGATTTTCAACAAAGTTACCAAGAATACACTTTGTGGAAAGAACAGTCTCTTCAATAAATGGTGCTGGAAAAATGATAGCCACATGCAGAAAAATGAAACTGGACCCCTATTTCTCATCAATGACAAAAATCAACTCAAAGTGAATGAAAGACTTAAATGTAATATCTGAAACTATAAAACTACTAGAAGAAAACATTGGGAAAATGCTTTGTAATATTGGTCTGGACAAAGATTTTTGGGATAAGACCTCAGAGGCTCAAGCAGCAAAAGCAAAGATAGACAAATGGGATTACATCAGACTAAAAACCTTCGGCACAACAAAGGAAATAACCAACAGAGTAAAGAGACAACCTGTAGAATGGGAGAAAATATTTTCAAAATATGTCTCTGACAGTGAAGAGCTTAATATCCAGAATATATAAGGAACTCAATTTAGTAGAAAAAAAGAAAAGGATGTGATTTTAAAACAGGCACAGGACTTGAATAGACATTTCTCAGAAGACATGCAAATGACCAACAGGTACATGAAAAATATTCCACATCACTAATTATCAGGGAAATTCAAATCAAAACCACAATGAGATATCATTTCATCCCAGTTAGAATGGATATTATCAAAAAGTCAAAAAATAACAATTGCTAGAATGGATGTGGAGAAAGGGGATGCTTATACACCATTGGTGGCAATGTAAATTGGTATAGCTATTATGGAAAAGAGTATAGAGATTCCTTGAAAAACTAAGAACTACCATATGATCCAGCAGTTCTACTATGATGCATCAAAAGGAAATGAAATCAGCATGTCAAAAAGATTATCTGCACTTGCATGTTTATTGCAGCATTGTTCACATTAACCAAAATCTGGAGTCAGCCTATCAACAATTGAATGCATAATGAAAATGTGGTGTGTATACACAATGGAATACTACTCAGTCATAAAAAAGAATAAAATCTTGTAATTTGTGGCAACATGGATGACCCTGGTGGACGTTATGTTAAGTGAAATAAGTCAGGCATGAAAAGACAAATACTGCATGATCTCATTCATTTGTGTTATCTAAAAAAGCTGATCTCAGAAGTAGAGTAGAATAGTGGTTACCAGAGGCAGGGGAGGTAAAAGGAGGGGGGATGGTGGGGAGAGATTGGTCAGTGGTTACAAAATTTCCCATTGATCATTTTAATAGATCATTGTTACTTTTTTTTGGTAACACCATTATCAAGATATAATTTACATACTATATACCATTTGACCACTTAAAGTGTGCAATTCAATGGTTTTTAGTTAGAGAGGAGGAATACGTTCTGGTGTTCTATAGCACAGTAGGGTGACTACAGTAAGCAATATTACAGTGTATATTTCAACCTAACTAGAAGAGAGGATTCTGAATATTCCCACCACAAAGAAATGATCAATGAGATGATGGATTCGCTAAATACCATGATTTGATCATTATACAATGTATACATGTATTGAAACATCTCATGGGGCCCCATAAATATGTACAATTATGTGTCAATTAAAAACAGTTTTTTAAAAAGTCAATCATACAAATCCTGAAGTTAGGCTGAGTCAAAAGAACTAGCCGTGAACTATACAGTGAATAGCACTAACAAGGATTTTCTCAAAGCTACTCATGAGATCATTTTGGAAATCCTTGGAAAGAGGAAACTCAATAGGAGAAATTTTGATGATGGTCTCCACTGTAGACATATTTGACTAGATAGTCAAAAGAGGCAGGTTAATTTAGAACGATGTCCTTATCAAACAAGATTATCCTGTGATATGCATTGCTGTGCTCAAAAGACAAGCATGAACTTCTGAGAAACTGTATTAGCATGGTAACTTACAGATTGATAAAAGCCCAAATGTTAATGATTTGACCTCTTGATAATTGTTCCATTTTTTTGGTAGCATCCTTATCAAGATATAATTCGCATATTATATAATTCACCCACTCAGAGTGTGTAATTCAGTGGTTTTTAGTATATTCACAGAGTTGGGCCACCATCTGCACAATCTGTTTTAAAATTGAAATTCCTGTATCTTTCTGTATTTGCCTGTTCTGGACATTTTACATAAGTGGAGTCATATAATATGTGATCTTTTGTGACTTCTTTCACTTTGTACATTTTCAGGTTTCATTTGTGTTGTAGCGTGTATCAATACTTCATTCCATTCTATGGCCAAATATTAGGTCGGTGCAAAAGTAATTGTGGGTTTTTCCGTGATATTTCATTGTTTGGATTTTTAAACTATTTATTTATTTATTTATTTATTTTTGAGATAGGGTCTCTGTTGCTCAGGCTGGAGTGCAGTGGCCTGATCACAGCTCACTGCAGCCTCAACCTCCCAAGGCTCGGGTGATCCTCCCACCTCAGCCTCCTAAGTAGCTGGGACTACAGGTGTGTGCCACCACACCATGCTAATTTTAAGGAATGGCCAAACCGCTTGCCAACATGGCTGCACAATTTTATGTTCCCATTAGCAGTGTATGAGGGCTCCAGTTTCTCCATGTCCTCACCTGCACTTGTTACTGTCTTTGCTTTCTTATTATAGTCATTGTCACGGGTGTGAAGTGGTACTTCACTATGGCTTTGATTTGCATTTCCCTGATGACTAATGATGTTAAGCATCTTTTCATATGCTTATTGGTCATTTGTATTTCTTCTTTGGAGAACTGTTTATTTAGTCCTTTTACCCATCTTTCACTTGTACAGTTGTTTGATCATTGTTTGCCTATCAAACTGTAGAAACATGACTGAATACATATTTATTGGCTGAATAGATGGAAGAATAAATCACTATATTAAAAGTTGATGCCAACCGGGTATGGCAGCTCACGCCTGTAATCCCAGCACTTCGGTAGGCTGAGGGGGGCAGATCACGAGGTCAGGAGTTTGAGACCAGCCTGGACAACATGGTGAAACCCTGTCTCTACTAAAAAATACAAAAAAATTAGCCAGGCATGGAGGCACATGCCTGTAATCCCAGCTACTCGGGAGGCTAAAGCAGGAGAATCGCTTGAACTCGGGAAGTGGAGGTTGCGATGAGCTGAGATCATGCTGTTGCACTCCAGCCTGGGTGACAGTACGAGACTCTGTCTCAAAAAAAAAAAAAAAAAAAAAACAAACTAATCCCAGCACTTTGGGAGGCCGAGGCAGTTGGATCACAAGGTTAGGAGATCGAGACCATCCTGGCTAACATGGTGATACCCCGTCTCTACTAAAACTACAAAAAATTAGCTGGGCTTGGTGGCAGACGCCTGTAGTCCCAGCTACTCGGGAGGCTGAGGCAGGAGAATGGCGTGAACCCAGGAGGTGGAGCCTTCAGTGATCTGAGATCACACTACTGCACTCCAGCCTGGGTGACAGAGCGAGACTCTGTTTCAAAAAAAAAAAAAAAGGGACGTATGTACTGCACAGGTATATACTGGCTTGGGCAGAAGAGGGTTGCTAGCTGAATTGCTTATTCTCCTCTTGGAAAACAATTAAATAGTAGGAGGTACTGACAAGGTAAAAACAAATCCAAACTGAATAAAGTGAATAAATTCACCATTCAACTAATAGGGTTTTCAAAAATGGCTTATCGGGCAGAATTTTTTCAAGTTTAGACACTTAATCAACAACTCTGAAGGTTTTCGTTGTCAGTGTAAGATCACTCTGCAGAGAAAACAAAATTTGAGAATTAGGTGAAGACAGTAGGTCATAAGTCTGATCAGTCCTTTGGGATTTTAAATTCGTATTCAGGCAACAAAAGCTTTAGTAATGTAAGAAAACTAGAATTTTTAAATAGTCTTTACACATTAAAACCAGTTGTCTCATTAAAAATGTTTCCAGTCAAATAACACAACCAGTGGTTAAGAGGCACTTTCCTTTCCGTAGACACAAGAGACCTAATCTCTGAGCAGAACACAATTATAAAACATCCTCCAAGAACCACATAAAACATTGCCACTTTATGGCATTCTGGATATCAGTCCTCGAATTAAAAATTGTTGCTAATATTGTGACATTTTGATAAAAAGGAGCCCTGCCTGAATGTGATAGAACATCTTTTCTTTAGAATTTACCCAGTTGTTCAAAATTGACAAATTCAGTCAAATAACCTCTCACCTGGAAGTCAATGAGCTAGGCAATAGATACTTTTTTCTCATGGCTATTTAAAATAATTTCAATTAAAATAATTGGGCTCTGGCTAATTTTCTATCATGATGACATCTATACAATTTAAATATTTTATACACTTAATATTGAAGGAAGAATCCAAAATTTTCATATGTAAGGTAAAATAGAAGACTGAGCCGAGACTCTGTGCTGCAGCCGTGCCTCTAGGCCTCATAAGAAGTTTCACTCTAAGCAGCTTAGGCCACTTTGAGAAGTTCCAGTATTTGTGGTTTTGGCTTCTCTGTCTCTTGCATGAATTAGAAAGCTCCCCCTTTACTAGATCCTCATAGCAGGTTCCTAGCAGGAAAAAGACCATGAAGTTTCTATGAAAACATCTCATGTACCCCATAAATACATATAATTACTATGTACCCTTAAATTAAAAAAATAACATGAATTAAGCTGGGAGTTTTGAACAGAATTAGCCTAGTGACTATTTACAGAAATAATTTTCGGAGGAAAGGGTTAAGTAGAGATGTTGAAGCAACCAAGGATTTGCAGTTACAGGAAGCTATGCAGAAAGTATTGGAAAGTAATTTTTTAAATGTATGCGTTTGGGGCTGGGCGAGATGGCTCACACTTGTAATCCTAGCACTTTGGAAGGCCAAGGTGGGTGGATCACCTGAGGTCAGTAGTTCGAGACCAGCCTGACCAGCATGGCAAAACCCCATCTCTACTAAAAATATACAAAAATTAGCTAGGTTTGGTGGCATGCACCTGTAATTTCAGCTACTCAGGAGGCTGAGGCACAAGAATGACTTGAACCCAGGAGGCAGAGGTTGCAGTTAGCCAAAATTGTACCTTTGCATTTCAGCCTGGGTGAAGGAGTGAGACACTGTCACACACACACAAAAAAGAATATGTATGTTTTTAATATTTCATCTTTATAAAAATAAAATATTTTAATATGTTATTTAACATACATAAGTATATTAAATACTTATATACTTAAGATGCATTATACATATATATACAGATATACATAAACACATACATACACATTTTATCTTATCCTTAAAGAATTGCAGCATTTAATGTACATTTAATCACAGAAAGTACAGCTGGCCCTGAAATAACATCCTTTCATGCTAATGTTGATGAGGGAAAAAAAAAATCACTTCCTGCTTGCTGGAACCACTGTCTGTGTGGAGTTTGCACACGTTGCCCGTGTCTGCCTGGATTTTCTCTTGTCCTCCTGTTTCCTCCCATATCCCACAGCTGTGCACGTTAGGTGAGCTGGAGTGTCTATATGGTCCCAGTGTGAGTGAGTGAGTGTGGGGGTGTGTGAGTGGCCCTGCCATGGAATGACATCCTGTCCGGGGCTGGCTCCCACCTGGCTACCTGAGCTTCCAGGGTAGTCTCCAGCCACCCATGAGCCTGAACTGGAATCAGTGGGTTAGAAAAGGAATGAACGAGTGAATACAAACTATTGTCAAATAAAAATTTGTAAATTAGACGATAATCATACAAATGCATGACACTAAACGTTGCACTACAAAAGCCCTTCTCAAGCATGCCAGATCTGTCATTGCTTTTGAACTGTGTGGTGGTAGGAGGTGCTGCTTGAGATTTTCTGCTTTGTACACATTTATTTCTCAATTTAACCTACCCCCACTATGCCCACCATTTCTCACTAATGCACCAAAAATTGAGTAAATATCTTGTTTTTATTAACCTTTTTAAATGTATGTGTAGCTCACATTTATTTCAGTGTTTAATATTAGAAGTGTTTGAGGCCTTTATTTAGAAGTTTGATGATGTTTTTGTGACCGGGAACATGCCATAGGAACTTCACTCTTGTTTATATCAATTAGCCAGTGGTAATACAGGTTTCTTCATATGTTGTTTTGCTTAAAGTCACAGTTTGCAAGTTTATCAATTACATCGAGGACTTACTGTATAATAATAAAAGCAATGTTTGTTGTTATAGGTCTTTGATTGTATTTAATTGTTACAGTGACACTATGAGGTGAGTACTATTATTGTCAATATTTCACATATGAGGAAACTAAATCATATAGAGATTTGATGGGTGATTGATGATCCTGCTGTACTTTAGGACATTTGGGAGCAGCTGAAAAATTCTCAATCACCTGAGCTTCTGGCCAAGGTCCATTATAAGAATACAGGAATGGAATGACACCTTAGTATCAGTTATGGGTCATAGGAGTCTCATGAAGGTCTGTGTTTTGCTCCGTTTAGGTATATCAGGATTGGAGATAAAGAATGTGAATTTAACGAGAACTTTCGCCTTATCCTTCACACAAAATTGGCAAATCCTCACTATAAGCCGGAATTACAAGCTCAGACAACTCTCCTCAATTTCACAGTCACAGAAGATGGTCTAGAAGCCCAGCTGCTGGCAGAGGTTGTCAGTATTGAAAGGCCAGATTTGGAGAAACTTAAGGTAAAAATGTTTACGTCTCCACCAACACTTAGTTGGCACTTGCTTTGCACAAATCATAGTGCTAGACACAGAAGTATAAAATAGGATTCTTGGCCTCTAGAATCTTGCAATCTAATTGGGAAAAATAAGTATACATGTTAAAAGTTAAACAATTCAAAGTTGCTCTTCATAAATGCTAGATTGTTGCGGTTATGCCACAAATAGGAGATAGGGTGGCTCTGGATCTTGTTTGAGGGCAAACAAAGAGGCATACGAGTCATGTAAAATAGAGGTATGTGCCCAGGTAGGTTGGAATGTAATCGACTAATTTAGCCTGGGCTAAAGAATGAAAAAGAGGTGTAATGAAGCAAGCTTGGAAAAATTAAGGACCTGGTAGCTAGTTACAACTAGTATTCAAAGGGACATTTATGGCCCTAAGTATATTAAGAAACAATGCTGAAAATAATTAAATTTAGTGTTATATACAGAAAACAAAACAACATAGCCTTAAAATGTAGAAGAAAGGCAATAATAAAGATAAAATCAGAAAATACTGACATAGAAAATAGAAAAGATTAACAAAATAAAAAAGCTAGTTCTTTGGCAAGAAGGGGTGAGGAAGTGATATAGTAGATATACTTCCATAAGGACTAGTGAAGAATGAAAGATAAAAGGCAAGTAAAAGAAGACAAAGGCATATAACTACACACAGATTAAAAACTATAAGGGAATGCTATGCTCAGCTTTTTTTTTTTTTTGAGACACAGTCTTGCTCTGTCACCAAGGCTGGAGTGCGGTGGCATGGTCTCAGCTCACTGCAACCTCCACCTCCTGGGTTCAAGCAATTCTTCTGCCTCAGCCTCCCGAGTAGCTGGGACTACAGGCATGCACCACCACGCCCAGCTAATTTTTGTATTTTTAGTAGTGATAGGATGTCACCATATTTGCCAGGCTGGTCTCAAACTCCTGACCTTGTGATCCTCTGGCCTCAGCCTCCCAAAGTGCTGGGATTACAGGCATGAGCCACCACGCCCGGCCATGCTGTGCCCAGCTTTCTAACAATAAACTTGAATATTGAAAAGGGGATGTGAAAAATAAAAAGAATTTATGTGCTAACCTGGGCAAATTTGGCAATAGTGTGTCTCAAAAATTTAAATGAGATATATTAAGAATTAAAACAAGGATTTATATTTCAGATGTTAGAGATTTATGGCCTACATTTTGGAACTTGAAAGGATTTCTTCACACAGATGAACAACATTATTCATATTTTGAAAAACTAAGCTAGAATGCTTTTTCTTAGTATAAATCAGGGGTCTCCAAACTGTGGCTTCCATGCCTAATTTGGCCTGCCACCTCTTTTTGTTAATAAAATTTATTAAAACACAGCCATGGCCAAACACAGTGGCTCATACCTGTAATACCAACACTTTGGAAAGCTGAGGCTGGATCACTTGAGGGTAGATCACTTGAGGCCAGGAGTTTGAGAGCAGCCTGGCCAACATGGCAAAACCCCATCTCTACTGAAAATACAAAAAATTAGCCAAGCGTGGTGGCGCACAACTGTAGCCCCAGCTACTGAGGAGGCTGAGGCACAAGAACCACTTGAACCCAGGGTCAGAGGTTGCAGTGTGCGGGGATAGTGCCACTACTCTCCAGCCTGGAGGACAGAGCAAGACTCTGTCTCAAACAAAAACAAACAAAAAACGGACTTGTTCATATATTTACATATTGTCTATAACTGCTTTTGCACTATAATGGCAGAGTTGAGTAGTTGCAACAGATACCTTAATGGCCTACAAAGCCAAAAGCATTTATTATCTGGCCCTTTCCAGAAAACGATTGCCACCCTGGTATAAATCAGTGGTTCTCAAACTGGGGGTCCTGGAACAGCAGCATCACCATCAGCTGGTGCTGATACAAATACACTTTAAATGCAAATTATCTGGCCACATCCCAGATCCCACTAAATGAGAAACTCTGGTTGGGGGTCCAGCAATCATGTTTTACTAAGCCATGCAAGAAATTCTGGTCCATGCTCATACTCTGTGTGAGGCTGCTTTACTTGGGTTTGCCACTGCAGCAGTTGCCACGTAGGCAAAGACAGCCATGAGATCAAGGCTGGGTATGAGTGGATATGGTTCCCTGAGGCCTCCTTGCAAATGTGCTCACATTCAGTTTAACTGCAACATGCCAGGAGTCAGTCATCCACCAAGTCAGAGTTCAAAGGACCACGGGCTTGCTGCCTTGTGCACTAATTGCCAAGCTGGATCAGGGACCGTGTCTGTAATCAAGGCACCACCAGACCATATAAGAAAATAGTATTTTTTTTATGTTAGCATAAAAAAGTTGCAGGAGTTCTTGTGCTCTGAATGTCAGACTCTTACTGGATCTGTGACTTATAAAAATTTTCTCCCATTCTGCGGGTCGTCTTTTCACTTTCTTGTTGGTGTCCTTTGAAGCACAAAAGTTTTTAATTTTGGTAATGTTCAATTTATCTATTTTTTCTTGCTTGTTTTTTGGTATCATATCTAAGAAATCATTAACTGACAGTTCATGAAGATTTATGTTTTCTCTTAGGAGTTGTGTAGTTTTAGTTCTTACATTCAGCTCTGTTGTATATTTTGAGTTAATTTTTGTACATGGTGTGAAGTAGGGGTCCACCTTCATTCTTTTGCATGTGGCTATCTAGTTGTCTCAGCACCATTTGTTGAAAAGACTATATTTTCTCCCTTAAATTGCCTTTGATCCTTGTTAAAGATCAGTTGGCCATATTTCTGTGGATCTATTCATATTTCTGGGTTCTCTATTTCATTCCATTGATCTGTTTGTCTATCCTTTCATCAATATCACACTGCCTAGATTACTGTAGCTTGATAGTCTGGAAGCCACGTAGTGTCAATTCTCTGACTTTGTTTTTCTGTGTATTTTTGATGATTCTGGATCTTATGCTTTTTAATATAAACTTTAGAATCAGATTTTCAATATCTACAAAATAATGTAGAGATATTTTGAATAATATTGTGTTGAATTTCAGAAAGTAATGACTTAACAATAATGGCTTAACAATATTCAGAATGGCTTAACAATATTGAGACTTCCTATTCATGAACATGCAATATCTCTCCATTGTTTAGATCTTTGATTTCTTTCATCAGAGTTTTTTAATCCTCCAGACAGATCTTCAACATACTTTGTGAAATCTATACCTAAGTGTTTCAGTTGTTTGGTACTAGTGTAAATGGCACTGTGTTTTAAATTTCAAATTCCAATTGTTTAAAGCTGGTGTATAGAAGAGCAATGGCTTTTGTATGTTAATCTGTATCCTGCAACTGTGTTCACCTGCTTATTAGTTGCAAGAGACCTTACGTTCATACTTTGGGATTTTCCATGTAGATTATCATGTCATGCGTGAACAAAGACAATTTTTTGTTCTTCCTTCCCATTCCACATACCTTTTATTTCTTTTTCCTGTCTTAATGTATTAGTTAGGACTTCTAGTACAACTTTGAATAGGAGTGGAACCTTGCCTCGTTCCTGATCTTAGGGCAAAAGCATCTAGCTTCTCACCATTAAGTACAATGTTAGCTATGATTCTCTTCTTTTATATCTTCTTTATCAAGTTAAGAAAGTTCCCCTCTATTTCTAATTTGCTGAGAGTTTTTAATCATTAAATTACTGTTAAATTTTATCAAATGTTTTTTCTGCATCTATTGATATGACTACATTTTTCTTCTTTAGCTTGTTATATATCATTACTTCACTTTTGAACCAGACTTGCATACCTGGAATAAATCCCACTTGGTCGTGGTGTTTAATTATTTTTGTACATTGTTGGATTTGATTTGCTAATTTTTTGAGGATGTTCACAACTATGCTCGTCAGAGATATTGGTCTGTAGTTTTTTTGTTTCTTTCCTGTGATGGGTTTATCTGGTTTTGGTCTTAGGGTAACGCTTGCCTTATGGAACATTTCCTAAATGTTCCCTCTGCTTCTATTTTCTAGAAAAAATGTAGAGAATTGATACTATTTCTCCCTTAACTCTTTTCTTCCAGTGAAATCATCTGGGCCTGGTGCTTTCTGTTTTGAAAGGTTATTAATTATTGAGTTAATTTATTTAATGCATATAGGTCTTTTCAGATTATGTATGTATTTTTGGTAGATTCTGCCCTCCAAAGTATCAACTCACTTCATGTACGTTATCAAATTTGTAAGCATATAATGGTTTATAAGATTCTTTTATTATCCTTTAATATTCAGGGAATTGGTATTTATGCCCCTCTTTCATTTCTCATACTAGTAATTGGTGCCTTCTCTTGTCTCTTGGCTAGCCTGGCTAGAGAATTATAAATTCTATTGATCCTTTCAAATAATCAGCTTTGGATTTTATTGATTTTCTGTATTGATTTTCTGGTTAAAATGTTACTGACTTCTGCTCTGATTTTTATTATGTATTCATAAGCTTGCTTTAGGTTCACATTGCTCCTTTATCTAATTTTCTAAGGTAAAAGCTTAGATAAATACCTTTAGGTTTTCTTCTCTACTTTTCTAATATATGCATTCAATGCTATAAATTTCCCTTTAACCACTGCTTTTGCTGCATCTCACAAATTTTTATATGTTGTATTTTTGTTTGCATTTATGTCAAAATATTTTTAAGTTTCTCTTGAGACTTCTTCTTTGACCCATGTGTTATTTTAAACTGTGTTGTTTAATCTCCAAATGTTTTTGAATTTTAAGCTTTCTGTTACTGATTTCTTATTTAATTTTGTTGTGGTCTGGAACATACTTTGTATGATTTCTATTCTTTTAAACCTTTTTGGTGTGTTGCTTGGTCCATCTTGGCAAATGTTCCATGTGAGCTTGAGAAAAATGTATATTCTTCTGTAAGTGGATGAAGTAGTCTGTCAGTGACATTCGATCCAGTTGATTGATGATGTTGCGCAGTTCAGCTATATCCTTGCTGATTTTTTGCCTGCTGGATCTGTCAATTATGATATAAGGGTTTTGAATTGTCCAGCTATAATCGTGGACTTGTTTATTTCTCCTTGCAGTTCTTGGTTTTTGCCTTGTGTATTTTGACACTCCGTTATTAGGTGCATACACATTAAAGATTGTTATGCTTTCGGCTGGGTGCGGTGGCTCATGCCTGTAATCCCAGCACTTTGGGAGGCCGAGAGGGGCGGATCACGAGGTCAGGGGATCGAGACCATCCTGGCTAACATGGTGAAACCCAGTCTCTACTAAAAATACAAAAAAAAATTAGCTGGGTGTGGTGGTGGGTGCCTGTAGTCCCAGCTGCTCGGGAGGCTGAGGCAGGAGAATGGCGTGAACCTGGGAGGCAGAACTTGCAGTGAGCTGAGATTGTGCCACTGCACTCCAGCCTGGGTGACAGAGTGAGAGTCTGTCTCAAAAAAAAAAAAATTATTATGCTTTCAGGGAGAGTAGACCCTTTTATTATGTAATGCACTTCTTTGTTCTCACTAATTTTTCTTATTCTGATAACTACTTTGTCTTAATATAGCCACCCCAGTTTTCTTTCGATTAGTGTTAGCATGGTATATCTTTCTCCATCTCTCTCTCTCTCTCTCTCTCTCTCTCTCTACTTTTAATTTTTATATTTAAAGTGGGTTTTATAGACAGTAGATAGTTAGGTCTTGTTTTTTATTTACTATGTCAATATAATTCACATTTAAAGAGATTGTTGCTATAATTAGATCAATATCTACCATATTTTTATTGGTTTTTATTCATCATACTTGTTTCTCACTAGTTTTGTTTGTCTTTTTCTCTTCTTCTGCCATCTTTGGTTTTAATTGAGCACTTTCTATGATTCCAGTGTCTTCTGTCTTAGCTATATATATTGCATGCTCGCTCTCTCTCTCTCTCTCTCTATATATATATATATATATATAGCTGTAATATTTATATATTACAATATAATGTATGTATTTTGTATTTATAATAATTTTTCTTTTCCTTTCTCTTCTGCCTTCTTTGGTTTTAAGCATTTTATATGATTCCAGTGTCTCTTCTCTCTTAGCAAAATATATTGCTATATGTAAGTACAATATAAATTGTATTTCTTTTAAAAATTTTTTTAGTGGTTACCTTAGCATTTGCAATATACATTTACAACTAATCTAACTCCATTTTCTTTTTTCTTTTTTTTCTTTTTTTCTGAGATGAAGTTTCACTCTTGTTGCCCAGGCTGGAGTGCAATGGCACAATCTCGGCTCACTGCAACCTCTGCCTCCCGGGTTCAAACAATTCTCCTGCCTCAGCCTCCCGAGTAGCTGGAATTACAGGCATGCACCACCATGCCCAGCTAATTTTGTATTTTTAGTAGAGATGGGATTTCGCCATGTTGGTCAGGCTAGTCTCAAACTCCTGACCTCAGGTGTTCCACCTGCCTTGGCCTCCCAAAGTGCTGGGATTACAGGCATGAGCCACTGTGCCCAGCCTCTAACTCCATTTTCAAATAACACTACTGCCTCATTGGTAATGCAGTTATCTTTTAATAGACTATTCTCATTTCCTCCCTGTCATCCTTTATAACATTGCTGTCATTCATTTCATTTATCCATAAGTTATAATCACTGACTATATTGCTGTTATTACTGTTTTGAACAGACAGCTCAATTAGTAAATTAACATATTTTATCTTCATTTACTCCTCCTCTAGTATTCTTTCATTCTTTACATAGATGTGAGTTTCTGACCTATATCATTTTTCTTCTCTATGAAGAAATTTCTTTTTAACATTTCTGGTAAGGCAGGTCTACTGACAACAAAATCCCTCAGTCTTCTTGGTCTAAGAAAGCTTTTATTATGCTTTACTTTTGAAGGATAATTTTATAAGATACAAAATTATTTGTTGATTTTTTTTTCCTTAAACATTTTAAATATTTTACTCAACTCTCCTTTTTGCATAGTTTCTCAAGAGAAGTTCCATGTAATTCTTATCCTTGTTCCTTCATAAGTAAGGTAATTTATTTCCTGTGGACTCTTTCAAGATTTTGCCTTTGTCTTTGTCTTTGATATTACGCAGTTTGAATATGAAATGACTAGGAGTTGATTTTTTGGGATTTATCCTGCTTAATGTGCTATGGGTGTCCTGGATCTGTGGTTTGGTATCTTTCATTAATTTTGAAGAATTTTTAGCTACCATTATTTCCAATCTTTCTTCTGCTCATTTTTTTCTTTCTTCTCCTTGTAAGCATCTCACAGTTCTTGGATATTCTTTCCTTTTTAATTTTTATTTTTTTTTTCAAGTATCTACTGACATATGTCTAAGCATACTGATTCTTGTCACTGTGTCTAGTTTACTCATGAGCCCATCAAAAACATTCTTCAGCCGGGCACGGTGGTTTACGCATGTAATCCCAGCACTTTGGGAGGCCAAGGCAGGCGGATCACAAGGTCAGGAGATCGAGACCATCCTGGCTAACCCGGTGAAACCCCGCCTCTACTAAAAATACAAAACATTAGCTGGGCATGGTGGCGGGTGCCTGTAGTCCCAGCTACTCGGGAGACTGAGGCAGGAGAATGGCGTGAACCCGGGAGGCGGAGCTTGCAGTGAGCCGAGATGGTGCCACTGCACTCCAGCCTGGGCAACAGACAAGACTCTGTCTCAAAAAAAAAAAAAGAAAAAAGAAAAAAAATTCTTCATTTTTGTTGCATTGTTTTTTATTTCTAGCATTTCCTTTTCATTCTTTGAGTTTCTATCTCTACTTATATTGCCCATGTGATCTTGCATGGTGTTCACTTTTCCATTAAACCCATTAGCACATTAAGTAGTTATTTTTAACTCCCAGTCTGATAATTCCAAAATTTCTGCCACATCTGAGTCTTGTTCTGAGGTTTGCGTTCTGTCTTCTTCTTCTTCTTTTTTTTTTTTTCTGCCTCTAAGTATACCTTGTACTTATTTGTTGAAAACCAGACATGATGTATTAGATAACTGTCACAAAAGTAAATAGCGGTTTAGTGTGAGGTTTTATATTTCTAGGGCTAGGAGTTAAGGCTGTGTTTCATGTTCATTGTAGCTTCAGTTTTACCTGGTGTCCTTGTTTTTGTCTCCCTTGTCGTCTTTAGGTTTCCCTAAAAACTGATTTTTAAATAGAATCTGTGCTTTGCAAATCTCTCAGTTATAATCCACTGATATTATACTGGAGTCTGTCAATGTGTTGGTAAGGTATTATGGAGGGGAAGCATTCTTTTATCTTATAATTAAATCTAAGGGTTTTTTAGGAGCCCTGAATCACTGGGATATGACCTTCAGAAGAGTTACTTAGCCTTTTTTAAAGGACAGGAAGTCTGCCCTTCCCCAGTGATATGGTTTGGCTACGACACCACCCAAATCTCATCTTGAATTGTAGTTCCTATAATCCCCGTATGTTGTGGCAGGGACCCAGTGGGAGGTAACTGAATCATGGGGTTGGTTTCCTCCATGCTGTTCTTGTGATAGTGAGTGAGTTCTCATAAGATCTGATGGTTTTATAAGGGGCTTTTCCCCCTTTGCTGGGCACTTCTCTCTGCTGCCGCCAAGGAAAGAAGGACATGTTTGCTTCCCTTCCGCCATGATTATAAGTTTCCTGATGCCTCTCCAGCTATACAGAGCTATGAGTCAATTAAATCTCTTTTCTTTATAAATTACCCAGTCTCAGGAAGTCCTTTATCGCAACTTGAGAACAGGCTAATACATCCAGGTCGTATTAGGCACTGGCCAAGTAGTTTCCCTTGTGGGCAGGCTTTTGTTAAGGAGAACAGAAAGTTCTGGACATATTTAAAATGGTTACTTTCCCTCTGAGCTTGTGTCGTAATGGTTACTTTTCCCATCCTTAGCCCAGAGCTGGTGTAGATTTTATCTGACCTCCACTGTAAGAACCTGATGGCGTTTCCTGGAGGTAAAACTCAAAGAATTGTAGAGACTACAAAGACTGGGCCCCCCTGAAGTTTTAACTCAAGCTCTACCTTCAGCAATTAGCCAATTACATATCAGTGTTCCCGAGAAGCTGTGATTTTCTGTGTTTGCCTGTTTTTAGGATGGCAATTTGCCATGTGACCTCCGTTCTCTGATGTATGTAAGAGGAATTGTTGATGAGTTTTTTTTCCTATTTTGAGAACGGAAATGAGACTTCTAAGCCTTTATATGTCTGAGCAGAAACCAGAAGTTTCTGATGTTTTCTTAAACAGATTCTTCCTGTGGTTCATGATGTTAAATTATTATTAAGTGCTTATACTCTGCGCCCTGGAGTGCAACTAGATCTTAACATACCTTCTGAAGTTTTTTAAAGAATTTGTAAAAATTATGATTGGTATGGTTTTAATAATGTTAAGGGTGTTTTATTATATACTGATTTCATGAAATTTGTGATTAAGGAAACTCTAGTTTAAAAACATGTACTTGTCCAGGCGCAGTGGCTCACGCCTGTAATGCCAGCACTTTGGGAGGCCAAGGTGGGTGGATCATTTGAAGTCAGGAGTTCGAGACCAGCTTGACCAACATGGTGAAACCCCGTCTCTACTAAAATACAAAAAAACAGCTGGATGTGGTGGCAGGCACCTGTAATCTCAGCTACTCAGGAGGCTGAGGCAGGAGAATTGCTTGAACCCAGGAGGCAGACATCACAGTGAGCCAAGATCGTACCACTGTACTCCAGCCTGGGCGACAGAGCAAGACTTCCTCTCAGAAAAAAAAAAAAATACTTAACCACCATTTCCCACACTTTTCTTGGTTTTTATTAGTTGGTATTGACAAAGCACCAAAATGATTTTAAAATTGAGCTCAAGTATCTGGAAGACGATCTCCTTTTGCGCCTTTCTGCGGCAGAGGGAAGCTTTCTGGATGACACCAAACTGGTAGAGAGATTGGAGGCAACAAAGGCCACTGCGGCAGAGATAGAGCACAAGGTAGGAAGGGCAGAGGATGCCTGGCAGATTCTAATGGTCTGTTTGAATGAGACACGTGGGGTGGGCAATGTAATCAGACTTGGTAATTCCTCTAAGAGGACCAGCCTGTGGAATTCAGGTGATTTAATAAGGTGCAATTGGACTGTGTGGGATTGTAAATGGAGATGGAGACGGAGATGGTTGAATGTGTGCTTCTCCTAATTCCATAGAGATCTCATTCAAATTAGACAATGTCCGGCTATTATTTTTCCTGGGTGACCACATGTGAAGAAAGCTGAGGCCTGCTCGCTTCTATGGCGAAAATCTGAAAAGCCTTAGCATCCGGCTCTTCCAAACTCATATCCTACGGTTTCTCTGCAGGTTCTCCAAGCTGTTGGACATTTTAAAGAAATTCTTAGAGCGAAAGTTTTGTTTACAGGCCTGCCATGGCAGGATACTGAGCAAAGGATAATCTCCTGCTGTACTCAAATGCACTATTCACCCCAGGAAAAATGACATTTCCTAAAAGCCAGTAGAAATTTTTATTAAATAGGCTTCCCGCTAATGTCCAACATGGGTCCCAATATGCCTTATGTGTGATGTACACTTTGGACTTTCACAAATGACCGTTAACGCTTAAAATTCCATTGTTTCAGTGTGAATTAGACCCTTATTTGCTTTCTGGAATATCCTTATTACTAAGTAATCTATTAATTACCCAGCAGAAGCTGCGTCACTACACATCCTTTATATTTGTCTTAAATTGAGCGAGGAAATAGAATCTCAAATTACTCTATCTTTTCAAGTAAGTGAATATTAGGTGGCTCCTGAGATGGTAAAGTTAGAACAATTAAGTAAATTAACGTAGCTTTGAAGTTAACTTCTAATTGTCTCTTAAAATGTGTCTTCCTATCTTCTTAATATATCACCATGTAGTGACTTCCTTCTCTGCCCTACATTTTATTTCCTTTTATACACAAATATTATAAGTCAACTCTACAGAGAACGTTGGGGAAAATACTGTATCCTATGGGACCAGCAGTAGTCCTAGATAGAAGAAATAGATATTTGAGCCTTGGGTAAAACTGATATGTTGGTTGATGGTGGTGGTGGTTTTTCTTTTTTAATTATCTCCCTGAATGTACCCAGAGGCTAATACATAAAGATAAACTAAATGGAAATATATGGACATATGGATGATCCAGTGCAAAGTTAGAATTAGGCATGAGAGTCTTTATATTAAGGTTTTTTAGTAAGCATAGTTACTAGATATATTATTGACCTTGACTGCTTTTGTATGCTTTGTTGCCTAATAAAGTTATTGGCGCTGAATTGACCCAGCATACTTTTAAGAGCCATCCCTGGGAGGTGATATAGCTGGGTTATTAAGCCTTGAAAGAGAGAGGGGAGGCAGGAAGGTGACATTACTCAGAAACAAATTCTGTAGAACTGAAAACAACCAGGTTTGTTTAATCTCTAAGCTAGAAAACCACTAGAGTTATGTCCATTCTCACTGAAACTCAGTTTATTAAAAAATTATTTTAAAATATGAATGTAATCATTTTAGAAAAGCTCGAGCACATGGGTGCCATGCATGTTATCTATTTTAATACTCATAATTTTTCATTTCAGGTGCGTCCTTCCATTCCTTGGATATGTGTAGAGAATATGAAGAGTAAATAAGTTACTTATTTTGTTTGATCCCACCATAGGTGATTGAAGCCAAAGAAAATGAAAGAAAAATCAATGAGGCCCGAGAATGTTACAGACCAGTGGCAGCAAGAGCATCTCTTCTTTATTTTGTTATTAATGACCTCCAAAAAATCAACCCCCTCTACCAATTCTCTTTGAAGGTAATGCTGAATGAGCTAAGAAATATGGAAAACTTGAGGAGTTCAATTTGTTTCTGGAAAATTCGAGTTTATTTTATTATTGATAATAATAATAACTATTATTACTGTTATTGAGACAGAGTCTCACTCTGTAGCCCAGACTGGAGTGAAGTGGCATGATCATTGCAACCTCTGCCTCCCATATTCAAGCAATTCTCATGCCTCAGTCACCTGAGTAGCTGGGACTACATGAGTGCGCCACCACGCCTGGCTAATTTTTGTATTTTTAGTAGAGACAGGGTTTCGCCACGTTGCCCAGGATGGTCTCGAACTCCTGACCTCAAATGATCCCCCCCCTTGGCCTCCTAGAGTGCTGAGAGTATAGGCGTGAACCACCGCGCACAGCCAGAATGTATTTTTAAGCCATCAGCGTACCCAGTAAGGAGTAATGAGGATCTGGTTAACAAAATAACAAAAGCAAAATTCTTATTCTCAGGAATTTTCATTTATAATTTTCAGTAAGGCTTTGAGGTAATTAAACTATGCATACAGCATCATATTATATTGGTGTATTGCTCCTGAGCAGACTCTTAATTTTTTTTTTTTTTTTTTTTTGAGATGGAGTCTCCCTCTGTCGCCCAGGCTGGAGTGCAGTGGCGCGATCTTGGCTCACTGCAAGCTCCACCTTCCGGGTTCACGCCATTCTTCTGCCTCAGCCTCCCTAGTAGCTGGGACTACAGGCGCCTGCCACCATGCCTGGCTAATTTTTTGTATTTTTAGAAGAGATGGGGTTTCACCGTGTTAGCCAGAATGGTCTTGATCTCCTGATCTCGTGATCCGCCCGCCGCAGCCTCCCAAACTGTTGGGATTACAGGCGTGAGCCCCTGCGCCTGGCCAGCAGACTCTTAAATTTAAGGGAATTTTCCTTGAGGCTCCTATTTTGTCTTTGTGAAAATATGTCTTGGAAAGAGAATGCTCATATTTCTTTGCTAAACAAAGAAAAATAATAAGAACAACTATTTATTAAGTCACTATTACATGCAAGGCATATTTATACTTTGGCTTATTCTTTATCCCTATTACATCTCAATAAAGGATATAATATCCCCATTTAAAAAATAAGGATGACATTTTCAAACTTTAAATAAATTGCCCAAGAATTTACATTTGTTATTGTAAGAGCCAGCATTTCAACCTGTAACTGTTTCCAAAGCCCATGCTCCATACCTTGTACCATGCTGCTGCCTGCTGGGCAGTGCTCATTCATTCTGTTCATCTGTTCATCCATTTTTAGACAAATGTTTATTGTGATCAATCATCATGTCAGATGCTTGTCACTTGAGTGTATGGCTTTGGAAAAAACATAAGGGTGGAGGTATATCTATATGTAGATACATATAGATGTATATGTACACATAGATATAGTTCCACCTTTATGAACATACATCTGTTTATAAAAGTAGAAAGTATTGTAAAACAGAATGATAGAGGCGGAGAGGCTGCTTTACTGGGGGCTCAGGGAAGGCCTCCCAGAGGAAGTAACATTTATTTCTGAAGGATAAGTAGGACTTAGCTATGTAAAGAGCGTTTGGAGAAAACAGGAATGTGTGAGATGAAGGAATTCAGGGATTCCAGGTAGTGAGTGAATTTCTGTGGCTGCAGGGTAATGAGCAAGGGGAAAGGTAGCAAGAAATGAATCTAGAGAGGTAGGAAAGACTTAATAACACAGAGTTTTGTAGACCACAGTGTGTGGAATTTGGGGATTATATTCTGTGTGCAACAAGAAGCCATTGGAAGATTTCAAGCAGATAACTGACGTGATGACAAAAGACTCAGAGATACGTGAACAGACCTGAGATATGATTTGAAGCTGGAATCATTGGCTCTTGGAGATGGACTGGTTATGGGCAATAATAAAGAGGAAAGGATCAAGCATAACTAGCAGGTTTCCTAACAGTACAGAACTAGTATGCAAAACTTTTAACAAGCACAGTATGGTTGGAGTTTGAAAGTAACCATGTGAGAGGAGAAGAGTAAAACTAAATCATCAATGTCAGCCCAGTATTACCCAAATTCCAAAACTACACTAAAGCATTACAATAAAAGAAAAATACTGGGCAGTCCCCCTTGTAAACATTGTTGGTAAACTCCTCCAGAAAATGTTGGCAAATTGAATCCAACCATATATAAAAAGCACAGTGTATTATGACCAAGTGGAATGTATGTCAAGAATCAAATTGGTTTAACATTCAAAAATCACGAAGTGTAATTAATCAGTTAACATAATAAAAGAAGAAAAAGCTCATTTGGTCATTTCAATTGATGCAAAGAACTTGAAAAATTTCAACAAATGAGTTAAAAAAAAAACAACCAACTCTCAACTAATGAGTAGATGGTAACTTCTCAACATGATAAAATGCATCTAGAAAAAATCTACACCTAACATTGTACTTAATGTTGAAATGGAATGCTTTTCCCTAAAATCAGGAACAAGACAAGGATATCTTTCTCTCAGCACATCTATTCAACGCTGCACTGGAAGTTATAGTCGGTACAGTAAGACAATAGAAGGGAAGAGATTTAAAAGAAGAAGAAAAACTCTGTTTCTTCACAGATGACCTGATTATGTATATAGAAAATCCCAAGAAACCCATCAAAACCCTGCCAGGACTAAGAAGTGAATTTTTAGCAATGTTGCAGGATATAAGGTTGATATACAATGTACCTGGTATTTCTATACATGAGAAACAAGTGGAAAATAAAATCAGTATCTTAGCACTATTTACAGTGGCTTCCAAAGCCATGAAACTTTTTAGGAATAATTTTAATAAAATATATGCAAGGTTTGTATTCTAAAAACTACAAAATATTGTTGAGAAAAATTAAAGAAGGCCTAACTAGATAGGTACACCATGTTTATCATTTGGAATGCTCAATATTGTTAAGATATCAGTTCGCTCCAAACTGATCTATAGATTCAATTCAGTCCCAGTCAAAACACCAGAAGGCATTTCCTTTTTCCTTTTGGTGGAAATTGGCAAGCTTATCCTGAAAATTTGTGTGAAAATTCAGAGGACTTAAAATAGCTAAACAATTTTGAAAAAGAAAAAAAACAGTGTTGGAAGACTTACAATTTCTGATTTTAAGACTTCCATCTACACGAATCAAGATGTTGTGGTACTGGCCTGAAGAAACACGCATAGATCTGTGGAACAGATTGGAGAATCCAGAAGTACACCCACAAATGCATGGTCAATTGATTTTCAGTAGGGGTGCCAAGACAATTCAATGAGGAAAGGATAGTTTTTACAACAAATGGTGCTGGAACAATTGGATATCCACATGACATAAATTAAACCTCAAACTATTACACTATATAAAAAAATTCAAAATGAATTTATTCAGCTATACATTTTCTAGGAAAAAAATAAGAGAGGGCTTTGGGTTAGGCAAAGGTTTCTTAGGACACAACAGAAAATAAAAACTTAATAAATTGAACCTTATCAAGCTTAAAAGTTTATGGTTTTCAAAAGATATGAAGATGAAAAGGTAGGCCACAGACAAGCAAAGACAATATTCTCAATACATATATATAAAACAAAGAATTTGTATCAGGACATAAAAAGAACTTGTACAACTCAGTAATAAGAGTTGAACAGACATATAATAACACATATGAATTATCCACAAGCACATTAAAAATGCTCATCAGGCATCAGAAAAATGCAAAATAAAAGCAGAATGAGGTCTTATTCTATGTCCCACAGAATGGCTAAAGTTTTAGAAGACTGTTAATAGCAAGTGTAACACAGATACGGTACTACAACTCTCTCACATTGCTGGAAGGAATGCAATAAACCATTTTGGAAAAGAGTTTGGCAGTTTCTTATAAAGATAAATACACAGTTACAAAATATGATCTCACACTTTTACTCAGGCATTTACCTAAGAGAAATAAAAATGTATGCCTGCAAAAAGCTTAACAAATGTTCATAGACACTTTATTCATAAAAGCCAAAGTCTAAAAACAATCCAAAGGATAGACACATTAATAGTCATGCAGATTTTGCATATTCCCACAGTGGGCTATTACTCAAAACATGAAGTTATGAATTGTTGGTACACGCAACAACATGGGTATGTCACCAAGACATTATGTTGAAAAGAAGCAGCCAGATACCGAGGAGTATATACCATATGATGCTATTTATGTGAAATTATAGGAAAGGCAAAATTATTCTACAGTGACAGAGGCAGGTCAGTAATTGACTGGGGCTGGGGATGGTGGTGGGAATTGGCTGTAAATAGGCACGTGAGACCTTTCTCTGGTGATGTAAGTAGAAAGGTTCTTTATCTTGATTGCTACAGTTATTATTAGAATATATCTATTTGTCAAGACTCATCAAACTGTATATATAATAGGCACATTTTATTGTATGTAAACGAAAAACTGATTTTAAAAAAGTGTAAATATCAGGTTAGTATAGATTGAGCATCCTAATCCAAAAAGCAGAATGCTCCAAAATCTGTAACTTTTTGAATGCTGACAAGATGCCCCAAGTGGAAAATTCTACACCTGACCTCATGTACTTTATGCAAAAAATTGTTTAAAATATTGTATAAAATTAACTTCAGGCTATGTGTATAAGGTGCATATGAGACATACATGAATTTTGTTTTTTCATTTTGTTTTGTTTTTTGAGATGGAGTCTCACTCTGTCACCCAGACTGGAATGTAGTGGTGCGATCTCGGCTCACTGCAACCTCCACCTCCCGGGTTGAAGCGATTCTCCTGTCCCAGCCCCTCAAGTAACTGGGACTACAGGTACCCACCACCATGCCTGGCTAAATTTTGTATTTTTGGTAGAGATGGGGTTTCGCCATGTTGGCCAGGCTGGTCTCAAACTCCTGAACTCAGGTGATCCACCTGCCTCAGCCTCCCAAAGTGCTGGGATTACAGGCATGAGCCACAAGCCCAACCTATAAATGCTTTTGTGTTTAAACTTGGGTTCCATCCCCAAGATATCTCATTATGTATTTGCAAATATTCAAAAATCTGAAAAAATCCAAAATCTGAAACACTTCTGGCCCCAAGCATTTCAGATAAGACATATTCAAGCTATACGTCGTTAATGCCTTCTTACCAGTGTTTACTGTATATATCTGTCATTGTAGGATTTTACTTTCACTCAAATATACATACTTCAAGGTGAATTAATCTGTGGTCTCTGGTCCCTGTCATCCAAAAATAAATAAATAGATATTTTTATATTGATAGCTATTTATATATACAGATATATTTTTCAAATTTATATTTATATAGAGAGATATAGCAATTCATACAACACCATTATCACCAAGGCATGAATGAGAGTAATAAATATCAAGAGTGATCTTTAAAGGAAGAAGAGGTGACCAAAGGGCATCCCGAAAGTACATGGGAACAACAACAGCAACAAAACACAGCAAATAACCAGATTTTAAAATAAGGACATAAGTGGACATTTCTCCAAAGATGTTATAAAAATGATCAACAGCCTGGGCAACACAGAGAAACCCTGTCTCTACAAAAAAATTCAAAAATTAGCCAAGTGTGATGACACATGCCTGTGGTCTCAGCTACCCAAGAGGCTGAGGTGGGAGGATTGCTTAGGACTGGGAGGTTGAGGCTGCAGTGAGCCATGATCACTCCACTGCACTCCAGGCTGGATGACAGAATGAAAGTTTGTCTCCAACAAAAGAGGCCAAAAACATATGAAAAAATACTCAACATTACCAATTTTTAGGGAGATGCAAATCAAAACCACAATGAGATATCACCTCACACCCATTAGAATGGCTACTATCAAAAAAAAAAAAGATAACAAATGTTGGTAATGATGTGGAGAAATTGGAATCTTTTGGTGGGGGTGCAAAATGGCACAGCCACTATGGAAAACAGTGTAGCAATTCCTCAGAAAAATTACAAATAGAATTACCATATGATCAAGCAATTCCACTTCTAGTTATTTATTCAAAAGAATCAAAAGAGTGTCTCTGGGAGATATCCAAATACCCAAATTCATAGTAGCATTATTTACAATAGCCAAAAGGTGGAAGCAACCCAGATGTCCATTGGTGGATGAATAGATTAATCAAATGTTGTATATCCATGCAGTTAAATATTCTTTTGCCTTAAAAATGAATAAATTTCTCATACATGCTACAACATGGATGAACCTTGATATTATCCTAACTCAAATGAGCAGTCACAGTAAGACTGTGAGTCTGCTTATATGAGTGTATTAGTCTATTTTCACACTGCTGATAAAGACATACCCAAGAGACTGGGTGATTTATAAAGAAAAAGAGGTTTAATGGAGTCACAGTTCCACGTGGCTGGGGAGGCCTCACAATCATGGCGGAGGGCAAAAGACACTTCTTACATGGCAGCAGGCAAGACAGAATGAGAGCCAAGTGAAAGAGATTTCCTCTCATAAAACCATCAGATCCCATGAGACTTATTCACTACCACCAGAACAGTATGGGAGAAACTGCCCCCGTGATTCAGTTATCTCCCATCACGTCCCTCCCACAACACACGGGAATTATGGGAGCTATAATTCAAGATGAGATTTGGGTGGGGACACAGCCAAACCACATCAGTGAGGTACCTATAATAGCCAAACTCATAGAAACAGAAAGTAGAATAAAGGTGGTTGCCAGGGATGCGGGGAAGGGAGAATATACAGTTGTTTAATGGGTACAGAGCTTCAGTTTTGCAACATGAAAAAGCTCTGGCATCCTAGTGACACTGGATTTAGCTTTTCTTGTTCCTCTTTGGGAGCAATTTGTGTTAGTATGGACTGCCACATGTAATTTTTAAATTGGGCTCATCACATTGTGTTGTATTTTTGTAATCTTACGTGAAGAGAATCTGTACTGCAAGTAAAACCTACTCCCCCAAAAACGTATGCCCTTGAATCTGCATTAAACAGTATAATTTATGTTCATGAAAAGAAAATTCCACATTTCTTGTGGTTACACAAGAATATGACTGTACTTAACACTACTGAACCGAATGTATGTACACTTAAAATTGTTAAGATGGTAACTTTTATGTTATGTTATCCTACCACAATTAAATATTAAAATATTTTAAGTACATGGGCAGAAGGAGAGAAAATGATGCAATTCAGTTGCTTGGAAGGAGATTGAATGGATTTCATGGAATCATATTCATAATAACAGTAATGACAGCAAACATTTAATGAGCATGTACCATGTGCCAGAAACTATAATCTTCCTAAAAATTTTGCCTCATTCTCACTCCCTATAGATAAACCTTAAACCGTTGCCCTGTGTATCTGGGGCTAGCTAGACATCCAGGCACCAATTATCACATTTTAATGGTCACATTAAATTTCCCAGGCTTTTAACGTGCTGTTCCACAGAGCGATCGAGCAGGCTGAGAAGGCGGAGGATGTGCAGGGACGCATCTCTGTCCTGATGGAGAGCATCACCCACGCTGTCTTCCTCTACACCAGCCAGGCGCTGTTTGAGAAGGACAAGCTCACCTTCCTGTCCCAGATGGCTTTTCAGGTAAGGAGATCAGTTACTTGAAAAAGGATCCCCAGAACCAAAGGCAGATGCCTCTGTTTTTTATATATTTTATTTCTGCTGAAGCAAAATATAATAGACCCTTTTTTTTTTTTTTTTTTGGAAGCCCTTGGTGGCATGAGGGGAATTTGCTTCCCACAGGGAACTTGGGCATGTGACAGCCTTCTCCTAGGTCCCAGTGCTTTGGTTTGGGGAGTGGGGCCGGGGGGCTGGGTATACACATTACGCTCCTACCACAGCGGTCACCCTGAAAAACATTCATGAGACATTCTTCTCACCTTCTTGGGTCTTGTAAAGAAACTTCCAGGCATTACCAGGAAGGTTCTTTGAGATGAGGATTATGAGTCCAGATCTGAGTGGAGCTGGGCTCCTTACAAAACAGTGACTGGGTTCGTCCATGTTGTCACAAATGACTGAATTTTCCTTTTTTTCCATTGTGTGTAATTAATAATGTATATTTTTAAATTGCTAAAGGAGTAGATTTTAAATCTCATCACAAAAAATAAGTATGTGAGGTGATGGATATATGAATTAGCTTAATTTAACCATTCTACAATATAAACATGTATCGAAGCATCACACTGTACCACTTAAATATATATAATTATTATTTGTCAATTAAAATTAAGAAAATGACAGCAGTGACTAGGTAAAGAGAGCTCCAGGTTTCTTACTCACACCTTCGGTGAAACCTGCTTCCTTTTTTTTTGCCTTTTTCACATGAATTTCTATGAAAGACTTTGTTTAAATAAAAGTGTTCATGGCCGGGCACGGTGGCTCACGCCTGTAATCCCAGCACTTTGGGAGGCCGAGGCTGGTGGATCACCAGGTCAGGAGATCGAGAGCATCCTGGCTAACATGGTGAAACCCTGTCTCTACTAAAAATACAAAAAATTAGCCAAGTGTGGTGGCAAGCACCTGTAGTCCCAGCTACTTGGGAAGCTGAGGCAGGAGAATGGCATGAACCCGGGAGGCAGAGCTTGCAGTGAGCTGAGATCGTGCCACTGCACTCCAGCCTGGGCAACAGAGCGAGACTCCGTCTCAAAAAAAAAAAAAAAAAAAGTGTTTGTGATAAGAAAAAAGAAACCCTTGCAGACCGCATTCCTAGATAAAATAAGCAGATTGTCCTTTTACCAGCCAGTTTGCTTTATGTCTTTTTCTATCCAAATGTTAAGGAAAGGTCTATGTCTTACCTATTCTGTGTGTGCCAAAGAAGGCACTTTATACACATCTGCAGCTAAGGATGAACTATGTATGTAATAAACAGGAGTAAGGCATTACACAATGAAACACTTGTTTTTTTGTTTGTTTGTTTTGAGACGGAGTCTCGCTGTGTCGCCAGTCTGGGGTGCAGTGGTGCTATCTGAGCTCACTGCAACCTTTGCCTCCGAGGTTCAAGGGATTCTTCTGTCTCAGCCTCCCAAGTAGCTGGGACTACAGGCGTGCACCACCACACCCAGCTAATTTTTGTATTTGTAGTAGAGACAGGGTTTCACCATGTTGGCCAGGATGGTCTTGATCTCTTGACCTCATGATCTGCCTGCCTCTGCCTCCCAAAGTGCTGGGATTACAGGCATGAAATACTTGTTTTGTATGTACTGCTCATTAATAGAAAAGGACCAGGGATGATAATACATGAAATGAACATCTATTTAAAACTTCCCCTTGGAAGCCATACCTATATCATAATCTCAAGTCCTGACAATCTATATAAATCAAAGTTTCATAACTATATGGATAATTACTTGTTTGTTGAAATAAACTCAAGCAAAAATAATATCGAATAAAATATTTTAATGCATGTGATCACTCATAACACCTTTTGAAAATATCTGGAATTTTAAGATAATATAAAGCTCAAAAATTTTACCTGTTTAGCTTTGTGGGGTGTTATGGTTTTTATATGGAAATTAGGAATACTTCATTTGTACTCTCCAAAATATACTATGGATTTTTTATCAGTTCTGTGACCAGAATGTCTAAAGTTTATTCCACTTCACAATGTGTTTAGTTGTACCTATAAAAGGTTTTCTCATTCTTCTCAATATAATCTTACATATTAAAAAATCCTTCATGTACCTTGTAGTTTATTGAATAACTACTATACCAGAATTAACTAATAATACTGGTTCTACCTTCTGTTTAGTAATTTAATCCATTGTCACTGGAGGCTTTCTCATTTTGTGTAAATGTTAAGACAAGTTTGATCTAATAATACACTTAATATGAATGCCTATTTTAAATATGTTGCTAATAGTGATAGGTGTTAGAATAGGAGTAAATCAGCCTTCATAATTATTTTCTGTTAGATTTCTGATCATGGTTTTGAGATCATTGACATAATCTAAGATTCCCTATTTCAGCAATAGAACAGATATCAATTGGAGTTTCCAGTAGATATGGTTCTGCCTACTCAGTCATGTCTGTTAAATGTGTGACTACTTCCTGTGTCATGATTTTGATGTAAACCAAATAATCCTTTTCAATTTTGTCTACTCTCAAGATTTTGTTGAGAAAGAAAGAGATAGACCCCCTTGAATTGGATTTCCTGCTTCGATTCACAGTTGAACACACTCATCTGAGTCCCGTTGACTTCCTAACTTCTCCATCATGGAGTGCTATCAAGGTATGTTAGGAATACAGTTTCTCAATTTCTGGATCTTATTTAAAATATTAGCTCTCTCCAGTGTTGAAATGTAAACATTAAAGAATACAGGTGATGTATTAAGCACCATTTCAGTTGTAGAAATGCACTATATAATGTGATGTTATTAATGTTTGTATTATTCAATTGGTTAATTTCTTATTTAGATGTAAAGGAGCTTTTGGCTTATGTATGGGTGGAAAAGTTAATAAATATGTACAATCTGTCAGGACCTTTGATAAAAGCCAAGTGACACAAATGAATATTTTTAAAAATTTCCTTAAATCTACTTTGTTGGCCGGGTGCGGTGGCTCAAGCCTGTAATCCCAGCACTTTGGGAGGCTGAGGCGGGCGGATCACGAGGTCAGGAGATCGAGACCATCCTGGCTAACACGGTGAAAACCCTTCTCTACTAAAAATACAAAAAAATTAGCCAGGCGTGTTGGCAGGCGCCTGTAGTCCCAGCTACTCGGGAGGCTGAGGCAGGAGAATGGCGTGAACCTGGGAGGCGGAGCTTGCAGTGAGCCGAGATCGCACCACTGCACTCCAGCCTGGGGGACAGAGAAAGACTCCATCTCAAAAAAAATAAAAATAAAAATCTACTTTGTTTTCTTTTTAAATCGTTTTGCCGTTTTTCTAAATAGTTCTTTAAATTACACCACAATAGAGTCGTTTATTCTCATTGTAAAATGTTTAAGCAAAACAGAATATTTTAGAGAAAAAAGTGTCAGTTGCCTTAAACTTCAATTATCAATCCTCATTGCATTTTTCTGTCAAAGGCCCTATTGTTAGAAGTTAATTCTTCCAGGATCTGGAGTATCTTAATGATGTTCAACATATGCTAAGCTTTGCCCTACTCTTTTTTCTAAGGAGGAAAGATTTCTGTGCATTGAAAATAACTGTTACCTCTTATTTTTATATATGTTCAGCTTTTTAAAGTAGTATTTGTAATTAGATTGTAACTTTAGAATTCAAAATTCAAGCTCAAATGTGTATCAGTCAGGGTCTTAACAGGAAACAGATGGCACATTCAAAAGGGTGATGAAGAAAGTTTAACCAAGAGTCTATTTTCATCGTATGGGCAAGAAGGATTAGGAAATCAACCAGGGGATGGGGAAGGAAAAAGGAGGAAAAGGACAGTTACTGGAACTACCAAGAAATGAAGTTATGGGAGAGAGCCAACCGTAGAGGATCTGTGGCCTGTGGCAGACAAACATAGTCCCTGCCAAACCACATTCCCGCGAGAAAAGCTGGAGTAGAAATGTTTCCAGAAAGGGGTCCTGATCCAGACCCCAAGAGAGGTTCTTGGATCTCGTGCAAGAAAGAATTCAGGGTCAGTCCGTAAAGCGAAAGCAAGTTTATTAATAAAGGAATAAAGAATGGCTACTCCATAGGGAGAGTAGCCCTGAGGGCTGCTGGTTGCCCATTTTTACGGTTATTTCTTGACGATATGCTAAACAAAGGGTGGATTATTCGTATCTCCCCTTTTTAGACTATATAGGGTAACTTCCTGACGTCACCATGGCATTTGTAAACTGTCATGGCACTGGTGCAGTGTAGCAGTGAGGACAACCAGAGGTCACCCTCATCACCATCTTGGTTTTGTTGAGTTTTAGCCAGTTGCCTTACTGCAAGCTGTTTTATCTTTATGACCTGTATCTTGTGCCAACTTCCTATCTCATCCTGTGACTTAGAATTCTTAACCTCCTAGGAATGCAGCCCAGCAGGTCTCAGCCTCAATTTACCCAGCTCCTATTCAAGATGAAGTTGCTCTGGTTCAAACACCTCTGACAGAAGTACCCCCACCTCTCTCTTCTCCAGTCTTCCAGGCTCCTGCCATTGCTTTCTGTTGGCCAAACCCAACTAGGTCAGGGAACCAGGGAACTTAGCTCAAGTGTCCTCTGAGCTCACCCTCTCAGCAGAGCAAAAAAAAAAAAAAAATGGAAATCTGGAGAGGAAAGTGAACACTATCCAGCATGGTTTTTTACATAAGATTAGATACACTCACAAGTCTTCTTCTCAAACTATGAAGTATCATTCACACCATTCCTACTTGTTTCCCTATCATATTACAGGCAATTGCTCTCATGGAAGAATTTCGAGGCATAGACCGAGATGTGGAAGGATCTGCCAAGCAGTGGAGGAAGTGGGTAGAATCCGAGTGTCCAGAAAAAGAAAAATTACCTCAAGAATGGAAGAAGAAAAGTTTAATACAGAAGCTGATTATTCTGAGAGCAATGCGTCCTGACAGAATGACATATGCTCTCAGGTGGGGTGGTCAGCATTTTTGGAAACACATATTAGTTAACATAGAGGAAATGTAGTCTGAAGAGTTAGGAGGATCTGGTGGAAGTGTTTACCATCCATATTGATGGGGAGTGATTCTGCTGATATTTTGATATTATAATCACTGCTGCTGTTAAAATTTGCTAAACACTAAACCATGTGCTAGGCAGACTCAGCACATTCTTCCCGAAAAAGCTTAATTCTGAAATCAGTAGGGGAGACAGGGGACTGATGGAAATATTCCTGGAAAAGAAATGGGTGTCAGCAGAGTTCAGAGGCCAGGAAGATGCATTCATGCATTATCCAAGTGTAATTTCCATCGTTTTCATTCAGTGATGGCATTTTGGTTCTGAAGATTTTGCATGTCAAACAAAAATGCATTCCTTTAATGGAGTCACTCATAGTCCCTATAACTTTACAACCAATGCAATTTCAAAGCAGAAACCCTTGTCTACATCTTGGTTTAAGTGTCCTTTTTCTTTGCCCTGTTGGCTTCTAAATGGTAATGTGCTGCTTAATTCACACAAGTCTTATTCTAATTTGAATTCACCAACCAAAGAGTTCTCAACTTCCTTCCCTATTGTGTTTCTTCAGTAATATTCATGTGCCTCAGGTTTTTTCCTTTGCTTTGTCTAGTTCAGCCAATTTTCCCTTTGCTGAAGGCTCTGCTGAACTCTACTTTACAAGTTAATTCTGCTTAGTAGTACTTACTTTCTGCTAAATCTGATGCTGCTGGAAAATAATCCTTGCTTAATTGAGCCTCCCTGTGTTAGAAACACCCCAAAAAGCATTTGTATATTCATGAGAAGCCCAGCAGGCTGGAAAATTGCACTGTGGCAAATCTAATGAACTGTTAATAAGTAATGGGGGAATCTGGCAGGGGATTTTGGGGGATACAAAGCCATAGCAGACAGCTGATGGCACTCAGGGGGGTCTCAGTAGCCCCCCAAAATGGAATGTAGGCTTCTGACTTCCAGAGCTTCTAAGGAAGAGAAGGATTTCATTGACACACCTACCGCATACATCTAGCTGGATTCATATTGTTATTCTAACAAGACATCCCATGTAATAAACCTGGTTACTTCTATCCTGTGCCTGTGTGGTTTAATTATCCAAGAGTCACCATTATCCAAATGGTGACTCTTTTCAAGGTCAAAACCACTGATTGTGTTTTTTGTATTCTTGTTTTTTATAGAAATTTTGTAGAGGAAAAACTGGGTGCAAAGTATGTGGAGAGGACCAGATTGGACTTAGTTAAAGCATTCGAAGAAAGCAGCCCAGCCATCCCCATATTCTTCATCCTGTCTCCAGGGGTAGATGCCCTTAAAGACCTGGAGATTCTTGGTGAGTGGCCGGGAGGCTCGCTGGCCCGCCCCTTCTCCCTCCCTCCCTTTCACCCCCACCCCCTGCCCTTCCTTTCAGTTCACAGCGATCTTAGTTTCTTTTTTTTTTTTTTTTTAAATTTGTTGAAGATTGGGTGTATGGAAAATGTAAAGCTAATAACACCGTAGTCTGAAGAAATGTTGAAATGGAACATTCCTCTGGCTGGCATAATGCAAGTTTCTTTTGTACTGTTTTCCACCTTTTGACTATATGAGGGCCAGAGGGCAATTTTCCCCATGCTCATGTAATCTTGTGCCCCCTGTGACTAAATAATGGTCATTAGAGCAAGTGTATTTGATTGCACAAGGCACTGTCGCCTTTGTGTTCTGGATTACCATTCCCCACGGCCTGCACCAAGAATACCAGGTTAATATAGCTGTGACCTGACTGTGCTCAATTTAAATGCAGCCTCACAAGGTGAGAGGCTTGTGCATTTACCCAATGAACAGATCCATTCAAAAAAATGATGTGATATCTACCACATGTTGCTCCTTTTTATAAGAGAAATGCTTTGCTACTCCTGCAAGAGTTTATAAAGCTCCATAACAATGCCTGCCATCTATCAAAATGTCAAAAGCTTCATTATCGTAAAACCAAAGGAACTGGCTTCCACCAGCTTTTCCAATGCTTGCAATGAGGCAGCTGTGGAGAGCTCAAAATGCTGCTTGTGGATACAACATTAGTTTCTTTGGGATTCTTCAGGAAGGTCACCCAGAAGATGGCTGCGGTGACCACAGATGTGCATTAGACCACAGAATTCCAGGCTCCTCTCACTCTCCTTCACAGACATTTCCCCTCACCATGGTGTATTCTCCCACAGGCAAAAGACTTGGCTTTACAATTGACTCTGGAAAATTCCACAACGTGTCTTTAGGACAAGGTCAGGAGACGGTGGCAGAAGCGACACTGGAGAAAGCTTCCAAAGGAGGACACTGGGTCATCCTCCAAGTGAGTATTAAGTTTCAGGGAAGACACTGGGCATAAACACAGAGGAGCGCCGGGGCAGAGCTGTCCCGCCCGACAGAATGCTCCCTTAACAGCGCTGCGCGTGGCGATTTGCAGAGTCCAGGCAGCTCTGTCAGTGTTCATGATGCCTGCAAACATGGTGAGGGGCTCTGCAGACGGCGATGGCTGTCATCTTCTGAGAGACTGTCTAGCCATTGTACTCTAAAATTACAACTATTAGGAAGAACTTCGTCGTTCCCCTCACTTAGAGATATCTGGAACACTCAGTAGTGCCTGACAACAAACAGGATCGTTTAGATTCCTAACACGGTTGTCATAGTGTCTGGGTTGACATTAGAGTCGACAGAACTCTTTTTTAATGTATATTGTTGTTGCAGAATTTTGCTCCTTAGCTCAGCTAAAACCGGGTTCTTGTCACACAACCAGAAAGGACTAGGAACACAGACACATTGAAGGGTGGGGGGAATGGAATTTATTGAGCGAAAAGAAAAAAAAAAAAAAAAACTCTCAGCAAAGTGAAAGGGGATCCTGCTAACACACCCCAGCCTCACAGACTGAATACCAGCCCACTGCACAGGAGCTGTAGAGGCCAGGCTCCTCCCTGCTGCAAATGGTGCGAATTTCCTATGGCTCCACCACGTTCTCCCAATGCACAGGCAGGTCAGAGATTCCCTGGGGACCCTCCCCAATACTTGGCTCCTGCGTCAATCATTATCTCATACAAGTCCAACTCTGCCCCTACCTAGTGTGTAACATTCCCTTTGATTATAAATTAAAGGGATTTGAGTAGACAACTCCTTTATCCCTTCTCAGGCAAACATCATACAGACCTTTGGTTCTCCCACCCAGTGTCCTCTGGGACGGCCCCATTGGCTGAGTATTACAGGAACCAGTGGAGCACAGTCCAGCATTAGGGGGCACCTGAGGAATGTGCTGACTCCATCCACAGCAAGCTCTGCTAGCTGTCTCAGCAGGTCTAGGAATGGCTACTTAGTTTTCAGCTGAGTCATGCAAAGGTTCTCGCCAGTAAGCAATTCACAGGCTACCTTATCTTGAATCATTACAACAAAGCGCCTAGGTTAGGAGTCATCATTCTCTATATAAAGATGAGAAAAGTGAGCATCCGAGTGGCTGGAGAGCCTCAAGTCCACGGGGCTGGTTGGATGGCAGAGCTGGTACTTGAGTCTAGGTCTGTTTAGCAGCAGGTGACATTCCTGAAAATAGCCACCCTCATGCAAGATACAGCATTGGCTTCCCTTAGTGTCTCCAGTATCCAGGCTCGGTGCCTTTGGCATTTCTGCCTGAAATGCAACTGGATTCATAAAGAAGCTTCCAGAGTCCAAGCAGGCTTCTGATTGCAGGAATGTAACCTTCTGGGATGATAATACCCACTGCTTAGATGAGGCCTTAATAGAGAGCTTAGTAAGGGGACTTGAGGGCAGTGTAGTGCATCCCCTTCTGAGGCTCAGAATCAGAAACACAGGAAGGTTGGCTTTTTCAGAGAAAACGGTTGACGCTCAGACAGTTCGGTAAATTTTAAGGTTGTCTCAGAAAGGAAAGAGCTCCTTGAGCATTCTCGTGCTCCCAGTGGCTCAGACTGGAGAGAACACTAGGAGGTGTTCCTCAAAAGAACATATTCATAGTCATCCTCAAAAGAACATATTCAAAATAAACTGTTTCCATTACTTTTGTATCTGCTGAGCTACTTGTTGCCCCTAAAATTGCAAGTTGTAAATTTTAACATGAAAAAAACTTAAAAGATCTTATTTTGTCAAGGATCTACTTTTGGATATTTGTTTTAGACCTTTGATTTTTGTTCTTAGAGCTAAGCCAGTAACCAAGAATTTAACTGTTTAAACCTCTCCTCTTCACTCCCCACCCCCGTACCCACATAGAGTAATTGGTAAGGAGAGATTATACCAGGCTTTGGGCCATCCCAGTGTCTAGAAGTTTCTAGTATCCATTTGATCAGCAGGAAAGAGAGAAGCAGGACTTTGAAGAAAGAGAAGACAAACATAATGAAAACTTGTTATACTGTTCATAATTTACATTAAGTTATGTTAACATGGTTATATAATATGTATGTACATGTTAATTAGTTCTTACCCAAGCCCCAGTGTAATCAATTATTATGATTAGATAGAGCCCTCTAAAGGTGTTTAGATAGTAGTTAATAGAAAGCCCACATTCCAGAGAAAACTATTATAAAAGTAGCAGGCTGGCAACTATCTTTATCTCATATGCACACCAGAAGGCTTGTGAATTAACAGATATTAAAAACCATTTTTCAAGGGCACAATGACCATTTTTCATGCATTTCCAAGACATACAGACTGTCCAAAAATGTTGCACAAGCATTGCTGTTCTTGGAAAAATAGGCATAAGAATCTAGCCAGTCCCGAAGCCAGTACCCTCAAGAATAGCTGCCAAGCTAGATTCCAAAGTGTGCCTGTGCTCCATGATGGCTTGCTTGGAGGCTTTTCTGTCCCCTTCAGTGACTCCAAAGTCACTACCTAGAATATTTTTACATTTGATTCAAGTAAACTTTTCAAGTAAGGTACTGTTGTAGCCCATAAGACAGAGAATGGAGATATAATTGAGTTTACAAAGCAGGTTTTATTATTGTTTCTGTTGTTTTCTTTTACGATTGGCACAATTAGGAATGAGAAATACTCTTTCCTTATAACCTGTTAGCAGGCGTGTAAAGGAGGGAACTTAGAGTCCTTACCTAGTGTATTACTTTGCTAGAGCAGATGGCCAAATTTCTGTGTCTTCACGTGATTTGTCTTCTGTGTTTCTGGGTCCTAATCCCTTCTTCTCATAAAGACATCAGTCATATTGGTTTAAGACCCTTCATTGGCTGGGTGGGGTGGCTCACGCCTGTAATCCCATCACTTTGGGAGGCCGAGGTGGGCAGATCACGAGGTCAGGGGATCGAGACCATCCTGGCTAACATGGTGAAACCCCGTCTCTACTAAAAATACAAAAAAATTAGCCGGGCGTGGTGGTGGGTGCCTGTAGTCCCAGCTACTCGGGAAGCTGAGGCAGGAGAATGGCGTAACCCAGGAGGTGGAGTTTGCAGTGAGCCGAGATCGTGCCACTGCACTCCAGCCTGGGTGACAGAGTGAGACTCTGTCTCAAAAAAAAAAAAAAAAGACCCTTCATAATGACCACATTTAGCTTTAATTATCTCCTTAAAGACCCTATTTCCAAATACAGTCACATTATGAGATGCTGGGGGTTAAGACTTCAACATATGAATTTGGGGGTGCATAATTCAGCCCACCACATCTACCAGTGTTCATTATTTGCCAAGGGAATAAAAGCCAATAATGTGAATGACTGAGTGGGCTTAGATCTTTTTGCAATAGAAATTTTAAAGGATACTTGCATTATTATTTTGTTCCATGTTTGCCTTCATTCTCTGTATTTTTGTGGCTGTTATAATCTTAAATGTTTTTCTTTGTTGGAAATAATTATATATATCTGGGTGTGATGTTTCAATTATTATATCAAGGACTTCTCCAAAGCCAGAGAGCATGTAAGGTGCTGCCTTTATACCTCCCTCCCAGCACCAACTACCAAGCTATACCCTGTGGGTGTGATATTGGAAGAGGAAATTTATGAATCATAAAATGGAAAAGCAAAGAATGACAATGGTGGTGGCATTTAATTTTTTGTGTGTGATTTTTGACAGCCCTAGGATTTAAGGAAAATCATCTGTTAGAAATAAACAAAGCATCTTAACAATGAATGATTGCTTTCTTTCAGCTAGCCTTGCTTCCCTTATATCCTTTTGAGTCCATATGCTTATGAGTAAGAGTTTGAGTAGAAGAGGTTTCCATCAGAAACCAATGAAGAGGGTGATCAGGCACATTTCTGGCTTTTAGTTTTCATATTTTCTCAAACTAACCCCAATATGTCTCAGTAATTGGATTTGAACCATAACAAAGAAAAGTACTAGGCAACTCCATCTCAGAAGTGACTGGTGGGTGTTTGAAGTAGGTATGTGTATTGCGTGGAGATTTTGGATTACAAAGACAATCTGTGTTGATTGGGAACATTTAATATGTTCAAGGTTCAATTCCCTTTTGGCTTTTTTTTCTTCCTTTTTATGATGTATTGATAAAGGAAAATTTGAATTATGGTTCTCTGAGTTTTCAGTGCAATTATATATAAGAAAATGTAATCTTATAATTCAAGTAATATGCCTCACCTTCACAGGAATTATGCACCATACTATCTTTCAGAATGTTCATTTGGTAGCCAAGTGGCTGGGAACCTTGGAGAAGCTCCTTGAAAGATTCAGCCAAGGAAGCCACAGAGATTACAGGGTTTTCATGAGTGCCGAGTCTGCACCTACACCAGATGAGCATCTCATCCCTCAAGGACTCCTGGAAAATTCCATTAAGATCACTAATGAACCCCCAACAGGGATGCTGGCCAATTTGCATGCTGCCCTCTACAACTTTGATCAGGTAAGAAAGTGAAGCAGGCTAGGCAGACAATGAAGTCAGAGTCATCTCACAAGACTCTGGGGGCCCAGAATAAACCCAGGCATGTCATTGAGAGGGATGAAGCAAGTTCTTAACATTCGCATGTGGAGGGGTAGGGGTGGGCGTGTTTTAATCTCTTGAAAGAATTGCCCCTGTCATTTCCTATTCTAATGACCAGTAAATGTGTTTCAGTCTCACCCTGACATTAAGAAAACTTCAGCTACTGTGTAGGGAAAGCTAACTAGGTAACTTCTTGAGGTGGTTGCCTTTTTTTTTTTTTTTTTTTTTTGAGATGGAATCTCACTTTATCACCCAGGCTGGAGTGCAGTGGCATGATCTTGCCTCACTGCAACTTCCGCCTCCTGGGTTCAAGCAATTCTCCTGCCTCAGCCTCCTGAGTAGCTGTGATTACAGCTGCGTACCACCACGCCTGGCTAATTTTTGTATTTTTAGTAGAGATGAGGTTTCACCATGTTGGCCAGACTGGTCTCGAACTCCTGACCTCAGGTGATCCACCTGCCTTGGCCTCCCAAAGTGCTGGGATTACAGACATGAGCCACCGCGCCTGGCCGGAACTTGCTTCTTGAAAACAAATGTGGCAGACTAGTATCTCTGACCACAGAAAGAGAAGAAGTCATTGTTATTCTTGTTGATGATGGTGACAGTAATGACATGGTAAAAGTTTCAGTGTAATGTTTTAGCCCTGGTTTGATATGAGTAAATTTAAAGTCCTCTTTTTGGGTTATATCTATGACACCTTATTTATATTTTCATGTTTTTCCAAGATAAGACAAATGAATACTTACATGGTTTTTTTTAGTTTGGTTTTTTTTTTTTTTTTTTTTTTTTTTTTTGAGACAGAGTTTTGCTCTTGTCACCCAGGCTGGAGTGCGATGAGGTGATCTTGGCTCACTGCAACCTCAGCCTCCCAGGTTGAAGCGATTCTCCTGCCTCAGCCTCCCAGGTAGCTGGGATTACAGGCATCCACCACCATGCCTGGCTAACTTTTATATTTTTAGTAGAGACAGGGTTTCATCATGTTGGCCAGGCTGGTCTCGAACTCCTGACCTCAGGTGATCTGCTCACCTTGGCCTCCCAATTCCACCTTGGCTGGAATTACAGGTGTGAGCCACTGCACCTGGCTGAATACATATATAAATACATATATACATATGTATATATACATATATATACACCCATATATATGATATATATATGATACCTTCATTACCATTACTCTTTTTACCCAAACTATCCTATCTATCAACATCATTATCAAGTCTTTCAGTTTCCTTTCTTGCTATTGCTCTGAGATCTTCCTTCCTTCCTCTAATTTTTTGGAAATCCTTGGTAAATCGCATTCTTGTTAGGAGAGTAGAATGAACCCTAAAGAGGAAATACACATGATTTGGTGATAAATATTCAGCCCCCTCTTAGAAATATCATTCTCTATGAAGCATGTCAACATCCTTAGCTTCTTTTCTAGTAGCTTTTGGGTCAATATGTAAACCAACATTATGAAAGAATTATGATAATTGACTACCTAAGAATACAGTGTTGCATTCTTCTTAGGTAGTCAATTATCATAATTCCTTCATAATGTTGGTTAAATAATTGAGTAATTTGTATCCTATATATACACAGAAGATTGTGTAAATAGTAGGACTCAAAAAATCTTTTTGAAACTATTAAATAATTGCAATATGCCTTATTTAATCCACTATGACAGACATATATGTTTTTTAATCATCCCTTAATTTATAATTTCTGGCTATTTATGACAGTTTCAAGCTATTTCCCAAAGTACACACAAAGAGGAATTTGATTTATTTAAATAGGACTTATCTGCCCCCTAAAATAATTATCTTTATTCATGAAAGTGAACATTTCATGAACAAACATGCTTCAGCCCACTTATCTTTCAGCTTTTTTGTTCGTTTGTTTGTCTCGTTGTTTTGGTAAAGATCACTTCGAGAACCTCATAAAACTGTGGCCACTCTCCCCAGGGAAATACACATTCAAAAATATACTGCACGTTGGGCCAGACACAGCGCCTCATCCCTACAATCCCAGCACTTTGGGAGGCTGAGAGGAGGATCACTTGAGCCCAGGAGTTCGAGGCTGCAGTGAGCTGTGATCACACCACTGTGCTTCAGCCTGGGCAACAGAGTGAGACACTGTCTCAAGAAATAATAATAAGTGTTAAAAAGATGTTGCATATAATGATAAAGATTCACAGATTCCCCCAAAGCCTATGCGTGAATTCCCTAGTTAAGGACACCTGTTCTGGTCTTTTCGTGAACCTGTCAGTTCTTTTGACTGCTATCTGGAAAGCCACTTTTATTAATTGAAGTTACGTTTATTGGAAAGACTTTTAGGAACTTCAAGGAAGAATATTTCTTTTTTTTTTTTTTGAGATGGAGTCTCACTCTATCGTCCAGGCTGGAGTGCAGTGGTGCGATCTCGGCTCACTGCAAGCTCCGCCTCCCGGGTTCATGCCATTCTCCTGCCTCAGCCTCCCGAGTAGCTGGGACTACAGGTGCCTGCCACCACGCCTGGCAAATTTTTTGTATTTTTTAGTAGAGACGAGGTTTCACCATGTTAGCCAGGATGGTCTTGATTTCCTGACCTTGTGATCTGCCTGCCTCAGCCTCCCAAAGTGCTGGGATTACAGGCGTAAGCCACCACACCTGGCCCAAGGAAGAATATTTCTTATTTAGTGGAGAGGATCCTTTGAAATATTAAGACTGAACTTGATGTTAAGTAGCAAAAGCAAAGATAAGCAAAGTGATTCACTAAATAATGTTCTCATCAAACCTATTTTAGCCAGAACCAACCAACAAAATAAAAAATCTGCAGAAAATCTAAAATGTTAGAGTCTTTTATGAATGCTGACCTGTCATTATGTTAGAAAACAAAATGCAGTTTTTAATCAGATTATGTAATTCAAGGGATTTAGCCTGTGCTCCCTGGCTCTCTGTGAATAAGTTCCCATTGCCCTTTTATCAGTTAGAATGTTGGGTTGGCTACTTTTGAAAGAAGTTCTTATAAAATAACAGTGGCTTACACAAGGTCAAAAAGTAGTCCTGCCGCATGAGAGTTTTACAGATAGTCCATTCAGAGCTCCAAAAATTACCACAAATTGTCATCAATCTGGCTCTTTATAGTTCACCATTTCTAGAATGGACTCATCATGGTCCCAGGCGGCTGTAGGAGTTGCAGCCCCCATATCCACATTCCTGACAGGAGGATGAAAGAAGAAACAAAGAAGATGACAAAAGGAAAAGGACAGTGTTTGCTTTGTTGTGCAAGTGCTTCCTACAAGTTAACAAACAGAAATTCTCCTTTCATCTCACTGGTCAAACTTAGTCACATTGCATTACCTAGCTGCAAGAGAGGCTGGGAAAAGTGAATTTATCTTAAGCAACCATATGCCCAGCTAAAAATTAGCAAGAAGACATTTTAAGGAAGGCAATCAGCAGTCTCCATCACAGATGTCCTTTCCCACATCTCCTTGTATTATTTGGGGTGTTCTGTGTTGCTGCTATGGTCCAATCTTGTTAAAGCCTGCGTATGGATAGAGTGATGAATGCTATCTCTGTTGTTACACATATGGGTTAGGTAAATGAGGACCAGTTGTTCCTGTTGCCTGGGTGTCCCTCACAGTGGAGTAAAATACCCAAGAGGTTTAGACAAGTCAACTGTACTGCTAGGGTATTTTTCAAATCTAATTAAACCTGTGTTTTGTTTTTTTTGCTCTGTCACCCAGGCTGAGGTGCAGCGGCACACTTATAGCTTACTGCAGCCTTGAACTCCTGGGCTCAAGTAATCCTCCTGCCTCAGCCTCCTGAGTAGCTGGGACTACAGGTGTATACCACTATGCCTGGCTAATTTTTAAATCCATATTTTTAATCTTTCCCCTCAATTTAGCATTTACCTCCAAACTTTGGCATGTGTATTCAAAATGAACAGTTTGTTTAATACTGGTGCTTTATTATCCTGAGCATTCCAGAATATTTATGTAAGTTTAATCAAGTGGCTGGGACATAACCATTTCTTGTAGGATGCCATCTACCTACACCTTTCAGCTAAAGAGCCTCTTGAGGCCAGGCACAGTGGCTTATGCCTGTAATCCCAGCACTTTGGGAGGCCGAGGCGGGCAGATCACGAGGTCAGGAGATTGAGACCATCCTGGCTAACATGGTGAAACCCCGTCTCTACTAAAAATACAAAAAATTAGCCAGGCGTGGTGGTGGGCGCCTGTAGTCCCAGCTACTCGGGAGGCTGAGGCAGGAGAATGGCATGAACCTGGGAGGCGGAGGTTGCGGTGAGCAGAGATCGCACCACTGCACTCCAGCCTGGGCAACACAGTGAGACTCCGTCTCAAAAAAAAAAAAAAGAGCCTCTTGAGGAAGATAACATAAACGAGTACTCTTTTGGCTCCCTTCACACCCAGATAACTATATTTTTTTAGAGTAAGAATATAGATTTCTGTTCCTGTAAAATTTGCAGGCAGAAACAAGTAATTGATCATTGTGCATATAAAATTGGTAATTGTGTACAAATAGCACTACTATGGGTATACAGATGCCTGTTCTCTGTTCACAGTGCAGTCTGTATCTTTTAAATATTAATTTGCTTATCACTTGGTTTTCAAAAGTACAACTGGCCTGAAATGTGGAATGGTAGGTAGACTCATACCTTTTCTTCAGAAAGCCTGATTCATATTTTCTTCCTACATCATTTACGTTATCAGAACACAATGAAATGGATTGACTTGTTTCTTTTAGCACTGAGGATAAAGCCAAGTCAGTTATATAAAGCACAGATTGAAGTAATGTACTTAGTTATTGTAGTACCTTGGGTTTTATGTGGACTATCTGTAATTCAGAAAGGTATTAAGTAATTTGTTAGATCGTAATTCCAAAGTGAGATTTTGATACATATATTGGATCTCCTAGAAATTTCTTACATTTAAAAGTAATTTTTTTTTATACCCTTCAGGGTTAATTCCAGTTATACAGTTTCTCTTTTCTGCCTTCACAAGCTTGCCTTTTATTTGTGGAAAAGTTATTTTTTTAATGATTGTATATTTCCACGTCCCATAAATGACCTAAAAATGGCCTAGTGATTTAGAGTGACCTAGTGATTTAATTGGATCTGCACTACATGCTTCCTGGCCAATTCTAGAACCATACTTGGTGGGAGCCCTGGATTCTGCTAAAAGCACTGTCTAAAGAAATTAAAAAGCTCTCTGGTCCTGGCCCACAGAGAACAAATCTGGTCTTGGTTTGGTACCACAAGTCCTCTGGAAGACTAGGTCTGAATTCCTACTCACACTGGTTCTAAGTATACTTCATGTATGGCCCAAGTTGTCAGATCCATTTGAAGTGTGAACTGGCTATAGTTTGCTCACTTTAAAGGACTAGGCAGGAAAGGGCAGATTTTGGCCTCTTCCTCCCCTGTTGCTCAATGCCAGCTGAAGGAGTAGTCCTCAACTTCCTTTCCTTGCCTCACAGAACTGCCAAATCTGAACATGGGTGAAATATGACTTTTAAGCCATAGATTGGACAGCTATTTTTCTCCTTTTAATTTTATGGCTGTTGGGCCATAACCATATCCATGTAGCATGCCAGGATTCCATTTTCCATCTGCGTTCTTAAAAAAATCTCACAGGTCTAGGCTGGGCGCAGTGACTCGCGCCTGTAATCCCAGCACTTTGAGAGGCCGAGGTGGGTGGATCATGAGGTCAGGAGTTCGAGACCACCCTGGCCAATCTGGTGAAACCCCATCTCTATTTAAAAATATATACAAAAATTAGCTGGGCATGTGGTGCGTGCCTATAGTCCCAGCTACTCGGGAGGCTGAGGCAGAAGAATTGCTTGAACCTGGGAGGCGGAGGTTGCAGTGAGCAGAGATAGCCCCTCTGGTGAAAGAGTAAGACTCCATCTCAAAAAAAAAACAAAAAACAAAAAACTTCACAAGTCTAGACACATGTTTCTCAATTTTCCATATATCACCCAGTCATCCCAACAATGAATTTTACTTTTAGTTCATTGGAAGGAAATAATGTGTCATGGTGATTTTATTAGTTAAGGTACAGGCTAAGCTGCTGTAAGAAAGAGAATCAAAACTATAGGGATTCAAACAGGATAGGAGTTTTTTTCTCTCACATTTTAGGCAGCTTTGTTCCATGAGATCATTCATATGCCCAAGCTGATGGGTGCCTCTGCCATACCTAACTCAAGGTTTCCAGACTTGTCGAATCATCATCATCTCTAGCCATAGAAAAGGAAAGAGTTCACTGGGCCCCGTGGCTTGTGCCTATAATCCCAGCACCTTGGGAGGCTGAGCAGGGTGGATCACCTGGGGACAGGAGTTCAAGACCAGCCTGGCCAATGTGGCAAAAACCCATCTCTACTAAAAATACAAAAATTAGCTAGGTGTGGTGGCATGCACCTGTAATCCCAGCTACTCAGGAGGCTGAGGCAGGAGAATTACCTGAACCCAGGAGGCAGAGGTTGCAATGAGCTGAGATGGTGCCACTGTACTCCAGCCTGGGTGACAGAGCAAGACTCTGTCTCAAAAAAAAAAAAAAAAAAAAAAAAGGGAAGAGTGACAACTAAGACAAGCAATTTCATTTTCAGCAAATGACCTGGAAGTTATGCATAGCACTTCAGCTGAAATTCTGTTGGCAAAAACTTGCTTGGATGACACAAATAGCTTCAAGGGAGGCTGGGAAACAGTCATGGGTGTCCATGTGCCCAGATGATCTCTACTGCAATGGAACCAGGGAAGAATGGGTAGTTGTGGTTAACTAGCATTCTCCCAACTATAATAGCATTCTACTACAGTGATGAAATGAAGATGATGGCTTTATGTCATCCAGATTCTGTGAGGTAAATTTTGCAGGGGAAAATTATGTCAAGCAGTATGACATGGTTAAAATGAACTATCTCATTTTCTAGTGAACTTAGAAGCATTCAGAAGCATGACTGAAGCAAAATAAAAGTATTTATCTTAAGCCAACAGACTGGCAAATGCCAAATAATCTCCTGTTATGCTTCTCATAGGATAAGTAGCCATGCTGAAAACTGCATGTTGCCTCTGTAGTATCTCGCTCTCAGAGTTCTTTACAAGATTATTGAAAACGCAGACCCTTGCTCTTGGAAACCATACAGATGGATAATCAAGCATTTCTTCTCTTTTCTCCCAGGATACACTTGAAATGTGCTCCAAGGAGCAGGAGTTTAAAAGCATCCTCTTTTCTCTCTGCTACTTCCATGCCTGTGTTGCTGGGAGACTGAGGTTTGGCCCCCAGGGCTGGAGCCGAAGCTATCCTTTTAATTCTGGAGACCTCACCATTTGTGCCAATGTCCTCTACAACTACTTAGAGGCAAACCCTAAAGTAAGTGCTGGTGGTCAAATAACCTCTTCCAAGGAGTTTACAAAACTGTCGGTCTTTAGGCCCTATCAAAATTGACCATAATTTCTCTTTTGAAGCTATTATTGAAATAGCTGATACTACGTATGTATCTTCTGCCAAGTGTAAAAATAAACCAGATCAAAGGTTTTCCAGCAGTGGATGTTTGAACTTCATGAGATAGATCAAACCAGTTCTACATCAGCAGCTTAGTGTAAAAAAAAAAAAAAAAAAGTCCTTCATTATGTTAACAAAAACAGTGGTTTACATGTGCATATATGCCAGATTCATTAGGCAGGTAATGAAGCATTTGCACAAATGTAATTACATACAGCAATTCTGACAGTTCATAACACCGCATTAATAATCACTACAATTAGTTCTGATGATGGAAGCAATTTACAGCGCGTCACATGTATAAATAATGGTGCATTTCCTGCATATGTCATTATTATGTATTAAGGATGCCACCTTGTTGTGACTTTCTCAGTAATGTTCCCCTTGATTTGAAGTTAAAGGTAGATGAATGATTTTACTTCGTAGCTAAAATGTGTTTTACAGATGGGAATGGGAATGCCTCATCAAGAACATTTGTGTAAATTCTCATAAACCCAATGATTGGATTTCAGAAAGCAAGAACCATTCATTCCTAAGGATTTTCTAGCTTAATCCTCGCAAGGGAAACATTTTTCATTAAGTTAAATCAGTTAAAACTAGGATACATGTGTTAAAACCAGTCAAGTGTTGTACTCTAGGCCACATTTTCTATAAAGGGTTTTTAAAATCACCCATCCCTGTTTCTAAATGGCAACTATTGTTTTATGTTCCTTCAGTAACGATTGTTATAATTTTTTTGTCAGCTTTCTCAAGCTTCAGTGGTGATTTTATTGCTGTTAGAATAGATACCCTTGGTACCTAACATAGGTGTATTTTCCCAAGGAACAAATTTTAAATAAGTTGTATCCAAAATAAATGGTTTTAATATGGTATATGATGTTCAGTGTTCCATATCTCTCATTTTTTAATTTATAGAATTAAAAAGTAATTCTGAATACTTTGAGCATATTTTGACTATTCTAATAAATAGTAATATTTTTGTGTTGATTCCTAGCACATTTTGTCTAAACTATTGCACATAAAATTATAACAGTTCTAGGTAGAAAAAGGAATGGATCATTTAAGACTTTTACTCAAGTCCTTCATAACTGTCCTGTGAGGCTGAGACCGGGAATAGAATCGTATTTCAGCTGAATCCTATACACCACTGAGGTGGAAATGAAGGGGAGGAAGAGGGAAGTGGACACATGTGTTTCTCTCCAGCTCTTACATCCTGAGTCTTGGAAACACCAGTTGACCAACTGAGTTACACTGTGTCCTGCTTTTTTTCATCCTGGGGCTCCAGGATCAGCACAGCCTTAAGTTTTTCACACATTCTCAAGTTTCTCAGTCATTTTCTGCACATCACAAAGCGACTTATCAGGATTTGGGAATTAAATTCCTATGAGCACGTTTGGTTGTACAAAATGCCCTTTTCAAGAAAGTATATGTAAAAAACAAAGACCAGGATTGAGGGAAACAGAATCAATTATTGAAAAGAATAGATCTGAGGCCAGGTGTGATGGCTCATGCCTATAATCCCAGCACTTTGGGAGGCCAAGGCAGGTGGATCGCTTGAGTCCAGAAGTTCGACACCAGCCTGGGCAACATGGGGAAACCCAGTCTCCATAAAAAATACAAAAGATTAGCTGGGCATGGTGGTGCACGCCTATAGTTCCAGCTATTTAGGAGGCTGAGATGAGAGGATCGCTTGAGCCCTGGAGGTGGAGGTTGCAGTAAGCTGAGATCATACCACTGCACTCCAGCCTGAGCAACAGAGCAAAACTCTGTCTGAATAACAAAAGAGGAAAGAACAAATCCTTAGCTAAATAATTATTGAAAAGAACAGATAATTATTGAAATAAATAATTATTGAAAAGAACAGATCCCTTGTTAAATAAAAATTAAAAAGAGATACATATTGAATACTAAAATGTGTAGCAAGCATCAATTAAATGTAAGCAGAAAAAGAACTGAAAGTCAGAAGCCTTTGTTTTCCATCCATTTCAGCTATTTGGAAGGTAGTCCATGCAGTGGTTGAGAGAGCGTGTTGCGGTCTAGGCACCCCTCTCTTATTTTTCATTCACCTCAACCCAGCTTAAAAGACATATTTGAGGTTCATTTATTCAAATTCAAATAAACTTGTAGCAAGTACATTGGCATAGTTGAAGCAATTTTACTTGTTCTGTTCTGTCACATCATGCAACAAGCGAAGGCTATAATTATGTTTTTACTTGAACTGTTGGGAGGCAGTATACTGCCCCCGAAGGTGTAAAGGTTCCTGTCTAGAAAGGCTTCATCACACACTGGAATGTTTTGCAAACCCAGAAGAAGCTAAAAGGTAGCAAAAAGAGGCTTCAAACCCTGCTCAGCCAAATAAAGAGTAGATACAGTGATTTCTTGAATAAAACATGGTATAGTCATTAGTTACAGCCCTTAGAACAGTCATTAGGCCAGTCACGCCATAAGACAAGCCCTCAACTCCATCTGTGGCAAGGGGATTTGTTTGCCTGGACTTTTGGAAAATACTAGGATTCTAAATACACCCCAAATTCAAATTGTGTGGATGTTGCTTTCTTTTCCTGAATCAGATAATACCAGCTGATATAAAGCAGATAATAAAAACATGTCATACTTCAAAGGCCCTGTGAACCAACATCCTTTCACAATTTTTAGATGAGATTTTGAATCTATAAACTTTCCCTGCAAACATGTTCTAGGGATGACTCAGTTTCTTTTAAAATCTGCATAAGGCTGGGCGTGGCAGCTCAAGCCTATAAATCCCAGTACTTTGACAGGCCAAGGAGGAAGGATGGCTTGAGGCCAGGAATTCGAGACCAACCTGGACACCATAGTGAGACCCCCGTCTCTACAAAATTTTTAAAAAATGCGCCAGATGTGCTGTCCTGTGCCTGTAGTCCTAGTTACTTGGGAGGCTGAGGCGAGAGGATTGCTGGAGCCCCAGAGTTCAAGGTTGCAGTGAGCTGTGATTGTGCCGCTGCACTCCAGCTTAGGCAACAAAGCCAGACCTTATCTCTTAAAGAAAAAAAATCTTCATAAACAGTTCAATGTTAGTGAATTTTCACTGACTATATTAGAAGACACTGAAAATAATTCTCCCAAGAAATTCTCTGCAGAAACTTAGACGATTTCTGAACCACCTTTAAATCCTCCTATTGACAGAGGCTTAGAGGGCATTGTGCTAGAGGGGCATGTGCCACTGGTTGGCTACTCTGAGGTAGACTCTGCACCCAGCAGTGAATATTTGTGTGGTTTTCTCCACAGGTCCCATGGGAAGATCTCCGTTATCTCTTTGGTGAGATCATGTATGGAGGCCACATCACAGATGACTGGGATCGCAAACTGTGTCGGGTGTATTTAGAAGAATTCATGAATCCATCTCTGGTAAGACATTTGTAAATTAATTAGTTTGCAAATAAATTTCACTGAAGAAAAAATTCTGGTAAGAATTTTATAAACTAATTATACTATGAGTAATTCTTAATGTTACTGAGGATGCTTGGCCTTTTGGGAAATTTCTTAGAAAAGCAGAATCTCGGGTTCCATCCCAGACCTACAGAATCAGAATCTGCATTTTCACAAGTCTTCCAGGTGATCTCTGTGTGTGCTAGAGAGTGCACCAGCGCGAGGCAGCCTCACATGCACTGACTCATCGGCTCTTTATAAAAACTCTATGAGGTATGCAGAGCTGACACTGTTATTCCCTTTTCTAGACCGAGATGCTGAAACATGAGGATTTGCCCCAGGCCACTAGGTTGGCATGGGCAAGAGTTTTGTGCGTCTTTTGATAGAAGTCTTTTGATTTCTATTCCAGAGTTCATTTCACTAAAGTTTCTTTTTTGCCTCTCATAGAAGTCCTAGGGAATAGTCTACAGTTGGACCAGTATGAGTTACTCTATTATAATATGTGCTCAAGAAAAATGTGGTGAATAAGTATGTGAGGTGATAGATTTGTTAATTAGCTTTATTTAACAATTCTATGATGTACACATGTATCAAAACATCACACTGTGCCCCATAAATATACATAATTATTATTTGTCAATTTAAAATAAAATTAAAATTAAATCTAACAAGATAGTAAAAAAAGATTATACATATCAACCAAGTGCAAGGTAAGAACCTTATTTGGATCTTGTTCCAAACGAACTGTAAAAAAAAAAAAAAAAAAAAAAAAAGACATTTATGACACGATGGGAAATTAACATTAACATATCATGGTAATATAGAATTCCTGTTAATATTTTATGTGTGATAATAAAGTAATATAGTTATGTTTTTTAAAAAGATAAAAGATGCTCCAGGGCGAACCTGGAGGACATTATGTTAAATGAAGTAAGTAAGTCAGGCGCAGAAGGACAAATCCATGTTCTCACGCACATAAAGACTCTCAAAAAGCTGATCTCCTGTAAATGGTGAATAGAACAGTGGTTACCAGAGACTGGGGAAGGGGAGAATGGGGAGCGAATGGTCAACGGATACAAAGTTACCATCCTTAGAAAGGAAGAATAAGTTCTGGTGTCCTATTGCACAGTAGGGTAACTATAGTCAACAATACAATATTGTATATCTAAAAAATAGCTAGAAGAGAGGATTTTGTATGTTCCCACCCCAAAGAAATGAGAAATATTTAAGATGATGAGCCTGCTAATTACCTGATTTGATCATTACACAACATATATATGTATCAAAACATCCCATTGTACCCCATCAATATGTACAATTATTGTGTCAGTTAAAAAGACAAGTATGGTGAATTGAGAACCTCATTCTTCCTTCTCCCATGAGGAAGAGGTAGATCACCCCTGTAGGTGGAGTTTTAAAAGACCAAGCATCTTTTTCCCGTTTCTCATCTTAGTAACCCTGTGTCTGTGTAGAAATGGTTCCAGCCCGGGGCTGTGTTTTCTGGAAAAAGTACTCCATTTTTGTTTCTCGTACTACAGAGAGTGAGCATGGTGGCTGCAGTTTTCTCATGCTCTCTCTCTCTCATGGCATCCAGATTCATGGCCATTCCTGGTTATTTCTGGGAAACCTAAAGCACCTGTACACCATATCATGTCTATTTCCAGTTGGGCGAGACACCAACTCTGTTTAAAGCAATGCTTTTAATAGTTTGAGCGATGTCCTATTTATAGTTTCTCTGAAAATTTCACCTCAGAGAACCATTATATAGATTTGATCACCTTCCTCGAGTTCATTTTGAGAAGTAATATATCATATCAGTCTAATATTTAGTCTATATTAGATTAAATCATTAAAATCATATTAGTCTAATATTTAGTCTATTTTAGACTAAAATACACCAGGAAAATAATAGTGTATTTTAGTCTAATATAGAAAACTGGGGACATTATTTTGTTACTACTTTTAATAATGTGGAACAGTTTGGAGACAGTGCAAAAAATGCACAATGTTATGTAATTGTTTCTTTTGATTGTGAGTCTCGTGGTCTTTCCTTAGTTCTTATGAGCAGGATTTCACATGTCAGAGAGAGACTTCCAGTTTAGCACAATTGGAAGTCACTCCTCAGGAGAGGTCTGGGAGCAAGTTACCATGGAGATGGGAAAGCTAAACAACGCCAGGCATGCGACCTTTACAGAGGCTGATTTCTCCGAATGATGGTGGAGGGCAAGGGGCCCCGCGAGGAGCTCCCGCGGACGGTCCCTCCCCTGGCTCTGGCCCGTGGCTGAGGGGAGAATTATTGTTGCCAAATGCAGCAGTCCATTAACCTTCACAAGCCTGAACTCCCATTCAAATAATTGTAAAATAAATATAGGTGATGAAACCTGAAGGAGCATCAGTGATGTGTGTAAGCCCTTTAGAAATTTAGGTACCTGATCTTCCATACAGATCTGGCGAGGGTTTCAGGATCGAAATGCTTCATTTTGCAAGCTGGCGTCCTCACTGCAGAGGTACCTCCTCAACTCACCAAAGGAAATTAAAGCACTTAACTGACTTGCTGTCAGAGGCTGCAAATCCCAGTTATTTTGTTCTCATGCACGTTTCTCCTGTTCATGCTGTTTATATGATTAGCAACATGATCTAACACTTCATCTGCAGGACATCTTTTTGCCACTTCCCACAAGTGGTTAACATACTTGGAAATTAGTGTCTTTGGTTGCATTGGAACATGATCAAAAAGCAACCCATTCATGGCGTGGGGTTTAAAGTTCTGCTGCTCTTATCAAAAGAATCGGAATGCTTTCAGTGATATCTTGCTGGTAGGAGGATCAGTGAGTTTCTTGTTGAATAAATGAGTTTGCTCTCAGAGAGAGTTCTCCATTGGGCTTTAGAGGGTCTCCGGCCAAAGTCAAGAAAGAAAACATCTTCTCACATAAAGCATGTATTTGGCAGCGTTAATTAAGAAATACAGTAAATTACTTTCAGAGAATAAGGTACCAGGTCACCTTAAAGTTATCATATAATACAAACTATTTTAGTAATATAGAATAAGAATCTGGGCTTTGAAGTAAGAAACAAAGACAAAAAACACCTGGGTTCACACTGAAGTACCTCTATGTATTTGCCGTATGATGTAATTGACCCTCTCTTAGTCTCAGTTTCATCATCTACAAAACCGGAATGATCAACTTACAGGTTTGCTGTCAGGTTTAAACTTCGGTACAATGCTAGAATAATATGCTTAATAAATGGGAAATCTTTTTATTATAAAGTATACATTTTCATTATATATATTTAATACTTGGCTGTACATTAATCTGTGATAACAATGGGAATCCTTTTGTAAATACCTGCTCTGTGCCAAGAGTCATTATGACACTCTTTATATGTATGATTTCTTCTCACTATAATCTGGAAGAGTAAGTATTATTCCATTTCATCAAAAAAGAAGCTCAGGCTTAGAGAGGTCAAGCAGCTGAACCAGGATTTAAACTAGTAATCAGACTCCGAAGGCCGGTCTTTCTCTGCACCATACTGCCCTGGCTGGAGTGCTGAGCTGTTTGCAGCACAGGTCACCAAAACAATGACTCGTATCTGTATGTAGATGGTGTACAGGCCGACACTGAGAACAACATGGGCAATATGGGAGACTAGAGCTCTGGTTCTGCTACTGACTTGCTGTCTGGCTTTGTGCATGGCTTCCCTGTGCCTCAGTTCATTCATTTGTAAAATTAAGGTATTGCCTAGAAAATCACCAATGTGCCTTTTCATTCTCAAGACAGCATGATAATTCAACCTTGAGTAATGTCTAAAAATCCCTAACAGCACTTTGGGCCATGGCATTTTTGACCCAAAAGGCCAAGGGCAAATGCATTTGTTTAAATTCACAATGAACTGGAGCTTCTTGTCATTACCAACACTACTTGGAGAGGCAGTGGAGTGGGGGTTCGGTTTTTTATTAAATGCCAGAAAGGAAAATGTAAAAAAGACAATAATCTCATAGAGTCCAACATAGTGGGCTGGATGCTGGTTCTCCAGTTTCTAATAACTGTGCCTGCCCCTGATTTCAACAAAGATGATTTCATTTTTTTTTTCTTTCTTTTTGAGACAGAGCCTTGCTCTGTCACTCAGGCTGGAGTGCAATGGTGCGATCTCGGCTCACTGCAACCTCCGCCTCCCAGGTTCAAGTCATTCTCCTGTCTCAGCCTCCCAAGTAGCTGGGATTACAGGCATGTGCCACCAGGCGAGGCTAATTTTTGTATTTTTCATAGAAATGGGGTTTCACCATGTTAGTCAGGCTGGTCTTGAACTCCTGACCTCGTGATCTGCCCGCCTCGGCCTCCCAAAGTGCTGGGATTACAGGCATGAGCCACCGTGCCTGGCCGAAAATATCATCCAAATTTTTGATGATATTTTCATGATGTGGAGGTTCTTTCTGCCTGAGCATGATTCTATTGATTCTGTTTTTAAAAAAGGTTTTACTAAGATATAATTTGCACACCATAATATTTACCAAGTTAAATTATACAACTCAAAGGTCTTTAGTATATTCTGCAACCATTACCAGTTTTAGAACAGCTTTATTACCCACCCGCCCCCCAAAAAAAACCCTGTAACCATTAGCAGTCAGTCACCATTTGTTTCCCACTCCATATTCCCCTATACCCCAGCCCATCACAGCTACTAATCTATTTTCTGTCTCTATAGATTTGCATGTTCTGGGTATTTTTAAAAACGGACTCATACAATATGTAGCCTTCTTTCACTTGGCATAATGTTTTCAAGCTTCAGCCATGCTGTAACATATATCAGTACTCAAATCCTTTTAAATCTGAATAATGTTCCATTGTATGGACATACCACATTTTGTTTATCTCATCTGTCAGTGCACATTTGGGTTCTTTCTCCTTCTTGGCTATTATGAATAATGCTGCTATGAACTTTTATGTACCAATTTTGTGTGGACATATGTTTTCAATTCTTTCGGATATGTACCTTAGAGTGGCATTGCTGGGCCAAGTGATAACTCTATGTTTATCATTTGCAGGTACCACCAACCTGTTTTTTAAACAGTGGCTGCACCATTTTATATTCCCTTCAGCAATGTATGACAGTTCTGTTTTCTCCACATCCTCACCAACACTGCTACTGTCCACATTTTTTTATTTTAGCCATTCTGGTGGAGGTGCGGTGGTGTCACATTACAGTTTTGATTTGCATGTCCCTGAAGACTAACAATGTTGAACACCTTTTCATGTGCTCATTGGCCATTTGTGTATTTTCTTTGAAGAAATGTCTATTTAGAATTTTTGATTCTTTGAGGCATTATAACAGCTTTCTCAAACAAACCTCCTCCAAAGGCCAAAAAGTTGGCCACTGTGTAGGGAGCTCTACAATGATGGCCCCATTAGCAAAAAGCAGCTTTTTATAACACGTCTTGAGTGGGAAAGGAGAAAGTCTAGATTCAGCATCAGGATTCACAGGGCTTCTTGAGTATATTAAAGTCTTGATGGTTTTCTTAAAGTAAAAGGGAACACAAGTCTCTGTATGGAGGACATTTCCCAGGTTTTGTTTTTTCCTTCTAGAAAAATCAAGATATACTAAAATCGAGTCTGCTGCTAGGGTACAAGGAAGACCAAAACTTACAGAAGAGCCTGCTGTGTGCTGAGCTGTTTGCATACCTTATTAAATTCTTATGGCCACAACCATTAGGTTGCTGTTATGAGCAACACTTGACTGATGCAGAGATTGAAATGCAGATAAATTGTCATTTCTTTTTTTTTTTTTTTTTTTTTTTTTTTTTTTTTGAGACGGAGTCTCGCTCTGTCCCCTAGGCTGGAGTGCAGTGGCACGATCTCGGCTCACTGCAACCTCTGCCTCCCGGGTTCACGCCATTCTCCTGCCTCAGCCTCTCTGAGTAGCTGGGACTACAGGCGCCTGCCACCACGCCCGGCTAATTTTTTGTATTTTTTAGTAGAGACGGGGTTTCACCATGGTCTCGATCTCCTGACCTCGTGATCCACCCGCCTCGGCCTCCCAAAGTGCTGGGATTACAAGCGTGAGCCACCGCGCCCGGCCTTAAATTGTCATTTCTTAAGGCCACCAACCCATTACGTGATGGGAGCTGAACCAGGCTGTCTATCTGTGAACCACAGGCCCTTTTGAGTTGGCTGTTTTCTTTTGCTTTGCTCATTGCCTACCGTATGGAAGGCACTCGTCACATGTCTATAAAGACTAATTTTCTTTCCAAAGATCATGGGCCATCTGCAATCCAATCAGCAGTACATGAGCACGCATTCAAACAAATGTCCCCATGGCAGCTTAACCTTTCCAGGTGGTTTTGGTTTTGGTCAGTTTCTTTGCTTGAAATTCTGTTTTTAACATTTTGTTTTTATTAAGGACAGATTAACTGTGGCTTCTGAAATTTCTTTCAATTTCCTAGTAAGCACAAACAGAGAAGACCAAGTACTTGTTTGTAGGGAATAATGTTCAGTTGGGATATGTGGATTCTAGGTTTTGGTTTTCTTATTCGTATTTTGCTCATATTTTTATTCTGGCTACTTTATCCATCATAGACTAATAATAATGAGTTTAACTCTCCTGTACCATTTTATTTTGGTCACCCTGAGCCAGGTGACATTTAAATTTTGATTATTCTTCTTTATAAACATGAAATGGTACAAATGTGAATAAATAAAACCAAGCCAATGGATACTGGTGGTGGAATAGTCCAAATTCTTCTTTCCCATATTTATCAGGTCAAGATTTCCATTTCTGGCAATATGAAGGATTAGATAACTTGAAAATCCTCCTGGTACAAAATAAAAATGCTGAGTCGAATATTTAAAATGCACTTGGAATTCTCACAAAGCAGTCGAGCATCCTTATTAAGGACATAGGCTTTCTAAGTAACCTGGATTGCAGGTTTAAGAAGGAAAGAGAAAACCACTGTTACGCACATGATTGTGTGGAAATTCACACTTACTTTGTCCTCTTTAGACTCTGAGTTCCTTAATAACGAGGTCATATGGAATTTATACTTCTAAGGTTTGTTGTAGTGTACTGGGTGGCGGGTACATATTACTGAATGAATTAAATAATATTCATTTTGTCTCCAAGTGATAGTGAGGGGACCACAGCGTAGCATACACAGTTACAGACAAATCCCATTTCAGAAACTGACTCAGAAAATCTAGGTAGAAAATAGCTACATTCGGTGATAGTTTAAAAATAACATTCCTCTGTACATTTAAGTGCACAGACAGACAGGATTTATGGTGCAAGAGACTGGGAGAATTAAAACAGAGGGGTTAATGGTCCCTGGAAACCGAAGAGCAATCAGGGAAAAATAAATCTGAGATTATACTGTTACTTAGAAAATTGTAAGCACTTGATTGACTCTGTGTTTATGGCTGGTCAGAGACTCAGGCTCATAAATTCTTTTGTTACATTTTGAAGTTCTACATTCTAATGTTTAGAGAGTTTGTTATTGCTGTTCACATTGCTTTTGTTCAAAACTTCCCCCTAAATTGAATGTCTACCCTCTTGCCCCAGCCTTATTGAAGTAGATGGACATGATAAAAGCCCGCTTTCTCCAGCCTTTCACTCAGTAGGAAACTGTGTATTGAGCTCTCAGGGTTTGTGGATCTTAAAAGAGAGCATCTGTGTTCAGACTCTGCTGTGAGTAGCTCAAAGTCCTGGGAAGGTAGGATCAGTTTGACTCTTAGTATATATGGCCTATACATGGTACTTATATACACACACATTTTTCATTAAACACACATATCATTATTTATAAAATTCAGGTATATAAATTCACATCATATATAAAATGATGTGATGCAGTACTGCGGAAAGTATGGTGCCCTGGGGAAGTACAGGCTAGAGTCCTACCAAAATGAGTTCAGAATTAAGATTAAAATCAAATGTCTACCTCAGCAAATTCACATCAGAGTCTTGATTTCCTCTCTGGGAAATGGGGATGGTTGGGAGAATCAATGAATGGGATGTGTTATAGGGTAGCCCAGGCTCCGTGATGGCTCCTTCCTTTTGTGTGCGTGTATCACACTGCCCCATGCACACTGCAAACTGAGTCTTCTTAGAGATAGGATTAATGTGTGTTCCTTGGGATCCTCCTCAGAGATCAGTCTGGTGTTGCATATAGAGCAGAATTGTTGATTATAAAACAGTTTAGGGAGCCTGCTACCCAGACAGCATTGTGCTGGAGCCCTCTTGTCAAGGTCTTCTCAAAGTGTTGAGGAAGTGAAAATGGATGCCTACCTACATTTGAATAACTGACTTTTCCTTTGTGGTTGAAGATTGAAGATGAACTGATACTGGCACCAGGATTTGCTGCCCCACCCTACCTAGATTATGCAGGCTACCACCAGTACATAGAGGAGATGCTTCCTCCAGAAAGCCCGGCACTGTATGGCCTCCACCCAAATGCTGAAATAGAATTCCTGACAGTGACGTCCAACACTCTCTTCAGAACTTTGCTGGAGATGCAGCCCAGGAATGCACTCAGTGGTGATGAACTGGGGCAGTCTACAGAAGAAAAGGTAGAGGGTCTTTCCTTCCTTTTCTTTTGCAATGAGGTATAACTTACTTGTACTGAAGTGTACTAATCTTAATTGTGCAAATCAATACGTTTTTACCTAGGTTTTACTCATATAACCACCACCTAGATCAAAATAACATTTCCAACACTCCAGAAGGATACTCATGCCCCTTATCAGTCAACATACCCCTCATCTCCCCCAGAGATAATCAGTATCTTTACCTCTATCATCACAGATTAGCTTTACCTGATTCCAAATATATGGAATCATACAGTGCGCATTCATCCATATCTAACTCCTTTCAATTCTGCATTACATTTGTGAGATTCATCCATGTTGTTCATGTACCAATGGTTCATTTTTGTTTTGAATTCTATATGAATATAAAATTCTCCATTCTACTGTGAATCGATGTTTGGGTTGTTTATTGTTTTTCACTTTTATAGAAATGTCACAACCATGAACATTCTTCTACAGTCAATATGCAAAGGTAACTCCCAAAGGCATCCATTCATACTACCCATTTCTCTATACCCAGAAGTGGGATTGCCAGATAATAGGGTATAATGTGTAGCTTTAATAGTATTCCCAATCAGTTTTCTCCAGTGGCTGTACCAGTTACTTTCCTACCAGCAGTGCGTGTGAGTTCCACTTGCTCTATCTGTTTGTGATTTTGTAAGGGTAATGATATCTCACAGTGGTTTTAACTTTGCAATCCTCAATTGAGGAGTAATATTGAGCATCTTTTCACATGCTTATGGCCATTTGGATATAATGTCTACCTCTGCTGTGAATGAGTTTAAGATTTCAGGACCTGATAAATTACCTGTTAGAGTGATGCCAGCTGGCAGGCATGATGTCAGAACCAGAGGCAGTAGTCTGAGAAACCAAGAAAAGAAGGAAAGCTGCCTGAGGCTAAGGACAGGCAAAGTTCTTCCATCTTTTCTCCTTTCTAGATATTGACTGGTTTTCCAGCTCAGTGGAGCTGTCTAGATAGAATTAGTATGCATATCTGAGTACCAGGTGCATACTCATACCTTTAATATATGTCTTTCATTCCTTCAGAGCAACAGTTACAGAAGATAGAAGTTTCTTTGTTAAAAATGTTGATCTAAATTGCTCTAGGAATTTTAGGATGCTGTGGTTGGGAGGGCAGCATCATAGTTCAACAGAATTTGCTTATGCTTAAAAGCCTTACTTGGGTTATGTGACTTTTATTCTATTTTATTTTTTATTTTATTTTTTGAGACAGTCTCATTCTGTTGCCCAGGCTGGAATGCAGTGGCACCATCTTGGCTCATTGCAACATCTACCTCTCAGATTCAAGCGATTTTCATGCCTCAGCCACCCAAATAGCTGGGATTACAGACACACTCCACCATGCCTGGCTAATTTTTGTATTTTTAGTAGAGACAGAGTTTCACCACATTGGCCAGGCTAGTCTCGAACTCCTGACCTCAAGTGATCTGCCCATCTTGGCCTCCCAAAGTGCTGGGATTACAGGCGTGAGCCACTGTGCCCGGCCCCTGGTTTGTGTGGCTTTTAAAAGGATCTTTTTAATTTAGCAGATTATAAAATATGGTACCCTAATAATAGGCTTCTACTTCCTCTGATCATATCTTTACATATAAATAACATGTAGTTGATGACAGTTCTATACTCCCTAAATGTTAAGTGAATAAACTGCAAATAACTGTAGCTCCTTCTTGACTAGATTTGGGGCTCCATGGAAGGGGAAGTGCTGGCATTGGTGCAGAGGCACCAATGAGGCAGCTGAGGGAATTGGCACTGCCATGCTGCCTACCTAGTGGGAGCCATAGGCATCCTTCAAATGCATTCGCAGGCACCTTCAGAAGTTGTATGATGTATTCTGGAACTTCAAAGAGTAGAGGATATATATAGTCACCATGACCAAAACTGAAATAGAAAGGAGCTAAATCTTTGTGTTAATGATTTAAGGTTAAGAATGTCTTGGATGACATTTTGGAGAAACTTCCAGAAGAGTTCAACATGGCAGAGATAATGCAAAAAAATTCAAATAGAAGCCCATATGTTCTTGTTTGCTTCCAAGAATGTGAGAGGATGAATATTCTCATTCGGGAAATACGTGTATCACTTGAACAACTGGACCTTAGTTTGAAGGTAAGCTTAAAGTGAGGCTATAGTAGACTTCAGCACATTGGAAGATATTCACTATGTGGCTTTTTTTTTTTCTCCATGCAAGGGGGAATTGGCATTATCTCCTGCTGTGGAAGCCCAGCAGTTTGCGTTGAGTTATGACACGGTACCAGACACTTGGAGCAAATTGGCTTATCCTTCTACTTATGGCCTAGCCCAGTGGTAAGCTACCCCATCCTCACTGCCACTGGCCCTGAGCAGCCTTGGTGCTGGGTTAGTGTTCTGAATAATGCTTCCTAAGAACTATGCAGACTGAGCTTTGTGACTGTACTCAACCTGTAACTGTAAAAAACTCTTCCACCAATTTCATTTGAGTTTACTTGGTGTATTGCATCAAAGGCAAAAATCAGTTAAAAGACAGGGTCAGAGCAAGATTCAAATTCTGCCGCTCACTCATTAATACATGATCTTAGACAAAATAACCTGTCTCTTTTTTAAATCTGAAAAATGTAGATGGCAAGAGAATCCCCTCACTGAGTTGTGTTGTTAAGTTACATGGCCATGGAAAGCAACTTGAATTTGCCTTTGTGTCACCTTATAACTTTACTTTGCAAGCCTGAGATTCCTATGCCTTCTCATAGACAACTTTTGAAAGTCTGTAATATGGTATGCAGTATGCAGTAAACTAGACTGGGGGTATAACTGCAGAGATGTGTCACAAAGCTAGGGCAGAAATTCACAGATTACTGAATGTAATCTGTGCTGATGTTACACCTAATTGCTCCTTGGTCTTGGCAAACAATTCAGGAAGTTTCACAAAGCTGTTTATTCCTGGCTTTTTGGTGCTGAGTTTCTTTCCCCCTGCTGTCCTGAACCATTATTCCACGAACCTCAACTGTACCATTCCTATTTTTTTTGAGACGGAGTCTCACTCTCTCGCCCAGGCTGGAGTGCAGTGGCACGATCTCAGCTCACTGCAAGCTCCGCCTCCCAGGTTCACGCCATTCTCCTGCCTCAGCCTCCCGAGTAGCTGGGACTACAGGCGCTAATTTTTTGTATATTTAGTAGAGACGGGTTTTCACCATGTTAGCCAGGATGGTCTCGATCTCCTGACCTCATGATCCGCCCGCCTCGGCCTCCCAAAGTGCTGGGATTACAGGCGTGAGCCACCGCACCTGGCCCACACTTTTGATTTTTCTAACACAATGTTAGAGCCTTCAGCTTCCCTCTGAACATCAGTCTCCTTCTGGTCTGGAATTGTAGTTCCACCTTATTTTAAGCCACATTATGTTTGTTCTGTTTGTGGTCAATCATTATTTTTGCTTTAATATACTGTACTGATTTCTTTGCTCATCATTGCCTTTTTTGTATCTTGTTCTGGGCTTTTTTATCAGAGTATAAAATATAGAGCAGGGCTTGGGGGGTGGGGGGTGTAAATCATCTTGTGTATCTGAAACTGTCCTCACCGCACTCTCATTCTTGGTAGTTTACTTATACGTAGAATTCTAGGACACAATTATTTTTCCTTCAGGACTTCGATGTTCTAACTCCATGGTTTTCTAGCATTGATTATAGAGGGTGGATCTGGTCTTAAATATTTGCCATTCCTTCCCAAGTAAAGTTTTAAAATGTTTCTCTTTACCCTTGATGTTCGACAATTTTACTATTGTATTGAGGTGTGGATTTTTAAAGTACTATCATAAATGTGAGACTCCATCCATAGCTTCTATTCTGAAAAAGTCGTAGCAGTTTTTTTCTCTGAATATCGTCTTTCTCTCTATTCTCCTCATGTCTACATTTATCTGCCTAACCTCTTAACGTTTTCAGTGTGTCTCTCGACTGTATACTTGTAGATTTCATCAATTCTGGGTGATCTTCATTATATCTTCAACTGTCTGCAATCTGTTTCTTCTCTTAATTATTTAGATTTCATTGTCCAGGTTGGGCGCAGTGGCTCATGTCCAGCACTTTGGGAGGGCAAGGCAGGAGGATCACTTGAGCCCAGGAGTTCAAAGCCAGCCTGAGCAACATAATGAGACCCTGTCTCTAAAAAACAATAATAAAATAAATAAAATAAAAATTAGCCAGGCGTGGTGGCATGCAACTGTAGTCCTAGCTACTCAAGGTGTAGAGGTGGTAGGATTGCTTGAGCCCAAGAGGTCAAGGGTGCAATGAGCCATGATCATGCCACTGCATTCTAGCCTGGGTGACAGAGCAAGAACCTGTCTCAAAAAATAAAATATATTTCGTAGTCCATAATTATCAGTTCCAGGTTGTTTATATTTTTGGAAGGGTGCCTAGCTTAGTTTTATAATTTCCTGTTTTTGTTTTTATGACTATTATTCTCTTTTCCTGAGAAGTTTAAATATACTTACAAATAAGTATTTTCTTCAAGACTTCTCTATTTCCTGGGTTATAAACCTTCCTGTTTGTTGGATTTGCTGGTGGTTTTTCATGCCATATACTCTTCTGTCTATACCTGAATGACAGTTTGGCTAGTTATTAAAAAATAATAACACCCTCAGTTGGCGGCCTTTGTAGCCATCACTCTCCTCTTGTCAAATGCTGTCGTGGAGATGTCAAAAGCTAGCATACTTCTTTTCTCTTTATAAATGGCTTCATGTTTTCCCCTGGCCATCCAGGGAGTCTTTATTGTTCATATTATTCTTTATATTTTAGTATTGATTACTGTCTACCAAATTTTCTACCAACTTTTCTACCAAATGATATGCCCTTGATTATATAGATTCAAAGGTATAATTTAGGAAAACTCAAATTTTCTAGAATTACACTTTTCTTTTTTTTGATTCTCATTCTGTTGCCTAGGCTGGAGTGCAGTGACGTGATCGCAGCTCACTGCCACCTCTGCCTCTTGGGTTCAAGCGATTCTCCTGCCTTCAGCCTCCCTAGTAGCTGGGATTACAGGCATATGCCACCATGCTTGGCCAACTTTTGTTATTTTTAGTAGAGATGGGGTTTCACCATGTTGGCCAGGCTGGTCTCGAACACCTGACCTCAAGTGATCCACCTGCCTCGGCCTCCCAAAGTGCTGGGATTACAGATATGAGCCACCACGTCTGGCCTCATTTCAGCTTTCATTTTATTGCTTTCACTCTAACCCTTTACCTCTTTATTTCCATTTGTTTTTATTATTCTCCCTTAGGCTGTTTCACTTTTGCTTTCATTTCTATAATTATATTTTCTACTTCTTATCTGGGGTCTTCAAACTTAATTTCCTTACTATTTCCTACCTGATCCCTTCTAAGTCATGATCTTGTTTATATCAACAATCACTCGTTTTAGTTGTTACAAATTGGATGCAGTGTTTATCCTCATAATGGCAACATTTTGAGAGAAATGTCTTCCTGCCTTTGCTTTTCTTATTATTCGCCTTTTTCCTTTGTGTGGTGCCTATGCTGTTTCTTCTTCTTATCGTTGAGTATACTTTTTCTGATCCAGCTATCTGGAAGAACTTAATATAGGTCCGGGCACAGGAATTTTCCTTGTGGTGACGCAAGTTTGAACGTGAGCATTCTGAGCCTTTTCTTCTTTACAGCCCAGAGTCAGCCGAATATCTCAGGCAGACATTTTCTGCCATGTGGTTTGTCAGGGTGTTTCCTCATTCACTCCCACTTCCTTTGCAACTCTGAAGCAGACAAGGTTCTAGAAAACTTCAGTGCCAGCCTTTCCTTGTGGAGAACTCTGGCTTTTACATTGAGGCTATGCTCTCTCTACTCCATTCTCCTGGTCCCGTTTAAGCAGCCTCTGAAACTGACAATTCAAGGTTTCACTTGTCTCTTAATTTTATCAGAGGTTCATCTGTCCCTAGCCTCTGTGAGCCAGCTTCCTTATAGGTCAACTGCAGATACTTCCTACCTTGCCCAATTGTGAGGAGCAGAGAAGAGAATATGTACATAACAGCAGCGTTTCTCAAACCACTGGCATGCCATTCATGGCTGACTTGTTTTCCTTATTAACCTTTTCCTCCCCACTTTCAGGCAGCTACTGCACGTGCTTAGACTGCCGTCACGTGCTCCACTGCCTCCGCACATGCTGTTCCCTCTTCCTATCAGCTTTCCTGGCAACTCTGGTCTTGTAACCACCATCACAGCCTTACCATCCCTGGTCCTCAGACACCCTGTCCATACCTCCAAGTTGGTGCTTGTCAGTCCAAGTCATAGGGTGATGACCTTTGTATAGTCACCACATAGCATAAAGAGGCTCTAAAAAAAGTTGTTGCATAAATGGAAATGAGTTTTCCACATTCCTCAGTGTATCTTGCTCTAATGTAAGCGCTACAGGCATCAAGTCTCCAATGGGAAACAAACTAGCCCTTTAAAGGGACAGTGCCCTGCAAATTGTCAGGGATTTTACCAGCTAGCAGTGGTATACTTCTCCTCCACCACCACCCTGCCCTAACCACCCACACCAGAACATACTGGAAAATGGCTATTTTACTGAACAGCAAGTTGATTTCTTCCTACCTCCCATAAACCAGGTTCAGTGACCTCCTCCTGCGATGCCAAGAACTCGATACTTGGACACAAGACCTCACCCTTCCGGCTGTCGTGTGGCTCTCTGGCTTTTTCAACCCTCAGTCCTTCTTAACTGGTAAGGACTGAAGCAGTGCAGTCCCTGATGCACACAGGACCATACCCTAACCAGAAGCCCTGCCTTGTTTACCTATGACGGTGTCTCCTTGCTCTGCTCACCAATCCTCAAGTAGCAGCCATTATAGAAAGGACCAGCCGCTATAGAGGAAACAGTCCTGGGCAGGCGAGTAGCAGCAGGAGGGAAAGGACCTCCTATAGCAGCAAGAGCAGCCAAGTGAGGTGGGGCACGGTGTGCTCTATTCAACATTTTCTGGAAAGGGCCACATAGCTACTCTGCTATTGTAGTGCGAAAACCACAGACAATACACAAATGGCTGTGGCTATTCCAATAAAACTGTTTACAGAAACAGCGAGCTTGTCCTGCAGGCCTTAGTTGGCCAACCCCTGCACCAGCGCAGCCATGTGCAAATGCCCAAGAGCCTAAAACACCCTATGGGACTAAAGGATGCCTCAATTTACTGGTAGCTCCTGGGAACCTTATATGCAACATTTTTGTCCTGTTCAATTTTTGTTATATTTCCAAAGCAATCATGCAGACGATGGCTCGAAAAAATGAGTGGCCACTGGATAAAACGTGCTTGACTGTTGATGTTACCAAAAAAACAAAGGAAGATTATGGCCACCCGGCAAGGGAAGGTGCATACCTCCACGGACTCTTCATGGAGGGTAAGACACCCCAAGGGGTAAGTGGGGAACCTTTTCTTACTCAGGTTCAGATCGGTGTTTGTTTGTCCTCTGCTTACTGTTTCTCAGCATCTCCTCACTCACACAGTAACCTTATGCTAGTCATTATCTCATTTCATTTCTTCCTCTTAAATAATTTCAATGCTGGGATGTGTGTCCACTGTGAACCAAACTGTAATATTTGGGGTGATGGCTATCAATCACTTAAATTTATGCACATATATCTGGGTGTTAATGCCACTGAATAACATTAGACTTAGACTGAATTTACATTATTTTGCTTTTCAACATAATCATTTCAAAATCTTTCTTCTACTGTTTGTTTAAAAACTGTCAGTCAGTAAATTTGCTCTAATATTTTACTACAAGACTTCTCCAAGCCTTGAAGATGCTACTGCATAGGGTGAATCTCTAAGAGGGGGTTAGACTATGCAGTATTTTCCAAATTTATCTGGCCATGCATTTATTCCACAGGACACTTAGTGCCTACCAAGATGTTCCTTTTTCACTTTAAAGCAAGTGCCACAGGTTCTGATGTAAATGAACAACTGGAACTTGGTGTAAGAGAATAAGGTGCGACGGGGAGGAAATGTGGTGAACTGGAGATTTAAAGGGAGGGCAAACTAGTTTAATATATGTGGATTCTCTTAGAATCCCATTTCATAAAATCAGCTTGCTTCCACAGGAAAGTTTAGCCACTACGCATGGAAGCAAAGCAGTGCCTCCGCTGCAGGAAGGGTAACCTACCTTTCAAAGCTCAGTCAGGCCAGCTCAGTACAAATACCACTGACAAGCAAAAATATGACACAACCAGAATGTTTGTTGAATGTTTATTGCATCAAACAACTTGATCATCAGTAGCAACCTGCCACACCATTTCAACCGTTATGTTTTTGCCATAGGCGCCCGCTGGGACACCCAATCAGGAACCATTGTTGAAGCCCGTCTCAAGGAGCTGGCATGCCCTATGCCGGTCATCTTTGCAAAAGCCACCCCCATGGACAGACAAGAAACCAAACAGACCTACGAGTGCCCTGTGTATAGAACCAAACTGAGAGGCCCCAGCTACATCTGGACCTTCAGGCTGAAGAGCAAAGAGAAGACTGCAAAATGGGTTCTAGCCGGAGTGGCTCTGCTGCTAGAAGCGTAAGATAACACTGGCATTCCTCTAGCCTCAGCTGGAGTGCAGTGAGGATTTTCTAGCATGTTGCTGCACTGTTCCCGTGTACATTAATGTATTCTATCATAACTTTTTAGTAACTCACACGTGCATTCTTAAAAGTGAAGAAAGGGGTGAAAGTCAGTTATTCAGGGCTGAGCGCGGTGGCTCACGCCTGTAATCCCAATCCATCCCAGCACTTTGGGAAGCCAAGGCGGGTGGGTCAGGAGATCGATACCATCCTGGCTAACACGGTGAAACTCCATCTCTACTAGAACTACAAAAAATTAGCCAGGCGTGGTGGCACACAACTGTAGTCCCAGTTACTCAGGAGGCAGGCGAATCGCTTGAACCCGGGAGGCAAAGGTTGCACCACTGCACTCCAGCCTGGGCAACAGAATAAGACTCCATCTCAAAAAAAAAAGTACATCATATCTGAACATGCAAAAGCAATGCAGCTGGAAAGAAGGGAGATTTTAATTTTTAAACAAATTAAATTAAAAATTATCAGCCCTTAAACTCTTTCAAAATATAAAAGCAGCAGGCCCCAGGTGAGTCCTGAAGAGGATAGCACTCTGTGAGGCCTCAAGTGTCTACAATATTGACGGTCCCCTTTTGTTCAGTCAAGTTTTAATAAAAATAAAACTGTTCTGCAGTTAATTGCACTTTGTTCAGTGTAAATTTCCAATGACCAAGAGCAGGTTAAACGATGTGTGTTGTCTGTTAAACTGTGGTCACTCGTGCTAAGGCAAACTTAGCCTGGAGTCACTGTTTGGGAAGCCAAAGGTAGATCAAGGCAGGAGCTGCTCATACAATGTTTTCTCTCTAATTTACCTGAACTTTAACCCCACCCCATTTAAATTGGCTTTTTAATCATTGGCAGATATTTTTAACAAAGTTCAGCACACAAACAGGTCTGTGCATACATCTATATAGATTCCTCTGCTCTGCTGTCTTCCTGAGAAATCTTTGTAAGCATATAAACAATCTTTAACAAAAAATAGTAATTTCTACAAAGAATTTCTGTATAAAAACACAACTGTAAAAAATCTTAGGCACAAATGGTATGCAGGTCTTGGAGTACTCTATGGTGAGGTCTTGGAGTACTCTATGGTGAGGTCTTGGAGTACTCTATGGTGAGGTGGCTGGTTCTGTTTTCCTCTACTTGTCTTCTACCAGCTCCTTTTGTAAGCTGAGAAAAAGATGAGAAGTATTTGGTAAGTAGTGCAAATACACAAACAGCATTCTAGGCTTGACAGGTTCCACAATCCCCTAAGAGTACAAAGCCAGAACCCAGATCTCCTGACACTCGAAATCCTGACAATTTATGCATCAATATATCAGTACACCCTCCGGTGTAGTACGCCCCAAGCATGACTTGCCTCACTCCCGCATTCCAGAACCACAATTCAGAGTTTATTACATAAATGAAACCGGTAGCTCACATTCTGTCCTCTTGTCCTGAACTCCCTCTCTGCGCTAGGATTATGGCTGCCTCTTCATAATCTGTGTCTTTCCCCTCAGCCTGCCTTGTTTACTCCTTCCATTTCTGTCATACACCTCAAGGAGAAATTTTGGTTAAAGGCAACGTGGAGTTGAGTTGAAAAGTCTAGCAAAGGAGAATATTCCCTAATAGGTAAAATATCAGGCCTGAGCTTTTCCAATGCAAACAGATACAGAATGGATGGCACTCGTGGTTTATGTAAGTCACACGGGAAGGCAACAACTACTTGCCAAGAGGGTCTCCTGTGCTCAGCCTCAGGATTTCAAGCTGTTTTGTAAGCTGCTAGAGACTTACTTACTTACCTCTCCAGATATTCCTTAACATTGTCATAACCATAAAACTTGGCCAGATGAATGAGGATTCCTGTGGCACAGCGGCCGTCACGCTTCCGACAGTAGCTGCAATTGCAGATCCCACGACAGGGGGGACACACCCAATCCTAACAGAGAGATGACAGCAGACACTTCCCTCATTATCTACAGGCTCTGGCAAGAACTGGGATTCGGATCCAGAATGGCTCAGCTGGCCTCTCCTCCAACCTTTAATCACATGGCATCTTTCAGTCTACATCCCAGGGGGCTCCTCACAAGGCAGGAAGGCTGATCACCCCATGTCACATGCAAACACTGGAAAGTGACACCTTTTAGGGCTCCCTGCTTAAAAATTATGGAGATTTTCACAAGCATTTGGCCAAGCACAGGGCCCTGTGTGAGCATGCAGGTCACAGGCCCAGGATGTCAGCCCTGGTTTAGGAGCACAAGGTTTCCAAAATATCAAGGTATGAATTTCAGCCCTTTCAATGTGTGCTTATTGTTGAATGACTGACCTGAGCACCAGTTTGTCTGTCAATTGAGGACGATATATTTACCCCATGACTGCTGCCTAAGAGGTCACACGTGGGAGCAGGACTGCCCCAGGCTCAAGGTCGTGCCTACTCACCATGATACTATGTCTCATTTTACCGAGGGAGCTGAGAGAGGTTATACACCTATTTCACGGGATTAAAGAAATTTATGATAACAGAGTGAGCGACAGCTTGCACAGTGCCAGGCACACAGAGAGCACTCTATACTGCAATCTCCACCTCCCTCTCAGCCTGGCCCAGGAAAAATCAGAGGGAAATCACTTTGCTGAAGGACAGGTACAGGGATTACTTGGACAAAACTAGAGGACTGTAAGCAAGTTTTGCTCTGACAATGGAAAATCTAACATAAATTCTTCTTTTCACTGGTCAGCTTGCTCTCCTTCCAGAAGGAATCCCTATTTTTCATTTTCCCTGGAGCCTTAAGATACAAATGGAAGGGAAAAACCAGAGTATTCTGGAGCTCCCAGTTCCCAGTGAGAACCCAGGAGGCCCATCTTTAGCTTGCTTCCTTCACCAATACAATTTACAATAAATGCAAACACTGCTCCTACCGGGTCCAGCAATGCTGATCTGACATCCTCCCCATAGCGGTTCCGCAGGCATGGTCCACAGAACTGTCCTCGCACACCACAGCAACCCTGGTTCCGACACACTGTCTTGGTGTCGATGGTCTTTTGTCGACACTGATGGCACGTGTTACCCTACAGGGGGAAGGCAGTGAGCAGGTGAACACAGGGATATGCTGATGCCCATTGAGGCCAGATGCCATCATGTGCATTTCCAAGTATATGAAGACATACCTGTCTCCTCGAATCAAGCAGGACTGTTTTCCTAAGAACCACAGCATTGTCTCTAGACCGGGGTCCCAGCCCCCAGGCTAGAACCAGTCTGTGGCCTGTTTGGAACTGGGCTGCACAGCAGGAAGTGAGCAGCGGGTGGGCGAGCATTACCGCCTGAGCTCTGCCTCCTGTCAGATCAGCGGCAGCATTAGATTCTCATAGGAGCACAAACCCTCTATTGTGAATTGCACATGTGAGGGATCTAGGTTGTGCACCCTTTATAAGGATCTAATGCCTTATGATCTGAGGTGGAACAGTTTCATCCTGAAACCATCCCCTTCCTGCCCCCCAAATCCATGGAAAAATTGTCTTTCACAAAACCAGTCCCTGGTGCCAAAAAGGTTGGGGACCACTGCTCTAGAATGTAACCATCACAGGTCTGTGGCCAGAGAAGCATATTAGGTCAGATGAGGCTGAGCAGAGACCCAGAAGGAATGAAATCTCAGGCTGTCAGGAAGAGAGACCAGAGAAAAGCTTGAGGCAGGGGTGGCAGAGCCCCTGAAAGGTGACAGGTGACTGAGGGGCAATGAGCCTTGGGTGGCATCACCTTGGCCCCAGCCTAGCTCTGCAGACCTGGATATCTTCAATGTGAAACCTATTTTTTTTTAAATACTGGCAACTAAATTTAAAACTTGACAGTGTCCCGTTACATATCCAGAAAAACACAAAAAAATGCAGAACGCAAAGCCTCCCTCTAAATCACCATTTAGAAGAAATTTAACCCATTTCCTACCAAAGATATTCTGCCAAACTTAATTTTCTAGGGTTATATTACCCCCCGAATATACTTTTTTCAATATTTGAAACATAAAACTATATACTTTAACCATAACAGCTACATATAAAACTCCCTTTTAAACTATATACCCTTCCCCTCCCCCGGATTCTACGCATCCCTAAGAGAGACCGCTGTCCCGATGGGAATTACTGCACTAGGCTGCCTCCCCTTTCCCAGGTACAGCTGACCCTTGACCCTCCAATTCACAGCCTGGCTCTGAGCCCTTGGTGAGATGGCATAAGCCCTGATAGGGTTTAAAAACAAGTGAGATTTCAAATACCAATGCCTTAGACTCCCAATAAGAATGACAATCATGCAAATTACTCATAATATATAATTTACCAGAACTTTATCATAGATTTTATCTCGAACAGTTATGGCAACATTTTCTAAGTCCTCTTCGGTGATATCCTCCACTGGCCGAAAAGAAGATATACGGTGACGTCGTCTATACTCCCGGCATTTCCCCTGCACAATGAACACGAGCAGAACATGGAGTGAGATGTGTTGCGCAGTTATAAAAAAATTAGAAATATTTTAAACTCTCAAAGATCTAGCACCATTGATGTTAACCCTGTCCCTCTTCTATTTCCCTGCAGCCATTTCATTTAGTTACTGAGCTCCTGCCACCTGTCAAGCTTCCTTGTCAGCAAGGTGATACAATCATAAAGGAGAAACTCAAGGTTTTTGGTTCTTTGCTGTAAACTCTGCGGAGAGGTGAACCACACTGAACAGCCAAACCCACAAATGGGTCCAAAGTTTCTCCCTCCAAACTGAAAGCGCTTGAAACGCCTCATGCCTAAAACAGAAAGGCAAGGAGGAATCACTGCACTTTTCCACAAAGTGGACACCACAAAGCTGACTGGAGCTGTGGACAGGCTTTTACTGCCTGCAGCAGAGATCAAAGCAGGGTCCTAACAAATGAGCTGCTTCTCAGCTTGGCTTGGATAAAAGACTCTCTCTGTGATCTCCAGCTTAGACCAGGGCTGCTTCTCAAAGTGTGATCTCAGGAGCAATGGCATCACCTGGGAAGCAGATAGAAATGCAAGTTCTCAGCTGCCGCAGACCCATGGGGTTAGAACCAGCCCTGGGGTGACAGTGATGTGCATTCACGTTTTGGAAGAACGGTAGCTCAAACAAAAACTAATTCATGTATTAGTCAGAAAATACCCCACTAATTGTCTTCCTTCTTCGGAAGCTGTAAAACTCTTCTGCAAATTTGGCGGCTGAGACAGTGAAGTTCTCTAGAGCAAACTTCTCAGGAGGCCGTGCACTCCGGGTCGGGTTCATGCGCCGTGTGATCTGTCCCTCCGAGAAGGCCCGCCTCACTGTTTTCTTCCTCTGAAATCAAGAGCGCAGACAGAGGCAACTGGGGACTCTCTCAAATAAAAGTCGTCTGGTGGCTGATCACCATATATCAGTATTGGTATAATTATAAGGAGTTCTACTTACAGAAGCTGAGGTTGGGGTTCGTACTGGGAAGAAATCTGGCATCGAGTTCAATTCCGCCAATAACTGGGCAAGCTGAAGTTCAGAACAAAAGAAAGGATCTTACATAAAGATCCTTTAGGGTTAGGTCATCCAACACCTATCTCAAGTCTTCCATTTTGCTACCATAAGAAACCTAACTTGAATAGTTTATATAACCCACAACAGTTATACTTTTAACCTCACATGTAAAGATTTTATCTCCAGACCTGAGATGCTGATGTCATCATTCATATGAATGAACACTAGCCTATTCCTTATATATAAGGACAACACAACACTATGAAAACAGTCCCAGAATGATCAAGACCTGGAACATGAGGTTCCGATCCCGACTCGGAGGCTAATCCAAGGCGGTGTGACCTTGGGACAATTCATTTTGCACACGTAAGTCTCAGGTTTCAGGATGTTTAAAAAAGAAAAAAGCTCAACTAGATTATTTCGATGGTTATTTAGAGCTCCAAAAATCTGATTCTTTAAAGAGATTAATTTCTCATCAATCAAAGTAATTTATGAAGATATTCCTAAGTGAACTAATAACACGAAATAATAGGCATTAATATGCCAGAGAATTTAATTAGGATTCGTTTTAGTTTATACAATTATATAAGTGCCACCAAAAAATCATAAAGAAAATAGCTCTTATTTTAAAGATGCAGAAAGATACATGCTGAAAATTTCCCTTAGCTAAGTAAAAATGTTTCTTAGGATAAAAATAACCCGAAAGTAGGCATTCCACTTTTGTAAGTAATTTATATTAGACATATAAACTTGCATACACAGTATCACTACATCATTCTTTTTTTAAAAGGAAAAGATTAAAAAATCACCAAAACGCTAAAAGTGATAAGTGGTAGAACTATTAAAAAAAAAAAAAAACTCTGTAGATAAATAATTATGAAGCAAACAATGATTCTCTACAATGATCAGATTAATAGTAATTAATTACATATAGAAAAACCAAATATATGTAACAAAGATTTCACCTGTTCCATTCATTGTTCTAATGAAGACATTTTAGACTGAATTAACACTGTTGAGGTTGTTTTAATTCTAGACCTCTTCCATTCCTTCAGAAGTCTCAGAACCAGTGCCGGTCACCACAGAAGAGTGGTTCTGTGGTGAAAATCTACCTGCCCAACCTGCTCCTTGCAACTCCTCAGTGGACTTTGTGACATCCCATTTCCCCTGCTTTACTCTGCTGGGAACAGGCCAGTTGTTCAGCCCCTCTCATCCCCAACACAACTATATACTTAGAACTTAGCTTGGTCAACAGTAAGCAGCATTATGGCACCATGTAGGGGCTAAAAATGGTCCTAGGGAATCTTTCTGTTCCCAAACCAGAGCTGATCATGTAATAGTTGCTTTGGGTTCTGGAAAAGTAAAAGGATACACAACACCCAGAGTAAATTTTCTTGACAGAAGCCAAAGCAACAGCAGCAGCTATAGGAGCGAAGTGGTTCAAAGTGGTTCTGGGAGCCCAGCAACTCCCGCCACAGCCTGGTGCCCACTCCCAGGACGCCCTCTGTGAAGCCTCACCATGGCTTTGTTCTCCTTGATGTTCATGGTCCTTTTCAGCAAAGCATCCGAATTCTCCTGGCTCTCATCCCGAGAGTCGTCCTCAGACTCAGAGGTAGAATCTTCCCTTTGTATCACCTGTCTACGGCCTTTCTTTCTTCCAAGAATTGTTTTTTTCTCGTTCTGTAAGTGTGAGCTAGAAAACAACTGCTCGCAAGAACTGTTTTTATCTGGTTTGTTGGCCAGCTTCTTGGTGGGGAACTGAAAGGCTACTCGAAGACCAATACTACTTCTTCTAGACCTGCTTCTTCTCGGGGTAGCCTTATCTTCTTCTTCATCTTCCTCGCTCACCAAAGATGCTTTGCCATCATCACTCAAATCTGACTCCACGACCTAATAAAATAAGAACAAGAAAAAGCACAAAGACATTGTTACAGACCCACAAAAAAGACATGCATTTAAAACAACTGACAGCATATGAGAAAAGACATGAAAAATGAAAAGCTTCCCCTTCATATTATGAGTTCCCTCTGAATTTCCTTTAAATGTGCAAGAAATGGGTTGATGAACAAAATCAAAGAGCAGGCAACCTACTACTGAACTGTGCACCATCACACCCATGACAGAACTGGGTTCCATTCAGAGCGCGAGGGCTGTAAGCAAAATGCTGACAGGGTGGGTTCCTCCACCGTGGGACAACCAGGGAGCACCAGCAAGAGGAGAGACAGTCACAGAAAAGGAGAGACAGCAGCATGACAGACGTGATCTTCAGACAGGAAAGGATGCAACGGGGGAAAAATGCTGACTGGTCTCTAAATAGCAGGAACCAGACTCCTGAGTAACAGGGCGGGAGAGCTGACTGCACCTCAGGGCGGTGACTCAGGAAAGGCAGATGACCTGCCACTGGGTCCTCAGTCAAGGGGCACCTTTCCCTTCTCTGGGTTTCAGAGCCATGAGGTGAAACCAGGTCAGAAAGCTCTACGGGTTGTAGCAAAACACCACTCAGTCAACTCAAGAAATCCTCACCCGACATTTTCAAATGCCACATGGTAGAGGCCTCCAGCATTCAAACATTGCTCCGTGTTACAAGTGAGAACACAGTAAATATGGAAGGCAGTAACAGGGATACATCACCTAGGTGACAGCTTGGATGCGACGGGACTCTTAGCAGTGGTACAGAGATAGGTTTAAGTATGTGAGATCTGGGGCGTCTTCTAGGCATCCCTCCATGACCACAAGCTAGAAAACTTTGGAACCATTATCTGGGAATTCTGAAAATCTACCAAGAACATGGAATGGCACCAATATGGACCCAGGATCAGTTCAGGGACTCTGCTTCCTCCCCAGTGACCACCATCAACCCCAAATTCTCGTTGGACTAAAGTTAGAAATGAGACACGGAGAAAAAAAAACACAGATAACTGCCAACCCTGGTATATCCACACCAAGCCAAGTGAGAAATAAGACTATATGGCACTGATTTATCTATTTTTTTAATATCCTGAACTTTCCATATTAATAGCTTCAGAATTCAAAATGGTGTACTGCAAAGCAACCCAATTTTAGGGGACACTGTCAGGGAAGAACTTCAGTTTTGATCCATTTATCTACCATCCTCATCATCTACAGGCCTCTCTTTACCAGACATGGAACAGCTCACTACAGAGGCCTGAAGGAAGGAAAGAACAAATGGTACACAGCAGCCCAGAATCAGACCCAAGAGAAGAGCACAAGTGTAGTATGTGGATGTGGCTATTTCACATCCGGCCAGCAGACCCCTGGAAACCAAGGTTACAGCAATGTCCCATTATCAAGAAAGACAGGTTCGCCAGTTCCCACAGGGGTGGGCAGGAGGCTGGGCTGGGAGGCAACAATGCTTTTCTTCTCACTGGATTCTAAAATAAAATTTGCAGGGGTCTGTGCTGAACTGTAAGCTATATCATGATCTATGTAACACATCACGGTCCATAGACTTGGGGGCAGGTGGGAGGGAAGACTTCTGGGGTAATTCACTTTCTCTCACTAGAAACACAAATGCTTCGAATAACCAGACATCACTTCACTAAAGAACACAAAATAAGTACATCGCTAACAGATGATGCCCATTAGGGTTTTAGAAGGATCTTAATATCGTGCTGGCAAGAAGTTGGGGACTTGCTGGCCAGAACTGATGGAACTGCCACACAAACAGCATCTGCAAAGAAAGCCAAAGGAGACCTGGGGCCTCCAGGCTGGCACAGCTCTATGTTGCTACTCAGAGCAAAAAATCACCATCAAATGAAGCAGCCTACCATGCGGGCTTTTATGCTCTACATTCTCTCCTAGGACAGGTGAGGGACAAGGCAGGCTAGGAGTCATGGCTTATTTATACCTCTACACAGTCTCTGCCAAAAGTTAGTCCTTAGCAGCTTCTGGCTGTGAAGAGGCTTAAACTCTACGTTCCATCTTCATACTGAAGAAGATAGTAGCATGTTTATTTTTTGCATAAATATATGCTATTTTTAGCAGAAAACATTTCTGCACTTAAATCCAAAGGCTGTGCCTTAAAGTTACCTTCAGATTCAAACACGAGTGGGCAGTAAACTAGCCTAACTGTTCAGGATAAAACAAACAAATAACTAACAAGTCTGTTCATAGAAGTGCTGAGAGTAGACTTCCCTCCAGAATCCAGGCAGGCCTGGGTCATCTTTAACACTAAAAAGCATGACAAATCCAAATCCACAATGCATGGGGGAACACCAAGTTTGTACCACAGCCAAATTTTTGCCAAATTAACTTCAAACCAAAAACTGTCACTTCACACACAGTAAGAAAGTACCTCAAGGAAGTTGTCACTCTTAAGATAAACTTTTAGATAAAAGAGGTTTACGAAACTCTTGAGATAAATTTTTTTTTTTTTTTTTTTTTTGAGATGGAGTCTTGCTCTGTCACCCAGCCTGGAGTGCAGTGACTCAATCTCAACTCACTGCAACCTCCACCTCCCGGCTTCAAGCAATCCTCCTGCCTCCGCCTCCCGAGTAGTTTGGATTACAGGTTCCCGCTGCCACACCCAGCTAATTTTTGTATTTTGAGTAGAGATGGGGTTTCACCATATTGGTCAGGCTGGTCTTGAACTCCTGACCTCAGGTTCACCCGCCTCGGCCTCCCAAAGTGCTGGGATTACAGGCATGAGCCACGGCTCCTGGCCAAGAGAGATAAATTCTTTGAGAAGGACAATAAAGGACGCTTGGGACACGTCCCCCAAAACCCCCTAGGCACAAGGAGAAGATGAATGGATTTTCTCTGAGAATAATGGACTGGTGGACCAGGGATTAGCCTTCCAGGAGCAATTTTTTTAGGTTATGTTAATTGCTTGTAAGATAAATATGTAAGAAAAAGTAAAATCTTTTCACTTGTGAAGTGACTTCTTACACGTAAAACTCTAATTCAGAAACAGGATTAGAAACATTACCACCCACATCCCCTCCTGTTGTAATTATTACCATTACTTCTGGGTTAGTCTTTCCATTCAGATCACTCTGCGTAAATCCTGCAAAATCCTCAGTCTCTGAGTCAGTGTCCTCTATAAAAATTCTTCTTAGTTCTTCTGTGAAGTATTTGGAATGAAAGCGCACATCCTGCTAAATTAAAGACACACATACATCAGAGACAGAAAGTAGAATAGAGGTTACCAGGAAAGGGTAGAATGAGGAGCTACTGAACGGGTGCAGAGTTTCTGATGGAGATGACGAAAATGGATGGACAACAATGTGAATGTACTTAATGCACTGAACTGTACACATCAAAAACAGCTGAAATGTTATACTGCATGTTATGTGTATTTTACCACAATTAAAAAAAACACTGGTCAGGTGCAGTGGCTCACCCTGTAATCCCAGCACTTTGGGAGACCGAGGCAGGCAGATCACTTGAACTCAGGAGTTCAAGACCAGCCTGAGCAACATAGTGAGACCTCATCTCTGCAAAAAAATACATAAATTAGCTGGGTCTGGTGGCGTGTACCTGTAGTCCCAGCTACTTGGGAGGCTAAGGTGGGAGGATTACCCAACCCTGGGAGGTCGAGGCTGCAGTGAGCTGCACACCAATGCACTCCAGCCTGGGTTGCAGCCAAGATCACACCACTGCACTCCAGCCTGGTGACAGAGTGAGACCCTCTCTCAAAAAAACCCGCATACATACACATATATATTACATATATACACATTTTCTAAAGCTTACAAAATTCAGACCTACAAATCAGACAATTTTTAAAAATTGGGTGTAGTCTCAATCAGCTTCTAATGTGACTGGTAAGTGCTCATGGAATTCAGCTTCTCCTGCCAAAGCTGGCAACCAGACACGTCTGCTTTCACACAGAACCAAAACACATGGAAAGAAGACATGAGGAGAAAACCTGGCTCCCTCCCACATGCTGGCTTCCCTTTCCAACAGCCTCTCAAAGCCAGAGTCTCCTCCAAGTGGGTGAGCATGCCTCCCATTCACCAATGGCGAGTTTCTCTGTAGGAAAAGGCAGGGGCCTCTCCCAGCCCCCACTGCCCACCACCAGAGAGCCTAGACTTGCTCCATGAGCAGACACCACGGGGGCCTGATGGAAAGCTCCCCAAGGTCATCCCCAGGAATTTCTCTCCTGCAAGAGGTGAGAGGTGAACAACCATGGCTAGGTGGCAAGTCAGCAAAAGGAAAGATGCAATGTGACTCTTTAAGAAAAGCCATTTTCTGGGTGGAGCCAAGATGGCCGAATAGGAACAGCTCCGGTCTCCAGCTCCCAGCCCCAGCGACACAGAAGATGGGTGATTTCTGCATTTCTGCTTGAGGTACCGGTTTCATCTCACTAGGGAGTGCCTAACAGTGGGTGCAGGACAGTCGGTGAAGCGCACTGTGCGTGAGCCGAAGCAGGGCGAGGCATTGCCTCACTCGGGAAGCGCAAGGGGTCAGGGAGTTCCCTTTCCTAGTCAAAGAAAGGGGAAACAGACGGCACCTGGAATATCGGGTCAGTCTCATCCTAATACTGCGCTTTTCCAACGGGCCTGGAAAACGGCACACTAGGAGATTGTGTCCCGCACCTGGCTCGGAGGGTCCTATGCCCACAGAGTCTCGCTGATTGCTAGCACAGCAGTCTGAGATCACGCTGCAAGGCGGCAGCGAGGCTGGGGGAGGGGCGCCCGCCATTGCCCAGGCTTGCTTAGGTAAACAAAGCAGCCAGGAAGCTCCAACTGGGTGGAGCCCACCACAGCTCAAGGAGGCCTGCCTGCCTCTGTAGGCTCCACCTCTGGGGGCAGGGCACAGACAAACAAAAACTCAGCAAGAACCTCCACAGACTTAAATGTCCCTGTCTGACTGACAGCTTTGAAGAGAGTAGTGGTTCTCCCAGCACGCAGCTGGAGATCTGAGAACGGACAGACTGACTCCTAAAGTGGGTCCCTCACCCCTGAGCAGCCTAACTGGGAGGCACCCCCCAAGTAGGGACAGACTGACACGTCATTCACCCAGGTACTCCTCTGAGTCAAAACTTTCAGAGGAAAGCTGAATTTGTGGTCTCATGAAAATCCGCTGTTCTGCAGCCACCGCTGCTGACACCCAGCCAAACAGGGTCTGGAGTGGACCTCTAGTAAACTCCAACAGACCTGCAGCTGAGGGTCCTGTCTGGTAGAAGGAAAACTAACAAACAGAAAGGACATCCACACCAAAAACCCATCTGTACATCACCATCATCAAAGACAAAAAGTAGATAAAACCACAAAGATGGGGAAAAAACAGAGCAAAAAAACTGGAAACTCCAAAAACCAGAGCACCTCTCCTCCTCCAAAGGAACGCAGTTCCTCACCAGCAACGGAACAAAGCTGGATGGAGGATGACTTTGATGAGTTGAGAGAAGAAGGCTTCAGACGATCAAACTACTCTGAGCTACGAGAGGAAATTCAAAACAATAGCAAAGAAGTTAAAAACTTTGAAAAAATATTAGAAGAATGGATAACTAGAATAACCAATGGAGAGAAGGGCTTAAAGGAGCTGATGGAGCTGAAAGCCAAGTTTCGAGAGCTACGCGAAGATTGCAGAAGCCTCAGTAGCAGATGCGATCAACTGGAAGAAAGGGTATCGCTGATGGAAGATGAAATGAATGAAATGAAGAGAGAAAGGAAGTTTAGAGAAAAAAGAATAAAAAGAAATGAACAAAGCCTCCAAGAAATTTGGGACTATGTGAAAAGACCAAACCTACGTCTGATTGCTGTACCTGAAAATGATGGGGAGAATGGAACCAAGTTGGAAAACACTCTGCAAGATATTATCCAGGAAAACTTCCCCAATCTAGCAAGGCAGGCCAGCATTCAGATTCAGGAAATACAGAGAATGCCACAAAGATACTCCTCGAGAAGAGCAACTCCAAGACACATAATTGTCAGATTCACCAAAGTTGAAATGAAGGAAAAAATGTTAAGGGCAGCCAGAGAGAAAGGTCGGGTTACCCACAAAGGGAAACCCATCAGAATAACAGCTGATCTCTCAGCAGAAACTCTACAAGCCAGAAGAGAGTGGGGGCCGATATTCAACATTCTTAAAGAAAAGAATTTTCAACCCAGAATTTCCTATCCCGCCAAACTAAGCTTCATAAGTGAAGGAGAAATAAAATACTTTACAAACAAGCAAACACTGAGTGATTTTGTCACCACCAGGCCTGCCCTAAAAGAGCTCCTGAAGGAAGCACTAAACATGGAAAGGAACAACCAGTACCAGCCACTGCAAAAACATGCCAAACTGTAAAGACCATCGAGGCTACGAAGAAACTATAGCAACTAACGAGCAAAATAACCAACTAACATCACGATGACAGTATCAGATTCACACATAACAATATTAACGTTAAATGTAAATGGGCTAAATGCTCCAATCAAAAGACACAGACTGGCAAACTGGATAAGGAGTCAGGACCCATCAGTGTGCTGTATTCAGGAAACCCATCTCACGTGCAGAGACACACATAGACTCAAGATAAAGGGATGGAGGAAGATCTATCAAGCAACTGGAAAACAAAAAAAGGCAGGGGTTGCAATCCTAGTCTCTGATAAAATAGACTTTAAACCAACAAAGATCAAAAGAGACAAAGAAGGCCATTACATAATGGTAAAGGGATCAATTCAACAAGAAGAGCTAACTATCCTAAATATATATGCACCCAACACAGGAGCACCCAGATTCATAAAGCAAGTCCTCAGTGACCTACAAAGGGACTTAAACTCCCACACAATAATAATGGGAGATTTTAACACCCCACTGTCAACATTAGACAGATCAACGAGACAGAAAGTTAACAAGGATATCCAGGAATTGAACTCAGCTCTACATAAAGTGGACCTAATAGACATCTACAGAAATCTCCACCCCAAGTCAACAGAATATACATTTTTTTCAGCACCACACCACACCTATTCCAAAATTGACCACATAGTTGGAAGTAAAGCTCTCCTCAGCAAATGTAAAAGAACAGAAATTATAACAAACTGTCTCTCAGACCACAGTGCAATCAAACTAGAACTCAGGATTAAGAAACTCACTCAAAACCGCTCAACTACATGGAAACTGAACAACCTGCTCCTGAATGACTATTGGGTACATAATGAAATGAAGGCAGAAATAAAGATGTTCTTTGAAACCAACGAGAACAAAGATACAACATACCAGAATCTCTGGGACACGTTCAAAGCAGTGTGTAGAGGGAAATTTATAGCACTAAATGCCCACAAGAGAAAGCAGGAAAGATCCAAAATTGACACCTTAACATCACAATTAAAAGAACTAGAAAAGCAAGAGCAAACACATTCAAAAGCTAGCAGAAGGCTAGAAATAACTCAAACCAGAGCAGAACTGAAGGAAATAGACACACAAAAAACCCTTCAAAAAATTAATGAATCCAGGAGCTGGTTTTTTGAAAAGATCAACAAAATTGATGGACCGCTAGCAAGACTAATAAAGAAGAAAAGAGAGAAGAATCAAATAGATGCAATAAAAAACGAAAAAGGGGATATCACCACCGATCCCACAGAAATACAATCTACCATCAGAGAATACTACAAACACCTCTATGCAAATAAACTAGAAAATCTAGAAGAAATGGGTAAATTCCTCGACAAATACACCCTCCCAAGACTAAACCAGGAAGAAGTTGAATCTCTGAATAGACCAATAACAGGTTCTGAAATTGTGGCAATAATCAATAGCTTACCAACCAAAAAGAGTCCAGGACCTGATGGATTCACAGCTGAATTCTACCAGAGGTACAAGGAGGAACTGGTACCATTCCTTCTGAAACTATTCCAATCGATAGAAAAACAGGGAATCCTCCCTAACACATTTTACGAAGCCAGCATCATCCTGATACCAAAACCTAGCAGAGACATAACCAAAAAAGAGAATTTCAGACCAATATCCTTGATGAACATTGATGCAAAAATCCTCAATAAAATACTGGCAAACCGAATCCAGCAGCACATCTAAAAGCTTATCCACCATGATCAAGTGGGCTTCATCCCTGGGATGCAAGGCTGGTTCAACATATGCAAATCAATAAATGTAATCCAGCATATAAACAGAACCAAAGACAAAAACCACATGATTATCTCAATAGATGCAGAAAAGGCCTTTGACAAAATTCAACAACCCTTCATGCTAAAAACTCTCAATAAATTAGGTATTGATGGGACATATCTCAAAATAATAAGAGCTATCTACGACAAACCCACAGCCAATATCATACTGAATGGGCAAAAACTGGAAGCATTCCCTCTTAAAACTGGCACAAGACAGGGATGCCCTCTCTCACCACTCCTATTCAACATAGTGCTGGAAGTTCTGGCCAGAGCAATCAGGCAGGAGAAGGAAATAAAGGGTATTCAATTAGGAAAAGAGGAGGTCAAATTGTCCCTGTTTGCAGATGACATGATTGTATATCTAGAAAACCCCATTGTCTCAGCCCATAATCTCCTTAAGCTGATTAGCAACTTCAGCAAAGTCTCAGGATACAAAATTAATGTACAAAAATCACAAGCATTCTTGTACACCAATCACAGACAAACAGAGAGCCAAATCATGAGTGAACTCCCATTCACAATTGCTTCAAAAAGAATAAAATACCTAGGAATCCAACTTACAAGGGATGTGAAGGACCTCTTCAAGGAGAACTACAAACCACTGCTCAATGAAATAACAGAGGATACAAACAAATGGAAGAACATTCCATGCTCATGGGTTGGAAGAATCAATATCGTGAAAATGGCCATACTGCCCAAGGTAATTTATAGATTCAATGCCATCCCCATCAAGCTACCAATGACTTTCTTCACAGAATTGGAAAAAACTACTTTAAAGTTCATATGGAACCAAAAAAGAGCCCGCATCCCCAAGTCAATCCTAAGCCAAAAGAACAAAGCTGGAGGCATCACGCTACCTGACTTTAAACTATACTACAAGGCTACAGTAACCAAAACAGCATGATACTGGTACCACAACAGAGACATAGATCAATGGAACAAAACAGAGCCCTCAGAAATGATGCCGCATATCTACAACTATCTGATCTTTGACAAACCTGACAAAAACAAGAAATGGGGAAAGGATTCCCTATTTAATAAATGGTGCTGGGAAAACTGGCTAGCCATATGTAGAAAGCTGAAACTGGATCCCTTCCTTACACCTTATACAAAAATTAATTCAAGATGGATTAAAGACTTATATGTTAGACCTAAAACCATTAAAATCCTACAAGAAAACCTAGGCAATACCATTCAGGACATAGGCGTGGGCAAGGACTTCATGTCTAAAACACCAAAAGCAATGGCAACAAAAGCCAAAATCGACAAATGGGATCTCATTAAACTAAAGAGCTTCTGCACAGCAAAAGAAACTACCATCAGAGTGAACAGGCAACCTACAGAATGGGAGAAAATTTTTGCAACCTACTCATCTGACAAAGGGCTAATATCCAGAATCTACAATGAACTCAAACAAATTTACAAGAAGAAAACAAACAACCCCATCAAAAAGTGGGCAGAGGACATGAACAGACACTTCTCAAAAGAAGACATTTATGCAGCCAAAAAACACATGAAGAAATGCTCATCATCACTGGCCATCAGAGAAATGCAAATCAAAACCACAGTGAGATACCATCTCACACCAGTTAGAATGGCCATCATTAAAAAATCAGGAAACAACAGGTGCTGGAGAGGATGTGGAGAAATAGGAACACTTTTACACTGTTGGTGGGACTGTAAACTAGTTCAACCATTGTGGAAGTCACTGTGGCGATTCCTCAGGGATCTCGAACTAGAAATACCATTTGACCCAGCCATCCCATTACTGGGTATATACCCAAAGGACTATAAATCATGCTGCTATAAAGACACATGCACACGTATGTTTATTGAGGCACTATTCACAATAGCAAAGAGTTGGAACCAACCCAAATGTCCAACAATGATAGACTGGATTAAGAAAATGTGGCACATATATACCATGGAATACTATGCAGCCATAAAAAATGATGAGTTCGTGTCCTTTGTAGGGACATGGATGAAACTGGAAAACATCATTCTCAGTAAACTATCGCAAGGACAAAAAACCAAACACCGCATGTTCTCACTCATAGGTGGGAATTGAACAATGAGAACTCATGGACACAGGAAGGGGAACATCACACTCCGGGGACTGTTGTGGGGTGGGGGGAGGGGGGAGGGACAGCATTAGGAGATACACCTAATGCTAAATGACGAGTTAATGGGTGCAGGAAATCAACATGGCACATGGATACATATGTAACAAACCTGCACATTGTGCACATGTACCCTAAAACCCTAAAGTATAATAAAAAAAATTAAAAAATAAAATAAAATAAAATAAAATAAAATAAAAAAAAAAGAAAAGCCATTTTCTAATACTTTTTCTTTTGAAATAGTGTAAACATGGAAACCCAACTCTCTTAATAGTATGCTTGAAAGAAAGAGGAAATAACAAACTGCAGGCCAAAGGGAGACCCACGAGACCAGCCCCCTGCAAGCCCGCCACGCCTCATCAGGGCTCGAGTCTGTCCCCAGTTTCCTCTGACATCTCTTCCCCCCATCTCTGATATAGCAATGACCCCTTGTAACACCACACTTGGCTGAGAATCTGTATCTACCCCACTGCCTTTCCCCGACTTTAATTATATACTTCTTGGAGCTCATATATCTCTGGGGAAAGACAGATATAATAGACAAGTGGAAAAACTTACAGGGGCACACAGAAAGAAATGCCTACATCTAGCATTCTGTAAGCTTAAAAATATCTCCTATGAATTATTATGCGTAATTGGAGTGAGTTTGCTCAGAGCTAAATTACTTTGTTCCTTTGTTGATAGCTGTAGTGCAGCTGCTTGAAAAAAAAAATTGCACACACAAAAGGGAAGTTTCTTTAAAGTGAAATTCAAATCATGTTTAAGGGAGACCAGAGTTAGCAGACACATACTGTGTGCAAGTTCATGCAGCTTCTCTCTATTGGTTAAAATAGATCATGAGCGTGTGGGGTCAGGGTAGCGAAGCAGCCAGGGCTTGATTATTAAGGAAGAATGGTACACAGCTGCTGCTAAGGAAACCCACCATGCACCTGAGGCCTCTCAGTGCAAGAAACATCTGGCTCACAGAGCCTTGGGCCAGCCCCTGGCAGGCTAATTTAGAGCAGTATTTCTGTGTGTAAATTTCATCAACTACCTAAAGCCCCTGCCTAGGGCCTGAAGAGAACAGAGCGAGCCTTGAAGCTGTGAGTTCCCGTCTTCCAATTTTTCTGGCTATTTTGATCCTGTGTGCTGGCCTCCCAGGGCAATGGGCACCTTGGGAGAGATCACCATCTTTGATGGTCAGTACTGATAGAGAAAAACAACTTACCGTTGTCCTGAACTGAGGCCTATGCTTTAGTTTCCTTATTCCAAAGTGTGTAAGCACTGTTCTCCATGTGGGTTTGCATGATGCCAATCTCCACTCCACACTGCTCCACTGCATTCTGAGTTACAAACCCTTGCACTGCTGACTGCTCTCTGGCACTGGTTCATTCATCTTCAAAATCAATACTGGGCACTATGCTATGGGCCTTGGTCATCTACCATGATCAGGACCATAAGCAAATAACACATCAGAGGAGAAGCTAACATAGGTGGATAAACTTATTTTGAAGTCCATGTGACATGAAAAAACAGACTAGAGAGCAATGGCCTGTTGAACCAGACAGCCAGACAAGCACCCCATTTCAACTGCACCCAGCAAACAACACCCCCCATGCTCACTGTATACAGTCAGGTGGGGTGTTGGATGCCTGAAATCAGAGCAAAGGAACAATACATGAGGACGAAAAGTCAGAGCCAGGGAAGCTAGAAAGCACCATTCAAGTATGAGGTCCCCCCTTCTTTAAGGAGTTTATAATCTAACAGGGAAGCAGATAGGTCCACAAATCACCCTGCTGAGGGTCAGTGTTCTAAGGGATACACAAGCAATATGGCACACGGAGGGAAAGAAAACCCAGTAAGACTTCATGGAAGAAGTAGCATAACTGGATGTGAGCCACGGTAGAGGCTAGAAAAATGGTGAGAGCACAGATAGGCAGGAACAGCATAGACCAGTGGGCAGAAAGGGGAGAACAGTGGATAATGAGAGTGTCAATTCAGTTCCAGTGCCCTGCAGCATAGCAGGTAGGAAAGAGACCCAGTGGGGGTAACAGGCTGAGAAGTGGTGGCCCTGGATTTGGAACATCCCAGCTTGGTACTTCCCAGATGTGGGGCCTTGGGCAAGTCATTACACCTTCCTGAACTTTAGTTTCATCACTTGCAAACCTGCAGCTTCCCAGGGAGGTCTGTAAATTAAATGCAGTATCTGTATGAAAAGCAGTTGGCACACTGTCCTCCCTGGGGAGAACACACCTGACTACAAAAGTAGTCATCATAGCAGCAGAAGCACCTGTTCTGTTTCTTAATGCCCGGTGCCTGCCAGGCTCTGTGCTCGGCCCTTTAGACATGTTCTGCCCTGCTCAAACGCTCCTCAAGGTGGATCCAACAGGCTCTACTCTCCCCACTGCCTGACTGTACTCAGATGGAGGGCTAAGAGAGGAGCTCAATCCTGTAACAGATCCTAGCAGGAAGGGATGAACATTCAGGTAAGAGCTACGAGGGCTACAGCAGCTGCAGAGGGAAGGGAAGGATGGACACCAGGAACACAGCAGAAGTTTCATCAACTCCTGGACGGGAGTCAAGGAGATGGAAGAGGGGAGGGAAGGCGAAGAAGAACAAAAGATGGAGATCAAGATGGGGAAAGGGGTAAGCCAGAAAGACAACGAAGGGAAGGAGAAGTGAGTTTCAGACCTCCCTTAGCAACCAGGACCAGTCCAACTGGTAGTCAGAAACAACCTGGGGCTGGAGAGAGACAACAAGCTCCACAAAAGAAAACAGTAACAGCTCAAAGCAGGACAACAGACAAGATCACTAAGTGACAAGATTGAAGACAAAACCTTAGAGAACATCTGCATTTAGGGACAGGAACAGGGAAAACAAGTGACAGTAACAAAGAGCAGGCCGGGCACGGTGGCTCACGCCTGTAATTCCAGCACTTTGGGAGGCTGAGGCGGGCGGATCACCTGAGGTTGGGAGTTTGAGACCAGCCTGGCCAACATGGCAAAATCCCGTCTCTACTTAAAAAAAAAAAAAAAAAAATTAGCCAGGCGTGGTGGTGGGAGCCTGTAATCCCAGCTGCTCGGGAGGCTGAGGCTGGGAAAATTGCTTGAACCCGGGAGGCAGAAGTTGCAGTGAGCCGAGATCATGCCACTGCACTCCAGCCTGGGCGACACAGCGATACTCCATCTTGGAAAGAAAGAAAATAATAACAAAGAGCAAAAGGTGTAACAGAGAGGAAGAAACCCAGGTGGTTAGAAGGAGGTCTACTGGTGGGGTCAACCGCTGTGGAGATGCCAAATGAGATGAGGACGGCAGAGACCAGGGAGCCCCCAGCGATCTCAGAAAGCACAGCTCCCACCCAGGCCAGAACTTACAGTGGCCTGCATAATTAAGCAGGCACTTCACTTACATATAATTAACTGCTTCCCTTCCTGTACTTGCCCAGTGGAAGCAAGGTGGGTTTAATCTGCGGCCTTTTTGGAGAGGCCATGGTTAAGGCAGAATGAGGAATTCTGAGTGCCACAATGAACTCAGAAGAAAATGCCACTGAAGGGTAGAGATTTTGATTGGCCATTCTACTACTAGGACACAATGTGAACCTCCAGGAATCTACCTCTCAGAGAACTCTAACTTGTGAGTGCTAGAGATCAAAGTAATTAACGCAAGAATAAGGCTCTCCCCGGCAATTCCAAGAGTGACACGCCAACAGAATTGCACCACAGGACCACAGAGGTGCAATTGTCTCCCTGTAACCACACGATCCCTCATGCCTCGCCGCAGCCTCGCCTCTGTGGGAAGACTCTGAACACAGCCTCACCGCAGGTTACAGCCCCAAGGCAGCCAAGAAAATGCACTTGATCATGTGAGGTCCCTTTATTTAAAAAAAAAAAAAAAAAAAGAATTATGGTACAGGGAAGGATTAACACAGCAAAGTGAACTAGGTTCTCTCACCAGTTTTTTAAAACAGGAAGACATAATGTTTTCTAAAATAAAATGCTAGACAATGAACTGATATCACCAATCTCACACCATGTTCAAATAAAAGAACATCCAAACCAAGATTCAGGCCTCCAGATGAACACATCCGCTTGGAAGGAATCATCCGTACCTGTTTCCCTGACTCCAGTGAGTCAAAACTATCGCAGCTCTCCTCTGACGAGAGGGTTTCCATGGGAACATCATCTCGGAAGCCGACAAACTCTTCATCATCACTGGGGGCGTTAAAGATGTCAGCCACTTCTTTAGGGATCTGTTTTGGATTCAAAAGAGGCAGGATTAAACCAGGGGTTCTTGCTAATCACTTAGGGACATTTTCTGGAGGGGAGCAGAGATCTCATCACTTCATCCAACTGCCACAGTTGCCCAGAAGTCCCCAGTAACCCTGAGCAAAACACGCTTCAGCTGAGAACTCATGGCAAAATAAGGTGTGGGGTGGGTAGGGGAGATAAAACTTAAAATTCTAGATATACACCCTATTTTACAGAGAATGTTAAAACCAGGCCAGAGAGAAGACATGTTTGATCTCTTGACAAAAAGAAAAATCGTTTCTAAGAACCAATGATCTCTTTTTTTCTCCCACAGTGGATGCATCTTTAAATGTCATCTACATAAAAAAGATGCCATAAAATATTATTAAGCTCTTTTCTTAATGTTCACCTACACTATTTATTTTTCTCTTCATCACAGGCTGATTCAGAAAGTAGAAAGTTTATACAATGAAATAAGTAGCTTTTCTTTTCTATATTGTAAGTCAACTTAGGTAGCTGGGGATTAATTCTAACAGAATTCAAATGCTATCAGGGGATAATTGATCCCAGAGGGAACAACGTCAGCACACTTAATCCACAAATATGTTATCTGCTGGAGTTCATTTTTGTAAGTTGACTATTTTCTCCCAATTCTTTGTTTTAAAAAAGTTCAAACACACAGAAAGGTGAAAAAAATAGTACGAACACCTGTTGATTCTTTATCTAGACCCATTATTTGTCACTGCATTTGCTTTCTTTCTCTGTTTCAACAAATATTAGGTTGAACGATGGGCATTTGCCAATATTTGGCTGTTTTTAATTTAGGAAAATAGCAATTTAATATGAGCCAACCTAATCCATATATTCCCACACACTGATTAGAGTAATTTGCAGACGTTGTATTGATTGGCCCTAATATAATTCAGCATGTATCTCCCACGGATAAGGACATTCTCCCATAGAACCACAAAACCATAATTGTACCAAAAATAATTAACATTAATTCAATAGTACGATTTACTGTAATTCTATATTTTAATATCTGCAACTGTTCCCAAAATGTCTTTTATAACTTTTTGGAGACAATAAGATCCACTCCGGCAAGGTTTTGAATTCTATTTGATTCTTATGACACTGTTTTCTGTTGTTTTTCACAACACTGATTTTTTTTAGATAGACCATGACAACTGCCTTGTAGAATGTCATGTATTCTGAGCTTATCTGAGTGTTTCCTCATGATTAGATTCAGGTTATGTATTTTTGGCACCATTCTACATAGGTGACATGTACTCCTCAATGCATTGCATAAGGGGGCACAAAATGTCAAGTTATCCCACTATTAATTAGTAATGTTTTAAATTTTTCATTATAAAAACTTTCAAAGATATTTCAAAAATAGATGGGAAGATATTTTAATGAGCACACATTGATCCTCCCCGTAATTATCTGCCCAAGGCTAACTGTGCTTCCCCTGTATCCCGACCCAACTCCCCTTCTTCTAAATTATTGTGAGGCAACTGTAGACACAGTATCATGTCACTCATTATCATTATCAAATGTGCAGTCTGTATTCACAGATCTTCTGCCTCGTTTTTTTTTTTTTTTTTTTTTGAGACAGAGTCTCACTCTGTCGCCCAGGCTGGAGTGCAGTGGCGCAATCTTGGCTCACTGCAAGCTCCGCCTCCCGGGTTCACGCCATTCTCCTGCCTCAGCCTCTCCGAGTAGCTGGGACTACAGGCGCCCGCCACCACGCCCGGCTAATTTTTCTTTTTGTATTTTTAGTAGAGACGGGGTTTCACTGTGGTCTCGATCTCCTGACCTCGTGATCCGCCCGCCTCGGCCTCCCAAAGTGCTGGGATTACAAGCGTGAGCCACCACGCCCGGCCCTGCCTCATTTTTTAAAAACTTAGTTTATCTGCATCATGATCCAAATAAGGTTCACACACTGATCAACATGGCTCGTAAATCCCTTCTCATCACTCCTTTATCTTTTTTTCTCTTGCAGTTTATTTTTGAAGAAACTGGGTCATTTGACTGTGGAGTTTGTCCAAGTCTGAAGTTTTATTTTTTTGCAGCCCCAAGGTGGTGTTTAACAGACTCATTTGGATTTACAATTTGGGAGTTGAATCTGGAGACTTACTTCTAGTTTGCTTGCTTTTGCCAAGACTACTTTTTAGGAAGTGCTATGTTCTTCCTTTGGAAAGCACATAAGGTCTGGCTGTCTCTTTTCTTAGTGGTGTTGCTGTTTGGTCAATAAGTTAAGGTGGAATCAGCCTGATTTGTTCTTTGCTTTTAAAAAAACAAAACAAAACAAAAAACAACAACAACAAAAAAACACCCTTTCTCCTTTGTCACTAATAAGGAACATGCAGAGTGATACTTGAGATTCTGTGAATAGCCTCCCTGGTAACATCTCGCTCAATAGTTTCAGCGTCCATTGACAATTCTTTTTTTTATATATATTTTTTATTTTAATAAAGACAGGGTCTATGTTACCCAGGCTGGTCTCAAATTCCTTGCCTCAAGTGATCCTCTCACCTCAGCCTCCCAAAGTGCTGGGATTACAGGCATGAGCCAGGGCGCCCTTGAATGAATTATTACATTAGGGACTGCAAAAGAGAAATTTTCAGATTTTCTCTCTCCTTCATAAAGTAGCTAGCATTCTTGTATAATATAGTCTTTCTCTTACTCTCCCCCTTTTCTTCTACAATGTATATCCATGGATTTCTCAAAATTATTATTCAATGTGTTATAATCCATACTCTCATAATTCTTTCTGACTGTCCCAAATTTGGCCATTGGGAGCTTCTTGGAAAGTCATCCTCTGTCTTTCTGACATGGCACTAGGGGTCTTTCAACACCTCCTTGCTTTCTGACACAACAAGCATGGCAAGCTAACCTTGTATGTTTCCTGTCCCAGACCGCAAATCAGCCATTTCTCCAAGGAGCCCTGAAACCTTTCACTGGGAAATGGCATTTAAAAACCAAGCTCAGAGAACAGTGTACCTCGGTTACTGAATTATCATTGCTTGTAGGCTCTTTGGACAGAGCAAGGATATTTTAAATAGGTAAATCACAAGTTCATGGTGACACCTTGAATTCAAATCCAACACGGAGGCTTCTTCCTCTGCTCCCTCATCTCTCCCTCATCTCACATTAGCATCGCCGTTCCACCACAAGGAAAACCCTCGATTCCCAAAATTTTTAACATGCTTATCCATGTGGTGCTCTATCTACAATAAACACAAAATAGCGCAAAAGTGACACCACCAATATACTACCAACAACAAACAGTGCAGTTCGAGATTTCTTTGCAGTTCTTTCTAGCCTTGGAACATAGTCTCACTATACACAGGATCTTTTCCTTCAGCTAACCAGATGATCATTGCACATGGTTAGGCAAAAATGCTTTACATGTACTTCCCATTTCATCATGCAGTATATTAAAAAGATGTCCTTAACAGTTGAGATTTAATAATTTTTACTGTTTCATCAGAACATTCTTATGTGAAACTGACATTTTCTTTTTAAATTGAGTGCATGGAGATGAATAATGCAATGACTACTAATACAGTTTGTTGCTGCCACCTGGATTCATGCTAAAGATCAGCAGTTTTCTCCACTTTGCCTTTTGCACAATCAGTGCAAATATCAACACAGCAAAAAGGGCAAATAATCTTAGTATTATTATGACATTACATTCGCCCTCATGGACCCGTGAAAGGGTCTCAGGTCCTCCATCTCACACTTTGACCACTGCACTAGCATACACAGAGCTGTATATTCAAAAGCTACTTAGCTTCTTGGAATTCTCTGTGTGGGTGTGTTGACTTAATTTTACATTTAGTCAGGTTCCATTTAGGAAACTGGTAATCCTTAATCTATTTACTTTCATCCTTATTTTAATGCTTCTTGATAAAAAATAATTAGAAAATAATGGTTCAATCAAAGGAAGTATAACATAAATACAGAAAAGGATACCCCAAGTTCAGTGATGCTGAAGGGTTAATACAAACACTTTCCCACCATCTAATAAAATCATTGCAAGGGACAAACAAGAATAACACTTAGAGAAGTAGAGTTCCACTAACAATTTTTTTTACCAGCCACAAGTAGGGCAGCGCTAGCAAAGCCTAACTCTGACATCCTTCTTGGGGAAAATATTTAAACTTTTCTCAAGGAGGTATGTTAAACAATGTTTGCCACCTTATCTTTTCAGACACCTTTTGTTGTTGTTTAGCACTCAGAACTCAGAACTAATACGCGAGGAAAACACCCAGACTAGAGAAACACAGACAATACTTATGAAAGTGTGCCTATGTTGTAGTTACATAATAGCTACTGAGTTCAGTCCCTGCAGAGGCACTGAGAGGGATATTGTGTCAATTTCAGTCTTTTTCTTTCGGCCTTCTCACCATTCTACAAAAATCAAAAAGCCCTGCTGGCCCAGAAGATTCTTTTAACATAAATGGTTTAAAGGAGGAGGAGCACCCCATTTATAGATTTACTGGAAATACATATAAGGAATGGAGAGGGTTGGTGATAGGAATAAACTGCTTCCAGTGGCAACTGCATTAGTCCCTGTGCTATTGTGTTCAGCCCCACCACTGCTGCGAGCCTGTGTCCGCCCAGCTAATTCCTCTTTCTGCATGTTTGACTTCTGCATCTGCTCCAGAGGTACCATCAAGGGGCTATAATGACTGATTAGGAACAAAAGGAAAAAGCACAGTTTCAAAAAAAACAGTGTGCATTCTTGGGGTATGCAGGGCTCTGATCCTTCAAAAGGTACTAAAAGAGTTTCAGATAGTCACAAGCTTCAGGATTTGGCAAAAAAAAAAAAAAAAAAAAAAACTGTAAAATATTCAAGTGTCCTCAATGCAACAAACTGATTCGTTTAACAGATGCAACAAAGGCAGCAAGATTTAAATGAGAAGGACCTGATAGAAAGGATACACAGGGACCTCTTCTAATGAATGACCAGTTCCACAACACAGCAATACATTAGGCCCAAGGATCTGTCACTTTCCTGTTCCATTCAGCAGTGATCCACTGGGTAGCTGCATAGTCTAGACAAAATGCAACAGACCTTTTTTCTTTTTCTTCAAAGTTTGTGTTCCATTCTATTACAATAATGCCAATTGTAAGACTCACCAAAAAGAAAACTACAGCAAGTAACTGAAAACAACAAAAATACAAAATTTCTCAATCACTGGATATTTACATTAGTTGAACTTCTGAATTAGGATAACTACAATCTAGTGAACCAAAAAAAAGGGAAAATTCTCATCTGAAAGTGAAAAGACCGTTTCATTATTTATAATACTTCTTAAAGATCAACTTTATGCTATTCCTAACTTTCATGTACAGTTTCTGTTTGTCTACTCTGTCTTTATTGGAATTAACAGTGTGAATATCATCAAAAGTCATGTGGGGGACCAGGATTCAACTCCATGAGAACACAGGTACTAGAATGGAATCCCCAGGCACCTAACATAGAGCCCAGCCTAAAGCAGATGATCAATAAACCCTTGCTGAAAGCATTTACATGCATCTGACTTTGTAGCCATTTTCTTAAGAAAGGTGTAGTTTACTAGGAAAATACTAAGTCAAAAAGGTACACTCTGTGATATTCCTACATGAGGGGAATTAAGAATTTTCACCCAGAATCCTAGGACATCTATCTACAAAGCAGTCATATTCACAGCTCCCCTTTCAGAAAGGACTGCAGGTTTCCCTTATAAGCCATACAGATTACCTGAGAGCTTTTCTCTGAAATAGTTTATGCAAACTCAACAGGCTTTGGGGCCAAGCAGGTGGGTAACAGGGCAGTAGGTCAGCTGTAGGACAATATGGGATGGTGCTGACTGGTAGGCTGAACACATACATCAGGGAAGGGGGGCCACTCCTCCACTCCAGCTGATCATTGCCCTGTAGGAACAGGGGTCTAGTGTGCCTGACCTCCAACATTCCCAGAGAACCTGAGAATCTGTGTGTTGGTAAGAAACTTCCCATCTACAGACTGGATCTCAAACTTGTTCAGGGAACATGCACAGTGGAACTCATAGGGCTTTGTGGAACACCAAGGAAACTGTAAATGCCAGAATTCCAAATATTACCAACAGTATTAATATATCTACTAGTGCCTAGTAGTAGTAGTAGAGGGCATCAAAGTGTTAAAGAAGATTAAGAAAAACTTTATATCCTTTCCCTTATTCATGGCAGCATTATTCACAAGAGCCAAAAGGTGGAAGCAATCCAAGTACCCATCAATGGATAAATGGATAAACAAAATGCGATACATACATATAATTGAATATTATTCAACATTAAAAAGGAAGAAAATTATGACACAGACCACAACATGGATGAACTTTGAAGACTTTATGCTAAATGATAATAACCTAGTCTCCATAAAACCAAGAACTGTATGATTCTACTTATAACAGGTATCTAGAGTGGTTGAATCCCTGGAGACAGCAGAATGGTGCTTGCCAGATGCTGAGGGGAGGGAGAAACGTGGAGTTACTGTTTAATGGATACAGAGTTTCAGGTTTCCAAGATGAAAAGAGTTCTGGAATTTAAGTATGCTTAACACTACTGAACCATACATTTTAAAATGGCTAAGATGGTAGATTTCATGTTATACGTATCTTAGCACAACTTAAAAAGAATTAAATGAAAAAAAACAAATTAAGAAAGACAAGCCAGGCATGGTGGTTCATACCTGTAATCCCAGCATTCTGGGAGGCCGAGGCAGGAAGATCACTTGAGCCCAGGGGTTTGAGACCAGCCTAGGCAACATGGTGAGACCCCGTCTCTACCAAAAAAGATACAAAAATTAGCTGGGTTGTGGTGGCGTGTGCCTGTAGTCCCAGCTACTCATGAAGCTAAAATGGGACGATCGGTTGAGCCCACGAGTTAGAGGCTGCATGCAGTGAGCTATGATCACACCACTACACTGCAGTCAGGGTGTCAGTGAGACCCTGTCTCTAAAAGAAAAAAAAAAAAGAAAGAAAAAAGAAAAAAAAGAAAAACTGGGATGGAGGGGAATTTTTCCTTCCTTAAGTGAATGAAATCTTCCAAACCGACAGAACAAGTCCAGACCTTAGCCTAGTTTTAATGGTACCATCACTTTAGGGGCATGTGGCTTGAGAACCCAACTCTCTCACCGAAGGGAGGTTCAGATACATCATCGTAGGTGCCAAGGCTTCAGCTTTAATGTCTGTCCAACCAGGTATCTGAGCCTGTAAGCCCAGAAGTTAACTGATAGTCTGGAGGACAGAGCTGTTTGCAGAACCACACTTGGCTGAAATCCAGCTTTGTTCTATCCCAGCTAAGCTATACTAATAAAAATAAACCCTGCTGAGTTGCTGCTGGCTTCTCGTTGAGTAGGTGCCTTTCAGGCATACAAAGCAGTGCTTTGGAGGTCTCCATACCATTTTGACCTTTGTCAGCCTGAGTCTCCATTAAAATTCAATTTAAAAAACTAATAAGCTATAAAAAGATCGTCAAACTGTCAGTTGGTTTTCAATCAAGTATTTACCTTTGAAAATGTTTTAATGTGAAGTATTGTTAATTTAAAACTTTATATTGTGAAATTAAGTATAATATTTTTTAAATTAAAGCTTTTCCATATCTCAATGATCTCTAAATTCACCCTTCCTGGATTAAAAAATACAACCTCCTACCCAGAAGGAACACATGTATCAGTATTAGTTTTTGAAGAGAAAGAAAGTAAGATTTACTTTTTAGGCCAACTGATACAAGGGCTGATTTTGATATACTCCAAGAATATTCAGTGTACATTTCACCTAGAAGCAAGCTCTATTTTAAGATTCAAAAAGCAGACAAAAGATATTTATGCACACTATTGCATTTTCCTTATTAAGTGTTTTGAAAGCAATTTTGATAGCAATGACAGCAGAATTTGCAAGGTGTACTATCTTGCATCTATGAAAAGAGATCTTCTACACAGAGGAGAGCACTCCTTCCTCTTTAACACACCACGAAGGGTGAGAACTCTGTTATTTTCTTACGCAAAATCATTTCTTTGAATCTTTTACAATTAAATTGGTTGGCCCGTAAGAAAAGTACATACCATGCACCAATCACAAGAACTCAAAACGGATCACAAACTTGAATACAAAACTATAAAACTTTTAGAAGAGGAGAAAATCTTTGTGACCTTAAGTTAGGCAAAGAATTCTTAAGATACAACACCAGATACAGCACAATACAGACCTTTAAAATGTGTAAATTAAACAATCAAGATTAAGAACTTCTGCTCTTCAGAAAACGCCATTAAGAGAATGAAAAGGAAAGCCACACACTGGGAGAAAATATCTGCAAATGCTGTCTCTGATTTGCACCCAGAAAATATAAAGAATTCTCAAAACTCAATAAAAAGAAAACAAATAAATCAGATGGTCGACGAGTTAAATGGTAAACAAGCACAAAAGAGAATTAAATTAACACACACATGCATCTGACCTCTGAATGGGGAGGACTTTCACCAACCACGTAAAGGAGACCAAAATGGAAAAGTAGATCACTGACCATGTAACAGTTTAAAGCTTCTTACTTAAAAGAAGAAAATTCAGAAACAAAAACACACAAAAAAAATAGGGCAAAGATCTGACAAAAATATGACAAATTATTAAAATTGCTAAAAACCTCATACAAAATGAAATATATACCACGGCCACACAGACAAAATGGCAAAACAAAGAAAACTCACTAGGGAAAACAAAAGAGGCTAAAAACACTTCAAAAGTCCTCAGCCTACCTAGTAATGAAAAGAATGGAAAGTAAAACAAGTATTCTTTTTTTTTATTTTATTTTTTAATGAACATATTTTTTTAATGAACATATAACAATTGTACATATTGATGGGGTACACAGTGATGTTTCCATACATATTATAGATACTGATCAGAGCAGGATAATTAGCATATCCATTATCTCAAACTTTTATCATTTCTTTTTGTTGGGAGCATTCAATATCCTCCTTTTAGCTATTTGAAACTCTATATTATTGTTAACTACAGTCATCCCACATTGACACAGAATGCCAGAATTTATTTTTCCTTTCTAGCTATAATTTTGTATCGTTTAACAAATCTCTCCCTATGTCCCTTTCCCTCACCCTTCTCAGCTTCTAGTATCCTCTATTCTACTGTTTACCACTGTAAAATCACTGTTTTTAGCTTCCATATATGAGTGTAGAAGAGTTCCCCTTCTCCATATCCCCACCAGCATTTGCTAATATTTCTATTTTTGATAATAGCCATTCTATCTGGAGATGATACTCCACTGTGGTTTTGATTTACATTTCCCTGATGATTAGTGATGTTGATGTGCATGTGTGTGTGTTTTGAGAAACACCTGTTCAGATCGTTTGCCCATCTTTCAATTGGATTATTTATTTATTTTTTGCTGTTGAGTTGCTTGAGCACCTTATATAATCTGTATATTAATCCACTGTTGGATAGTTTGCAAATATTTTCTTCCATTTTTGATATTGTCTTTTCACTCTGTTTTTTTTTTTTTTAATTATACTTTAGGTTTTAGGGTACATGTTCACAATGTGCAGGTTTGTTACATATGTATCCAGGTGCCATGTTGTTTTGCTGCACCCATTAACTCGTCATTTAGCATTAGGTATATCTCCTAATGCTGTCCCTCCCTCCTCCCCCCACCCCACAACAGTCCCCGGAGTGTGATGTTCCCCTTCCTGTGTCCATGAGCTGTCACTGTAAAACAAGTATTCTTTTCATCTAGCAACTTAGCAACATTTTGCTTCCGTTTTTAAGGGCATGCTCAATGATGGGGAAGGTGTGAGGAGACAAACACTTCTATACAGAACTGGTATGAGGACACTGAACCCAAGGCTTCAGAAACTAAGTATCATCATACATATCTAAAATAGGGCAGTTAATTTTTAAAAAAATATATACAGTGCAATTTCAAGACTGCCAGGAAAATGTAGCTAAACTCAGGGTGAAGGAGTATGTGAATTACTATTGGCAGTTAAGAGAATCATAAAATCAACGATTACCAGGCCAAGTGTGGTGGCTCATGCCTGCAATCCCAGCGCTGTGGGAGACCAAGGCAGGAGGATCACTTGAGCCTAGGAGTTCAATACTAGCCTGGGCAACACAGCAAGACTCCAACTCTACAAAACATAAAATATTAGCCAGGCATAGTGGCATGTGCCTGTAGTCCCAGCTACTTGGGAGGCTGAGGAGGGAGGACTGATTGAGCCCAGGAGTTCAAGGCTGCTGTTAGCTATGATCCTGCCACTGTAACAGAGGAAGACCCTATCACAAACAATTAAAGAAAAAAAAAAAAGATCATCAGATTGTGATGGGATCTCATCCATCAGTTTGTGCTTCATATAATGGAGTGACAGCCAGGCACAGAGGCACACACCTGTAATCCCAGCTACTTAGATGGCCTAGGCAGGATATAGCTTGAGTCCAGGAGTTCAAGTTCAGCCTGGGCAACAAAGCAAGACCCTATCTCTATAAGAAATAAAAATAAAATAAAATTAGGGCAACCACAGTTAGACTTACTCAAAGGCACGTAGCTTGTTAATGTCCTTACATTAAAAACATTTCCAAGCATCTAAATAAGAAAACAATCTGTTTTTCTATAACGATATATTAATTAGTATTCAGCAGGTAATAAAAAAATACAAACTCATGTTAACACCAAGAGTACAAGCAACAATTTGAGGAAAATAATAAATTGGACTTCATCAAAATTAAAAGCTGTTGTGCATCAAAGGACAGTAAGAAAGTGAAAAGAAAATCTACAGAATGGGAGAAATAGCTACAAATCATGTATCTAATAAGGATCTACTATCTAGAATATATAAAGATTTCTTACAACTCAAGAAAAAGGCAAACAACCAATCAAAAAATAGGTGAAGAATTTGAACAGACCTTTCTCCAAGGAAGATATACAAATGACAAACAAGTACATAAAAATACACATATCAGTGGTCATTAAGGAACTGCAAACCAAAAATAGGCAATACCGGCTAGATACAGTGGCTCATGCCTGTAATCCAAGCATGTTGGAAGGCTGAGGCAGGAGGATCACTTAAGCTCAGTTTTAGACAACCCTGGGCAATATAGCAAGACCCCATCTCAAAAAAAAAAATTTTTTTTTTAATTACCTAGGCATGATGGTAATTGTCTCCTACATCCTGTAGTCCCTGCTACTTGGGAGGCTGAGGCAAAAGGAGCTCTTGAGCCCGGGAGTTTGAGGCTGCAGTGAGCTGTGATCAAGGCACTGCACTTTAGCCTGGGTGACAGAGCAAGACCCTGGCTCACGACTAATAACAATAATAATAAAGACATTGAATAGAAGCCATGGGGAATCGAAAAAGGCCACACACAGGTCCAGGCAAGACAGTATGTTCAGAAAAGATCTAAGATGATCTTCAGTTTTCAGGGTCAGAACACACCCAGCCAATCTTTTAAAGATTTCCCTAGCACAGAGTCAGTCTGCAAAGACTGGAAGAGGTGGCCACTTTCTCGAATATTTAATTCTCAACAAAAGAACAAAGACATATAAGAAAGAAGAAAAACCTGGCCCATTCAAAGAAGCAAAATAAATTGACGGAAACTTTCCCAGAGGAAAACACTGGACTTACTAGACAGACACTGGACTTACTAGACAAAGAAAACTATCCTATGCTGAAAGAACAAAAGGCACAAAGAACTAACGTGAATCAGGAAAACGAGCAAAATGAGCCTATCGACAAAGAGAAATGAAGGAGGACTCCAACAGAAATTATGGAGCTGAAAAAAATAGAATGAGCAAGTTGAAAACTTCACTAGAGTGGTTTAAAAACAGATTTGAGGAGGCAGGCAAATCAGCAAATTTGAAGATAATGCATTTGAAAATACTGAGTCAGAGGAGAAAAAAATTAGAGGAGAAAAAGTTAAAAAGAATACAGAAGAGTGAAAAGAGCCTAAACTACTTCTTTAGGCACACCAATGTAGGAATGATGGGAGACTCAGAAAACAGAGAGAAAAAGAGACAAAGATTATTTGATACGACAGTGGGCAAAAACTCTCCAAACTGGCTGAAAGGCATGAATTGGAATACATCCCAGAAGCTCAAGGAATTCCAAGTAGGACAAGTCGGAAGAGGTCCTTTCAAAGACACCATATAATCAAATATTAAAAGCCTAAAGACAATCTTGAAAGTAGTAAGAAAAAAGCTACTTGTCACATACAAGTGACGCTCAATAAGACTATCAGCTGTTCAGCCCCAGTCAGGGGCTTATAGATAAAACCCCCATCTCCCTGGGACAGAGCACCCAGGGAAAGGCGTGGCTGTGGGCACAGCTTAAGCAGACTTAAAACAACCCTGCCTGCCAGCTCTAAAGAGAGCAGCAGATCTCCCAGCACAGAGTTCAAGCTCTGCTAAGGGACAGACTTGCCTTCTCAAGTGGGTCCCTGACTCCATGCCTCCTGACTGGGAGACACTTCCCAGCAGGGGTCAACAGGCACCTCATACAGGAGCAATCCGGCTGGCATCTGGTGGGTGCCCCTCTGGGATGAAGCTTCCAGAGGAAGAAATAGGCAGCAATCCTTTGCTGTTCTGCAACCTCGCAAACGGTCTGGAGTGGGCCTCCAGCAAACTAACTCCAGCAGACCTGCAGCAGAGGGGCCTGACTGTTAGAAGGAAAACTAACAAACAGAAAGGAATAGCATCAACATCAACAAAAAGGACTTCCACTCAGAATCCCCATCTGAAGGTCACCAACATCAAAGACCAAAGGTAGACAAATCCACGAAGATGAGGAAAAACCAGCGCAAAAAGGCTGAAAATTCCAAAAACCAGAATGCCTCTTCTCCTCCAAAGGATCACAACTCCTTACCAGCAAGGGAACAAAACTGGATGGAGAATGAGTTTGATGAACTGACAGAAGTATGCTTCAGAAGGTGGGTAATAAATTCCTCCGAGCTAAAGAAGCATGTTCTAACCCAATACAAGGAAGCTAAGAACCTTGAAAAAAGGTTAGAGGAATTGCTAACGAGAATAATCAGGTTAGAGAAGAACATAAATGACCGGATGGTGCTGAAAAACACAGTACGAAAACTTAATGAAGCATACACAAGTATCAATAGCCAAATTGATCAAGTGGAAGAAAGGATATCAGAGACTAAAGATCAACTTAATGAAATAAAGCATGAAGAGAAGATGAGTGAAAAAGGAACAAAAAAAGCCTCCAAGAAATATGGGACTATGTGAAAAGACCAAACCTACGTTTGACTGGTGTATCTGAAAGTGACAAGGAGAATGGAACCAAATTGGAAAACACTCTGCAGGATATTATCTAGGAGAACTTCCCCAACCTAGCAAGACAGGCCAACATTCAAACTCAGAAAATACAGAGAACACCACAAAGATACTCCTCAAGAAGAGCAATGCCAAGACACATAATCATCAGATTCAGCAAGGTTGAAATGAAGGAAAAAAGGTTAAGGGCAGCCAGAGAGAAAGGTCAGGTTACCCACAAAGGGAAGCCCATCAGACTAACAGCGGATCTCTCGGCAGAAACCCTACAAGCCAGAAGTGGGTGGGGGTCAATATTCAACATTCTTAATGAAAAGAATTTTCAACCCAGAATTTCATATCCAGCCAAACTAAGCTTCATAAGCGAAGGAGAAGTAAAAATCCTTTACAGACAAGCAAATGCTGAGAGATTTTGTCACCATCAGGCCTGCCTTATAAGAGCTCCTGAAGGAAGTGCTAAACGTGGGAAGGAAAAACTGGTATCAGCCACTGGTATCAGCAAAAACATACCAAATTATAAACACCATTGACACTATGAAGAAACTGCATCAACTAACAGGCAAAATAACCAGCTAGCATCATAATAACAGGATCAAATTCACACATAACAATATTAATCTTAAGTGTAAATGGACTAAATGCCCCAATTAAAAGACACAGACTGGCAAATTGGATAAAGAGTCAAGACCCATCGGTGTGCTGTATTCAGGAGACCCATCCCACACCCAAAGACACAAATAGGCTCAAAATAAAAGGATGGAGGAATATTTACCCAGCAAATGGAAAGCAAAAAAAAAAAAAAAAAAGCAGGGATTGCAATCCTAGTCTCTAATAAAACAGACTTTAAACCAATGAAGATCAAAACAAAGAAGGGCATTACATAATGGTAAAGGGATCAATCCAACAAGAGCAGCTAACTATCCTAAATATATATGCACCCAATACAGGAGCACCCAGATGCATAAGTTCTTAGAGACCTACAAAGAGACTTAGACTCCCACACAATAATAGTGGGAGACTTTAACACCCCACTGTCACTAGTAGATCAAAGAGACAGCAAATTAACAAGGATATTCAGGACTTGAACTCAGCTCTGGACCAAGCAGACCTAATAGACATCTACAGAACTCTCCACCCCAAATCAACAGAATATACATTCTTCTCAGCACCATATCAGACTTATTCTAAAATTGACCACATAACTGGAAGTAAAACACTCCTCAGCAAATGCAAAAGAATGGAAATCATAACAAACAGTCTCTCAGACCATAGTGCAATCAAATTGGAACTCAGGATGAAGAAACTCACTCAAAACCGCATAACTACATTGAAACTGAACAACCTGCTCCTGAATGACTACGGGGTAACTAACGAAATCAAGACAGAAATAAATAAGTTCTTTGAAACCAATGAGAACAAAGACAACATACCAGAATCTCTGGGACACAGCTAAAGCAGTGTTTAGAGTGAAATTTATAGCACTAAATGCCCACAAGAGAAAGCAGGAAAGATCTAAAATCGACACCCTAACATCACAATTAAAAGAACTAGAGAGTGGCCAGGCGCGGTGGCTCTCACCTGTAATCCCAGCACTTTGGGAGGCCGAGGTGGGCAAATCACGAGGTCAGGAGTTCAAGACCAGCCTGGCCAACATAGTGAAACCCCGTCTCTACTAAAAATACAAAAAAAATTAGCTGGGCGTGGTGGCGGGTACCTGTAATCCCAGCCACTTGGGAGGCTGAGGCAAGAAGAATCACTTGAACCTGGGAGGTGGAGGTTGCAGTGAGCCAAGATTGCGCCACTGCACTCCAGCCCTGGTGACAGGGCAAGACTGTCTCAAAAAAAAAAAAAAAAAAAAAAAAAAGAACTAGGGACGCAAGAGCCATCAAATTCAAAAGCTAGCAGAAGACAAGAAATAACGAAGATCACAGTAGAACTGAAGGAGAGAGGGACATGAAAAACCCTTTAAAAAAAAATCAATGAATCCAGGAGTTGGTTTTTTGAAAAGATCAACAAAATAGACCGCTAGCCAGACAAAGGAGAAAAGAAAGAATCAAATAGACACAATAAAAAATGATAAAGGGAGTATCACCACTGATCCCACAGAAATACAAACTACCATCAGAGAGTACTATAAACAGCTCTACACAAATAAACTAGAAAATCTAGAAGAAATGGTTAAATTTCTGGACACATACACCCTCCCAAGTCTAAACCAGGAAGAAGTCGAATCCCTGGAGACCAATAACAAGTTCTGAAATTGGGGCAGTAATTAATGGCCTGCCAACCAAAAGAGTCCAGGACCAGACAGATTTACAGCCGAATTCTACCAGAGGTACAAAGAGGAGCTGGTATCATTCCTTCTAAAACTATTCCAAACAATAGAAAAAGAGGGAATCCTCCCTAACTCATTTTATGAGGCCAGCATTATCCTGATACCAAAACCTGGCAGAGACACAACAAAAAAAAGAACATTTCAGGCCAATATCCCTGATGAACGAGGATTTTCACATCGACAATAAAATACTGGCAAACCAAATCCAGCAGCACGTCAAAAAGCTTATCCATCAGGATCAAGTTGGCTTCATCCCTGGGATGCAAGGCTGGTTCAATATATGCAAATCAATAAACATAATCCATCACATAAACAGAACCAATGACAAAAACCACATGATTATCCCAATATATATGCAGAAAAGGCCTTCAATAAAATTCAACACCACTTCATGCTAAAAACTCTCAATAAACTAGGTATTGATGGAACAGATCTCAAAATAATAACAGCTATTTATGACAAACCCACAGCCAATATCATACTGAATGGGCAAAAGCTGGAAGCATTCCCTTTGAAAAGCAGCACAAGACAAGGATGCTCTCTCTCACCACTCCTATTCAACACTGTGATTCTTCCTATCCGTGAACATGGGATATTTTTCCATTTTCCATTGCCAGGGCAATCTGGCAAGAGAAAGAAATAAAAAGTATTTGAATAGGAAGAGAGGAAGTCCAACTATCTCTGTCTGCAGATGACATGACTGTATATTTAGAAAACCCCATCATCTTAGCCCCAAAACTCAAGCTGATAAGCAACTTCAGCAAAGTCTCTGGACACAAAATCAATGTGCAAAAATCACAAGCATTCCTATACACCAATAATAGCAAAATCATGAGTGAACTCTCATTTACAATTGCTACAAAGAGAGTAAAATACCTAGGAATACTACTTACAAGGGAAGTGAAGGATCTCTTTAAGGAAACTACAAACCACTGCTCAAGGAAATAAGAGAGGAAACAAACAAATGGAAAAATATTCCATGCTCATGGATAGGAAGAATCAGTATCATGAAAATGGCCATACTGCCCAAAGTAATTTATAGATTCAGTGCTATCCCCATCAAGATACCACTGACTTCCTTCACAGAATTACAAAAATCTACTTTAAATTTCATGCGGAACCAAAAATGAGCCTGTATAGCCAAGACAATCCTAAGCAAAAAGAACAAAGCTAGAGGCATCACGCTACCTGATTTCAATCTATACTACAAGGCTACAGTAACCAAAACAGCATGGTACTGGTACCAAAACAGATATATAGACCAACGGAACAGAACAGAGGCCTCAGAAATAACACCACACATCTACAGCCATCTGATCTTTGACAAATCTGACAAAAACAAGCAGTGGGGAAAGGATTCCCTATTTAATAGACGGTGTTGGGAAAACTGGCTAGCCATACGCAGAAAACTGAAACTGGACCCCTTCCTTACACCTTATACAAAAATTAACTCAATATGGATTAAAGACTTAAATGTAAAACCTAAAACCATAAAAAACCCTAGAAAAAAACCTAGGTAATACCATTCAGGACATAGGCAGGGGCAAGGACTTCATGACTAAAACAGCAAAAGCAATGGCAACAAAAGCCAGAATTGACAAATGGGATCTAATTAAACTAAAGAGCTTCTGCATAGCAAAAGAAACTATCATCAGAGTGAACAGGCAACCTACAGAATGGGAGAAAATTTCTGTAATCTACCCATCTGACAAAGGGCTAATATCCAGAATCTACAAAGAAATTAAACAAATTTATAAGAAAAAAAAAGAACAACTTCATCAAAAGGTGGGTGAAAGATATGAACAGACACTTCTCAAAAGAAGACATTTATGCTGCCAACAAACATATGAAAAAAAGCTCATCATCACTGGTCATTAAAGAAATGCAAATCAAAACCACAATGAGATACCATCTCATGCCAGTTAGAATGGCGATCATTAAACAGTCAGGAAACAACAGATGCTAGAGAGGATGTGGAGAAATAGGAATGCTTTTACACTGTTGGTGGGAGTGTAAATTAGTTCAACCATTGTGGAAGACAGTGTGGCGATTCCTCAAGGATCTAGAACCAGAAATACCATTTAACCCAGCAATCCATTACTGGGTTTATACCCAAAGGATTATAAATCATTCTACTATAAAGACACAAGCACATGTAGGTTTATTGTGGCACTGTTCACAATAGCAAAGACTTGGAACCAACCCAAATGCCCATCAATGATAGACTAGATAAGGAAAATGTGGCACATATACACCATGGAATTCTATGCAGCCACAAAAAAGGATGTGTTCATGTCCTTTGCAGGGACATGGATGAAGCGGAAAACCAGCTAAATTATCAGCAAACTAACACAAGAACAGAAAACCAAACACCACATATTCTTACTCATAGGTAGCAGTTGAACAATGAGAACACATGGACACGGGGAGAGGAACATCACACACCAGGGCCTGTCGGGGGTGGGGGACTAGAGAAGGGATAACATCAGGAGAAATACCTAATGTAGATGACGGGTTGATGGGTGCAGCAAACCACCATGGCACATGTATACCTATGTAACAAACCTGCATGTTCTACACATGTATCCCAGAACTTAAAGTATAAAAAAAAGAAAAAAAAAAGATTATCAGCTGTTTTATCACAGAAACCTTAAAGGCCAGAAAGCAGTAGGATGATACATTTATAATATATTTAAAATGCAGAAGGGAAAAAAACTATCAAACAAGAATTCTCTATCTGATTAAAAAAAAAAACTGCCCTTCAAAAATGAGATAAAAATTAAGACATTCCCAAATAAACAAAAGCCAAGGGAATTCATTACTACTGGCATTTGCAACAGAAAATGCTGAAAGGAGTACTTCACATTGACATGAAAGTCACTACACTGTAACTTTGTCAAAGCCATACAAAAATACAAAGTTCTCAGGTAAAGGTAAATACAGGGACAAATATAAAAACTAGAGTATTATTGTAAATTTGGCTTATAACTCTACTTGTTATTTTCTAAAGGATTAAAAATACTTATGAATCTGTTCGTGGATACACAACACATAAAGATGTAATTCCTGATCTCAATTACATAAAATGATGGAAAAAGACAGAGCTACATAGGAGTAGAATTTTTATATGTCGCTGAAGTGAAATTGGTATCATTCAAACCAGATTGCTATAACTTTAGAATGTTATATGTAATCTCCATGGTAACACAGAAAGTATCTAAGAAGAAAAGGAAATGAGAAGAGAGTCAAAATGTGCCACTACCAAGCAATCAACTAAACTCAAAGGAAGGCAATAACAGAGGAAATGAGGGACAAAAAAGCCATAGGATATACAGAAAACCTATTTTTTAAATCACAAGATTAAGTAATTCCCCACCAGTAATTACTTTAAATTTAAATGTGTTAAACTCCAAATCAAAAGAAATTGATTGGCAGGAAGGATTTTTTAAAAATAGGATACAACTCTACACTGTCTACAACAGACTCACTTTAGATCTAAAGACACCAATAGGTTAAAAGTAAAAGGATAGAAAAAGATACTCAATGCAAATAATAACCAAAAGAGAGATGGAGTGGCTATACTAATATGAGACAAAATAGTCAAAAACTGTTTTGAAAGACAAAGACATTATAGATTGATAAAAGAGCCAATTCACTAGAAGATAGAACAATTATAAATATATACACACCAAACATCAAAGCTCCCAAATATATGAAGCAAACACTGACAGAACTGAATGAAGAAATAGACTGTTCTGCAACAACAGATGGAAACTTCAACACCCCACTTTCAACAGTGAACAGAACAAGACAGAGCAATAAGGAAACAGAAGACTTGAGCAACACTATAAACCAACTAAAACTAATAGAGAGCACTCGACCCAACAACAGAATAAACACTTTTATCAAGTACATATAGAAAATTTTCCAGGACACACTATATGTTAGGCCACAAAACAAGTGTGAATACATTTTTAAATGACTGAAATAATACTATCCTTTGTTACAATAGAGTGAAACTAGAAATCCATAACAGAAGGAAAAATGAAAAATTCGCAAATATGTGGAAATTAAATAACATATTCCTAAACAACCATGGGTCAAAGAAGACATCACAAGGGAAATTAGAAAATACTTTGAAACAAATGTAAATGAAAACAAAATTTACCAAAATATATGGGATGCAGCAAAAGGCACTGCTAAGAGGTAAATTTATAGCTGTAAACACAAAAATGAAGCTCTCCAACCAAAAAACAAACTGTACACATTAGGGGAATAGGAAATGTATAGCACACCAAACTCAAAGTTAGCAAGAGGAAGGAAACAAAGATTAAAACAGATATGAATAAAATAGATAATAGAATAAGAATAGAGAAAAATCAATGAAGCCAAAAGTTTATTCTCTGAAAAAAAAAAAAAATTAACAAATTGGCAAATCTTAAGCTACATGATTAGAAAATATACAGAGAAAACTCAAATTACTAACGTTAGTAATGAAATTGGGCATTACTACCAATTTTACATAAATAAAAAGGACTGGCCAGGCACAGTGGCTCATGCCTGTAATCCCAACACTTTGAGAGGCAGAGGCGGGTGGATCACAAGTTCAGGAGTTCAAGACCAGCCTGGCCAAGATGGTGAAACCCCATCTCTACTAAAAATACAAAAAAATTAGCCAGGCTTGGTGGCGGGCACCTGTAATCCCAGCTACTTCAGAGGCTGAAACAGAGAATTGCTTGAACCCGGGAGGTGGAGGTTGCAGTGAGCCAAGACTGTGCCACTGCACTCCAGCCTGGGCGACAGAGCAAGACTCCGTCTCAAAATAAATAAATAAGTAGGATTTTAAGAGTACTATAAACAACGTATGCCAACAAATTGGATTATCTAGATATAATGGATAAATCCCTAGAAACAACCTAGCTAGATTAAATTATGAAGAAATAGAAGATCTGAATATATTTGAAATAAGTATTTTAAGTAGTAATCAAAAACCTCCCAACAAAGTAAACCCCAGGACGAGATGGCTTCATGGGTAAATTCTACCAAACATTTAAAGAAGAATGAACACCAGTTTTTTCTCAAAGTCTTCCAAAAACCTGAAGAAGGAGGAACACTTGAAACTCATTCTATGTGACCAGCATTATCCTGATACCAAAGCCAGAGAAAGATACTAGAAAACTATACAGCAATATCTCTTACAAATACTGATACAAGAATCCTCAACAAAATGCAGGTAAAACAAATTCGGCAGTGTAGCAAAAGGATTATACAAGATCACCAAGTGGCATTTATTCCAGGAATGCAAAATGGTTCAAACATACAAAAATCAATTAATGTAGTATACCATATGAACAGAATAAAGGGGAAAAACAAAGATCATCTCAACTGATGCAGAAAAACATGTGACAAAATTCAACACCCTTCCGTCATCAGAAAAAAAAAAAAACAGAAGGAAACTTAAACTCACCAACATAAGGCTATATATGAAAAACCCACAACTAACATGATACTCAATGATGAATGGAAGATTGAAAGCTTTTCCCCTAAGATCAGGAGCTAGACAAATATGCCTGTTTTTACCACTTCTATTCAACGCAGTATTGGGAGCTCTAGCCAGACCAATCAGGCAAGAAAAATAAATAATGCATCCAAATTGGAAAGTAAGAAGCAAAATTTATCTCTGCTATAAGAGACACGATTATATATGTAGAGAACACTAGAGATTACACAAAAAGTAGTTAGAGCTAACAATTAGACATTGCAGGACACAAAATCAACACAAAAATCAACTATGCTTCTACACACTAACAATGAGCAATTATGAAAAGAAAATTAAGAAAACGACTCCATTTACAATGGCATCAAAATAATAAAGTACTTAGAAATAAGTTTAACAAAAAAGGCGAAAAAAGCCTTGTACGCTGAAAACTACATCCCCGAAAAAATCAAGGAAGACAAGGAAATGGAGAACCATCCCATGTTCATGGATTGGAAGGCTTAATACAAGGTGACAATACTAACTGAAGCTATGTACAGACTCAATGCATTCCTTCTCAAACTCTCAGTGACTTCTTTTGTAAAAACAAAAGTCCATCCTAAAATTAATGTGGAATCTCAAAGGACCCTAAATAGCCAAAACAATCTTAAAAAAGAAGAACAGGCCAGGCGCAGTGGCTCACACCTGTAATCCTAGCACTTCCGGGAGGCTGAGGTGGGCAGACTGCCTGAACTCAGGAGTTTGAGACCACCCTGGGCAACATGGTGAAACCCCGTCTCTACTAAAATACAAAAAAAAATTAGCCAGGCATGGCAGCATGTGCCTGTAGTCCCAGCTACTCAGGAGGCTGAAGCAGGAGAATTACTTGAACACAGGAGGCAGAGGTTGCAGTGAGCTGAGATTGCACGGCTGCACCCTAGCCTAGGCGACAGAATGAGACTCCATCCATTACAAAAGAAAAAAAAAAATGAACAGTGTTAGAGGACTCACATTTCCTGACTTCAATACTTACTACAAAGCTATAGTAATCAAAACAGTGTGGTCTTGGCATAAAGGCAGACATATATATCAATGGAAGTGAATAAAGAGCCCAGATACAAACCCTTGCATATACAGTTAACTAATTTTCAACCGGATGCCAAGAATAATGGCAAAGAACAGTATTTTCAACAAACAGTGCTGGGAAAACTGGATATATCCACATGCAAAACAATTAGGTTGGACCCTTACCTTAAGCCATCTATAAAAACTAACTCAAGATGGATCAAAGATCTAAATGTAAGAGCTAAAACTATAAAACTTATGGAAGAAAATACAGGGGAAAAGTTTCATGACACCGAATTTGGCAATAATTTCTTGGATATGGCAACAAAAGAAAAATAAATAAACTAGACCTCAAAATTAAAAACTTTTGTGCAAAGGGCACTATCAAGACAGTGAAAAGGCAACCTATAGAATGGGAGAAAATATTTGCAAATAATATCTAATAAGGGATTAATATCCAAGATATATAAATAATTCACTTAACAACTACAAAAACCCAGTTAAGAAATGGGCAAAGGACTTGAATTAACATTTCTTCAAAGAAGATGTACAGATGACCAATGGGCACAAGAAAAAAATTCTTAACATCACTAATCTTTGGGGAAATGCAAAACAAAACCAGGATGAGATACCACTTTATGCATATTAGAATGGCTATAAAAAAAATAGAAAAGAACTAGGGCTGGCAAAGATGTGAAGAAATTGGAACCCTCGTGCACTGCTTGTGATGTTATAAAATGACATAGCCACTGTGCCAAACAGTATAGTGGTTTCTGAAAAAATTGAATTTAGTATTATCATATAACCCAGCAATTCTACTTTTAGGAACACACACCCAGAACAATTGAAAGCAGGGACTCAAGCAGATATTTGTATACCAATGTTTATTCATTGCTATTTATAATAGCCAAAAGGTGGAAACAACCGACAACATAAATAGATGAGTAAATAAAGATGGTATGTACATATAATAGAGCATTATTCAGACTTTAAAAGAAATGAGGTCAGGCACAGTGTCTTATGCCTCTAATCTCAGCACTTTGGGAGGCCAAGACAGGAGGATTGCTTGAGCCCAGGAGTTCAAGACCAACCTGGGCAACACAGAGAGACTCCATCTCTACAAGAAATTTTAAAAAGAAAAATTAGCCAAGCAGGGTAGTACACACCTGTAGTCCCAGCTACTCAAGAGGTTGCAATGGGAGGATCACTTGAGCCCAGGAGGTCAAGGCTGCAGTGAGCCACGATAGCACCACTGCACTCCAGCCTGGGCAACAGAGTGAGACCCTGTCTCAAAAAAGAAATAATTGAAAAAAAATTCTGATACATACTATAACATGGATAAACTTTAATAACAATGTTAAGTGAAATGAGCCAGTGACAAAAGGACAAATACCATATGATTCCACTTATATGAGATACCTAGGATAGTCATATCCTCAGAGACAGAAACTAAAATAGAAGTAACCAGGGGCTGGAGGAAGAGGTCATGGGGTAATTGTTTAGTAGGTAGAGAGTTTCCGTTTAAAATGATGAAAAAGCTCATGAGAGATCAGTGATGGCAGCACAACATTGTGACTATACTTATTAACACTGAAAGGTTAAAAATAGTACCTTTTATTATGTATATCTTACCACAATAAAAAGCCCCACAAGGTAGTCAATGTTATGTTTAAAAGAGAACAAATGGGAAGTCATTTTAGATATGTATTTACAGAGGTCTTACAAGAGCTATTCAGCAGATGAGTACCTAATGAACTGGAATTTTGGCACAGATCCTGGGAGTGAAGTGAACCAAATCACTTGGGAAGTGTGAAGTAATTTCCTCCTCCAGGGAGGTCAGCAGATAGAACATGTGAAGCCAATGATAAGATTTCTCTGGAGTCTAAGTAAAAGATTATCAAATTGGACAAGTCTGTTCTCAGTGTTTTCCAACAAGGTGCAACTGACGTTTTGGACAGAACAACTGCTTCATCCTGTAGGACTCTCCTGCCTGCCATATGGTACTTAACATCCCTGAACTCCAAACCACTTACCGGGGCATTCCCCTCACCCTCATCACTCTAACAATCAAAAAGAAACCCACCCACGTTTGTTACCACGACTACCATGACCCCAATCACTCAGATGACAACCACAGAGTGAATGAATCCAAAACTGAAATATGAGCATCCTCGTCTGTTAGGATATGACAAGCTATAATGCAGTAGCAAACAACCCTAAATCTCAATCAATGGCTGAAAACCAAAAAAAAAAAAAAAAAGGCTTCCGTTTTGTTCACATTACATTTCCATTACAGGCCAGCCCAAGGCTCTATTCCACACTGTCCTCACAACCAGAACCTGGGCTGATAGACCTACCACTCTGCAGAATGCTGACAGATGCAGTGGCAGAGGGAATGAATACAGTAAGTGGTATGCTGGCATTTAAATAATTCACTTAGAAGTGACACATAGTACTTCTCATATTCCACTGGCCAAAGCAAGTCAAATAGCCTTGACTGCTTCAGGGCCAGGAAAGTGCAACCCTACACCACTTACTTGGAAGGAAAAGAACCAGCCCTGATGACTTCCAAACTATGCCTGCAAAGTGCTCTGAAAAGTAGAAGACGCTACATAAATGTTAATTAAAAGAGCATATTAGTAACAGTACTACTTTGTCCTTCCATCCATTCAATGGATATTTATTAAGCATCTAATACATGCTGGACGTCGTCTCCTAAGCATCAAATATATGCCAGACACCATGCTAAGAGAGCTGATAAAAACTGAGTCATAAGTGGTAGGGTAAGAGAAACAGTCTTTAAACAATTCCAGTGTGGTATGATAAATGTGATCAGGAAAGTCAGCCCAGGTACTCCACAAGTTCCCAGGGCGAGCACCTGAGCCAGCAGTGGGGGCAATGGTTGGGAAGACTTCCAGGAGCAGTACCCTACATAGCTGCAGGATGCAGTCACCCTGGAGAACCTGCTGTAGATGCACGGATGGAAGCACGAATGCTGACGCTCTGGATGGGGTATCCCTGCGTTCCGCCAAGTCAATGAGACCAACTTGCACAAATTCCCCATAGCCCTAATCCGCAGTCACTTCCACTAAATGTCCACTGACACATTTATAGGTTTTCTTGGTTTTCTAGGCAGACCGGATGTAAAGAACAGATCTCTGGGACTACTCTCCACTTTCCCCTCAACTAGAACATTCTATGAGATGCTCTAAGTTCAAGGAGACAACATTCTTTCAGTCCAATTATCATAAGCTTGGTTCTAACCTCAGCAAAAACTGCTTTCTCTCAGCTAATACAGCGCAACAAAAGGGGAAATGCCCTAGGAAAACAATGTGTCAGAGGCTCCTAACCATTGCAAATCAGGCGCATTCCCCTTATGAGATATTAAATACATTATAAAGAGTTATTAAAAAGTGCAGACTCCAACACAAGTCGTAAGATATACAGTATACCACCCTGAGATATTTACCACAAAGTTCCTCTAATAAAGAAAAAAATTTTTCTTCAACAGAAAATACATAAAATACACATCTAGAAACACTAGACAGTCACTAAAAATGAAAACTGTGAAGACCTCTAAGCTACTAGGAAAAGTAATGCTGACAGTGCTAAGGAAAGCGATTCCAACAGCAATCATACTGTAAAGGTTAGACAAAGATGACGATTGTGCTACAGGCAAACGCTACATGGAAACTCTGCAGAAAATGGGGCACGGAGAGTAGGGGAAACAGAGAAGTGGTTCAGTGCAGCTTACAGTAACATGTTATTGTTTGTACAATGCAAATTTCACGTAAAAGTCATTCCTATGTAAAAGCTTGGTGGATCTTATTCACATTCCCAAACTGACTTTTACAGGCAGTATAAAGCATAATCTGGTGAGTTCCTAAAAAAGAACCAGACTAGCTGCTTGTTAACACTCCAGCCCTTCTAGTTAAAGGGAAGAGGGAACAGGGCAAGTTTCCTGACTCGCCAAGGCCCCATGATTCCAGCAGCAAGGGCCAGGCAGAGGCTCTGGGGGACAGAATCCTGGCTGAGTAACCTTCCTTACAAATTGCCCTGAGCAAATTAGTCAATTTAGCCTTATCTTTAAAATGCAGATAACACAACCTACTTCACAGAACTACAGTGGGGATTAAATCTGATAACTTGTAAGTACCTAGCACAGCATGACTTTTAAAAGGAAGTGATAGTTTCCATTCCTTGGGGGCAAAGAAGGATGGCTCTTAAGGTCTCCCTCTACTCTCCAAACCCAAGGTCCCCCAGGTCCCCACGGCACAGAGCAGGAGCCAGCTGAGCTTTGGCAAAAGCAGAAGAGGAAGGGAGTTCAAGCATGGCCTTCTGGTAGAGAGTGTGGGGAAAAAGGAGTGTTTTCTATGTCTTTGTTCTTCCACCCTACCAATGCCTAGCACATAACAGGTGCTCAATTGAATATCTGATCAGTGTACTAACCCAGTCAGCAAGCCCTCTATCCTCAGCTGATGATCATGAAGGAAAACAGGCAGGAAACATCAACTATTCATTTGAACTAAAAGCTCAGGCCCCTTGCACTGTGAGACTCCACAGTTTATTTCTGTGCTGCATACAGGGTGCTAGCATTTACTACTATGGAAGATACATTTTTCTGAGTGTTAACTTCAGTGATATTTACCAAATATGACTCTGAATGGTCCTATTTCACAACAACTACAGAAAGCACTGCTTTTCATAAACAAAAAGAACAAAATGCTCCCAGTAGTACTTTCTTATCTCTATCCCTACCTACTTCAAGTAGCCTGTATCTATTCTACTTTGGTGAATAAAGCCGAGTCTTTTCTAAAACAAAACTGTATACTGGAGGTAAACATTCTAAATCATAACTTTGAGTAAAGGAAAACTCTCAAGAGCAGTTTAAATGTAACATGCCTGGCTTATTCTATTCCAATAATGTTCTTTTTCATTAATTTACTCTGTTTATAATTGTTTTAGGCCACAATTGTCTCATTGTTTCCTGGCCTGTGTACCTGATCAGAATCATTATGATCGCTGAGGTTTTTGCCTGATTTTTAAGAATCCTGCTCTGCTATGGATGGGGTAGCCAGCAGAACACAGACAGAACAACCAAGGAGCCTTTTAAATACAAGACTATTAAAGTGGCAAATCATTGTCCTTTCTGTGACCAGCTTCTGGGGCTCTGGAATTACATGTTAAACAACAGGATCAGATGGGAGCACTTTGTAGCTAAGAGACCAATACCAGAACAATACCCCTTTACCCCTCCAACAGCGTGCTCCTGGCTATTTACAAGAACATTTAGCATCATTTCCTTCTCAAATGGGCCATCCTGTACTCTGGAGCTAGAAGAGAGTACGAGGAGAACACTGACATTCAGTGCCTACCAGTTTCTCTCCTAGGGAGCTACAGCAAGCTGGAGCTACAGCAAGCTGGAGTTCCAGTGAGCTGCGCTGTTGACAGCTCTTAGTAAGGGATCACACCTTTGCCTTTACGAGGTATTTGTCATTTTATATAAAAGCACAAAGACACAGTGGTCAGCACGACAAGACTACAGCTTGTGGGAAGCGTAATCACTGTCAGATGACATCAAATCCAACACACTGGTGGGATGGCAGGAAAGCAGACTCGAAAGTAGTTCAGAGTAAATGACTCTCCTTGTTTGCTTCTTACTCATAACATTAGGCCTAAGCTGCTTTGCTGAAACACTTAGCTCTGTGCTTTCCAAGCGATAGAAATCATACTTACTCCAATGTGTGAGATTAAAACCCACTGCACAGAGCTGAACGACATTCGATGTGCAGTAACGCCACTTCAGGTGATTCATCACATTGCTTTATTCATAAGGCTGGGGGACAGGGTGGAACTACACGAATTTAACATCTTGCTGTGCCTGAAATGTTCATTAAGTGCTCTTATCTGCAGTCACCTGTCCACCCCACAGAACCACTCTCCACTAATTCGGAGACTATAATCTGTGCACATTGAAATTACGATGAACAGCAACACTTCCACTGGAAAAATCATCACACATCTTGATTTGCACTGCCAATTAGGTCTTCAGAAAAGGAAAAAAAAAAAACCCTGATCATCTTACATAATTTGCCTTACTTGGTGCATAATGGATCGGATATAATTTGTGGGTAACCCCTACATGATAAATAGTTTAACATTTTAGAACTACCAAAAATTAGCCTCATTATGTGGCAGTAAACTTTCACTTCCAACTACACATTCTGGGACTTCTGAGTTTCCTAAGCATGAATTATGAACATCAGTAGTGGAAGTGCAAAGAACTCTCCAGTTTAACAACAGGAGTGGTACATTCCAGAAACATTTTCTGATTACATTCACAAGGAGCTCCGGAGTGATAAATTCCAGATACATTTTCTAATTAAACTCACAAGGAGCTCAAATCTCCATCCAGAGGGTTTGGTTTGGTTTTGTTTTTAGTCCTGTAGCAGCAGAAACTCCTAGAAGGTTAGGACGCCAGCCGGGAGTGGCGGCTTACGCCTGTAATCCCAGCACTTCGGGAGGCCGAGGCGGGTGGATCACCTGAGGTCAGCAGTTCAAGACCAGCCTGGACAACACTGCGAAACCCTCTCTACTAAAAAAAAAAAAAAAAAAAAAGAAAATACAAAAAATTAGACAGGCGTGGTGGCGGGCGCCTGTAATCCCAGCTACTCGGGAGGCTGAGGCAGGAAAATTGCTTGAACCCGGGAGGTGGAAGTTGCAGTGAGATCGCGCCATTACACTCCACCCTGGACAACAAGAGCGAAACTCCGTCTCAAAAAAAAAAAAAAAAAAAAAAAAAATTGGATGCTAATACACGGTAAAAGCCAGTGGCAAAAAAAATAAAAAATCGAACCCTGTCTCATTCCGTAGGCTTTACTGATTCCCTTGCTTTTAATAGTTTATCTCACAGGAGGCATTTTTAAAATATTCTCAGAAACATCAACAGATTTTTCTCAAACAACCATTATCAGGAAGGCTTCAGAAGGCCAAAGCCACCGTTAGTGGCTCGGTCTTTGCCGCCAGACTCGGGCAGGTGACAGCGGCTTGGGCTCGGGCACCTGGCACTCTGCGCCTTCCAACGCTGGCGGTCCCGCCTCCCCTTCTCCCGGGCCAGGCACGCAGGTGGAGGAAAGTAAACACCAGCCGGAGGCAAGGTGGAAGCAGTGAGTCTCGCGACTCTCACAAAAACAAGTGGGAAAAAAAAAAAAAAAACAATCCTCGCACAAAGCATCTCTGTGCTCCCACAAGCAGAGGCGTGGCTGCTTGTTTCCCTTTTTAAAGGGTGTATTTTTAGTTCTTTTGAAAAATGTTTTTATTGCTTACTTCTAAGTAAACATGTATCTCCATTACGATAACGTAGACAAAAGCTCTTTTAGGAAGTAAAAAGAGAAAACTGAAGTCACGTTCACATTCCCACTACTCACTGAAACGTTTGGGGGAACTTACTCAAGTGTTTGCTAATGAGTTTTAAAGACTAGTTAGGCCCTTAACGCATAATTGGGGTCGTGCTGTGCATATGATTTGGGATCTTGCAGCTTGTTTAACTCGGCCCAATGACGTTACCATTTCCCCCAAATGGTTACTAATTCCTTGAAAACGTTTACAAAAGTTCTAGAATAAACACTAAAGTTATTCTTTTTAAACTCCATTATCCAAGTTAGACTGGTCTGACGATCGACTGTTAAAAAAAAAATTACAACTTTCTTAAGCTTCCTGATCTCTGTGCTAATTCCCGGAGAAAGTGTGGGGAGTGCACAAAAAAAGCCCCTCCCCCGTCTCAAGAGGGCTACAAACGCAGGCGCTGCGCCCCGCTAGCTCCCCGCCTGCACCCCTGGCAGCCACCCGAGACTGAGCAGAGCGCCAGGCTGAGCGCGGTTGTGTGCTGGGGCGACCGGCCTCTGCGGTCCGCGTGGCACAAACGTGACCCACTGCGCACACCTGCAGGGCGCGCCCACTCCGGCACTCACCCGGCTGGGCGCGCCAGATCCCCAGTGCCGCAGCCAAGGGCCACGTTCCCAGCCCAAGGCCAGCAGGACCGGGTGGCAAAGGGAAGTCAAACTGTGGGTGCGTCCGGACGGCGGCGGGCGGCCGGACCCTCACCTGGTAGCGAGTAGCCAACTCCATTCTTCCTAACCGGACTCCAGTCTCCTCCCAGCACGCGGCCACGGGAGCCCAGACTCACCACGGACCAGCGCACCAAGAACGCCCCGCGCCCGAGCAGCTAGCGCGCTCCGCCCGGAGCACAGGCGGGCCCCGGGAGGGGCGCACTCGGCACCCGGGACAGGGGGAGCGCGTTGCGCTGCCCGCTCGCTGCCGCCTCACTGGGCCTCGTGGCTCCGATCACGTTCCAACTTCGCGGCCACTGACCTTCTCTTCGCAGGCGGCGGAAGAGGGGCTTGCAGTTGGGCGCGGCAAGAGCAATTACCAGTGTTAGGGCGCCGGGCTCCCCCCCGCAGCGGAGGGAGGGAGTGGAGCCGTCCGGCGGGGTTTAGCGCGGGAGAAATGAGGGGGCTGTCCCGGCGCAGCTTCCAGCTGGCACGCGCGCTGGATACTTGGCAGGGTTTATTCCAGGTCATGCCCTGGGGTGCGAGCTTCTGTTGCAACCCCTGTCTCTGATCCAGGAAAATATTGTAGGGCGGCTTTGGGGCTTGTTTTGTTTTTTTGTGGTAAAGGGGCAGGGTTCTCTTTGGGAGGATTCTGTCTCCCAAAACATTTGCTACAGGGTTCACTTTGCAAAACGGGCAACCCAGATTTCTTTACCAAGGCCCAGGTGGACAGCTGCAAACCCGCCTGAAACTTTAGACGGCCATTACACAGTAGGCCTCCACACCCACCAGACAGAGTTTGTAGAGGTCAGGAATGCTGACTAATTTAGCAGAATTGACCCCGGCATCTGCTAAGCATCAGGCACTGGGTTAGTCCTAGGAACAGAAGGGTGAACAAAAACATGCCCCTGCTCTGTTGGAGTTTACAGCCTGAGAGCCAGTTACCAATCTAATTGCATTATTCTAAATAAATACAATAATGATGCAAATAAGCGTAATAACAATGATGTAAATTTTATAAGTTAGATTTATAATTAATTTGATACCACTATCAATGACAAGTGTAATGATGATGCAAATAAATGTAAATTTGGAGCGATGATGCCATGAGAAAAAAGGCAAGTGGTATTATGGTGGTGTGAAATAGGGAGACAATCTGGTAGAGGTCAGGGAATACTTCTTAGAGCTCAGATATGAAGAGTGAGGAATTAAGTTTGTGGAAATTGTGGGAGACTTGAAGTAGACAGTGGGGAGAATGGTAAATGAAGTTGTCCTGAAATCACAGCAGGTTTGCTGGACAGTGTTGCACACCTATTTAGAACCGTGGTCATGGGTTTACAGTAGAGCATCCTGTATGCATAGGACCTTCTGCAGCCCCTCTCAGCTGCTTAGGATCTGACGTTCATCTTTTCTTTATTGAACGAGTGAATGAAATTTGCCAAACATTTACTCAAGCTTGAAGAGAAAACATGGAAAAGGTTTCCTTCCTTCCTTTGGTTAGTTCAGCAAACAACATGTGTTATGTGCTTTCATGTTCCAGCCCTCAGTGTTCTTACTTCCTGGTGGTAGTAAAACCAATACGACATTGTCTGACTTAAAATATTTTGTTTTTATTGGATAATGTTAATTATTCATTATAGCCACTTCATTTTTATTATGCTTTAGAGTTTTCCTTCACATGCAGTATCTCCTTGAATCCTCTCAATATCCTTCCAGATTCTTATTGTCCACATTTTTAAAATAAGGAAACAGAATCTAAAAATACATTAAGAGATCCCTGCCACCCTGCCACTAAGTGACAGCAGCAGACTGCCAAACTGAAAACCATTCCTTATGCCTCCAGATCCAACATTCTTTCTATTTTTCTGTATTTTTTCCCTTTGGCTGCCAGGAAGCTTAGAGTGAAAATTCAATCAGAGCTCTTCTTCCTCTTTTTTTTTTTTTTTTTTTAGATAATTGCTTCATCATGAACTGCTGATCTTGTTTGCACTTCTTTTCATTGTAGGTTAAATCAAAACAATTTTGGAAAAGGGAGCACAAATTTGAAGCAGGTCAGATTTTGCAAAGCACTTGAAGCAGCCTAGACTAGCTACTTCTATATCAGGAAACCTGTAAGCTGTTGAGCCTTTCTGTTTAGAAATTTGCCATAACCAGCCCTAAGTCTTCAGATGACAACCCGGAAATTTTCTTCCTGTGCTTAGCAAAGCCTGTACACGTTTGATGGTATTTAGTAATTGATTATACAGTGGTGTGTTTTGTTTTGTTTTGCTTTGGTCAGGCTTTGGGAAAATCCCTAAGGAACCAGAGGATTTAAACATCACACTGCAGTAATAATTTCTAATAATTATTATTGATAGGGTTCACGGGATGTGAGCACTGGGTTTCATCATGGCACTGCAAGAATGAGTGTCCCTTCCAGATGCAACAGTATACATATTGCAACAGAGAAAAAGAAGACATAATGTTTGCAACTTCCTTTAAGAAGTCTGTCTAGAAATCTATGCTTGATTGCTTTTTAAATGTTTCTATGAGAGAGTAAAAACTTGGTCCCCAGTACCTTGAACAAGGTAAGAAATTTGTGATTAGAAGCCAAAGGAGTTAATAATGCCACACTAAAATATGCTGTTCTGGCATATGCACTATTTTTAGTTAAAAGCACTTAAAAAAAAAAAAAAGCAGGTAGGAGAAGATCAGTCTGAACTTAATGTTGTTGCTTAAAAGCAGGAGATAAAATTCCCCTGTGAAAGCTGTCTTCCCTACACAAGAAGGAAAGCCACATTCTTATCAAAGACAGGAAATTAAAGCTGAGGGAAATCTGTACAAATAAACCTTGTTAAACTAACCCTTATCTTCTTAGTCACTTCTCCACCCAATTAACTGCACTAGCCCATGCCCCTTTGCCTTATCGCATTTTCAGTTTTACTACTCTGTGCAATTCACTGTATAAATGTCCAACTCAAACTTCATCCTGGGGTCTTCATTTCCTTAAAAAGGCACCCATGCCACATAAAACTTCGATTAGACAAATCTATATGCTTTTCTCTTGTTAATCTATTTTATGTCAGTTTAATCCTCAGACCCAGCCAGGACCCAAAAGGATGGAGATGAAGTTTTACTCCCCTACAAAGCCATTATTGAACCTCATTAAATGATGTGAGAGAGCTGTGATTGGATGTCAACCCTGGCCCACAATTTTTGCTTTGTAAAAGGAGCCCAGACATCTCTCCCCTATCTGAAGTAGTATCTGTGCCCTCCCCACAGAGCTTAGTTGTGGGCAAACTCCCTAGTCCTCCCCACATAACAGAAAATAGTGCTGGTTTGGTGCTCTGGACAACTCACCAGAGAATCTACCTTCTGCAGAGAGCTGGAAGCAGCATGAGTCTATAGAAGCTGAGAGGTAATTTCATTAGGTCTGCCTTCCCTGCTTGCTTTTGGTCATTTTCCTCTTGGTGTTGTTTCCTTTTCCCATGAAGTTGAAGGCTGCAGTAGCTGAACAGCGGGCCACTGAACACTGAAACTTAACCTTCACTGGCTACTTTATAGATACGTTCATAGGTCACCATGGTAACTGTTGCTTCCTTTTTTTTTTTTTTTCCAGAAACTTAGGCCAGCTTCTGTCCAGTTCAAACTGGTTGAGACCACTGACTCTTCAAGTGCCTGAGAGGTGGCCTTTTGATGTCAGAGGGTCAAAAACTCCACCCTTAGATCATGGTAACACTGCCATTTTTCTGTACATATGTCCTATATAATGCCATGAACTCTGGCTACATTTGTGCAGAATGAGCCTGTTACTTCATTTTTTCCCAGTGCCAATTACATTTCCCCATACCTCAGACCACCCCATTTCCCTAACCCATAAATATCCCTAAGCCTTATCTTCAGGGAGGAGTATTTCAGAGCTATTCTCCCACCTCCTCACTCCATGCCTTTGTGAATAAATCTTTTTTTTCTTTTGCAAAACCCATGTCACAGTAATTGATTTACTGTTCAGGGCAGAACAGACTAGGACCTAGCTGGTAACAGTATCTGAGTACCACTTAGCATTGTATGTGGTCACGAATAAATAAAGTGACCGTTAAACAAGAAAACATCACTGGTTGTTCCCTAGCTCTTGGTCTCTTGAAACTTCCATCTCATTGTGATTAGATAACACCTACCCTAGAATGGGGAGACCTCCCTAAATTTGAAACATTCAGATATAAAATTTCCAAGTTGCTACAGAATCAAAGATCTAGAACTGAGTCCTTTGTAAAATCATCATCTAACACTGACTGGGTGCCTTTCTGGAACATTTTTCTTTATTATTATTACAACCTGGTATTCCATCTTCCAGACTTGGTATGTCAAGATGATGTTGTCACAACACTGTGATGAAAATCACCCTAATGGCTTATGATAAAATAACCTGGACAATCAATAATCAGATCTGTCCATATATCAGATGCAGAAAAATACACATCATGATGAAACTTTAATGCCTGTGGTCTTTCAAAAAGTCAATAGTAATAGTGATGTCAAGAATAGCAGCTAATTTAAAGAGTGCTCACTATGCTCTAAGCCGTTTGCTGAATTAACCTTTGAATGTGTTCCCTCCTTGAATCCTTCAACTGAGAGTTCCACATCTTTTCAAAACTAGTGCTGTAAAAGTAAGTGAAACGATATTTTCAAAGCATTTGGGATTTCTTAGAGATGCTATGTAAATTCCAAATACGATTAACACAACCCATATTACATAGATTTTTGCAATAGATAGTGCATTATTTATCATTTAGTATGTGAACATAAAATATTATTTTGACTAGGCACTGACAATAAATGTGCGAAAATAACATGTTATTCAATAATTCTTACCTTTCTATGAATTTAGGTCTTATAAAGGAAAATTTTTAATTTCCAATTAGTGGTATCAACAAAAGTACTCTGGTACATAGTTTTTAAAGAACTACATTTTTCTTCATAATCATTTAGGCAGCATACTTAAAAATAATCTATAAAATGTCAATATACAGAGTTCAGAATAAATGTATCTATAAAAAAACTTTTAAATTACTTCTTAAATAACAAAAAGTCATAAAATATTTCATTAGTTCAATAGATAAATGCAGGATATTTTTAAAAGCAGTTTTTAATTTCTATTTTGTCAAGGCTAAAATAGCCAACCATACACTATTTCAGAAATGAAAGTCAAAGTATTAATATTTGTTATAATATTTGGAAAACTTTATTGCTTCAGGTATGGTAAGTAATCTCTATTTGCTAGCCCTGATTCAGTATTTGACAGGCAATAATAGAAAATCTTAGGTTATAAAATGGAAAATTTGGGATCAGAAATAGAGTAATACTATATTCTTTTTTTTTTTTCTTTTGAGATGGAGTTTTGCTCTGTTACCCAGGCTGGAATGCAATGGCGCGATCTTGGCTCACTGCAACCTCTGCCTCCTACATTCAAGCGATCGTCCTGGCTCAGCCTCCCGAATAGCAGGGATTACAGACATGTGCCACCACTCCCGGCTAATTTTTGTGTTTTTAGTAGAGATGGGGTTTCGCCATTTTGGCCAGGCTGGTCTCCAAATCCTGACCTGAAGTGATCTGCCAGCCTTGGCCTCCCAAAGTGCCGGTATTACAGGCATGAGCCACCGCACCAGGCCAAGGAATATAGTAATACTATATTCCTGAGAGAAGAAAAACACAACTTTCCAGGCTTTGCAGAATTTCCAAAGTTGTTACAGACTTATCCTTCTTTATTTGCAATAATCAAGTATTTGTACACGAGTGATAAGGCTGGATCGCATTTGTGATAACAGAACAGGTATGGAAGTGAGGCAGTTATGGATTTATTTAGTCCTTTAAGCTTCCAGCAGATTCTAGTGAGCAGGCATATTTAAGAATCATTGCTCTAGTACAGCTCAGTGGCTTGCAAAGTGTGGCAAGATCAGCAGCATCCACATCACTTGAGCTATGGTAAGAAATTCACATTCTTGGACCCCCTTCTGGACCTACTGAATCAGAAACTTTGGGGACGGAGCCCAGCAATCCGGATTTTAGTCACTATTCTGGTGATTCTTATCCTCACCGAAATTTACAAACCTCTGTAGTTGTAATCCAAGGTGTACTGCTCACCGACCAGGCAGTCTAGAGGCTAATCATTGAGCTTCATTTTTCTCATCTGTAAAATCGGGATACTATATACCTGCCTAACCCCCTCAACAGTATTCTTCTTTTTGTATGTGTGTGGAGGTTCTTATTTATTTATTTGACAAGTAAAAATTGTATATGTTTATGGTGTACAACATGAGATTTTTGATATATGTACACATTATGGCATGACTAAATCAAGCTATTTATGCATTACTTTGCATAGTTGACACTTTTGTGAACATTAAAGTCAGCCTTTTTTAGCATTTTCAAACGTTACACAATATTTTGTTATTAACTGTAGTCACCATGATGTACAAGAGCTCTCTTGAACTCATTCCTCCTGTCAAATCTAAATTTTGCATTATTTGACCAACATCTCCCCAGCCCTCCCACCACTTTCAACAGTATTCTTACAAAGATGAACATGTAGTATCAAATGCGATTGTATTTTGAGAAGGCTAGAGTGTTTTACACTTGTAAAGTGGTATTAATAGTTGTGATCCTCCCATTTATTGATCACTAACCATGTTCCAGAACCTGTCGACACATTATACCACTCAGTCATTACCACAAACGTGTTGTATAGAATACTATCCTTTTTTCGTTCAGATGAGGAAACTGAGGCTTTGAGGGTTTAAGACACTTGCTCAGGGTGACCCAGCAGAGCCAAGTTGGAACTCAGATCTGTGCTACTATCAAGCTATACCCTCTCACATTTTTGCCTTATTCAGATAGCCTGAGAGAGAGGGAGAAGAAATTCAAACTTCAATTTTAAAAATGGAGCCTGGGCAACATTGTGAGACCCCATTCTCTACAAAAAAAATTTTTTAAATTAGCCAGGTGCCCTTGTGGTCCCAGCTGCTCAGGAGGCTGAGGTAAGTGGATCGCTTGAGCCCTGTAGGTTGAGGCTGCAGTGAACTGTGATGGCACCACTTCACTCCAGCCTGCGGGAGAGAGCAAGACCCTGTCTCAAAAATATATATAATTAATTAATTAAAACAGGACTGGGAATGGATACAATATTATAGCTAGAGAGGAAGAATAAGTTCTACCTGTTCTGTAGCACTGTAGGGTGAATACAGTCAACAATAATTTATTGTGTATGTTTAAAAAGCTGAAGAGAAGGTTTTGAAAGTCCCCAACACAAAGAAATAATAAATGTTGGAGTTGATGGATATGCTAAATACCCTGATTTGAGCATTACACATTGTATAAAATGTATCCAATACGCCTTTGTACCCCATAAATATGTACAATTATTACATGTCAACTAAAAATATTTAAAAGGCTAACGACAACCTAAGTTGTCTATCAGGACAGGCATGTAGATGTAAACTGTTTAATTCATACGCTAGAATACTGTATATCAGTTCAAATGAATAAATTGATCTGCATTTATCAATCAATAAGAATAAATCTCAGAAAGCATTAAATTAAAAGATCAAGTTAATAAACAAAAGAATAAAATTGAGGAACTAGGTTCTTTATATACTACCATTTCAACCTGTTTATTTACTGTGCCTAGGATTCTGATACCTTCCCCCTATTTCTTTCTGAAAATGATTACTTATCTGTTTTAGGCCATTTTAACAGGTATTCCTGAATTCTTTTCAAAAGACTTTGCCCACTTCATCACGCACACACCCGGGCTCTCTTTTCTGCAATCTACACATACTCTAGACTTTAATGCTGTAAAATTCGCCCCAGCTGGTTATTCGAATTTGATAATCTGATCATCATGTCTTTAACAGCTTTCAGCTCTGACCTACAAGTCATGTCTGGATTCTTTTATAGCTTTTGAATCCAAGCAAGCTCCTGACCTTGCTAACTATAGCCCAGCACCAGGAGATTTCTGACAGTATAAAATTCAAGGCCTAATCTTAAGACTATGTAATGAAATTGATATCCATAAATTCCAAGATGGGCTCAGTACAACAGGACTTGGCATTTCTGGCCATTACTTCCAAAGCAAATCATATCTGTATATGAAATATAACAAAGTCTGCTAGTCTGAAAGCATGTTAAATATGGCTTGTTATGTTCAGCCTTTCCACACCGCTCTTATAAACAGGAGGTGGACTGTTTCCATCAGACTCTGACCAAGTAAACTTAAATGTAATGACGTTACAGTCTGAGTCTTTTTGTTTTTTAAGAAAAGCAACATAAGCAACAAAAGCTTCCCTGCCTCTTTCCTGCAGTTGCTCTCACTCCGTCTCTCGCTTCCATTTTCTTTCAGAACACTCTGAAACTCTCAAGCATTTTCTATAAGAGAACTTGCAGTTCTCCATAGGGATCAGGAGAGGCATAGATGAATTTTTTCTGGAAGGAAGCATAGGTTTTGCAATTTCTTAGGAAAGTTGGGGCATGTGAGGGCCAAGACAGAAATCTATCATACTTGAAACAAGCTTCCCCAAAGTAATAAGAAAAACAAAACAGGCCGGGCGCAGTGGCTCACGCTTGTAATCCCAGCACTTTGGGAGGCCAAGGTGGGCTGATCACGAGGTCAGGAGATCAAGATCATCCTGGCCAACACGGTGAAACCCCATCTCTACTAAAATACAAAAAATTAGCTGGGCTTCGTGGTGAGCACCTGTAGTCCCAGCTACTCGGGAGGCTGAGGCGGGGGAATCGCTTGAACCAGGGAGGCAGAGGTTGCAGTGAGCCAAGATCGTGCCACTGCACTCCAGCCTGGCGAAAGAGCGAGACTCTCTCTAAAAAAAAAAAAAAAAAAAGAAAAAGAAAAAGAAAAGCAATCAAACAAAGTGAAAGTGATAATATTATTAGATAGAGTTCTGTTTTTTTTTTCCAGAAACTGCCTGTGTTCTCTGACCTACTAGTGCCTGGGATATTTATAGACCATGTTCCAAGAGAAGAGAAGGTAAAGCAGTGTCTATGTTACAAACAAAAAGGAATTGAGAGCTACAAGGCTGAAAAACTGAAAGAGCAATGTAAACACGCCATTTACCTGACATAAATTTATCTTTGGCTTTCTACTCCTTTCCCTCAAAAAAAAAAAAAGCAAAGTAAACGTATCAAAATAGGTTAGGCAGATGTCATAGGCTAAAATCAGCAGCTTCTGAAATTTATTAACTTCTGGGCAAAAGTATAATTGCTTGAAACTGTTTAGATTTTTTTCATCCTCATGAAATCTTTTAACTGAAACCCAGGAGGTGAGCAAAAACAGTTGTGTTAACAGCTTCTGCGCAAGTTACAGCTACAAATACATGACAGAGCATGTGCTCCTGTGGCAAAAGCTGTAAGTCAGCTGTTTCTTATTTCATCCTCTTTGGGAACAAATATCAAGGTTGGAATAGACCTCTAGAAGTGTCATTTTTAATTACAATACTTATTGAGATAATTCATCCAAGTAGCAATGAGTATTAATCAATTGGTTCCTTTTTACTGTTGTGTAGTATTCCATGGTACGTATGTGCCACCAGTTTTTAACCATTCACCTGTGGATGAGCATCTGGGCTGATTTTGGTTTCGGGGTTTGGCAGATAAGGCTTCTATGAATATCTGTGTGAATGTAATTTTCATTTTTCTGGGGTAAATGCCCAAGAATACAGTAACTGGGTCATGTGAAAGTTGAAATTTGGTTTTACATGAAACTACTGAACTGTTTTCCAGAGTGGCAATACTGTTTTACATTCCAACTAAAATATATGAGTGATCCAGTCTCCAGGATCCCAATATCCTTCTCCAAATGCATCCTCTCCTGCATTCAGTGTTGTCACTATTTGTCATTTTAACCATTCTGAGAAATGTGTAGTGATAGATTACTGTGGTTTTTAACTTGCATTTCCCTGATGGCTAATGATATTGAAGATCTTTACATTGTTATTAGCCATCTGTATTGTCTTCTTGGATTAATTGACTATTCAATGCCTTTTGCCATTTTCTAATTGGATTTTCTTTTTACTATTGAGTTCTGAGAATTTTTTTTTTTTTTTTTTTTTTGAGACAGAGTCTCACTCTGCGCCCAGGCTGGAGTGCAGTGGCGCGATCTCGGCTCACTGTGAGCTCCGCCTCCCGGGTTCACGCCATTCTCCTGCCTCAGGCCCCGGAGTAGCTGGGACTACAGGCGCCCGCTGCCACGCCCAGCTGATTTTTTCTATTTTTAGTAGAGACGGGGTTTCACCGTGTTAGCCAGGCTGGTCTTGATCTTCTGACCTCATGATCCACCCACCTCGGCCTCCAAAGTGCTGGGGTTAAAGGTGTGAGCCACCACGCCCGGCCGAGAATTCTATGTTTTCGATACTAGTCCTTTGTCAGATACATGGTTTGCAAGTATTTTCTGCCAATTTTTAGTTTGTCTTTTCATGTTCTTCAGGTGATTTCAAAGAGCAAAAGTTTTAAATTTTCATGACCTTCAATTAATCAATTTCCATTTTATGTATTTACTTATTTATTTTTGAGACGGAGTTTCGCTCTTTTGCCCAGGCTGGAATGCGGTGGCGCGATCTCAGCTCACTGCAACCTCTGCCTCCCCGGTTCAAGAGATTCTCCTGCCTCAGCCTTCTGAGTAGCTGGGATTACAGGCGCCCACCGCCATGCCCAGCTAATTTTTGTATTTTTAGTAGAGAAGGGGTTTCATCATGTTGGACAGGCTGGTCTCTGAGCTCCTGACCTCAGGTGATCCACCCACGTCGGCCTTCCAAAGTGCTGGGATTACAGGTGTGAGCCACCGCGCCGGGCCAATTTCCCTTTTAAGTATCCCAGTTTTGGTGTTAAGTCTATGAACTCTGCCTAGACCTAAATACTGAAGATTTTCTTTTTTTTTTTTTTTTTTTGAGTTTTATTATTTCACCTTTTATATTTAAGTCCATGATCCATTTTATGTTAATTTTTTATAAGATGAGGTAGGCCGGGCGCGGTGGCTCACGCTTGTAATCCCAGCACTTTGGGAGGCCGAGGCGGGTGGATCACGAGGTCAGGAGATCGAGACCACGGTGAAACCCCGTCTCTACTAAAAATACAAAAAAATTAGCTGGGCGTGGTGGCGGGCGCCTGTAGTTCCAGCTACTCAGAGAGGCTGAGGCAGGAGAATGGCGTGAACCCGGGAGGCGGAGCTTGCAGTGAGCCGAGATTGCGCCACTGCACTCCAGCCTGGGTGACAGAGCGAGACTCCGTCTCAAAAAAAAAAAAAAAAAAAAGATGAGGTTTAGGTTGAGGCTTTTTTTTTTTTTTTTTTGGCTTATATCGAAATGTGTAAAACATCATTAGGTGAAAAGGCAAAATCTTCTGTAGAATTGGTTTTGTACCTCTATTAGTCTGTTCTTGCACTGCTATAAAAAACACCTGAAACTGGGTAATTTATAAAGAAAAGAGGTTTAACTAGCTCACAGTTCCACAGGCTGTACAGGAAGCATGGCTGGGAAGGCCTCAGGAAATTTACAACCATGGCAGAAAGGGAAGCAGGCACGTTTTAGGTGGCCATAACAGAAGGAAGAAAGAGGGGGAGGTGCTACACACTTTTTTTTTATTTTTTTGAGACCGAGTTTTGCTCTTTCGCCCAGACTGGAGTGCATTGGCATGATCTCGGCTCACTGCAACCTCCGCCTTCTGGTTTCAAGTGATTCTTCTGCTTCAGCCTCCGAAGTAGCTGGGATTACAGGCACCCGCCACCATACCCGGCTGATTTTTGTATTTTTAGTAGAGATGCAGTTTCACCATGTTGGTCAGGCCGGTCTCGAACTCCTGACCTTGTGATCTGTCTGCCTCGGCCTCCCAAAGTGCTGGGATTACAGGCATGAGCCACAGCACTCAGCCAGTGCTACACACTTTTAAACAACCAGATCTCATGAGAACAGCACCAAAGGAGGAAATCCACCCCCATGATCCAATCACCTTCCACCAGGCCCCACTTCCAACACTGGGGATTATAATTCGACATGAGATTTGGGTGGGAACATAAATCCAAACCATATCAGCATCTTTGTCAAAAATCACTTGAGCATATTTATGTGGGTCCACTTCTGAGTTCTCTGTTCTGGCACATTGATCTGTGTGTCTCTCTCCACCAATATCACACTATCTCATTACTACAGCTATGTAGCTAGGCCTTAACATCAGATAGAGCCCTCCCACTCAATTCACCTTTGTCAAGATTGTTTTAGTTACTCTAGGGCCTCTGCCTTTCCATATAAATTTTAGAATAAGTTTGCTTATGTCTACGTAAAACTTTACTGGAATTTTGTTAGTAATTGTGTTATGTCTACAGATCAATTGACAGAGTATTTATATCTTTATTATGCTGATTCTTTTAATTTATAAACAAGGTATGTATGTTAATTTATGTCTTCTGCTATGGTTCGGATATATGACCCCTCCAAACCTCATGTTAAAATTTGATTCTTGTCGGGCACAGTGGCTCAAGCCTGTAATCCCACCACTTTAGGAGGCTGAGGTGGGTGGATCACCTGAAGGCAGGATAGGAGTTCAACACCAGCCTGGTCAACATGGTAAAACCCTGTCTCTACTAAAAATACAAAAATTAGCTGAGTGTGGTGGAAGGCACCTGTAATCCCAGCTACTCAGGAGGCTGAGGGAAGGAGAATCACTTGAACCTGGGAGGCGGAGGTTGCAGTGAGCCAAGATTGAGGCAGGGTGACAGAGCAAGGCTCTATCTCAAAAATAAATAAATAAATAAATAAATAAATAAATAATAAAATAAAATTTGATTCCCAGTGTTGGAGGTGTGGCCTAATGGGAGGTGTTTGCCTCAGAGGGGTAGATGCCTCATGAATGGTGGTGTCCTTGTGGTAATGAGCAAGTTCTCACTCTATTTGTTTCTGCTGGAGCTGGTTGTTAAAAAGAGCCTGGCACCTCTCCTGCCCTCTCTTGGTTCCTCTCTTGCTGTGTGATCTCTGCACATCCTTCTGCCTTTCACCATGAGCGGAAGCAGACAGGTTTTCACCGGATGCCCAATCTACTCAGCAGAATCATAGGCCATTTCAACCTCTTTTCTTTATGAATTAGCCAGCCTCAGGTATTCCTTTATAGCAACACAAATGGACTAAGACACCCTCTTTAATTTTTTAAAGCAGCATTTTATAATTTTCAGTATATATGTTGTATGTGCTCTTTAAGTATATACGTATTTCTTTTCTTTGGAGCAATTTTAAGTGGTACTTTTACAATAGTATTATAAGTAGTTTCTTTTTTTTTCTTTTGACGCAAGGTCTCACTCTGTTACTCAGGCTGCAGTACAGTGGCATGAACATGGCTCACTGCAGCCTCAACTTCCTGGGCTCAAGCAATCCTTCCACCTCAACCTCCTGAGTAGCTGGGAGGATGACAGGTATGCACCACCACACCTGGCTAATTTTTGTATTTTTTCGTAGAAACAGGATTTTGCCATGTTGCCCAGGATGGTAAGTGCTAAGATTACTGGTGTGAGCCAGCATGCTTGGCCTATAAAGAGTTTTTAATTTCAGTTTCCACTCATTCATTCTTACTATATAGAAATACAGTTGATTTTTGTATGTTAATCTTTTATCCTACTAGCTGACTGAACTTAGCCCTAGAAGTTTTTTTGGAGAGTCCTTGGTATTTTCTTTTCTTTTTTTTTCTTTTTTTTTTTGAGATGGAGTCTCTCTCTGTCGCCCAGGCTGGAGTGCAGTGGTGCAATGTCGGCTCACTGCAACCTCCGCCTCCTGGGTTCAAGCGATTCTCCTGCTTCAGCCTCCCAAGTAGCTGGGATTACAGGCGCATGCCACCACGCCTGGCTAATCTTTTGTATCTTTAGTAGAGACAGGGTTTCACCATGTTGGCCAGGCTGGTCTCGAACTCCTGAGCTTGTGATCTGCCCGCCTTGGCCTCCCAAAGTGCGGAGATTACAGGCATGAGCCACCACACCTGGCAATCCTTGGTATTTTCTAAGTAGACAATCATCTCATCTTCAGATAGAGGCAATTTTATTTTCTCCTTTCCAAACAGTGTTTTCTTTCTTTCTCTTGCCCTATTACAATAGCTAGAATTCCTAGTACAATGTTGAATAACACTGCCATTTAAAATGCTTGCATTTTCTAAATGCTTCTCACTTCAGCTTTCAGCTCTGGTAAAGAGCAAAATGCCTCTCCAACCTTTCTGTCTCATGTGCCTTCTCCCCTTCTTCTTGATGACCACAACATCTGGCACCTGGACATTATTTAGAATGTTAGAGAGTGGTCCACAGATGTAGTTGTTTTAAACATGGACAAACAATGTAGTGCTTCTTACAGGGTTGAATGAATAAGCATTTTATATGTTTTCATTGTGGCACCGTTGTATAGGGCAACTGCACACTCATACATTTTTGTTGGATATTATGAATGCTTGAATGAACTGTGAATTAGAGTCACTGGATTGTGCCCCCGCCACCCCATGCCAAAATCATATGTTGAAGCCCAAACAATGTGACTGTATCTGGAGACAGGCCTTTTAATAGACAATTAAGGTTAAATAAAGTCACGAGGGTGGGAACCTAAGCTGATAGGACTGTGGCCTTACAAGAAGAGGAAAAGATCTCTCTCTCTCTCTCTCTCTCTCTCTCTCCCCTCTCCTCCCTCCTCCCGCTTTCTCTCCCCCTCCCACCACTTCCCGCCCCCTACCCCCCACCATGTGAGGACATAGTGAGAAGGTGGCCATCTACAAGCCAGGAAGAGAGCCCTCATCAGAAACCCAATTGGCCAACACCTTGATCTTGGACTTCAACCTCCAGAACTGTGAAAGAATAAATTTCTGTTATTTAAGCCACTCAGTCTATGGTATTTTGTTAAGGCAGTCCAAGCTAATACATCAAATATGTACCAGTCACACACAGGGAAAAAGGCCCCTGGTACAGTCAGCCAGCCCACACTATTAAGGGAGTTTAGAATATGTCACACCAAAATATGCTGCTGTGGCATATTCACTATTTTAAGTTAAAGGCACTTAAAAAAAAATACATAGCAGGTACACGAACATCACTCTGACCTTCATGCTGTTTCTTAAAAGCCAGAGATGAAATTGCCATGTGGAAGATGCCCTCTCTACCCTGAAAAGAAAGCAGCATCCTTATCAAAGATGGAAAATTGAAGCCAAGGAAAATCTGTAGAAACAAGTCTTGTTTATTTTTTATTTATTTATTTATTTATTTACTTATTTTTGAGACAGAGTTTCACTCTTGTTGCCCAGGCTGGAGTGCAATTGTGTGATCTCGGCTGACTGCAACCTCCGCCTTCCAGGTTCAAGCAACTCTCCTACCTCAGCCCCCTGAGTAGCTGGGATTACAGGCGTGAGCCACCATGCCTGGCTAATTATTGTATTACTGGTAGAGACGGGGTTACACCATGTTGGCCAGGCTGGTCTTGAACTCCTGACCTCAGGTGATCTGCCTGCCTCAGCCTCCCAAAGTGCTGGGATTACAGGTGTGAGCCACCACGCCCGGCCACAAACCTTGTTAAACCAACTCTTATCTTCCTAGTCACTTCTCCACCCAATTAACTACCTTAGCCCAAGTCTCTTTGCCCTATCTTATTTCACATCTCACTGTTCTTTGTCCAATTCATCATGTAAGTGATTGACTGTAACTTCAGGTCTTCATTTCCTTATGAGGACTCCCCTGTCACATAAAACTTGTGTTAAATAGATTTGTATGCTTTTCTCCTGTTAATCTATATTATGTCAATTTAATTCTCAGGCCCAGCTGGGACTCTGAGGGGATGGAGGTGGAGTTTGCCTCCCTCTACTACCATGAAACAACATTAATGGTACATCTCGTTATAAGAACCAAAGGAAGAGACCATAAAGAAGTGTGATTCATTCACTTTTTATCCTCAAGATCTCATTACTAGCAGCAGAAACTATTGCTAGGATTTCCACAATGTTCCCATGACAAGCAAGTGGGACACTCTGCCCTGGCCAGGGAATGCCTCCCAATTTAAAGATAGCATAAAGCCCAGAAGAAAAGAAGACCACACAGATTGTCAAGTTCAAGGACACCAAGAGTAGTGGTTCTCAAATATTATTATGCCTGAAACTCACCAGAGGCACTTGTTCAAAATGTAGGGATCTGCCCTACCTTTTAAGATTCAGATTCAATAGGTCTGGCATTTGTGTGACCAACCATCCCAATATCATGTTATTTGGGAAACTCCTTAGTTTTGGGTCTTCTTATCTGCTGTATAGTCCAGGATTCTGCACATTTCATAAGCACCCTAGTGCAGCAGTCCCCAACCTTTGTGGCACCAGGGACTGGTTTCATGGAAGACACTTTTTCCACAGATGGATTGAGGGTGGTTTTGGGATGATTCAAGCACATCACATTTAGTGTGCACTTTATATTATTATTACATTGTGATATATAACGAAATAATTATACAACTAACCATAATGTAGAGTCAGTGGGAGCCCTGAGCGTATTTTCCTGCAAATAGATGGTCCTATCTGGGGGTGATGGGAGACAGCGACGGATCATCAGGCATTAGAGCCTCATAAGGAGCTCTTAATCTAGATCCCTCACATGTGCAGTTCACAGTAGAGTTCGTGCTCCTGTGAGAAGCTAATACCACTGCTGATCTGACAGGAGGAGGCACAGCTCAGGCGGTAATGCGAGCGATGGGGAGCAGCTATAAATACAGCCTGTGTTTACATCTGTAAATATTTACAGATGAAGCTTTGCTTGCTCGCCTGCTACTCACCTCCTGCCTGTGCAGCCAGTTCTTAACAGGCCATGGACCAGTACAGGGTTGAGGACCCCTGCTCTAGTGAATTTAGATGTCAATGGTCCTCAGACTGTACTTTGAGAAACACTGACTTAGAGACTTGAAGTTAGCTTGTAACTCTTACTAGGTGGAAGGGAAAGGTGTCATTCAAGTGTATCTATGAAAACAACTTGATGGATTTTAAGTGTAGTCACTTTTGAGCCTAAATCATAGACAGGAAAATGTCTGATTAAATACTTAAGTATACAAAATATGCCGAACTTTTGCATCTAATGCCCCTCTTCTTGTAGTGCTCTATCCCTGACATTCGTGATGACCTTCTCCTCTGAAGCACTGTCATGCTCTTCGCCCTTTTTCCTATCCTCGTTCTTATCAGTTTCAACATCCAAGAGTTTCATTTCGTGACATCTTCACAACCTGTATCAATCAGAGTCCAGTCAAGAGATAGGAAGCATGCCAGTTATCTGAACAGAGAGGATTCATTATGAAGAATTATTAGCTACAAATATAAAAAGAACAAGGTAGCAAAGAGTAAAAAGAGAACACTACGATATCACAGAGAGGACAACTGCAGGATGCAGCCAGCATCCCTAGGGCTTGGGTGGAAGGAATGGAAGAGGTTAGCATGATCCACAGGTGCTAAGAAGAGGGCCTGCAGAAATGAAACACACACACCCCGAAGGGCCATGCTGCTCAGCTGATGCTGATCTCTCTGAGGTGGGCCCAATACAGCTGGTTTTACAAGGGTCGGAAAAACCCAAGCTAGATTCCGCGGCCTCTGTGGGAAGTAGCTGCTGCTGCCCGGTTGAAGAAACATTGCTGGGGAGTTATTGATAGAAACAAGAGCCAATTAAGTCTGCTTTTTAAAATAAATTACGCAGTCTCAGGTATTTCTTTGTAGCAATGCAAGAACAGCCTAATACAGAAACTGACACATCCATAAAGCTAGTGTGAGAAATTCTAAATCTATCCATCTCTGGGAAGTTTTTGATCAAGCTTACAAAATATTAGGGAGAATCTAAAATACACATAGGTGCACATATAGGATATGCATATCCTAAAACATACTTAAAAATTCAGTAGGAATAAAGGAAGTATCCGTTATTCGCAAAGACTCAGAATCACCACTATCATGTTCTCTAGTCTCAATGAAAAAAAAAAGAAATCAGCAACAGAAGGAAAAAGAAACCAAAAACATATTCTTAAAATAAAAAACTTACTTCTGACTAACTTATAATTTCAAAGGAAATAACATAAAAAATATGAAATAGCACCAAAAATATTCAAAGTATTGCCAGTCACAACTTGGGGGATACAGCTAAAGACAAACTTGTGGAAAATGTAAAACTTTAAATGCATCTGTTAGGATACAATACATATTTAAAACAAATGAGCTAATCATTCCTCTGAAGGTTAAGAAAAAAAGGATAGAATTGACACAGACAGGAGACAGGGAAATACTGGGTAGAAGAGGGTAGTTCCCCAGCAAAGACCCCATCCTCAAGCCTGGAAACCCGTGGCCCTAAATGGGTACAGACATTCCCGTTTTCAAGCCCAAAATGTTGCCTTTTGGCCTGCCACACCCCCTATCCTGTACCCATATTAACCCCAAATCCCCAGCTCCAGGAGAAAACAAGCAGACAAACAGCAGGAGAGCGCAACAGAGAAGGAGAGAAGAGAAGGAACGTTGAACACCGAGAGGAGTTCAGCTGGGGACTATCGGAGAAAAGATTGGCCACTGGACAGCCAGACGCCAGAGGAAGATCATCTTCCTACTCCATCCCCCTTCCAGCTCTCCATCCATCCCACCTTCAACCCTCAGCAAAACCCCTGCATTTACTCTTCAAGCCCGTGTGTGACCTGATTCTTCCTGGACTCCGGACAAGGACCTGGGTACCAAGAGGGCACTGAACAGGTTAACGCTTGAGCCATCTGTGGACAGCAAAGCTAAAAAAGCGACACTGTAACATGCCCATGGGCTTCAAGAGCCACAGACACCCACCCCTAGATGCTACCATGGGGCCGGAGCCCAAAGTGCTAGCCCCGGCTCCAGCACCTGCCCCTTTGTGTGCTCCTCCTCCAGTAAGGGGTTTGAGCTCATGGTGGCCGAACAGAGAGCCACACCCCTGTCGTACATCCTGCGAAGGGGGGCTAGGGAACTGTCCCATTTCAGAATGAATTCCAAGGAAATAATAAGGATTAAAAATAACTCCTAACAAAGAGTAAAAGCAATATAAAAAACCAAGCCCATTCTTTGGAAAGACACCTAATTTCTACAAAGTTCTGACAAGACTGATGATGACAAAAAGAGAGAAAAGATAAAGAACCACTGGACACAAACAAGAGCGAATGCTGTTCAGGCTGTGGACTTTCCTGAGCCTGAGGAAGCTGAAGGCAGGGATACCGATTCAGAACACCCCAGCATTGACTGCTTTTTCCCTCCAGTGACAGAGAGAACTTCCAGATGCTCAGCTTGGTTTAAGACATAGGAAAGCCCAAGGTCTTAAAGCACTTCCTTAAATAGAAGCATTGAGCACTGTATTTAGGCAAGTTCTTCCTCAGGAGTGATATAAAAAGGTCAGCAGTAAAGCACAGAATGAGGCTTCCCAGTTCTACCAGACCTCTCACCAGACATTGTCAATGTCTCTGGTTACTTCACATTCCCCTCAGAGGATTTCAAGGATTAAGGGAAATTGCCCTAAAATAAGATTATCTTATCTGTATCTGCCCTTATCCCGTGTGGCCACTTCCTTTCTGTTAAGACTTTGGAACATAAATTGGTAAGTGTGTGTGTGTGTGTGTGTGTGTGTGTGTGTGTGTGTGCGCCCTCCCCTTAGTCACTAAATGTTGTATTTGGTGTCATCATTGGGGTTGGCCTCACCCCCAGCCCCCACCTCCCCTCAGTTATATTTGGAAGGAACATCTGGAAGCTGAAGAAAAAAGTGCTGAGGACCCCTGTGTAGAGACAGGCTAGCCTTTGTGCCTCTGAAGGAATTGTGTTAATGGAATTTACCCAGTTTTCTCCTAACTCCAATTGGTCCTGCTCAGTAGTTAAAGAGATCTGAGCTGAGGGCAGAGTTACCCCAGATATGGTTCCCTGGTTTCCCAGAAGCACACAGCCAAGTAGACAAGGATCCTTGACGTGAGGGGGGAAGCTTAAAGTTTGGACCAGGTACCTTGAGTGAACATCAATATCTGAAACCTGGGCCGTGATATTAGGAAAGATCTAGGGGCTGAGGGCTCCTCAGGCCCCCATTAGACTTCTGAATGGAGACTTCCAGGCAGAAATTAGATAATTGTTGATGTTTTTGATGTAGTTAGAGTGAGAATGGACCTAAAAATATTTTAATTGATGTGACTCTACCTGCGTGATTGATCAAAAAAAGAGGAAGTTAGATTAGGATGAAAAAATGAAAGTTTTACTGACTTCTCTATATTTTTCTTAAAAAATTTAGTTACACATATAGCACACAAAGACATTTGCATGAACTTACTCAAAGTGTAAGACAACTACAGTTCCTCTTTACCTCTGTCACCTCCCCCCCACAACCCCCCACCCCCCCACACACAAACACCCAGAGGGGATCTTGAATCAAAGGTATGTGTCTGCCCAGGCCTTTTTCTTGTGTATTTACAGATATGTCACATTATTACTTTTAAAAAGAATTTTCGTTTTAATGTTTATGAAACAATCTTCCTCTTCTTTTCATATTTGAACCTGTAGCTTCAGAAAAAAAAAAAAAAAAAAAAGAGAGAGACCAGGCGCGGTGGCTCATGCCTGTAATCCCAGCACTTTGGGAGGCCGAGGTGGGCGGATCACCTGAGGTCAGGAGTTCAAGACCAGCTTGGCCAATTTGGTGAAATCCCATCTCTATAAAAAATACAAACATTAGCTGGGCGTGGTGACATGCTCCTGTAATCCCAGCTACTTGGGAGGCTGAGGCAGGAGAATTTCTTTGTTCGTTGGGTTTTTTTTGTTTGTTTGTTTGTTTGTTTGTTTTGAGACAGAGTCTCACTCTGTCGCCCAGGCTAGAGTGCAGTGGCGCGATCTCTGCTCACTGCAAGCTCCGCCTCCTGGGTTCACGCCATTCTCCTGCCTCAGCCTCCCGAGTAGCTGGGACTACAGGCGCCCGCCACCACGCCCAGCTAATTTTTTTTGTATTTTTCATAGAGACGGGGTTTCACCGTGTTAGCCAGGATGGTCTCGATCTCCTGACCTCGTGATCCGCCTGCCTCGGCCTCCCAAAGTGCTGGGATTACAGGCGTAAGCCACTGCGCCCGGCCAAGGAGAATTTCTTGAACCCAGGAGGCGGAGATTGCAGTGAGCGAAAATAGGGCCACTGCAGTCCAGCCTGGGTGACAGAACCAGACTTTGTCTCAAAAAAAAAAAAAGAGTGGAGTCCTTGGAACTATATGGTTTGGTGAAGCTGAGTTTTAAAACAGAGTTCAGAGGTCAGGGTCTTGGAGGCACTTTTCTATTTGGAAGAACTTGCTTTCTAAGTGGAACATCAGAAATTCAGTACTATTTTTGTAACTTCCTGTGAGTCTATAATTACTTCAAATCATAAAAAATAATAATGTTTTAAAAGCCGACATGTGGTTCAACATCTTTTCCGGGGCTCTGCAGTTCTGGATGCATATGCCAAGATGGAACTTACATCAGCTTGGGTCTCTGGGCAACCGTGACGAGCAGAACCTCATTGGTCACCCACAACATATATGTGGCAGATGTGAGAAATAAGGTTTGTTGTGTTAAGCAACAGCAATAACAAAAACAACAACAAATGCACATACTGGCTTCTGTCACAGTTGTGTGTCTTCTCCCTTTCCTATCTCTGTCTCTCTCTCTCTCTGTCCCTCTCTCAGCTCACTCAATTTGGGGGAAGCCGGCTGCCGCCTTGTGAACACACCAGGCAGCCTGTGAGGAGGCTCGGTGGTGAGGAATTGAAGTATTTGGCCAACAGCCAGGAGGAAATTGAGGCCGACAACCACAGGAGTGAGCTGAGAAGCAGATCTTCCCGCAGCAGCGCCTTCAGGTGACTGCAACCTTACCTTAGGACAAACCTTAGCCTGAACAATCGAGCTAAGCCACTCCCAGATTCCTGACCCTCAGAAACAGCATGAAATAATAAATGTGTGTTGTGTAAAGCTACTAAATTTTAGGATAACTTGTTACTCAGCAAAAAATAACTAATACACACCGGCAGGGCTGCATGGTGACTTTTGCGGATCCTTGACCCTTGTGCCTTTGTAGGTGCCTTCCTCCATAAGCTATGTTAAAAATGTTGTGTCGTGACTATGTTGGTATAAAGACAAATATTAATATAATCAAGGCTGGGTTCATTATTATTATATCCATTTTTTTCTTCTGATTTTAGACAAAATTAAAACTTTTTTTAGGCCCTGAAGTATCACAGGCCCCAGCCTTCTATGCTCAATGGATGTCAGCCCTACACTGGGGAACAACATAAGAGGGACATGCAGTCAAGAATAAGTTATTAGGGCTGGGCGTAGTGACTCACGCCTGTCATCCCAGCACTTTGGCCAAGTGGATCACCTGAGGTCAGGAGTTCGAGACCAGCCTGACCAACCTGGTGAAATCCTGTCTCTACTAAAAACACAAAAATTAGCTGGGTGTGGTGGTGCCTGCCTGTGGTCCCAGCTACTCAGGAGGCTGAGACAGGAGAATCACTTGAACCTGGGAGGCGGAGGCTGCAGGGAGCCAAGATTGTGCCACTGCACTCCAGCCGGGATGACGAAGTGAGACTCCATCTTAAAAAAATAATAATAATAGAAAAAGTTTTTGGCCCTGATTCTGCCCAAATCCATGCAATAAGCCCATCACCTGGTAAGACCATTAAGATTTTGGCAAAGTTGTATCCCATGATCATGGATTGTTTTGGGTCCTGCCCTCCAGGTTGGAAAAAAAGACTGACTGATTGCGTGGGGAACTGAGTAGAAGCTGCTCTAGGGTATTCCCAAAAGGCCATGACAGGAGCTGTACTGTGGGAGCCAAACCACATGATCCTATGAAGCTTGGGGCATCAGCTGCAACTTCTTAGCCTGAGAGTGGGCAGCGTAGCACTGGCTTCAAACCTGGTGTCTCCCGGAAACTGATATTCACAATTTGCATGAAAACTGATATTCACAATTTGCATGAAATCTGGAAGGAGGAAAGTGTTTAGATCTAAAGACGCAGGAGCCAGCTGGCTTGGGTTTAAATTCTACTTTGGTACTTCCTGGCTATGTTACCTTCAGCTAGTTTTTTTTTTTTTTTAATTGCATTAAAAAGCTTTTATTATTTATTATTTATTTATTATTTTATTATTATGCTTTAAGTTTTAGGGTACATGTGCACAATGTGCAGGTTTGTTACATATGTATACATGTGCCATGTTGGTGTGCTGCACCCATTAACTCGTCATTTAGCATTAGGTATGTCTCCTAATGCTATCCCTCCCCCCTCCTCCCACCCCACAACAGTCCCCGGAGTGTGATGTTCCCCTTCCTGTGTCCATGTGTTCTCGTTGTTCAATTCCCACCTATGAGTGAGAACATGCGGTGTTTGGTTTTTTGTCCTTGTGATAGTTTGCTGAGAATGATGATTTCCAGTTTCATCCATGTCCCTACAAAGGACATGAACTCATCATTTTTTATGCCTGCATAGTATTCCATGGTGTATATGTGCCACATTTTCTTAATCCAGTCTATCGTTGTTGGACATTTGGGTTGGTTCCACAGCCAGTTTCTTAAGCCCTCTGTACCTCAATTTGATAATCTGTAAAGTTAGAGTAATGATAGAGGTAGTTGTGAGAAATTTTGTGAGTTAACGTACATAAAACACAACAGCACCTGGCACAGAGTAAGCCTTCAATATTATCATTGTTGTGATTATTACTAAGCTTCATTTGAGCTCACACTAACTACTGATGGGCATTTTGTTCCTCTCCTCACCGTTTACAATCACGTCTTGGGTATGTCAGAGCAACTTTCACATAAGAAGGAGCTGCCAGGAAGTCATGAACAAGCCAAATAGGAGTCCTAGGTAGAGAGAACCAGGCTCTTGAATAAGGCCCAGCAGAGCTCAGAGATGATGCTCTCATCATGAAATCCTCTCATGAAATCCAAACGGTGGTCTCCACTTGTGGATCAATGGGCTATACTTCTGAGATTCTTTCGTTTTTTTTGTTTGTTTGTTTGTTTGTTTGTTTGTTTTGTTTTGAGGTGGACAGGGTCTTGCTCTGTCTCCCAGGCTGGAGTGCAGTGATACAGTCATGGTTCACTACAGCTTAGACCTCTCAGGCTTAAGTGATCCTCCCACCTCAGCCTCCCAAGTAGCTGGGACCACAGGCACATGCCACCAGGCTCAGCTAATTTCTGTATGTTTTATAGAGATGGGGGTCTTACCATGTTGCCCAGGCTGGTCCTGAACTTCTGGGCTCAAGTGATCCACCCACCTTGGCCTCCCAAAGTGCTGGAATTAAAGGCATGAGCCACAGGGCCTGGCTGAGATTCTTTTATAACAGTTACAAGCCACAGTTTTGATTACTGATAGCCTTAGACTGATAGCCTTTGCTTGGTTTACTGATAGCCTTAGGCTGTCAATGGAAAGCTGCCTCTCTGTGGCCCAACTTTGTAGCATCTAAGTGGGAAGAACAGAAGACAATCAGCCTATAGGCCAAAGTGTGGCCAGCCATGATTCTGGACCATCTGGCACAGGTTCATACCAACTCTTGGATAACTTCCAAAGGTCCCATAAGGTCAAGTGGACATGGACAACTGAGTAGTATAAAACAGACTGCATTTGAGCTCGACAGTTACTTGGGGGAAAATGGGGGCCTATCAAGGTCAAGTTTGTATAGTACATAACAATGAATGTTTTATTAATCAACCTGCAGAATGTCAAGTGGGTTCATAGGGTGTCAGGGCATGGCAGGCTGCAGGTCATGCTGAGGTATGTCTCTTTGTATCTCTGAAGACCAAAAGGGTGGTACAGAACATGGACAAAGCAAATATAATCAGGCACAATCTCAAATGCATATGCAGTCCCCGCTGCTGGCAGCTGGACTATATCAGGCCCCTGTCCACAGAGCAAGAGGAGTCTGCTGTGCTCTGAAGCCAGTGTTTCTTTGGATTTGGAATTTTGTTTCTTATTTCAGAGGCTTTGCAGCTAGCACTATACAGGGCAAATCTTAATTAATTAGGACCTTGAACCTAATGTTATTCCATCTAGGGTACACATTCTACCAGCCAACAATAGAAAACATGACCCAAAAGAATGCCAAGTGGTTGTGTCACATAGCCTATCTTCAAAATCCAAAGAGCTGTTGGAAAACTGAAATGTGTTATTAAATGCCTCTACATGATGAAACCATTATAAATAAATGAAGTATATGACAAAAATAACATGTTACTGAAATATGTAAAAGATCTGAATAAAGGGACAGATATACTATACTGATATGGTATAGTATCAGATGAAAAATCTCCACTCTTCAAAATCCCGTATTTAATGTGTAAAGTAAAATAACCATAATTAAAAATACAACAAAATTCTGTGTGCCAATTGACAAATTATATATATACATATATATATACATACGTGTGTGTATATGTGTATGTGTGTGTATATATATATATATTTTTTTTTTTTTTTGAGACAAGATCTTGCTCCACTGAGAGCAGCAGCCACAGCGGAGAGCTTCAGAGACCTGCAGAGACATCTGAATGACTTGCCTGCAAAGAGAAGCCACCCTCTCCAGGGCCTCCTCTCTGGAGTGACCGGAGTGCAGTGGTGATCATAGCTCACTGTAGCCTCAACCTCCTGGGCTCAAGCCACCCTCCCACCTCAGCTTCTCGAGTAGCTGAGGCTCCTCAGCCACCATGCCTGGCTAATTTTTTAATATTTGTTGCAGTGACGAGGTCTTGCTCTGTTGCCTGGGCTGGTCTCAAACACCTGGCCTTGAGCAATCCTCCTACTTCAACCACCCAAAGTGCTGGGATTACAGGCGTGAACCACTGTGCCTGGCCTAAATTATAAAATTTATATGTGAGAAGTGACTTCAGGAATTGAAAAGAACTACAAAAGAGGAGACTTACCCTACCAAAGACCAAAACATATTATGTAGGGTAATTATTGTAGTATTAGTGTTACAGGATCTCTGGGGTGTCAATTTTTCTGGGAGGAAACTGTGGCCACAGTGTCTTTGCCCGAGTTCTTGTCCTGTGTCCAGGAAGAAAGAGGTACGCAGACAAGTGAGGGGTGAAGAAGAAGAGCTTCATTTAGTGTTAGAACAGCTCAGAGGGGTGGATAACTCCACTCTGTAGGCAGGTCCTCCTTCGAGTGTTCAGCTGTCAGCAGAAAGGAGGCCCTGGAGAGGGTGGCTCCTCTCTGCAGGCAAGACATTGATGTCTCTGCACCTCTCTGCTGTGGCTGCTCCTCTCAGTGGAGAGGGTATTCATCTCTGTAGCTGGTCATCCCATCGTCTCCAGCTATCAGCTGAGAGGCCACTCCTTTCTGCAGCTGGTCATCTCTTAGTCCCTCCGACCTCTGCTCTCTTTGTCCTCTGGCTGTCCTCTGCCCTGCTCTAGCTGAGCCCAGGGCTTTTATGGACCTCAGAGGGGAGGAAGTGTGTGCCAATTGGTCCATGGGTGGCCATGGGTGGGCCCGGAAGAGGCACCACGAGTCCCCACTCAGGTCCCTGGGACTGGCAGCCCAGCCCTCAGCCTTTAGGACCTCCCTAGCCTGAGGGTGGGGCCTTACTGCGGACTCCGCCCCTTTCCACCCAGGACTCTGTCTGCCTCCTGAGGCCATTCCAACCCAGATGGAAGTTAGTGCTGAGAGGGGAGAGAGGCCAGGCAGTGGGAGCAGACATCCCTGAGCCTGCAGGGACAGGGGGTCCTTCCTGGGGCACTTGAGGGTGCAGGCTTCAGAGACACCCAGGTCTCGCACCTGGGAGGGCAGCCACAGCTACATCCAGGAGCCCCCACTTGTCCCCAGCTCCTGCCTGCTTCCTGGAGCAAGAGGCCCAGGTCTGCAGCCATGGGTGCAGGGGCTGTAGCTGCACCTGGAAGGGCAGATCCTACCTGTTCCCAGCTCCCCCAAGAGCACAGGGAGGCTCAGATCCACAGCTGCAGTTTGGGTGGCTGTAGCCCCACCCAGGAGGGCGGGGATCCTGCCTGCTCCGTAGAGCAGGAAGCCTGGGTCTGACGCTGCGGTTTGGGTGGCTGCAGTGGCACGGGGAGTGCCCCTCCCAACTCAGAAGGGGCAGGGCTCCCACGGGCTCCATGGAGTATGCAGCCCTAACCACACCTCCCTGCTGCAGCCAGAATGATGGCAGCAACCACTGCCATCATTAGTACAGGAAAAATAATAGAACGTTGAGAAAAAGGACCATGTACATAAGAGATTTTAGTATATGACAAAATCAACATTTACAATTAACAGGGACTGGAAAGACTATCGACAAACATTGTTGGGAAAATTGGTGAGCCATTTAGGGGAAATTTTTTACATTAAACTGACGAGTTTACCTATATTAAAATTTTTTTAAATTGTATTTAAGAAATTGCCATAGCAAAGTTAAAAGATAAGCAATCTTTCCATTAAAGATGCTAGATTGACTGTTTTTATCTTTCCCCTTTCTCAAGGCTTCACTAAAATGATTGGGAAGTTATAAACAAAAGTATAAACCCACAAGAGCAAAAAAAAATATAGAAGAAAATATATCAGGATGAGAGATTTCAATCCACTTTTGGAAGAATCACAGCAAATGGATGGCTGGTAACTGATTTAGCATAGTGCAAGAATTTGCAGCCAAAATCCTGAGGATATGGAAGAGAAGAGATACAATTTACTTCAACAACCTGAAGAGGGTGAGTATGGCTAAGTATGGCCTAGGGCAGGGAGAAGTGAGGCTCCGAAAACAGAGAAATTGATTCAAAGTCTGCATGGACTGTGATTGGACCCGAGACTTCTTCCTGTATTCCTCATGCAGCATGTCAGTTGTCTGGAATCCAACCTGCAGGCTGGACAATGTGGGAGGAAAACACACACACACACTGGCATCTGTGGGTCTTCAAGTGAAATATTCAGTGCTCTCTTCTGTTGTCCAAAAGTGAACCCACTGGCCAGCAAGTCAGCTCCATGCCACCAGAGCTTCTGATCAGCATGATGTGGGCTCCTCTTGAATACAAACAATACAATACAACAGAGAATACCAGATATTTTTGGGAATGCTCCAACATTAAACAAATTTGACCAAACCAATAGGAAAAATAAGCTCACCAAAAAAGGAAATAACAGACACTAGAAGAAACATTTTTAAAATCTTTGTTTTGTATCCTCAGAAAGGTTAGATTATACTCATATATAAGAATAGGATGCTATGAAAAAGGAACAAAATAGAACAAGACAGAGCTCTTAGAAATTAAACATATAATAGTCAAAAGAAACATTCAATGAAAGATTTTGAAGTAAGGTCCAGGAAATTTCCCAAAGTAAAGCAAAAGAAAAAGAGGTAGAGAGTATTAGAGAAAAGATAATAATGTATAGAATGAATGCAGGAGCTCCAATATTGACCAAGGGAGTTTGAGAGAACACAGAAAATAGAAAAGGAAGGAACTAGGTAAGTAAGTAAAAAGATAAAGTGGTAGATAAATGGATATATGGATGGATATATAGATAGACAAACAGGCAAATAAATCAATCCAGCAATGAGGGACATAAAAATCCTGATCAAAAGAATCCACCGAGTAGCTAACATAACGAGTGATGATATATCCTCACCTTCATGCAATTCCAAATCATCATAAAATTTCAGAACACAAGGAATGAAAAGAAAATCCTAAAGTTGGTGGGGTGTGGTGGCTCACACCTGTAATCCCAGCACTTTGGGAGGCTGAGGTGGGTGGATCACGAGGTCAGGAGATCGAGGCCATTCTGGCTAACACGGTGAAACCTCGTCTCTACTGAAAATACAAAAAATTAGCTGGGCGTGGTGGCACATGCCTGTAGTCCCAGCTACTTGGGAGGCTGAGGCAGGAGAATTGCTAGATCCTGGGAGGCGGAAGTTGCAGTGAGCTGAGATCGCACCATTGCACCATTATTTATTTGACTAAAAGTAATGATGAAATACATAGAGATGGTGAAAGAAGTAAAAGTGGATGAGTAGATTAAATTTGAATCTGTCAAGGAAGAAGCCATTAGATAATACCTAAAATTGGATAAATCAAGAAATAGTATAAGCATATTATTTTGGAATATGAAAATTACTAATAGAATCACAGCTGGGTGACAGAGCAAGACTCTGTCTCAAAAAAATATGTATATATATATATTTTTAATATATTTTATATATATATATATATATATATATATATGGATGACTCTGGGGATTGGGAATAACGGAAAAGTAGTAGAGGAGACTTACTGTTTTTATTATAAGCTTTTGAAAATACTACCGGGGCACATCTAGGTTCTACGGCACTTGAAGTTCTTACAGTATGGGGAGAGGGGCGTCCTGTTTAAACAAAACAATAAACATTTATAAATAAAAGTAGTTATAAAAGTGAATATTTAGAATTTAAAAAACACAAAGTTACAAATTTTAAAAAATGCAAATCCACAAAATATGGGAAAAAACATATTTTTATTCATTAACTACCTGACACATCCCTTTAAAACATTTCCTGATTATTTGGTACATATTTTTTGACTGCCTCTTCATTTGTAATATAAAAATAATGTCACACCATTTCTTTTGGAGGAATAAAACAGTCTTTATTTAGCATAGGTAACTGAAATTGTTCTTTATTATTGACAGTTTAGAAAACTTTCTGCCAGGAGCAGTGACTCACACCTGCAATTCCAGCACTTTGGGAGGCTGAGGCAGGAGGGCCACTTGAGGCCAGGAGTTCATGACCAGCCTATGCAACATACCAAGACCCTGTCTCTACAGTAGAAAATTAAAAAAAGAAAATCAGCAGGGCATGGTGGTCCATGCCTGTAGTCCTAGCTACTCAGAGTTTGAGGAGAAAGGATCACTTGAGACCCAGAGGTTGAGGCTGCAGTGAGCTATGATCACACCACTGTACTCCAGCCTGGATGACAGAGCAAGAGCCTATCTCTTTAAAAAAAGAAAAGAACAGAAAAGTTTCTCTAAGCTTCACACCTTGCTATTGGTAATGCCATTTAATTTACTAGAATTTATGAAAAATTTTGAAAAGCTCTGTTCAATTTCTTTAATACATGAACAGTAAAATTTCAGGGCATTTAAAGTTTTCTTGTGCAGTGATTAATCTTAATACTCTGAATTGAAACTATTCACAAACCAACTTATCTATGTTCTCTTTGTACTATTGTGTTGTGTATTGATATAGTGATTCATTATTACAGTTTAGAACTTCCATTTTGGACTAGTTTTTTTTTTTATTATACTTTAAGTTCTAGGGTACATGTGCACAACGTGCAGGTTTGTTACATATGTATACATGTGCCATGTTGGTGTGCTGCACCCATTAACTCGTCATTTACATTAGGTATATCTCCTAGTGCTATCCCTCCCCCCTACCCCCACCTCATGACAGGCCCTGGAGTGTGATGTTCCCCTTTCTGTGTCCAAGTGTTCTCATTGTTCAATTCCCACCTATGAGTGAGAACATGCGGTGTATGGTTTTTTGTCCTTGCTATAGTTTGCTGAGAATGATGATACATTTATGTGTTCACAGTCACTTCCACATATAGTAAAGTTATTGTTGGACATCTTAATGTAGGTGTGGCTTTCAGAAACACATCTGCTCATCATGCTAACTCACCTAGCACTGTGACACAAAGGTTTGGGGCCAGAGGTCATATTGAGATATAAATGGGTTCTATTCTCCCAGCACTGGAAGTATGTGAGTAAGAGAGGAGAAATGAGGTTTGAAATTTGCAGAGCCATAGACTAGTTTCTTTACTATGTATGGAAGTGACTGTGAACCACATAAATGTATCTCACTAAACCCAAACATAATAGGTCCCCAATCTAATATCCCCTTGGCCAGATCCCAATAATTCCAGCAGCTGCTCCAACACCACCGAACACAACGGAAGGAAGAGGCAGCAGTCTCAACAGATTGTCATTAATATATCTCACTTTGTCAGCCAACAGACATATAAAAAAATGCTTAACATTATTAATCATCAGGGAAATACAAATCAGAACCACAATGATAGGCCATCTCACAGCCGTCAGAATGGCTATTATTAAAAAGTCAAAAAATAACAGATGTTGGCGAGGCTGTGGAGAAAAGGGAACACTTATACACTGTTGAATATAAATTAGCTCAGCCACTGTGCAAAGCAATTTGGAGATTTCTCAAAGAACTAAAATAGAACTACCATTGGATCCAGTATATACCTAAAGGAAAATAAACAATTCTACCAAAATGACACATGTACTCATATGTTCATCGCAGCACTGTTCACAATAGGAAAGACATGAAATCAACCTAGGTGCTCATCAACCATGGATTGGATAAAGAAAATGTGGTATATATACACCACAGAAAACTATGCAGGCACAGCAAAGAATGATATCATGTCCTTTGCAGCAAGGTGGATGTAGCTGGAGGCCATTATCCTTAGCAAATGAATGCAGAAACAGAAAAACAAATATTGCAAGTTCTCACTTATAAGTGGGAGCTGAATCTTGGATACACACAGATATAAAGATGGGAACTTTATTGAGTAGTTCCTTTTGGGTACTATGTTCACTGTCTGAGCAACAGGATCAATAGAAGCCCAAACCTCAGCATCAATACCATATACCCTTGTAATAAAACTGCACAAAACAAAAATAGAAATTAATATACATCTTGCTTTGTAAATTTTACAAAAACTCATGACGATGTGGTACTCTGTTATGGCCTCATAACAGAGCCTCTCCCAGGGCCTTGGGAAGAAACTATGCAAGTAAAGGTCCTGAAGTTTAAGCTTAATTAGCTTCAAGGGAAATCTACTTCTAGGCATGAGCTTATTATTTTTTTAAACTGCGTGCACATATCTTGATTAAAAACAGGGTGGTGAGAAAAGAGCATATTAAATAAAGAGTAACTGGCAAAATATTTGGATCATATATGATAGATAAAAGATGTACTTCCAGAGTAGATTTTTTTTTTTTTTTTGAGAGAGTCTCGCTCTGTCGCCCAGGCTAGAGTGCAGTGGCGCAATCTCGGCTCACTGCAACCTCTGCCTTCATTCAAGCGATTCTCCTGCCTCAGCCTCACAAGCAGCTGGGATTACAGACGTGCACCACCACGCCTGGCTAATTTTTGTATTTTTAGTAGAGGCGGGGTTTCGCCATGTTGGCCAGGCTGGTCTCGAACTCCTGATCTCAAGTGATCTGCACAACTCAGCCTCCTAAAGTGCTGGGATTACAGGGAGAGTAGATTTTTAAAAACTCATACACATGGCTAGGCACGGTGGCTCATGCCTGTAATCCCAGCACTTTGGGAGGCTGAGGGGGGTGAATCACGAGGTCAGGAGTTCAAGACCAGCCGGATAAACATGGTGAAACTCCATCTCTACTAAAAATACAAAAACTAGCTGGGCGTGGTGGCACACGCCTGTAATCCCAACTACTCAGGAGGCTGAGGCAGGAGAATCGCTTGAACCCAGGAGGTGGAGGTTGCAATCAGCCGAAATTGTGCCACTGCACTCCAGCCTGGGCAACAGAGCAAGACTCCGTTTCAAAAAACAAAAACAAACAAACAGAAACTTCATACACATTAGAAAGGTAATAAGGCAATAGAAAAATGAGAAAAATTTAGGCTATCTGTGTCACAATGAAAGAGATACACAAATGGCCAGAAAATACAAGAAAGGATGACTTTAGTACTCAGGGAAATATAAATTAAAATACAAGAAGAAATAGCAACCTGGGATATGTATTACTAAAAATCACCATGTTATTATTGGATCTTGTACAATATAAATAATAGGCTAAAGGGAAAAAGGAATTACAGACACAACATTAAAAACTATAAAGTTTGGCCAGGCATGGTGACTTATGCCCATAATCCTAGCACTTTGGGAGGCTGAGGTTGGGAGAATCACTTGAGGCCAGGAGTTTGAGACTAGCCTAGTCAACACAGTGAGACTCCATCTCTAAAATAAATTTTAAAATTAGCTGATTGTGGTGATGTGTGCCTATAGTTCTGGCTACTTGGGAGGCTAAGGTGGGAGGATCACTTGAGCCCAGGAGTTTGAAGCTGTATTGTGCTATGATTGAGCAACTGCACTCCAGGCTGGGTGACAGAGTGAGACCCTTTCTGTAAATCAAACAAAAAATAAGCTCCCCCTTCAAAAACAAAACTCAACAGTAAAACTTCAAGAGTAATACGTGAAAAAAGTAATTAAAATAAAACAAACTGCTCCCATAAAAATGTGACCCTAGTTTTAAACATCTTGAATTCCTAATAGAATAAATGTAGGACTCGGCCTGGATAAAAGAGGTAATGTTTGCTTGGTGAGAGTTATATGGTGAGGTGTTGCGGCTTCCAAAGGATGGAGAAAGAGGTGGTGAATGGGATCATCTTATTAGAAGCCAGACGTGCAGTAGCAGAGGTAGACGGCTCATTTGCCCTGATTTTGTTTCTTCTGGTCTGGATTCAAAGAGAAATCCTGCTTTTGTTGTTTTCGGGTTCTTCCTTTCTTAAAGCAGCAGCTTGTATGGCTCCAAGCAAAACTAGATTCCACGAAATGGTAGGCTGCCGGGCTTAACATCATAGTCATTATTTTCAATCCACTGCAAGTGCTGTTCAATCCCACTTAAAGCCAGGAAAACTGTGATGTGTTCCGTTCTCCTTTCTGCTAAGTTTGCAGCCTTGTCTCTGAAGGCACACGGTATATTCCTTTAGGCCTGTTGCTCTGTGGTATGACATTCATTCTTCTATCATTTCGTTCAGACGTCTTTTATTATATCGAGATTTTCTTCCACAATGAAGGCTATCCTTTTTGTGTGTTTTACTTGGGTTCTTAAAACCAGTAGGCTTACTCATGTTTGGGATTCTGTGTTAAATATTATTCAAAAACTTTTTATTTCAAAATCATTATAGACTAATCAGAAGGTGCAAAAATAATACAGAGAGATTAGGAGAACCTTCACTTAGCCCCCAACCCCTCACCACAGTGATAACAACTTGCACATCTACAGTACAGGTTCCAAACCAGGAAACTGACATTGGCACATTTATTAAACATTTGCATCAAGAAAATTATACAAACGTGGGACAACAATGTGAGATAACCACAGGGAAGGTGAACTGGGCTAAGAAGAAAAAGATGAGGCTCAGTGTGTTTGCATGTGTGCCTCAGTGCATGGTCCACTCCTCCATGGGTCACTGTCTTCAATGAGGTCATGGGTTTTTTTGGTTCTACTGACACGAGCAAAAAGCATAGTCACCTCCTTATCTGCTCTTTCTGGTGACAGTGATAATGAGGTAGGCTCATTTCCAGGAGACACGAGAATCCTCTATCAGGTGACTCTAGCTAGAAGACTGCCTGGTGGTATTGCCAGGCTCCCCTTGGCCCAATAAAAATGTGACCCTAGTTTTAAACATCTTAAATTCCTGATAGAATTTAAGGAAGTCTCAGACACTTCCACCCACACACCCTTCTTTCCTTCCCTCTCTCCTGCACTCTGGATTCACTCAGGGTCTGATGATTCTCCCAGCCTCTCCCTCCCCATTTTCTGTGACAGATGTTTCTCCTAATAAATTTCTTGCATGATTAATCCTGTTGTGATGTCTCCTTCTTGGGGGTACTCAGACTAATACCCATATTTTTTTGGTTTATTCCCCTGCTTATCTACTGTGTATGAGCAGATCCAAACATCACATTCATGTGTGAGAACAGAAGAACTGTACCTTTTCCATCCTCCTCATAATTTTTGCAAACCCAGACCTATTTCTTCCTAATCTTCTCTATTTCACAAATTAAGTCTTCATGGGCCACCTTGGTTTGGCCACCTTGAGTTTTGGGGTCTCACTGAATATTTGTGGGTCACAGGGCATGAAGTCACATCTTAAAGAACATGTCTCAGCCATTTCACTGGTTTCAACCCCCTGGCCTCCTTCCCAATACAGGTCTGCTCAGTTCTTTGCAGGTGAACCCCTGCACAGACTCCCAGAAAGTCTAAAGTAGTACTGTCCTTTCTCCTTCACCCTGTCCCAGCCTGATGGCCTTCCCTAAACATGGCAAGAGCAAACACATGAATGAATAAATAAATGGGTGTTACAAAGTAAGTTAACTGCATCCTAGAACAAGGCTCAAGATTATTTTTACAAATTTTGAAAAGTGTATAAATATAGCCAGGCATGGTGGCACATGCCTGTAATCCCAGCTACTTGGGAGGCCGAGGCAGGAGAATCACTTGAACCCGAGAGGCGGAGGTTGCGGTGAGCCGAGATTGTGCCATTGCACTCCAGCCTGGGCAACAAGAGTGAAACTCCATCTCAAAAAAAAAAAGAAGAAGACTGGAGTCTACAATGGCTTTCCTGATAATTACTTAAGGTTTAATTGGTGTTCGTGTGTATATACATATTCTCAAGAATTATTCAATATTTTAAAAATATTTATGTTAGAATCATGTACTTTTAGATATAGAAGGAAACTTCAGTATCACTAACTCCAATCTTATAATTTTATAGTTAAGGAGAATGAGATGCAGAAGGGTAATTGATTTGAGCCTAGAGAAATATTAAATGAAGGCAGGATTCAAACTCATCTATTTCTCGATTTCCCCAATCTCTTTCTGTTTCCACTGTACTACACAATCTCTTTAGATTAAAAAAAAAAGAAGGTGAGAGAAAAATTACTTATTATTCCTTCTTAAAATAAAATTTCATATATATTTGGAGCAATTTCATAAAGGATATATACCTTAGGCCTTGATTTACTTGAAAGATTACATGTATTAATCAAAGATAAAAGCTGTAATAATATCACTTGTTTAAAATAAATATACAAAGAGTCCAAATTATAAGTTTAAATTTCTATGAAGTGAAAATGTTGTGCTCTATTACCTGTCAGAAATGTATATTTCTTTTTATGCTTTCAGAATTTCTGGTGTTGGACATATATTAAATGATAACTTTGTGATAAAAGCTAAAAAAAAAGAAAAGTGTATACATAAAACCCTTCATGACTTGGATCACATAAAAAATTACTGGGCATGTCAAGAAGCAAGAAAACATGGTCTATAATGAGGAGGAAAAAAAATCAATAGAAGCTGACCTAGAAATGACATTAATGATAAAATTTGTAGACAATTCAACATTATGTTAAGATAGACAAAAGCATGTGCATATTACACAGATACATGAAAGATATTTTTTTAAAAGACCCAATTAAATTTCTAAAGATGAAAAGTACAATGTCAGAGATGAAAACCCTGACTCTAATTCAGTCAAACAGCCTGACTTCTTCATCCTCCACCTGAGCTGCTAGGGACTGTATGAAAAAACTACATGGGGTTGGTACCAGCATCAATTCACATCCATTGGCCTAATGGGTTTCATAGTTCTTCTAACATGTCCAAGGGCAGCCCTTCCCCGTTTCCCTAAGCAGCTTCTCCCCAGCTTCACCATTCACCATCATCTCTTCCATTACTCTCATTAGATGATGTTGGGACTGATTCACAGAAAAATAATGGAAGCCCTCTGAAAGCATATCTTGCCATAATATGCCTTCAATTAACAACCTCAGCTCCACCACACTCATCCTACCTTCTTCACCTCCTGTCAGAGGAAAAGATACTTCTCTTATATCTGGTTCATCCCTTTCTTCTGGCCTTTGGACATCACCTTCTTCCCCCTCACACATATACCTCCATGATGTCTGAGACCCACTCATTATTCTTTTCCTCTGTATCTTTAAGCTCTAGCTCTGCTCTGGTATTTTTGCTTAGCTTAGAAGTAGGATACATCTCTGCGCATCTCAAAATAGTTCTTCCCTGGTTTCGGATTCTCCCCTCTTCTCCTTTCCTACATAGCCAAACTTCTTAAAGAATAGTGCATATGTAACTATAAAACTCTTAGAAGAAAACACAGGCGAAAAGCTTCATGACACTGGAATTGGCAAGAATTTCCTGGATATGACACCAAAAAGCACAGGCAACAAAAGTAAAAATAGACAAATCGGACTACCTCAAAACTAAAAATTTCAGTGCATCAAGGGCACAATCCTTTGAGTGAAAAGGCAACCTATGGAATGGGAGAAAATATTTGCAAATCATATATCTGATAAAGGGTTGATATTCAGAATATATAAAGAATTTCTACAACTCAGCAACAACAACAAAAACCTGATTAAAAAAATGGTCAAGGGATTTGAATAGACATTTCTCCAAAGATCTTATAAAAATGGCCTAAAGAAGCGTATGAAAAGATGCTCAACATCACGAATCATTAGAGAACTATAAATCAACACTACATGAAATATCACCTCACACCCACAGGGTGGCTTCTGTAAGAAAGACAGAAACTAAGTACAGGTGAGGATGCAGATACATTGGAACTCTGTGCTCTGTTGGTGGGAATATAAAATGGTGCAGATTTAACATGGGGTAAACAGCATAATATGGCAGTTCCTCAAGAAGTTAAAAATAGAATTACTATATGATTCATGAATTCCATGTCTGAGTATATATTGAAAAGAATTAAAAGCAGGATACTGAAGAGATATTGTATACCCACATTCATAGCAGCATGATTCACGCTAGCCAAAGGTGAAAACAACTCAAATGTCTATTGACAAATAAGTGGATAAATAAAATGTAATCCAAAAATACAACAGGGCTGGTGCAGCGCTCATGCCTGTAATCCCAGCACTTTGCAAGGTCAAAGCTAGCAGAGTGCTTGAGACCAGGAGTTCAAGACCAGCCTGGGCAACATAGCAAAATCCTGTCTCTACGACAACAACAAAACCAGAATATTATTCAGCCTTAAAAAGGAAAAAAAAATTCTAATACATGCTAGAACATGAATGAACCTTGAGGCCTGTATTAGTTTGCTATGGCTGCCATAACAAAATACCACAGACTAAGTGGCTTACAAACAGTAATTTATTTTCTCACAGTTCTGGAGGCTTGAAGTCCAAGATCATGGCACCAACTAGTTTTGTTTGTCCTGAGAACACTCTCTATGGCTTGCAGGTGGCCGCCTCGTCACTGTGTCCTCACGTGGACTTTTTTCTGCACACATGCATCCCTGGAGTCTCTCTGTCCAAATGTTCTCTTTTTATAAAAACACCAGTCAGATTGCATTAGGGCCCATCCTAATGGATTTACTTTAACTTAATCACCTGTTTAAAGACCCCTATCTCCAAATGAGTCAACTTCTGAGGTACTGGGAGTTAGGGCTTCAACATATGAATCGGGAGGTACACAATTCAGTCTATAAAAAGGCCATTGTATCAAGTTAAATAAACCAATCATGAAAGGAAAAATACGGTGTGATTATATGGGGTACTTAGAGTTGTCACATTCTTAGAAACAGAAAAGAGAATAGTCGTTGTGGGGACTGGGGAAGGGGAAATGGGGAATTGCTGTTTAATGGGTATAAAGTTTCAGTTTTATAAGATGAAAAAGCTCTGGAGATTGTTTGCAGAACAATGTGAACATACTTAACACTACCGAACTGTATACTTGGAAATGGTACAGATGATATATTTTAGGTTATGTGTTTTTTAACTACAATAAAAAATTATTGAATTTATTTATTTATTTATTTTGACACAGGGTCTTGCTCTGTCGCCCAGGCTGGAGTGTAGTGGCATGATCTCAGCTCACCGCAGCCTCGACTTCCTGGGGTCAAATGATCCTCCCATCTCAGTCTCCTGAGTAGCTGGGACTACAGGTACACACCACCACATTTGGCTAACTTTTGTATTTTTTGTAGAGATGGGGGTCTCATCGGCCAGGCGCGGTGGCTCACGCTTGTAATCCCAGCACTTTGGGAGGCCGAGGCGGGCGGATCACGAGGTCAGGAGATCGAGACCACGGTGAAACCCCATCTCTACTAAAAATACAAAAAAATTAGCCGGGTGTGGTGGCGGGCGCCTGTAGTCCCAGCTACTCGGAGAGGCTGAGGCAGGAGAATGGCGTGAACCCGGGAGGCGGAGCTTGCAGTAAGCCGAGATCGCGCCACTACACTCCAGCCTGGGCGACAGAGCGAGACTCCGTCTCAAAAAAAAAGAAAAAAGAGATGGGGGTCTCATCATGTAGCATAGCTCAGGCTGGTGTGGAACTGCTGGGCTCAAGCGATTGGCCCACCTCAGCCTCCCCAAGTGCTGGAATTACAGGCACAAGCTATTGCACCTGACCAAAAAGAATCATTTTACAAAGAATAGTATACATGGGGTTGTTCCACCTACTTACCCTCTCTTCCCGATGGCATCACCATCATCACCTGCTTTGTCATCATACAGGACAGCCAAACACCTCCAGGATACCTCCTTTGAAAGCGTCATAGATTCTTCCACCCATCATAAGAAGACTTACCCGATTTTCCCAAACCTACTCTTCTTCCTACTCAACTTGTCTCGGTGAAGTTTATTCCTCTCTTCCCAAGGGATCAAGCAAAAACAATTAGAGTGCTCCTAATCTCCTCTGTTCTGCCCTCCCTGCTCACATCCTTCAAAAAGTTTCTCTCTTAAATGTCTCAGTCTCTGACCCTCTCTCCACTGCCACTACTGTCTCGGTCGCTCCCTATCCCTGCTGGGCCTACTTCACAATTGCTCCTGTCACTAGTTTTCTGCCCTGTGCTCCCACGTTCTAAATCCACCTCTGAACTGCTGTCAGAGAGCTGTAAATCACAAATCTGGTCATGCATTCCCCTATTTAAATTTCTCCAAACTCCCCAGGTTAAATTGCAAGTGAGTCCTCCCTGGGCTGGTCCCTGCCACGCTCTGCAGCCTCATCCCTCCCCTCTCCCCACAAATGCCTTCTTGTCCTGTAGCAGCCCCAGGAGAGGACTAAATGCAGCTTGCTGCTCTGCGCCTCCCCATCCTAGACCCAATCTCCCTCAATGACCTAACTTGGCTCCTACCTGTCCTTTCACAGGTGTGACCTCTTTCCTGAGCAATCAGCTCTTGCTTACCTTCCTCCCTGGTAATTCTCACTCTAAGAGGCAAGAACTTTCTTAGTTGTCTGCCTTTCCCATCAGATACTGAACCCCATGATGAGCAAACTAAGAGCCCTTCCTTCATGCTACACATATTTATTGAACTGCTATTTAGTGTAAATCACTATGCTAGATCTTTCTGCTCTCATTACCAGCGTTTAGAAGAGTATTTGGCATGCAGTGGGGAACTTGATGAATGTTTATCGAATTAAATTTTAAATATTTTCAGCTTAATTAGCATTAATTAACTGCCTCCAAAGCACCTGCGAAGTATGAGCTGCCGCCATTCGTAAGGGCTTGAAATCTAGTGAAGAGAGGAGAGAAAGCAGTGAAGGATTCCAAGTGGCGCCTCAAGGGCCAGAGACCAGCAGAGCCTAGGCCTTGTGAAACGGGAACCGGGAGTCCGGGAGTCCTGGAGTCCGAGAGCAGGGCCGGCTGCTGGAATTCAAACATCAAATTTGTGTTTTGTGTTTATAAAAGCTCTCCCTTATGTCACTTGGGAGACGAATCTAAAATGCAGCTAAAGTAAATGAGAGCTTACACTGAATGTAAGGGCTCATCAGCAGGTCCCTAGCTTGGCCTGGGGAGACCATTTTTGATTCCCCCAAATTCTGCTCAGGCTCTCAGGCATGGATATTCCAGGGGACAGAAAGAAGGATCATTTGCTTTGATTTTAGAATTGCCTATTTTTTTATATCTATTAATCTCTATATTCTGACATCATCAAAATTACCTTGATGCATGGTTTATCTCCATGCACTTTTGGGCCACTGTTACCTATTATGGCTCATGGCATCACAGTCTTAGGAGCACCCAGGAGTGTCACTCACCCATAGATGAGCAAATATCATGGGCCAGACTCGAATTACTAAGAGACAAGACTCCGAACAGAAGGGTCTCCCACCTGTGGTTACTAATAGTGAGGCAGTTACCAGCATGAGCTTTAGAGCAGATATGCTCCTCTACTTACTAGCTGAATAACCTGGGGGAGTCATTTAAATGTTCCATGCTTCCGTTTCCTCATTTTTAATTGGGATTAAAAATAGTATCAGAGTTGTTGTGAGGATTAAATGAACTAACATATGTCGAGCCCTTGGAATCATACCAGGCTCATAGTAAGTGCTATGCAAAAGTTAGCTAGTATCAGCATTTGTCAAGAGGCAAAAAAATGATTCAGGCATTATTTTGGGTGCTTTGCATGGATAATTCCATTTATCACACACACACACCTGTGCATGTAACACCCCCCCCTTCCCATGTAGGCATCTTGATCCTCATAAGAAACTGGAGGTGCAGGCCAGGTGCGATGGCTCATGCCTGTAATCCCGGCACTTTGGGAGGCCAAGGCAGACAGCACACCTGAGGTCAGGAGTTCGGGACCAGCCTGGCCGTCATATAGTGAAACCTCGTCTCTACTAAAAAATACAAAAATTAGCTAGGCATGGTGGCGCATGCCTGTAGTCCCAGCTACTTGGAAAGCTGAGGCAGGAAAATCACTTGAACCCAGGAGGTGGAAGTTGCAGTGAGCAGAGATTGCGCCACTGCACCCCAGCCTGGACTCCATCTCTAAAAAAAGAAAGAGAGAGAGAGAGAAAGAAAGAAACTGGAGGTGCAGTATGCCTATACAGATATTTGTTAAGTGAATGAAAACAAAAAATCAAACTCAAGACTAATGCTTCACATGCTCATATCACTTTGCATTCTGGGTTATACCTATTCATGTACATGTCTTGTCTCCCCTTAAGAATGGAACCTTTTGAAGTCCAGGTCCACATTGGACTCATTTCTGTATTTGAGTGTAATGGTAGGAATGGCCTAGGTTATGCTGCAGCCAGAACTCCAACATCCCAGTGGAACCCAACACAGCTTGCTCATTCATGCTACATACCTGCCTGGCACAGGTCAGCAGGGAAACTTCACTCATTGTAGTCATCAGGGATCCAGGATGACAGGGGACCATCTCAAGACTGACCTCCTCAATTACAGAAGCAGGAGAAAAGGGAGTGTTGTAAATTGTGTACTGGCTTTTAAAGGTTCAGCTTGGAAGTGTCACACATAATTTCTGCCCACACTTTATTAGCTAAAGCACGTGACTTGTCCATGTCTAACATAAAGGGAAGAGAAATGTTATCCTATCATACACCTGGAAGGAAAACTAAAATATTTGTGAAGACTCATTCACAACCATACTCCCAGAATAGTTATCATTATGCATGTAGTGGGCATCCAATAAATATTCAGGAAGTGAATAACAAGGTACAGCAAGCATTTAGACCAGAGGGTCTCAACCTTGACTGAACATTAGAATCACCTGGGAAGATTTCTAACGATCCAGCAAACAGACTGGACTTCAGACTACCCAAATTGCACTCCCTGGAGGGTATCAAAAGTTTGTAACGCTCCCCAGGTGATTTCAAGTAGAGAAGCTTGATTTAGACCCTACTCCAAACATCACTTCAAGACACAGGCCATCCTGGCTTCAGTGCTGCAAAGAAGTGCTCATGCCTGGTTATTGTAATTTTGTGGTCTGATTTTGACTTCTGATTGGTATATTCTTATATATATACATGAGAGTTTGTTTTTGCATGGCACACTTAGTCCTTAGTCACGGGATAACTCCATTAAATTATTCTTAACCTATGTAAGCTTCCTTTTATACAGTAACATACATAATCCTGGAAATCTTTTTGATGCATCTAATGATGAGGGCATAAACTTTTCAGGCCTTTTGAGCAATTTTTAGGATACAGTATTTCACTTTGTATATAAAATTTTAACTTAACTCACTGTATTTAAGTTTTATTAGGTTGGTGTGAAAGTAATTGCGGTTTTCGCCATTACTTTTAATACATTTCAAAACCTTTCTGGAGAACACAAGATTAGTTCAGTATCAGAAAATTAATTAATATCATAAACAAAATTTATAAACCTAATGGGGAAAAATCACATTATTATCTCCATATATGCTGAAAAAGCCTTTGACAAAATTCAACATCTATTCATGATTTAAAAAACAAAACATACTCAAGAGAACAGAAAATGAGAAATACTTTATATGTGGTATGCGTGTGTCTGAATCCTAATGCTGACATTTTATTTAATGGAAATACATTCAAGGTGTTTTCACTAAGATTGTAACAAGGCAAGAATGCCTGTTAGAATCCCTGTTACTAGAAATTGTATTAGAGTATTAGCCAATGCAATTAGATAGAATAAATCAATTAGAGGCATAAGAATGGGTAAAAAAACCTATCTATTTGCAGACATGATAGCATAAATAGAAAAACCCTACAGAACCAACATTCAAACCAACAAAAATAATTTAATAAAGTGGTAGATTATAAAATTAACAAATGAAAATCAATAGGCTTTATATATAAGCAATAACCAATTAGAGGACATTATGATAAAGAAAACCCATTTAGAGAACTAACAAAAAGATAAAATATTAGGAATAAACTTAAGAAGCAATGTACAAACCTAATCAGTAAAATTTTAAAACACTTCTGATAGATACAAAAGTAGACTTGAACAAATGGAACGGAATCTTCCATTCTTGGATAGAATGACTGAACATTATAAAGATAACAGTTTTTATGATTCACCAATCCTATCGGGTACATATCCAAAGGAAATAAAATCCGTATGTTGAAGAGATACCTGCACTCCCATGTTCATTGCAGCAGCATTATTTATAATAGTCAAGATATGGAATCAGCCTAAGTGTTCATCAGTGGGTAAGTGAATGAAGAAAATGTGGTATATATACACAATTAAATACTATCCAGTCTTTAAAAATAATGAAATCCTGACATTTGCAACAACATGGATGAGTCTGGAAGACATCAGGTGAAATAAGTCAGCCACAGAAAGAGAAATACTATGTGTTCTCACTCATATGTGGAAGCTAAAACAGTAGATCTCAAAGAAGTAGAGAGCAGAATAGTGGTTACCAGAGGTGGGGAGGAATAGGAGGGAGAGAAGAAAGCAAAGAGGTTAGTTAGAGGATATGAAATTAGCCAGGCACGGAGGCTCGAGCCTGTAATCCCAGCACTTCGGGAGGCCGAGGTGGGAGGATCATCTGAGTTCAGGAGCTCAAGACCAGCCTGACCAACATGGCAAAACACCGTCTCTACTAAAAATACAAAAGTTAGCCAGGTGTGGTGGTGGGCACCTGTAATCCCAGCTACTAGGGAGGCTGAGGCAGGACAACCACTTGAATCTGGGAGGTGGAGGTTGTAGTGAGCCGAGATTATGTCACTGCACTCCAGCCTGGGTGACAAGAGCAAGACTCCGTCTAAAAAAAAAAAAAAAAAAAAAAAAAAAAAAAATTACAGCTAGACAGGAGGAATAAGTTCCAGTGTTCTTTTTTTTTTGAGACAGAGTCTCGCTCTGTCACTCAGGCTGGAGTGCAGTGGTGCGAGGTGCGATCTCGGCTCACTGCAACCTCCGCCTCCTGGGTTCACACCATTCTCCTGCCTCAGCCTCCCCGGTAGCTGGGACTACAGGTGCCCACCACCATGCCAGGCTAATTTGTTATATTTTTAGTAGAGACGGGGTTTCACTATGTTAGCCAGGATGGTCTCGATCTCCTGTCCTTGTGATCTGCCCGCCTCGGCCTCCCAAAGCGCTGGGATTAGTTCCAGTGTTCTATAGCACTGGAGGGTGACTATAGTTAACAATGACTTATCGTATATTTTCAAATAGCTAGGAGAGAGGGTTTTAAATGTCCCCAACATAAATTATAAGTGTTTGAGGTGACAGATATGCTAATTACCTTGATTTGGCCATTACATATTGTATACGTGTATTAAAACGTTGCTCTGTACCCCATAAATATGTACAACTATTTGGTGCCTAAAAAAAAATTTAAGTAAAAAACAAAGTAACAGGGCTTTTTGATGAGTCCACAAGGCACTCCAAGAGAGTAGAGTACAAGGATTCACACATTCATGAAAAAGTGTATGCATGTAAGGACTCTCCCAGATGACATTTTGGGGAATTCCTGTTTGGCCTTTGATCTCATTTGCTTTCCTTTGATCCATATTATCCTTCTTTTAGTCTTTTTTATTTTTTATTTTTATTAAGCCTTGAAATGGCCAGGATTTATTTACAGGAGACCATAATTTAACAGTATAAAACAAAGTTTATTAGACACACACTCTACTGAGATTAGACTTTACATTTAATTCATCTTTGTTTCTCCGTACAGTGCTTTGAATAGTGTCTTATAGAAACTGCTCAGTAAATGTTGAAGCAATGAACGAAAGAATGCATAATGTATGACTAGAAGCTCCTGATATTTTCTAGCCAGTTAGGTTTTTATTATTTATTTATTTATCTATTTATTTATTTATTTTTGGGACAGAGTCTCATTCTGTCACCCAGGCTGGAGAGCAGTGGCGCAATTGGCTCACTGCAGCCTTCGTTTCCCAGGTTCAAGCAATTATCCTGCCTCAGCTTCTTGAGTAACTGGGATTACAGGTGTGCACCAGTACCCTCAGCTAATTTTTGTAATTTTAGTAGAGATGGGGTCTCACCAGGCCAGGCTGGTCTCAAACTCCTGACCTCAAATGATCCGCCCGCCTTGGCCTCCCAAAGTGCTAGGATTACAGATGTGAGCCACCACGCCTGGCCCAGGTTTTTAATTACTCTTTAAAACATCAAGATCTACCAGCATTATTCACAATATCCAGAGGGTAGAAGCAACCCAAGTGTCCATCGATGAATAAATGGATAAACAAAATGTCATATATACATACAATACAATATTATGCAGCCTTAAAATGAAGGAAATTCTGACACATGAATTGGATGAACAGCTTGGATGAACCTTGAGGTCATGATACTGCCTGAAATAAGCCAGTCATAACAAAAATACTATATGATTCCACTTATACGAGGTATCTAGAATAGTCAAACTAATAGAAAGTAGTTGCCAGAGCTGGGATAAGGGGAGATGGGGAGCCAATTAATGGGTATGGAGTCTCAGTTTTGCAAGCTGCAAGTGTCCTGGACATTGTACAACAATGTAAATATTCTTAACACTACAGAACATGACAGAAGTTACTACCCTTTTCGTAGAAATTTCTGCATAAACCACCCCTTAACCTGCAAGCAATTAAAGGTAGGTATAAACATGACTGCAGAATTCCCCTGAGCTGCTACTTTCAGCACACTCCTATGAAACAGGCTTGTTCTGCAGGAGCAGTCATGGAGCTGTAACACTGAAACTTTGATAAAGCTGTTTCTTCTACCATCAGCTTGCCCCTGAATTCTTTCCTGGGTGATGCAAAGAACCCTCCCAGACTAAGCCCCAGTTTGGGGCTTGCCTGCTCTGCATCACTTGATTCTAAAAAACCCCAGGATCCCTTCCTTTTCTTTGAGACATTCTGCATTAATGAAGGCTTCTTCCCAATGCTATACTCTAAATACGTTAATCTCTTTAATTTTGAGGTACATTTTGTCTTGCACAGTTTGGTTCTGTGACTTGGATAGGTTTGGACTTCACCTTCTGCTCTCCATGAACTCCATCTAAGCAACAAGCCCCTTGGAGGCTTCTGTGATTCTATACCTGACCGGTGATCAGAGACCCAATGGTGAATCCAACTCTTGGTCTTATACTCCAGATTCTTGTCCATTGGTAGCATAGTCAAGACTTGATTTGGATTATTTTTGAGTGCTTGCTTTGTTTCTTGTGCCTGCTTCTTTTGGTTTTATGGCTTCACCATTTGGTGACCTCCCTCTGTAAATGGATTGACGATTCTTAGAGATCTCTGTTAGGTAAAATCTGGTTTGTTAGCTTTTCCTGTTGATTTATTTATTTGTTTGCTTTGAGCTCAAATCAACTAAGAATTCATACCAACTGGAAAGAGAACAGTTATTTGGTATAGACCAGTAGGTTCTGTAATTCTTTATTTATGCTTTATCCATGGCTGAAATTTTAGAACTGAAGCTAGAAGCTCTCTGTATATATGTTTATGTGATTCAGAAAGGCCTTTATTCCTCACTGTGTAAGATTTTCCAAATACCACCAAATTAGAGTCTAAAATCCAAAGGAGTTCTATTCTGATTGGCTTAAATAAATAAGCACTTATACAAATTGAATATTCTTTAACCTCCCCCCAAATTATGAAAATTGAACCTCAAATACTTTCAGCAGGGAAAAAAAATGTTCTTAAGCCATTAACTCAGAATTTCTTTCTTTCTTTTTTTTTTGAGATAGTCTCATTCTGTCCCCCAGGCTGGAGTGCAGTGGTATGATCTTGGCTCACTGCAACCTCTGCCTTCTGGGTTCAAGTGATTCTCCTGCCTCAGCCTCCCGAGTAGCTGGGATTACAGGTGCGCACCACCACGTGTGGCTATTTTTGTATTTTTAGTAGAGACGGGGTTTTGCCATGTTGGCCAGGCTGGTCTTGAACTCCTGACCTCAGGTGATCTGCTCACCTTGGCCTCCAAAGTACTGGGATTACAGGAGTGAGCCACTGCACCCAGCCGAACTCAGAAATGTTTTAACACTCCAGAGAATAGAAACACTCAAGAGAATAGAAAATGAGAAATGCCTTCTTTATATGTGTATACATGTATGTATGCATATGCTTGTGTGTGTGTGTTGTCTAAATCCTAAATCTGGTATCTTATTTAATGGGAAAACATTAAAAGTATTTTCACTAAGATTACTAACAAGGCAAGAATACCCACTCTCTTCCCTATTACTGAAAATCATATTAGTGCATTCACCAGTGCAATTAGACAAGATAAATTAATTAGACACATCAAATAGAACGTGTAAAAAAGAAACCAAACTCTGTCTGTTTGCAGATAATATGATAATCTAATGAGAAAATCCTACAGAATCAACAAACTAACAAAAAATAATAAGGTGGTAGGATATAAAATTAACAAACAAAAATCAATAGCCTTAATATATACAAACAGTAACCAATTAGAGGATATTATGATAGACAAAAATCTATTTAGAGAACCAACAGAAAGATAAAGTACTTAGGAATAAATTTAACAATGTGCAAACCTAATCAGGAAAATTTTAAAACACTTCTGAAAGATACAAAAGTAGACATGAACAAATGGAAAAGCATCCTCCATTCTTGGATAGAATGTCTGAACATTATAAAGATACTAGTTCTTATGATCCAGCAACCCTACTACTGGGTAAATATCCAAAGGAAATAAAATCCGTATGTTGAAGATATCTGCACTCTCATGTTAACTGCAGCATTATGCATCATAGCCAAGATATGGAATCAACCTAAGTGTTCATCAGTGGATGAGCGGATAAATAAAATGTGATATATGTACATAATGAAAACAGAATAAAAAAGAATGAAGTCCTGTCATTTGCAACAACATGGATGAGCCTGGAGGACCTTATGTCAAGTAAAGTAAGTCAGCTACAGAAAAACAAATACTGCATGACATCACCTACATGCGGAATCTAAAAAGGTGGAACTCATAGAATTAGAGAGTGGAATGGTGGTTATCCAGGGCTGGGAAGCAGGAGAATTGGGAGATGTTGGTCAAAGGATATGAAACATAAACTCGATAGGAGGATAAAGTTCAAGAGATCTACTTTACAACAGGGTGACTACAGTTAATAACAATGTATAGTATTCTTGAGAATTGCCAAGAGAATAAATTGTAAGTGTTCTCACCTCAAAAAAAATAAGTATATGAAGTACTGTATATGTTAGTTTGATTTAGCCATTCCACAATTTTATATTTCAAAACATGTTATACATAATAAATATAATTTTTGTCAATTAAAAATATATTAAAAAAATTTAAATTCATGTTAGCAAGTGGAAAAATATGATACCAGTTCTTCCTAAGTTAATATATATATTTAATAAAATTCCAATAAAAATGTCAGTGAGCACTTCGATGGAGCTAGGCAAGTTGATAGTAAAGTTCACATAGAAAAGCAAAAATGCAAGAATAACCAGGAAAACACTGAAAAAGAAAAACTATGAGGGAGAACGAATCCCACTGACATGAAAACATACTATGAAGCGCTACAATTTGAACAGTGTGGTAATGGCACATCCATAGACAGAATGGAATGGAAGCCCAGGAAAAGACCTAAGGATATATGGAAAAGTAGTATATGATAAGAGTGACATCTCAAATGAAATGATGGAAATTTTAATAAATGGCACAGTGACAACTGGTGTCCATTTGGAATAAAAGATTAAATTAGATCCATATCTCACAAAATACACAAGAATAAACTCCAAATGTGTTAGTGAATCTAAGTGTTAAAATGAAACTATACACGTGCTAGAAGAACATATTGGTGAATTCTTCAGCCTCAATGTAGGGAAACTTCCTTTAACTATGACTCAAAACCGAGAGGCAATAGAAGAAAAAAAATCAATGCATTTGTTCACATAAATATTAAAACATTTGCATGGTGAAAGCACTATAATCAAAATTATAACTAGCAAACTGGAAGAAATTGTTTATAGTATATACTACAACCACAAGGCTAATATCCCTAATGTGTATTAAAAAAAAAAACTTCTAAAAATTGAGAGACAAAAATACCAAAAACTCATTAAAAATTGGGGAAAGATATGAGCAGACTATTCACCAAAAATGATATAAGAATATATGAAAATATATTCAAGCTCACTCATAATTAGAGAAATGCAAATAAAACAATATGAGATACAATTTCTCACCTATCAGATTCACAATAATTAAAAAGTATAACATTTTGATACACTTGTTATCATACTTTTTAATGTATAATAGCTGTTGTGAGGCTGTGGGCAAACAGGCACTCCTATATAACTAGTGGGACCGCAGACTCAAAATCCTGCTGGGAGATTTTGGAAATACCTAAAAAAAACTACATATGTACCTATCTTTTCCAGTTTTTAAATTTTAATAAAATATACATGACAAAAAATTCACCATTTTAACCATTTTAAGGACAGTTCAGTGGCATTAAGTATATTCACAATGTTGAGTAATCGTTACCATCATGCACTTCCAGAACCTTTTCGTCATCCTAAAGAGAAACTCTGTACCCATTAAACACGAGCTCTCTATTCCTCCTTCTCCCACCGCCTGGTAATCACCATTCTACTTTCTGTCTCTCTGACTCTATGCATGTGATTACTTTAGGTAACTCCCGTAAGTGGAGTCATACAATATTTGTACTTTTGTGTCTCACCAATTTCACATAGCATAATGTTTTCAAAGTTTATCCCTGTTGCAACATGTCTTAGAATTTCCTTCCTTCTTAAGGGTGAGTAATATTTCCTGGTATATATATATATATATATATATATATATATATATATATATACACACACACACACAATATTGTTTTAATTCATTCATCTGTTGATGGACATTTTTAGTCTTTGTGAATAAATATTGGAGTACAAGTATCCATTTGGAAATCCATGCTTTCAATTATTTTGTCTATATGCCTAGAAGTGGAATTGCCAAATTGTATAATTTTATTTTTAACTTTTTTTTTTTTTAAGAGAGAGGATCTGTGTTGTTCAGGCTGGAGTACAGTGGATATTTACAGGCATGATCATAGGCACGACAGCTTTGAACTCCTGGTTTCAGGTGATCCTCCTGCCTCAGCCTCCCAAGTAGCTGGGACTCTATGTGTAACATTTTGAGGAGCTGTCAGTCTGTTTACCACAGCTGTACTTACCTTTTGACCCAGTAATACTGCTTTTAAAAATCTACCTTGAAGATACACATCTAACATTTAAAAAATTATATGTATAAGCTATTTGTTACAGTACTGTTTATAATCTAAAAATTTGGGAAACAATGTAAATGTCTGTCTATAGGAAAGTGGGTTGAATAAACTATGATAAAGCCACACAATGAAATACTACACAGCTATCAAAGATAAAGAGGAAGATCTCTGGGAACTGATAGAGTAGTTTCCAGGATATACTGTTACGTGTAAAAGGCAAAGTTTATAAGCCTTTCTATTATATGCTACCTTTCATGCAAGAAAAGAGATATAAGAAAATATAACTACATCTGCTTTTTTGTGCAAAAGAAATATAGGAATTATAAACCATAAATTAAAGACATTGGTTACCTACAAAGAATGGCAGGGAACCAGGTAGAAAGGATGAGAGAATGGGAACAGGGTAGCAAGAACAAGGAGGAAGTAATCTTTCTCTGAGCATAGACTTTTTATAACTTTGACTTTTAGAATCATAGCAAAATTTCCCATACCTTAAAAAAACCTAAGTAAATTTGAAAAACATAATTTTGACTTCATAGTGGAAGCCTAAAGTCTAAAGAAATAGTATACAGTTACTGTAATGTAGTTAGTAAATTTGTTTCCAACAAGGATACTAGAATTATATACCAGATCAGATAGTCAAGTTTCTCACTGTTGGAGAAGGGCGTTATACATAAGGAAAGGGGCAAGGCAAAAATGAACCCGTGGAATTTATTCAAGTTACGGATCTCAGTATAAACCCATGTTTGTATACATACATATATATACACACATATATATACACACACACATACATACATATGTTTGTGTGTGGGCGGTTGAGTAGATAGGCAGGCAGACAGACACACGCACATACAGATGTGTGTGCCTGCATGAGTTAGTATATGTACACACAGTTCCTTGCTCTGCTGGCAGGTCCTAGAAACAACGACTCTCTAGTAGCAATGAATACATTTAGTGCTTAGATCTTAGTTTCGAAATACCACTCTTTAATAAAAAGAACCATGCTCCTTGGAGAAGCTGGTGACTCCAGGACTGGGGCAGGCAAAATATAAAATGAGCCTGGAGGCCAGGCACAGTGGCTCATGCTTGTAATCCCCTCATTTTGGGAGGCCGAGGTGGGTGGATCACCTGAGGTCAGGAGTTTGAGACCAGCCTGACCAATATGGTGAAACCCCGTTTCTACTAAAAATACAAAGTTTAGCTGGGCATGATGGCGGACTCCTGTAATCCCAGCTACCTGGGAGGATGAGGCAGGAGAATTGCTTGAACCTGGGAGGAGGAGGTTTTTGCAGTGAGCTGACATTGTGCCACTGCACTCCAGCCTGGGTGACAGAGCAAGACTTTGTCTCAGAAAAAGAAAAAAAAGAAAAAAAAAAAGGAGCCTGAAACATCATGTGCCAGAATACAAGGAAGTAGCCACAAAGGATGGAGCCATGTCAGAAGAACACGGAGCCCACCTGAAGGAGCTCCCAATGGCCAAAGCTGGAGTAATTTTGAGCAATCAAGAAAGGGTAATAGCATGGGATTATAAGCCATAGACGGAAGTAAATATCCGTGAGTCTACAGTGATATAACGTAGTAAATAAATGGGAGAGAAGGGACACATCTTCGTTACAGAAGAAATCCTATTAATACATGCAGAAGGAAAAGAGGAAATGGGGGGAATCCCCACAGTAAAAATGGTTGTAGGCATCAAAGGATGCTAAAATTAGTGGCTATAAGTTTAAGGAGAAACAAGATATTTGCATACGGTATCTTCTCAGATACATTTATTAACCAATTACTAATGGGAAAATAGTAATTTTACTTTGGAAAAACTGGTAGTCACCTCCTTGACCCGGAATGAAGGTTCATATCTGTAGAAAGACATAGGACGTCATTTGATGCACAGAGAAGGGCGCAGTCTGATTTCCATGGCATTCCTGCGAAAAATGTTTGACCTCCTTTATCCATGAGAAAATGTCAGATAAACCCAAATTGAAGCACATTCTATGAAATAACTGATTCGTAGTCTTCAAAAGTGACAAGGTCAGGAAAGGCAAGAAAAAGCTGAGAAATTGTTGTAGACTAGAGGGGACTAAGGAGTCATGACAACTAATTGCCACGCAGGGTCCTAGGCTGAGCCTTGAACAGAAAAAGGATGTTAATAGGAATTCAAAAAAGGTTAGTAGATTCAGTTCACAGTATTGTAGCTGTGTTCAAATTCTTTTTTTTTTTTTTTTGGAGATCGAGTCTCACTCTGTCGCCCAGGCTGGAGTGCAGTGGCGCAATCCCGGCTCACTGCAACCTCTGCCTCCTGGCTTCAAGCGATTCTCCTTCCTCAGCCTCCCGAGTAGCTGGGATTACAGGTGCACATCACCACACCCAGAAAATTTTGTATGTTTAGTAGAGACGGAGTTTCACCATGTTAGCCAGGCTGATCTCGAACTCCCAACCTCTGGTTATCCACCCGCCTCAGCCTCCCAAATGCTGGGATTATAGGCATGAGCCACCGCACCAGCCTTAATTTCTTTACATAACTTACTGTGGTTATGTAAGATTATGTTATGGCCATGTATTAGAAGAAACTGAGTGAAGGGTATATAGAAACTCTTTGTACAAAACAACTTTTCAGTATGTTTAAAATTATTTCTAAAGAAAAATTTAAAAACGAAACCCTTGTTGGGCCTAAGTTTTCTTGTCTGTACAATGAGTATGTTGAGTCATATGATGTGTAAGATCCATTTGGGGCATGAGATCATGAGTCTCCAGTCGCCCTGCTGGGCAAACATCATCCCTCCACCATCAATGCATGTGCTTAAGCAATAACCATCATCTTCTTTACTAAAACAGGATTTTGTGGCCAGGCATGGTGGCTCATGCCTGTAATCCCAACACTTTGGGAGGCTAAGGCAAGAGGATCGCTTGAGCTCAGGAGGTTGAAGCGGCAGTAAGCTATGATTATGTCACTGCACTCCAGCCTGGGCGATAGAGTAAGACCCTATTTAAACCAAAACGAAACAAAAAACAACAGTATTTTGTTTCTGGTGAAGACAGCACTCTAGTATACATGTATCACTTTAAGGTAGTTGCTGATGTTCACACTTCTTTAAGAAATGACATAGGGCCAGGCACAGCGGCTCATGCCTGTAATCCCAGCACTTTGGGAGGCCGAGGTGGATGGATCACCTGAAGACAGGAGTTCAAGACCAGCCTGGCCAACATGACAAAACCCTGTCTCTACTAAAAATAACAAAAATTAGCCAGGCATGGTGGCCCCCGCCTGTAGTTCCAGCTACTTAGGAGGGTGAGGCAGGAGAATGGCTTGAACCTGGGAGGCAGAGGTTGCAATGAGCCGAGATCGCACCACTGCACTCCAGCCTAGGTGACAGAGTGAGACTCTATCTCAAAAAAAGAAAGAAAGAAAAGAAAAGAAAAGACACAGATCCCACCTCAAGGCTGGCAAAATTATCTTGCCTCAGTTTAAGGCAATGTTGGAAGATTGAACAAAAGCAGAAATTAATCGTGGGATAGTTTAATCCATCAATGTGATCCTATGGCAATATCGATTTTAGTATGAATTGCCACCGTTTATTGGGGATCTATGCTGTGCAGGGCACGTCAGCAAGCTGTGTGTATGGAAACAGCTAATCCCTAGAGACACACATCTGGAACTCGTTGCTGGCTCCATTTCTCCCAGATGAGGAACCTGGGGCTTGGAGAAATCAGGGAATCAGTCCAGGGGGTGAGTGGAAAACCCAAGATGAGAACCCTTTAGGGTATAAAGCATCTGATCTTTCCACCACCCAGTTGTAGTTTTTCAGATATAAAACAAAGGAAAACATTTAACAAAAAAGGGTGCCAATCCCTCACTTCGTACCTTTACCCCAGAGTAGTAATATAGGAAAAGAAATAAAAATACAGCTAAGGTTTCTGAGACCCTCTTTCTTTAAACCAAAGATTTGTTAAACTTGGTGGTGAGTGGGGAGAGAGAGGGTTAACCCTCTCGGTTAATATCGTGGATAAAAGCATCCGGCCTGAGAATTACCAAATACATACATATTTAAATAGATAAAATAACTTTCCCATTAACACCATCCACATTGTACTACGGAAGAAAATACCGTTTTTATTATTCACCTCATTCCGGTGATTTGTCCATTGAGGGAGGGAGGGCTCTTCTAGAAAGACAGCAAAAATCTTTCTCTAGTCCTTCAGCCTCAATTGATTGGCTGTTTTTGTACAACACTGCCATCTACTGGAGTAACTCAGAATTACAGGACACTCTAGAAATTTTCATATGGGCTAAAAATGTTAACATCTCAATTCTCAGTTAGTGATATGAACAGCCCTATTGTATTAATTAATATGCTATCATAAGGCAAGACATGGTCAATTCCTGGGTATGCACTGAAACCACATACCAGCCTACAAATGTTGCTGAAGGGTTTCATACCAGACCAAATAGAAACAGACAAGCATCTATCAGTCCAAGTTTCTTTTTCTTTTGAAATAGAAAAAAAGGATCGCAAAGAATCTGTCCTTTGTAGAAAGATAAAAACATTTAGGGAAGCCGCCAAAGGAAAACATAATCACTGTAATTCTCCTGCTAAAATACAGCTATCGTTTGAAATTTCTTTGTGTTTTAATTATTTACAATTATGGAATCATATTACACTTATTGTACTGTAAATGGATTTTTCTATTTAGTAACAGACATAATCATCATTGTTCCAAATGCTTTAGTCCTCACAGCTTAGGTCAATGTACGTCACTATTTCACTTCAGTTTCATGTGGACAGTAGGGTCTCTACTTTCGTCTCTTGTGGGTGTTTATCCATTCAATCAGCCCCCAGATACCTTCTATTAATAAAGCGGCAATGGAACAAGAAGCTGAATATTTTCCAACCTGCTAGGTTCCCCATCTTTCTAACTGTCCCTCACATGGAAGAGGGGGAGTGAGGTGGAGGCGAAGTTGAATCACAGAACAGATAATAAATTAAAAGACCAGTTTCAAGAGGCATCTCTGCCCCCCGAACCGCCAGTTCTTAGGGGTGCCTTAAATATTTGGACTCTGTAGTGACTAAACTGGAAAACACTAATCCCCATTTTAAGAGGAACAGGGAGATCACTGGAATTATTTTCAATGCCTCTGCTTTTCATAGAAAACAAAAATGTAAGCCATAAGCCATTAAATGATTGCCTCCAAAACTATTCCAAATTCTAAAAAGAGCAATATCACTACTAATTAAGTGTTATTAAAGGCAAGAATACTCAACACATGGGTTCAATTTGTTAGCAGTGCTTTTTCTCTTTATCTACTTGCTTAACCCGGGAATAGTTTGTATGTGCCTATTTTGCAGAATGTGGAAGACAATTTTATTCTTAAAAGGATGCTAAAGGTTTATAGTTGTTTAATATCTTCCCCTTTGACACATTTTGGGTCATATTAATGATTTGCTTGATTCTGAGGCCTTGTTCAGGAATATAACCTGCAATCAGAACATCATTTCTATGGGAAAATATGCAACACTTGGCAATGATTTACCTCACAACGTGGTTTCCAGGAGACCATTATGGCAACAAAAAGTAGTATGTCTGTACTTGACTTTGGAATCCTGTGAGGACAAGCATGATCCTTCACATTACAGAAGGGAAATGAAGTCTCAGAGCTGGAGTGACTTTGTCTCATAAAAAGCAGAGTAGAGGCTGGCATCTCAGTCTTCCTTCCACAGTGCATTTTTCTGAAGTTATATTCTTGGCTTGGTCAAGGGTATGGACGTGGTGCCTGGGTTTGAGTCTAGGCTCTGTAATTTACTAACTATGCACAGGGCACATTGCTAATCTCTCTTTATTCAATATCCTCATCTGTACAATGGGATGATGATAAACACGGTACATTATCTCATAGAGTTCTTAGGATGCTGAACAAATTAATAAAGCATTTGAGACAGTGCCTGGCAGATTTTTAAAAAAAGTCTTCAATAAATGTTTGCTACCATTATCTACATGGCCAATGAAATTGTATACTATTTCTTGTAAGTTCTCCAAAACATCAGCAAAGGTATTAACACAATTTAGATGACATTAACAAAATCAGCTATTTCCATTTGATAGGTGCCTACTATATGCCAGACACATTACATACTTTATTTGTTGTTTTATCCCCATTTTAGAGATGGCAAATGGGAATCTCAGAGAAATTAATTTTCCCAAGGTCACACAGCCACCAAGCAGTAAAGCCTGACCTAAAATGCAGGCTCCTCCATTGCTAAAGCCTGTGGGCATTCCATGCACTAAGCTAGATGACAAAACTATGTTAACCTTTTTGCATTGCTTATCTGATGTTGCCTGCCAGCAATTTCTTTATTTTATTTAATTAATTAATTAATTTTTTTAATTTTAATTTTAACTTTTTTTTTATTTTTTGAGACAGAGTGTCTCTCTGTCACCCAGGCTGGAGTGCAGTGACATAATCTCAGCTCACTGCAACCTCCACCTCCCGGATTCAAGCGATTCTCCTGCCTCAGCCTCCCGAGTAGCCAGGATTACAGGCACCCACCACCATGTCCTGCTAACTTTTTATATTTTTAGTAGAGATGGGGTTTCACCATGTTGATCAGGCTGGTCTCGAACTCCTGACCTCAGGTGATCCTCCCACCTCAGCCTCCCAAAATGCTGGGATTACAGGTGTGAGCCACTGCACCTGGCCTACAACTCATTTTGAAATTTTTTGCTTTCTGAGTGTTTGCATAGACCTGGCATTGTGGCAGGGCCTGGAGAGCCAATGGGGAACAAGACACAGTCCTGTGCTTTAGTTGCTCACAGGCTGGTGGAGAGAGTTAGACCACTAACTGGAAAATGGAATGGGTTCCTAAGTAAGGGTGGAATAAAATGTTATAGGAATATGTTTTTTAGAAGGGGTATTAGCCCAGTCTTGCAGGGTGGAAAGTGGGGTGCTGTGGGGGCATCAAAAATACCTCCTGGGGGGAATTGATGAATGAGCTAGGACTGTACTTACCCCACTGGGTTTTATATAGCCCCAGTTAGCACATGCTTATTACCTGATCGGCCTGTGGCATGCACCTAAGACATGTTATCTGATTTAATCCTCACTACAATTCTGTAGGAGTAGTGCCATGATTCTTTTTTTGCAGATGAGAAAACAGGATTTGAGAGACCGAGTAAGTTGTCTAAGATCACCCAGCTAATAAGAGCTCTGCCTTGAGTTTAAACCTGATTTGTCTGACCAATATACCCAGACCATTAACCACTATATCATACTGCCTCCAATCTTACGTAGTTTCATTGTGTTTGATGCAGATTATCCTGAATTATAATTTTGCCTTCCCACCTATCTGTGTTTTACTTCACTTCTTTCAACAAGTGTTATTCAAAAAATGCTTTTTAATAAAAAAGAAAAAAGTTCTGAACCTGAACTATTATGTTAATAGGCTAAACCTATTAGATTGTCTTTTCCTTGTCCTTACAAAGGTACATGTGTCCCTTGCAGAGTTGAATACCTGTGGTGCAATAGATTGGTAAAGTTGAGAGAGCACCATTCAATTTTGAATTGATCTGTGTGGATCTAGATCCCCAATTTTCTATCTGCAGCCCTGCTAGAAAGGTTTGAAACTTTTTGGTTGGAAGATTTTACAAGGCAACACCCGGGTATGGAAAAACAGATTTAATCTTGGTCTTACTCCTTGAGAAATCTACAAAGAGGTAAATTAATGGTCTCATGACATTCTCATGTATCAAATAAATCAAAGCCAACTACATGCACAGATATCCAAAAGAGAGGATGCTGGAGCATTTAGCAAGTTTTAATTAGCTGGAAGGTAGACTGGGAGCCAAGGGAGATTAGTGAAAGGAACACTGTATCCAGGAAACTTTGCTTTGGCTACATTCCTTTATGGGCAAAATAGCGGGCACGATCTGGCCCCTGGCTTGCTTTCTTCTGTCATCTCCTGTCATTTCTCCTCATTCTACTCCTCCCCTTCTGACATCAAAAACCCCAACAACACACAGTTGCATTCCAGCCATGCAACTAAACATGGCTAATCCCTAAACAAGCTGTGCTCTTTCTTGCCTCCCAGTTCTTGAACTTGCATTTGCCTCCTGTTCTTTCCCTGGCGTGTCCTTCCCACACATAACCTTGACCTCTGGCTTCTCATTCTTTCTTCAGGGTTAATTCATGTTCAGATCCTCTATAGAGACCTCTCTGAGTACTCATCAAAATAATCAGGAGCTTTCTCATGGAGATCCTCATAAAGCCCTCTAAAGCCTTTATCCTCTCTCTTAAACCATTGCTCTAATTACTTGTTGCAGGTCTTGTTTCCTCAATAAACCATAAAGGCTGGAGGACAAGAATCATTTTTATTTGTCTTTGTGTTTATTTCATCTTCAACAGCACCTACTAAGTGTTAGGCACTTAATAGTTGAATGGATTGATGGATGGATGGTATTAAACTGGAACCAAAGACTCAATGCACACTCTCAAATCAAGTCAGAAAGGAAATCCTTCAGTAATAATACCACCAGTTATTCAAAAGTTAACCATAAAGGAATTTCAGATTCATAAATAAAACAGTTAAGAAGGAGCCTGTAACTGCAGGAATCTTTGGCCCAGGGATTATATAAGCGGCCTGTAATCTTTGGCTCAGTGAGTTCCTCCAGCTTAGACTAGTTGTTCTATTTCATTGACCTAGGCTAAAAATGGAAAAAATTAGGGGGAACATTCCAATAAATAGCATTGACAGATTTCCTGGAAGTAAAAAAGCCATCTCAAATAAGCAAAAAAGCACAAAAACTTAACCAAAATAAAGTCAGACACTCAAGATAAAAAATGGCAGAAATATTCAGAGTTGATAAAGCTCGCTGGTGGGTTGGTAGATTTTTAAAGAATATTCTCTATATTTTATGTATATTTGAAATATATTAAATAAGAAAGTTTAAGGTTTGCTGATACTAATGAAACTTAGATCTTAAAAAAATGTTTAAATGAAATGAAGACAAAAGGGGAGCAGAATATATGCATGATTCTGGAGAAGCTAGGGCTGTTTAATCCACTCCCGGCTTCTTCCCAAATGGTTCAGTGTGGTGATGAATCTGTGAGAAATCTTATCATTGAAAACTTAGAAATGATAGTTTTTTAAAATGTTGGCAGGCTCTGGATATAGGGAAAACAAAAATGGATCACTCTACTCTCCTGTGGCCTTCCGAATTCTAGTCCTTCCCTTGAGGGTCAAGAACTGAGAAGGATTTCTGCTGAAACTCCTGAAGTGGGAAAAAAAGAAGAGACATTTGGCTGGTGCAGTGGCTCATGCCTGTAATCCCAGCACTTTGGGAGGCTGAGGCAGGAGGATTGCTTGAGGTCAGAAGTTCTAAACCAGTCTGGGCAACATAGAAAGACCCCATCTCTGCAAAAAATTGTTTTGAAAATTAGCCAGAGGGAGGCTGAGGTGGGCGGAAAACAAGGTCAAGAGACCAAGACCAGGCTGGCCAACATGGTGAAACCCCGTCTCTACTAAAAATACAATAATTAGCTGGGTGTGGTGGCATGCGCCTGTAATCCCAGCTACTCAGGAGGCTGAGGTAGGAGAATCACTTGAACCCCAGAGGCGGAGGTTGCAGTGAGCCGAGATCTTGCCATTGCACTCCAGCCTGGCGACAGAGTGAGATTCTGTCTCAAAAAAAAAAAAAAAAAAAAAAAAAAAAAAAAATTAGCCAGGCATGGTGGCGTGCACCTATGGTCCCAGCTACTCCAGAGGCTGAGGTGGGAGGATCACTTGTACCCAGGAAGTCAAGGCTATAGTGAGTGTGAAGGTGCCACAGCACTCCAGCTTGGATGGTAGAATGAGATGCTGTCTCAAAAAAAAAAATAAAAAATAATTTAAAAAGAGATATTTCTCTCCTTTCTTAAGGGAATGAAGAAGTCCTTTATGAAGCAAGACTGCATTTAAGACTGTGGAGGAGTGAAGCTGTCTACTCCTGCTATATCCTTCCCATTTCAACATTGTTTATGAAACAGTACTCCTCAGGCCACAGGAAAAATGGACAAGAAGGTTCCGTGAGGCAGGCTTCGTTATAAACACCTCCCTCCCCCATCCCTATTCTAGCAACTCTTAACTAGCTTACAGTGGGCTTCCTGTCTCTTTAAATTCTGCCGTCTCTCCTGGGGGTGCCTTTACAGCCTGCTTCTGGGGAATTGACTACTGCAAATGTGCATGATTTTATCCACAATATACAGTATCATGTGAAGCTTGCTTTTATTGCCTTCAGCCTTTTCTTTCTAACAATTTATTTTAATACATTTGGAATTATTATCCCAAACATTAGCCAACTGGCCCGCTGGGGTTTCCTTTGCTGGGTTCCGGGTCTCTCTTTTTCTAATCTTCTCTTCATGGATAATCCACTCTAATGCTTCTTGGCCTTTGAAGGGGTTTTGTTATTACTACCTGTTGATTAGAAATTCACTTTGTCTTGTGTAGGTGGTTCTAATCGTTCAGTAATGAACACCTTATTTGAGTCAGCTGAGGTCAGAGTTATATTCATAAGATTTTCTTTCTTCTTTCCAGATTTCTGAATGCTGACTTGTCTTTTCAATATGGGTTTTTTTTTTTTTTTTTTTTCCTCACAAGCTACCATTCAGCCGGGCTTTGAAAACAGTCTGTAAGACCAAAGAAAAAAAAAAGAACAGTATGAAGGGAAAAGAAAGATGTGTAGCCAGGCCAGAGAAAGAGAAAGACTTATTTTCTCCTGCAGCTGTTTAATCCCAGGTATTTAACACTATTGTCTTTGCCAACTACAGACCCTCGGGTGTCCTTGCTGAGGGCTCCACTGGAGAGCCAGAGTTTGTCCCTGGGACAGGATGAGGAGTCCAGGAGAAGCAGCAGCAGATAGGCTGTGCTGGGAGTCATCAGAGGCCCCCAGGATGGAAGGGGTGGGGGGAACCCAGCTGCCTTGCTGACTTGCCTTTGAACCCTGATGTCTGCTCTCTTGGTAGTAAGCCAGAAGTGGAGTGTGGGACAATGTGACAGGAGCACCAACACCCCCACCAAGCCATCACAGCAACAGGCTTTGTCCAGGATCTTCTGGGAAGGATCCAAAATGAATTGTGCTTCCTAACACTCGTTTCAAGAATAGGTGCCAAAGTCTCTATTTAGTGCATTTCTGTATTGAAGGGAACATTTGTCCAAGGGAATCCACAATTTACAATAAGCATAATCACTGGCTATATTTCACATGAAAATTCCAAAGAGATGATGATATGTTTCACAACAGCACCCTCTGTCCCATGGATGGATTGGAATAGGGATCCTTTAGTCTGTTTATGGCTGCACTTTGGAAATTTTAGTGTGACTGCTTCCTCAGGGAACTCTGTTATTTACATCCGTTTATTCTCAGAAACTGGTATATTGCCTGGCAGTTATTAGGTAATCAATAAAAAGAAGGAAGTAGGGGGAGAGGGAAATAGGGGGAGAGGGAAGGGGGGAAGAAGTGGGGAGGGAATAGTATGTGCTCGTTATAGAGATTTGGAAAACACAGCAAGATACAAAAATGAAAATAAGAATTAGTCGAAAATCTCACTAAGAAATAACCATTATTAATGATCTGTTCTCTACTCTTTCAGCCATCTAAACTCACCTCGTTTCATTGTTTACAAAGTTCAAATCACACTGCACATTCAATTGTGTATCTTGTCTTTTAAATTCACATTCTACCACTAGTATTTTCACACATTCAAACTGTTGAAAATCACCTTTTTTTTTAATGGCTAGATGATTAATCTAGCACATTACATTTTCTTTCTTCTTTCCTTTCTCCTTCTTTCTTTTTCTCCTTCTTCTTTTTTTTTTTTTTTTTTTTTTTTTTCTTGAAACTGAGTCTCTTTCTATCGCCCAGGCTGGAGTGCAGTGGCACGATCTCAGCTCACTGCAACCTCCACCTCCTGGGTTCAAGTGATTCTCCTGCCTCAGCGTCCTGAGTAGCTGGAACTACAGGCGTGCACCACCACTTCCAGTTAATTTTTCTATTTTTAGTAGAAACAGGGTTTTGCCATGTTGGCCAGGCTGGTCTCGACTCCTGACCTGGCCTCAGATGATCCACCCGCCTCAGCCTCCCAAAGTTCTGGAATTACAGATATGAGCCACCACACCCAGACAAGCACATTACATTTTCTAAAAACTACCGAGGTAATTTAGCTCTACAGATTTTTCCTAGGAAACAGAACATCACCTCTCCTGCAACAATGATGGGGCAATTGTTCAGAAGAAAAATATTGACCAGCTCATCTATATTTCAACTTTAAGTTTCCTGGCACAAATATGACATTTTATAATGTGTTGACAAGGAACTATCAACTTGACACATAGTCACAGTCACTGTCTCTCCAAAGGTGTCAGGGGTATGGAGCAGAGGAGAGTGGATAGTAAGAATGGGAGAGAAGATGGGGCTGCTCTGAAAACCTCACCCCTTGGAGAAAGGCCAAAGAACCACTCCCATATGGTGGTTGCTCTTTCTCGCTTGCTTCAAGCCTTTTTGCCTTTGTGATTCCACCCGTCAAGTTTGACTGTGACTCTTCATCGATAACATAACCAAACTGCAGGTTCATTCACTTACCACTTGCAGAGTGCAATTAACAAGAGCAAAGTCTTGTATAAAGAAAGTGACCTTTTATTCCAAAGCTAGCTCAGGGGAAGCAGTACAGTCTTCTTGCCTTAAGGGTACCACTTCTGGAACAGGAATGTGGGTGCTTTTAAAAGGGGGCCTAGCATGAATAGCACCCAATGGAGGAAGCGAACAGTTGGGGATCCGAGTACTCGCTTTGGTGCCTTATCTACTGGGCAGTCAAGTTAGCACCTGAGTGGGCAGAACTAGGTTGTAAAGGTGGCCGAAACTCTGCAGATGGAAGACTTCGTGGTGGGCAGACTTTGGGCTGCAGATTGACTGTTGTCCTTCGAGGCAGTCTCCTGGTGGAAAGGAGTTCCACTCTGGAGCTTCTAAGCTCATGCTTACCTCAACTTGCCTTGTAGGGAGTGTTTGGTGAAGGGGAGGTAAAAGGTTATAACTGCATTTCTAAAGGACTAAGTAGGAAGTGGGGAACAGAAGGAAACGGATAAAAAGGAAAAGAAGAGAAAAAATTTAAAAATATTAACTCATTCTCTTTTTGTTAGAAAAATGGGGGTACTCAGTTACAATAGGAATGAGTGCCTCCTATTCCAGTAGGCTGCTCTGGGGCTAGCCCATTCTGGATTCCTCCATGTGCCCCCAGAGGCAACAGGCTGCCCGGCATGATGAGCTCTCAATTTTAATATTGATTCTGAGAACCAACTGGTGAGCAAATACGATTCTAATTTAACATCTTTTAAAAAAGTTATTTTAGGCCTGGCGCAGTGGCTCACACCTGTAATCCCAGCACTTTGGGAGGCCAAGGAGGGCGGATCATGAGGTCAGGAGATCGAGACCATCCTGGCTAACATGGTGAAACCCCCTCTCTACTAAAAATACAAAAAATTAGCCAGGCGTGGTGGTGGGCACCTGTAGTCCCAGCTACTAGGGAGGCTGAGGCAGGAGAATGGCGTGAACCTGGGAGGCGGAGCTTGCAGTGAGCCAAGATGGAGCCACTGCACTCCAGCCTGGGCGACAGAGTGAGACTCCATCTCAAGAAAAAAAAAAAAAAGTTATTTAAAAAAATTAAAGCATTTTAAATACGGGAGTCTTTTCCAGTTAATCAGTAAATAAAAACATTTAGTTAACAATAAATATATTTTTACAAATTTGGTTAAAAACATTTACAATCTTTTTTGTTAAAAACATGAGAGCTGATCAATGTGATGGTTACAGTGAGATTTAATGACACAATTGAACAACAGGCATCGAGCAAGGTTGCCCAGATTCCTAAGTTATTCCATAGAAAGTTCTAAATTGAAATAGTGGTTATTTATGCTACAGGTTAATAATCAGATGAAATTTTATAGTTGCTGTCTTGAATAATTCCTCCTCTTCCTGTACATATATATTTAGGGATTGAATGAGTATATTTAAAAATCTTTCTGAAGTACATAATATTGACTGTTTCTGAGTCTTGTCCCCTTCCAGCCAGGATGCTGATGTGGAAGGTATGAGAATTGCTGCTTTGTCAACTTGACTCACTCATGGGACTTGACTTGGCTAGTTTCATGTGTTGGATTCAAAGGGAATTAGATTTGAGTCCTAACGTTGCCACTTTCTAGCTGTGTTACACTGGGCAGTTTTTTAAACTGCCTGTTCCTTCATTGGCTTATTTATAGATGCAGAAATAATATCTACTGCATCTGGTTATAGTGAGGATTAATGCTATGCTAATCCTTTAACATGCCTGACATGTAACAAGTGTTGGATAATGGTGGCTGTTGCTGTTTTTCCCTTTCAGTCTGTCCCTGTGCATATTTCCCCTTAGCACTTTGGTTTCCATTTTCACCATTTTATTTTCTGCCTGTTTGATTATTACTGCGTTAGCTAGACATTTCCAGTGGGAAAGCTCCCAACGTGATTAATGGAACAGTGTGGCTTGGGAACTTTTTTTTTTTTTTTTTTTGAGATGGAGTTTCACTCTTTTTGCCCAGGTTGCAGTACAGTGGCATGATCTCGGTTCACTGCAACCTCCGCCTCCCAGGTTCAAGCGATTCTCTTACCTCAGCCTCCTGAGTAGCTGGGATTACAGGTGCCCGCCACCATGCCCAGATAATTTTTGTGTATTTTTAGTTGAAACTGGATTTCACCATGTTGGCCAGGCTGGTCTTGAACTCCTGACCTCAGGTGATCCACCTGCCTCAGCTCCCAAAGTTCTGGGATTACAGGTGTGAGCCACCACGCCCGGCCGGCCTGGGGGAACTTTAATAGTAGCCCTCTAGGAGATCAACTGCTAATGGTACATTATTAAGTCATACAATTTCTGTTGCTGTAACAATTACTCAACTAAATAATAATAGCTTAAACAGCAAAGAAGTTAGTTATTTCTTATGTAGTTATTGAGAGTAACTAGAAGTTCAAGGATGATTTGGTGACTCTGTGGTGTTAGAGAACTGGATTCCTGGATACACCATCCTTTAGGACATTTTCATCTCATATGAATCTACCTGTCAACACTCCAGCAAGTAGGAAAGAGAAAAATGACAAGGAGAGGACATGGGCACATTATTTCCTTTTAAGGACATGAGCTGGATGTTGTACACATCACTTCCACTTGTATTTCTTCTGCCAGAAGCTAGTCACGTGGCCACACGGAGCAGTGAAGCTTCGAAATATGGTTTTTATTATTTGGGGCCATGTATCCAGCTAAAATTTAGAAGTACAGTTAGTAACAGAAGAAGGGGAAATACATTTTAAGAAACAAATAGCAATCTCTGCTCTAGGTATAAAGTTTGGCCATCAGCTGTGGGAGTTCAGAGGTCTCTGACCTTTACAAAGTCCCAGATGATCACTGTTAGGGAGGCTGACTCACATTAAAAAGCTTACAAGAGACTGATGTATAAACGAAGAATGCAATAAAAATTATTACAAAAAATATTACTTTCAAAGAGACTGGATGGATGGGTTGTTATAAGTACAATTGTTCCATGTTATATTATAAGCAGCATGGGGGGCCAAATTACCAGGGGGTTGTTTGGTGAGCAAAGAATCAGAAGCTCTGAGTACGTGATGCTGTCTGTCTCTGCTGGCCTGCTCTTCCATCCTCGCACTGGATGGGCAATCATACTGGTTTCTGTCTTGGGCAGTGCTCCAGTGGACCCTGCCGGACATTGTCTTCAAACTCTTCCTGGGCTGTGTCCTCTTTGTTGACCTCTCTCCTTTTTGATCAACAGCTTATTTAGTTAGATATGTTAATAACCCACCAGGTTTAATACCTTCATACTCAACCCTGAAGTCCTTTCTGCCTCTCTGTCTCTCTGCCCTGATCCATATGTATTTGTTCACGGTTTTGCACCTATTTACCATGTTACTTCTTCACTACAACGAGATTTTAGTTATCATTTCATGTAGTTGTAGCCCCTTTAGGATGACACCCTCGCCTCACACCGCCTGGTACTGAAGCTCTTCAGTCGTGTCCCACCATGGCACTCCCAAATCGTGTTGATGATGACCACAAGATGACAAGGCCTCTGTTGCCACAAATTTATGGTGTATCTACCCACCTGAGCATGAGGTGGTCACAAGTGCATTCACAAAAGTGGAGTCGGTGCCAAGAATAAAAAGTAAATGGAGATTTAAGGACACAGCATAGTTAATAAATTAAAATACAGAACTGTAGCTTTTGCACTTTGCAGTTACAGTAGGAAAGAATGAAAACATATTATATATTTTTAAAAACCTTAATGTGACCTTGCTGCATTTCCTCCATGTTGCAACAAGACTCCCAAACTGAGTTAGTTTCCCACAGTAGCTGTGTGTGTGTGTGTGTGTGTGTTTTCCTACATACGCACACACGTGCATACTATAACATAGCATTCTCCTGTTTCACTTCTGGCTTTAGCGGATGATGTGGGAACGCATGACTGGCTTGGTGAAATTGGGTACTTAGCAATGCTAAGACCAGATGCCCACTAAACACAATGCCAAAGAAAAATGTTGGCACCTTGTTCTTTTGGAGAGGTGGCTGAATCTGATGATTCCCTGACAAGCTGGTTTGAGTCTGGGTGAAGTCACAGTCCATAAGCACTCTGAACCTAGCAGACCAGGCAGAAGCTATTAAATATGAATAGTTAGAATTTGCAGCTCAGCCATTTCTGTGCCATAAAGCATGCAGAATCTCCCTTTTAAGTCAAACATGTAGCTGAGATCAGCCTCTCCAAGGAAATGGGAATGGAAGTTTTTATGGGGAGAAGAAAGGGGAATTTTTAAAGTCACAAGCACTGGAAATGTTTAGGGGGTGAGGAAGAAGGGATGACTGAGAGCCCAGCAGCACATCTGGAAGGGGTGCCCAGGGAGTCAGACAAAAGGGAAGCCAAGGAAACTATACACTCAGAAGGGCGCTGGAGCATGGCCCCAGGAAGGCAGGGGCAAAGGGTAGTATTGGCCAGAAGGGGCAGTTGGATCACGTGAACCCGCCCCCCTCCTATTATCCCTCCCTAGCATCCAGCTTTGTAGGATGGGGCTTTTGGGCAAGGACACACATCAAAGCTATGTGATGAGCAGTGGGAGGGCTGTTGGTATTGAAGGTGTTCTAATGGAAGAATTTTACAACCTAGGACAAATGGGGGTTGCTGCATGGATCCAAGAAGTGCAAGAAAGGGGATGTTTGCTGCACCCACATGGGAGGTAAAGGGATAATGGAGACTCAGGGCAAGGGGATTCCTGGACACTCATGCAAAGTGGGCTTTTCTGGGCTGAAAGGTTCAGTCAAGAAAAGTGTACGGCCTCCTCTGGACCTGACTGTATACATATCTCACCACTAGGAGGGTAGGCCTATTTTGTGATGGACTGGACCTGCCCAGGTTTCCAGGAATTCAGAGTCCTAAGGGCAAGGTTATGATGTCTTTTGGTTTATTTAGTCAGTTGGTTGGTTGGCTTTTGTGGTTGTTTTGGTTAAAAAAAAAATTTTTTTTTGCAACATGTTGAGAAGCAGAAAGGAAGCAGTTAGGAAAGAGCAGTTGAAGAAGCTGTGGAAGAAGCAAATATGTGGGAGGAAGGTTACTCAGGAAACAGGAAAGTATAGGATTGAGGATGGAGCATGAAGGGAAGACAATGTGCTGATGGATGTGATACACGTTGTCAGGGTGGTCTCTTGCTCCATGTACAACCATTATGTGCCTAGTAGTAGCTGGGTCAGTGTTTGCCTCTCGTCTTAAGCTCGATAAAGTAGGTGCTTAGAAACCAGCTTGTGTTGGGGGCTTGTAGAAAAGTAAGATATTTACGGTAACTTTTGGGGTTGGGATTTGACTTTCAACAACGAATCAGGGCTGGGTGCAGTGGCTCACGCCTGTAATCCCAGCACTTTGGGAGGCCGAGGTGGGCAGATTACCTGAGGTCAGGAGTTCGAGACCAGCCTGGCCAATATGGTGAAACCCCGTCTCTACTAAAAATACAAAAAGTAGCCAGGCGTGGTGGCACATGCCTGTAATCCCAGCTACTTGGATGCTGAGGCAGGAGAATTGCTTGAAACCAACTGGGAGGCAGAGGTTGCAAGTGAGCCGAGATTGCGCCATTGCACTCCAGCCTGGGCAACAAGAACGAAATTCCATCTCCAAAAAAAAAAAGAAAGAAAGAAAAAGGAAAACAACAACAAAAACAAAAAACAACGAATCAGAAGGTAGATCAGTGAGAGTCTAGTGGAAATGGACCAGCAGGAATTTGTAGTGGGACTTGAATGTTGGCCGAGTTATCTAATCCATATTAAAGAATTAAGATAAATGGAAGCCAAACCAAACCCAGAAATGCTTTATAAAAATAGTAAGGTCTAGGAAAAAGGGTAAAGCTCCCAGACAGACACTTTCAGGATCCTCTTGGCTGTGGTGTTTCCTCATTGTTGTTAATAAGAAGACAGTTTCTGAATTCCCAGGAGAGTAGAGAAGAAAAGCCAGATTTGTGGTTGAGTGGAACCACAGTTTACCAGTACAATACAGGGGCCTATTTCTAGCAACAGAGGCTGATGCATATTAATTCATTCAGCAGGCTCCATTGTTTATAATTCTTGCTTACATTTGCTGTCATGCATTGGAGTTAAAATTTATACCGTTTTTTGGATACAAGAAGTTATTTTTATTTATCCTTCTTTGTTAGCTGTTTCACTTCACAATAATTAATCAAATCACCAAAGCAGCATCAAATTGGGGAGTGAGGATTTATTTGCACTGTTTGGCTTTTCTAACAGGGTATCTCACAGGGTGAGGGTTCTGCTATAATACGGGCCCTCTTACTTTATAACAGGTTGCAATTTCCTTGTAAGGTTTGATGTGGTTCATTTTGATAATTATGCTAAATTAAGTAGTTCTACACATTATAGAAATAGATGTTAAGATACATTAACATTAAGCATTTTAATTAGGTTCTATATATAATAGAAATACATATTAAAAAAGAATTCATCTGAAATTCAGAATCTGAATATGATTCTACCTAACTGAAACAAATTACTTGTGGAGAGGCTAGGGGTATCCCCAACCTCCCAGCTTTTTCCATGTTATGAAATTTTGTAAACAGTGTTAAGGCCACACATAAAAAGAAAAGCCCATCTACTTTGGAATTCACCTCGGATTTTCTCCTACTTCTAGTCTGTCCTGTTCCAAGTGTTTCGTCTCTTTGTGCTCAAGTATTCGTAACAGGGAGACTGGGCAGAAAAGCAACTTGACGTTTCCTGGAAATCTTAGTGGAAGCTTTAAAGAAGGAGAAGAGCTAAGAGAGACCGTGCCATCCTGCTGACAGCTGGGTTCGTTCTGCCTCATTGAACAGGGCTTTGTACTGGCATTAGCCTGTGACCACAGCTTTTTCTGCAGGACTGGGGATCCCAGTGACTGTGAAAGAGGGAGACCTAAAAGACTGTGCCACATCTCTCACCTGGGTGTCCTGGTTCACCAACCACTGGGCTGGGATTGTCAAGGTACCAGGGCTGTTGCCACATAAGGCACTGTCCACTCCCAGCATGAGAGGTCTATCTGGAAACATGGCTCTGAATGTAGAGGGGGCCACGATTTAAAACAAAGCATTTGCAACATATCAATCCTCTGTACTAGTTAAGTGGGGTTTTTTAAATTTTTATTTTTTTTTGGTTTTGGGTTCTTTTCATAAGGTAGCTGAAAACAACTCTGCTCCTCCCACTTTCCTTCAAAAAGGTAGAGATTTATTGGAAAGATATTTGAGAAGCTCTCAGTATCTACGGAAAGGAGGAATGAATAATCCTGGGGTCAGAACAGGGCCTTCTCCCAGGACGTCACATGATAAAGCACGTAGACTTGCTCTGTGGAGCCCTGACATTGATGAGATTCGGCTCCAACCCCTCTTGCCTGCAAGAGTCTTAGATGATGCCCACATTCCAGGCTCAGCTGCAGTGAGGTATCCACCTCTCCATTGGTCAGCGGTGGCCTGGGGTACAGCACAGGCGACCATGGCCCTCTCCTGTGTGTTAGAGCATTCCAGAAGAAGAGCACTCACTGCAGCTATAAATCACCTCATTGTTGTCTTCTACAATATTCTTCTGCTCTGCACTCCACTCTCGTTACAGGCTGTCCCCGGACCCCAGGGCTGCCCAGTTGCCAGTTAAGACCTGAGGTCAAGAGCTGGGAGATACCAGCCTGGGGCACTCCTCCCTTCTACTTCCTGACCTGGACTGTTATTGATTTGAAAGTACGCTTAGTGCTGTATGTCCTAGGTCTAAAATTGCTATAATTGTGCTCCCATCATTTTCATGGAAATGAAAGTTCTCACTGTCTCTGAGAGCTACACTTGACCATGGATTCTTTGTGGCCTCATCTTCTAAAATCAATATGAGGGTTTTATTACTTTTCTCCTCTCCTTTAGTGGCTTCCTGCTGCCTTCAGAATATAATCCACATTTCTTCACGGGGATAGAAGGCCTTTATTATCTGATCCTTTCTTGTGTATGACGTCTTGCCTTGCCAGAGCCCTACGCAACCCTGAACTTCTCATCGTTTCCGAGCTTGATTTTATGATCCTCTGTCTTTGCATGCATTATTTCTTATGCCTGATAGTTTCCCTTCCCCTTCATCATTCCACCCAGATGAACACAAACACATCTTGCTAGATTCAATAAAAAGTCATCCCTTGTGCAAAACATCTCTGACCTCCCCTCGGTCCTTGCCAACAATTTATTATTGACTTCTTTATGCAGTCACTGAATGTTTCTTATTTAAATCCATCCCGCCTTTGAGACTATGAGCTCCCCAAGGGCAGGAGTTGTGTCTTCATCATCTCTGACTGTAATGCCTAGAACACAATCTCCTGTAGGGGTTCATTCATCCATGTTGCTGGGTGGGCATTGATGATGAAGGCTACACAAAACAGCTTGTGTCTATTTACAGTAGACAGTAAGTAGGGTCTGGTCTTTCCTGGAGCACTTTATCTCTGCAACCCTATAGCATTAAGTAGTCTGTAGGTGAGAGGCTCCCAGATGGCAAATGCTAACACCCTGGTTTTGTTACATCTTGCAGCATAAATGTACATAACTAGCATGAATCTCAGTCCACAGATTCACATGTACAAGAATATCACACGCTGTATTTTCTTAAAATTGATTTAATTTCTGAATCTGATCCTTAGTCCTGCCAGCTGGGAAATTAAACCTCCTCCTTTTGTTCTTCTGAAGCCATTTATTAACCACCTGCTATGTGCAACACATGTGGAAGATACACTATCTGTTAAACTAGAGAGCTTCCTCACAGCAAAGGAAACTATCAATGGAGTAAACAGACAACCTACAGAATGGGAGAAAATTTTTTGCAAACCATGCATCTGCCAAAGGTATAATATCCAGCATTCATAAGGAACTTAGACAATTTACAAGAAGGAAAGAAGGACCCCACTAAAAAGTGGGAAAAAGACATAAACAGACACTTTTCAAAAGAAGACATACAAGCATATGAAAAAGCTCAACATCACTGATCATTAGAGAAATGCAAACCAAAACCAAATGAGATAGCATCTCACACCAGTCAGAATGACTATTATTAAAAGGTAAAAAAAAATAACACATGCTGGTGAGGTTGTAAACGAACGCTTATACACTGTTGGTGGGAGGGTAAATTAGTTCGACTGTGGAAGACAGTGTGGTGAGTCCTCAAAGTCCTAAAGACAGAACTACCATTCGACCCAGCAATCCCGTTACTGGGTATATACCCAGAGGACTATAAATCATTCTTTATTTATTTATTTATTTTTTTGAGACAGTATTGCTCTGTCACCCAGGCTGGAGTGCAGTGGCACGATCTCGGCTCACTGCAAGCTCTGACTCCTGGGTTCACGCCATTCTCCTGCCTCAGCCTCCCAAGTAGCTGGGATTCCAGGCACCTGCCACCATGCCCGGCTAATTGTATTTTTAGTAGAGACGGGGTTTTAGCGTGTTAGCCAGGATGGTCTCAATCTCCTGACCTTGTGATCCGCCCGCCTCAGCCTCCCAAAGTGCTGGGATTATAGGGGTGAGCCACCACGCCTGGCCAAATCATTCTACTATAAAGACATATGCACACATATGTTCACTGCAGTACTATTCACAATAGCAAAGACATGGAAACAACCTAAATGTCCACCACTGATAGACTGGATAAAGAAAATGTAGTACATATACACTATGGAATATTATGCAGCCATAAATAAGAATGAGATCATGTCCTTTGCAGGGACACGGATAGAGCTGGAGGCCCTTATCCTCAGTAAACTAACGCAGGAACGGAAAACCAAATACCACATGTTCTAACTTATATGTGGAAGCTAAACGATGAGAACACATGGACACATGGGAGGAACAACACACACTGGGGCCTTTCAGAGGGTGGAGGATGGGAGGAGGGAGAGGATCAGGAAAAATAACTAATGGGTACTAGGCTTAATACCTGGATGATGTAACAAACCTATGTAACAAAACTGCACATGTACCCCTGAACTTAAACTAAAAGTTAAAAAAAGAAAAAAGTATTTATCCATATATATTATTGCACATTTATTTTTATAACATAACATTCCACGTGATTTGAGGCAACACAAAACTGAAACAGAGAAAGATATCACACATGCGCATGCACACACACACACACACACACACCCTTGGCTTACAATGGTTTGACTTGTGATTTGTCAACTTTATGGTGGGTTTACTGGATGTAACTCCATCATAAGTTGAGGACCATCTGTGTACCCACACACATATGCATTTACATGTATTTTTTAACTGCAGAAAAATGTTCCCTCTATCATTTGTGATAACGCATAATTTAGTGTGAAATTTTGTTTTAAGAAAATTCTGAGAGAGCAAAGCTATAGACTTTTAACTAACTGTTTTTTAAATGAAATCTTGATTAAAGACATCATTTTTGCTTTCCATGCTTAACAAGAGCTGGTCCTGTTTTATTACTTACTTCGTCTAATGACTGCTGGTTCATTCTGACCCAAAGAATCCCAAAATATGCTAGTTGTTTTTTTTTTTTTTTTTTTTTTTTTGAGACAGAGTGTTACTCTGTTACCCAGGCTGGAGTGCAGCGGCACGATCTCGGTTCACTGCAACCTCCACTTGCTGGATTCAAGCATTTGTCCTGCCTTAGCTCCCCAGTAGCTGGGATTACAGGTGCGTGCTACAACGCCTGGCTAAATTTTGTATTTTTAGCAGAGACGGAGTTTCACCATGTTGGCCAGGCTGGTCTTGAACTCCTGACCTCAGGTGATCCACTGGCCTCCACCTCCCAAAGTGCTGAAATTACAGGTGTGAGGCACCATGCCCAGCCAAAAATATGCTACTTCTAACGCAGTTTTTTAACTTTGTCACTGTTGTATTGATTGGTTGATTGATTGATGGAGTCCCTCTCGCCCATGCTGGAGTGCAGTGGTGGGATCTCGGCTCACTGCAACCTCCACTTCCCAGGTTGAAGCAATTCTCTTGCCTCAGCCTCCACTGGGAGTAGCTGGGATTACAGGCGCCCAGCACCACACCCGGCTAATTTTTTATTATTAGTAGAGAAAGGATTTCACCATGTTGACCAGGCTGTTCTCGAACTCCTGACCTCAAGTGATCCACCCACCTCGGCCTCCCAAATCTCTCTGTTGTATTTAGATTTTAGAACCCATTAAATTAAGAAACTTAAGAAACTGTTGACTTGACTTTGTTTTTCCTATGAGATTCACTTGGGCTTAAGGATGCTTTTTGGCTGCATCTTAAGAAACAGTATGATTAGACTATGGTGCATTGTGGCAAATTTCAGATGTTCTTATGCCAGTAGTTTTAAAATTATTGATCACATTGTCCCTTATTTCTTATCATCTCTCTAAAGTTCAGAACAGTGGTGGTTGCTACAAGGAAGAAGAGAAAGTTGAGCTCTATCATCTATGTAAATCTTATTTTAATCAAAGCAGGACTGTTACATGAACTAAAAAATTAGAACAATATAGGATATTTGGAGAATTAAGATAGGGTTTTTTGGGTTAGAGCTGCTCAATTTTCAAGGGGCATTTGGCAATGTCTGGAGATATTTTTGGTTGTCACCCCCAATAAGGGTGTGACATGCTACTGGCATTTGTGGGTAGAGGCCAGGGATGCTGCTAAACCCACAAAGCATGGGACGGTCTCTACAACAAAGGGTTATCTGGCCTCAAATATCAATAGACGGAGGTTGAGAAACCCCCGGTTTAACAGTACAAAACCTCTCCCTGTGATTAAAAGTCTCACGCATTATCATTATTTTATTTTCAAAGTCCACCCAGGAGACCACCAGGAGGGAAGAGATTGTTACTTTGGCACACTGGAACCTCATCTGCCCACCTCCTTCAAAGTCTGGGAGACCTATGAGTATGGAGAGAAAACGACTTCCTGTCAGGTCATGTTTTACAAAATTTGAATTTGTTGCCAACCATCTATTTGGCCACATCAGGTAAAATTGCTTGCTATTTTTCATTTGAAATGTTGCTGATCCTTTAGCTGCCTGGGTATTTTAAAGGACATTTGGGAAGATAATTTTCTAAATGATGAAGTCAAAAGGTGGCAGCCATATCTTTTCGGGAGTGCCCCTGGATTTCATCTGGAAATGGTAGAAATTTAGATTTGGCTGCTGATTTACTCAAGTCTCTGCTAAGGAAAGATAGCATTTTGCAATTCTTTTGTGCTGGGAATGGAAGCAAATAAAGAGACTAGGAATGGAAGCTGGATGCCCACTTTATCCTGTGGAAGGAGAACTTCAAATTCCTCATTTTGTCTTTATTCTTAGAAAAGTTTTTTTAGATTAAACTGTGTAGAAAATCTTGGGCAATTGTTATAGGCTGAATTTTGTCCCCTCAAAATTCATATGTAGAAATCCTAAACCCCGAGAGAATGTGACCTTATTTGGAACTCAGTTTATTGCAAATGCAATTAGTTAAGTTGTTGGATGAGCCATACTGGAGTAGAGTGGGCCCCTAATCGAATCTCACTGGTGTCCTTCTAAAAAGGCACAATTTAGACACAGACACTTATACAGCGAGGACACACGTGAGCATGAAGATGGCCACCTACAGGCCAAAGAAAAGGGCCTGGGAAAGATCCTTCCCTCACAGCTCTCAGAAGGAATCAACCCTGCCAACACCTTGACCTCAGACTTCTAGCCTTCGGAACTGTGAGAAAATAAATTCCTGTTTTTTAAGGCACTCAGGGTGTAGTGCTTTGTGACAGCAGCCCTAGCAAACTCACACAGGTGCCCATGTCTCTTGGTCCAGTCCTTGGTGAATGTTCTTTGGATTCTCATAACGTGTGGGTTAACTGGAGCTGTGTTTTTCAAACTTTAATGTGCATGTGAATCTCCCAGGGATCTTGCTGAAATGCAAATTCCAATAGAGTAGGTGAGACCTGAGATTCTGCATTTCTGTTTTTTTGTGTTTTTTTTGACAAAGTCTTGCCCTGTCACCCAGGCTGGAGTGCAGTGGCGTGATCTCGGCTCACTACAACCTCTGCTTCCTGGGTTCAAGCGATTCTCCCGCCTCAACCTCCCGAGTAGCGGGGATTACAGGCGCCCACCACCATGTCTGGCTAATTATTGTATTTTTAGTAGAGATGGGGTTTTGCCATGCTGGCCAGGCTGGTCTCAAACTCCTGAGCTCGGGTGATCTGCCCGCCTCGGCCTCCCTAAGTGCTGGGATTACAGGCACAAGCCACTGCACCCGGCCAGATTCTGCATTTCTGCTGAGCTCCTGGGTGATGCCAATGCTACTGGTTCATAGATCACACTGTGAGTAGCGTGATCACAGCACTCTTGAGTAGTAAGGGGCTTCTCGATTCTGGCTTCACGTTAGAATCACTCACTGAGAATAACTTTGCAATGTAATATATTGGAATCTCTGTGGGCAGGACGTGGGCATTAATATTTTTCAGAAACTCTCCAGTGATTCTAATCTCCAGCTAGGTTTGAGAACTACTGAGCTAGGCATGACCCATTTGAGATTTATATTTCATCATTGGGCTACTGACTTGAGGAAATCAGAAATGTGGAACAACAGCACATCCCTGTGTTACATCTGGGAGAAAATATTTGAAATGATGACCCTTTTCCTAAGTTTGTATGTTTGTTTAAAACAGTTCAGCATGGTCAACAGCTCCTTCCTCATCATTAGAAGCTGGGAAACCATCAGAAGAAGCTCTAGCCTGCAGGGCTGAGGCATTCTACACCATGTGCCCACTGGGCACCCATTCTACCCCCAGCTGCTTCCTCCGTGCCTTGACCCTCCTCCCCTTTACGGAGTGCCGACCTACCAGGAAAACGCCATTTAACAAGGCTTACACAAACTATAGCCCCTCTGAAGACAGTTTCCAGGCTTCTTTTTCCTTCTTGCCGTGGGGAAACTGGCTGCAGCCTCTCATCCCCACAACATACCTTCTGTCACCATGTTGACCAGGCTGTTCTCGAACTCCTGATCTCAAGTGATCCACCCACCTCAGCCTCCCAAATCTCTGTGTTGTATTTAGATAGATTTTAGAACCCATTAAATTAAGAAACTTAAGAAACTGTTGACTTGACTTTGTATTTCCTATGAGATTCACCTGGGTCTTCTCTTCAGATGGTCTTCTGGTTTTTCCTTTGGCCCCTACCTCTGATTAACATCTTTGGTTCTGCTCTTTGATTTACCTCCTGCTATGACTGGCCTCCATAACCCTAGACCCTTCTCAGCTCAGCCCCACAGAGCCCAGCCCATAGCAGAGTCCTGGGTTTCTAACCCTAAAAGTCAGGGAAGGACAGAAAAATCTATCCATTCATCCATCCATCCATTCACCCATCCATCTGCTCATCCATTCACTCATCTGTCCATCTGTCCACCTACCCATGTACCAATTCATCCTTTCATTCACTCATCCTTCCATCCATCTACACATCCATCTACCCATGCCTTCAACACATATGTCTACTATGTTAGATGCTTGGGAATTAAATAATGGGTATGACAGCCCCAGTCCCTTTCCTCTCCTCAAACACAAAGCCTATCGTAAGGATGGCTATTGAACATTACATATGGGACGAGAATTACAAAGGAAGGAGAGTAGGCTGAAATGGGAGTTTGTAAAAGAGAATCTAAATTCTCTCTGAAAGGGTGATGGAGGCTACCAAAGGAGGAGAGTTTTAAGCTGAGACAGAAAGAACAACTGGAAGTTGCTCATCAGCTGGTGTGACAAGAATAAAGGGATAACAGGAAAGAAAAGGCACAGCATCAGGAAAGAACTTGGTGTTTTCCAAAAAACTGAAAAACAGATATGATTGGAGCAGAGAGTTGGGGTGGGGAGTAGTCAAAGGAGGTGCTGGTGATGCTGGCAGAAGCCGGGTGGGGTACACCCAGCAGCTGGAGCTTCATCCCAAATATCTATGAATGTGACTCTAGTTCCTTGACTCTTGAAATTCTTTTTTCTCTTTCTTTTTCTATTTCTTTTTTGTTGTTGTTGTTCCTTTTCAGTGCTTTCTAAGGCAATTCCCTGGCTCCCGACTCCTGAAATTCTTAAGGGTTTTATTTTCCTTTGCTCGGTTCAATTTGACGATATTGGATCTATTGAATATATACTTAAGGATGTATTCTGAGCACCCATGCTGTGAGCAGTGCCCAACAGTGCAACTGGGGGAAGTGGTGGAAAAGAGAAAAAAGGCCCAGGGTCTACTTTTGAAGAGCTTATGTTTGCATGGAGACAACAGTGTCTAGTGTAGGATGATGGAACAAAGTCAGTGCTGCAGATGGGATGCATGACAGGGGGGTGGAAAAAATTTCAATAAATACTCATCTACCCAGCCAGCCAGCCATATAATAAAATCAATTTTATTTTATAAATATAGTTTATTATATAAATATAAATATATAATTTATATATTAATTATAAATGAAATATATATTATAAATATAAATGAAATATATAATATACAAATGATGAATATAGTATATTATAAATATAAATGAATATAAAATATATATGAACTACATATTATATATAATAAATATAAATGAAAAACACTTAGCTATAAAAAAATTCCCAGATTGAATCTGAGTATTTTGCTGAATCTGGGGCTTTGATTTGGGGAGGATCATTGGTTCTTCTATGAGTGCTCAACAGAGTGTCCTTAGGCCCTTTTGCTCATGGTCCATACAATACCTTGCCCCAAATCATATAGGCCCAAAGAGGCAACCTGAGCTTCAGCCTCCAAGGCTGAGGTGTCCTATGCCATGTGCCCACTGGGCACTCATCTCACCCCCAGCTGCTTCTTCTTGGCCTTGGACCCTCCTCCCCTTCAGGGAGTGCTGATCTACCAGGATAGAAACACCTGGCCCACCAGAGCCCACCAGCTCACCATTGCTCCATTTCAGTTGGCCTTTTTACTTGGAAACCCCTTACCTCTTGAATGGTCAGTTTTACCAGGACAAGAAATAGATAACAGCTTCTGTAGAAAACTAAACAATGGTGGCGAATGAGGGTTTAGCATCGGGGACCTTCAGTCCAAGATGAGGGAAGCATTAGGACTAAATTACAGTGGGGGTCTCAACTTTGCTTTTATATATTCTTTTCCTGGCGGGCCCCTACACAGTAGAGACATTATTTTGTTTTTCCTTCCATAAAATTTTAGCGTGCAAATTTAGACGGCCCTACAGGGGCACAACTACAGCATTGAGGGGGTTTAACGCCACACAATCTGTCTAAGCGGTGAGAACTGTGAGGCCGATTATTTAACTACATTTCCTCTAAGGCTTTTTTCTTAGTGGGATGACTCAGTCCCACATAAATCCACAGTAGGGGGACCTAACTTGGGACAATTATGTTGAATCATGTGCCTTCCCCAAACAATTTACTCTGTGGGGAAGTCCCCAACTTGTGCCTGCCATTCTTTCACGGAAGCCTTATTTTATTTTGTTGGCCTCAGTGGGAGGGGAAATGGATGTTATCACTGTTGTGCCCAGAAAGAGCAATATAGGCTAGATCCGTGCATTTTATAAACACTTGAAGCCCGGGAGGGGATGCTTTTTTCTTTTTGGAAGACGGCTTGGAGTGTGTGTATTGATACTTAGTTGTTACAAAGTAAAAGTAAACTGGGAAGAAGTAACTCAAGGAGAATTAAGTGAGGGTGAGGCTTCTGTCGGGAGTGGGTGTAGAAGCGACAGGAGGGAGGGGAGGTGGGTAAAGGCTGCTGTCAAGATTAAGCCTTCCATGTACAACACAGGTAGTACCAATCACTGAATATCTCGTACCAGGGATTAATTGATGTACATACAACACTCATTTAATTTGCCTAATTACAAGTTGTTCACACCCACACCATAGGGCTTGGTTACAAATTACTCCCCTGCTCAATCCAGAGTGGAGGGTGAAAGCCCACTCTGGAGTGGTTTGTAGGGGAAACTTGCATAGGGCATTTCCCCCACCAAATTATTAATTGGCTCCTGGGGAGGCTCTGGTTTCTGAGGTTCTGCTTAATTGCTATTCATGTCAAGGTTAAACATCTGCCCCTGGTAAGCAGAGGTACCTGCTAACCCATCTGCCTCACTGCTGTCAGCATCGTGTTTACGTTCACAGCTAGGGAGTTCATGTCAACACATCTCTTCCATGAAAACAACAGAGAATATTACTTTGACACTGTTGATGCTGACTGCCAAAGGTCGTGTGGGTAGAATGTAAACAAGGAGAGGAGGAGGCTGGGGGTGCTCCACTCAGCATCAGGCTGTGGGGCGTTTCACTGGGAAGGAAACGCGGCTCTCAGCCATGGAATGAGATGGATCCCTTTCCTTCCCTCCTTGTCAAGGGTGCAACATTGCTGCCCAGGGTTAAAACATACATTCTCAACTCATCTACCAAGCAAGTCCTGAAATTTGCGAAGCACTCTGGGTTTTTGGGAAATGAGATCATTTTTTTCCCAAGCAACAATCCTATCAGATTAAAAGATTCCGTTTTGGGATATTAAACTAAGGTTCGTTTTGTTACTTTGTACAGCTAATTTCTTGGCCAGTTTTCATTTTAAGTGTACCAACAACATTTTTTTAAAGACCAAGCTTGTAAGGCAGGAACAATTTCTGTTAAACAGACTGTGGTCATGGCCACCAGTGCTGTAGGGATCTGGATGTCAATGATTTTGATGTGACCTTCAGGTTCATTTTAGATAAGCCTAGGTCCTTTAGCACCTCATATGCAACTTATCTGAATGGGACAGTTAAGCCAGTTAGGTGAATGAGCAGCCCCATATCTTGGCCTCTTCTATTTTTCTCCAAGGCTAATCAATACATATTGCACATGCTGAGCTATCTTTGCAATTCAAAAACCACATTCCATTTAGCTTACTAGGGAGAGACTGATTTCAACAGCAAGAAGAGATGGAAAGAAAAAACTTAACCTAAAAATATACTTTCAAAATAAACCAAGAAATGATTTAGAACAGGGGCTGGTAAAGTGCAGCACACAGACCAAACCCTGTCTGCTGCCTGGTTTTGGAAATAATGTCTTATTGGAATACTGTCATGCCCATTCACTCACCGACTATCTGCTATGGACTGAATTGTGTCCCTCAAAATGCATATGTTGAAGCCTTAACCCAAATGTGACTGTATTTGGAGACAGAACTTTCAGGAAGTATTAAGGTTACATGAGTTCCTGAGGGTGGGGTCTTAATTTGATAGGATTGGTGGCCTTACAGGAGAAGGAAGAGATAGGGGCCTCTCTATGTGTGCACTGAGGAAAGGCCATGAGAGCACTAAGCAGGAAGGGGACAGTCTGCAAGCCAGGAAGAGGACCCTTACCAGAACCTGACCCTGCTGGAACTTTGATCTCGGACTTACAGCCTCCAGAACTGTGAGAAAATAAATCTCTGCTGTTTAAACCACCCAGTCTATGGTGTTTTGTTACAGCAGCCTGAGCTGACTAAGACATTGTCTGTGGCCTGTCTTGGGCTATGGCAGATTTGAGCAGTTGGATAGAAATTGTCACACACAAAACCAGAAATATTTGCTATCTTGCCTTTTACAGCAAAAGTTTGTTGATGCCTGATATAAAACTCCAGCCTCCAAAACCATATATAGAGAATAAGACTCTTACTTAAAGAGGGGAGAAAAGCCCTCAAGACATATTAGAAGCAGGAAGCAATGTAGCAGCTATACAGATGAATATAGACAGCAATGGATAATATTATTAATTAGAAAAGACAGAAGTTGATATAAGGCTAAATACAGATAGACACCAATTATTGATAGAGATAAATTGAAAATAATTGAAGGAGCATAACTGAATGAATGTGAAGTTTGGGCCGGAGTTTTATATCAATGGCTGATTTTATATTTTTACTTTCTAAAATTTAGGAGTTACAAACTTAAACGTTTATAGCAAACAGGCAACATACAGGCACCTGTTTGGGGAATATTCTAAACTCTGCCACAATGGCTGAATCTAGCTGATTCTTGTCAGCCTTTCTGATTTTGTGAAAAAGCTCCAAATCCTGATTCAGAGTCTTGTATGAAATGTCCCAATTTTTAAACGTAAAATCAGTCGATCCTACAGAGCAATGTAAGCAAAACTGGATCCATGAGCCACCAGTTTGTGCTTAAATCTTTTTGTGCTATGTGTACTTCATAAAGGTTTTTTAAACAAAAGAACAAGAACAGACAGAGAATATTTTCTTTGCTAATTTTCTTAAATCATTGTTGAGAATACTGCTTCTAGAGAGGCTTGCTTTTCAGATACGTTCGGTTGCAGTATTTTTCCCATGTTTTTCCAAATGTAGCTAAGGGATTAGCCATTGGGGTGTCACTTAAGCCCGTCAGTCCCCTCACTGCAGGCTGGTGTAATGCGGCATGATGCATGAAACTCTGGAAACATTTACTGGCGGCTTTAATTGCTTTCACTTGAACAAATAGCTATGTATTTGTTTATATATGTGTATATATGTACACACACACACCACATACACATGCTTTTTTTTTTTTTTTTTTTTTTTGAGGAAGGGTCTCACTCTCTCACCCAGGCTGGAGTGCAGTGGCGTGATGTTGGCTCACTGCAACATCTGCCTCCTGGGTTCAAGTGATTTTCCTCCCTCAGCCTCCTGAGTCCTGAGTAGCTAGGATTACAGGTATACACCGCCATACCTGGCTAATTTTTTTATTTCTTGATAGAGACAGAGTTTCACCATTGGTCAGGCTGGTCTCAAACTCCTGACCTTAAGTGATCTGTCCGCCTTGGCCTCCCAAAGTGCTGGGATAACAGGTGTGAGCCACTGCGCCTGGCCTATACATTTTTTAAAAAGCCAAAGTAAATAAAATAGCAGGAACATGTTTTAGAGGATCCCTAGATGCCCAACAACTACATGGAAGCAGAAAATCCTAAATGATTCTGACATCATCCCTTTCAGTTATGTTGGAGCAAGAGATTGTAAAATTTGTTGCTGTGTTTTGTAAAGCAAAACTCTCACTCTGTGTGTGTGTGTGTGTGTGTGTGTGTGTGTGTGTGTGTTTCCTTTTTTTTTTTTTTGAGACAGAGTCTCGTTCTGTCGCTAGGCTGGAGTGCAGTGGTGTAATCTCGGCTCACTGCAACCTCCACCTCCTGGTTTCAGGTGATTCTCCTGCCTCAGCCTCCCAAGTAACTGGGATTACAAGTGCACACTACCACGTCCAGCTAATTTTTGTATTTTTAGTAGAGATAGGTTTTCACCATGTTGGCCAGGATTGTCTCGATCTCCTGACCTCGTGATCCACCTGCCTCGGCCTCCGAAAGTGCTGGGATTACAGGCATGAGCCACCGCGCCCAGCCTTTCTTTTTTTTTTTTTTTTTTTTTAATGTAGTTGAGTTGCCTTAAAATGACCATTTTCCAGGAGAAACAACTGGTGTAGAGAGGAGGAAAACTTGTTTGTGGCCAAACACAAACTAAAGTCAGAGCTACAACCAGAGGATCCCATCTGCTGTGCTTTATGAGGGCTTCAGAATTAGGCTCTTTGCGGTCACTTTGTTTCTTCAAAAGTTCAGGCTATAGACAACATTTGACACATTTACCACAAATCATAGAAACTCTCTTAACTGAGAGATCACGACCAATATTAGTTAATCAAAAAAGTCATTTAAAGTGGAAAAATATTTTTAAAAAGTTCTTAGTTTATGCATTTTATTTCAGTATAAAATTACAAATGGACATTGACAATTTAACTTTACTATGGAGAGTCAAGACTTTTTGAAAATGGGTCCTCTGGTTAGAATCTGTCAACATCTTTCTTACATTAACTATAGCCACAATCCTTTTGCACAGTTTCCAGCTTTCTTTCCTCAAAGTGGAGTGAGAAATTAATATGTATGCAAAGCAATCTGAATACATGAGTTCTTCCAAGCTCTGATCATTTCCCCTGATTTTTCATACTTGTCTTACCCACTCATTTGACAGCAATTTTTTTTAGCAAACTTATTTTTATTGTCTTCATAGAAACTGCATCTTTACTTTCACATTCATGTTTCATGGCTCTATATATTTATTTAAATGTTGTAATTACAATAGCAACTACACTGGTATGAAATAGGTCTGGGAACCAATCAAGTTAACTCTTGGTAAATATTCAACTCAACTGGTGCGAGGGGATGTATGAGGTTATATTTGAGAGAAACCTACTACCTGGGAGTGTTCAGTGAGGTTAGTGTTTATGATTTACAAGAGGGAATGGAGAATCTTGCTTAATTCTATATATTGTTCAAATGGAGGTCAACAAAGAGAACTTCCATTGTACAGCATTACTTAAGAAGAAAAATGTCATGCAGAGGGAAGAAAATCCCTTCCCAGCATGTGACAGCTAAAATGGTCATATAAGAGAATAATGACGACTTATGGTCAGTCACTCCGTAAATGGTCCATTATGATAGACACTTCATAAATAATTTGAGGCCTTTCCTCTGGGCCCCAGACTAGCTGTGCACTGCACACTTCCAATGGATAATGTACAAACTTTCTCAAACTCAACCTGCTCCAAATGGCACATCTTATTCTCTTGCCCAAAACTTGTTTATCCTAAGGTGCTCTCCACTGAAGTGACTGACACCATCATCCACCTAGGATCCATGCCAGAAAGCCAAGCAGCATCCGGGAGGCTGCTCTTTCAGCATCCCTTATATTCAACTGGACATCAAGCCATGTCCATTTGCACTTTACACTTCTAATTTGTCTTCTTCTCCCTATGCCCACTGCTTTGGCCTATACATTTATTTTTCAATGCTGTCTCCACTGTCTCAATTCTATCTTTCAAATGTCCGCCGGTGTGATCTTTCCAAACTGTACTTCTGATGATCTCAATCCCCCGAATAAATCTTTCAAAGGATCCCTATTGCCATCAGCACAATATTCATTCAAACTCTTTAGCCTGACATTCTCAATGTAGCCTCTGCCAACATTTCAAACTGAGAGGTGACAGCGTGCTGGCAGTCCTCACAGCCCTCACTCACTCTCTGCACCTCCTCTGCCTGGGCTCCCACTTTGGCGGCACTTGAGGAGCCCTTCAGCCCACCGCTGCACTGTGGGAGCCCCTTTCTGGGCTGGCCAAGGCAGGAGCCAGCTCCCTCAGCTTGCAGGGAGGTGTGGAAGGAGAGGCGCGAGCGGGAACCAGGGCTGCTTGCGGCGCTTGCAGGCCAGCTGGAGCTCCGGGTGGGCGTGGGCTTGGCGGGCCCCGCACTCGGAGCAGCCGGCCAGCCCTGCCGGCCCCAGGCAATGAGGCACTTAGCACCCGGGCCAGCGGCTGCAGAGGGTGTACTGGGTCCCCCAGCAATGCGAGCCCACCAGCGCTGCGCTCGATTTCTCACTGGGCCTTAGCTGCCTTCCCACGGGGCAGGGCTCGGGACCTGCAGCCCGCCATGCCTGAGCCTCCCACCCCCTCCATGGGCTCCTGTGCGGCCCGAGCCTCCCCAACGAGCACCACCCCCTGCTCCACAGCACCCAGTCCCATCAACCACCCAAGGGCTGAGGAGCTCGAGCGCACGGCGCGGGACTGGCAGGCAGCTCCACCTGCAGCCCCCGTGCAGCATCCACTGGGTGAAGCCAGCTGGGCTCCTGAGTCTGGTGGAGATGTGGAGAACCTTTATGTCTAGCTAAGGGATTGTAAATACACCAATCAGCACCCTGTGTCTAGCTCGAGGTTTGTGAGTGCACCAATTGACACTCTGTATCTAGCTGCTCTGGTGGAGATGTGGAGAACCTTTATGTCTAGCTCAGGGATTGTAAATACACCAATCAGCACCCTGTGTCTAGCTCGAGGTTTGTGAGTGCACCAATTGACACTCTGTATCTAGCTGCTCTGGTGGAGATGTGGAGAACCTTTATGTCTAGCTAAGGGATTGTAAATACACCAATCAGCACCCTGTGTCTAGCTCGAGGTTTGTGAGTGCACCAATTGACACTCTGTATCTACCTGCTCTGGTGGAGATGTGGAAAACCTTTATGTCTAGCTCAGGGATTGTGAATACATCAGTCGGCACTCTGTGTCTAGCTCAGGGTCTGTGAATGCACCAATCGACACTCTGTATCTAGCTACTCTGGTGGGGCCTTGCAGAACCTTTGTGTGGATACTCTGTATCTAACTGATCTGATGGGGACATGGAGAACCTTTATGTCTAGCTCAGGGATTGTAAACGCAACAATCAGCGTCCTGTCAAAACAGACCACTCAGCTCTACCAATCAGCAGGACGTGGGTGGGGCCAGATAAGAGAATAAAAGCAGGCTGCCCGAGCCAGCAGTGGCAACCCGCTGGGGTCCCCTTCCCCACTGTGGAAGCATTGTTCTTTTGCTCTTTGCAATAAATCTTGCTACTGCTCACTCTTTGGGTCCACACTGCTTTTATGAGCTGTAACACTCACCGCGAAGGTCTGCAGCTTCAGTCCTGAAGCCAGCGAGACCACAAGCCCACTGGGAGGAACGAACAACTCCAGATGCGCCACCTTAAGAGCTGTAACACCGCGAGGGTCCACAGCTTCATTCTTGAAGTCAGTGAGACCAAGAACCCACCAATTCCAGACACAAAACCACATGTCTAAACACATGCACCTAGTTCACTCCACAACCATAGTGAAGTAGAACGTTCCCCCAAACACATCAGGCAGTTTCACTCCTTTGCTTGTTTTGTTTCCACTGTCTGTATGTAGCACCTTTCCTCATCAAGTCCCCTTGTCTATTATGACAGCTAACAGGCCATTAATTCTGTGTAAGTGGTCCCTGATCCTTTCCTATGCATCCCTTAAAATGCTATTAAAACTATGTATTGAATCTAGTTATGATTGCTGGTTATCTATCTATCTATCTATCTATCTATCTATCTGTTTAGAGACAGGGTCTTAATCTGTCACCCAGGCTGGAGTACAGTGTCACGACTATAGCTCATTGCAGCCCTGAACTCCTGGGTTCAACTGGTCCTCCCACCTCAGCCTCTTAAGCAGATAGGGCTACAGGTGCATACCACCATGCCTAGCTAACTTAATTTTCTTTTTTTTTTTCTTTTTTTTTTTTTTTGTAGAGACAGGTTGTCACTGTGTTGCCAAGGCTGGGTGCAAACTCCTGGGCTCAAAGCATCCTGCTGCCTCAGCCTCCCAAAGTGCTGGGATTACAGGCGTGAGCCACTGCGCCTGGCCTCATCTGTCTTTTCTATTAGATTTATGTTTCTTAAAGGCAGACTGTATTTTGCTTTCCTCTGTATCTCTTGTATGAGTATAGAGCCCAAAACATGTTGAGCTCAGTAACTATTTGTTAGATGAATGAACGAATGAATGAATGGGCAAAAGTCACAAAAAGAGTTTGCACTGTGCCTCACCCACTGGCTCACTCTATTTACTAGTGAAGTGATTCACAACTGAGCAATTTAATTAAAGGGGAATTGGCTTCAAAGTAGTGAAGTTTTTAATGTTTCTTAAAAGGTAGAAGGAAAAAAGCATAGCTGCAAGAGATTTTACTTGTACCTTAAGCAAAAGCATCTAAATTATTACCATATAATGATAAAATAATGTTGTGGTTTTATAATGAGAAGTTTGAGGATTCTGTAAGGTAACATGTAAGCCACAGCAACACATAATAGAGCCTAGTGTCAGACAAAGACACTGTCAAAGGGTAGCTATTGTCATTGTGGTTATTATTATCTCTTTTGAATTAGTAAAATGATTCTGTTATTCTACACATATACTTGTTATTTTAAAGCCTTTATTTCAAGACTTAATACCTTGAGACATAAACACCAGGTGTGACAAAAACGAACCTTTGGTTTATCTTCTTGTAGAATTTATTGAAATGGCGTTATTTAAGAGAATACTACTAGTAATTACATAGCTAGTAATTTAAATGCCAACTTGGCAATGTTTGAAAATGATTTGGAAAACGGAACCAGAATGCAACTGTGACCAAAGGTTGTCATCTAGTGATTTTCGAACTTTAATGTGCATAGGAATCATATGATCTTATTAAAATGCAGATTCTGAGGTCTGGAATGGGGCCTGAGATCCTGCATTTTATTTTTTTTGAGCCAGAGTTTTGCTCTGTTGCCTAGGCTGGAGCGCAGTGGTGCGATCTCGGCTCACTGCAACCTCCACCTCCCGGTTCAAGTGATTCTCCTGCCTCAGCTTCCTGAGTAGCTGAGATTACAGGCGTCTGCCACCACACTTGGCTAATTTTTTGTATTTTTAGTAGAGATGGGGTTCCACCATATTGGTCAGGCTGATCTCAAACACCTAACCTAAAGCCATCCAACTACCTTGGCCTCCGGAAGTGATTACAGGTGTGAGCCACCAGGCCAGGCCTCTGCATTTTAATGAGATCCCATGTGATGCTGATGCTGCTGGCCCATTGACCAGATTTCAGTGGGAGCAGTGTATCACAATCCTGATTAATGGTAAGAACCTCTTAGGATGCTTATTAGGAACATAGATTCCTGGGCTCTCCCAAGTATAAACACCTCAGTACCCTGACCCTCCACCACATATACACACACATACCTGTGTTCATGGAACAGAACTTTGGGGACTTGGAAGGTTACTAATGCCTACAGGTTGAGTATTCCTTATCAGAAATGCTTGGGACCAGAAGTGTTTCAGATTTTGGAAATCTTAAGACTTTGGATTTTTTCAAATTTTGGAATATCTGCATTATACTTACTGGCTGCACATACCAAAGCCACAAATTTGAAATTCAAAATGCTCCAATAAGCATTTCTTTTGAACATCATGTTGGTGCTCAAAAAGTTTTGGATTTTGGAACATTTCAAACTTGAATTTGGGATGTTCATCTTGTAGTATATAAATATGTATTAGACACATAGATACATTTCCTATGGAAACTCACTGATACTCACTGTGAATTACTAAATTTCTTTTTTTTCTTTAGAAGGCAGGGTCTCACTCTGTCACCCAGGCTAGAGTGCAGTGGCAGGATCATAGCTCACCGTAACCTCGAACTCGTAAGCTCAAGTAATCCTCCTACCTTGGCCTTCCAAAGTGCTGGTGAGAGGTGACAGCGTGCTGGCAGTCCTCACAGCCCTCACTCGCTCTCGGCGCCTCCTCTGCCTGGGCTCCCACTTTGGTGGCACTTGAGGAGCCCTTCAGCCCACTGCTGCACTGTGGGAGTCCCTTTCTGGGCTGGCTAAGGCGGGAGCCGGCTCCCTCAGCTTGTAGGGAAGTGTGGAGGGAGAGGCGCCAGCGGGAACCGGGGCTGCGCACGATGATTGTGGGCCAGCTGGAGTTCCGGGTGGGCGTGGGCTTGGCGGGCCCCGCACTCGGAGCAGCCGGCCGGGCCTGCCGGCCCCGGGCAATGAGGAGCTTGGCACCCGGGCCAGCGGCTGTGGAGGGTGTACTGGGTCCCCCAGCAGTGCCAGCCCACCGGTGCTGTGCTCGATTTCTCACCGGGCCTTAGCTGCCTTCCCGCGGGGCAGGGCTCGGGACCTGCAGCCCACCATGCCTGAGCCTCCCACCCCCTCCATGGGCTCCTGTGCGGCCTGAGCTTACCCCATGAGTGCCACCCCCTGCTCCACGGCGCCCAGTCCCATCGACCACCCAAGGGCTGAGGAGTGCGAGTGCACGGATTGGGACTGGCAGGCAGCTCCACCTGCAGCCCCGGTGCGGGATCCACTGGGTGAAGCCAGCTGGGCTCCTGAGTCTGGTGGAGATGAAGAGAACCTTTATGTCTAGCTCAGAGATTGTAAATACACCAATCAGCACCCTGTGTCTAGCTCAGGGTCTGTGAATGCACCAATCGACACTCTGCATCTAGCTACTCTGGTGGGGCCTTGGAGAATCTATATGTCTAGCTCAAGGATTGTAAATACACCAATCGGCACTCTGTATCTAGCTCAAGGTTTGTGAACACACCAATCAGCACCCTGTGTCTAGCTCTAGGTTCGTGAGTGCACCAATCGACACTCTGTGTCTGGCTGCTCTAGTGGGGCCTTGGAGAACCTTTGTGTCAATATTCTGTATCTAACTGATCTGATGGGGATGTGGAGAACTTTTATGTCTAGCTCAGGGATGGTAAACACACCAATCAGCGCCCTGTCAAAACAGACCACTCAGCTCTATCAATCAGCAGGACGTGGGTGGGGCCAGATAAGAGAATAAAAGCAGGCTGCTCGAGCCAGCAGTGGCAACCCGCTGGGGTCCCCTTCCACACTGTGGAAGCTTTGTTCTTTCACTCTTTGCAGTAAATCTTGCTACTGCTCACTCTTTGGGTCCACACTGCTTTTATGAGCTGTAACACTCACCACGAAGGTCTGCAGCTTCACTCCTGAAGCCAGCGAGACCACAAGCCCACCGGGAGGAACAAACAACTCCAGACGTGCTGCCTTAAGAGCTGTAACACTCACTGCGAAGGTCTGCAACTTCACTCCTGAGCCAGCGAGACCACGAACCCACCAGAAGGAAGAAACTCCAAACACATCCGAACATCAGAAGGAACAAACTCCGGACACGCCGCCTTTAGAACTGTAACACTCACCTCGAGGGTCTGTGGCTTCATTCTTGAAGTCAGTGAGACCAAGAACCCACCAATTCCAGACACACTGGAATTACAAATGTGTGCCCCTGTACCTGGCCTGAATTCCTCGTTTCTAAGAAATTACCCAGAGGCTCCTTACAGACTTCAGATATTTTAATAAAATACCCAACAAAAGTCCTTGGACAATTTCTGCTTTTCACCGTTTAGTTCTACCCTTGTTAGCATTGTGCCATTCCTAATTATTCGATGAAGTAACACATTTTTCATGATTTTGAAGCTTTCTAGATAAATATCTGGTTAAAATTCTGTTGCAGAAATGTTCAAAGTTATCATCATCTTAAATTTTCTTCTATTTGTCCCAAATATTTAGCTTGCATTGGAAGATGGGATCTGATCTAACATGATTATTGTTTTGGTTCTCAGAATGATTTCATTTAGGGAAAAAAATCTCTCTTCTCCTTTCTAATGGTGTACCAAATTTGATGGACTCCTTCTTTTACCAATGATGATGATGAATACTTATTCATGCCAGACACTTTGCAAGTACTTTATATCAATCAATCCTTACCACAAGTCAATGTGAGAAGTGGCATAATTATCCCCATTTTACAGATGAGAAAACTGAAGCACAGGGAAGTAAGTACTTTGCCTTAGACCACACAGCTCATGAACAAGGAGCCAGAATTTCATTTCAAACCATCTGATCCTGCAGTCTAACCTCTTGACTATTATAATCTACTATCATCATAAATATTTGAGCCAAGATTTGTGGTTTCCAATACCCCTTTATTTCATTATCATCTCTAAGTACCTACTGATATTCCAGCCTTTATTACCTTTTTGTTTGTTGCTTGAGACAGGGTCTTGCTCTGTTGCCCAGGCTGGAGTGCAGTGGTGTGATCATGGCTCACTGCAGCCTCAACTTCCTGGGTTCAAGAAATCCTCCCACCTCAGCCTCCTGAGTAGCTGGGACCACAGATGTGCACCACCACACCCAGCTATTTTTAAATATTATTACTTTTTATAAAGGTGAAGTCTCACTATGTTGTCCAGGATGTTCTTGAACTCCTGGGCTCAAGCCATCCTCCTGCCTCAGCCTCCTAAAATGTTGGGATTACAGACACTGTCCACTAAGCCCAGCCCCTTCTTGCCTTTAATACAGTAATCAGTACGAAATTGAGCAGAACAACCATTTACAATTATGTATGTGTGCTCTGCATGACTGCAGGAGATATCATCCTAATTAGTAATCCTCCTAGATCTATGTAGTTATTACAGTTTTCTAGAAGATGGTAGTAAAATGTCTTGAGGAAAGACATAATCTGCATAGCTATCAGTGGGGACTGAATTTTGGTATTTCTAATCATATGGGCATGGTAGATTGGAAAACATGGCCAGAATATTTTTGCAGCTACCCAAATGAAGAGATAGAATCTATTTCTCCACTTCTTGAATCTGTGTTAGCTTGTGACTTGGTTTGACCAAGAATGTGGTAGAAGTGGCGTGCTCCAATTTGAGGAATATAGGTTTTAAATGGCCTTGCAGCTTCTGCTTTTGAGGCAGAAGCTCTGAAACTCTTCTACTCTTCTATGAAGAAGTCCAGTCCAACGTGAAGGAGAATGGAAGGGTCCCAGCTAACATGTCCAGGCGATTGTCAGCCATGGAGAGAATGGCCCTCCATCCTGTCATAGCTAAGCTTAGCCCAAGTTGGCTCACCAGGTGAATGCAGCTGAACAGGTGAGCTCAGATAAACCCTGCAGGATAACTTGCCAGGCAACCTACAGAATCAGGGGAATTAATAAATCACCTCAAATGAAGGGAATTTCAAGCTATGAAGTTTTGGGGTTGGTTGCTAGGCAGCAATACAAACATGATGCAGTTGTTTAAAAGATAAAATCAAAGGCAATATAACTATATTTCTAGTTAATGATATTCAGAGATTTGTTCAATATAATAAGGCTTTTTGATTCAATAAAATAATTTTGTGTAAAAATCATGTGACCCAACTGGAGATTGAAGGGGACACTTTATGTGTAGTGATTTCCACAATTACATATTTTCATAACTAGAGATAAAAAAGAAGGCTGTTAACTAAATGTATTGCTACAAATTCTGAGTTGTTATTATTGATTTTATAATCTGAGATTTGCAGCCACTGGATAGAAAAAATTTTAAGCATCTACATTTTTAACAGTAAATTTGACAGTGTGTTAAAAATTATATAAATCCCCTCTTTTAGTAAGGATAATACAAAATCAGAAATACAAATCTCCATTTAAGAAGGAATTCAACTTCTAATTAAAGGAAGACTGTAAACTAATCTCCATGGATCTAAGATCACTTTTTTTCAGTTATTATTTTGTAAATTCCTTCTCTGTGTTGGCAAGAAACTTGTCAAATGTCTACAGAACTTGTCTTGAGCCACTTAAATTGTAGACCTTTATGTTTTATTGCTGTCAAAAGTTTGTAAAATATGTTTCAGATAATTATGGAAAATCATAAAACCTGCCTGTGGTAGGAAACAGTAATAGTTCACAAATTATACTTACTGTTAATCAGTTCAGACATAACTGAACTGCAAATGAACTTACTTTTATTTTTTTCTGCCTCAAGCAAGCCCCATGTTCTCCAATACATTGTGAACTCATTGGAACCAACAGGCTGCCTTTTGTCTTTTCTCTGCAGTGGTGACAAATATAAGAGCTTCTGACGGTTTCAAAATCCTACAAATAACACAGAGCCATTGCTTATTACTCCAAGACCACTGTAATAAAACACCGTCTGCAAATGGACTAATACCTGCATGACATTACCAAGCATGATGCTTTATATTGAATCATAATGTTCTAACCATCATAACAACTGTTAGTGGCTGCACTGAAGAGAAAAGAAGACTGTTGCAAGGTTCACAAGTCTCCTATCCCCTTGATGGAAATTCCAAAAGCAAATGGTTATTTATTATTTTGTGTGCTTTAGGTCCCATTGCAAAGTGTTAGCAACTGGAATACGTTTTCTTGAAATCACAATTTTTAAAAAAGTAACCACTCATAAGCAATTGATTATTTTTTCTAGCTTCTGTTACTGATATTTCCTAGGAAGAATTGACAATCTATCAAAACTTAATGGTCGTGCGTTAAATTTCTTTTGTTATCTTCCAGGAGCCTATTCATGATCAATCTTTTGTTGGGATATACATCCTTTTTTTTTTTTTTTTTTTTTTTTTTTTTGAGGTGGAGTCTCTCTGTGTCACCCAGGCTGGCTGGAGTGCAGTGGCACGATCTCAGCTCACTGCAACCTCCATCTCCTGGGTTCAAGAGATTCTTCTGCCTCAGCCTCCCGAGTAGCTGGGACTACAGGTGCCCGCCACCATGCCCAGCTAATTTTTGTATTTTTAGTACAGACAGGGTTTCACCATATTGGCCAGGGTGGGCTCAAATGCCTGACGTCGTGATTGGCCCACCTCGGCCTTCCAAAGTGCTGGGATTACAAGCATGGACCACCACGCCCGGCCTACATACAATTTTTTTTTTTTTTTTAAGTAACATAGACGTAAATATTTTACTTGGCAGTCTAATGGGAATATAATATTTTGTGACACCTCTGTTAGAATTGTGCATTAATATGATCCATGATCCATGTATTCATCCATGAAAGGAACTTTCCCACCTGCTAAAAAAAAAAAAGCATTGAATAATTCTAATGAGTGAGTTAGTCTTAAACATTGCCTGGAATTTTAAAAGACCTTTTCGGGTGGAGCCAAGATGGCCGAATAGGAACAGCTCCGGTCTGCAGCTCCCAGCCTGAGCGACACAGAAGACGGGTGATTTCTGCATCTCTGTTTAAGGTACCGGGTTCATCTCACTAGGGAGTGCCAAACAGTGGGTGCAGGACAGCTGGTGCAGCGCATTGTGTGCGAGCCGAAGCAGGGCGAGGCATTGCCTCACTCGGGAAGCACAAGGGGTCAGGGAGTTCCCTTTCCTAGTCAAAGAAAAGGGTAACAGACGGCACCTGGAATATCGGGTCAGTCCCACCCTAACACTGCGCTTTTCCAACGGGCCTGGAAAATGGCACACCAGGAGATTGTGTCCCACGCCTGGCTCAGAGGGTCCTATGCCCACGGAGTCTTGCTGATTGCTAGCACAGCAGTCTGAGATCAAACTGCAAGGTGGCACTGAGGCTGGAGGAGGGGCGCCCGCCATTGCCCAGGCTTACTTAGGTAAACAAAGCAGCCAGGAAGCTCCAACTGGGTGGAGCCCACCACAGCTCAAGGAGGCCTGCCTGCCTCTGTAGGCTCCACCTCTGGGGGCAGGGCACAGACAAACAAAAATTCAGCAGGAACCTCTGCAGACTTAAATGTCCCTGTCTGACTGACAGCTTTGAAGAGAGTAGTGGTCCTCCCAGCACGCAGCTGGAGATCTGAGAACGGACAGACTGCCTCCTAAAGTGGGTCCCTGACCCCCGAGCAGCCTAACTGGGAGGCACCCCCCAGTAGGGACAGACTGACACCTCACTTGGCTGGGTACTCCTCTGAGACAAAACTTCCAGAGGAACTATCAGACAGCTGAATTTGCGCTTTACGAAAATCCGCTGTTCTGCAGCCACCGCTGCTGACACCCAGCCAAACAGGGTCTGGAGTGGATCTCTAGCGAACTCCAAGAGACCTGCAGCTGAGGGTCCTGTCTGGTAGAAGGAAAACTAACAAACAGAAAGGACATCCACACCAAACACCCATCTGTACATCACCATCATCGAAGACCAAAAGTAGATAAAACCACAAAGATGGGGAAAAAACAGAGCAGAAAAACTGGAAACTCTAAAAAGCAGAGCACCTCTTCTCCTCCAAAGGAACGCAGTTCCTCACCAGCAACGGAACAAAGCTGGATGGAGAATGACTTTGACGAGTTGAGAGAAGAAGGCTTCAGACGATCAAACTACTCTGAGCTACGGGAGGAAATTCAAAACAATAGCAAAGAAGTTAAAAACTTTGAAAAAAAATTAGACAAATGGATAACTAGAATAATCAATGGAGAGAAGGGCTTAAAGGAGCTGATGGAGCTGAAAGCCAAGTATCGAGAACTACGCGAAGATTGCAGAAGCCTCGGTGGCCAATGCGATCAACTGGAAGAAAGGGTATCAGTGATGGAAGATGAAATGAATGAAATGAAGAGAGAAGGGAAGTTTAGAGAAAAAAGAATAAAAAGGAACGAACAAAGCCTCCAAGAAATTTGGGACTATGTGAAAAGACCAAACCTACGTCTGATTGGTGTACCTGAAAGTGACGGGGAGAATGGAACCAAGTTGGAAAACACTCTGCAAGATATTATCCAGGAGAACTTCCCCAATCTAGCAAGGCAGGCCAACATTCAGATTCAGGAAATATAGAGAACACCACAAAGATACTCCTCGAGAAGAGCAACTCCAAGACACATAATTGTCAGATTCACCAAAGTTGAAATGAAGGAAAAAATGTTAAGGGCGGCCAGAGAGAAAGGTCGGGTTACCCACAAAGGGAAGCCCATCAGACTAACAGCTGATCTCTCGGCAGAAACTCTACAAGCCAGAAGAGAGTGGGGGCCGATATTCAACATTCTTAAAGAGAAGAATTTTCAACCCAGAATTTCATATCCAGCCAAACTGAGCTTCATAAGTGAAGGAGAAATAAAATACTTTACAGACAAGCAAACGCTGAGTGATTTTGTCACCACCAGGCCTGCCCTAAAAGAGCTCCTGAAGGAAGCACTAAACATGGAAAGGAACAACCGGTACCAGCCCCTACAAAAACATGCCAAATTGTAAAGACCATCGAGGCTAGGAAGAAACTGCATCAACTAATGAGCAAAATAACCAACTAACATCATAATGACAGGATCAGATTCACACATAACAATATTAACTTTAAATGTAAATGAGCTAAATGTGCCAATTAAAAGACACAGACTGGCAAACTGGATAAGGAGTCAAGACCCATCAGTGTGCTGTATTCAGGAAACCCATCTCACATGCAGAGACACACATAGACTCAAAATAAAGGGATGGAGGAAGATCTATCAAGCAAATGGACAACAAAAAAAGGCAGGGGTTGCAATCCTAGTCTCTGATAAAATAGACTTTAAACCAACAAAGATCAAAAGAGACAAAGAAGGCCATTACATAATGGTAAAGGGATCAATTCAACAAGAAGAGCTAACTATCCTAAATACATATGCACCCAACACAGGAGCATCCAGATTCATAAAGCAAGTCCTGAGTGACCTACAAAGGGACTTAAACTCCCACACAATAATAATGGGAGACTTTAACATCCCACTGTCAACACTAGACAGATCAACGAGACAGAAAGTTAACAAAGATACCCAGGAATTGAACTCAGCTCTGCACAAAGTGGACCTAATAGACATCTACAGAACTCTCCACCCCAAATCAACAGAATACACATTTTTTTCAGCACCACACCACACCTATTCCAAAATTGACCACATAGTTGGAAGTAAAGCTCTCCTCAGCCAATGTTAAAGAACAGAAATTATAACAAACTGTCTCTCAGACCACAGTGCAATCAAACTACAACTCAGGATTAAGAAACCCACTCAAAACCGCTCGACTACATGGAAACTGAACAACCTGCTCCTGAATGACTATTGGGTACATAATGAAATGAAGGCAGAAATAAAGATGTTCTTTGAAACCAACGAGAACAAAGACACAACATACCAGAATCTCTGGGACACATTCAAAGCAGTGTGTAGAGGGAAATTTATAGCACTAAATGCCCACAAGAGAAAGCAGGAAAGATCCAAAATTGACACCCTAACATCAGAATTAAAAGAACTAGAAAAGCAAGAGCAAACACATTCAAAAGCTAGCAGAAGGCTAGAAATAACTAAAACCAGAGCAGAACTGAAGGAAATAGAGACACAAAAAACCCTTCAAAAAATTAATGAATCCAGGAGCTGGTTTTTTGAAAAGATCAACAAAACTGATAGACCGCTAGCAAGACTAATAAAGAAGAAAAGAGAGAAGTATCTAATAGATGCAATAAAAAACGAAAAAGGGGATATCACCACCGATCCCACAGAAACACAATCTACCATCAGAGAATACTACAAACACCTCTATGCAAATAAACTAGAAAATCTAGAAGAAATGGGTAAATTCCTCGACAAATACACCCTCCCAAGACTAAACCAGGAAGAAGTTGAATCTCTGAATAGACCAATAACAGGTTCTGAAATTGTGGCAATAATCAATAGCTTACCAACCAAAAAGAGTCCAGAACCTGATGGATTCACAGCTGAATTCTACCAGAGGTACAAGGAGGAACTGGTACCATTCCTTCTGAAACTATTCCAATCAATAGAAAAAGAGGGAATCCTCCCTAACACATTTTATGAAGCCAGCATCGTCCTGATACCAAAGCCTGGCAGAGACATAACCAAAAAAGAGAATTTCAGACCAATATCCTTGATGAACATTGATGCAAAAATCCTCAATAAAATACTGGCAAACCGAATCCAGCAGCACATCAACAACTTATCCACCATGATCAAGTGGGCTTCATCCCTGGGATGCAAGGCTGGTTCAACATACGCAAATCAATAAATGTAATCCAGCATATAAACAGAACCAAAGACAAAAACCACATGATTATCTCCATAGATGCAGAAAAAGCCTTTGACAAAATTCAACAACTCTTCATGCTAAAAACTCTCAATAAATTAGGTATTGATGGGATGTATCTCAAAATAATAAGAGCTATCTATGACAAACCCACAGCCAATATCATACTGAATGGGCAAAAACTGGAAGCATTCCCTTTGAAAACTGGCACAAGACAGGGATGCCCTCTCTCACCACTCCTATTCAACATAGTGCTGGAAGTTCTGGCCAGAGCAATCAGGCAGGAGAAGGAAATAAAGGGTATTCAATTAGGAAAAGAGGAAGTCAAATTGTCCCTGTTTGCAGATGACATGATTGTATATCTAGAAAACCCCACTGTCTCAGCCCAAAATCTCCTTAAGCTGATTAGCAACTTCAGCAAAGTCTCAGGATACAAAATCAATGTACAAAAATCAGAAGCATTCTTGTACACCAATCACAGACAAACAGAGAGCCAAATCATGAGTGAACTCCCATTCACAATTGCTTCAAAGAGAATAAAATACCTAGGAATCCAACTTACAAGGGATGTGAAGGACCTCTTCAAGGAGAACTACAAACCACTGCTCAATGAAATAAAAGAGGATACAAACAAATGGAAGAACATTCCATGCTCATGGGTTGGAAGAATCAATATCGTGAAAATGGCCATACTGCCCAAGGTAATTTATAGATTCAATGCCATCCCCATCAAGCTACCAATGACTTTCTTCACAGAATTGGAAAAAACTACTTTAAGGTTCATATGGAACCAAAAAAGAGCCTGCATCGCCAAGTCAATCCTAAGCCAAAAGAACAAAGCTGGAGGCATCACGCTACCTGACTTCAAACTATACTACAAGGCTACAGTAAACAAAACAGCATGGTACTGGTACCACAACAGAGACATCGATCAATGGAACAGAACAGAGCCCTCAGGAATAATGTCACATATCTACAACTATCTGATCTTTGACAAACCTGACAAAAACAAGCAATGGGGAAAGGATTCCCTATTTAATAAATGGTGCTGGGAAAACTGGCTAGCCATATGTAGAAAGCTGAAACTGGATCCCCTCCTTACACCTTATACAAAAATTAATTCAAGATGGATTAAAGACTTAAATGTTAGACCTAAAACCATTAAAATCCTACCAGAAAACCTAGGCAATACCATTCAGGACATAGGCGTGGGCAAGGACTTCATGTCTAAAACACCAAAAGCAATGGCAACAAAAGCCAAAATTGACAAATGGGATCTAATTAAACTCAAGAGCTTCTGCACAGCAAAAGAAACTACCATGAGAGTGAACAGACAACCTACAGAATGGGAGAAAATTTTTGCAACCTACTCATCTGACAAAGGGCTAATATCCAGAATCTACAATGAAGTCAAACAAATTTACAAGAAAAAAAACGAACAACCCCATCAAAAAGTGGGTGAAGGACATGAACCACACTTCTCAAAAGAAGGCATTTATGCAGCCAAAAAACATATGAAAAAGTGCTCATCATCACTGGCCATCAGAGAAATGCAAATCAAAACCACAATGAGATACCATCTCACACCAGTTAGAATGGCCATCATTAAAAAGTCAGGAAACAACAGGTGCTGGAGAGGATGTGGAGAAATAGGAACACTTTTACACTGTTGGTGGGACTGTAAACTAGTTCAACCATTGTGGAAGTCAGTGTGGCGATTCCTTAGGGATCTAGAACTAGAAATACCATTTAACCCAGCCATCCCATTACTGGGTATATACCCAAAGGACTATAAATCATGCTGCTATAAAGACACATGCACACGGATGTTTATTGAGGCACTATTCACAATAGCAAAGAGTTGGAACCAACCCAAATGTCCAACAACGATAGACTGGTTTAAGAAAATGTGGCACATATACACCATGGAATACTATGCAGCCACAAAAAATGATGAGTTCATGTCCTTTGTAGGGACATGGATGAAGCTGGAAACAATCATTCTCAGTAAACTATCGCAAGGACAAAAAACCAAACACCGCATGTTCTCACTCATAGGTGGGAATTGAACAATGAGAACTCATGGACACAGGAAGGGGAACATCACACTCCGGGGACTGTTGTGGGGTGGGGGGAGGGGGGAGGGACAGCATTAGGAGATATACCTAATGCTAAATGACGAGTTAATGAGTGCAGCAAACCAACATGGCACATGGATACATATGTAACAAACCTGCACATTGTGCACATGTACCCTAAAACCTAAAGTATAATAATAATAATAAAAAAAAAGGAAACCAAGGGCAAAAAAGGAAGTTATAAATAAAAGGCTGAGAATTAAAAAAATAAATAAATAAATAAATAAATAAATAAATAAAAAAGACCTTTTCAACCCAGCTGAATTTATCGTTTGATTTTTCTTAAGATTGGTAATTAGTATTTTCTGCTGGTCATTTTTCTCTGCTCAGTTTTCGTTGAGAAACTGTCAATGAAAGTGTCACAGTTTTCACGTAGAAATGTAGATTTCCATGCCAGATGGAGTCACACTTCTCCTTAACATCTAGATAAAACAGGCTCAGCCACCCTTCCATCTATTTTCATGTCCTCCATGAATTCTGATGACTTCCCCATAATGTCTGTAATTCTGGGGAATTATGTATTTATATAAGTGTATAAAATGTATATCAATTTTTACATTTATATTTACATTTTTATGGTTATATTATAACCATAATATATATTTAGAGTTACCCTTGGTTTTCTGAGCTGCTGCTTCTGTGGCTTTAGTTGATTTTGAGGATGCTTTTACTGTCACAAAACTGCTGTTCTTTTCCTAATTGGCTTCAAACAAGATGTGAAATTCAACTGCCTTCTTTGATTGCCAAAAAAACCTCAAAACCCAAAAACCAAAAAACAAAAGCCCTACTCCCAGAAAGCCCTTGTATGAAGCCTTGACTTGAATGTTAGGAAAAGACTGGGAGCCTTTAAAAGACTGTTGCAGCTTTTAAAAGACTGCAACACACAGCAAACCACTTATTACTTAACTGAAACGAATTTACTACGTATTCTTGTACTTTTCTTTAAAATTAAAATATTGATTTAATTTCAAAAGACAATGAATGCACTTAGTAACATGTTCAAAACATACAAGATCTAAAAAAGTGAAAATTCTTCCTCCCACCTCTAATCCTCTAGTTACCATGTTCCCCATCCCACAGAAGCAACTACTATTTGAACTAGTTTCTTGTGCATCCAGAGCTATCCTATAAGTATAAAAAATTATGTGAATATATTATATTTTAAGAAAATAAAAATACTATCCTGCAACTTTCTTCATTAAATGCTAAATCTTCAAGATCACATATAACCATACAGCACTGCCTCAATGCATGCTATTCATTGTCTTGATGTATTATAGTTTATTTAACCAGTCCTATTTTGTGAACATATAAGTTGTTGCCAATCTTCTATCACAATATCGGGATGCATATTTGCACATATGCATTTGACACTGAAGTCAGTATATCTATAGGATGAATTCTTGGATTAAGAAGTGTTTAAGGATATGCACATTAAAAAGTTTTTGCCAGATATTATAAAATTGTGCTATATAATTTTTAATATAGGTGAGATCGTACTATAAAACAATTTTAGTTTCCGAATTTTTTCACTTAACTGATTTTATGTTATCCTTTCCCCATATTATTCAAAATACTTTATATACATTATTTTCAGTGACTTCAATATTTTTCTATGAAGATGCCATAAATTAGTTAATTGTTTTTTAGTTGCTAATGTAGTCATTTCTATCTTTTGCTGTCTTAAATAATCCTGTGATAAACATTTTGGAACAAAAATATTTATCTACTTTTCTGAGTATTAACTCCTAGAATAGGCTTTGAAAAAAGAAATTATTGAGGCCAAAGCTAAGGATATATTTAAGATTTTTTATTCTTATTCTCAGATTTCTTTCTGGGAAAGTAATTACAATTTTAGATCATTGTCAGTTATGTATTAATAGAATGCCTAGCTCACCATGTACTTACCAGTAGTGCCACACACACATACACACACATACACGCACACACACACACACACACAATGATTTAGGGGAAAAATAATATTAATTTGAATTTGAATATTTTATAAAACTTGATTTGTAAATGTTTAGGCTTGTTTTATGTATTTCTTCTTTAGTAAATATGTTACATATATATGTATGTTTCAGTTTTATTGTCCTATATTAAAATTATGTATGTGTAGTTTGTATATTAATGTAGAATGTACACATATATTCTGTTTCTGGGCTATGAACACTTTTATTACAATTCAGTTGCTGTGTTTTCACTTCTCAGTATACACAAGATAGGCAGAATTCACTTTCTGTAACAGAAAAACTATTTGCATACTCCTCATTTATATACAGCTTTTTCTCTTTTTCCAAATTTTAGACTGACTTAATTGTATTATTGTGGGAGCCAAGTTTCTCACTGTTGGAGTGAAAATTTACAGATAAGCAAGGGGAAGAGACCAGAATGACCCATATGGTAATGATTAGAGTTGGAGATATAAACATGAACTCGTATTTAGCTTAATAGAGATGGTTATACATAGAAATGTATACATGTATGGGTTAGTATGCATACATATAGGTATATGTATAATTTCCTTGTTTTGTCTGTGGAGACAGCATAGAAGCAACAACACCCCAGTAGCAATGAGCACATCTGACATCCAAATCTTGGTGTCTAATCCCATTTGTCAGTAAAAGCAACCAGGGCTCCTTGGTGAAATGGTTGATTCTAGGACCTAGGTGAACCCGGAGCATCTCGTGTGCCAAAAAGTGAGGAAGTGATTACAATAGTCCCCTCTTAATCGTGGTGTTGCATCTGAGGTTTCAGCTACCTGCGGTCAACTGTGATTTGAAAACATTAAATGGAAACTTTCAGAAATAAGCAATTCATAAGATTTAAATTGCACACCATTCTGAATGATGTGATGAAATCTCCTGCCATCCTGCCTGGGACGTGAATCATCCCTTTGTCCAGAGTATGCATGCTCCAAAAGCTACCAGCCTAGGAGTCACTTAGCAGCCACCTCAGTTATCAGTTAGGCTGTTGCAGTATCACAGCATGCTTGTGTTTTAGTAGCCTTTATTTTATATAATCATGGCCTGAAGCACAAGAGTGGTGATGCCAGCAATTCATCTATGCCCAAGAGGAGCCATAAAGTGCTTCCTTTAAATGAAAAGGTGAAAGTTCTCAACCTAACAAAGAAAAAATCTGTATGTTCAGGTTGCTAAATTATCTGGTAAAAATGAATCTTCTATCTGTGAAATTGTGAATAAGAAAAAAGAAATTCATGCTAATTTTGCTGTCTTCAAACTACAAAAGTTATAGCCATAGTGAATGATTTTAAAAACTGCTTAGCTATAATGAAAAGGCATTAAATTTGTGAGTGGAAGACATGAAGAGAAATGTGTTTTGATCGATGGCAATCAGGTTCCATAGTATATGAGGTTTCAGGTGATCACTGGGGGGCTTGGAAGTATCCCCCGTGGATAAGGTGGGGCTTTTGTTTTGCTGTAAAACAAAAGAAAGAAGTTTTTTTACCCCTTTATAGAAAGAGGCTAAAAATGTAAACTTGGCCGGGCACGGTGGTTCACGCCTGTAATCCCAGCACTTTGGGAGGCCGAAGCGGGCGGATCACAAGGTCAGGAGATTGAGATCATCCTGGCTAACATGATGAAACCCCGTCTCTACTAAAAATACAAAAAATTAGCCGGGCATGGTGGCTGGCGCCTGTAGTCCCAGCTACTCAGGAGGCTGAGGCAGGAGAATGGTGTGAACCCGGGAGGCAGAGCTTGCAGTGAGCCGAGATCGCACCACTGCACTCCAGCCTGGGCGACAGAGCAAGACTCCGCCTCAAAAAAAAAAAAAAAAAAAAGTAAACTTGTAGGGGAAAAACTTAAAAAACGCTATCTCAGCCAGGCGATCAAGGTCAACATCAATAGCGATAAGTTATGTTGACAGCATGTCAACATATGCATTTGATATGATGTGACAAGAGTGGCACTTTATCTGTGGTCTTCCTTTCCAAACCCATAACCCCAGTCCAATCATGAAACATACATTAGACAAATTGCAAAAGAGGCACATTCTGCAAAATACCTACCAGTACTCTCAAAACTATCAAGATCATCAGAAACAGGGAAAGTTGGCCAGGCGCAGTGGCTCTGCCTGTAATCCCAGCACTTTGGGAGGCCAAAGTGGGCGGATCATGAGGTCAAAAGATTGAGACCATCCTGGCCAATATGGTGAAACCCCGTCTCTACTAAAAATACAAAAATTAGCTGAGCATAGTGGCGCACGCCTGTAGTCCCAGCTACTCGGGAGGCTGAGGCAGGAGAATGGCGTGAACCCGGGAGGCAGAGCTTGCAGATCGTGGCACTGCACTCCAGCCTGGCGACAGAGTGAGACTTCATCTCAAAGGAAAAAAAGAAAAAAAAAAAAAAACAGGGTAAGTCTGATAAACAGTCACAGCCAAAAGGAGCTTAAGGAGACATGATGGCTAAATGTAACATGGTATACTGGGTGGGATCTTGGAATAGAAAAAGGATGTTAGGTTAAAACTAAGGAAATCTGAATACAGCATGGACCTTAGTTTATAATAATGGCTCAATATTGGTTCATCAATTATAAGAAGTGTGCCATATTAGGATATTAGTAATAGAGAAAACTGGGTGTCTTTGGGGTATATGGGAATTCTCCATATTATCTTTGTAATTTTTCAATGAATCTGAAACTTCCAAAAAATAAAATTTATTCTAAAAAGTGTATTATGAGGTATTTAAGAGATATACAAACAAGATGTGATGGTTAATATCGAGTGTCAACTTGACTGGATTGAAGGATGCAAAGTATTGTCCCTGGGTGTATCTGTGAGGGTGTTGCCAGAGGAGATTAACATTTGAGTCAGTGGACTGGGAGAGGAAGACCCACCCTTAATCTGGGTGGGCACAGTCTAATGCGCTGCCAGCAGGGCCAGAAGAAAAGCAGGCAGAACAAAGTGGAAAGACTAGATTGGTTTAGTCTTCCGTCCTACATCTTTCCAAGTTCTACAGCTTTGGGACTCTTGGAGCTTCGACCACAGACTGAAGGCTGCACTGTCAGCTTCCCTACTTTTGAGGTTTTGGGACTGTAGCTTCCTTGCTCCCCAGCTTGCAGATGGCCTATTGTGGGACCTCACCTTGTGATCATGTGAGTCAATACTCCTTAATAAACTCACCTGTGTATATAAATATATCCTCTTAGTTCTGTCCCTCTAGACAACCCTGACTAATACACAAGGTTAAAAAGTAAAATGAACACCATGTGTCCACTCCTCAGCTTAGAAAGTGATGCTTATTGAAAGAGTTGAAGTCCCTTGCATACTACTCTATCAGTTATACTCTCACCTCCCTTTTAGAGGTAACTACTATCCTGAATTTGGAATTTATTATTCCCATGAACTTACTGATATTTTTATGATATGTTGTTTTGATGTTTTCAAATTTCATATCTATTGCATCTTATTACATCTGCTTTGGAAAATGTTTGATTCACTATTATGCTTATAAGAGTCATACTAGTTTATGTAGTTCTAATTCATTTATTTTCTCTGCTACCAAGTCTTCCATTGTATGAATATACTCAAATATATTGATCCCTCTGATGGACCTGTAGGGTGTTCTATCATTCCTGTAGCTGAAGTCCTTTTATTTGCCTTTGTCTGCCCAGACAGGGATTTCTCACTGGCTAACTCATTCCACACAACACCCTGCATCTTAGTCTGACTGCCTGACTCCTCCTGCCCCTTCCACTTCCCTCCTTATCCCCTTCTCCTCAGATTGGCCTCTAAAGCTCTGAAGTCTTCTCTTCTCATGCACAGCTGCTCAGCTTTCTTGTCCCTTCTCACAAATGCAAGTCCCAACCTACCTCTGCATAGCTACAAACCATTCAAGATTTTAGCTGAACAAAGAGGTCCTCTGCTTCAATGGTCCCCAACCTTTTTGACACTAGCAACCAGTTTTATGGAAGACAATTTTTTCACAGATGGGGGAGTGGTGGGGATGGCTTGAGAATAAAACTCTTCCACCTCAGATCATCAGGCATTAGATTCTCATAAGGGCCACACAGCCTAGATGCTCATATGTGCAGTTCACAATAGGGTTCACTCTCCTGTGAGAATCTAATGCCATTGTTGATCTGGCAGGAGGCAGAGCTCAGGCGGTAATGTTTGCTCACCCATCACTCTCCTCCTGTTGTGTGGCCAGGTTCCTCACAGGCCAGGGACTGGTACTAGTCTGTGGCCCAGGAGTTGGGGACCCTTGCCCTACTTCTTCCCTAGCACCTCTCATCCATGCAAAATTATGAAAAAAATTATAGTTTAAAACTTGTTTTGTCCAGATGTGCTTTAAAATAATTAGAGCGAAAAATATCCATAGTCCGTTTACTGAAAGATATCCAGTGCCCTTAGATATCCAATTGTCCTTGGATAAGCGAGGACAATTCAAATATAATCTTAATTATAGTATTAAATAATCTATGCAAAGCAAATTTTCAATAAATGTAGGCTCTGTAAGGCACAGGGTGAGGGACAGAATTTGGAAAGAATCCCCTGGGTGCCAGGGTAAGCTTGTCCTAAGTGAAAAGGAATGCATATAGGTGTTTATGTAACATCATACCCTCAGAGTATATCTATATTCCCCTTCTTTCTGTTTAAAACCATCTCTAAGGATAAAAGAACAGCTTTTATCTTTGAGGAGAAATGTCAAAGATGCAGAAGGAGTTAACTGTGGTCAAAGGCATCTTTTAATGAAGTGGAATCAGAGTTTGGAGATCCATGAAACTAAAGAGAGAGATTTTTGAATACAGGTAGTTGTCCTAGGGCATTTTAGTTGCATTCCAAACTGTAGAGAGTAACATCCCTGGTACTAAGGTACAAAAAAATTGTCACATTTAGACTTGTATTAAGACATAGTATTTTAAAAAATTACATAAAATCTATGCTGTTCCCCCAAAAAAGAGATAATTTTTAGCTCTTAAGATAGAGATCAGTCCAGGGGATCATTGTACAACATGGTGACCATAGTTAATAACAATGCAGTGTACACTTGAAAATTGCTAGGAGAGTAAGTTTTAAATGTTCTCACTACAAAAAAAAGGAATAAGTATGCGAGGCAATGAATATGTTAATTTGCTTAAATCTTTCCACATTGTATACATATATGAAAACTTCATGTTGTACACATGAATATATATAATGTTTGTGAATTTAAAAAAAAATCAAAGGTTTTTTTTTAAAGGAGATAAGCCTAATAGAAACGGTATTCTTGTAGTATTAATCTAGCAACTGCATGTCAGATGCATGAGAAGGTGAAGGTGTGGGCGTGTGTTTGCGAGGGGTAGTAATGAGAAAAATCAAATTTAAGCTAATACGATAATTCAGCCCCAAAGCTATGAAGGCCTAGATTGAGGTAGTGGCAGTAGAAATGAGAAAAATGGAAGAGTTTTAGAATGAACTCTTGATATCCCTTGGACTGACTGATTAGATGATAGGCAAAAAGACAGAGGAGTCAGAGTGGTGTCGTAAGTGCAGCGTTGGGGGCCAGGATAAGGGTGCTGCCATTGCCATAAATGGGAAGGCACAGACAGGCGGCACATAGAGCCCGATGGTGACACCCACAGGGAACCAGCCCAGGGAGGACCTGAGAGACAGCACCTAATCTCCAAATGGGAGGCCGAGGCCTATTTCACAGTCGGGAGAGAGCCACTCAAATGAGCCGGCAGAAGAAAACAAAAACAGTGAAGGCAATGGCACCAAAATGGACAAATGGAGGATGTGAAGGGGAGGAAATTCCATTGTCAAACACAGCCATTGTGGGGCTAAGAGGAGGTCCTCCATTATGTTTAGGTAGAACACTTGTGTGTTTCTATATCCCCAGAGACTTTCCTTGTATACCCTGTTTAATTTCTGCAGGGAGTCACGACAGAACTTCTTTCTGTTGTCCTGCCTTAGTAAGAATTGGTGAAGTGTACCACAGTTCCCTCTGTGACAGAGTAATGTAGCATAGTTACCTGGGAGTGACGACAAGAAATGGGGTGACAGAAAAAGAGTAGCAAACTTTTCCTGACTCACAAGTATGGTGAAGGCTGCTCATGAAACGCCCCTTTCTGCAGGTGCTAAAATCAGTCTCCTGTTACTCAGCTCTGAAGAAGATGGGCATTTGGCTTAGCTGGTTGCATAACAGCCCTTATTTCTTTCTTCTATCTCTGTATCTATCATTTATTTCATCCATTCCATGGGGTTACATTTGAACATTCTCTTTGATATTCTCTGTTATAAATCTCCTTTAACTTCACATTTTGAGACTTCCTCAAGAAGTTTTCTCTCCACCAGAAATATCACATCCATTTATAAATTTGTAAATTTATGAATTGCTTTGAATGAACAGATCTGAGTTGAAATTATTCATTGAGAATGAAGAAGAAATAAATGGCCACAAAACTACACACCTCATCCATTTACCCAGACACCCATCTACTGAGCACTGACATGTACCAATCACCAATACGGGTGTGGGGGATACAAAATCCAGTAAGACACAGTCATCATTCCCAAGAGATCTGCAGAGGGCGATGGATAGGGTAAGACTGGCTTTCTAGGTTGGCCTTGGGGAAGGATCGTCAAGAGATACAGCTGCCCCCTCTACAGGTGATTTTACTTTATTGCTAGTCCTAAAGGGTGTTTTCTCTGAAGGATCTAGATGTAATAAGGGAACAAAGGGTTTTTTTGTTGGTGGTGGTGTCGTTTATTGATGTTTTTACAAAACTATAGTCATATCTGGATTCTGTTATAAATGTCACATACAACTCAGTTCGTAAGAGTCGGTTTATATCTAGGTTGGGTATAAAAATAAATATGGGATTCCGTAAATGATAAAAAACACAAAGGCTTTCATATGCATATTTAGGTTGTTACTAGACTTACCAAATATGGAGATGCTACCCTTGGTCTGGGCCTTTCTATCTTCTATTGCAAATCTACCATTCCCTTAGGAGCTAAATAAAAGTTAAATAGCCAACTGGAGTTTAATTATTTTCCAATGCTCTTCTGCGTTGGCATTTTTGCCCATTAGGACAATTAGGCAGATTGGACCAAGAACCCTTAAAGAAATAGATGCCCTGCACCACACAGTGTAGAAGAGCATGGAAGTCAACATGATTGCTTCCTTTATGCACCATTGACAGTGAGTCTTGTCTGGCCAGCCTGTAGCCATACCCTCCCTCTCTCCGACCACAACAGCAGTCATACTTTGTAATTCGAATAAGCCTTTCTTTAAAAACAAGTGGAACGGCCTTAAATCTTCTAAGGCAGTTAAGCAAATTTTGCATTTTATGAGCGAGGATAATCCTTTCACGTTTTCAGAAATAAGTTTACAAGCCCACAAGCCTGGTGAGCAATGGGAGCCGCGTGACAAATGGGGACACAGAGCATCCTCCAGACAATCTGCGTGACACGCAGTAAATCCTCCAGCTCTGGCAGCTCCACAAGTGCGGTGGGAGAACAAGATCAATTCTCCCCTAGCCTCACAAAAGATCCTTCATTGCTGATTGCTACGAAACCAGAGGAGAAGCTTAATGAAGGAGACGCTGGAACCTGACAGCAGTATTGGAAATGAATATAGAGAAAATGAAAATATTATGCACCAAATTGGCAGAACCAAAGACGGAATGACTATTAGTGGACACAAACATAGAGTGTGCCTGAGTGTTTTCTCAGGCCAGCTGGTGACAGCAGAATATCTGCGTGAGGAAGTAGTAAAATGAAACCCACACGGGAAGGGGAGTACTTGGAAATCCAAGTTATACCACAGAAAGCAGGGCATCAGTTGGAAATTTCGACTTGCCAGTATTTTGAAAAATAAATACGGCTACAGTGAAAGGAAATTTGAGTATCTGAGTTGGGGAGTAACATGAAAGACACAGTCATGAAAGATAAACACAGAACATAAAATAGGATCTGCAGGTGGAAACCCTTCTATCCCCTCTCTGCTCATTTTTCTCCTCCGTCTGCTAATTTGTTGCTTGTTTTGCCTATGATTGGTCACCATACTTGTGCTTTCTATTCTTTCTCTTTTGTGTTTTCTTTCTGTGAATTTACCCAAATGCATATGAAAAATACAATTCAAGTGGAAAATTATTGCAAAAATGGGAAACATGATGTTTTACAGTTTTAACTGATGTTATTAGCAGCTGTGTCCATAGACATAACAGAGAGTGACAGAATGGAAAAATAAATACATTGGAATCAATAAGCCGAAGAAAAGTGAACCAGGACATTACTTTCCTGCTTTCAAGGAAATGAGGCCTGCCCATTTGCAAGAATAGAAAATTTCATTGAAAACTGAACCCTCTTAATGAGAGAGAATCTCTGCCTATTCTGTTGAGCTGAGGCAACAGGATTGCTGTTGACAACTCTCTGGTCTGCTTAACATATTGCTATCGCCCCTGCAAATTCCGCTGAGAAATTGTACTCAGAGTACTACCATCATTCTGCATTCAGGTTAGGGTAGAATAACAGGAGCGCGCTACTTCATCTCTAAAGATATCTGAGGGAAACATGGCAGGGCCCAAATTACTTGACTGAAATGCGTGAACTCTGATAACCTATCAGAAAAACAGAAAAGAATAAAACAAGAAGAGATCACACTATTAGGAGTAAATGGGCTAGACTTGTTTAAAGTAGAAAATGGTATTGATCAGCACGGATATGGGCATCTTTCTCTATCATCACCCTGATTAGCATAGCAAGGGGTAACAGGAATATAACGTGCTATGTTTGAGCTATCCACTGGACCACAACCAAATGGGAACATGTCAGTTGGTTTACAGAATGTCAGGTTTTTCTTGCCTGCCTCAAACCAAAACCTCAATAAAGTAATAATCTTTTTATTATCCTACCAACATGACTTTGAGTGTTGGTTCCAAATGGAATGAAATCTTTCCATGGGAAAACATTGTGTGTGTGTGTGTGTGTGTGTGTGTGTATGTGTGTGTGTATGTGTGTTTTGTTTTGTGACTGCCTTCCCTGGAGGTATGTGGATTCACATCACAGAGCTTTGCCATTTCCCCAAAGAGACATCTTGGGAGTTTGGGGTCTCAACTGGAGGAATTTGTGTGCTCTCACCTTCCGTCTGTGGCCAGTTTCGAAGTCTGTGCCAAAGAACGGGGTAGAAAAACTAGCAGAAGGGAAGAAGAGGGAGGGGGGAAGCGAGTGAAACAAAATAGATTATGAATTTGAAAATTGCCAATTATCTTGTATCATACAGCTCAGAGCCCTGGCACAATGATCAGCCACAATCCAGATTTTTCAGCTTAAATGGCTTTACATTCAAGCAAGCAAATTAACCATAAAATAGAGGAGGGGGGGAACAAAATATCCCAAGAAAGAATAAACTGCAGATAATAAGCACCAATCTGGTGTTGAATGCAGCCCAAGATACCAATTGTTTTAAGTCACGACAAAGACAGCTGAATGCTCATCTTGTGGATGCAGAGCGAGGATGATTGCTTGCCATGAGTATCTTCTCTCACAAATAACAGTTTTTTCGCTCTTAATTTTCTGCTAAATTGGAAGCTAACTGCTTCCCACATTGTCATCAGAACACCTGCAGCTGTGCTGGATTTCTGCGCACCATTTCTTTTAGGTAAAACAGCACTCCACTTCCTTCAGCTCCTCATTATGCCGTGAGGTCTTCTTTTCACTGCTCTGCAGCACTAATGATTCAGGCAGGCTGGTCAGTCATTAAGTGACAAGCAAATGATACCGTGTGCAACGTGTGAGTAATCGGTCTGAACAAATGAAATCACAGACTTGCCTTTCCCATCATTCATTTCACAAACAGTAGCAATGTGGTGCACAGCAGGTAGTTCAGTTAAAACTAGCCTTGTAAAACAAATTTCCTGCAGCCGTTTAAGTGAACTGCGATGGGCTGGATGCTTCAGCTAGTGGACTGTGCCTGGAGGAGTTAAGAAAGGTTGGGGTGGAGGGAGGAAGGGAGAAAGGAGCTGGGAGGAGAGCCTCGGTACATACATTAGAGTAATTAAGGGTTTCGTGTCTTATTGGTATGTTTTTCATTTGCATGGATCTCAGAAATGACTGTTGGATTAGCAAACCCAAAACATGCAGCATACATTTCAATGTGCCTTGTCAGGAGGTAGCTGTTAAGAGACTGAAGCAAAGTTCCCAAATAAATGCTCTAAATTTGGAGTCATGAAGACGTCATTGTAAATCAGATGGACTGCTAGGAAGTTAGTGATGCAAATCACAGTGATAAAAAGCCTCATGGCTTTTATTTTCACAGTAGATCCCCTCTTGGTTCTTTAATGATTTTGTGAACAGTGCAGACTTGGCTGCTAATAGAAACCCCGCTTGCGTGCTAAAGCTTAAAATGCATTAGATTAGCTTGAAAAACGACAAAAAAATAAAAAGGTAAAATGAGAGAGGGTGATGTCAAGGTCTTTGTAGTCCCGACCTTTTGCCTTCAGGCCTCTGGCTAGCTGATCTCAGGCTAAGCTGGCTGGGATACGGAGAGGGGCTGCTTTCTGGGGACTGAGGTCCCCAGCAGGTTGCACTCACATCAACCCCACTGTTTCTCTTTTGCCTGAGGTCCTGGCTGATAGGGAGATGAACTGCTTTTGGTTGAAAGTATGTTCTGAGCCTTTTGTAGCAATGACGTGGGGTTGTGGGAGGACAGCCTGGAACTATGAGGGCTGCATCAGCTCTTTTCTTTCCACAACATCAAGAACAAAACTAGGCCAGGCACGGTGGCTCACGCCTGTAATCCCAGCCCTTTGGGAGGCTGAGGTGGGTGGATCACCTGAGGTCAGGAGTTCAAGACCATCCTGACCAACATGGTGAAACCCCATCTCTACTAAAAATACAAAAATTAGCCAGGCCTGGTGGCACACGCCTGTAATCCCAGCTACTCAGGAGGCTGAGGCAGGAGAATCGCTCGAACCCGGGAGGCGGAGGTTGTAGTGAGCCGAGATTGCGCCATTGCACTCCAGCCTGGGCCACAAGAGCAAAACTCCCTCTAAAAAAAAAAAAAAAAAAAAAAGAACAAAACGAAACAGGATCTCACATCTGGCACCAATTTTTCCTGTCTCTGGTCAACCTGATTTCAGCTTCAAACTTACTCATCATGTCGTCCTAGGCAGCTGGTAAAACCTTCCAGAAGTGAACCTGAACAGTCTGGCTTGACTGGAACCCACATGATACATATATACTGCACAGCCACACAAGGCAACAAAGCAGGATGTCCCGGGCTCTGGCATCACCCAGGGCTGGGCTTGCACTCGGACCTTCCTGGACACTTGCTGACTACATTAGTGTCCACAGCAATTTTCTGGCCCCTGACACACTGGTTAACAGTCAATGTTATTTATAAGGAGTGAAAGGAAGAATGTTCCTCAGTCAAGAAAATTTGAACACCATGAAGTTCCTTTAGTATGAGGCTAATATCTTTAGTCTGAGATCCCATTGGGGATTGTCTCGAAATAGCTAACTAAGATTCTCAACAAATGCTGATACAACGAGGCATTCTTGCAAACGGACAGTAAGGCGCCCACTGCAAATAAGACGTTCCTACAAAATGATGAAATACGATCCCTTCAACCACACCTCCACCTATGCCCCACTATAAGTCTACCAAAATAAGACTGACTCAAAGCTGTCTTTGACTTGCAAGAAGGGTACACAGATTTTTAAAGTTTTCCAAAATATATTATTGAATTAATACATGCTTATTATAAATAAATCAAACAGTATATCAAACTGTATAAAACACTCCCTCCCTCTATGCTTACCTTCACCAGGGGTAACCACTGTTCTAAGTGTGGTGTGCCTTATCTCAGACATTTTCTATGTTGATACCAGCCTACACAGAGGTGTAATCATACTCCATATCTTGTTCTGCAACTGTTTTTCTTCACCGATCAAGAAACAGTGGACACTTTTTTGTGTCAGCACAAGCAAATTAATTTCATTTCTTTTAACATCAACAGAATATTTTGGCATGTGGATGCATTTTATTCAACCAGTCTTTCTACTGAAGGACAATTAGGTCGTTTCTAATTCTTAATCTATTGAAAATAACACTGCAGTGAAAATCCTTGTAGGTACCTCTTCATTCATTTATGTGAGTATAATTGTAGGGTGAATTTCTAAAAACAGAATTACCAAATGGCTTAATCCTTAGCAATTTGACAGGGGATTGTTTTTCACATTTAATCTTATTAAACTAAAAATAAGGTGGAGAATCTCTTCATGTTTCAAAGAAATTTGTAATTCGTTTTGTCTGTGGCTTGCTTATTTGCCCATTTTTCAGTTAGGCTGGTGGTCTTTTCCTTTTTGATTTATAAAATCACTCTTTAAGGCCTGTTTATCCAAGATGTTTATCCAGTATATCTTGCAAATACTTGTTGACACTTTGACACTTCCATAGTAATGTTTGCTCTAAAGAAACGTTTGATGTTTGTGCAATTTAACAACTCTTAACTCTATGACTTTTGGGGGTTTCGTTATGTTTGAAAAGTCCTCCAGACTATAGTATTGTAAACATATTCATTCCTTTATTTTTTTAAAGAATGTTTATAATTTGAGCCACCTGGACTGTATTGTAGTTAAAAATAGGTGAGAGATGCAGCGTGATTATTTAGTAGTCCATCTTAAGGAGTAACATGACCATCCCAGACTGTCATCACATAGAAAATCATGTTTTAAGCCAGGCTGCCTTCATCACACCGTCTAGGCGCTAAGCACTCAAAGCTACGTATTCACAAGTTCTTCCCTTTAAATGTCAACAATCTAAATTTAACATCATCAAGATGTTAAGCTCATTACAGGATTCTGTGACTTCTCAATGCTGCTGGTGCTGGCTTTGAGGTTCAAGGATAGAACACCATCCACAATCTCATATTCAGAATGCTGAAATGCAAAAAGCTCTGAAAGCCGGCAAATGTTTCTTAAGTGATTTGATGGCAAACCTAACCTTACCCATCATAAGGCTATGCATAGCCTCTATTCCACTTCATCTGAATATCTCTACCTTTTCTCCAGACCTCTCTATATACAATATGAACAATGCATTATTCCTTAGAGATGGAAATAGGCATGAACTGAAAAAACATCTGGTCCCAAGGATTTTGGAAAGAAGATTGTGGCTCTAGTAAGAGCGATTTATTATCTTACAGAGAAGCAGAAAACTTGCTAATAAAAGGAGAAGAATGGAGTATGGTGAGAGTTAATGGAAAAAAGGAAGGAGGAGGAGGCAGAAGATGAACATTTTGAGAAACTGCAGTTAAGAGGAGGCAATGGGGCCGGGCGCCGTGGCTCAGGCCTGTAATCCCAGCACTTTGGGAGGCCGAGACAGGCGAATCACGAGGTCAGGAGATCGAGACCATCCTGGCTAACACGGCGAAACCCCGTCTCTATTAAAAATACAAAAAAAGGCTGGGCGCGGTGGCTCACGCTTGTAATCCCAGCACTTTGGGAGGCCGAGGCGGGCGGATCACGAGGTCAGGAGATCGAGACCACGGTGAAACCCCGTCTCTACTAAAAATACAAAAAATTAGCCGGGCGTGGTGGCGGGCGCCTGTAGTCCCAGCTACTCGGAGAGGCTGAGGCAGGAGAATGGTGTGAACCCGGGGGGCGGAGCTTGCAGTGAGCCGAGATCGCGCCACTGCACTCCAGCCTGAGCGACACAGAGCGAGACTCCGTCTCAAAAAAAAAAAAAAAAAAAAAAAAAAAATGAGGAGGAAATGGTTTCATGGACTCTTCCTATTTAAAGCTGTGAGGATTTCTATCTATCAAACCAAGTTCAGTGATATCAGGCCTGAGATTTTATTAAGTGACTAGCAATCAGAAAGTCACTCAGATCCCCTGAAAACAAAACAAACCTGAAAAGTCTTGAGATTTTGAACATTATGAATATAAAAAAGATGACTAGTATTCTAGTAATTAAAATAATGTTTCTTCATTTCTTCAAGGATCTTGCAATACTTCTTAGTACTCTGCGATGAGGTTTCATTTCTGTCCAAAGGGCAGGTCCCAGAGATAGACTCTTCCCTGGCACATTTTAGGCTGAGATTTTTAAAACCATAGTATAGAAAGCCAGAACTCTCTCAGCTACAGCTGTTTGAGCTAAATAACTGTAAATGAAATAGGCAGTTGGTCTTTTCTTCACTGAAATCAAACAGAAGCAAATAATAAGAAGAGAAGAAAACCCTAATGTTCTCAACTCAGGTTTCACATCAGAGTCATCTAGGGAACTTATAAAATATCAACCTCAAGGGAATTTCCTCTCACGCTGGAATGTGACCAGAATCTCTGGAAGTGCTGATTAAAACTTAGGTTACTGGGCCCAGCCTTGGAGTTTCTGATTCAGCAGGTCTTAGAGGGTGGGGGGTGAGAACGTGCATTTCTATCAAATTCCCAGGTGATGCTGCTGCTGCTGCTTATCTGGGGACATCACTTTGAGATCTTGATTTAATTAGTGTAGGGTGGGTCTTAAGCATTATTCATCTTTCAGAGTTCCCAGGAGAATCTGACATGCAGCCTGGCTGGAGGGCCACGCCAGGAAAGAGGAATATGGGAAAGAGACTTTTCCTATGCTACCTGACCAACAGGTCCCACTTTTTTCTCCCATACAGTAATGAGATGTTCCTCAGCCTCCTTCACGTCTTCAGTAGTTTATCAAAGGGGATAAGGATCCTCATACGACTCTGGAGAAAGAGGCAAAATCACTTTTTTGAGGAGAAATAATTTCCAGGTACACAGATAAAAAGGATATAGAGATTTGACTGGAAACAAGATTAGGGAATTTTAGATGAAATTTAATTTTAAAGTACACCTTTTTGGCTGGGCACGGTGGCTCATGCCTGTAATCCCAGCACTTTGGGAGGCTGAGGTGGATGGATCACCTGAGGTCAGGAGTTTGAGACCAGCCTGACCAACATGGTAAAACCCTGTCTCCACAAAAAATACAAAAATTAGCTGGGTGTGGTGGTGCACGCTGTAGTCCCAGCTACTCGGGAGGCTGAGGCAGGAAAATCGCTTGGAGGTGGAGGTTGCAGTGAGCCGATATCGCACCATTGCACTCCAGCCTGGGCAACAGAGCAAGACTCTATCTCAAAAAAAAAAATATTTTTTTAAGCTTAGAAGCACAAATAAATTGGAAACAGAAAGTTGGGTTCCTAATTAAATAGATATAGAGAATTTTCAATGGGCTATCACTTAATTTGGAGGATAGCCCTGTTCAAAAGTAAATTTCCTTAAAATTGCAATAAGGAGAAATTCCAGAGACTTCACAACCAGATAATAAACTTAGAAAAGATATTTATGAATGATGATTGTCATTTACGACTGGAAACCCAATAACCTACTCTTGTTTTAAAAACCTTTTAACAGAATTGTAAAGATGAATGTCAAAGGTGGGCTAGACTTTGTTTGAAATTTCATTTTAACTCAAGATTTTGTTTGTCTGATATTCCTAAATTCTGGAAAAGGCAAGGGACATCCTCTAACATGTTAATTCACTCCCTGGCCATCTGTGACACCAGACTGATTTGATTCTTCCTTCTTCTTCTTCTTCTTATTATTACTATTATTATTTTGAGAAGGAGTCTTGCCCTGTCGCCCAGGCTGGAGTGTAGTGGCGCAGTCTCGGTTCACTGCAAACTCCGCCTCCTAGGTTCACACCATTCTCCTGCCTCAGCCTCCCAAGTAGCTGGGACTACAGGCGCCTGCCATCAATCCCAGCTAATTTTTTTGTATTTTTAGTAGAGACGGGGTTTCACTGTATTAGCCAGGATGGTCTCGATTTCCTGACCTCGTGATCCGCCCGCCTCGGCCTCCCAAAGTACTGGGATTATAGATGTGAGCCACCGTGCCTGGCCCCTTATTATTATTTTTTAAAGTCTCTGACAACATTGCATGGCTCTGTGGTAATAACCACTGATAACTGCCAAAAACAAATCTAGGAGTTTCTGATCTGCTTTTGCTTGTTTTCCAAATCTGCTTTGAGGACATGTAGAATTGGTTCTGATGGATCATGAAGGTAGATTTAGAGGATATAGACTTTGGTGAATGAAACAAAACAAAAGGAAATTAGGCTTTGGAATTAATCAATACTTCAGGACTAGTTTGTTTATTTATTAGAATACTTATCTATATGCTTACAGCAAGCCTTACTATGTCTGCTATATATTCTATTTCATTGCTCTGCAGTCTGCATTCAGGTGAGAACACCAACTCTCACACATACTAGCAAGAAGACAACAAACAACAGCAACAAAGATTGATGTCTGGCTTTACAGCGAAAGGCTGTGCTTAGCTTAAGCAGTAGGGTAGGAGTGCTTCTTAATTTCTTCTCTAATACAGCTAATTGTGCCCAAGGTGCTGGGGTTGATTCAGTTTCCTCACTTGGTGATTTATGAGACAGTGTTTCACCACCCAAGTGAAACAAGTTTTTCAATTAGTTTTATTTATTTGGACCTGAAATAGTTAGAAACCAAAGAGATGTTCGATTTGGGGGATTTCTAAGTTTAATTGCTTTTCAGCCTTGTATCAGTCTATTCTCAGCTGCTAATAAAGACATACCTGAAACTGGTTAATTTATAAAGGAAAAGACTTTAATTGACTCACAGTTCAGCATGGCTGGGGAGGCCTCAAGAAACTTACCATCATGGCAGAAGGGGAAGCAAATTTGTCCTTCTTTATATGGGAGCAGGAAGAAGTGCCAAGCAAAAGGGGGGAAGCCCCTTATAAAACCATCAGATGTTGCGAGAACTCACGACCATGAGAACAGCATATGGGAAACTGCCCCCATGATTCAATTACCTCCCACTGGGTCCCTCCCATGACATGTGGGGATTATGGCAACTACAATTCAAGATGAGATTTGAGTGCGGACACAGCCAAACCATATCAGCCTTTACTTACCTTCTTGAATAACACACAGGTTGCTATACTCCAGAGCAGAAGATAGGGTCAGTTTGGCTACTATGTTACCATCAATCCTCTTACTCTGTGTCCAGCCATTCATGCCAAGGATGTGCTTGTACCTGCCTCCACCTCAGTGAGGGTCGTTTTGTCAGTTACACAACCTCTACTAGGCAGGGAGGAAGGGAAGGCCAAGGAGGTAAAATGCAAACCATCTAGTTTTGTTATTTGCTAGTTCAGGTTGGAGTCAGCATAAAATAAAGCTTGACTGTCTGAAGTTAAATTACAATTTGGTGACAGATCTGAGCTCTGGTGCCATCATGGATATTACATTGCAGTGGAGACAGCCTGGCTGGGTTTTGGCCATCCTCACTGGCAAAATCACTGACTAATCACTGCAAAGTTATTAGTGGCTCTGACACTGAGGAATACCAGCTAACTGCAAGCTTTTCCTTCTCGAATCCCTTTTGGTTTTTCTCCCTGCTGCCCACCCACCTCGGCATGCTGTGACACTGGACTGACAGTGGGGAAGATGCCTCTTCCTCTAGGTCACAGAGACCATTAGAGTCATCCTATCCACCACAGAGCACTTACCACTAACCCGTCTTTTAACACATTTTCTTGGAAACCCTTCACTCCTGTCCTGTAAATTTCCAGGCTGGCCTCTCTTGTATGAGCTTTGACTTATTCTCCAACAGATCCTTAATTCCCTGCTTTTGGTGTGTTCCCAGGATCTTTCTCCCTAACAACTCAGGTCCTAAATCCACAAAGGATGGTGACTTGCTCTGCTATCATATTCATCTGAGAATATATATCATAACAGGTTTGCTTCTTCCTTTTGACAAAACCTAGAGTAAACCCTGGAATAATGTGTCAATTGCAACAGGCATCTGCAATATTTGCTGCTTAGTAGACAGAACCTGGAATTTCCCTGAGGCAAATTATGTTAATAACTGACAAAAGATGAGAACCCAGCATAAAGAAGCCATACAAATTAGTTATGAAAGACAAACAATACAAAAGAAAAAGGAGCAATAATCTCCATGAAAGGATCATTGAAAAAGAGAAAACCTGAACAGCCAATAAACTCTTGAGAAGAAACTCAGCCTCACCAGCAGTCAGGGAAATGCAAATAAAACCACCATTTGATTAGCAAAACCTTAAAGTTTGATCATATAAAATATAAACAAGGCTGATGGGGGAATGAATATTCTCAGAGCCTTCTGGTAAGAATGCAAATTGTTCAACCCCTTTGGAGACAATATATCAACGTGCAGGGACATTGTTAGTGTACATGACACACGGCCCAACATTTTTTTCCAAAGTAAGAATCCTAGAGAATCTTTTGCAGGTGTATATAAGAAGATGTTTACCAAGATGTTCATCAAACCATTGAAAAAAATAGATACATTATAAATATTTGTCAATGGTAAATGGAGAAATAAACCATGGTGTATACTCATATAATGGAATAGTACCCCGCATTTAAAATGAGTGATCTAAAAGTTACAATGTATCAACATGGATAATTCTGGAAAACCCAATGCAGTATAACACAATTCATCTAGACTTAAAAGTAAAAAAAAAAAAAAGATGACTATGCGTACTATTTCTAAATATATACCTTTGTAGTCAAAGCATTACATGATAGAAAATGTGAGCATCGGATTCCATACTGTAGTGACTCTGGAGAGAGTATGAGGAACGGGAAGAGGAAGGAATACTCTAGGGACTTCGACTATATCCAAAACTATTGTATTCCTTTAAAAAACAAAGCAAAATGTTCATATATATATTAAATATAGTTGGGCACATGGGTGCTTTTCTTTGTATCTAAAATACTCCTCTTTTTTCATTAATATTATAATAACTTCCATTTTACTCAAGAATGGATCTTTTAAGCCCTTGATATGACGGATAAACCTAACAACTAAACTCAAGATCCTTCCTTCTTTCTGGATTTTGGTCCTCTTCTTTGGGGCTTTCACATGAAGCACAACGATGAAGCCAAAACAGTAAAACTGTGTTCTGGACTCAGAGGGCACTTTGGGCCAACGAACCTCTCCTCAGGCTAGGGCTACAAGTCAGTGCTTAGACACTTCCAGAATGCTCTTTTTGTTTCATTCTCCTTTAAATGCTACAGAGAAGGAAACAAAGGGAGATGCCCCCCATGGCTTTAAGTCAAACCCTTAATTTTATTTGAATATAGTTTTGTCATTTAATTACTGCCATTTTTTTCTTTTCTCTCATTCTTTTTTTAAAGCTTCCAGATTGCTGTGTAATTTTTGTATCTATGCAGATTAGACTAAGAGTTTATGAAGAACCAGCCACATAATTAAGGATATAACAGAATCTTCCACGTTACAGCCATCTTCCCCAATTTAAAAAAATGACACTTTCCATTTGTGAATCATGCATTGCTAGCTTCCAAGTTTTTACTTAAGACAAATATTTTCTATTCAAAGCCTGCTGCAATGAATTTCCAGCCTGGCAAGTAAACATGAATTTAAGTTGACAAGTCATCTCTGGAATTCACTGGCATTTTTGCTCTGGATCCGATTCTAAGAAGAAACAGTGATATATGCATGAGTGGTCTTATATGAAAACCATACGAGAAATTCCTCCCTCATTCAGGGCCTTTCCTCGAGAGCTTTGGTAGGACCTCAAGTTAGAACTTATTTTAGATTTAGAAAGACCTCCTGGCTGCACCTGTATATCTTTTTATTGCCTGCCTGAACTTGGACACTAAGTTACTTTAAGAGATACAGATATGATAATGGTGGTTTCTCAGCCAGTATCTAGGAAGCAGGTAGCAGACCCAAATTTGGAAATTTGAAGAAGTTTCATACAGGGACTGTTTACAAAGATACCATCAAAGTAAACGACACCACAAGACTAGTGACCCTAGAACTGTTATTACCCCTTGGCTTCAACCAGCAAGGGGAGGAAGGGGTTTACTGCCAGAGGGAGCTGTGTGGAAAAGGTAGCCTGATGGGAGCCATGACTAAGGCACTGTGCCAGGAGGGCCAGGAACTAAGTACTTCAATTACTCTCCACTCTCCCTCCATTCTCTTATTGGTGCTTCGCACTGGGCAAACCCAACTAGACCCAGAGAATAAGGAAGCTCCTTGATTTCAGGAGAGCACACAGCAGTGCTGACTAAATGTGAGAGTAGATATCAACACACCGGGCTCTCCACAAAAGTTCTATCAATGCACTACATATCCACATGCTTAATATTCCACATGAGCTAATGTATATTAAAAATTATTCCAAGGATAATATATTCACCATTTTTGGCAGGTAGCAGAGTCAAACTCCTCAGACAATTTATGGAGATGCTCTGATTCCCAAATTAGTCCACTAGTAGGGTCTAAAAATCAGCAGGCTCAACATTATGCTTTGAGTGTATAAATGCAAATGATTCATTGCTGGAAAAGGCAGCATGCTTTGTACTGACCAGGAGTGTATTAAAATAAAAACAAATGCAATGGTATCGTAGCTGATTTCTCACATCAAGAGAAAAACCTCTTTTTGTAGTTTTGTATTATGTAGAGCATTGATAGTGTATCTTCCTATTGACAGAGGAGACATCTGGATCATCAAAGAGAAAACATGCTATGTTCTTTCTAATGTTAAGATTAAATGAAATTCGTATTCATTAACTAAGATACAGATCTGAAAAAAAGTTGTAAAATGTCTTATTTTTATATTAGAGGTGTAAGATTAAAAAAGCACAATCCCTGTCACTTAAGACAAAAACAAATGGTCCTATTCTGCTAACCAGCGAAGAATATGCTTTCCATAAAGCTGGATAAACCCAAGGCCACACACAGGCAGAAACACAGCCATACCCCACCCACTGCACCTGCTTTCCAACTCTGCCTGAATACTTTTCCACATAAACTTCTGATATGGTTTGGCTCTGTGTCCCCACCCAAATCTCATCTTGAATTATAATCCCCATGTGTCAAGGGAGGGACCTGGGTAGGAGGTGACTGGATCACGGGGGCAGTTTCCCCTATGCTATTCTCATGATAGCGAGTGGGTTCTTATGAGATCTGATGGTTTAAAAGTGTTTGGCAGTTCCCCGCTTGCTCTCTCTCTCTCTCCTGCCAGCATATAAGATGTGCCTTGCTTCCTCTTCATCTTCTGCCATGACTGTAAGTTTCCTGAGGCCTCCCCAGCCATGCAGAACTACAAGTCAATTAAACCTCTTTCCTTTATAAATTAGCCAGTCTCAGGTAGTTCTTTACAGCAGTGTGAAAATGGGCTAATACAACCTCCTACTTACTTCAGTTAAATGATATGATGTGTGTATTTTGTGCATATCAGGGTCCTGGTACATACTATGTGCTCAATAAATGTTAGTCATAGTAAAAAATAATAATAATACAGACAAAGGAAGTTCACAGGGCATTCAGAACAAGAAAGTTTATAAACAATTTCAAACTTCAAAAAACAAGTTTTATTAAGAAGTTAATATCTGACACATGCCTTAAAGGATGACTGGATTCTAACAAGTGAAAAACTGAGTGGGATTGGAAAATAATACTGGATCAAGGGAACAGCATTTGTGAAAGTAGTAAATGCTGGTTATAAATGAGAAGCAGGCATATCAGTCATATTCTTGGGCTGCAGAATTTGGACTTAATTAAGTTAACATTGGAGAGCTATTGAAGGAATTAGGGATGGAAGTGGCAATAATGATAATAAGAATAGCTGTTGTTTATTGAGCACTTACTATGTAATGTATCAGGCACTGTTCTAAGTTCTTTACATGTAGTACTACATTCATCCTCACATCTATCCTATGAAATAGTTGATCTTAAGCACTACATTGGGTTAGGTGCTGCAAGTGATCTCAAAAAAGGCTTTCATAGTCCATAACTTCATACGTACATTTGCTGGGGATGGGGAGAGAGGGAGTATTTTTATAGAGTTCTTAAATCTCAGGATTGGAAAGTGCTTTAAAGTTATGAGCTCATTTAATGTTCACAATAATCCCATGAGGTAGGTCCTATTATTATATCAATTTATAGGTTAAAAAAAAACTATAGCAGAGAGAGTTAAAGTAACTTGCCTAGATTCACGCAACTAGCAAATAGTGGTCCTGAAGTGTTTGATTTCAGGTAGTTTAACTCACTGTTAAAAGGTACTTACTCTTTACCACCACTAAACTATTCTCCCACTTAAGAAACATCCACTGTAGGCCAGGCGTGGTGGCTCACGCCTGTAATCCCAGCACTTTGGGAGGCCGAGGCGGGCGGATCACGAGGTCAGGAGATTGAGACCATCCTGGCTAACACAGTGAAACCCCGTCTCTACTAAAAATACAAAAAATTAGCCAGGCGAGGTGGTGGGCGCCTGTAGTCCCAGCTACTCGGGAGGCTGAGGCAGGAGAATGGCGTGAACCCCGGGGGGTGGAGCCTGCAGTGAGCTGAGATTGCACCACTGCACTCCAGCCTGGGCGACAGCGAGACTCTGTCTCAAAAAAAAAGAAACATCCACTGTAAATTTGTTAGCTGTCATTAACTGGGCTAAAGACTGGGGCTACAGAGATAAATGAAAAGTGGCTCTTGTCTCCAAGGAATCCAAGGTTTCAGGGAGAAGAGAGAGTCATATCACAGCCAATTACAGTAAATATGGTAAAAGCTCTACTGGAGGCATCCACTTGGGGCAATGGGGACTCAGAACTGGAGAGATCATTGAACAGAGGGTTCAAAGACAGTTTCCCATGGGAGGTGGCCATTAACTAGGTCAAAAAGACTATGCACTTGTCTGGCAAGCGTTTAATGAACTCACTGGGCAAGAACGTAACATTTGCAAAGGGGCATGAGAGAACATGGTAGGTTCAGGAAATGGGTGGTATTACTTATGAAAACAGCTCAGAAGAATGTTGAGAGGGTAGCATTAGCAGGTGTTGGAGTTGGGTTGGTGGGATGCATAACAGAATGTCTTCTAGAATTCTGGTCTGGTGTATTGGGGTAGAAAGAAGAGTGAGTCACCAGGATAGGGAATGAGGGAGAGGAGGATTTAGAAGCAGGAGGTCTGGAGGGAAGGCTAATGAGGTGAGTTTCAGACATGTTCATCTGAGGTAGGGGTGGGGCCTCTGGGTGGAGGGGAAGGCAGTGGGCAATTGGAAATGAGGGTCTAAAGGAAAGAAAACTGACATCTGTTACAATATCCAGGGTCTGTAACAGCCATCCAAAGTAAATTACATCATTTAATCATCATGGAAGTAAAACAACTCTACCCGTAGAAGGTGTTTTGGCGTGTCAGTGTACGATATATGGTACAAAAGCCCTTGGAATTCCACCAGACATTTTCTCAGAAATAGAACAATAGTTTTGGGATTTGGTCTTTTGAGGAAGAATTTGTATTTGGAAAAAGTAAAGCAAATTACTCATGATAAAATACTTTGGCAAAAAAATAATCATACCTCTAATGAGAAGAAAACAACATTTTTCCAAGAAAACAATGGGTAAATTCCTGGACAAATATACCCTCCCAAGACTGAACCAGGTAGAAATTGAACCCCTGAATAGACCAATAATGAGCTCTGAGATTGAGACAGTAATAGCCTACCAACCAAAAAAAAGCCTAAGACTAGACGGATTCACAGCTAAATTCTATCAGATGTACAAAGAAGAGCTAGTACCATTCCTGCTGAAAGCATTCCAAAAAATCGAGGAGGAGGTACTCCTCCCCAACTCATTTTATAAGGTCAACATCATCCTGATACCAAAACCTGGGAGAGACAACAAAAAAAGAAAACTTCAGGCCAATATCCTTGAACATTGAAGCAAAAGTCCTCAGCAAAATACCTGCAAACCGAATCCAGCAGCACATCAAAAACCTAACCCACTATGATCAAATAGGCTTTATCCCTGGGATGCAAGGTTGGTTCAATATACACAAATCAATAAGTGTGATTAATCATATAAACAGAATTAAAGACAAAAATCATATGATTATCTCAATAGATGCAGTAAAGGCTTTTGATAAAATCCAACATCCTCTCCTGTTAAGAACTCTCAATAAACTAGGTATTGAAGGACCATACCTCAAAATAATAAGAGCCATCTATGGCAAACCCACAGCCAACATCATACTGAATAGGCAAAATCTGGAAGCATTCCCCTTGAAAACTGGCACAAGACAAAGATACCTTCTCTCACCACTCCTTTTCAACATAGTATTGGAAGTCCTGGCCAGAGCAATTAGGCAAGAGAAAGAAATGAAAGGTATCCACATAGGAAGAGAGGCAGTTAAACTATCCCTGTTTGCAGACAACATGATTCTATATCTAGAAAACCCCATAGTCTTGGCCCAAAAGCTACTTCAGCTGGAAAACAACTTCAGCAAAGTTTCAGGATACAAAAATCAAGGCACAAAAATCACTAGCATTTCTATATACCAACAACAGGCAAGTGGAGAGCCAAATCAGGAACATATTCTCATTCATAGTTGCCACAAAAAGAACAAAATACCTGGAAATACAGCTAATCAGGGAGGTAAAAGATTGCTACAATGAGAATTACAAAACGCTACTCAAAGAAATCAAAGATGACACAAACAAATGGAAAAAACATTCCATGCTCACGGATAGGAAAACTCAGTAACATTAAAATGGCCTTACTACCCAAAGCAATTTACAGACTTAATGCTTTTCCTATCAAACTACCAATGGCATTCTTCACAGAATTAGGAAAAACTATTTTAAAATTCATATGGAACCAATAAAGAGTCTGAATAGCCAAGGCAATCCTAAGCAAAAAGAACAAAGCTGGAAGCACCTAACTTCAAACTATACTACAAGGCTACAGTAACCAAAACAGCATCATACTGGTACAAAAACAGACACATAGACCAACAGACAGAATAGAGAGCCCAGATATAAGGCTACACACTTACAACCATCTGCTTTTTGACAAAACTGATAAAAATAAGCAATGGGAAAAGGATTCCCTGTCAATAAATGTTGCTGGGATAACTGGCAGGAGATTGAAACTGGAGCCCTTCCTTACACCATATATAAATATAAACTCAAGATGGATTAAAGACTTAAATGTAAAATCCAAAACTATAAAAACCCTGGAATACAACTGAGGCAGGACTATTCTGGTCATAGGAACTGGCAAAGATTTCATGATGAAGATGCCAAAAGCAATCTCGACAAAAGCAAAAGTTGACAAATGGGATTTAGTTAAACTTAGGAGCTGCTACACAGCAAAAGAAACTATCAACAAAGTTAACAGACAGCCTACAGAATGGGAGAAATATTTGCAAACTGTGCATTTGACCAAGGTTCCATAATAATATCCAGAATCTATATGGAACTTAAACAAATTAGCACAAAAAAACCAAACAACTCCATTAAAAAGTGGGCAAAGGACATGAACAGACACTTTTCAAAAGAAGATACACATGTGGCCAACAGGCATATGAAAAAAGCTCAATATCATTATCATTAGAGAAATACAAACCAAAACCACAATGAGATATCATCTCACATCAGTCAGAATGGCTATGATTAAAAAGTCAAAAACGTAAGAGACGCTAGCGAGGTTGCAGAGAAAAATGAATGCTTATACACCATTGGTAGGAGTGTAAATTAGTTCTACCATCATGGAACTATAAGTGATGATTCCTCAAAGAGCTAAAAGCAAAACTAACATATGACCCAGAAATCCCATTACTGGGTATATTCTGTCATAAAGACACATGCACACATGTGTTCATTGCAACACTATTCACAATATCAATGACATGGGATCGACCTAAACGCCCATCAATGGCAGGCTGGATAAAGAAAATGTGGTATGTATACACCATGAAATACTATGCAGCCATAAAAAATAATGAGATCATGTCCTTTTCAGGAACATGGATGGAGCTGAAGGCCATTATCCTTAGCAAACTAACACAGAAACAGAAAACTAAGTACAGAATGTTCTCACTTATAAGTAGGAGCACAGGGACACCTAGAGGGGAATGACACACACTGGGGCCTACTTGGGAGTGAGGGTGGGAGGAGGGAGAGGATCAGAAAAAATAACTATTGGGTACCAGGCTTCGTACTGGGTGACAAAATAATCTGTACAACAAACCCCCATGACACGAGTTTACTTATATAACAAACCTGCGCATGTACCACTGAACCTACAATGAAATTACAGAACAAAAAGAAAACAATGTTTTAGTTATAGTTTGGTGCTGGCTCCAAAGGCAATTAAAAAAAAAAAAAAGTCTCGTTTCCTTAAAATGACATTTGCTGCACAGGATTGTCAAATCAGATAGAGGAAATAAGGCAGGTTTCGATGGAGATGGCAGGAGATAAATTAGGAGGTAAATGCTTTTAGTTCAAGGACAATCAAGTACAAGGTTCTGTGAAGGTCAGTTGGTTTGCAGGCCAGGACTAGGATGAGGCAAGAGAATGAGTGTCTCCTTAAATTTTGTCTCATTCAGGTCCCCCGGTCCTGGCCCTGGTGATCCGATTAAGAATCATAAAGAGGCTGATTAAGCAGTGGGTGGCATTTTGTGCAAAGGAGGAAACAATGGGGCCAAGCAGGCCACTCACAGATGTGATGAGGACAGCTAGTGGTTCTCAGCCCCAGCTGAATACTGAAATTATCTGGATAACTTGTAAAGAAACCAATTCTCTGACATCCTCTCCACAGGCTCTGATTTCACTGGTCTAGAGTGAGACTTAGGCACTGGTGTTTTTTTTAACATTCCTAGATGATTTTTATATTCAAATAGGGTTGTAAAAGGTTTACCTAGAAAAGACGACAACTGTTGCCAGGGGAAAGTAGGCAATATGAGATCCAGGAAAATAGTGTCAAGTATATAACTGGAACCATCCAAATCTTTAGATGCTGGAAGTCATTGCAATTTATTAGTAGCATTACTAATGATACCTTTATAACAGTTAGTATCTACTTTGTCCATCAACATAACCATCCAGGGTAAGGGGGCTTGGACTACTTAAATAAAAATGTAATGTCTATGAAAACACAAAGCTACAAATGGTCCCTAGGAAGAGAGTCAGTGCTAGACCATAGGATAAATTTTACAACACTGGGGGATCTTCATGAAGACTCTTGAATATACGCTCTGACAGCAATGGCTGCTATAGAGTAGAAGGTATCATTGTGATGTACATGTAGATAAAAGCAGATTGAAACAATGTTTATTTTAAGCAGGTAGCCAACGTTCAAAAGATCATCCAGCAATTTCTACAAACCCAAATCTGCTGTAAACTGTAAAATGAGAAAGTACTCTTTTGAAGGAAGTACAGTCCAAAAGCAGAGAATTCCCACCAAAAATAAAAAGGAGAACCCCACCCCCCTTTACTTTCCCTCTTCATGGAAAGTTTTATGCTTTAGTGTGCGTGTGTGTGTGTGTGTGTCCCTTCCTTCTCTCCTGTTTCCTGACACCCTGTAATTAGTGCTCTCATCGCTGCCTCTGGCACCACGCATGCTGTGGGTGGTTGGCGTGACACTGGATGCCTGCCCCTGCAGTGCTATTAGGCACCCTGTGGCGCACAAACAAAAAGCCCAGAAAGCCTGACCCAACTATTTTCCTATGAATAGAACATGCTTTCTTTATCAAGATAAAAGGTGTTTGTCTATTTGTATAGAGAGGACATACAAATATAGGCATAAATATAGAGGACCTTGTGTATGTGTATTGCATGTGAGTTTCTTAGTCTAAAAAGGTTCTGGGTCAGAAATATTTTGGCATGTCCTTAAATAGATTCAAAGTTCCTGAAAGACGTCCTCCACGTTTGAAAGACTTAGAGAGTGAAACTTTCTTAGAAGGAAGCTGGAATTGAGTGAAAATCTCTTGATCTTGAGATCAGAGAAGCTCCTAAGAAACAGATAATCCTTTCTTCCAAGCTTCTTTCATGACATCTTAAGGTGGAGCTTCTTCCTTTGCCTTGGAGAGAGAAATCACAGGATCTCTGTAATTCCAGTCCCTTTCCACCTCCAGTATGGGATGGAAAGAAGCTGGATTTTTCTCTCACAGTCAGATATCCAATTAGTATTTATCAAGTGAATACCAAGGTCTGCTTCATAGGCCAAAGAGGACTTTTGCTCTGAGATTCTTTCTCTGGAGAGTTATACCACCATGCCTCTGTGGGTGTTGAGCTGTTAAAATGGCCATGGTGGATGGTAGTGATCAGGGCTGCAAATGGGATCACAAGGGAGGATTTGCAAGGTGGGGGGGTGGGCAGCCTCTTACTGGGGTGGAAAGTCCTAGTACTTACCCAAAAGGGACAGGGTAGTAGAGAGCATGATGACTATTTAGGACTATATGTTAGACTCATCACAGCCCACTCGACTCTAAAACTGAATGAATACTTGGCTACAGGCCTCGATGATCTCCTATCCTATACTAACATAGGAGGCAGGTTGTCCTCCTTTGCCCTGTATCATCAGAGACTAGAGCTGATACCTTCTTAAACAGTGGGCAATGAGAGGTACTCCTTATTTTACTACTGTAGATATTAGGATGCATACATCCCAGTTTGCCTGTGAGAGTCCCTGTTAATTCTTGGTGTGCACCTCCTCTCACAAGTGTCCAGGTTTGGAAGGAAAATTTTATTATCACCCCAATAAAAACTGAGTGCTTAACAAAGACTCGATGCTGTGTCCTTACATCGGACTTGTAATATAGGAATTGAAATTGAGAGCCTGGCTAATCCAAAGCTAGGAAGATTCATTCTGTTATTAATGATAATTGAGGAGTATCTCCATCTTAGACAAAATGAGTTAGTTGTCAAGCTTTGAGGTGCCTTCCCTTTGCTGTGGCAGTGTTCAATGCTTGGGCTCTCTCATACAGTTGTTTCGGTGTTCCAGTGCAGACAGAAGGTGCACAGGTGAGGGGTAAGCAGGGGCTGGGAGCTCCCTCTCCATACCACACACACAGAAGAGGCTCCTTTTCCAACTCACACAGAGCACTGTGTGGCTAACGGTGGCCTCAGACATGGTTTGTCACATTGGAAAATGCACATTTTGCTGAAAAGACAAGATGAACATATCACAATTATCGTTAAACCCCACAAGACAATATATGATTAAATCTAACTTCGGAGTGCCTGGAGCAGATCAGGATAGCCAATCAATAAATGTTGAATAAATAAATGGATGGCTATCACTCACTACTCTAAATGTGTGATGGATTCAGAAAAGGGGAAATGAACAAGGGTTAGCATAGCATGGGTTGTTATCATGGATGAGATGGGAACCTTGAGGGGAAGATAAGTTGAATTGAGTGGATAGGGAGCATTTATGGGGGTGGATAGGGGTGGGAGAGAGCTTTCCATTTTAGAAGAATAACATGAGTGTGGGAGTCAAACAGTGCAATAGTAATCATATCACATACAGTTTTGCCAACAAAAAACCAAAAAGCCAAAAAATTTGGTTTTCTAGTGTAAGAGAAAGGAATGATAAAGTCAGTTTTAGAATCTCTTTAACTATTACTAACCACTGGTCTCTTTGAATACTCTTTGTAAGGCAAAGTGAGTACAAAGTGAGTACAACTCTTAGGGGTTGACATCCCATGAACAACAAAACATTTCACATATAGCTCAGAATACATTCAATGTATCTGAGTTCTTTGAGGTAAGGGAAGAAAGTTTATACTAACAATTCTGGTTACTGGTTTGCAACTTACAGACCAATGGAATATTCATATTCCATTGATATTTCCAAATAGCTAAGAATGCGATAGGGTTTAATACATAAAAGCTTTTAGTATAAAAGCTCTAGAGACAAAAGATCTTTGTTGGCCAGGTGCGGTGGCTCACGCCTGTAATCCCAGCACTTTGGGAGGCTGAGGTGGGCAGATCACGAGGTCAGGAGATCAAGACCTTCCTAGCTAACACAGTGAAATCCCGTCTCTACTAAATATACACAAAATTAGCCGGGCAAGGTGGCAGGTGCCTGTAGTCCCAGCTACTCGGGAGGCTGAGGCAGGAGAATGGCGTGAACCCAAGAGGCAGAGCTTGGACGCCGTCTAAAAAAAACAAAAAAGGATCTTTGTCTTTTTATTCCTTGACATGGCCCAAGTGTCTAGACCAGTTGCTGGCACATGGTAGCCATGCAATCAGTGTCTGTTGAGTGAATTACTACCCACTGTCCAAGAGACAATTCTTCTTCATTATCAGAAAAGAACTTTGTGACCATTAGTTTAGCTGTCTGAATAGATAAGCGGAAGATTGTTCTCATTTCCTCATGCTTAACATTTAGCCATGATTACAATGGCTGAAAACCTTTGAAGCTTTTGAACAGATCCCAGTTCTCTATTTCACTGAGGAGAAATTGCCCAGGACCCATGAATTTGGATGTTCTCCCTTTGAGCAACATTCATAGAAGATGTACTCAAAACAACGCAGACCATATGGGGGATGTTAAGAGCCTTTAGAATCACACAGACTGAAAATCCATTCTTTTGCAACCCAAAGGTGCTGAGATCAGACATTCTAAAAACCAAAGCTTGCTAAACCTTTTAAAAGTAAATAGTTTCTATACTGCATTATTGGGGTTGAAAGGGCAAAGTGGGTATGGCAGTTTTTTCTATCTATTCTCAAATGCTTTGACATGACAGTCAGGATGGAGGGTAGCACTCATGTCTTAGACCACAAAATCACGTTGGTTCCAACAAGGTGATTGAGACAGTGTAAGGATGGACTTATATTCTAATTCTACTTCCAGTAACAGCTAATGTCACCTTTAGCAAACTGGGTTATTCTCAAAAGATAAAGACCATGCCCTGAAATTGGTCTTTGGAATATAGCTTATAATTAAGAATAAACCAACTTGCAAATGACTCTTCCTTAGATATAAAAATAATAACAGTTCTAACCACCAAAATTAGCACAGTTACATAGTTACATTAATGAAATGAACAAGGAAAAATATATTTTAATATATAAATCTATAGATCGCTATAGGAAAAGAGAAGGGATTGATCTATCTAAATATATTTCTATATCTGTCCAGTAAGGCATTTACTAGGCTTGCTATCAGCATCACAGAAGGAATCTATAATACTACTAAAGATAGACTATCAGCTCACCTATCAAAACTGTACTCCACTCTTTTGTGTCTTAACAATGTACTTTCTATCATTTTCAATGTTATTTATTGGCTACATATTTGAGAGTCTTTCAGTCTATCACAACTCTTCTTTGTGCACCTTACCAAAAGAAACCCAAAGTACAGAGAGCAAGGCACACTTTAATAGACTGCTCAGATATGGTCTAATTTAAAAACCAAACATTCTCCTAAAGCCAGAGAAAAACTCTTGACTTAGGTCAGATGACCTCAAATCAAAGCAATAATAGGTTCTCAACAAGCATTTAATTCAAGATAATATAACGGAAATGCCTAGCACAGGGCTGGGAACATAACAGTAACTCAGTGGTAGCCATTGTCACTATTATTTTAAAAAACTAAAGTCTGACATATGGTTTTGCTTTTTTTTTATGGTTGGGTAAATGTATTTCATTAAATGGTGGTTCTCAAATCAAGCTGGGCATGAAAATGAGCTGATGTTTAAAATACAGATTCCAGACCTCCGTAAGTCAGTCTCTACAAATGAAAAACCCTGAATCTTCATTAAAGAAAAAATCTTCCCAGGTGATTCTGATGTAGATGGCCCATGGACTTGCACAGGGAGCCATTCCATTGCCTTAGGAGATTTTTCATTAAGAACTTGAAATATCAAGAATCTATTATATTTTATCAAAAAGAAAAAAGTATACAATTATACGTATGTGTAATATATGCTACGTATATATTACATATATTACACATACATATAATTGTATACTTTTACACATAGTATATGTATGTGTATATATATACATAGTATATATATGTTTCTATCTATTTATCTATCTACCTACCTATCTATAATGTGTGTATACACATACAGTTGATCCTTAAACAACAGGGGTTTGAACCATGAGGGTCCACTTATATGTAGATTTTTGTCTGCCTCTCCCATGCCTGAGACAGCAAGACCAATCCCTTCTCTTTTTCTTCCTCTTCCTCAACCTACTCAACATGAAGATGACAATGAAGACTTTTATGACAATCCACTTAATAAATAGTAATGACATTTTATCTTCCTTATGATATTCTTAACTTTTTCTCTAGCTTATTTTAAGAATACAATCTACAATATGCATAACATACAAAATATGTGTTGACTGTTTATGTTATTGGTAAGGCTTTCAGTCAATAGTAGGCTATTAGTTTTCAGGGAGTCAAAAGTTACACATGGATTTTAAATTGTGTGTAGGTGGGCATCCCTAACCTCTGCATTGTTCAAGGGTCAACTGTATATATATATATACATATATATATATGTATATATATATACATGTATGTATATTTTTAATTTCCAATAACTGCTTCTCAGGGAGTAAGATTGTCTTTTTTTTTCAGACTTGTCTTATAAGCATTACTAAATTGCTATCCTGAACTAAAATGAGTGACAGAAGACAATAAATCCCTTTAAAATTTGAGCAGCAAATCATCCACGTACTGGAAATTTTCATCTCAATACATGTGTCCATTGACATCTGTAATATGAAAAGACTGAATATAACTTTTTGAAAATCTGATCTCAAAAGGTACCTTTGTACTGCAAAAGGGGACTTAGAAAATACTATTTTCTAAAAAACTGGGGAACTTTCAGAAATATCCCAGGATGGATTCCTGGCATTGAGATGGTCGTTGTGTCTCGTGCCTCTCCTCTGTTCAGCCCTCCCCGCTGTGAACACTGTACTCAGAGCTTGATTGTGTACAAATGTTTAGACCATTTCATTCAAGGGCTGGAGGGAGGCCTGGGTACAAAGGAAAATGAAGGAGAGCCATTTCTGTGGCTGGGGAGGCCACTTCAGTCAGTGGGAAGTTAATTGACTTTTGACTGGGGGTGGAGGTATTTGCTACATCCTAGGGAGAGTCATTTTTAATGGTGTTGCAGTCTGATCTGTACCCGTATTCTTAGACATGAATAATTTAGAGAGAAAATACTTCTCTTTCATTCTCTTCTTTGATTCACCATTTTCAGGAATATTCTAATAGGAAAGCCTATAAAATTCCGAGACTAGGACTGAGGGAATACTGTAGAGAACAATTCCATATTATGTGAGCAAGGATAAAAACAATGCCTTTTCCCTCCCTCCCTCCCTCCCTGTCTCTGTCTCTCTGTCTCTTCCACAGAAAAAGATGAGCCAGCTAGGCCAAGGCAATGGTAATTGTCAGAATTCAGGGGTCTTATCCATCATGGACTGGATGTATTAAGATGATTATAGCTTTATCATGAGGAACAAATGAACAGAGACTTTCATATGCCTCAGAGAGTGATGCGATTCTTAGTAAACAATCCACATAGGAAGACAATTGAGCACAACTTTGCAGACAGAGCTCATGATACTCTGGGAGAAGCCCTGAAGAAAGTAATACAGGCCGGGCGCGGTGGCTCATGCCTATAATCTCAGCACTTTGGGAGGCCGAGGTGGGCAGATCAGAAGGTCAGGAGATCGAGACCATCCTGGCTAACACATGAAACCCCATCTCTAGTAAAAATACAAAAAATTAGCCAGGTGTGGTGGCGGGCGCCTGTAGTCCCAGCTACTCTTGAGGCTGAGGCAGGAGAATGGCATGAACCCGGGAGGCAGAGCTTGCAGTGAGCCGAGATTGCGCCACTGCACTCCAGCCTGGGCAACAGAGCGAGACTCTATCTCAAAAAAAAGAAAAAAGAAAAAAAGTAATACAACATTGGGTCAAACTGTCCTGTTCACCAGTGTCTTCCATGTAAGTGCCTGCCCAGCATGGTGCCTGTTACATAGGTGCCACAACAAAATTATATACTAAATGAATAAACAACTAACTTGAGCGATGACAAAAGCATTGTGGGGGAAAAAAACTGGAAGGGAAGTGCCCATATGTTAACAGTGATTTCTGTCTCTTTTACTTTCCTTTTGTACAGATTTTATGTAACATGTATTACTTTTATAATTCGAAAAGACAAATAAATACAAAAATAAACAAGGTCTCCTTGTTTTCTAATTCCTCAGTTTTCCCTGCCTGAGAGCTTTGTAGTCTGTTTCCCTATTGCTGGCAATTACTTTCTTATTTCACCCCATGAAGGAATGTTCAGCATTATTGACTTTGATGTCTTTAACTACCCTTTGAAGTGCATATGTTGCTATATCTTCTCCCTTTTAGAGATGGGTATATTGAGGCTCCCAGAGATGGAGCAACTTCCTTTGCACTGTTTGCAGGTAGGCAATAGAAGCAGACCTGGAACTGGGTTCAATTTCCTTTCAATGTGCCACACTGCCTTTATATGCCTTGCAGGAATTTAAGGAGCTGAAATGCCCCTGCCTATGGCACTGAGATACTCTAAAAGTCATTGGCACTAAGTGAACAGTCCCCAGCAACTGATCCAAGTAAGAATGAGGAAACAGATGCCCATTTGCTTGGAAGGTTTAAAGTCAAGTAAGCAACATAGAACTTAACAGAAACTACAATTAGGCTTAATAACAATCTAATAGGAACAAACAATTAAACAAGGAAAATCTGTCCTTAGAGTAGGAAATGATGACACTTCCATAGGTTAGTGATGCTCTCCTGTCATTCACTTCATTATAATTATGGAGTAAAAACAAAGAGGGCTGATAGCCAACCCTGCAGGCTGGCTAAGATTTTCTGTCCATTCATGTATGTTCATTCATTCCATCACTCACGCATTATCAACACATGCTTATCAATCATGATGCTTGCGTATGAGGCTGGTGGAGATTCAGGCCAAACGTGGCAAATCAGAGACCTCCGCAGTTCTTTCAAAGTCTTAAAGGACTTTGCAAATACTAGTACTGACTCTTACTTTAACTGAAAGAATCTCATTGATCCAAGGAATTCCACAGCATAGTTCCTGACCTGCTGAAATGCCTTTGGCAAGAGCAGATATGGCGGCTTCAGCAGGGTCTGGAGATCAAGACCGTAACTCCAGGCATTAGTAATAGAGAACCTTTCATTTGTATAATATGTTCTGCTTAAATTTATATAGAAATCTCAAAATCCTCTGTCAACATTATTGACTTTGATGTCTTTACCCTTTGAAGTGCATATGTTGCTATATCTTCCCCCACTGTTACAGATGGGTAGAGTGAGGCTCCCAGAGATGGAGTGACTTCCTGACCTTTGCACTGCTTGCAGGTAGGCAATAGAGGCAGACCTGAAACTGGGTTCAATTTCCTTTCAATATGTCACACTGCCTTCATATGCCCTGCAGGAATTTAAAGAGCTGAAATGCCCCTGCCTGTGGCACTGAGATACTCTAAAAGTCGTTGGCACTAGGTGAACGGTCCCCAGCACCTGATCCAACCTGATGTGTACATGGGCAGGTGATTTTCTGTTAGACATCATCATCATCATCATTAGCTTTCAACAATTACAATTCTTGTCCCTTTAGCCCAGAAAAGCTGATAGAGAAGCTGTTCAGGTAGTTCTGATCCAAATTTCACAGATCCAGGAGGTTTGGTGTGGTGGTGGAGAGGTGCCTAATGGCTGATCCTTTTGAGGTTTGCCGACCACCCCCGGTTGTTCAGTGCAGACCTGTCATCTGGTGGCTGCAGCTTTCAAGCAATTACCCGTGGCCACTTAGTGACAGTATTTAGGAAAGTTAAGTTGGGATTGTTCCCAACTCCTAATTTACCTCTCAATAAAAACTGAAAGTTAAAAAAAAAAAAAAAAAAAAAAAACCAGCTTGGCTGCAGCATCTAAGTGTTTTTGAAAGACACAGCTGGGGCAGGAAGGTGTGAAGGAAGCCATCTGACCAAGGACTCAGATGAGCTGGGGCTGCTGGGAAGGGAGTGGGGACAGCCCCAAGAGCTGTTTTCAGGGGCAAAGGAACAGACAGTTTAAAGAGGGTGAAATCTAATCATTTGTCCTTATCCAGCAGGTGCTTCTCTTTCATGGACGTTCAGAAGTAGCCCCTGTGGTTTCTGCCCATTTCCAGGGTGTTTTCTTCACTCTCTTTTAATAGCTCATCTCAAATCCTGTGCCATCAACATAGAAATTTAGGAATCTATTTCGTAAGGCTAGGAAATTCTTATTTCTACATGGCTGTTTAGAACACTTTAACAAAAATGATGTCAATTTTATCTTAATTTTTAACCTTGTAGGTTGCCTATTTGTTTTAAAAATTATTTCTAATTCAAAGAACTTTACAAAATCTATAAAACAAGGAAGTGAGAGGAGAAAGCCACCTATGAGGCTGCTACCCGAGCCTTCACTTTTCCTCCCTGACATTTATTTCAGGTGATTTTTTGAAAAGAAGTTTTCCATTCAAGACACTGAATATTTCACGCAACTAGGCTTCAACACTATAATAATGATGAAGTGGCTGGCTTCTGGAGGGTGGCCATTGTTTTAAACATGAGTGAAGGATCCCAGAAACCCTCAGCTGACAAATGTTTCGCCTCTCCCCCAACCCCTCCATATTACTGTACATTTTCCCACCTCTTGTGGCTCTATTCCAAGAATTCTTGACATTGAAAATTAACTCAGCTCCTTATAATTTAGGCAAGACTTAATTTAAACAAATGGTTCAGTTACCATCTGGGAAAGGCCTGGCAGAGAGTTAGAAAACCCTCTAAAATGTTTAGTCTGTTTTACTCTACATTTTCCTAATATTTTGCTTCATATGTCTCCCTCTAGTTAGTAGCTATTGTTGGGTCTTCATCTTTCTCCTGGCCCTCTTTCACCTGTTTAGCTTGAGTTTCTGTACTTCTTCCTTTTCTCTCTAGTTTCTCCTTCTTTTGATCTATTTTTTCTTTCCCATTCTGATTAGCTAGTAGGATGGTGTTGCCTATCTCAGGCTTGCTAAGCAAGGTTCCTGTAGGAGGAGTTGCTTACCTGTTTTTGTCCATCCTGGACAGTGGAATCTTAATACATAGGTCGGGGGTGGGTTTATAAAAGTGATGATTTAGAATGAGAAATGAGATCATAACCAAGGACAATTTTTTTTGTTGTTTTTTGAGACAGAGTTTCGCTCTTGTTGCCCAGGTTGGAATGCAACGGTGCAATCTTGACTCACTGCAACCTCCGCCTCCCAGATTCAAGCGATTCTCTTGCCTCAGCCTCCCAAGTAGCTGGGATTACAGGCATGCGCCACCACATCTGGCTAATTTTGTATTTTTAGTACAGATGGGGTTTCATCATGTTGGTCAGGCTGGTCTCAATCTCCTGACCTCAAGTGATCCACCCACCTCAGCCTCCCAAAGTACTGGGATTACAGGCGTCAGCCACCGCACCTAGTCATAAATTTTTTAAAGTTGACAAATATCACAAACGTCACAACATCCAGAAACATGGCATCACATAATTTGTATATAATTATTAAAATATTAATATATTACTGTATATACAAACATAGTAATTGACCAGCCCAACATTGTTTTTGTCTACATTTTGCCTGCACACTTTTTATATGATAATTTCTGTGCTGCCAAATCAAAGCAGCTCAGTATCCTTAATGTCACATAAATTTTTCAGATTGACATCAAATTTAGGAAAACCTCTGTTAAGTTGTTTTTTTCTAATGAGTTTATGATTTTAGGGAATGACTAATTTGAAATACTATAAATCAAAAACACTTAAGAATCAGTTTATCATAGATGTCATTGTTGTGGAAGCTCATTACGAATGTTTTCAAATTTTTATTTCCGGACAAGATAGGACTGCTTTAACCCAGCATCAATGAGCACTAAATCTGCTACTTAAATATTACATTTCTGATGACTGTACACATTTCATGCAGACTAGCTTCTGACTTTGTACATTTTAAACCTTATTTCTCCTTCATTGCTTGCATATTTTGGTTTGGGGCACCTTTGGCTCACACTCCCAGGAGAAGAACCACCGTGGATGTGGACCGCAGGGTTTTATTCATAAAAACCCTTCCCACGCTGGGACAATCAATATAACTCAGCCTAAGTTCTTCCTATGTGAAATAATTGAGAACCAAATAAATACAATCTCATAAAACCCAAACAAAATGTATCTGTCATTCAACTTTCCCTTAACTGGATCCCAAAAATGACTTTGGCTACTCCAATGCCACCAGATATAAGAAGTCATTAAAGGGAAAGTTAGAGCAGAAAAGACAGTGGTCTTAACTGACTACAGTTAAAATATCTTATTTTTTCAAATGTTACAAAAACAGGTCTTGGAAGAAGCTGTACAAATGCATACCTCTGAACCTTAAGCTTTATTATTTATTTGCTTCAGTATAAATCTACTTCTGCTGTGAAAACATTTAACTTGGGGTTTTTTTTCAGAAACAGAAAAAAAGCTTTAAGAATGGCAGAAATCTTATTTTGTAGAGAGAACTAAATTTTGTTGAGTCCACATATTTGTGTAGGTAAAAATCATAACTTTTATACAGTAGCTGTTTGTACAGATGTGGCTATTGAGTAATAATTCAGGCCCATGGACTATGAGAGGTACGTGAGATGGCGGTGGGAGAGAGGGGGGCTTCTTAGACCAGGGCATTGATGAGGCAGACCTGAGCAGCTGGGAATCAGCCATGGTTCAGACTCCCAGCAATTCCAGCTTTGCTCTGAGCCTCTTTGGAAGCCCTTCCCCAACATCACCCACAATGTTCCGATAACTACCATCTGATCCTTGGCAAACAACTTCCTTCAAAAGAAAACAAACAACAACAACAACAACAACAAAAACAGCAACTTCTCTTCTCTTCCATCTCACTCCAAAACATTCTTTCTTTGTCAAATTCATTGAACCAGTTGGTAGGAGAAATGAGAGTTCTTTTTTGTTGTTCAGTGTGTGGAAAGGTACATCAGCCTCAGCTTTGGAGTTCATTTTTATTCGACATGACTTTTGTAATGGGTTCTGATGTGAGTCTTTGCTGTTGTCACACTAAGAAACCAGTGAAAACACTTCCACAGCAGGTTCAGACACATGGGCTAACTCACGATGAATCCTTACCCAGTGACCCATGACAACAACATGGGGCCGTGGTGGGAAGGAGGGAGATGCGCACCCCTTTGCTCAGATGAGTGTGTTTCCTCCCTTCAGAAACTGTACTCTTTGTATGTTTTCACCTAGAAAGTAGAAGGAAGAGCCCCAAAAACATACTGACTGAAAGAATAACCTCTTGCTTGGAATTTGAGCTGAAGACATCCACATCTCTATGCCTGGAGCCAAGGCTTCATGGGGAACATTCTTAAATATCTTCCAGGCAACAGTAGCACTGTATTGTGCTATTTAATCACTCAATCTTTTCTTTCTGCTGAAAATAGCTCTGCCCAGGTTATTCTCTGAAATTTATGAGACTGAAATACTGTAGGACAAACCAACGGAGCTTAGGAGAAGACATTTTATATTCTTGAGAAGTTCCTCTGGAACTTTGAGATTCCTTTGAATTCCAGTTTTGTAATTTTATGATCTAAAAATCTGCTTCCAGGATGCCTCTGATTTGGAAACACTGAAAATATCTATTAAATTTTGTATGTCTATGAGGGTGAATGGTGTACAGGGAAATTGTTGGTGTTAATTTTTGTGAGTTAATCATGAATAAGTTCCAAATTATTCGAAGTTCTAGTAATTTCTAAACCTAATCCAAATGTAAAATCTTTAAATCTGATACTTTAAGATGGTGAGAGGTGAAGCCAGCTGGACTTCCAGGGTCGAATGGGGACTTGGAGAACTTTTCTGTCTTACAAGAGGATTATAAAATGCACCAATCAGCACTCTGTAGCTAGGATTGTAAAACGCACCAATCAGCACTCTGTAGCTAGCTAAAGGTTTGTAAAATGCACCAATCAGTTCTCTGTAAAAATGGACCAATCAGCAGGATGTGGGCGGGGACAAATAAGGGACTAAAAGCTCGCCACCCCAGCCAGCAGGGGTCCCCTTCCACGCTGTGGAAGCTTTGTTCTTTCTCTCTTCACAATAAATCTTGCTGCTGCTCACTCTTTGGGTCCACACCACCTTTAAGAGCTCTAACACTCACCGCAAAGGTCTGCAGCTTCATTCTTTAAGTCAGCGAGACCAAGAACCCACTGGAAGGAACCAACTCCGGAAGCAACGGAGCTCAAAGTAAATAAGTTACAGTGATAGAACAGCTAAGGTGTATAAGATACCAGTATTTTAAGGAGTGATTTATAATGCAACTGCATTATCAGAGATTAATAAACACACCGAGAAAGGAAAGTTTTCACCTTTTAAGAAGAGAAATTTTATTGCACTATGTGACTTTATACTTACCTTATTGTACTGATGCACAGAAATAGAGATTTGGTTGCCAAATATTTTTAATTCTACTATAAGTTGAATTTTAAATAATAAAAGGTAAAATAAGTAGCCAGGAACAAAACCTAAAATAGGCAGTGGTCTAGTATATGATTGTGACTCTTCTACAACTGTTTAATTCTATAAAATGAAAAAGAAAACCAAACATCACCTACAACAAAAACACATTTGGAAAAAAACATCCTCCTGCCTCAGCCTCCCAAGTAGCTGGGACTACAGGTGCATGCCACTGCACCCAGCTAATTTGTTTTATTTTTAGAATAGTGTCTTGCTATGTTGTCCAGGCTGGTCTCAAGTTATCCTCCTGCCTCAGCCTCTGCAGTAGCTGAGTTTATAGGTGCAAGCCACACCTATATTTTAAATCTATGTCATACATGAACAGGCACTTTTCAAAAGACACACATGCAGCCTATGAGAAAAGCTCAATATTACTGAGCATTAGACAAATGCAAATCAAAACCACAATGAGATAGCATCTCATACTAGCCACAATGGCTATTATTAAAAATGAAAAAAATAACAGAAGCTGGTGAGGTTCCAGAGAAAGGGGAACACTTATACACTGTTGGTGGGAGTGTAAATTAGTTCAACCATTGTGGAAAGCAATATGGTGATTCCTCAAAGAGCTAAAAGCAGAACTACCATTCGACCCAGAAATCCCATTACTGGATATGTACCCAGAGGAATATAAATAATTCTACCATAAAGACACATGCACAGTGTTCATTGCACCACCATTCACAACAGCAAACACATGGAATCAACCTAATCGCCCAACAATGGCAGACTGGATAAAGAAAATGTGGTACATATACACCATGGAATACTATGCAGCCATAAAAAACAATGAGATCATGTCTTTTGCGGGAATATGGATGGAGTTGGTGGCTATCATCCTTAGCAAACTAATGCAGGAACAGAAAACCAAATACCACAAGTTCTCACTTATAAGTGGGAGCTGAAGGATGAGAACTCATGAACTCAATGGAACAACAGACCCTGGGGTCTACTTGAGGGTAGAGGGTGGGAAGAGGGAAAGGAGCAGAAAAAAATACCTGTTGGCTTAAGTTATTAATGACTATGGCTTAATATCAGGGTGATGAGATAACCTGTATGACAAACCCCCATGATGAGTTTACCTATATAACGAACCTTCACATTACTCCCAAACCTAAAATAAATGTTAAAAAATAAATAAAGCTATGTCATAAAGGTAAAGTCAACATGTAGAAGTGAAATGTAGCATCGCCAAGCTTTTTTTCCCACAGCTATTTTCCACTGTAAATTCCCTAATAAAAGAACATCCAAGAATCAAAAACCACAACTCATATATTCATTCACAGATATTTGCCAAATGCCAACACTGAAGATTTAGCAATTTTCAGGGCAAAGTCCTTGCCCTCATGGTCTTTATATGGAAGTTTTGGCCAAGGCTCCAAGACAGTAGAAAATACATCCCAAGTGAGAAGGAGTCATGGAAAAAGGAGAGGAAAGAAAGCCCACTTGCTTGTGTGCCTCTAAAACCCTGAGTACTGATATTGTCTTTATTTATAATTTTGATATTTTACTTATAATGGTTTTTTGCATTAATATGGATTTTTTTTTTAAAAAACAACATATTAAAACATAATTTATCCTGACTACTGCCTAATATATGTATCCACAGTATAAAATGGTTCTGAGGTTGAGAGCAGGCAGATTTCTTCAGAAGAAGCTGCAACTGTGCTGTGGCTCCTACCTCCTCTACCTCCCACCAGGGAAAGCACAGACACTTAAAGAAGCTTCAGTAAGATTACTCTAAGGGCTTACTCTGGATGTCCTGTGCTTAGGGGACGCAACGCACTGGCCCACAGTGATAAATCCAAGGGATGGGTGACTCGGGGGCTGGTCTGCAAACCCAGCCTGGACAAGATCGCATGAATATTTTCTGTGAACCAGAGTGGGGAGGGAACACAGGAGAGGAAGAATTTTTGTAGGGTCACCTTGGGTCCTGTCTGGGAAGATAGCCAGGAGTAACTGGAGTGGTCTTGGCTGGAGGATGACTACATTTCTAGGGGCTGAGGGAGGTAAGGAAGGACTCAGTTCCCCAAGCCTTTCCCCCTGAGAGTTCACACTCCCCGTGAAAGGACTACACAGGGGAGAGTATATACTCCCATGACCCAACACTGGCACTTGCTGCATGTGGCAGATCTTTAGTATTACGTAGATGCAAAAGTAGTTGTGATTTGCCCAGTACTTTTAAGGGCCAAAACAGCAATTACTTTTGCACCATCATAATACTTTTTTGTTATGGGAGTTCTTGTAGGTAACCACAACCAGCAAGTGCTAGTGTGGGGTCACCACTGAAGTGGCAGAACTTTCCAGCTTTGTCACCAGTGCTCCCACCCTAGGCTGCCTTCTGGAAAAGTCAGAAACCTGGGAAAGCAAGAAGGGAAAGGAGGAGGACAGGGCCAAGGGCAGAAGGGGAGGAGAAGCTACCGGGACCCCTTCCCTGACTAAACCCCACCCCCAAGACTCAACATCAAGGCGAGGAAGGTGTGCCTCAATTTAAAGTCAACACTGAAATTTTGACTATAGGACTTGCCTTTCAATTGACACACTGACATTGTTTCGTTATTAGAAGTGATTATTTTCATTTTTTAGAAAACCTAAATGTGACCAAAAAGTCTTTATTAGAGGGAAGAACTTAAAAGGACAATGGGTGACAAAATTTTTAGATATCGATGAGTGTTATACATAACAATAATATTTGATAGCAAAGTAAGATGGTGGGAATTGTGGAGAGGGAGCGCTTTTCTTGGGTAGTGCGATCAGATAAGATTATACGGAAATGACATCTGAGTGTAGGCCTGAATGAGTGGACAGCAGGCCCCGCCGAGATGAGGGGGAGTGAGCCACAGGATCAGGAGTGAGAATGGCCACTTTCTGCCCTTTGGAGATAAAATTACGAATGTAATTTCCTAATTACCCGGTGAAACATATTTTGAACTAGAACACAGATGTTTGGGAAAACCTCCAGCAAATTGACTTAATCTGATTGATTTTCTTATTTAGTGTTTTTCTAAGCAAGAACTGCACCCATTGTGACAGCAGAGGCGCTAAAGCTGCAAATTCCTGGGCCTCGACCCACTAGTTCCTAATCAGAAACTCTAGGGTGGAGACGCGGGATCTGCATCCCTGGGATCACACTGCCTTTTCAGAACCATCCACCTGCCAGCTCCAAGTAGGTCGAGGGAGCAGCGGCACCTGGGGTCCCACCGGACCGGGAAGAGTCAAATCCAGGTCTCTCCCTGCTTCGCCAAAAGGCCTCCTGCCTCCACCGCAACAAACAGTCTCTGTCTGGGAACTGCGGTTGCCTAAGGCTCGGTTTGCTCCTCAGCACTCCGGTCCCCCAACACCCCATCAGGCGGCGCCCAGCCTCCCGCGGACTCGCAGACGCTCACTCCCCAGACCACAGTGACACCTGCCGAGGCCCCGCGGAACCGCGCTGCACGACAACCCGGCGCGGCGTGGGGAGCGGCCTGGGGCCATTCCCCCGCCCCCGCCCCCGCCCGTGACCACCGTGTGCTGCCGGAGGGGATGCTGCGGCAATGGCCAGCGAGGTCTTGCAGGGGTACTAGCTGTCTTTTAGGAAATCAAGGGGCCAGCGCCCCCCAGTGCCGGCTGGGAGATGCCTTCAGAGTTCGAAGAGAAAAAAGATGCGACTTTCAATCTGCTCCATTCTCCCTGTCAGACAGGCCCTGCGGATGGAGCTGCTGCCACCACTGCCGCCCCATGATGTGTGCTTCTACTCCCCGCCCCGGTGCACCCCACCCCACCCCCAAGCGGAAATCCTGCAGGAGAAACTGAAACACTTGCGACAGTGGGACATATCCCCGGGAGCAGTTGCGGGAGATAGAGAAGGAAGGAGCAAAGGGGAAGAGGAAGAGAGAGACAGAGATCAAGGGAGCCTTCTTGGAAAGGTTTAACCCGACAGCTTGAAGGCGGCGGGTAGCAAAGCAGCGAGCTGGTGAATGGGCGTCCTGACCCGCCACACTTCCCTCACCGACACCCCTCATCCGCGATACCCCACAGGACAGGATGTCCAGCTGCCCTCACTTAGCGTGCCCCGGGGCATTTGAGGGGTTCAGAGAGAGAAACGCAGTAACTTATTACCCTCACATGATATATTTCCACTTTCTTCTCCTGAATGTCAGCTCAATTAGATAAGGGACTTTGTGTTTTATTCCGTTGTACCCCGTGCCTGACACATGATAGCTGCTGGACAGAGATTTCTTCGATGATTGATTATAAAACACACTAATTTAGAGCTTACTATGTTATAAGATCTCCATCTTCAGTGACTCACTTATTCCTCACAACAAGCCTAGGAGGTAAGGTTTTCCAATAAGGAAAGCCAGGCACCCCATAATGAACGTGCACGGTGTCACATTCCCAGCAAGTGCCGAAGCTGGGGTCAGATTCAGGCAACCTGGCCCAGTGCCCTCACAGCTCATCCGGCCTCCACATGGCCATTTCGTCCATGAATAAATGAGTAAGTGAATGAATGAGTGTATGCTAATTTTGGTGAGTTGTCTGGGAAAATGTACAGGTTTTGGGGCTGGAAAAGGTCTTAGTCATGAGGCGGACCCTTTCCGATCGAGTGCTGGGGAAGAACTAGAACTTCTGGGGCCCCCAGGCTCTGCTACCTAAGCGCTGCGGAATTTTGCACATGGTCACCAGCCCCTGGTAGCATTACTTTGAGCAGTGCTGGTGGTTCTCAAATTTGTCTATATGTTAGAGTCACCCTGATGAGATTTTCTTTAAACCCAGTGACTCAGGTCACCCCCTCCCCACACTACCTGAAATTAGAATCTTTTGGGGTGAATCCCAGACACCAGTTCAGCTTCAAATTTCTGAAATTTTCCCGGGTGGTTCCAATGTGCCATCAAAGCTGAGGACCTCATGGGTCTTCAGGGAAGCAGGAACTACATTCTTTCTCAAAGGGTGGCCACTGATCCTCTGAGAATCACTAGGTTTGCTGGTTTACAATGCAGATTCCTGGGCCCTGTTTTGGATTTACCAAATCCAAATCTTCTGGAATGGGCCAGAAGATCTGCTCAAATGAACAAACAAAAGTTCCCAGGTGATTTTTATGGCCATGAAAGTCCAAGAGCTGCTGGGAAAGTTACTTTCAAAGTCTGGTGTTGCACCAGCAGCAGCACCTGGAACTTGCTAGAAAGGCAGATGCTCTGGCCCCACCCAGACCTGCTGCACCAGAAACTCTGGGAGTGGGGTCCAGCAATCTGTGTTTAATAAGCCCTGCAGGTGACCTTGGCTGCCACAGTTTGAAAACCAGTAACAGGCCTCTGGAATCATACAGCCCTGGGTTCAAATTCCAGCCTGGTCACTCACAAGCTGTATTAGTCTGTTCCTGCACTGCTATAAGGACATACCCAAGACTGACTAACTTATAAAAGAAAGAGGTTTAATTGTCTCATGGTTCTGCAGGGCTGGGGAGGCCTCAGGAAGCTTACAATCATGGTGGATGGGGAAGCAAACACATCCTTCTTCACATGTGGCATGAAAGAGAAGTGCTGAACAAAGGGGGAAAACCCTTATAAGGGATGATCCTTATAAAACCACCAGATCTCGTGAGAACTCACTTACTATCACAAGAACAGCATGGGAGAAACCACCTCGATGATTTGATTACCTCTCACTGCATCCCTCCCACAACACATGGGGATTATGGGAATTACAATTCAAGATGAGATTTGAGTGGGGACAAAGCCAAACTATATCATTCCACCCCGGCCCCTCCCAAATCACATGTCCTCACATTTTAAAACACAATCATGCCTTTCCAACAGTATCCCCAAAGTCTTAGCTCTTTCCGGAATTAGCCCAGAAGTCCAAGTCCAAAGTCTCATCGGAGACAAGATAAGTTTCTTCCTCCTATGAGCCTGTAAAATCACAAGCAAGTTAGTTACTTCCTAGAAACAATGGGGGTACAGGCACTGGGTAATTATATCCATTCCAGATGAGAGAAATTGGCCAAAACAAAGGGGCTACAGACACTATGCAAATCTGAAATCCAATAGGGCAGTCATTAAACCTTAAAGTTCCAAAATGATCTCCTTTGACTCCATGTCTCACATCCAGGTCACACTGATGCAAGAGGTGGGTTGCCACAGCCTTGGGCAGCTCCACCTGTGTGGCTTTGCAGGGTATTGTCCCCTCCTCCTGGCTGTTTTCACAGACTGGCGCCGAGTATCTGTGGCTTTTCCAGGTACATGGTGCAAGCTGTTGGTGGATCTACCTTTCTAGAGTCTGGATGATGGTGGCTGTCTTCTCACAGCTCTACTAGAGAGTGCCCTAGTAAGGACTCTGTGTGGAGGCTCTGACCCCCCATTTCCCGTCCCTCACTGCCCTAGCAGAGGTTCTTCATGAGGGCTCCACCACTGCAGCAAACTTCTGCTGGAACATCCTGGCATTTCCATACATCCTCTGAAATCTAAGCAGAGGTTCCCAAACTTCAATTCTTGACTTCTGTGTACCTGCAGGCTCAACACCATCTGGAAGCTGCCAAGGCTTAGGGCTTGCATCCTCTGAAGCCACAGCCTGAGCTGTACTCTGGCCCCTTTTAGCCACAGCTGAAGCGGCTGGGATGTAGGGCACCAAGTCCCTAGGTTTCACACAGCAGGGGTCCCTGGACCCAGCCCAGGAAACCATTTTTCCCTCCTAGGCCTCTGGACCTGTGATGGGAGGGACTGCCATGAAGGTTTTTGACATACTGTGGAGATCTTTCTCCATTGTTTCAGAGGTTAAAATTTGGCTCCTCATTACTTATGCAAATTTCTGCAGAAGGCTTGAATTTCTCCCCCAGAAAATGGGTTTTTCTCTTCTATTCCATCTTTAGGCTACAAATTTTCCAAACTTCTATGCTCTGCTTCCTCTTGAATGCTTTGCTGCTTAGAAATTTCTTCCACCAGATACCCTAAATCATCTCTCTCAAGTTTGAAGTTCCACAGATCTCTAGGGCTGGGGCAAAATGCTGCCAGTCACTTTGCTAAAACATAGCAAGAATCACCCTTATTCGAGCTCCCAACAAGTTCCTCATTTCCATCTGAGAACACCTCAGCCTGGACTTCATTGTCCATATCACTATCAGCATTTTGGTCAAAGCCATTCAACAAGTCTCTAGGAAGTTCCAAATTTCCCCACATTTTCCTGTCTTCTTCTGATCCCTCCAAACTGTTTCAACCTCTTCCTGTTACCCAGTTCCAAAGTTGCTTCCACATTTTCGGGTATCCTTATAGGAGCACCCCACTCTCTGTGGTACCAATTTACTGTATTAGTCTGCTGTCATGCTGCTATAAGGACATACCTAAGACTGGGTAATTTATAAAGGAAAAAGGTTTAATAGACTCATGGTTCTGCAGTGCTGGGGAGCCCTCGGGAAACTTACAATCATGGCAGAAGGGGAAGCAAACGCATCCTTCACTTAGCAGCAGGAAGAAGTGCAGAGTGAAGGAGGGAAAGGCCCCCTATAAACCCATCAGATGTTGTGAGAAGTCACTCACTATCATGCATGGGGAGAACCTCCCCCTTGATTCAGTTACCTCCCACTGGGTCCCTCCCATGACATGAGGGGATTACGGGAACTACAATTCAAGATAAGATTTGGATGAGGAGACAGGCAAACTATATTGCTAGCCTTGTGACTCTGTGCAGGTTATTTGACTTCCCTATGCTTCAATTTTTTTTATTTGTTAGTTGGAGGGGTTGTTATTTGGTTGAACAAAATTCACATATGGAGGTCCTAATTCTTAGTACCTTAAAATGTGACCCTTTTTGTAGATAGGATTATTGCAGATGTTATAGTTAAAATGAGATCATACTGGAATAGGGTAGGTCCTGTCCAATGTGACTAGTGTATTTATAATAAAGGGAAATGTGGAGACAGGCATGCACACTGAAATAATACCATGTGAAGACTGGAGCTGTGCTTCAAGAAGCCAGGGAACTACCAGAAACTAGGAGAGAGATCTGGAACCAATTGTTTCCTAGTGTTTTAGAGGGGACACAGCTCTGCTCTCACCTTGATTTCGAACTTCTAGTTGCCAGAACTGGGGGACAACAAATTTCTGTTGTTTACGCCATCCAGGTTGCTGGGTTTGGCAGTCGTGGCAAACTAATATGGGGGCATTTGAAGGATTGTGTGAGATACTATATCTAAAAGCACATAGCACAATGTAAGCAATCTCTACTAGAGATTTCTCGGGAAATACTAGATTTTTATTAAAAAAAAACAGTGATCCTGTACACTGCCTCTTTAAGTAGGAAAAGGACCAAAGCAGGACACTGCACCCAGTAGACTCAGACAGGCCAAGCAGTAGCATTGGTGCACGCCAGGCCTGCTTGGCCCTGGCTGGAGGCTAAGAAACAGTGGACAGATGGTCATCGTTTCAGGTCACCCTGATCTGGACAAGAACCAAATGAGGGATCCAGAGGCAATGGTGTGTTCAGCTCTGATGTACCTTTCCTCCTCTCTAAAGCCCTCTGCAGAGGCTTCAGTTGCCTTCCATGAATTGTCTCAGTCCTTCCTGGTCATAAGCATCCCTGTCACAGGGACCAGAATCCATTACCAGGCTCCTGATCTCTTCAGACCTTCAAAACTGCCTTCGTGAATGAGTGTGTTTAAGGTTCATTAAATCACCTGAAATGGAAATAAATGAAGCAGAATAGAAAGTTCCCTTCCCTCAACCCTCACAGCATAGTCATCCGGCTGCCAGTTAGACAGTGCCACCTTGGAACAGAAACCCAACCTCTGCAAGCAAGTAACTTCCTTCACCTCTACTTGTCCTCCAGAGAGAGGCAAGGGGCTGGATTGTCCCAAAACGTCCTTCTGTGCACGCTACCTGCGCAGTCAGGAATCCACTTCTTTCTTCCCAACGCCAGCATACACCATGCAGGCAGTAAGGGGACAGAAAGCCTATTTTGTAGAGTTTCCCAAGGTGGGTGGCAAACCAGGTTGATCAGGAGAGTGGGTTATTACACAGTGTCAGAAGCTCTTTTCCATTTTAAAGACTGCACTATTTTCAATTTATGGAGGAGGCAGAGGTCATCTGTGGGATTGTTTTGCTGCAGCAGCTGCCCAGTGCCAAGTGAACTCATCCCAGGAGGCAGGGCTGACTTCTGCTGCTGCCCTAGGTAGGACCTGTGCAATTTCACAGCAATCTGGGGAAGTCAACTGGGCTCCCATCAATACCATGGCATCACAAGTGTGACTCTCAGGCCAGCTGACCTCAGTTTCTAAAGTGTGAGGCTGTGGGCTCCAACAGGAAGCTAGCCCTCCAACGAGCAGCACAGTTTAGATTAAAATTTCCTGCCCCACCCAGTTCTCAAATATCTTCCTTTCTCCCCAGACAGTAAAGGAAATAAAAGGCATTAGTCTTAGAGGAGCAGAAAGACTCTACTGTGTGACCTTGTGCAATTATGCAACCTCTCTGAAATTCAGTGTTTGGAGTTTTCTTATTTAAAATGAATTTAATAATACCTTTCTTGGCTTTCCTCATGAGGTTGTGAAAATCCAAGGAGCTTGTGTATATGAAGTGGTTTGTAAACAGCAGGGAGGGATGCACAGGTAAGGAAAGTGATTATGGTGCTGTGATTGTATCTTGCAGAGTTCCTTGACCTTGGTATGATGGTTCTGTTCAAGTCTTCAAAGAATGCAGATGAAGTGCAACAGGAAAAAATAGATTGAATAACGGCTATATGAAGTGAACTAACATTCAATGGACAGGAACTGACCACACCTTATCTCATTTAATCCATTCAAAAATCAAGTGAGAGGGAAGTAATTAGCTAAACGTTAAACCAGAGGTTTCTAGACTTTCTTAGTTCACGGTGCTTTTAGTGTGTCAGCATTCCTAGGCCAAAAGGAAAACCTAACCATTCTATGTATTATGTAGCCAGATTCAAACTATTTAATAGGTATTGATATCCTGACAACTTGGCCCCTATTGGTCCCTGCATAGCTTCTCAGATTTTGGAATCAGACAGGACACTGGCACTTCATTTGTTGTTCCATATTGATTTTCGCACAGCACTGATATTTTATTACAATTAAAATCCTAGCTTCTCATTGATACGACATTGTTACAGGACAGGGGTCCCGATCCAGACCCCAAGAGAAGGTTCTTGGATCTCATGCAAGAAAGAATTCAGGGCGAGTCCGCAGTGCAAAGTAAAAGCAAGTTCATTAAGAAAGTAAAGTGGTGAAAGTACAGCTACTCCATAGACAGAGTAGGGCATTCCTGAAAGTTAGAAGGAACACGTTGACCCCAGGTAAAATACCCGTATATATGGGGAGATGTGCTCTGTTACAAGGGTTTGTGATAAAGGATTAATTTTCTTAATTACTATATTTTGCAAGAATCAATATTATTATCTTTAAAGCAAAATTAGGAATGCCTTTATTGTCCAGATATCAGGGTATCTGGACACTCCCAAGTCCGGGTCTCTTTAGTAAACATTATTAATTTGTTCCCTTTGAGAGGTGACAACGTGCTAGCAGCCCTCGCTCGCTCTCGGCACCTCCTTGGCCTTGCCATCCACTCTGGCCGTGCTTGAGGAGCCCTTCAGCCCACTGCTGCACTGCGGGAGCCCCTCTCTGGGCTGGCTGAGGCTGGAGCCAGCTACCTCTGCTTGCGGGGACGTGTGGAGGGAGAGGCGTGGGCGGGAACTGGGGCTGTTGCGGGCCAGCGCAACTTCAGGGTGGGCGCGGGCTCGGCAAACCCATTCCAGGGCACTCTGCCCTTCACAAAGAAAACTCTCCCTGGGGCTCCCGCAGGCTTCTCCAGGATCGGTCGTGGGCTCAGCGGGCCCCACACTCAGAGCGGCCGGCTGGCACCACTGGCCCTGGGCAGTGAGGGGATTAGCACCTGGGACACCAGCTAAGGAGGGTGTGCCAGGTCCCCCAGCACTGCTGGCCCACCCCCGACACGCTCAAATTCTCGCCAGGCCTCAGCCGCCTCCCTGTGGGGCAGGGCTCGGGACCTACAGCCAGCCATGCCTAAGCACCCCCCCACCCCTGCCCGTGGGCTCCCACGTGGCCCAAGCCTCCCCGACGGGCACCACCCCCTGCTCCATGGCACCCCGTCCCATCAACCACCCAAGGGCTGAGGAGTGTGGGCGCATGGCGTGGCAGTGGCGGGCAGCTCCGCCCGTGGCCCTGGTGCAGGATCCACTAGGCAAAGCCAGCTGGGATCCTGAGTTGGGTGGGGACTTGGAGAACTTTTATGTCTAGCTGGAAGATTGTAAATGTACCAATCAGCACTCTGTGTCTAGCTCAAAGTTTGTAAATGCACCAATCAGTACTCTGTGTCTAGCTCAAGGTTTGTAAGTGCACCAATCAGTGCTCTGTGTCTAGCTAATCTAGTGGGGACTTGGAGAACTTTCATGTCTAGTTAAAGGATTGTGAATGCACCAGTCAGCACTCTGTGTCTAGCTCAGGGATTGTAAATGCACCAAGCAGCACCCTGTCAAAACGGACCAATAAGCTCTCTGTAAAATGGACCAATCAGCTCTCTGTAAAATGGACCAATCAGCAGGACGTGGGTGGGGTCAGATAAGGGAATAAAAGCTGGCTGCCCCAGCCAGCAGTGGCAACCCGCTCAGGTCCCCTCCCACGCTGTGGAAGCTTTGTTCTTTCGCTCTTTGCAATAAACCTTGCTGCTGCTCACTCTTTGGGTCCGCGCTGCCTTTATGAGCTGTAACACTCACCGCGAAGGTCTGCAGCTTCACTCCTGAGGCCAGCGAGACCACGAACCCACCGGAAGGAACAAACAACTCCAGACACGCCGCCTTTAAGAGCTGTGACACTCACCGCAAAGGTCTGCAGCTTCACTCCTGAAGTCAGCAAGACCACAAACCCACCAGAAGGAAGAAACTCCAGACACATCTGAAGGAACAAACTCTGGACACACCATCTTTAAGAACTGTAACACTCACTGCGAGGGTCTGTGGCTTTGTTCTTGAAGTCAGCGAGACCAAGAACCCACCAATTCTGGACGCACCTTCACCATAAACATCTAGAGGCTAGGAATGCCTAACCTTCTGAGAATGCAACCCAGTAAGTCCCAGCCTCATTTTCCTAGCCCTCGTTCAAAATGGAGTTGCTGTGGTGCAAACGCCTCTGACAACATCATCAAATGGAATGCAGCAATTTCAGTTGTAACTTAACTATCTCAAGCTAGTAGTGAGATAGTTCAGTTCACATTGTGTTGGGCAGATGTGTTTACCTTAAACATTTAAAATATCTCAAAATGCCCCTGTGAGTTCCTCAGGGTGCCCCCAGGCACCTCAGTGCACGGTTTGGGAACTGAGGTAGTAAACCGACGCTCAAAGGTTGGAAGTAACTTTCTATCATAGCTTTAAAACTTTCATAAGCCCTTGAGTGATCTGGGTCTTGTTTTAATGTGGATTCTAATTCAGTAGGTCTGGGGTAGAACGCCCAAGGTGCTGTTTTTCTAACAAGCTCCTGAGCATGGAGGATGCTGCCAGTTGATGGACCAGCAAGGCTTTACAAGATCGAGTCAGGAGAGGTGGGGCAGGTAAGTAACATAACAATCCAGGTCTCCAAAGCTCTTTTCCAGAACTATACTACTTCCCATGAAATAAACTGTAGGGAAAATTTAAAAATTCTATTACTGGACTTTCAGTTCCCATTTGGCATATAAAGAAGCTTGGAAGTGATCTCTCCCATCCCCGCAGTAAGAAAAAAAGCTGACCAAACTGAAAATCAACTCTTCATAGGTCCACTACAGGATTGAGGCAACAGGACAAGCTGCTGCCCTCCAAAATCAGAGACAAACAGGTAGATACAGAGAATCTCAACTTACCAGAAGACGGGGTCAGAAGCAGAAACCTCCTGGAGACCAGGAAATGTTAACGTGTAATTGACAAATTGCGACTGGGAACAGTTTTGAGAGTTACAACTCACCTCCTATGCTTCCCATGAGTGTTTCCTCCGGGAGCCAAACCAGGTTCTCACAATGAAGATTAGAGAAAATCCCCCAGCACTTCTGACAGGGGAAGGGGAAAAGTAGCCTTTCTTAAATACACCCAGAGCCTTCTGGTCTTCTGAACAATGCCCCTCAGGAGAAACTATTTAACCAGAGCCTAACCTCTGGGGCCTGCCTCTGGCGCTTTCTCTCTCATTTCTCTCTTGCTTTGACCTTGCCAGATTCTTGTTGCCACTGGATCAACCAATTGTATTAGTTTTCTAATTGTTACTGTAACTAATGATCACAAATGTAGAAATTTTAAACAACACAGATTTATATCACAGTGTGTAGGTCTGATGTTTAGTGGGCTCAGCTGATTTCTCTGCCTGAGTCTCTCAAGGCTGCAATTGCACTGGAAACAGGGTTTCGTTCCTTTCTGGAACTCTGAGGGAGAGTCTACCTGCAAGAGCATGCAGGTTGTCGGCAGAACTGGGTTCCATTTGGCTGTATGAGGTTTTATGTTCCATAGGGTCCCCCTTTCTTGCTGACAGAGGCTGAAGATGGTTCTCATTCTAGAGGCTGCCCACATTCCTTGGCTCATGGCTCCCTTCTTCCATCTTCAAAGCCAGCAACAATGGTCGACTTTGAATTTCCTCTGGATTTCTCTTCCCTACCACATCTCTAACTCTCTTCTCACTCTTCCACTTTTAAGGGCCCATGTGATTGCATTGCGTCCACCTGGATAGTCCCGGATGCTCTCCCTGTCCTAAGGTCTATTACCTTAATTTTATCTGCAAAATCTCCTTTGCCATGTGACAAAACATATTCATGGGTTCCAGGAATTAGGGTAATTATTTGGCCCATTATACTGACTATCAACAAAATCCAGGCAGGAGCTAGAGAAACACTCTTAAAAATTTTTAAGTAGTTTCAACTATGACCTACAAAAATGACTGCTTTCATGCCAGCAAAACTGGCTACATAATTTTCAGGGTCCAGTGAATTCAAAATTATACTATTAAAATAAATATTATAAATACATATTTTTATATATGTGTCTCTGTGTGTTGTGTTTTAAAATTTTGTATTTTTAATGTTGCAGATCCTTGGACGTGGGGGATAGTGGAGAAGTGAGTGAGGACTCTCACAGGCCCGTAGGAGAATTGGTGTATGTGTCCCCTGGCTGCTGGGTTCCTCTGCTTTCTTGTCAGTTACTGGACCAATGCAGCATGTTATAGCTTGGGACAGAGAAGTAGAGTCAGGCATCTCCCATTCCCAGAGGCCAGCTGCCCTAAGCCATTGTGGATGGGTGACTCCCAAGGGTATTGCAGCTTCCATGTCGGGATGCCCTAGGTAACTGGATAGGGGGTGAATAAAAGTCTCATTCCTGCCAAGTCCCTTCCAGTTGTGCTGTGGTGCTGGAAGCCCAGAGTGGGGGTGCACCCATGCCCTGGCCCCCAATGCCATGAAGCACGTGTGTCCAGCCCAACCCCCTGCCTTGTCCAGGTCCAGGCACTGCCGGGCATGGTGGGCAGCAGCATTCACAAGGTAGGAGGGTAAGGAAGAGAAAGCCACGTGGGGCTTGGAGAGCCAGGGCATGGGACACAGGAAGCTGAGAGCTCACCCAGGGGAGACAGGGAAGGCAGTGGCAGGAGGGACTGCACTTGAGCTGAGACTTCAAGCCCTCAGCACACACTCCATGGTCCCATAGATGTCAGTTACGAAACACAAATTCAAAGCTAAAATTATTAAAAGTTTCGATACGGAAGTCACAAAGCATTATACCCCACACACAGGTCATTCTGAGCACAGGGCCCCATGTGACTGCACTGGTCACACAGCCACAAAGCCACCCTGCATGCCAGGATGAAGTCTCATCAGCACATGTAACTCCGTGGTTGCTCACAGCTGTACTTCATCTGCTTAAGATCCTGCCCAGGAACTAAGCTCTGGAAAGAATGAGGTTTGAGCAGCCAGTCTTACTCCATCAACTCTGCTTCCCTTCAAATCAGCAATGTCCCTAGGGCCACTTCACCCTTAACAAGCCATGGTGGCCCTTGTGCTTTCACACCAGACGCATGCCTTGGCCTAGAGAGCAGGACCACTGCCTGGCCAGCAGGAGACAAAGCCCCTTCCCTACAGTGCACCTGTGGTGTTCCATTTCCGCAAGGCAGGGATGTTCATGAGTATTAGTCCATTTTCACACTGCTGTAAAGAACTACCTGAGACTGGGTAATTTACGAAGAAGAGAGGTTTAATTAATTTACAGTGTCACAGGCTTAACAGGAAGCATGACTAGGGAGCCTCAAGAAACTTACAATCATAGCAGAAGGTGAAGGTGAAGGTGAGCAAGAACGTCTTCCCATGGCAGAGAGGAGAGAGAGATGGTAATCGAAGGGGGAAGTGCAACACTTTTAAAACAACCAGATCTCCTGAGAACTCACTCACTGTCATGAGAACAGCAAGGGGGATGTCTGCCCCCATGATTCAATCGCCTCCCACCAGTCCCCTCCCCTGACACGTGGGGATTACAATGCGAGATAAGATTTGGGTGGGGACACAGAGCCAAACCATATCACCATGCAAAGCACATACACTCAGCTCTTTTTAGGAGGAAACTCAGTATGCATGAAATTGAATTTCATCCATGAAAGCAATTCAATTGAATGTCACAGTCCTCATAAGGTATTTATTTAAGGCAAGTCAAAGCTATTCAGTAGGGCATACAACAAATCAGGTTACTTCCTTGCTAAGAAGAGTTACCTCAACACCGCTGACACACTCCCATGCCAATAAGAACATGAGATGATTCAGTAAAAATTCAGCAATGCCTTAGCCTCGCTAAGTGTTCCTGTCAACCACCAGAATGTAGGCACCATAGTTCTTGTAGCAGGTTGGAAGCAGCAGAGGGTTCAATTAAAAAAGGGAATCATCCACGACTGATGACTAATAATGTGGCAGTAATTGTAACATTTAAAAAATTGCCATCTATAATCAAAAATGCCTTCTAGGAGAGTGGATCCTGGGAGAATGAAAGGCTTTTAACTTCTGCCAAATTCTTAAATGGACTTGGATATGCAGAGTTTGACCTGGAGCTTAACTTTGGTGGAAGGGACAGAAGAAACTGAAATGAGAAGAATTTGGTTTTGCTCCCAAGAGGGGAGACAGCAGAGGCATTTGGTGAAAAGCTGGAGCCGGCATTATAGACAAATGCCAAGGGTTTTTTTTTTTTTTTTTTTGGAAACAGGGATGTCCTGAACGCAATATTGTGTCTGTTGCTATAGTAACAGGATGATATAGAAATACTGATTGAGATTCATTCTTGACCCCAGAGGTTACAAAATGGTACGGGGGATAACAATAGGTACAGGGCACTATAGAGAACAAAGTACCCAGATTCTCCAGGCTCATTAAGGCTACTGGCATTGATATGGAATCTGTGTTGACAATGAGCTAGCCTAGCAGGGTGACCAACACTTGCCATGAGCAGTCGCATCAAGATAGGCCTGTGGGCAGTAAAGGATTAACCTTGTCCAAGGGAAAGGTGTGACCCTTGCTAAAATCCTGGGAGTGAACCTCTGTGTCTTAGAAATATTCTACCTGATAAGAGTGTCTTTGTTTATCTGGGAGTCTTGGGCCAGGTAGTATCAGCTTAACCTCTAACAGCTGGACACTGAAGTCAGCCACGTGGGCTGTCAGCCATGCCTACATGGCTGGCCCCCAATAAAAACCTTGGATGCCAAGGCTTGGGTGCGCTGCCCTGGTTCGTAATGCTCTGTGCACGTTGCCGCATGTCATTCCTAGAATGAAGTGCTGCTCCATGACTCCACCGGGGGAGGACAACCAGAAGCTCATGCCTGGTCTCTCATGGACTCTGCTCTGTACACCTCTTCCCATTATAGGAGTTATTAAGAGATTATTTTAGGCAGATAGAGAGGAAAACGGGTCCTTAGGAAGTTTTTGTTTCTTTTAAAGCAGCTCCAGAAACATTTCTTGTCTAGCAGAAAAGCCCTGGTTCTTAGAGCCGGGATGGCAACCTTTGATATGTATTGCTGGCCATTAGAAACTGGGTCCACCCAAACATGACGATTCCCACCGTGGTCCTCTTGCCCTTGCCCTGACATGTGCCTGGCAACATGGCCACCCCCACATATCCCCAGGTATGAGAACATCATGGCGCCCTGTATTTGCATATTAAAAGCTAGGGTGGGAGGGCCGGCTTTTTCGTGGGCTACGTAAATGACATGCCTGGTCAAACCAATCCCCTAAGCCCTATGGAAATCAGATACCACCTCCTCCAGCCTCCTCATATAAGCAACCACTTTTCTGCCACACGGGGGATTTTCTCTTTGTTTGGATCCCCAACCTGTCTCTGTACAGGGGAGCTGTTTTCTTCTTCCTTCCTTCTTTCTTGCCTATTAAACTCTCCACTCCTTAAAACCAATGCACGTGTGTCCGTGTTGTTTTATTCAATTCGACTTGAGAGGAAGAACCCTGGTGTTCCTCCACTCATCAGAGCCGTATCATTTCCTCTGCTGATTTTAATCTGTGTGCCTCCATTGTAACAAATTGTTACTGTGAGTGTAGCAACTCTTCTGAGTTCTGTGAATCCTTGGAGAGAATCATGGAAGCTGACAGTGGTCTTGGGGACCCCCTGAACTGCAGCCTGTCTCTTCTTCCCACCAGATGAGCTCTGAGGAAAGAAAGGGTGGGGAGAACAGAGCAGCCCTACCCCTCTTGGTTTCAGAGGCCCAGATCGTGGGACCCTGCTCTTCCCTGAAAGGGGGGGGATACTGAATATAACAGTGAAGTTTCAAAGATATTTAAGGTGATGGATATCCCAATTACACTGCTTTGATCTTTACAAATTATATGAATGTGTTAAATTGTCACGTATACTTCAAAAATATATACATTATGTGTCAATAAAAAATTAACAAATTTTTATAACCAAAATCAGGCTGTTATAGTGAAAGTGTCTGGAAAGTAAGTCAGCCCGAGCTGTGGGGAGAGCCGGCCTGATGCCTTCACCCAGCCCAGTAGGAGGAGTCACTGAGAACAAGTTTCTTTTGGTGCCTTACCATTTGAGATGCCTCAGTGAAGTAGAGCACATTACAATATGAATCTGTCTGCTACTCACCAAATGACTTGTGTGTTACTAGTTTGTTATTGTTATTTATTTAATTATTATTTCTGATGGGAGTTAAGAGGGTTGAACCAGCATGTGACTAGACAGAGTATAAATGAGAAGCAGCACGTTGGGTCCCTTATGGGACCAAAAGGATCCCTAAACTGTGCTAACTGGGCAGAGGCAGGACCCGGAGCTATCTCAGGCTAGTAGTGAGATAGTTCAGTTCACATTGTGTTGGCAGATATTGCTGTGTTTCCCTTAAACGTTTAAAATATCTCAAAATACACCAGACGCCTCAGTGCACGGTTTGGGAACTGAGGTAGTAAACTAATGCCCAAAGCTTGGAAGTAACTTTCTATCATAGCTTTAAAACTTTAATAAGCCCTTGAGTGATCTGGGGTCTTATTTTAATGTGGATTCTAATTCAGTAGGTCTGGGGTAGAACGCCCTAGATGCTGTTTTTCTAACAAGCTCCTGAGCGTGGAGGATGCTTCCAGGTGATGGACCAGCAAGGTTTTACAAGATCTAGTCAGGAGAGCTGGGGCAGGTAACATAACAATCCAGGTCTCCAAAGCTCTTTTCCAGAACTATACTACTTCCCATATAATAAACTGTAGGGAAAATTTAAAAATTCTATTAGTGGACTTCCAGTTCCCATTTGGCATATAATGAAGCTTGAAAGTGATCTCTCCCACCCCTGCAATAAGAAAAAAAGCTGAACAAACTGAAAATCAATTCTTCTTAGGTCCACCGCAGGATTGAGACAACAGGACAAGCTGCTGCCCTCCAAAATTAGAGAGACAAACAGGTAGATATAGAGAATCTCAACTTACCAGAAGACGGGCTCCGAAGCAGAAACCTCCTGGAGACCAGGAAACGTTAACGTGTAATTAACAAATTCTTTGAGAGTTAAAACTCTAGGTAGCCTCCTATACTTCCCATGAGTGTTTCCTGGGGGAGCCAAACCAGGTTCTCACAATGAAGATTAGAGAAAATCCCCCTCCCACCCACCCCCCGCACTTCTGACGGGGGGAAGGGTAAAAATAGCCTTTCTTAAATACACCCAGAGCCTTCTTGTCTTCTTAACAATCCCCCTCAGGAGAAACTATTTAACCAGAGCTAGCAACTATTTAACTGGAACTAGAGGGAATGGGTGTGAGATCGCACACACCCTGGGAATTAGCAAAGATCTCAGAGTGGGCTTGGGCTTTCTTCCCCAGTCTGCAGAGGCGGGGCAGGGTGGCCCTGGCTATATTTGAGCTGCATAAAGATTACCCTGTTTATAAATGAGAGACAAGTGGGAGGGAGTCATCTCCTTGGTCTCTAAAACCAAAGAGGTGTGATAAGGGCATAAATTCCCCAAGTGGGTCATGGGATGGGATGGTGGTAACAGGAGCCACTGCTTCACACCCTTGGGTCCCAGGCCCGCGTATTCCACCTAAGGGGGATGCAGCACCACACAAATGCCTTTGCTTAGAATGTGCCCTGGGCCCCGGAGGAAAGCACCCCATCTTCACATGGTGTCGCCTCTGAGCTGGAACTTAAGCAGAGGTTTTGAAAGCCATTCCGTTGCTTTGTCAGCGGGCAGCTGAGGAATAATGTGGTTTGTGCTATGACACGTGGATCTTCTGATAATGTGCCCACCTCCTTTGCTGCAAAGTCGTCTGACAATAGTGCTGTCTGAGGCCCTGTGGGCACAAAACACAAATCCATACCTGGAATATGTATATTCTGTCACGATGAATCTCTGTCCCCACAGGGTGCTAAGGGTTTAATATAACTTGCCACCACATGGCTGGCTGGTCTTCTCAAAGGGTGGTGCCATACTGGGGACTGAGCACTGGTTTCTCATCTGGGCAGGTTGGGTGTTTGGAGGTGGCAGAGTTCAGCCTGGGTGGGTGGGAGGGCACACTGTTGGGCTCATGTACGGCTTCTGTATGCTACAACAGCTCCTCCATTCACGAATCTGCAGCACTTGCCCAGGGATGCCAAGACAGAGGCTGGCTGTCATTTTCTCTGTATATGAATGTGTAATATAAATAAAAACTTCCCAAGGACCCTTTTGTTGTTTAGCGTCGCATCTTTATGGCTCCTCTTTGGTGGGTATGAATGTGTAATATAAAGATAATCACACTTGGTGCCAAGTTCCACGTGTCTACCCATATCCTTCTATCTTGCTGTCCCCGTTGTTCCAACCTTTCTCCTTCCAGGCCTCTGACCAGCCAGCCATTTGTCATTGCCATGAATGCAATGATACTCTTTATTTTGGGCCCATCTTCTTTCCATATAAAGTGGAAAACCAAGTGCCCTTCTTAAAGTGTTTCCCACAAGGAGGATTTTTCATCACCACTGTCCTTCAAGGCCACCCGTGAATGGGGCTGTGATGCCGTTGCTGTCCATTTTCAGCTTGCTCTCAAATACCGACCTGGCCCATTTGTAAAAACAGCTTGGACGTTTTCCTCTTCTGCCAGCTGGTCAGAGGGAGAGATGGTGAGGTGAAGTGGTGGGGGATGCGAGAGTTGGGCTATCTGCTCTTTTGGCTTGTTTGGGTACTCACTCAACCTGCTCATGCACCATTGCATGGGTATCTCCTTCCACCTCAGGATGAATTCCTGCGGGCTTCACCCTACATTATGCTTAGCGAATTGGACAGAACCCAGCTCATCATGGCCTGCTCTGGTCATGTTAACAGGGCATCCTATGTGCCCCTTCTCAACCAAGCCTCAGTAGCACACCAGGAGCTGTTTATTAAAGAGCATTTAGTTCTCTGCTGAAAATGTCATGGCCATACTCCAGAACCTTGGGGATCTAAGTTTGGTTCTCCCATTGGAGCTCACCATGAACACCACACAGCATATTTTCCTACCATGGAAATCATAGGCTCTGGTGAGTGCTGCAGTCCCAACAACAGGGCTGTTTCCACCGCAGAAGCTGGAATCTCTTCAGAGTTCCTTTCCTTTCTGCTTTGAACCTCCCTCCAAGCTGGCAGCTGTTTGTGTTCTCCATGATATACTTAGGAGCAGTAACCATAGTTATGGAAGCTGTTGTCTCCAGAACTCCAAGGGTCCAACCCGGGTTCCTTCTAGTGATTAGAGGCTCAACATGCAATAATTCATTCTCTGTTTTGGAGAGGAAGTTGTAGAAATCCCAGACCAATGGGCCTTTAATATTTTTCTGACGTGGTGGACCTGAGTTTTCCTAGCAAAGGTGCCATATCTGGTCCAGCCCCTGCAAGTGGGGCTACTATTTGGTTGAGTTTGTGGCATCCCAGTTATCTTCAGGATTTGTTTGTTTGTTGTAGGGACCAGAACTGGTAAATTAGGTAAAAACTGCACCTTTCAAACTTTTAAGAGTGGCTATGATTTCTACTATTTCCCCCCAGGATGTGAAATTGTCTTTGATTTGCTATCTCGGCCAGGGTGGGGTATAGTTTTAGATGTTTCCATTGGTTCTCCCCAGTGCAATAACTCTTATCACAGAGGCCAAAGCACCAACCTGGGGCTTGTGCCCATTATTAAGAATGGTGACTCCACTGTGCATCCATAAAAAGGAATGAGATCATGTCCTTTGCAGGCACATGGATGAAACTGGAATCCATCATCCTCAGCAAACTAACACAGGAACAGAAAACCAAACACCACATGTTCTCACTCATAAGTGGGAGTTGAACAATGAGAACACATGGACACAAGGAGGGGAACAAAACACACCAGGGCCAGTCAGGGGGTGGGAGGCAAGAGAAGGAGAACATTAGGGCAAATAGCTAATGCATGAGGGGCTTAAAACCTAGATGATGGGTTGATAGGTGCATCAAACCACCATGACACACATATACCTATGTAACAAACCTACATATTCTGCACTTGTATCCCAGAAATTAAAGTTAAAAAAATAAATAAAATAAAAGATAGCGATTCCAATCGCATAGTCAACAGTGAGGAAAATGGCTATCCAGTGGGCCCACAGACGCAGTGGATCTACTGTGAGCCAGCCCTGGGCCAGGAGTCCATTGGTTTCCTGCCCTTCATATCCCACCTCTAACTGGGGGCTCAGGATGAAGCTCTGGAGCTTTGCCTCTCAGTGCCAATTTGGACCCTGCATCTACCAGTCCTTGACATGTTTGGGTCTTTCCCTGCCCCCAGTGCGTGTTTACCTGAGTAAATGGCAGTAAATCTCTTTGAGGAAGACTTTGAAATCGTTATCATGTGCACTTGACTTGTTGTCACAGGGTCTTCATCCTGGGAACTTAGCCTGTCTGTCAGTTGGTGGGATCTGACTTTGAAAACTTGCTCGGGTCTAGCAGCTGGGTAAAGGATGAGGACCTTTTCACTGGGATGACTGCCCTTAGCCATCTTCGATTTTGTTTGATTGTACATGTTGGTCAGTACTTTTGATAGCTGTCCATTCATTCTGTCCATAGGGTTACTGTGTCCTGTTTCCCATCTCCATTAATGTTCAGACTCTGCTATCACTGTATTAGTAACCACCTAGCTTTTGTGACAATTGACCACAACCACCTTCTCCATTGTTTGGGGCACCTGTTGGCCTCACTGTTGTCTGTGAATTCAGTTTTGTGATGTTCTATTTTATCATCATCCCTTGGCTATGGAGGATGGTCCCAACACCAGGGCATTCTTCATCGCTTTGCTGAAAGGTGTGTTCTTCAGGTCCTCCTCCAGAGCAGTCTTCCGGGGGGTTTTCTGAGCTAGTAGTGGATCCACTGCAGCATGCACAGGGTGATGCTTCTACATGCCAAGGAGTGCCAAAGATTGCCAGCAAACCACAACAAATCTCGGTTCATTTTCCAGGGCTGCTGTCACAAACTACCACAAACTACGTGGCTCAAACAACAGAATGTATCATCTCACAAATCTGGAGGCTGAAAGTGTGAGATGAAGGTGTCAGAGGCCTGGCTCCTTCTGAGAGCTCTGAGTGAAGGGTTTGTTCTGGGCCACTCTCCTTGGCCTGTGGATGGTGGTCTTCTCCCTGCTTCTTCACAGCATCGTCCCTCTATGCATCTCTCTTCAAATTTTCTCTTCTTTTTTTTTTGAGACAGAGTCTTGCTCTGTCACCCAGACTGGAGTGCAGTGGCGCAATCTCAGCTTACTTCAAGCTCCACCTCCAGGGTTCACGCCATTCTCCTGCCTCAGCCTCCTGAGTAGCTGGAATTACAGGCGCCCGCCACCACGCCTGGGTAATTTTTTGTATTTTTAGTAGAGACGGGGGTTTCACCATGTTAGCCAGGATGGTCTCGATCTCCTGACCTCATGATCTGCCTGCGTCGGCCTCCCAAAGTGCTATGATTACAGGTGTGAACCACTGCACCCGGCCAAATTTTCCCTTCTTAAAAGAACACCGGTCATATTGGATTAGGAACCCTACTCAGCTCCAGGATGACCTCACCTTTACTTCACTAATTACATCTGCAAAGGCCTTGTTTCCAAATAAGATCACATTCTGAGGTGCTGCGGGTTAGGACCTCAGCATATGGATTTTGGAGGACACAATTCATACATAACAATATGTATGGTAGCAATGATTATTAAACACCTTTTATAAATTCATGACTTCAAAGGAAGAGCTCTTGAATCCCAGTTTTGGGACGCAGGGAACATTACCCCAGTGGCAGTGGCCCACATACCCCCACATTCCGTACTACAGGACACATGGGCAAGCCTCCAGCTTCTTGGAGGATGGACCATGTGGGTGACATCTGCAGGTATAGAATGAAGTACAGGCAAGAGGAGAGCAGGAAATGATGAATGAATATTGATAAACTGTGATTTATTTTAGTATTTTAAAAAGATGCTTTCTTAAACTTGCCTTCTTTTTATATTATCTTCGATATGTTGCCTCAAGCACAAAAATGGGGAAAACTACTGCACTAACAATCTGATGAAAACGTTGGACTGTTGGCTTTCCTCAGCTGATTTGTGGTCACTACTGGGCTCTCGTTGTCTTCTTAAAGTCTCACTTTAGCTCCCGCTATTCGGACAGCCTCAAAGCCCAGTGTCGGGCAGTTTGGATCTGAGTCAAGCAGTAATCAGAGCGGTTGGGCTTGGTCTGTATTCTCCGAATGAAAATTTTGCAGATAACCTTTTTCTGCAGAGCAGAAGTGGCTGGGCACCCTTGCGAGATGAGAACCACCAGATGGCGCTGAATCCTCAATTAAAAAAAGAGCCTGGTGTGTCCTTCAGGCCCTGAAGGCATGATAATCTTGGGGACCCACAAAAGTGTTTTCATTTATTTTAAAATCAGAAGAAAAAAAGTGAATATAATATTCCTGGATTATATTCACCTTTCTACTAATGCAATCATTAAATATACTTTTTTTTTTGAAACGGAGTCTCGCTCTGTTGCCCACGCTGGAGTGCAGTGGCGCGACCTCGGCTCACTGAAAGCTCCGCCTCCTGGGTTCACGCCATTCTCCCGCCTCATCCTCCCGAGTAGCTGGGACTACAGGCGCCCGCCACCATGCCCGGCTAATGTTTTGTGTTTTTAGTAGAGACGGGGTTTCACCATGTTAGCCAGGATGGTCTCGATCTCCTGACCTTGTGATCCGCCCCCCCGGCCTCCCAAAGTGCTGGGATTACAGGCGTGAGCCACTGCGCCCGGCCCTACTTTCATATACTTTTAAAAAGTGTGTGTGTGTGTGTGTATAGAGGCAGGGGCTCAGGGAGCCAAAGTACGCAGGAAAGTCAATGGGGACCTGGCCTGGTTGTTTTTCTGTATCATACGTGGGATGTGGATCAAAAGTGTCAGTGAATTTCATGTCAGTTCCAGGCGTGTCTCTCTTTGCGGACATCTTTCAATTGTATGCATTCATGTATTTATTTAACTCAATAGGTCCCTTCTCAGTCACATGTCCTTTGTTTGTTTGTTTGTGTTTGTTTTTGTTTTTTGAGACCAGGTTTCTCTCTGTTGCCCAGGCTGGAGTGAAGTGTGATCTCGGCTCACTTCAACCTCTGCCTCCCAGGCTCAGGTGATCCTCCCACCTCAGCCTCCCAAGTAGCTGGGACTACAGGCATGAGCCACCACACCCAGCTATTTTTTTTTTTTTTTTTTTTTTTTTTTTTGTGGAGAAGTGGTTTGTCCTGTTGCCCAGGCTGGTCTCCAACTCCTGAGCTCAAGCGATCCACCCATCTTGGTCTCCCAGAGTGCTGGGATTACAGGCGTGAGCCACTGCGCCCAACCCCACATGTCCTTTTGATTCTACTTCCTAAATGTCTCTCCAGTCTGTCACCTTCTCTGTAAATCCACTGTGGCCACCTTCATTCAGGCCACTGGTACGTTTCTCCTGGACTTTTACCATAGCTTCCTGTTGGGCGTTTTGTTTCCAGCTTTGTATTCTATATATATATCCAAGGCAATCTTCTAAAAATCAAATCTGCTCATGTCAGTTTTTTGCTTTAAAACTCTCTGTGACTCTTTGCTGCCTAAAGTGGCTGTTTCTGAGGTAGGGTGTATGTCCTTGAGGAAGCAGGTAAGGTAATTCATGGGAGCGTAGACGAAAAACAGAACTGTTGTTTGTATTTACCTTTAATTTGATCCTTTAAACACTTGTATTTTTTGTATGCTTTATTTACACAATACATGTACATTATTCATAACATGTATTATATTGGGAAAGATATGGGTACCTTTCTTTTTGTCTTCACCAAAGGAATGCATCATCAAAAGTGTTTGGAGACCTTAACAATGAAGTCCAAATTCATTAGAATTACAATAGGCCTCTCTGATATGAATCAGATTTACCTTTGAGATCTTACCTGCTTAGTTCTAGCCACACAGGGCACCCCAGGCTGTAAGCTCTTAAGCTTTCATGCATTTATGAACATTCCATACACAGAAAGCACCTCCCCAATCATCATTCCTCACCTAATCAACTCCAACTCCTCCTTCACCATCCAGCTCCCTGGGATCCTCTCAGAGTTCCTCTCTCCTGTGTGCTGCCTTAGCTGCCTTAGCGTAGGTTGGTGCAAAAGTCATTGCGGTTTTGGACCGTGAATTTTAAATCATTAGACCTAGACTCAAACTCATCTTCATTAATCAAAACAGGAATCATTGCAATCAACACATTTTTGCCAATGATTAATGTTTGTTTATTCCTGTAATGTAAAAATCCATGCTTCGGGATTCGACGAACTCTTGGAAAGCATTTTCTGCATCCTGCTGGTTGGGGAAGCATTTTCCCTGCAAAAAGTTATCGAGATGCTTGAAGAAGTGGTAGTCAGTTGGCGAGAAGTCTGGCGAATGTGGCAGATGAGGCAAAACTTTGTAGCCCAATTTGTTCAACTTTTGAAGCTTTGGTTGTGCATTGTCATGAAGAAGAATTGGGCCCTTTCTGTTGACCAATGCCGGCTGCAGGCATTGCAGTTTTCGGTGCATCTCATCAGTTTGCTGAGCATACTTTTCAGATGTAATGGTTTCGCTGGGATTCAGAAAGCTGCAGTGGATCAGACCGGCCGTAGACCACCAAACAGTGACCAGGATCTTTTTTGGTGCAGGTTTGGCTTTGGGAAGTGTTTCGAAGCTTCTCGTGGGTCCAGTCACTGAGCTGGTCATCACCAATTGTTGTATAAAAGCCACTTTTTGTCGCAATGTGGCAATCCAATTGAGAAATGGTTTGCCGTTGCATTGAATAAGAGAAGACACTTCAAAATGATGATTTTCTTGATTTTCGATCAGCTTATGAGGCACCCACTTATCGGGCTTTGTCACCTTTCCAATAGGCCTCAAATGCTGATGTTGAGTTCTTCAGCAACTTCTTGTGTGGTTGTAAGAGGATCAGCTTCGATGATTGCTCTTAGTTTGTCATTGTCAACTTCCAATGGCCCACCACTATGCTCCTCGTCTCCTTGAACTGCCACTGCACCGTACATTCGTTAGCAGTTCCTGGGCCAAATGTGTTGTTGATGTTAAGAGTTGTCTCTGCTATTTTACAACCCATTCTGAACTCGAATAAGAAAACCACTTGAATTTGCTTTATGTCTAACATCATTTCTATAGTCTAAAATACACATAAAATAAACAGCAAGTGATAAGTCATTAGCAAACATAAAGCAAGAAATGCCCATTAAAATGATGTATAACATAACCACATTCATTTAAGAATGTATTCCAGTATTAAACAGCAAATTCCAATAATCCAAAAACTGCAATTATTTTGCACTCACCTGTTTGTTTCATTTTATTTTTCCTTTACCATGTTGTGAGGAGCACGTTTGTGTGTGACTACATTTATAGAGCAGCTATTAGATGCAGGGCACAGTGTGAGTCCATTTCTATATGTCATTTCAATTCATCTGTCCTCTAAGTGACCAGCTCATCTTGATATGCCTGGGATTTTCTAGGTTTCAGCATTGGAAGTTCTGTGTCCCAGGAAATCCTTCAGTCTCAGGCAAACCAGGACGAGTGGTCAACCTATAAAATAATCCATCATGCAGATGAGAAAGTCAAGGCTCAGAGAAGTTATAAAAACTTAGCTGAGCTCATGAAGCTAATTAAGGGTGGGCCCTGGCTGTATCCCTCAGAAAATCCGTGCTCTGTCCATCATGTTGTCATGCTGCCTGTTCATGGGCAGGGACTGTTCTCATTTCACTTTGTATCTTCATGCCTGCTGTGATCCCTGGCATATCTGATGAATGCATGAATGAGGTCACCAATACATAATCAAACATTTATTACATAGCGACCCCGTGAACTAACTAAGCCATGCCTCCTCCCATCCTGTGATTCTGCATAGTCACGGAATGTTAGAAAATCCGACTCAGAGATGATGACTTGCCCAAAGGTCACAGTGCCAGAAGGATGGTAGGGTGGGAGCAGAACCTGTGTTTCCTGACTCATACTCCAAGGATCTTTCTTTTCTTCTTCTTTTTGGAGATGGAGTCTCGCTCTGTCGCCCAGGCTGGAGTGCAATGGCGCGATCTTGGCTCACTGCAAGCTCTGCCTCCCGGGTACATGCCATTCTCCTGCCTCAGCCTCCCGAGTAGCTGGGACTACAGGCGTCCGCCATCACGCCCGGCTAATTTTTTGTATTTTTAGTACAGATGGGGTTTCACCGTGTTAGCCAGGATGGTCTTGATCTCCTGACCTCGTGATCCACCCGCCTCAGTCTCCAAAAGTGCTGGGATTACAGGCATGAGCCACTGCACCCAGCTGGGATCTTTCAATTAGAGCTCTACATGAACTAAACTGAGGGGCAGAGGAAATAATGAGAGAAGACGGTGTTCTTTTCAACATCTAGCTGAAGACACTAAAGCAGCTCTGAAATGCCAGCATTTGCACTGTTTAAAAAACCCAGATTGGGAACTTATTTTCTTAAAAGGAAAGAAGAGTAACACAGTCAAAAAGGAGTGTTTTCCGCATTGGGAGGGCTTTGTACAGGAAAGAAATGGAGGACCTGCCACATCTGGCACCCAGGAGGATGCCTTTTTTTTTTTTTTTTTTTTTTTCTGTGTGAATCATCCCCACTCCCACCTCAGCCCACCCCGCAACAGTCAAGCTTTGGGTCCAAACCAATCTGGCATCTCTAAAATGGAAGCACTGTTTGGAGACAAAGTGGCCAGGCACTGCCGGCCAGAGAAGGGACAATGCCCCACACCCACGGCCTGCCCGCACTGAAGTGCCTATTTATCTCCATTTTTATCGACATCTCTTGGCTTCTAGGCCCTGTTTGTGCTTTGTCCTTGGTCCTTATTGACCTATTGGATTCGGAGGGGAAGCTCAGCCGCAGGCAAATGGGTATTTTAATCCACAATGGAAAACATGAATTCCTCTAGCGCCACTAGCAGCTCCCAGCATCTTGACCCTGAACTTTTCAGCAGCGTGTGGCCACACACGCTACCCAGGCCAAAGAACGAAAGGGCCCCAGGGCACACATTGGGGCCAAGAAAAGGAACTGAATGGTGGAATGTTGCTGACTTTTCCTTCTGGATCTGCCTTTGAGACTCTTGCATGGGAAAAAAGGGTGGAGAAGGGGCAGAAACAAAGCTTAGTCTTTGTCTGATTCAGTCTTTGCACTCTCCCTGCCCCCTCCTGTGGCAGGCCATGGAGGCCACACCTGGCACACCTGGGCATGTTCCAGATGCTTACAAAGGTCCGGAGAAGCAGGGCTGCTCAGTCATTGTGAGAATCTGGGAAATTCTCAGTCCTCAGGGGTTCTGTGAGCAGCCAAGGTGATCAGCCCTGACAGGATGGTCAGGATGGCAGTGAAGAGGCTTGATTGATTGACAGGTGAGCAGAGGATGGGACTCTCGGCAGCCCTAATCAGTGAGAGAATTGCTTCGGAGCACAGCTCAGCTAATGTCCCACGCTGTTCCGGAGCCTCAAGGAAGAATGGGCTGATGGTGGTTCCAGGCCTCCTAGACCAAGTGCAGCTGGCACAGACCTCTGGCGTGCTTGACTCGGAACCTGTTCTGGGAACGTGAACTTGGATTCACCTTAGCAATAAGTGCTCAGGAATGTGTTGGAATTGCTGCCAGTTCCTGGGACAGGCAGACCCCAGAACAGTGGAAGAGATCTGAAGCCCTGGCACCCCTACCAGCCCCATGGGCTCCACACTTAATCAAGCAGGTCATCGGTTATCTCCACCTTCACATAGCCTGGAAGCCCAGCAGGCAGGGTTTGCTCTGCGATGTGACAATGCTGCTGAGTCTCCTGTCACTCACCGCAGCACCTCTGGGTAGTAAACGGCATCTTTCCTGGGTCTATGACAGTTACCATAGCTCTTCCAGGACCACAGAAGTACCTACCTTGTTCTGGTTTTGTGATGAACACTGATACATAAATGTAAAGAAGGCAGCCGGTGCTTGAGGGGACATCTAGTGTATTGGGAGGTGAGGAGGAGGCCAACTAGTCCAGAGGCTCTGACTTGGTTGGAGAGGGGTAAAGCCAGGTGTTAGGAGGGTGCTTGGTTGGGGAGAATCTGGTGTAGGCTAGAGGGGCCAGTGCAGGTTTTCTGGGGGTGCTGAGACCTGAGGCATGAAGAAGAGTTACTTACGTGAGGAGGAGAGAGGAGATCCAGGCCAGAAAGTCCACATCCACTATACCAGAAGCTCCACCCGTTCCGGAACCACACTTCCTGGACTGGCTCTGGAATGTATACCCGTGTTTAGCACAGCGCCTCCTAGTGTTCCCAAGTCCCCACTTGATATTTGGCTGTTGAACAAATAAGCTCAAAGGCCTGGAGGTGAGTGCCTGAATGTTTTAGCTGGGCTGGAGTGGAGCTGAGGAATGTGCCCCGGGGGGTGTGGGGTAGGGACAGGGAGCAGAAGCCAGAGGTGAGGCTGGGGAAGGACAGTGGCTGGGAAGTCGCTTTTGGGCACTTGCACTTTCTCCTGAGGGCCAGGGGTCGGAGTGGGGGAAGACTGGAGACCTGCTTCTCCATCCTTCTCTTGCCCTCACTTTCTTCATTTTCTTAGGAGCCAACAGACCTGTGCAAACCTCAGCTTTCCCCAGTTCAGCTCCTTTTCCATCTCCTTGATTTCTGTATCTAAAAAAAACAAGGCTGCATTATATTGTTGGAGAACAATAACCCACTGGACCACGTCCTGGTAAGGAAGAGCTGCAAAGCCATGGCCTCATCACTGTAGACACAAGCTTCCAACAGTGTCCCATTGTGGCATTTGATTTAACTCAGCCCTTCAAGAACATGCATTTCTGACAAATTCTGCACAGCATCACCATGTCCCCAGCAGATGTCGCTAATGTCTCACATTTTGGTCATGCCAGCAGCACGCATCTCAGTCAACAAATATTTATTAAGCAGCAAATGTGCATTGTGCGCCAGGCTGAGCACTTCGTAGATAAAAATTCCTGGGGCATGACCCAGGACATGAAGAAAAGTTACTTAAGTGAGGAGGAGAGAAGAGATCCAGGTCATTTTTTGATGACAAAAGAAGGTAACATAAAAAAATAATTGACTGCCTGAAAAGTTCTTTCCCATTGAGGTACAAGTTTGTTTCTGGCTATGCAAAGTGAAATTGGAATCGAATGTCTGGGGCCACCTCGAAGCTTGTTTCAAAGGCCTATTACCACATGTCTTTTAGACAGATTTTATTTCAGCTTGGCTAACTGAAGCCTCTGGAATCTCTAACGACAGAAGTGTAATTCATATTTCTACATTTCTTCTGGGAAGGAAAGCCCAAATGAGAAGGCAGCACTAAACAAACTGTGAAGTCAAAGTTGAAAGGATGGTTGCTAGAAGAAGAGCGTCGAGAGCCCCATGCGGTGGTTGCCCCTGAGATGGCTTGTTGCCCAAGTCAGTGGTGTCTATTTGGTTGGACTTGAAGAGGTTCTATGCATCGAAGTTGCTCCACATGGCTGTGCTGACAATGCTTGGAGCTTGGACCTGGAGGTTTGAAGCATCATTATTTAGCAAGTATTCATCCAGCACAACACCCCAGCTCACAGAATGGCTTTGACTCTGGTGAAATCCCAGAGGTGGATGATGTAGAAGGGCCCCTAAATCAAGCATACAAGTCAGACTTGGTACAAAGAGACTATTGTTAGTTCCAGTCCATGTCTATCTAATGGACATCTCAAGCCAAATATGTCCAGAACTGAGTTCCCGCTATTCTCCTTCAAACCTGCCATCTCCAGGATCTTTTTCATTCCAATTAGTTGCAATTCCATGGTTTCAGCTGGTCAAACGAAAAATCTTGCGGTCAAGTCTTAACTGTTCTCTTTCTCCGTATCTAATTTATCAGCAAACCATATCAGATGTATCTTCCTAAATATATCCAGAATTACTCTATGTCATACCACCCCATGCCACCACCTGGTGGAAGTCACCATTGTATTTGCTTGTATTATTGCAATAAGCTCACTGATTTCCCTACTTCCACCTTTGGCCCTATTTGGTCTGAAATTCAGTGGCCAGAGTGGTCATGTCCTTCTCTGCTTAAAATCTTCCAGTGGTTTCTCATCTGACTTAAGGTAAACATCAAGGCTCCATGTGATCTGGCCCTGGTTGTCTCTGACCTCCTCTGCTTCTCTTCCTTTCCTGACTGGCCCCAGCTGCACCAGGATCCTCACTGGTCCCTGAACTCCAAGGGGCACGCTCGACACCTTTGCACTTGATGTTCCCTCTGCTCGGAATGCTTTTTCCCCAGGGATTTGCATGGGTGGGTCCTTCACTTCCTTCAGGTCTTCCCAGCAAAGCTACGTGAGTTTCTCGGGGCTACTGTAACAAAATACCACAGGCTGGGTGGCTCAAACAACAGAAATGTATTGCTTCACAGTTTTGGAGACTGAAAGTCTGAGATCAAGGTGCTGGCAGCGTCTGTTGCTTTTGAGGGCTGTGAAGGAAAGGTCTGCTCCAGGTACTCCCCTCCATCCCCCGCCCCCAGCATGAGTGGCCACCTTCATGCTCACATGAGTGTTCTCCCTGCCTGTGTCTGTCTCCAAATTTCCCTGTTAGGAGAACACCAGTCACATTGGATTCAGGCTCACCCTAAAACCTCATTTTCAGTTGATTCCCTCTGTGAAGACCCTATCTCAAAAAAGGTAATATTCTAAGGTATTAGAGATTAGGACTTTAAATATTAAATTCTAGGGGGACACAGTTAAACTCATAATAAAGACCTTTCCTAGTTACCCTACTTAAAATTCCACCCAGTTAGGGAGTCTGGCACTCCCTAACGCCCTTCCCTGCCTTAGCTTTTTTGCTCTTGAGAACCTTATTTCCACCTAATGTGCTGCTACATGTTACTTACCTGTTTTGTTTATGGCCTATCTTTCTTCTTCCTTGGATCAAAGCTCCATGAAGAAGAGGTCTTTGCCAGGCACGGTGGCTCACGCTTGTAATCCCAGCAATTTGGGAGGCCGAGGCAGGCAGATCACGAGGTCAGGAGTTTGAGACCAGCCTGGCCAAGAGACCAGTCTGGCCAATATGGTGAAACTCCGTCTCTACTCAAAATGCAAAAATTAGCCGGGCATGGTGGCAGGTGCCTGTAGTTCCAGCTGCTCGGGGGACTGAGGCAGGAGAATTGCTTGAACCCAGGAGGCAGAGGTTGCAGTGAGCCAAGATGGTGCCACTGCACTCCAGCCTGAGCAACAGAGTGAGACTCTGACTCAAAAAAAAAAAAAAAAAAGGGGGGGGGGATCTTTGTTCATAGTTGTTTTTCCATCACCTAGAGTAGTACCTGGCACACAGTAGATGATCAGTACCTAGGATAGAAGATGGAGCTGATGAGGGCCACTGTAGACTAATGTTAATGAGCTAATATTACCAGGTAGAGAGAGGTGGGAGGGGGGGTCAGCTAGTGGTTGATTTAAGGAAGAAAAACACCATGCAAGTATAACATGGGGCCCAGGGTGAACCATCCCTTTTTTGGCCTCTCCTGCTTTTACAAAGGGGACTTCATCTCAACCCAGGCCTCAGAGTGCAGGCTCTGTCCTTTAGCTTGCAGACTGAGTTCTAAATGAAAGCAGAGATTTCCCCCAAGCACAGAGCATGCCACAGAGCATAGTGAACAGCCTGCTCTTTTCAGGCCTTTGTCAGAAATGATGACGCTTCCATGTGGCAAACCGGCAGCTCAAGGTTTGGAAGGGGAGCTGCTGTTCAGGGATTCCTGGCCTGGAGTCCCTGCCGACGAGCAGCAGGGAAAGGAATGGGGTGGCATCTAGCAAGAGCGCTTTGCCCAGTCCTCAGAGAAGTTGTGGCCCAAGGTCTAGTCAGCATTTTTGCTTCCTAACACAGGAATAATAATATGAATACTAACAGGAGTATCATCCCAACTTGGCAGGCTATAGGAAGATACCTTCATTCAGATAAATAAGCCAATACTTAGGGAGCCATTGCTTTGTCCTGGCATCGTGCAAGGCATGAGGGGATTCCAAAAGGAAATCTCTCATATTCATATTTCACTTTAGCACGAACAAAGAACTCACACATGCATTGTCCATTTCATTCTCACAACTGCCCTATGATAGAGATGTTCTATTATCTTGTTTGACAAGAAGGGGAATGAGGATAAGTCAAATGACTTACCCACAGCCATGTATATTCAATGATTGAGGAAAAATGTGAGTACACATCTTCTGGCACGCATCCTGTATTAATAATAATAACAGGCCAGGCGTGGTGGCTTACGCCTGTAATCCCAGCACTTTAGGAGGCTGAGACTGGAGGATCGCTTGGGCACAGGAGTTTGAGACCATCCAGCGCAACATAGCGAGATCTCATCTCTTAAAAAAAATATATACACATATATATATATACACACACACACACACACACACACACACATACACATACACACATACATATAAGCCCAGTGAGGTGGTGCTCACCTGTAGTCCTGGCTACTCAGGGGGCTGAAGCTACAAGATCTCTTGAGTCCATGAGTTCAAGGCTGCAGTGAGCTAAGATCATGCTGCTGAACTCCACTCTGGGTGACAGAGTGAGACCTTGTTTTTAAACACACACACACACACACACACACACACACACACACAAAGTATCATTAATTGGATGTGAACTATGTACCAGGCACTGCATTTAGCACTTTATATGCACTTTCTCATTTTACTTTTCACACAACCTTGTGAGGTAGGGAGCATTTTATGAGATGCAGAAACAGCAGTCAAGAGCAAGGTAGAAACTTTCGCCAGTTCTCCCAGCTCTTGATAATGGAAGGTGGTTCCTGAAAGAGTAGCAAGTGCAATGGGCTGCAGGAATTCAGATAAGAGATGGGGGCGGGGGCTCGGTGTCAGATGGGTCAGCCAGGAGGGCTTCAGAGTGCACCAATCCTTATTTGGTAGGTAGAGAAGGAGTTCTGGGCACACTGTGTTGAGTGGCAGAGAAGGGACAGGTCAGACCTGAGTGCTGGGGCCCGGCAGGGAGGCTGGGAGATGAGGCAGGATGAGGCTGGACAGCTGGAGGCCAGGAGTACAGTGAGGAGCCAGGCAGACCCAGTCCCTACCATTAGGGAGGCAGTAGCCAGCTTGGCACTTGGAAGCATGCCCTGATGCATTGATTCCAGGGGCTTTTCTGTTTGTTTATTGCAGGCATTCATCCCTGGTAGGACTGTGGAGTCAGCAGTGGGCACAGGACAGGGAAGGGGTGAGGTGTTCCTTTCCGGCATCCTCCCACGGCCTTTTCCCTTCCAGCTTCTGAGGCCTAGCCCAGGTCAACTGAATACAAAGGAGCATGAACAGTTCTTATTTCCTACATTAGTCAAGTCACTTAAAAAAAAAAAAAAAAAAACCAAAAAACTAATTAGTTCTGGCAACTACAGGTCTACACCAGCTTTCCTAACCACCATGAGCTGAAAGGGTCTTAAAAGTCTCCTGACACGGCTCTCACTGATTACTGGATTGCCCTTGCAACCATCTCTGCTGGTTGATTTCGGGTCTGTTTGCACATCTCTGATGGGGAAGAGCTCATTGTCCTGAAGGCAATTCTGGTGGCCTGGGCTCCTCTGGTTAGGTCCAAGACACGCACACACACACACACACACACACACACACTTACACAAAGGTATATATGCATCCTTCTCAGTCTGGCCTCAAGATTTCCCACCTTGAAAGAGACTTGAGAGTTGAGACACCACAGCCCTGTTGTTGCTGTAGAACTTGGGAAGGGCAGGGCACGGTGGCTTATGCCCGTAATCCCAGCACTTTGGGAGGCTGAGGTGGGAGGATTGCTTGAGCCCAGGAGTTTGTGACCAACCTGGGCAACATGGCAAGACCCCATCTCCACAAAAAATACAAAAATTAGCCAGGCATGGTGGTACACACCTGTAGTCCCACTTATTTAGGGGGCTGAGGTGGGAAGATCACCTGAGCCTGGGGAGGTTGAGGCTGCAGTGAGGCATGAGCTGTGATCATGTCACTGTACTCCAGCCTAAGTGACAGAGTGAGACCCTGTCTCCAAAAAAAAAGAACTTGGGCAGCAGCTCTTGCCGCTGTCTCAAGGCTTCCAGGTGTGCTAACTGCTTTAATTGCTTTTGAGGCTTCAATGTCTTCGCCATTTGTTGATGTTGTTGTTTTGTTTTTTGGTCGGGACTCCAAGAACAAGGTGACCAGTAGAGGGATTTTCTCAGGAAGTGATTTTCACTGAAGTTGGGAACTTTCACACAATGTGGGAACTTCCAGATGTCTGTGAGTAAGAGGGGCCTTCCAGAGAGGAGGGTACACTATTACTTCCCATGGTGGCATTTCGGGTAAGCCAGCCTCTGAGGCTGGGACTGCTGCTCAGGGTCTTCCAGGGAGAGGAAAAGTCCAACCAGGAGAGCTTGGCGTTTCTACCCACCCATTTCCAGGCTGGAAACCTGGGAATATAGGAACCACCCAGAGATAATGGGGTGAATCCACAACAGGGGAGCTTGTTCTTTTAGGGGATGATTTCCAGGCCTGTTGAGATCTTCTACATGGTGTGGCTGTAGCAGAAAATAATGGTGACATGATATGGCTAGACGGGGGGGCTTGGTTTACCCTGGTGCACAAGTGTCACGTGAGGAGAATTTGGAAGTTCCTTAACTCTAGGCTGGAGGGACAGCAGTGGACTCAGAAGGTGGCTACAGAGTTTACTATGGGACTGCCACGGTGAGCAGTGACGTGACCTTGTGGCAGAAATGCCCATAAAGCTAACCATAGGGTACTGTCTGAATTCCCAACACTTGGAAGACCCCCATCCCTAGGATAATGATGGATGATTAGAAGCCACAGTGGGGCCAAACACAGGCCGAGTTTCTCCTGGGCAAGAGAAACAAAATAAAGAAATGCGACTGGACCCAGCTCTGAGTCTGGCTGGATCAGGGATCTGAGTGCGTTCCCCAAGAGCCCTGCACTAGCTCAGTCCTCAGGATGCCACTTTCTGCCTAGTAAGTCAGCCCTGCTGCTTAGGTGCTAGGAAGGGGAACTGCTATGGCTCTGTTTAGGCAAGAGAAATTCCTGCTGCCTTCAGTAACAGGAGTACTTCAGTAAAGAACATCAGCAAGTCTAACGCTTTAGGAATCTCATTTGTTGAAAGTAGTGAATGAAGAGCAAAGGCTCATGGAGTATTCAGAAGACCTCAGACAAAAAACCTCATACGCAGCCTCATGCCTTGAGTAGGATTCTGTTGCTAGTGCACCAGGGCCAGGACCAGTTTCATTTTGAGTTTTGCTAATTCATTCTGAGTTTTGCTAACAAGAACAGGCTTCTGAGTTCACGGGAGCCCTGTGCATCTTCCCAGTACCAGCTATCCCACTCAAAATTGAAGAAAATCTCATTGCGTCCTTAGCAATGGGTATTTCCCTTTCTTTCCTATTCCCTTCCCAAGCTGGAGCCTAGGGCTTCCCATTCTCCCTTCATCTCCTGCGTTCTCCAGGTTCCAGGAGGACCCCGTGGGGTCAGCCCCTACAGATGAAGTGATTTAGGGATCAGGACTTCTCTCTGCTTCCAGTGGCTGCCTTAGAGACAATGCCCTTGTGTTTTCTCTTCCCATTTCCCCTTGTTTCACAGAAGTGCCACTTCCTGGTGATTAAAAACCCAAGAAAATTATCTTCAGGTCTTCTTTCCCATTTTTCATAAAAAGCCAAGCCTTTTGCATGGATATGTGACAACAGGTGGCTTCATCCACGAGGTACTGTGCTGAGCCAATACTGCTGCCCACAAGTGGATGGAGAGAAAGGGCAATTTGTCAAGAAAAGACTGTCCTGAGAGACTGTATTAGTCAGCTGAGGCTACATTCTGCTGAGTAAGAAACCACTACCAGACCTCAAGAGACTTCTAGTGATGATGTCTGATTTCTCACTCAAGTTATACGTCGTTCACAAGCCAGGGCTCTGCTCCATGTTTCCTGCGATCCAGGACCCAGGCTGATAGGGGTGCCTTCATCTGGAGCAGTGCAGGTCTCACAGCACAGCAGACATGGCAGGTGCAGGCTACCTCATAAAGCTTCCACAGACATGTCTCCCCATTTTTCACTGGACAGAGCAAGACACTGGGCCACTCCTGGGTTCAACAAGGTGAGGTTTATAATCTCCCTGCAAGGGGGAGATGGACACATGCCAAAGGCCAAACTTGACCTTGATGGGCAAGATGTACAAATTTCCTGTTTATACAGAGAGAAGATGCTGAACACTCATACAGTCTGCGCTAGTGTATATACCGCCTGGCATCCCACTGCCCTAGAGCATCCTTCTTATCCCTGTGCTGCTCCATCCACTCATGGCTCTTCCGCTGTCAGGACCTCTATCCTGGGCCCCGGGTATCACCACTGGGCTGGCAGCTGCACTCAGTATCTGGGCCGGTGAGGGACAGTTCCTGGTCCTGCTCAAGTGGGGTGAGGCAATGACAATGGTTGCCGGATTGCCCAAATTTCAGACTCTGAGAACACTGATGCAATTTCCAAAATAGGGTGTTTAGGTTCTGCAATAACCCAATGGCAGGATAAGTGATTTAGGCTTCTATGGGCTGCCTGAGAACCTCTTCACCTACTTGTAGCTCTTTCAGTGAGCAAATGACTTCTGAGTTCCAACTCCCTGAGCATCATATGCTGCCAGAACAGAGCTATTTAATCCACACACATCACAGAGAAAGCAAGAAACTAAGAGGCATGAACAGTGTCTTTAACATAGTCTCATATTTGGAAAAGCAGTTTTAAAAAAACAATTGAAAATACAAGATAATGTAAGGGTTACTTATATAAGTTTTAACCTTATATTGCTTGGCCATTTTTACATATAAATTATTGCTTACTAGCTTCGATAAATACACAGCACAGTCATATATATATATATATATATATATATATAATATATATACACAGAGGCAGAAAGCATGGAATATGGGAAAGAAAACACTGTTAATGGCAATTCTGGTAACTCAACAAATGTTTCATATTTACCAGTTCTTTAAATGGTGGAAAACTACCAAGTGTAGTCCCTGAGAAGTTAGGTAGACACCCTGATGGCGGGTTCTCTATCTTCTAATTGTTAATGCAAGCTGACAATATCACAGCAGCCCTAATTAATGATACATTAAAAGGCAAGATTTCTTGCTTCAGGTCACTGATTTCATCCCAGTATTTAATAACAGTGTAATACGAATACAATAAATAGACTATGCAAATAAATATTACTCTGCTAAAAAATGTTTAGTATATACAGCTTTGCTTTATACAGTAATACATTTTCATCTAACTTTTTGGCAATTTTTAAAAACCTCCCCCCCGCCCCACCAGTTTTAAGCAAAACTGGCCCACTCACTAAGAAGCAGGCTGAAATTTTAAGGACATGTTTTTGAAACACTGAAAGGAAATCCTGTGTTGGACCACTGCAGAAGACCCGATCGTCCCCATTTTAATGTTTTTGCCCAGTTTCTGAGAAGCCTGGATTGGCTGCGCCATTTAGGAACATTCAGTTCCAGATCTGCGGTGTCTGTGCTGGCTAGAACAGACTTGCAGGGCTGGGATATGGGTAGCAGTGAAAGCCCAGCTCCAGGGATAAGAAGTCATCACTGGTACTCTCTCTTTCACGCCACAATTTCTCCTCCACTCAGAGGCTCATGCAGCACCCTCTCCCTGCAGACTAGGCAGTGTGAGTGCTGACCTTAGCCACATGCTTCTGAATTCGGTGTATGCTCCACACTACCTGTTTGTGGTTCTCGGTCTAGGGAAATGAATTTATTCTAAACATAATTAAGGAAACTAGAAAAACGTGAATGCAGGTCATGTGTATCACTATAATCATTTGGCAATTATACAGATGACAAAGAGCAAATTCAAAACACCACACTCTAGGGAACACCTGCAAATGTGTATGTAAAAAAAAATTTTTTTAATGGCAAGGTTGTGATTTTGCCTATGGGGTCCTGCATTCTGCTGTCTTGTGCTAACTTCATTTTTTTTTTTTTTTGAGACGGAGTCTCGCTCTGTCGCCCAGGCTGGAGTGCAGTGGCGCAATCTCGGCTCCCTGCAAGCTCCGCCTCCCGGGTTCACGCCATTCTCCTGCCTCAGCCTCTCCAAGTAGCTGGGACTACAGGCGCCCGCCACCACTAACTTCTAAGCAGGGCTAGTTTGCTGGAATGCTGACGAATCCAAAGACCCACAGGACTGTCTGAGAGTTGTGCTGTAACAAAAAGAGCCCACTTAGATGTGCCCCTGCACCACCTGGTGCTGAAGGTGGCAGATTATGTAAGATTTGCAGAGTGAGCGAAGATTTTATGCAATAATAAAACTCCAAATGAGAGCTGGCAAAGAGCTTAGCCATCTTCTAGACCACACTTTTAGCCAGAACAAACCCTATTCTGAAGAGGCCTTGGTGAATATCCAGAGAGGGTGCATGGCCCATCCTATCAACAAGGATCACTCAAGCCCCACCACTGTCCACAAGTGAACAGCTCAGATTCCTTAGAAAGAGATTTCTGTTGAGTAAAATCTGGTTCTCACAATTCGGGCTTGAATTCTTTAATTCCAGATCTAAGATTCTGCAAAGCTTTGGAAACTTCTGAGAGCTGCTGCCTGGCAAACCTCTGGAGACAGTTGTTACACTTCAGAAAGATGCAGAGATTTTAGACATTCAGAAGACAAGGATGGAAAAGCAAACCTCGACTGCACAAAATCCTCCCTTCCCTCTGCTACCCCTAGGACCACTTAACCACGGCTGAAGGAAGAGGTGAACAAGTATCATTTTCTCCCCAGCCAGTTTCCACCCATGTCATGTGAGATACTCTGAAATCACTGTACAAAATGCATTTAACACAACATTTGTGTAGCTTCATCTGGCTCGGTGTGCATATCTGTCTTGGGGTCTAAGTGGCATGCAATATGCTGAAATAGTTCTCCATGGAAAATTAGTCCCCTAAAGGTAATGTTCTACTAGGAGCAATGTAGTTCTAATGTAAATAAAAATCTGAATTTTGAAACACAGAAACAATGTCAGGATGGCCTTATATGATTACACTGGCCAAACCTTAGTCCAGGGCATAGGAAAAAGGTGAGAACACGTGCTTGTGCTGTAAGCCCATGCTATACTTAGTAACTGCGTGAGGAGGGCTTTGGAGGGTTTGCTCAGCCCAGCTGTGAGGGAAGTCTGCTCTCCGGTTCTCACGGCTCTGGTGTCCTCCTGTGGGCCACATTCCATGACGGCAGCATGCAGCATTTCTCTGCATGGACCAGCCCTGGAGGATGCCCTTCTATAAAACCCTGTAAATGTTCAGGACTGAAATTTTACATGCTGGGCCAAACTAAGTCTCTCTCAAAGTTCTCCCAAACCTTCTCTCCACATGGTTCCTTCCAGCAGTATCTCAAGCTCAGTGTGGTTCCTGAGCCCAGGAAACAGCACTGCTATAAAGATGTCAAAAAGCATTGGACACGCCTCAGTAATGAGGATGAATGAGGTGTTGATGAGACAAAAAGGAAACAGGTCTGTGTGGGCATGAAAGAGATGAACAGGCAGGAAGAGTGAGAAGTGCACCAAGACTCCTGCATTTGGAAAATGAACGGACCAGACCCTTGCATTTTAGCAAGGTGACAAGTATCTAGCAGGCAGGGGTGGGTTTCATTATCTGACCCATAGGCTGTTTTGTTCATGTGAAGGTTGAAAGAAATCCTCTAACCAGTCCTTGAAAATATCAAGAGGTCTTATTTGCTACAGGAGCCTCAATTGGTAAAAATGGGAATAATAAGAAAAGATTTTAGAAGACTCAGATTTTGAAAAAGAAAAGAAAAAACGGCAAATTATAGAAAGGCTCCCTGCTTTGGCTGGTAGTTGGACAATAGGACTTCTAAGTCGCCAACATTAATCAGACATTTGGCTATTTCAGGGCATTTTTCATTTGCCAAAACACTGGTAATTACCACTATCTTATTACCTAGAGAGTGCTAAGTGCTTCACTCATTAAATGTCACTTAACCTCCCTGCACTGGCTGCTGTCATTCCATAGTGTGGGCAAGGAGCCTGTATGAGGTACGCAAAATGCATCATCAGGCACAAGAATGCAGACTTTTGTGACTCTGTCACCTCAGTAAGCAGTTAATGAGTGTTTACAATGTGTCAGGCACTGTGCTTTTTCAAAATCATATTATGTCCAATAAAAGATAAGAGCCTGCTTACAAGTATAAAGAAAATCCCCAGAAATTAAACAATGAGTCAATTTCTTAAAGATTACTATTTTTCCTTATTGGCAAAGCAACTTCATCTACCTTGCCTATAGCTGCAAATCAGTTGTACAGAAACTAATTTCACCTGCAAGCATATGTCAATAGTTGATTGTGGTGCAAAGTGATGCACACCTTGACATTGTTCATCTGCCCATCAGAGCATGGATGCTAGCTGCAGTCCTCACTAACTCCCTAGACACAAGTGGCTTTTGGTGATGTCATAGGTTGTATCAACAGAAACCTCTCCTCCCTGGAGATCTAGAGATGCTGTCTCTGTCATCAGGTGTTCAAAAGAATGACTTCTTTGACAGCTTATGGACAGGAATCTAAAACTAGGCAAAGTAAAAACTCCTTCCTGTTTCATGCACGCTCTTAATGAAATATTTGGTCATTGCATGTCAAGACGTTGTCTTGTCTTGATGCTGGCACATCTCATTGAAAACTGGACTGGATCAACAATGTGATCATAAGAAACCTGCCTTCTCCATCTCAAGAATGCTTCTGACTCTCCTTCTGCCTTCTTGTCCCGAGAGTAGCATGGAGAAACCTCTCCCCCTCTCTGGTGGTTGACATCACTTCCTGAACACGCTTTGGCTGGCTTTCCTGTGAATGTCTTGGGTTATACTGATAAAACTCAGCAACTTCTTTTCTCACAGGAAAGCAACGTGCTTGGCATAGACATTCCCGTAGCTCAAAGTGCTGCAGACACAGGGGAGGTGAGGCAGTGGGGCTCACACCCGAGGCTCGATCCTGTGTGAGAGCTCAAACAGAGCCTGCTGGCTGTCAATGACATACAGGTGATTAACATAGGACTTTAACTCTTGATGCTCTTTTGGAGACAGGTCACCTGTTGTTTAGAGGGGGAAAAAAAGACAATCTCAGGAGAGCAGTAATGCTGTATCTATGTCCCAACAAAACCCCACACTAAGGCTGAGTAAATGTACCAGGTGGGTTCTCATTAGTCAGAATCCCATAAGAGGTGTCCTTGTCCTACAGTAGAAATGCTTTTTCAGCTCAGAATGGATTCCTCAGGTCAGGCAATCAGATCAGCTGGATATTTATAGCATTTATTACCTAACATTGTATATTATTTAGAAATTACGTTATTATCTCATTGCACAGGTGGGGAAACTGAGCACAGTCACGCAGCAAGTTAAGTGTCACAGCCAGGATTCGGACCCAGGCCAGATGGTTCCTGAGTCCTTCTAGGTAGCCTTTTATAGCAGTTACCTGTTTAAATGGCCAGCACTGGCTCCTATATCTCAGTCCAGAAGCGTTGAAAATCGCTGATAATGTATTTAGCATATGAATGCAATCACTCTTTTTTTGTTGTTTAGATTTTGTACAATTCTTTGGTATTCTCATTTTTTGGAAAAAAAAATTTAATGGAGCAATTGAATGAACAGATACAACAGAACAGACTCTAAGATGTGGTTAACAGATGAAACAGCTTCAGAAAGTACGTGTATGGACTAAAGTCTACCCAGAGAAGGACAAGACAAGGGGCTTTTCCACTCACATATCTAGGGCACTCAAGGAATCGAGGGGCCAAAGGAGGCTTCACTGCACTGTGAACACATCCACACCCTGCTAGCGCTCGTGCTGATAAGGAACAAGGATGAAGCAGCATGAACCACGGGGCAAGCCCGTACACCATAGTCAAACACACACACACACAAGCAAACCATTTGAGGCTGGGGAACACTGGCCAAACTGCACTACAGTAAAACAATGGAGTTGGCGAAGACTTCATATCCTGTTGCTTTGTAGATTATGCATGGGACAGGCAGGGTGAGCTGCTGGAGCTCAGTTTGAGCAGAAGGAAAGGAAATGCAGGAGGCTGAGCATTTTCTTATAGCATTTTTTTCTCTTGGTGAAACTCCCTTTTTTCTCCTCTATAACAAATGCATTTTATGAAGAAATAATTTAAGACCTGTATGACATGGGTGGCTTATAATTCTTAGGTTTAATAGAAACAAGGCTTCCTGGTTTTAGCAAGTAAACACACTAAGAGTTACAGTTTATATCAACCCACCTGTTTGAAAGTAACAAAAAGCTGTTTTATTCCAGAATGCCTTCTCTGGAAGACGTTGAGAAAGTTAAACATTGGTTTGGATAACATGATGCTACAAAGGTAATTTTATGTTAATTTTCAAGCCTTAAAAAGATGGCACAATGAATGGTTCTAACCATGGCAACTGACATTTGCATGACACTTTATAATGCATAAGTGACTTGATTAACATTTTCATATTTTATCCCAAATGCTAACATTGGTTTACTATGCTCATATAAACCGTTAAAACGAATTAGGATAATTCAGTTCCCAAACCAATTTTTTTTAAAATTTTATTATTATTATACTTTAAGTTTTAGGGTACATGTGCACAACGTGCAGGTTTGTTATATATGTATACATGTGCCATGTCCCAAACCAATTTTTAAAGATACTGTATATAAATATTAGAACATAAACTGGCTTGATCGTTATTTAAATTTCTCCTTTGCTTAGTGCCACACAGAGGGTTGCTCTCTGATGAGTGGGAGGTTCAAGGCAGGTTCAAGGCCACACAAGCTAGTATAACTATCACCTTCCTGTCTATACTTGGAGCATATATAAACTAGAGTTCTTTGGTTAAGTGAGACTGATACCTTAGAATTAGCTGAATCCCCAGTAAACACTTGGGAAGCAAAGGAGGATAAAAGCAATATGAAGCTGTACTCATCAGCATTATGCTTGCACATTTCAGTGGATCTCTGTGATGATGTTATGGTTACTATTTTTATTGTAACTGCATTGCACTTGTATGCTTGATGAAGAATTATGTAGGTATATTAAAGTGGTACTAATTGATGTGAATATTTAGAAAATTACGTCCTGTATTTATAAGTCTCCTTTTCAAAGAGAAAACATAATCCACACAGAAGTCCAGTTTCTAACTTACTTTGTTGGGGGACAATATTGCCAGCCTAGACCAGCACTGAACAGAAAAAAATTCTTAAGCAGGTGTACTCAATTGTTAGTAGTACTTTTCTTGAGAAGTAGGACTCTGATTTTCTACTTTATATATACTTCTATATTGTTGAAAAAATTGTTTTACAACGGGCATGTCTTAAAAAATGAAGTTGAACTGAGTGGTTGCCTTTGATTAATTTATAATTATTGAACTCAATTTTCTATTTTTTATTACCCTTTGTATCCATAGGATCTGTAGAGGGCAAAGGAGAGGGCAAAGAGGTAAGGCAGACTCAGTCTGAATAATGGCTAAATAAGTGAATCTCTCAGAGTCTCTGCTTTTTGTTCTACACCTACAGGGTTAATAATTCCCGTTTGCTAGGACTAATGTCAGGATTCCATTGCCCATGTGAAAGCTCCTTCAACTCAATAAAGTTGATTTCCTTCCTTCCTGCAATGTTCTAACACCATTTAAACATAGTATAAATTATGACTGAGATTTAAAATGGAACAAATATTCCTACATACATTAGTCTCAGTGGGGATTCTACAAAAGTGCTCAGAACCACACTTTTGCAGCTGAAAGGCAGCTCCAGACAGGAAGTTTATGTTGGAGAGGAGAAAAGATTCTGGAAGGCTGCTTTAGGCACTTTTACAAGCTATAGTCCTATTCCAGGAAGGCTCCAAGCAAAAAGGTTAGGGACAAGGTCACCCCTGCTAAACTCACCAGTGATTTTGAGCCAATGGGCAAGCAAAGCAAGACACTGTGGGGACAGGAGTCAGCGGGAGTTGCGGGGAGGAGGTTTCTGAGTGTGTAAAGTCACTCTTCACAGCATAAACTTGCTGCCATGAGGGGATAATAATCTGTCATCTCTTGTTTTCCTCTGCATCCCAAACATGCAGTGATGAAACAAAGAGACAATCTACTATATATATACAATATGCATATGTAGATACATATGATACTTTTCAATCTGTTTAAATTGATTACCACCCAATACTTGTGACCACAGTTGGTACCAACGTAGAGTCAATTTACATTCCGCACCTGACTTCAATTACTCACCAAACTGGTTAGTCCTGCAGTGTCTCAGGGTTCGGACAGTGTCTGCGATCATATGCTGTAAAGTAAAACAGGAAACACATCAATGGAAGGGTCGTTGAGGGTGTTACTGAAGAAGCAGTGCCTGCTACGATGGAAGGATAATCTAGCACTCTTGGCTGTAAACAGAAGAACTGTATTTGGAGGTGGACGTAGCTTTGATTCTATGGAGCTTGGATTATCAAAGAATATTTAGTCCTTGTCTGCAAAAATAGTAGCAACAGAACGGGTGAGGTGGCTCTCACCTGTAATCCCAGCACTTTGGGAGGCTGAGGTTGGCGGATCACTTGAGGTCAGGAGTTTGAGACCAGCCTGGCCAATATGGCGAAACCCCATCTCTACTAAAAATACAAAAAAATTAGCCGGGAGGCGGGGTGGTAGCAGGTGCTTGTAATCCCAGCTACTCGGGAGGCTGAGACAGGAGAATCACTTGAATCTGGGAGGCGGAGGTGCAGTGAGCCGAGATCACACCACTACACTCCAGCCTGGGTGACAGAGTGAGACTCCGTCTCAAAAACAAACAAACAAACAAAAAACAGTAGCACTCAATCCGGGTTGCACAGGTTCTTACTGAGCCATGAGAAAATACATTGTAGAGAAGTGCAGCACCCCCAGCCCCAATCATCCTGTTCACATTTGTACGTGTTTCACTTCAGGGTATGTGTCACCTCCTCTCCATGAAGCCTTTCTGAGACGTCCCTCCTGGACTTAGAGGCTCCAATCTCAACATTCCCACTGCTCTTCGTACAGCACCTATTGGCTTTGTGTCACTGTCATTGCTGTTGAACTTTTCTCCTTCTCTAGACCAAGTACCACCAGAGGGCTTTGCATGTGCACAGCCTACTATGTCAGACACATTGGCTTACACATATGTGCTGGAGGTAGGAATTTTTGTAGATTCAATGGTTCAAGTATCTTAAATTGTAACTGGAAATGAGATACTTACAAAAGATGAACATTTTCTAACACATTAACATCATATTTTTTTTTTTGAGACGGAATCTTGCTCTGTCACCCAGGCTGGAGTGCAGTGGTGTGATCTTGGCTCACTGCAACCTCTGCCTCACGGGTTCAAGCAATTCTCCTGCCTCAGCCTCCTGAGTAGCTGGGATTACTGGCATATGCCATCACACCCGGCTAATTTTTCCTAATTTTTGTATTTTTAGTAGATACGGGGTTTCACCACGTTGGCTAGGCTGGTCTCGAACTCCTGACCTCAGGTAATCCAACCAAACTGGCCTCCCAGAATGCTGAGATTATAGGTGTGAGCCACTGCAGCCGGCCAACATCAACCAACATCTTTAGAGACCATTTTCTGTACATAGTTTATATTCACGTATAGTCTTCAATATTCTAATTTAATTTCTTTCCTTGAAGTCCTCACTGATTTCTAGGCAAAAGTCTTTTTTTTTTTTTTGAGTTGGAGTCTCTGTCACCCAGGCTGAAGTGCAATGGCGCGATTTCGGCTCACTGCACCCTCTACTCCCCAGGTTCAAGCAATTCTCCTGCCTCAGCCTCCTGAGTAGCTGGGATTATAGAGGCACACCACCACGCCCAGCTAATTTTTATATTTTTAGTAAAGACGGGGTTTCACTATGTTGGTCAGGCTGGTCTTGAACTCCTGACCTTAGGATCCGCCCACCTTGGCCTCCCAAAGGGCTGGGATTACAGGCGTCAGCCACCCCGCCTGGCCGGCAAAAGTCTTCTTAAATGTACAGCTGCTCTGGACAAGATCCCATCATCTTATACTTGTGTACCTGCAAGAGTCTTCTAGCTGTCTCTACCACTTTTAGTTTTTCATGTTGAAGGAAGTGGCATTTTGGAAGCATATACATATATGCCATAGGAGGAACTAGAGTGCATTATGTTCTCTTCCAAAATGCTACGCTAGCTGGTTTAATCGCCAGAATAATCTCTAAATACTATTGTCTTCATGTTCTAGTTCTCCTGAGAATCAACAGTAGCTTTCTACTTTGTTTCATATCACAATACAAATATCATCCTATTATTCAAGAATTAATATCTTTCATTATCTGGGACTCCAATTTGGGTCTACATCTTTCATGTCCTGACTATACACACTGAGCATAGGATCACCATATACAGCAAACTCCCAATGAATTATTGCTGAAAGAATATTAAACACTAAAATATGTTCTTAAAATTCAGAAGAAATACAGAAATATTATTGGAATATGACCTACTGATTGAATTGTTGTCATAACCATATTTCTAATGCACTTCTATTCGATAGTGGAAAATTGAATAGGACAGTGATTATTGTAGTAGCTCAAGCTGCATTTGTAAAGGAAACGAGACCTGACTCATGTCTGTGCACGTATTGTTCAGTTTCCTTCCCCAAATTTTACCACTTTTCCCAGGTCAGTTTTCTCATTTTAAGCTCTGGCGTCACATTGATTTCTATCATATGCCACTTGCGTAGCTTGTGCAAGGCTCAACTGATGCAAGGCTCAGTACTGGGTGTGGCATTGAAACCTGAGTTCTGGTCTTCATCTTTAGGCTTTCTAAAGGGGGAGGGCGTAGACAGGGTAAAAGATGATGCTCTTAACATCGAGGGATAAAGAGAAGAAAAGAAACCATCTGTTTCTTCTTATGAAACAGTTTGAGATGAAAACATTTCCAGTCACTGAGGCAGCAAGGAATGTAGCATAAAGAACAGAAATCTCATTAGACCTGATGAGGGCTTCTGGATTTTCATGGGGTCTGACTCAGTGTACTGGCCTGCATCAGCCAGATAAAGATAATACACTGAATTATCTGTTAGCTGGCTTAAGTTAATATCCATCATGAGGAATTGACTTTTCACAAGTTAATTCACTTAGGTTCTATTGGTTCATTATCGTGAAAGATGATCCTGTTTTAGCTTTAGAGAAACCCAGTCCTTTGCTAAGAAATATTCCTTGAAAATAGTGTTTCTCCTAGAAAGGTCAGTCTCATTCTCCAGCATCCAAGTGTAACACAGGGCTATACATGACATAAAACTGCTTTTTGTCCTGGACACAGTTTTATCCTGTCTACTCTGTGTAAGGAGGGGTCAGCATGAGGCGTGCTGTGGACCAGGAGCTCACTGGTCACGTGTGCGGAGCCTGCCCTCTGAGGAAAGGAAGTGCCCGTGTCTGCCTGACAGGCTTGCGTGTGCACTATGTGCCTGCTGTGTGCATGCTGAACTGCACCCATTTCTTCATTCTTTTATAAAATAAAATTTCTCTTTAGGAATTTAAAATATTATTTATGCCATGCTATTCTCTTAAACTTTCTCAAAGAATTAAGGGTATGATGATTGACCCTAATAGAAGTCATATCATTTAGACCTCCTTCGTTTCCAGCCCTATGGTTAGTTGGCAGTCTTGGCATATTTGAGAGCTGGCGTTAAGAGGCTTCTGCTGGATTACTGGAGAGAGCAGGGGAGGGCCACAGACGCTGGTCAGAAGGAAGGTGGGAACAAGCTTTCCACGGCTTGTTCCCATTTGTGACTTTATGGTCTTGTTCAGGTTTTTTTTTTAATTATCTTGTCACTTTGGTGGCACTATCTGAGGGGGAAATGACAAAATGAACTTAACAAATTCACTGGTTCACTTTATGGAGGTCAACCTCATGTCTGCCCTCAACAACAGGTAACAGCCAGCTGATAAAGAGTTTAGTTGTTCTCCCACAGCCCCTTGGACTAGTCAGGGGAAAGGATTACTAGCCCTTTCCAGGGAATTCCACTTGGCGTGACACACCTCATCCCACATCTTCACACATGCTCCACAAAGCTCATGTGTTGTTCTTAGGGAGACGTGTTGGCCAGGAAGCGAAGTAAATATTGACCAAAGGCTTCATATTCCCGCAATTGTTTCATTAATCCCAAACGCCAGGGATTAACCCGCTTAGAGGCAAGAATTCTAGTGCCTGCAGCCTTTCATTGCTAGTAAGTGCCCTGTGATCTTCAGAATATCACACAGCAACACAAAACACGTGCAAAAAAATAACACTTTATCCATTTCTGGCTCTGTTGGTTTGACTGTAGCATCTAAAATAACTGAGCTCTGATTCCAAAACACTTACTGCAGAGACAGACTTGAAAATGTATTGACATATCCACTTAGAAAAGCACTAGCCGTGAAGTGATGGTCTTCAGTGTGGTTAAAATGGAGATAAAGCAAGATATTCCAAGACTGTATTCTACATTCCAGATGCTTGGGTTTTGGGGGTTGTATAAGAGCCGACTACACTGTTTCCGAGCTGCCTCACCCTACATGTGCAGAGTTGGCTGGGTGAGCAGAGCAATGTACTTCTGAGGCAAAGGTCAGGTGCCAAGCCTCAGCGGGACTCATTAGTCCCTACTGTTCTTTGATCATGGTCTGTGGTCCCTGCCTCACTTAACCTCTCAAGTGCCTGACAGTCTCACAGGGAACCAGGGTCAGTTTCTGCAAGAGTTCACACAAATCCATCACCATTACTGAAAAGGTCACTCAAAGGTCAGGATCTGTGGAGCAGGGTTACTGGTATTGTCTTTAACCATACTGTGACACTAAAGTTCACCTGTCAGATAAATCCATTCCTCTTGCAGGCAAGTGGGTCTCTTTGGAGTAATTCTATTTTACAGTTGCTCAGTTCTTATGGGTAACCCCTCCTTTGCTCAAGGGCAAGTCAGAAAGGCTTGGAGGCCCACTGTATTACAAAGCACCTGGGAATGCCCTGGAAATCATTCAGGAAGCAGTGGTTCAGAAACATTTAGAGAGGATTGCCCTGGGAACCTCTTGCTTGTGAGGAGGGAGGGTACTTTGCCTAAGCCGCTCTGGCTGTGGTGCTCAGGGATGGCACCCTTTGTCCATAGGCTGATAAAGGAGTGTCCCTTCCCTTCACACAAGACCCTGCAAATTCCAGCCTCACATTTAAGCTTGGAGTCCTGAGAGACAAACATATATCCCCAGGAGAGGAACTTTCTCCCTCTGTGCCTTGAAAGCATGCAGGCTGAGACACTGAGAGATGCCTGTAAAGCAGTAAAACATAATCTCCTGAGTGTGGATTCCTCCTGACATCAGCCTTACAGTTTTAGCTCTGGTTCAATAATAACCCTCAATTCTTCATCTTATCATATTCCATTTTTAAAAACAAAAAGCAGATTTTCATATTTGGTTCACAAAAACCTTGCTAACATACTTGTTGTTAATTGGAATACATTTTGTTGGCAGCGTACAGCATGCAGCAAATAAGCTCCTTGAATGAAGCAAATAAGTTCCTTGAATTCGCCATGCATCCAATGGAGAAAAGTACTAAAACTATTTGTTTCCTAGAGCAGGAAAGAAAAGCATACATTTCTGTTACTGTAAAAAAGGGAGAAGTAATGAAATTTACGTACCAGCTTTTCAAAATTGACAAGATTATCCAAAAAAGTTTTATTTCCTTCATGAATAAATGTTACATCTGAAAATTAAAAACAAAAAGATGTATGTATCATTAGGAATGGATCATGAGTCAGGGCTGAAGAGGTCTAGGTACAATGCAACTTATTCATTTTTCCTAAACATTATGGATCATTCCATGCACTTGGAGAGGCAATTTGAAATTGGATTTATGTGTTATTTGATGTAAAAGTGCATAATTTATGTGTGTGTGTATATGTGTGTGTGGAAAAACAGTGTAACCTTACTGAAAGTATATATTTTGCACTCATAATGAAGTGTTTGACTTCAGTCTGCTTAATATAAACTAAAGCTAGTCTATAACTTAATTATTCCATTATGTGTTTAAGTCAGAAGACTGAGCAGAAAAGGACTGAATACCCAGAAACAACAGGATTTTAGTAAGTATGTGTTTGCTTTTTACAAATCCCTGGCAAAGTGTATGGGACCTGCTTTAGTTAAAACAACTAGTTAAGATATAGATTTAGATGTTTAAATTTAAATTTTTGGTTCCCAAAGTTGATGTCTGATTACCAGGAATAAGTGAGGAAAGAGGCAGGCTTGAAAATGTCAAGATGTCTGACCCCATTCGACTAGTAGAAAGCAAGCATCACTGACGAAAATAAAAGGAAAAAAGTACAATGAAAGTGTATTTTCAGAAGAAGGGAAAGTTAAATTTGGTTTGTGGCTCACTGCATTTAAATGACTGAGGATATTCATTAAATATCTCCTGTTGGCTGCAGTAAACAAAAGAGTGCCTCCTCAAGACATATAGATTTGGAAATTAGTTACATTAAATAAAGGTAGCAACTGAAGCTCTGAGAGTGGATGACTTAGCCACAATCGGATCAGAGGGTGGATGACTGAGCATCAGGGAATCCTCACAGACAAATACCACAAAAAGAAATATACTATAATTTAAAGCATGTGCAAATAATCATGTTATATTACAGACATGGAGAACCAACCAAATAAAAACAGCCTTCAAAAATCTTGTAAAAATAACCTGATAGAAAAGAGGGGAAAAGAATGTCTTAAAAACTCCTATAAATAGAAAAAGAATGTATTTGCTTTTACTCAAGACTTTTATTCTGCTGGTCCCTACGGGGTAATTATGAGATAGGTGCTCCTAAAACCTGCCACCAAAACTCTGGGCCACAAAGCTTTTACTGTCACCAGGAGGTGACATTAGTTGCACAGTTACAGCACACAGTGATGCAACCCTTTCCTCAAGGCGTTATACACAGCTTCCGACGTGGACTGAAATGTTTTCATAAGCTTCTTTTCCTTTCCTTTTTTTTTGCTTGTAAACTGATGTCCTAGTAGGAAAACGATTCACAACTAATTACACAGTCTCCTGACAAACTCTCTGGTTATTTTATTATCTTTGAAATTTTGCTTTCAGAAAATAATTACAAGCTTTCATTCTGTGACACAGTATTTAGAAAAGAGAAGTCAACACAGGTTTTACCTTTTCTGTGTAGCAAATGCAAACCTGTGCACACTCTGTCTACATTAAACACCACCTGAAGGTCTGGCCTCTACTAACTCTCCAAGAATTCCAGATTCCAAACAGCTTCTCAGAGTGGCTTAGTCCATTTCCCCTGCATTACAGGTTTATCCCTCACCTGCCCCCACCCCTCTTCCTAGGGATGATGAGGAGGGCATTGGCAATAATGACATCTTACATTTATTAACAGTGTTAGACATGGCTCTGAAGAGCTTCAGCTGCATTAACTCATAAGGTAAATTCTAGGAGGTAAGCCTGTGAAGAAACTAAGGCCCCAAGGACGTCTATGGCTAACCCATGCTCACAGCTATGTGTCAGAGCCAGGATTCAAACAAAGGGAGACTGGCTCCCCCTCACCACTGCACCTCTCCAGGCACCTCAAGTGGAATGGACTTGGCTTTTCTTGCTATCAGGTGCAGCCAACCTGCTCAATTTATAACACATCAGCTGCCCCTGCAATATTGAAAGTGCTTCCCTCCTCACCCCCTTCAGGCAGTCCCTCCTGCCATCTCTCCTCTTCCTAGGTAGTCCCTCTCACTCTTAGCTCTCAGTAGAGTGTGTGGCGGCTCTACTGAGGGGCCAGGGCCTGTCAGGCTGGTACTGTCTAAGCATAAGGCAGGGAAGGTGCCAAGGGTGCTGGCCAGGTGAGAGGGGAGACAGGCTGGAAGGGGCTGCAGCCCAGGAGAAAGGGAAGAGTTCAACTGGCTACAGGTTTTGATGCAGTTGAATGGCAGGTGCATGACACGGAAGGTATGAGAGAGAAACAAATGAGAGGTTGGGCTGAAAAAAACTAGGATGTCAGAATTTAAGTCATGGGACAAGAAGCAGTTTTGGGGTATGAGAAATGAGCAACTGCCAGGCCTCTTTCACCTGGAGACACCTGAACACACCCCAAACATCTCCTGAAATAGAACTGCTCAATGAAACGACTTTGAAGAGATGGCAAGTGGAAGAGGAGGAAGAAACATCCAAGAGTCTCAACATTCCTTCCCTTCAGAGACCCGCACAAATCTGCAACAATAAACTCCACTCTAAGACACATACATGAAACCCACCACGAGAACCCCAGTTTATCCTGAAACAACTAGATGATTCACTCCATCTCCAAAAATAGCACATGATCTACGACTCCTTAGATCCTTAGCTCAGCTGGGTCTTCTCCCCAGCACTTAGTGTTTCCCATTTGTCCCTTTCTGACCAAGATTCCACACCATAGTAAGGGGAAAGTACATCAAAAGGCAAGAAATTCAAATAAGAAAGAGGAAGATTGAGGGCTGGAAGGATCCTCAGGTAATCCACTTAATTGATCATCTGCAGGCTTACTGGGAACTGACTTTCAAAAAATGCAATATGGGGGGCCTAATCCTTCCTAAACAGCAAGGAGTTCAATTTGGTCCCATTTTTCTAATTAAAAGCTACTCAAAGTAGGAGGCACAAGAGAGGGGGGGACAGCTTTCATTAAAAAATAAGTTGGTTGTTCTAAAATAGTTCATTGAAATTTTAAATTATGTGATTAAAAAAGCCTAACAATTAATGTTGTATATTTTTGCCAAAATGTCTCATCTCAGGCATAATATACATATTTTATATTTTCATCACCTTTTCCTTGGAAATTATATCAGACAAAAACAGTAACTTTAAGTACAATGAAGTACGAATACTATATATTTTTATAATGACAAAAAATTAAGACAAAGGAAAACTAAGTGCTTATTTAAATTCAAGGAAGCTTCTAATAAGAAAATAACAAATGTTTATTTCTTTTGAAATGAGTAAATGTGTTTTCAGTAGAAAAAGGGAAATTTGTCTTGCTGCCAACAGAGGTCTCGACAAACTCAGCAGAGCAGAAAATTGCATCCGAGCTGAAATGTAAGTGTGAGACACTTGACTGCATTAAATATTTTGGGGGGAAACCACTAATATATGGCAGAAGGCTCTGTTCATATCTAATTAAGTTAAAGAAATATTGTCAACTAATTTCTCATTACCTTAAAAGTATGTGTTGTTTCAAAATTTTTTCTTCCTACAATCAATTCCTTTCCTACATCTGTCCTACTTTCTATTGTCTTTATTTGTGTCTAAATGATCCCAAGTGTTACTTCCCACCTGCCACCTCCCACCCTCTAATTGAAGGTATTTTATTCCACAAACAAAAAGCACAGACCTGAATACACTTCTCTTAAAAGCAAATAAATATGAAGAGTCAAATAAACTTTTAAATTATTATTTGGGCACTACAGTGTCTCTTTATTTCACACAGTTGTATTTAACAGAATATTTTCGGCTTGGATGAAGCACCTGTGCATATCTATCTCCATTGTCCTAATATTATATTCTTGTTTCACAGAGATTCTTGCTTCATATTTGATGAAGGAAGACTCAGTGAGTAGCTGCACGATGTACAGCAACTCACAATAATTTTCCAAGCTCTGGCTGTTCTTGAGAGAAGCTAAAGAGGAAATGCCAGCTTTATTGGGTAGGCGAGGGGCATGGGGGGTGGTGGCAATGGGAGGAAGTGGGGAATGAGGATGGCCAGGCCAACCAGCAATCAAGTTCCCACACAGCTCATTTCCAGAATCACATGGATGGGTCCAGCCACTGGGGCCTGGCTCAGCAGAAGTTACAAGCCTCTGAAGAGAAGAGGCTGGATGAAAGAGTATTCCTACAAAACCCCTTGAAGGAATCAAAATATGGCCAAGGATAATGCCCAAACCCCCCTTCCCTGGAAGCATACAGGTAAAGATTTACACTGAATGTCAGGGGTATACACCAGATTAAAGAGTTTCCTTTTATTAATCCCCTCGGTTTGAAAGAGAGATCCCTGAGATCTCATCAATAAATTTAACTAAACATGTTTCATGATGAATTATTTGGTGCTTAGTGGGGAGTGGTCAGTGGAGTAACTTGCAGCTATCTAATACTTTCCCAACTCAATTCCACTCCTGAAGAAAGGAAGTACACTTCTCCATCAACACTTTTCAAAAGCTCTATTGCTTGTATTGACCAAAGGTACTTCTCATACAACAGCAAATTGTGGGCTGCATCTCTTAAGTTTAGGTTGCAAAAATAGAACATGATTGATCACCATTTGGGTTCTTTATGCCAGCCTTATTCTTGGTTGAATTCGGTGGATTGTTGGCTCAAAGAAAATAATACAGGGCTTAGAAGTAGAGTAAAAGAAAAACACAAATGTTTCCAGTGCCAAGTTTTGTGAGTCAAGTGAAAATGCTTTGGTGTCTGCTCAAACGTACTCTAGGTATCTCAAAAATAATCAGCTATTTGAAAAACAATAACAAGGAAACACAATTAGGTCTGAATGCCAAAATAACTGTAAAGAGACAAAATGAGAGTCTCTTTTTTGCTCTCATAGTTAGAGTAATAAATTTCTGAAAGATGAAATTACATGGCATAAAAGATAGAAAATAATTACCTTTAAGCAATAAGGGCATGAAAGGGATTTTTGGTGGCTTCATCTTTTTGAATGCATCTCTGTAGGCTTTGTGATTTAGGGAAGGATCCTGCCGAACCAAGCAGATTACAAAGAGAAAGAAAAATCAATGTGCTATAGAAACAATTCTAAATCCACTTTTGCTACACAGTTTGGACACGACTTAGATATAGAGAGATTCCTCCTAAGAACAAAGTAGATAAAGGTTTCCTAGGAGAATAAACTCACTAAATTAGGGCAGGAAATCTAGGCGATGAATGAAACTCAAGTTACTGGTTTACAATAAAGGGAAATGACCGCAAATGAGAGACATCTTTTGATTGCCCTACTATTTTCCTCAAAGAAGTCCTTTAAGTACAGTTTCCTCTGCATAATTTATATCATGAGTTAACCCAAAGTCTCTTGTTAGATACACCACCAAGAAAATCCATCCTTGTAACACACAATGCAGAGAAAACAAGAGGATAGTGTTTTACTGTATTCTAAAAAGAAACTATAATTTAAAAAAATCTCAATCTAAGAAATTGTAAAAAGGAGAAAAGGGAAAAAGAATAATGCATGAGACACTAATTGCATGCTAAATTTACACTGATTAATTTTGCAGGCTTTGAAACGGACTATACTTAAAAGCCTGCCTTCTGAAAAAAATCACACTAAAAAGATTATTTTCACTACCTTTTTAGAAGGAGAGGAAGAAGCATTAACTGTCAACTTGCTTCCCTCCATAAGAAGCAAAGCTACAGTTTCATATACAGGTAAACTAGTCTAGGCTACCTGACATGGTAGAGTACAAATACCAACCACTGTAATGTAGAAAGAAACTAGACCCTAGCAATTATTTTGAAGAGTAAGTCCCCTTTGGCTCAACTACTTACTGTTAAACTTTCAAGTTCAGAGAAAAGTTTCTTAAACTTCCCAGGGATTTTCTAAAAAACAAACACAAACAAAAAACAGAAGGTCACAGAAGTTGGTTATTTTCAGAGGCGTCAAAGGGAGTTTTCATTACGTTGTTTATCTGTGTCACACTTCTGAACATAAATACCTCTATCATCTGTTCTACCCTGATTGCTTCTCATTATACAATTTTCATCATCCCTTTAATGTGATCTTCCTTAGGAATGCTGCTTAAAACAGCTTAAAATAACAGCCACATGATTCAGGAATCTAGTTGGTTAGACATTCCACATACTGGTGGTCATTTAATAAAAACTTAGATTTCAGTTCCATACCCTACCTTTGACAAATGCTCTCATCTTCTTAATAGTCCTCCTGAGTGGGAAATAATTATGTTGGCTGACATTTTTAGCATAGATGATGTAATTTTATTTCACAGCATCGGGCTAAATAGTGAAGGGCCAGGAAGACCTTAAGTGACGAAGCCTGCACTTTAATGAGTGGAATCACTGAATTGAAGAGCTCAACCATAACAGGTGCCATGCAAAGTGACAGGGGATGGAAACATAGGCCATCCTCCCAAATAAAAATTCAGCCCTAAGGAAGAAGGGCCTGGAATGTTCCAGCCTGCTTTTAACATGGCTAAGTAAAAAATTGGGTGCCTTTCAATATTGACTTAGTAATCTTTTATGGTAAACAGCACATATTTAAAGGCAGCCTGAGTTTGAACTCTGACTCTGCCCTTTCTAGCTATGTGGTTTGGTGTGAGTCAGCAAGCTCTCGGATCTCTTTCTTCAGCTGAGGATGTAGAGACCACTCATGAAAAGTACATGGTCCTTGGCTGGTACTTAACAAATGCTAGCTATTAACACTAACAACAAGATATAAGAAGATATTTCTGGGATTTTCTATTTCTAAAAGGAATCAAAACAATGAGGCAACTCCTACAATAATTAGACTTTTACATTATTTACAGAGATTTTTTTCAATGTGATAATTTTGAATCTGGACTCAGTTTATCACAGCAAACAGGTAGTTTAAACTGTTTGGAAACTATACACACACACACACACACACGCATGCACACACACACCCCAACGAACAGAGGACAAATTAAATGAGAAGATACAAAATGGAGATATTTGCAACTGATTGCAATCTTTCTCCTAAGCTGCCTACCTTAGTCTGTGGGACATCCCTCACAAATGTCCCAGTGGCACCTCAAATCCAACATGTCCGAAGTCGAACTAAGTGATCTACTCCAGAGATCAGCCATGGAATAAATCTAGCCATGAGCTACTTTTAGAAGGTCAAGTTTTATTGGATTGCTGCCACGCCCCTTCATTCAGGCACATACTACAGCTGCTCTTTCACTCCAATGGCAGAGTTGAGCAGCTGCAACAGAGACCATGTGGCCTGCACAACCTAAACATTTTTCCTCACTGGCCCTTTACCAAAGCAGTTTGCTGACCTCTGATCTATTTCTTTTCCTGTATTATCTATTTGGGAAGTGTGATCACTTTTCATTCATCCAGTCACCAGACCTGGAGATCCTGTGGTCACCTCTGCCTGAGATGCCCATCCCCACACTCCAGTAACTCCCAACTGGACTTCAAAGGCCCTGCAGCTTGAGGCTTCTCATTCGAGTTTTCTCAGCTACCCAGAGGCAGAATGAGTCCCTCTACTTGCTCTACCCTGGTCCAAGACTTCTGTCATCACAGGCATGCTCAGTTCTCATGTAGCCATCTCCCGTCTGCCATGGCACTGATGCAGTGCTCTGCACGTAGCAGGCAGTGAATGCGCAGATTAAACATAAGCTAGTTGAATCTAATTGAGTTATTTCTCCTCTTAATTTTTCCAAATCAGTTTCATTCAAGGTTTAATTCAAATTTGCTCCCCACTGACCCTTGCCAGCCATTTGTTTTCCTCCTACTCTAATGAATCGTGGCATCTGTCACCCATGTCTTTCATCTTGCTTTGTGTGTGAAGGTCTTGTTTGCTTAAGCAGAGCAGGCAGGGCTTTCATTTCTTTTCTTTTGGGCCCCTTTAAGAAGGACTGACACTGACCCTTGGGTCAGCACAGCACATTCCTTCAGGGTATGACCCCTGACTGAAAGAAAGCGAATCCACAGGTTGCCCAGAGACCTATTCCGAGAAAAAGATAGTTGGCCTATCAGCTTTTCTCTTGTAGGAGTTTGAGTTGGGAACCATGAAGAGAATGGCACAGTCAGTGATAGGAACTAAATCTGAGAGGACTGTGAGGGAGGCTGAGGAGACCACAGTGAGCCACACGCAGGCTAGAGGCAGAGGCATGATGCCTGAAGAGCAATGATGAGGGGAGAAATGGTACATAGGGAGGTAGCCAGTCAGGAAGGAAAGGAGAGCGAAGGAAACAAAAGCCCCAAGGAAGGACAGTGAGGGGACCATGAGTGAGGCAGAGTCCTACGCCTGTGTCTGGCTAAGTTTAGGGGTATCCCCAGTTTCAGGTCTTCCCACATGAATGTCACAGTCCACACGTCAGACCTTGTGCGAACTTGAGCGGGCCTCTGCATCTCAGAACCCAAACAGCCTTCAGCGTGCAGAGCCAGGATGCGGGAGGTCTGAAACTTTAGAACATTTTATGGATCCTCTTTAAGAAAAAGAATATAAAATTACTTTGCTTTCGCAAATTTTACAAAAATATACATCATCCATGTGAACACATTGCCAGGGGCCCTGCAAGTGAGAGGCCTTGAAGCTTAAACTCATTAGCATCACAGCAAACGCACTTCTGAGCACACCTCATCACGCAGGGAGACTGCAGGGACCAGCCTGGAACGAGAACTGCACTATCAGGCAGGACAGAGGGGAAGACTAATTCTAGCTGGGGAGCACGTTACCATTTTTATCTAGTTCAGGCACATTATACAACCGTTTAAAGACAATCTGATCAAAAAGATCCCTACCACCTTGACATATGACTTTCAAACATTTTTAGTTTAGTAGTACTTATCTCATTTAATCCACGTAAGCTACTTTATTTCCATTTTATGTGCCCCTCACCATGGGACTCCAAGGCTCACCTCCCAGGTCTGTGACAGTCGACTGACAGAAGCAGTGTTGAGACCCATCACAATGGCAAAGAAAGAATTCAGGTTTCTCTGGGCTTTGCAGCTATAAAATAAAAAAGAGTAGAGGACACTTTCAGGAAATATTCTTTCCCCAGATAATCACAAAAGATAAAGCTGAAAAGACTCTCCTAGGCCACAGGGCTCAGAAATTCTGCTCTACAGCCTACGTACCCCTTACTGCCCTTCAGCTGTCTCTAATGCCAAAGAAATGATTCCAAACGCCTCAGCTCACCCTTACCTAAAGGAAAAGATCTGTGCTCTTGACACCCTCCTCATATTTCACAAGATTCCTCTTTTTTTACCTAAGTTGTGTGCATTTACAATTTCAACTGAGCACTCTTTTAAATTCATGTTTCTTTATATATGCCCCACTCTTCTTTTAACAGTTCACTAGTCCTGACTCCTTCATCAAAACACGTTTTTTCATTTTTTGACAGACAAGCCCTTCTCACCTCACAGGTCTAAGCTCCCCCTCCCATTACGTTTAGGCACATTTTCTTTGCTACCAACAAAATAGCTACTATAATAAGTATATATTTTAAATATGGCATATATTAATGGGAATACTGTTCCACATTTCTCAGTTAAACAAGGAAATGGAATGCAAAATAAGATCATGTTGAGCTCCATTCACTTCATGAGGCTATCCACTCTGCATAACATCAATCATGCCCAGAGACTTAACTGGTCAACATTCCACTAATTTCCAAAGCCAGCTAAGAGGGCTTGGAATGGCAGGGGGAGCTCCGGATTTCAGGGCAGCCAGAATAGCCTGTGAATTCCAGGCACTCCTTTATCCGGACAGCATTAGAAAACAACCTCTCTGAGATGGGGCTTTAAAATAATAAAAAAAAAAGTTACCCTCCTTTGTTCGTTTACTATGCAAAAATATGAAGTACTTAGCAGCAAGCAGAGTGTGTATCGGGGCCTTGTGATGTTTGTTTAGCTTCCCTCAGATGCCATCCCTTCCGACCTCTCCACCAACGTCTCACGTGGAATCTGGGAATAGTGTAGATCTTGCCTGCTTCTTCAGTTAAATACCATGCTACATTACATACTATGGATTATTTACTATCATTAACAGCTATGTAATATTTTATCAAAAGAGCATATTATATAATTTATTCCTCTATTGTGGACAACGATTTTCAATTTTCCCTGTTACACAGAATGCTGGAATAAATTTCTAGTATATACAACTTTTTACTGTATTTGTGATTTTTTTCCCATTACATTGGACTTCCAGTCATTCCATGATTGGTCAAAAGCTGTGAAGACGTTAAAGGTTCTCAATACATATTACAAACCACTGTCCCCTAAAGCTATACCGATTCCCAGTTGCATACATAGTGTATGAGATCACCTAGTTCAGAATCAGGAGAATAAGCTGAGCTGTGGAGTAAGTAGGGAGACCCACAGCAGCTGTGCTCTGGCAGGCCCTGCCTACACTGGCCTGCCCAGGGCCGGACTCACAGGTTAGGTACTGCCTGTGTCCAGCTGCACATGGCTCCAAGCAAGGAAGGCTCAGGCCTGGGGGCATTCTAGAAGTTCCATCCCCAGGAACAGTGGAACCTAGAAAGGCCGTGTTGCCTCCACACCTCATGCTGAATGGATCTGGGGTGGACACACATCTCGCAGGCACCTTGCTGCTGAGCCTCCACTGGGCACGGTCTGTCCCTCTCATGGTCCTCCTGTCCAGTTTTTGGCTCTGCCATCAGTTCCTTGGTAATTGTGAGGCCCTGTACCTTCATCCAAGTGACCCCTTATATGGTTTTTTGCCAACTTTCTCCTGGGTAGACCCCGCTTGGTATATTCCATGAATAAACTAAAATATCTCCCAGTCTGTGACTGGGAAACCTACCTGTATTTGAGAATCACTGTTTTCACATGGTGACTCCCCTTCCTCCTGCTGTTCACTTCCCACATTTTACTTTTTCTGACTCTTCACAACCCTGAACGTTCCCACCAGCTAGAACAGACTTGAGTTAGTGTCATCTGCTGAGCTGATGTTTTGAAATACCAGCCTCCTCTGCAGAGGCTCTTGTGGTCAGTAAGAACTGCTCCATCCTCCTGCTGGAAGCTCTAGTTGGAAGTCTCTCTTACCCCTGGGTCCCTTCACCTTAGGCCCCACTGCTTATGCAATCTCTGCTAGACAGTAGTTTCCTTAAGGCTAGAGTATATGTCTAATCATTTTTATATTCTGCCCATCACCCAGGTTCCTAGTACACAACAAGTCTTTTAAACAGCATTTGCTGAAGTAGAAAACAAGAACTTCTGGGGAAATGGTTTTATCATTATTAATTATAAAGATGTGTATTATTCTACTTTTTATTCAGCTTAATTTATCTATGTGAAATCTTAGAATTCCCATCTTTTTATCTTTTAGCTCCTCATGAACAATTTTCCTGGTCCATATAGCTTTCTTTTTTAGTAATATTTTAAGGAAAAAACCCATAAGAACACACATATAACTAACATCTAAATCTGTTAAGAAAAAAAATTAATACAGACACACTTTCTGGAGAAGACAAATTGATACAGTGCAAATATCAGATATCATTCCAGGCTGGAATCCTCTGTTAACGAGGGTCATTCATTCCATGATAAGAACAGACTGTCTGACACTAAACATTCCAGTTCAGCAAACACTCCTTTTGTCTTTGTGTGAGGAAATAAAATCCACTCAATCCACAGAGGTGGGGGATGGGGATGGTGAGAAGGAGGGGAAACATGAATATGCAAATAGGATGCCTCAGGCAGGAAAAACCCTTCATGATTGTGGAAATTACTATTTTCCCTTGGTTATCCCTACTAGCATGATTACAGGGAATTTAACTTTATGTTTCTGTTGGCATTCTATTCCATGGGTTAGGGATAGAGACCACTACCATAAAGCATTCAAGAGAGCATGGGGCCATATGGAGAAGATGTGAATATATTTCATTTCCCTGAGGATAGATATAATCTTACAGTGGGAACTGAGCTGGGTGGTGTCATCTTACTCCTTGGAACATTAATTTTCCACTTATCCACATAATTAGCATTTATAAGAAAGCTTTTTACCCAAAAGAGCCTCACCTTTAGGAATTTTACAAGCCATTTTGGAACACAATGGCCAAATTTTTTTTAAAAAGCATTCACCATAAAAGCAATCAATAAGATTTAGGCATATCTTGTTATCTATCCTTCCATGCCCAGTCACACCAAATACCAGGTCAGGAACCTCCATGGTCTCTTCTTGCCTAAGAAAAGTTATCCTACTCTTGGGGTCTCTTTGCTACAGTTCAATGTGCTAGTTTCAGACCAACCTTCCTGAACGATAACTCTGATCATGTCTCCTGCCCAAAAACTTTCAAAAAAATCCCTTCTCCCTTCTCAATTCAGTTCAAACCCTTTAATCTGATACAATTTGGTCCCATCTGTCTTTGCAGATCATCCTCCCACAACTTCCTTACAAATCCGCCTCCACTCTAAATCAGAAGAGGTTACTGTCTCTAACCACAGGCTCTGCTTCATTGTCTCCACTGAGTTGGCCTCCCACAGAGAGTGTGCTCTTTTGAATTCCTACCTGTCACATCCCACCCAGAATTCAAACAGATTCAAAGCCAACTTCCTTCACCAATGTTTTCCTGATCCTGCTTCCCACACCATTGGGGTATGAGCTCTCGCTCCTCTAAAGCCTCAACAGACTTAGATCTTCTTCTAGGGCATTCTCCCATTCTATTTTGCACAGGAGCCAGCTGAGGTGTAGAATTACCCACTGAAACACTGCAAGCCTCACAAAGGCGGGAACTGTGTGTAGACTCAATCTGATTTCCCCACACTACCTTGTACACATCTGTACATATAAGTGATCAATATAGTTTCTGAATATGCTGCACTGACATGTACTTGAAAACTGTTTGATATAAAAACTACTTTGGAAGACAAAGGAGAAATAAAACTGGAAGCCCAGGAAGTAAAAGTTGCTGGGGAAGATTTTGATTCTCCCTGCTTCTGCTGGGGAGCTGTCCAAAGAACAGACCCTTGATATGAATCTGGTATTTTAAGAGATGCTCCTAGCAAGTTACTAAAATTTCATTCAACATTAACTTAGTCATTGCTATTTACCAAGTTCTGTACCACGCACCCAGGTATAATGATTGATAAGAAATAGCCCCTGTTCTTTGAAAGCAAACACAGCCTAGTGAAGAAATCCTATATAAACAGATAAATTTAATAAATATAATAAGTTTTCAGAAGGTAAAAAGTATATCTGTGCAGAGGGGAAGTAGAGGCAGTAGCAGAAGTAGTACCCCTGCATTTGAAAATCAGGGGTAACTTCAGGAAGAAGTAATATTTGACTGAGGTCTTGAAGAATGGCAGCAATTTGCTGGGTGCAAGTGGCCATTCTTGGCAAAGCCAACAAGTGTTCAGGGTTGGAAGATGGTGCTCATGGGAGAGAGAGACATTCAGAGTGGCTAGAGCATGGGGTGCACCCAGGGATGAGGCTCAGGGGGTGGGGACAGCCAGCGCAGGGCCTTCTAATGAACGAGTTAGCAAAAGTTCATACTGTGGGCCTCAAGGAGCAATGAACAGGTCCTACAACGCACCCGACGTGTAATGATTCCCACTTCTGCACATCATCATTCCCTTTTTTCTTGCCTCCTGTAGCTCACCCAGGCACACTGTAGTTCAGCTGCAGGATGAAGGATGTGTGTACTGCCTGCTTATTAGTGCTGAGGCAGAGAGCATAGTGCTTCTGTCTGATATTTTGACATTTACTTTAAGGTATAAATACTTGAAATGCAAAGACATAAATATTCAAAAATGGACCTTTTCAGCCATTTGGTCATTTAACTCCATATTATACGTTTATATCCCAACCCTTATCACCATAAGAAAAAAAGAAAGAAAAACAATGTACTCTCTCAAGGAGACTAGAGGAATGGCACTTCTCAAACTAGAAACTTACTGAGCCGCAATTTTGATGAATTTTTTCACCAGCTGCACTCGCTTGCCCAGCTGGCTGCAGAGCAGAATCTCCGTGGCCACCCAAAGCTGGACCTCATTGCATCTCTGGAGCAGAAGGCTGAGGTTTGCAGTGTGTTCCCCACTTCCCTGTCTGCTGAACGTGAAGTAGATCAGCTCTTGCTGAAAGAAAATGTATTCATGCCAGGGTTTATTTATAGCAAAGTATAGTTGATACAAAACTCGGTCAAATTTTAAGAGCTACTTCAGGCAGTCCCTCCCATATTATTAATACGCTAACAGAGAATATGGTGAATAGTAATACATTAAATTCAAAATGAGTTAGTTTTAGAGGTGCCTCATTCAATAATGTTCACCTAGAATCCTTATATAAGTGATTTTTCAGAATGAAGGAAGACATCTTTATATACAAATCTAAGATATCCTGAAGTTTAAATCATAGGATAAAAGGAATCCCCAAATTTCCCAAACTTGTCATGTTGAAAAATTCAAGTGAAAAATGAACGCTAGTACTACTAGTATTTGTTAAGGTGCATATCAGACCCTCACAGGTCTGTTCTCTAAGACAGTGGTCCTCAAATTTTAGTGTGAATCAGGATCACCTGGAGGACTGCTAAAGCACAGATTGCCAGATCCCACCCCTAGAACTTCTGATCCTGTAGGGGTGTGGAGGCACCAGAAATCTGCATTTCTAACAAGTGCCCAAGTCCCGCTGATGATGCTGGTCTGAGTATCTGCTCTTTAAAAACCACTGATATAAAACATTGTCAAACCATAAATGGAAAGAGAATGAGATTAAGGCAAGGTCTAATAATTTACGAAAGCAAAAAAGACCAGTAACTATTTATATAGATGGATCATGTGCAAAGCAATAGATTTGTTTTTAAATGTGTTTGTGTGCGTGTGTGTGTGTGTGTGTGTGTATGTGTGGATGTGTGTGTGTGTGTGTTTTACAGAGGTAATCTACATTCTTCCACTGCATAAGCAGGGATATATCCCAGTCTACTAACACTTCCAAAGACACAAGTCATTTAGCCTGAAGGAATTCACTACTTGCTCACATTCTGATCATAATATTGAAATCTGTTTAATGAGAAAATATGAGGACATTTGGGTCTCTAAATTGGGCATCAGGTTCCTTCTTCAGAAGGAAAGGCCACTTCAGAATGAAAAATTTCACTACATGGCAAAGCAAATGCAACATATGGTTGCAGAGGGCTCTAACATTTTTCATCTCTTGATTCCTGTGAGCGTTTCCTCTGGACAAATATACTCATGAATCGTCAGTAGCATTTTGCTCCCAATCTATTGTTTTAAAAATGTTATAATCTGTCCTCAAGTGAAAAATTGATGGACATAAAAACTTGAAATATATCCAAAATTTTCAATAAATTACTTGAAGTCTTACAATGCAGTCTAAATTTGTAGAATGTTCTTAAAAGATGGATATGTGTGTACATACATAAATATGAATATGATTCTTGTACAACTATCATAAACTTCATGGAAAAAATAAACCTATCAATATCAAAGATAAAATGGTTCATCAACCCCATTAGAGCCTCATCTCCAAATACATACATACATACATATATATATATATATATACACGCATGAAATATAGCATATTTATACATTACACAAGCATATGCTCACACTAGGGGCAAATAAAAGTATGCTCACATATTCTGATTTTTTTAGAATTGAGTCAGTCTTTCAATATATTTCAAGTCCCCAAATATCTTTTGGACCACGTTATTCTAGCATAATTTCATCACCGCATGCATTGATATTCTTCATAAAGAATTCACAGTTAAACAGCATTTGTATTTTATCTTTTCACTCCTCACTTACCTCGTGAATTGAATTGAATAAACTCCAATCAAAATTCATTAATTCCAGAGCAAGATCCCAAGTGTTCATTCCCAAAATCCTCATCGACCTTTGCTGTGATTCCTCATTTTCTGCAAATGGGTTCTAAACCGACAGAAGCAAAAAGATCCTCAGTAATTCCCAAATGTTTTGCACTGCATTGGCTGGCTGTAGAAAGGCACTAGAAACTCAGATTAGCAAAGTAATCTTTTCTGAGTGCACTTAATATTTTCCCTCATCTGTTCACCTTCAGTGAGTTACAGCCAATTTAGGAAACAGTCTTGGGAACAGTAGAATGTGATCAATGATACTTCAGTGAGTTCGCCTGCTCCTCCCCCATCTCTATCCCCTGCCCCCACGCACACACACGCATGCACAAATCTGATTATAAAACACTGCCCTGGCAGACAGCATAATGAAAGCGAAAGCCCCGAAATCACTTTGGCTTCTGGTAAGAATTAATGTGCCGGCAGGGTTAGTATAAAAACAAACAAAAGAAATGTCATGGTGCACTTCAATAAAGACAGACATGGCGTTTACAGGAAATATGTTTAGCAAGTCTCATCCCAGACACACATTTACACATTTTATTAAAATGCCCATAGAAAGGAAAAAAATTTTAACATGAAATAAAAAATAGAAATTATTTCATTTATATCCCATGGTAGATTATTTTAAGTATCAACTGCTTTCCCTATGTAAATAGGGCCTAACCACTATGAGGCTGGTAACAGTATTTCCTTAAGATATGGCATAAAAGTATTAGATGTCATCACAACTTTCAATCTATTTCACCACTAAAGTTATTAAAAAGATTATTTGGCATCTTTTCAAAATAGTTGATGTTTTCTAATGAAAATACAAATTCTCCCATTTGAAGCATTAGATTTGAATAATAACTTTAAAACAAAGAGAAGGAACTTTGCAAAAATAAATGACATCGTAGGATAAAGGGAATATTCCAGGTGCCAAATATTAATCCATATTTCTAAACTGAAAAATAAATTATTTGCATTTTAGAAGTTTTGCATTGATGAAAAGGTTTCCTATTTTTTTTAAAAACCTAATGACTGAAGATCTTCACAGAGCTTTCCCACAGACTCAGTCCTCTCAGCAGCAGGTCGAGGTTCACTTTGTCTCTGTATCCCCAGTGTAGGGCACAGTGTGGTGCTCGGAAAGCAATGACCAAATGAACCAGCTAACAAATTTAGAGGTGTTGAGGTGGAGGAAAAGCTGAGGTTTCTCAGGGATTGGTCTTACCAGACAGACTCTACTGCTGACTTTCAAAGAAAAGACCCAGAGTGAGGAAGTAACACACGTACCTGCTTAATAATTTGGAGGTGTCAGGATATTTCTACTTGGCTTTTTGTCCCCATTTTCTCCCTAATTGGGTCTCTTACCCAACTTGAGTTATTAACTCTAGTTATTCAAGATTGAATAACTCTATTTATTCAAGGTTATTCACTGCCCTTGCCAAGGAACATTAAATTGTTCTATCTCATTCCTTCAGTGCTCTAATTCCTGTTTTCTAAGAAGATTAATCTATGTGAAAGCGATAGTAGGTACTGGTGTTTTCATGTGTTATTCTTCCCTTACGATGTTAGATTTTAACTGACATCTTTTGGTGATGAAATATCTAAATCTATGATTCCAGTAGGACAGTTTTAGGTGGTGTCAAGAGTTGGCAGGGGAAGCTTCTGAGGGTAGGATGGAGTCTGGCTTCTGTTGGAACATATTTCACAGCACCTATTTATTCCATCAAGGCATTGCCCAGGCCTGCCTTCTTTTCTGAAGGTGGCCCTGGACAGTGGTAGATTAAGCCATGGGGATGCACAGGAGGGAGCTACCTGAGAAGGCCACGTATGGGTGGCAGAGGAGGCAGGGAAGATATTCAGAGTGGGGGTTTCCTCTACCGCAAAAAGCCCCACAGTAGCTACATGTCAGATCGTCCTCCTTCATGGGGAGCGGTAAAATCAATCTCATTATTTACTCAAAAATGCTGTGCAGCACCCAGTTGGTTATGTTTCACTGACAGAATTACACAGGCCTGTGGCCTGCTGAAGGACAGCACAGGAAAAGTCCAAGTAAGGCATGCACAAATGAAAGGAATGTGCAGGGGCTTCAGAGTCAAACACATAATTGCACTTAAAAATCGAAGCACTCTCCCTTACTTGGCTGTATGAAGCTACAGTGGTTACTCAGCCTCTCTTGTGGGGTTACTGGAAGTGTTAAATGAGATACTGTATGCAAATTACTCAGCACATACAGATCTGGTAATAAGTGATTAACATTATTATGATAGCTTAATATCCTGCAGACATTACATAAAATGTCTTTCCAGTAGACATATATCTGGACCTAAGACTATTATCAATAGTTTGGGTTAACCTACGTGGTATGCAGGTTTCTCAATTATACACACAACAGGAGCCAGCAAGAAAGACCCGCCCCAGCGATGGCTCCATGAAGAGATGGGGACTCTGAGTTCCAGACACAATCGCAATCTGCTAGAGCCCACTTTTTCTAGATGACAGATCTGAAGCCTGGTCCTGCTATTCAGAAGCCAATCCCAGGACTGAGGTCTTTAGGAACCACAGCAGCAATGAAATCACCCACTTAGGCACAGGTGTTCATAAATTTTGGACTGAAAGTAACTTAAAGTGTGGGTTCTATATTTCTCCAGACTCTTTATCTTCAGTGGCAGCTGATGCCCCATCACCATGACCCCGTTCTACACAGAGAAGGCAGGTCATCCATGCTTTTCTTCAAGGGAATGGAACAAAGTGTACCAAATGTACTGAAACAAAGATCTCTTTCTCCTTAAATCCACCTAGGATGCATTTCTCAGCCTCATCTCCACATACTCACCAAAAAAGAAGAAATGAAATTAAAATTCAATGGGGGGAGTCACCTGTCTCAAATCCCTTATTTCAGGGGCTTAGAAAGGGTTTCACTTAGGCAGGGTTTAGAATTCCTCAAGTTGGATTGGATTGAATTGAATTGCTCAACCCCTTTGTGATTTGTAAAAGTACTGTTACTTGGGAATTATATCATCGGATAAGGGAAGAAATAATTTAATTTTTTTTAAACATTCATTATAAACACATAAAACCTATGCTTTGAGTCTGACATTTATGTGATATGTGTGTTTTTTTGTTTTTTGTTTTTTTTTGAGACAAGCTCCTACCCTATTACCCAGGCTGGAGTGCAATGATGAGATCACAACTCACTGCAGCCTCGACCTCCTGAGCTCAAGAGATCCTCCCACCTCAGCACACACCTAGGGACAACAGGTGTGTACTACTATGCCCAGTTAATTTTTAAATTTTTTTGTAGAGACAGGGTCGCGAACTTCTAAGCTGGTCTCAAACTTCTGAGCTCAAGCCATCTTCCTGCCTTGGCCTCCCAAAGTGCTCAGATTACAGGTATGAGCCACCTCACCTGGCCTGTTTGTTTCAAATACAAGGCTGAAGGTCCTTACCAAAGTGTCTGCCAGGTCTTTCCGGTAGACATATATCCGACCAGATGCCTCGAGGGATTTGGAGATGACTAAGTCATTCGGCTGAAATTCATGCTTTTCTTTATTTGAAAAAAAAAAAAAAAAAGGAATAATCAGAAATATAAGAGTAGCAGCAGTAGGCCTACACAGTACACTTAAAAAGTGAAACTTGCCAAAGAAAAATACTTAAAAGTAAACAGAACTTAAAGTGGATTAATTAAGTTCTGCACACTCTATACAATGACATCAGTGGCATCACAAACAGTTCTCACTGCTCAGTGGCCAGAAAATGGAGTCCTCTTGCAGTTGTTTCCTATAACATTTAGTCATTGTTTGGAGCACAGAACAGTTTAAGAGAAAAAGTAAAATTTACTCATCTAAGATAACAATACCATGTTAACACTGGTTACATTTAGGTCTATTTTTGTTCTGATTTTTATATAACCGTGTGTATATATACACACACAAATAATTGCATTGATTTGCAATGATTTATGCATATGCATTTATAATTATTGCGGATACACATATACATTTGCAATTATTCCATAGTTTTATATTCTGATATTCTTATAAGCACTTTATCCACTTACCAAAATTATTTACATATGTCATGCTTAATTGGTTATATAATAGTTCATTATACCATCATTTAATCTTTCCTCTACCGTTGAACATTTAATGGGTAATTTTTTTGGTCATATAAATTAGATGGCATGATGTATGCTAAGTACTGGCACGGGGCCTGGCACATAACTGGGGTTTGGTAAATGGGATCTATTATTATAGCAGCCATAATATATATTGCTGAAGTCAATATCCTTATGTTTAAATCTTTGTCTGCTTATAAATGATTTTCTTAAGACAGACTCCCAGTATTAGAATTACTAGGTCAAAGGGAATGAATATTTTTTAAGTTTTTGATACAAACTACCAAATTGTTTTGATTTTTATTTTTTAAAAAAGACAATATATTTTCCTAAAAAATAGGTATAAAACTTGCACACTGACCAACGCTGATCATTACTTTATTTGTTGTTTGTTTTTGAGACAGAGTTACACTCTGTCACCCAGGCTGGAGTGCACTAGTGCGATCTCAGCTCACTGCAACCTCTGCCTCCTGGGTTCAAGTGATTCTCCCACCTCAGCCTCCCGAGTAGCTGAGATTACAGGTGCCTGCTACCACGCCTGGCTAATTTTGTATTTTTAGTACAGATGGAGTTTCACCATGTTGTCTAGGCTGATCTTAGACTCCCAACGTCAAGTGATCCGCCTGCCTTGGCCTCCCAGAGTGCTGGGATTACAGGCGGGAGCCACTGCACCCAGTCTGATCATTACTTTTGGTAAGTTTACTATTTTGCTAATACAAAAAGTAGATTCTCTGTTTACTTTGTGTTTCTTAACTAGTAGGTTGAATATTTTTCATATATTCCTCCTCTATCTTATTTCTCTTGTTGCAAATTGTTGCTATCCTTTGACCATTTTCTACCACAATTGGAGCCCTCTTATACTAGCTTTCTTCCTAGAAAATGCCCTCCTCCTAACTACAAAATGCATATGGCAGTAGACTAAAGTCATATTAAAGTTTATTTCACTGTGACACAATCAACTTCTCCTAAGGTAGCTGTTCAGTTATGCAGCATGATTGGGAAATGCAATATTCCATATGCCTTTTCTAGATAATTGGCCCAAATGCAAAGTGTTGTTTTGAACATTTCTGTTTAATACAGAGTACACAAATAATAATCTAATATATTCTCTATGGCCCAGCATTATAAAGATCCACAGTACTATAATGTTGGGCTGGTGACATGTATAGCGGATGGTCTCACACAGCTGGGTTCTGAAGGTCCATCTCCTGGGTTCCATCTGCTCTTTCTTTGTTCAGCTATAATTTCTTGCAGCCCTTTCTGTGCCTATGTATAATCTTAAATCTGAATTTATGAGAGCCATTCACACTTTATAGAATAAAATGTCATGACTTTCTGATAGCATTTTTCCATTTGCTGAGAAACATTTTTCCCCTTATTTTCAGGTTTGTCACTATACTATGAAAGATTAAAACTGATAGAATTTTAACCTCTGAATAACTGGGTAGTTTATTGTTACTACATACGTATAACTACCCTGGGTAAAAAACAGCTAAAGACCTACTAAAGCTATGAGAATGATACTATTGTTCCTTTTAGAAAAATCCATAAAACCTCTAACATCTCTGATATCTTAAAACTTTTTTGACAAAAACAAAGAAAAAACTCACCATTTCTTTTTGAAGTAGGACTAAAATATAATTTATTAAAAATTATGTAACTAGAACAAGGAATGCATTAAGCTCTTGAGTTTGTTTTCTTCGTTAAAACATTACTGTGCCGGGCGCGGTGGCTCACGCTTGTAATCCCAGCACTTTGGGAGGCCGAGGCGGGCGGATCACGAGGTCAGGAGATCGAGACCACGGTGAAACCCCGTCTCCACTAAAAATACAAAAAAAATTAGCCGGGCGTGGTGGCGGGCGCCTGTAGTCCCAGCTACTCAGAGAGGCTGAGGCAGGAGAATGGCGTGAACCCGGGAGGCGGAGCTTGCAGTGAGCCAAGATCACGCCACTGCACTCCAGCCTGGGTGACAGAGCAAGACTCTGTCTCAAAAAAAACAAACAAACAAACAAACAAAAAAATTATTGTTTGGGGGATAAAAAGATGCAGGCAGAAAGGTTCTCTACAGAAAAAAGCAGAGGATGGAAAATAATGGCACATTGCCAAATCTGTGAGATAATTCAAGAGATATGCTGATATTTCTAGTGATGATTAGCAATGGGTCTACATACATTACAACGCTATTGCCCATCCTGATGAATCTAATTTAATAGAGTGTGAAAACGGTATTTCACAGCCACCAAATAGATACTGGGTGGTGAACGAGCTGCTCATTAATTGCCAGCTTCTCACGAGGCCCTGGGTTGACTCTCAGTCAGCTCCCAAAGGAGACGGGTCTCAGTTTTGCTGCAGAGTTCATTCAGCTCTTCCTTCTCTGGCACCTTCTGTCTGAATGGGGACCCCAGGATCACTCTCTGCAGTGGTACTACCTTGAGAGGCGGATGCTTAAGCTTAATATTGCTTAATTAAGCAGTATTGATAAAGCTTAATACTGTTTAAAATCCTTTTATATTTTTAGTCACTTGAAAATTAAATGTAACATACATTTATCATACCTATTTGAAATATATTATTAAAAATCGAACCACTCTCTGATTAAAATTCATTTAGCCCATATGTTTCTCAAATTCTTTTTTCTAGATCATGTTTTGCTAAGATATACAATTAGAGCCCTGGGAGAGGGGGGAGGGATTCTTATGTATTAGGCCCAGGGAGAAGGGCTTCATTTGCATATGTAATCAACCAGCTTGTAGGACCATTTTACCTGCCTGTGAGCAACAAAGCCATAGGAATAAGATACTTTACCCTCAAGTATATTCTGACATTCATCTCCCAACTGCACAATGATAACAAAGGGTAAACAGGAATGCGGTCAATCTGCTCCCCTCCCCTGCCCGCATCTCTGGTTAACTAGCCCACATAGTGCTCACAGTTTTCAACTACTGATGCTAAGTCACTTTCTTTGCATTTTTTCTCAGGGTTAAGGAGATATTAAATAAAGATTGCAAACCAAAAAAGGAGGCCAGCAACATTGAGATCTGACAGGCTCCAGTGAAAATGAAGGGGTCTGTTCAAGCCGCATAGATCAATAGTGTCAGCTTGTAATCTGTGTGATCTTATTCAAAACAGACAATAAACCATTCTCTGAGGATAAATAACGCCCAACAGAAGGAGAAGCTGTAACCAGGCCTCACTCCCCACGTCCACCTAAAGGAATATCGCCGTGTGAGCTTACAGCTTATTGTACAGTTTGTCTTTCAATAGGGAGTCTTTAACTATTAAATTGTCAGCCCGCAATAGGACTGGTTCAAGGCCATCTTTCCTTCCCCCCACCAAAGTAATTTCGCTCTTTAGCAATTTCCCAAGTTAATTTAAATAAGAAAATAGAAGGCTTATCTAGAGTACAAAATATGAAAAGCTTTATAATGTATTTCAAAACACTGGCATGCCTCTCTATTCAGTTCTTGGGGAGGAAATTCAGTATCCCACAGTACCCAACTGTTGTCATGGAAACACTTCTGGTAGGCAGATTCTTATTGTTACTGTGGTCATCCAGCTGCGGGCCCAGAAGGGAGGAGCTGCAGTTTTACACTACAAAAATGCCAACTCCCTCCTTTTGAAGGAGATCAGTGAAAGATTAATATTCAAGGGTAGAAAACAACTTACCCCCAGAGAATGTGATGGCCACCAGAGCCAGATCCTCTTCTGCATACTGGATCTTTTCTGCCACGACTTTTAGGATCTCTTGGGCTATACTGGAAACTTTTGCCTTCACACTGACATAGGAGTGCTCTGTTACATACACGTGGCAGAAAACTGCACAAGTGAAAAGAATTGTTTGGAAACAGAGAACAGTGGTCATGAGGTATAGACTTTTCCAAATTAAGGCACCTTGATCAACTTTTCTAAATCAACCCACCTTGCTATTCTCTTCATTATAACACATATAGAGTTAGATTTTTTATATATGTACAGGAGCACCTGAGGGTGTATGTCTATAAATGTGTGGTTCAAACACATGAAACTCAGATGTTATAAAGCCAGCCAACAAGCACAAGTAGTATTTAATCTTTTCATTATGTAATGAAAGACCTGAGTCACACAAGTGTGTACTCATTGTAGAAACCATCTGACCATAATACAATGGAATCTGTGGTACACAGACTGTATTTTTAAATCCCTTCTTTGACAGTTGCTGAGATCTCCCAAAGCTGCATGTTAAAGTGTCTAATTCATAAATTTTTCTTTTACACTCCATTTCAGGACAATCTCAGTGGCCCAATCAAGAACACCGTATTTTGCTATTAGAATTCTCACAAGCTTATCTAAAAATCTGTCATCTGCCTTGGTTTTTGAGTTCAGCTTTCTCAATCATTTAAGAGTGACTCCATTTCTCCCATCAAGGTAGTGATGAATTTAGTTTCCAAATGGAGGTCACATTTCTAGCCTTTTTAATTTCCTTTTTATTGTCTGTGGTGCTAATAATTATTACTAGGACATTATCACTATCAGGGTGAATGGGTCCTGAAAAATGTTTTCTTTATGATATTAATAGCAGAAGCTGTTTTAATAGCAATGGAAGTAACTGACACATTGCCTCTTATATCAGTTACTATAAATGTATAAAATGCACTAGCTTCTTCCAAATAGACAGAAGGATAATAATATACTTAGATATCCTACTCTTTGGTGTTGCAAAAAAATTGAGAGTGAAGCTTCTGGAGAAATTTTATATGCAGTTTAAATGGCACCACAAAAATAAACCCAGGAATGTTTTCATAGAAATACAAATGAAGAAAAAGTCTAACTATGAGTTTATATGTATAGAACCTAAAAGTAAACACACCACCAGGAGACACTTGACATATTTGGTTTGGTTGGGTACGTCACTAAAACAACAGCATGTAACAAATAGTTGTTTTGTATTTTGCCAATAGACTAGTCAGAGAGAAAAAGGCTTTCCTCCTTCCATAGAAAGATGGAATTTTTAAGCAAGGCAAAATCTGGTCTATAAACCACTATATACAGGGTAAGTTTACATCTTGCTAAATAAACTGATAAACAAAAAGAGGCCGGCGGCCTTGAAATACTTTGCCTCTTTGCAGCTCAGCTTGGAAAACTATACGATGAAACTTTAAGACAAATGGGCAAGGAAGGTCAGCAACGAATGAATTAGGCAGTTAGATAATTTTATTTTCTCTTTCACTTGGTACGGATGACACTTAATATGAGCCAACAGAACCATCTATCAGCAGCATTATATGCAAACACTATCTAATGTAATAAGCATCCTTGTGACTTCTTTTACAACTACCAGAAATTGGGCAAATATTAAATGATCACACTCAGAATTTCAGCATATGAAGAAAGATGAGTCAAAAGAGAGTCTGTGAGTCACAATTGCATTAAAATTTTAATTTGCTGTGTTTTCCAGCTCTGCATTTGACTCAACCTTTATCTAAAAGGAGAAAACCACTGTTAGTATTTCTTATTTCACGTAAATAAGCAGTGACTAAGGACACAGTAGATAGGCAGCACTGCCCACACAGCCTGGCCTTGCAGGAGCTTCTACTGTACAGTCTTCTCTCCATAAGAGTTTCTTCTTGTGGACTGAGTCATGGACTGACTCAGCCCAAATCTGCACATTGACTTTGGTGATCCTTCCAGTTAGTCATAGGCAATGGGCTGATGAAGGCAGGGAGGAGATGGTACTAGGAGGAAAAGGCTGAGTTTCCTGTTCATTTTTACCTCTTCTCAAGAATGCAAGGAGGCTCCAGGCATTGTCTCCTTTCCTTGCTTCCCAAATTATAAGTATCCTTGGTGCTTGGGACAGTATTATGTGATCTAAGAAAATCATAATGCTCAAAGAAAGAAAAGAAAAACCATGCTATTTGATGCTAACATGCTTATCTGAGGGGTGACAGCTGGAAATGAAGGTTAGTCAGGCTGATACACCAATGTAGGAGAAAAATGGTGGCTAACTGCTACCTACCCCCAAACCCTCGCTTCAAACCATACTCACTTTCCTCCGTTTCAGTCACAGTTCCTCTATGCTGGAGCCAGTTCTCCTTAAGACTGAATTGGTGGAAAAGGGCTTTATTCTGTGAGATGGGAGAAAGAGAACAATGAATGAATGCATTCCTGCCCTTTGGAAAACCATAGCTGTTTACAACATGTTCCAAAAGAGCTAGCCAATTTTTTTTTAAATATGAAATCCACCCATCCAATCTTAGAGAAATAAACTGGGAGTCGCCTCAACTAATGCAAGTGGTGGTGGAGATTCTGAGCAATCTGATGGGCCTGGGCTAAGGCCAGCAGCAGGCCAAAAGCCCCTATATTTATTCCCTGCAACATGATTTTTCACATCTGGCTATTACAAACATCCATAGAGTCTCCTGAGATAAACATCATTTCCCCATTCCAACATTAACCTATAAGGTATAAGTTATCACAATCCGATCCTCTGCTATTACGTTTTTCACGGAAGCAACTTTGAGATGGTTTCAATACCTCTGCTGTAGTACAATGACTTTCCTAAGGGACACAGGCATACTGTTCATTATGATTATCCACCTGATATAGCTGTGTCTCCCAAACTTGTGCCTGACATCTCAGTCCATATTTCCCCCTCATCAAATTGGACTGAGAACACATTCCCACTTGCTACCTTCTCTTGCGGTTGTATTAAAAGTGCAAATATTTTCTTTACAAGACTTCTTTCCTCTTAGAGTCAAGATTCCTCCCACCTGGATTTTGTTTTTTGACATAAACATTTTAAAATTCAAATTTATATCACTCCAGGGATAGCAGGGAGTCCCAAGACTCTAAAACGCACCACAAAATCAGCAGAATGTCAAAAAGCCAAGGATACACAGCTAAAATCAGATCTGCACCAGCACACGGATAACTAAAGGAAAGCGCAGGAAAGCTGCAGCCCCAGGCGCCCCACCTTGTCGTGTTCTGCTCGAGGCAGTATTCATTTTAATTACGAAACACGCCAAGGGAGGCAAGGCAAGGTCTCCAAACCGGATCACCTAATTTTAGGTATAGAAGCATCTGCTTACCTTTTTTTGTGGTGAATATTCATCTACAGTGCTGAAAGGAAAAATGGCAAGAAGTCAGTCTTTGTCCCAAACCCAGAATAATGCAGTTATTGTTATGGAAGACTAATTTGCCAGCACTAGGCAGAGGATTTTGCTCTTTTAAAAAAAATAAAACACAGTATTCATTAATTCACTATGTACAACACATTTGACAATGGGCTCTGAATTTCAAATGAGCCAGGAAGTAAAGAAGTTATGGATTCAACAGATGTACTTTGCCTTCTATCCACAGAAAGTGAAGCTCAGAAGTGAGGGAGGAACTGGATCTGCTCAGTCCATGGGAACTCAGTCCACAGAAATGAGGATTTTTAAAAATTGCAATATTTAGTCCATAGAAATAAGTTTTCTCATACAGTGATAGTGACAGATTTTAGGTGAAATGATTGCTATTTAGATAGCTAAGTCATTCAGCCAAGGCACATCTTCTCCAGGATGTGTCTCTGTGTGGTGGAACTGGGAACACTCTGCCCATCTCTGATCATCTCCGCAGACGCCCACCTTCAAGTGCCCTCTGAAGGCCACCTCCACTTATGACAGAGCCAGTACTGAGGCCAATTTCATACATCATTAGGTGAACTATAAATTAAAGGTATCGATCTTGCTCTCAGAAAGAAACACTTTCTCCTCTACTTGTGTACTGCGGCTAGAGAAAAAAAGTCATGAGTTTTACAGTTAGGGCTTGAATCTTACTCTAGAATCTAAAGCTGTTTCATAATCTTATAAAAATAGACAAGAATCTTTTTTTTTGAGACAGAGTCTCACTCTCTCACCCAGGCTAGAGTGCAGCGCCATGATCATTGTTCACTGCAGCCTTGATCTCCAGTGCTCAAGTGATCCTCCTGCCTCAGCCTCCCAAGTAGCTGGAACTACAGGCACGTGCCACCATGCCCAGCTAAGTTTCTCTTTTTTGTAGAGGCGGGGTCTCACTATGTTGCCCAGGGTGGTCTTAAACTCCTAAACTCTTGGACACAAGTGATTCTCCCACCTCTGACTCCCAAAGTGCTGGGATTACAGGTGTGAGTCACTGTGCCTACCAAGAATCATTTCTTAATATCATTTTCTTATTTTACTTTATTATTTACCATTTTTGTGTAGGTGTTTAAAATGGAATGTATTAAATTTCCATTAATGTATTTGATGAAATGTGTTTACATGTATTAAACCATGAATTAAAGTTTCCCAGCTGTAACAGGTCTGCCTCATAGCACAGAGCAATTTCCATATGGGGAATTATTTTGAGGACAAGGTTGTCCTTTTTTTCTTTTTTTGATTTCATTTATTATTTCTATTTTCATATAACTCTTAGGCTATGGAAACATAACATAATGTAGACTGTAATAAAAGAAGACCATCAACATTTACAAAATTCATCTCTAAGGTACAGTGCTAACTTGCACTCTACTTTTAAATCTCTCAATGTAAGATTTTGATGATTGAGGACTATACACATGGTTTGCTACCTCAGGTTAATTTGCAATGAGGTCTCCCTTTACTAAAATTAAGTCAAGCTTTAAATCACAAATTAGTAATCTGAAAGGCTTGAATTAACATCTTCTTTGAGAGGTGCAATTTGTGACTGTTGAAATCTTAACAGAAGCTTTTCACAACTTGACAATATATGTGCTTTATGTTTACGAAATATAAACTACACTGTAAATCGCATAACAATTTTTCCTTTTAGATGAGCTCTGTGGCTAAATCTGAAAACTGAATGACTTGGTGTTTTCTTTTACCAAAATTAGTAAGGGGACTTAATGGTAATATCACTAATAGTAAAGTTGGGTGTTGCCAATCTGAAAGATTAATGACAGATACCTAGGGGACACTTAGACATGCCAAGAGTCATTGAGTAAATGGCTTTTTAAAGTCTTTCTAAATTGATAAAGAAACCTCAGGGAACCCATAAAATTGAGCTTTTAAAATGCTCCACAGGCCAGGTGTGGTGACTCACATCTGTAATCCCAGCACTTTGGGAGGCTGAGGTGGGCGAATCACCTGAGGTTGGGAGTTCAAGACAAGCCTGGCCAACATAGCTAAATCCCATCTCTACTAAAAATACAAAAAGTAGCCAGGTGTGGTGGTGCACGTCTGTAATCCCAGCTACTTAGGAGGCTGAGGCACAGAAATCGCTCGAACCCAGGAGGTGGAGGTTGCCGTGAGCCGAGATTGTGCTGCTGCATTCCAGCCTGAGCAGCAGAGTGGGACTATGTCTCAAAAAATAAAATAAAATAAAATGTTCCACAACTCCCTGGGACCTATTTATAAAACTTTTCCTCTCTATTCCATAGAGATAGTTACAAGCCCCAAAATGACAAGTTAAACAGACTTTTAAAATTAAGTAATAATTTACTAATTGTTTTTATGCACCCGGTTGTTATGGCCCAGGTTATTTTTACTATATAAAACAGGGTTAAAACAATAGTCAATGAGCTGAATTCCGTGTTCTTTCATTTTGAGTTATAAGAACAAAACATACAATTTACTACTAGAAAAGCTAAGGCATCAAGATGAATCTGAGTCACGATGTTCAAAATCAACTTTTATGTATAAGGCATTCCAAATTCTATCATATTTGCTGCTGTTTTCTTTCATTAACTATAATTAGGAAAATGAAATACTTACTGACGACGGTGCATTCCAAGTATCTTTTGAAATTCTTTCAATTCTTTTTCAAGTATTGGATATTCATAAACATCATCCAGTACATTCCTATATATGGTCTGGAGAAAAAAGACAAATGACAGCTCAGTGGTTGAATGCCCATTTTGTAGGGATTAAGACTCATACCATGGCTATCCTAACACAGGAAATAAGGAGGGATTCAGGACAATGTACGGGTTTTACCAGGTGCCAATGAGATCCAGAGTGGGATCATAACTCGTAGCTCCTCTCTCCACTGCCATGGCTCTCTTATCTGCTTTCAGGGCCATAGGTGGAAATTCTGGAAAGAGAATTCTAGAGATCCCTGGCTGGCTGGCTACTAGAGATTTCCAGCCCATTCTATATCTTAAAAAATAATAGGACGGGCACGGTGGCTCACGCCTGTAATCCCAACAGGCAGATCATGAGTTCAGGCAGGCAGATCACGAGTTCAGAAGATCAAGACCATCATGTCTAACAGGGTGAAACCCCGTGTCTACTAAAAATAAAAATAAAAAAAAAATCAGCCACGCGCGGTGGCGGGCGCCTGTAGTCCCAGCTACTCAGGAGGCTGAGGCAGGAGAATGGTGTGAACCTGGTAGGTGGAGTTTGCAGTGAGCCGAGCGACAGAGACTCCGTCTCAAAAAAAATAAAAAATAAATAATAGTAATAATATAGGTTGGGTGTGGTGGCTCAGGCTGTAATCCCAACACTTTGGGAGGCTGAGTTGGGAGGATTGCTTGAGCTGAGTACAAGACTAGCCTGGGCAACAAAGCAAGACTCCATCTCTACTAAAAAGAAAAAATTAGCTGAGTGTGGTAGTGCATGCCTTTAGTCCCAGATAGTCGGGAGGCTGAGGTGCAAGGATCTCTCAAGCTCAAGAGTTTGAGGTTGCAGTGAACTATGACTGCATCACTGCACTGCAGCCTGGGTAGCAGAGCAAGACCCTGTCTCAACACCCACAAACACACACACACACACACACACACAATTCCACATAATCATTTGGGAGAAAAAAGTCAATTGAATTAAATTAAGCAGTTGCTTTGAAAACAACATGAGTTTAAAGAGTTGGTTAGACTCGTTTTTAACTGGATGCCTAAATGACAACTGAATGTTGAATTCAAAGTGGTTTCCTTCATGAAAGGCTGAGTCTATTTAGGGAGTTGCTTACTCTGAACTAGAACTCTTCCTTGCTAGAATTCCATTGTATTAATCATATTAAGTCTGTCCTAACCTGCAGACTTAATATGATTTTGGTGGCCAAAGGAATCCAACTGTCTTATTAATCATCTCTCCAGATAATCATCTGTGTTGAAAAGATATTGAAGCCTATTAATTAGAAAAAATAAATCAGTTTGTCTCACTCTAAATGTAAAACTAGATTATATCTGTTACAAATTATTGCTTAAAATTCTCAAAGTATACCATGTCTGACAAATGTTTCATGGAACATATATTGTCAATATAGTTTTTAAATGATAAATAATGTTTTATGCAAATATTATATATAGAGGACTGGTTACTTTAAACTTATAATGAATATCAACATATTAAGCTATATCAAATTTTGAATGTTTTGGTTTACCTTCCTTAATTATTTCATTAGCAATCAAAATTTCCATGACTTTTAGATAGAGAATATCAAGCTTCAGAAGTCAAAATAAACTTATATATTCTCTGAATCACAACTTGACTATCACAAGAAAGCTGAATGACTGTTACCTACAAATGAGATTTTTAAAATGCATAACTAAAAATAAAATCAGTTATTTGGCATCAAAGAATATCTGGAAATGTTGGATTACCTTTAAAAACATTTTTGAATGTTCATCTTCATGTAACCAGTCTTTGTACAGAGCAATCCACTGGGAAACGAGATGCAAAACTTTACGTTTCCTACGAGGAACATCTGAGTTTTCCTCTTTGCCTTGATACTTCTTAGCAGAATAGGTGCAAATGGTTAAGAAAAAATTATATTGTTGAAAATTTTAAAATATGAAGACATCCATTTACTCTTATTTTTACAAAATATGTGAAGGCATACAAGCGTATAAACATGCAGGAAGAATAGAATATGCGTAGGGAGAACAAAAGATGTGCACTGAAAAGAGCAAAAGTAAACTGAGGAAAATGACTGAAGTATACTCAGTGGGCAGCCAGGAAGTGAAGGGTTGGACCATTTCACTGACAGCTGCTGACATGGTTTCATAGGCAACATGCAGTTAATGCCAGCCCAAGGAGATACTAGGTGGCCCATTAATTTCAACAGTGACTCCAAGAAGAGAGCTAGCCTCACTATACAGGTGAATACTATTTCAATACATTTTAGGTCAGAATGAGGCCAGATGCTGTCTGGTCCTCAGAAATTCACATTCTGTAAAACCAGGTGCTTCTAAAGTAGTTCCAAATGAGTATAGATTTCTGCAACACAATTTGTAACATGATTCAAATGCCCACTCCTAGGAACTTACTTGAAGAAAACATTGGATACATGTGTGAACACAGAGGTAAAAAGGACCGCTAATTTTCATTTTAAAATAAAATGAAAAATTATTTCATTTAAAATAAAAAAAGGAAATAACCTAAATGCCTCAGCAACTGAGAACAGTTGACTAAGTTATTATATATGCATTTAATGGACTATTCAGCAGCCAGAAAAATGATGGCCCAGCAGTACATTTACTGACGGAGAATATGCACAATGTATTGTTGAGTAGAAAAGCAAGTAAGAAAAGAATATGTTAGGATGATCTACTTCTGTTAACAATGTTTATTTATATGATTAACGCCACCATCTGGAGGGATATATACTGAATAGTTAACAGTGGCTTCTCAAGGTAATGAGATTTTAGAGCACATGAATTATTTTTATTGTACTTATTAGCATTTCCTAATTTATACACGATGACCATATGCAAACTATGCTGTTAAAATTACATAAAAATAACAACCTCAAAGGCAAAGTGTTTAAATGACTAGGAATGCAACAGCAGCTTGGCATATTCTAAACCAATCTATTCTTGTTGTCTCCAAAATGATAAGTTCTGAGTGTCTTGGACACATTAAAAAGATGACTAGGAATAGGGAGTGCTATGACATCAAACACTTGAAGGTTGTTGGACAGGATTATATATTCTTTAACACTGATATAGAATTGCAACATTGGAATAAACTTTATTTCAGGCTTTGCTGATATTTTAAAATATAATTTAGTCAATGTCTCCTCATCCTGGAAAAATACATTGAGACCATCTTAGATTTCCACCTGTGAAATAAACTCAGGCAAACATACAAAAAATCTGTTTCTATTTCTTTCAGTTTTTCTCTTGAAAGGCAAAATATAATAACGACTTATCTAGGCCAACCATGGTGGCTGATGCCTATAATCCCAGCACTTTGGGAGGCTAAGGCAGGGGGATTGCTTGAGCCAAGGAGTTTAAGGCCAGCCCAGGAAAGAAAGTGAGACCTCATCTCTACAAAGAAAAAAATTAACTGGGTATGGTGATGCACATCTGTAGAGCCAGCTAGTTGGGAGGCAGAGACAGGAGGGTCACTTGAGCCTGTGAGATTGAGGCTGCAGTGAGCCATGATCGAGCCACTCTACTCCAGCCTAGGCAACAGAGCAAGACCGTCTCAAAGATTTATCTTACATTATTTCCCCTTAAACAAATGTTCTTCTCTTCTTTTCCTGTGAATATAATACCTTCACTAATACAAAAAAAAGAAATCAAGAAAATTAAGAAATGCAATTTTTTAGGTCATCATATGTAAATGAAGATATGAACTTTGTAGTCAAGCTGCATATATATGTTCTATAATTATGGACCAGCAGAATAAAACAATTTCAAGAAGCAACACTTCAACCATTCTCCATTCACAGTTATTGGCTTTACCTTGTTTTCCTCCCTTCAAGATATATATTTAAAATATATTTATCGGTTAAATTTGCATTTGTATTAATCTGATTTCCAATATTAGGATACAGACATTCTTTTACATTTTGTCTATGCTAGATTACACTGATTTATAAATTTAGCTGCTGATGGAAATAGTGGGAAGGCATGTGGTGAGAGTTATAACTTCTATGTAATGCACAGAATATTAGCTGGCCCAGAGCTATGAATTTAATGCTCTTCATGATGCTATTAAATACTATTACAATAAAATACTTATCTAAAATATCTAAAACCAGCACAAATAGCTTTAATCTATAAATAATGTTTTAAAACCACTGGAAAAAAACAGAAATAATTTAGACCACTTTTAAGAAGTTGGTTGTAGTGGAATATGTAACACATCTTCACTAAGATGTGCATAAAAATATCTCACGTTAAATATAGATTCCCTTTGTGTTTGTGGTATTATTTCATAAAAGGCAGAATGCAAATACACAGAAACAATCATAAAGAAAGACTTCTGGCTTAAAATGTTTTAGAGTTCATGAGTTTTGATTATTGGTAAAAAGGCTCATAAAAATCTGAACTAAATTTTTGTATATAATGTCTTAGTCAAAAGACTCAAAACATATATATATCCAAGTTAAGTTCTAGAGATTGTTTAGGGACATCCTATAGGACATTAAATTATTAAATGATAATCACAAATAATATTAGGATCATAGTTAAAGAATGTAGTTTAAAGGTATCTCATTTGTTATAAGTACATTTTATATTACTTAATGGGTGGCAATTGTTTTAGAAATATGTTAGCATTAAAATGTAAATGAAATTAGCCCACAGATATTTTTCCAAAACACTTGAAGAAAGATGTTCAAAATCTTATCGTTATTGCTAAATGTCTTAACACTCCACTTGAAAGCTGTGAAGGAAATCTGCACATATTATTGAAACTTACCAAATTCAAAACTAAATAACATTTCAAGATCAATTTTATGAACTGCTTCTAAAAAGTGGCAAAATATCTACTATAGCTTTGTTTGGTCATAGGATATAGTAAAGCACTAAAAGTAATCATCATTTCCAGTTATATATTTTTTTAAGAGAGATGTTACTTTATGCCCTTTATGAAGTTTTACAGTATTCTTTTAGGTGGAAAAATGCTGTAAAGTTGGGAGACATGTAAAAATTATTTAACAGAGAAAGGATATTAAGCATTATCATTAGGTCTTTTGCTTGTTTTTGAAGGCAGTCTCCCTCTGTCATCTAAACTGGTGAGCAGTGGTGCAGTCTCGGCTCACTGCAGCTTCAACCTCCTGGGCTTAAGAAATCCTCCTCCCTCAGCATCCCATGTAGCTGGGACCATAGGCACATGCCATCATGTGCCAGCTAGTTTTGGTATACCTGTATATATATATATATATATATATATATATACCAATTATCTATCTATCCATATACCAAATATATATATCATATATATATATATATATTTTAGAGATGGAGTCTCACTATGTTGCCCAAGCTGCTCTTGAACTCCTGGACCCAAGCAATCCTCCCACCTTGGCCTCCCAAAGTGCTGGAATTACAGGTGTGAGCCACCACACCCAGCCATCATTAGGTCTTAATAGAACTTTAGTATATACAAAAGCAATCCATTTTCCTTAAAATTTTCATGTGATTTAGAGTAGAATCTTCAGCTTCATTTAATAAAAACAGTACAGCAACAGCCTATTTAAACACTAAAATGTGTCTGAATACATTAAATACTGTGAAGCAAGAAGACCATTTGGAGACTTTCAGTAAGTTTACATGGCTTTGTTTCGTGGCCTTTCAATGATCCTGTGTTGCATCTCTTGTAGTTAGTGAATAAAATTATAAGGCTTCCTTAACTGGTCATTAACCTAATCACATCCATCATTCTAAGAGAGTATGCAGTGACAAAGCTGTGAAAAGATGACGGTTGATTCCAGGGGTTAGGTTCGACCTCCCATGTGGGGGAATGGCCTGTCTCCCCTGAGACACTTGCCAGGAACATGATATCACATATGTGCATTTTCCTTCACAAGTGGTCTGACATTGAACTAACTGATTCTCCTTTAAGTCCATTTATTCCATGATCTTGCCATTCCACACAATCTCTTGACTCTGGGGTTTACCCAGCAGGCCAATTTTGCCTCCAGATTTCTAAGCAATCATGAGGCACAGATGTGAAGCAAACGTAACATAAACAGTATAATATAGCCACAACGTAGAATGTGAAAACAGCTGTTCACATTTCCAGTTTCCCCTGTCTGTCTCATTTTATCTTCTACCTTGGATATCATTACATTAATATTTAACATATCCACACTCTACTATGGAGTTGAATAAATTAAGGAAGGCAGTTAATTCCTAATGTGGGACATCTGTCTGAGAGGAAGCAGACACAGCAGCCTGAAGATAATGAAGGATATTGCCTTAACAGAGCCTGGCACAAGTCATCAGTTGTCATGAAGACAGTGTACGTGAGAAGGAAGTCATCCAGGAGAGTCTCTGCAAAGAAAAAAAAAAAATACAAGGTAAGCAAAGAGGTGGATAAGAAGAGCAGCTGCTTATCTGGGCCCCAGAACCATGTGCATGGCAGAAATATGATATTGATAGCTGTGGGAGGGATTAGAATAGGAGAATTTTAGCCAGGAAAGACATTATTTATTAAAATTAAGATATGAAAAACTCCTTATATCAAATGCCTCAAGCAATAAGATATTTTTGTTGCAGAGCTCTCCAAACATACAATTTTGTTATCATCTTGTTTTCCTGAAACCTCATTTATATTTGTGGGTAAAGATGATACAGAAAACAAATGCATAAATAATGTGCTTTAAAAAATAAATTTTACAAGACTTCTGAGGTATACATTCAAGTCCTACAGGGAATAAAGCCCTCATGTGTTAATAAATTAAGGTTTTTTCCAAAGCCATTTACTTAAGTCTAGGGCAAGAACAATGAATAATAAAACCCAGAAGACACATATCAGGTTCCAAAGCCATTCACCTTTATCTCTTAAACGCATCTTTAAGAAGTTGGGAAAGTGAGGAGTGATTTTCTTAGTCTTGAAGAGAGACAGAACTGAGTCCAGTTAAAATTAGAGAGCAGGTACAATGTATCACAACATACTTCTTCCTAATTTCTTTTTTCTACCAACCAAACCAGGTTACGTTGTTATCATCTTTGTGCTTTGAGTGTTCTTGGAAGAGTTCAGTTTGTATACAATATGGAATTGCTAAAGAGGCAAACTCTGACCTTCAATATAATTTCCAATATGGTACAAAAGATTATATGCAGAATGTAAAGTGGTGATTTTGCCACAGTAGTCTTTATCTAGTCTCCTTAACTTAAAATTCATTTTACAATATGATTTAATTTTCATCTTTTACATTCCAGACATCACATTTTTAGTTATATAAAACAGTAATAAATTATTTGAGTAATTAGCTTGTGTACTGTTGTTATGGACTGAATGCTTATGTCCTCTGCAACACCCCCACCCCCACCCCTTTATATGTTGAAACCTTACCCCTAGTATGATGTATTAGGAGGGGGTATTTGAGAGGTAATTAGGATTGGATAAGGCCATGAGGGTGGAGCCCTCATGAATGGCATTGCTATCTTTCGAAGAGTCCTGAGAAAGCTCCTTTCCTCTCTCTACCACACAAGGATGGAGGAGACTGTGGTCTACGAACCAGGAAGCAGGTCCTCACCAGACACTGAATCTGCCAGCACCTTGATCTTGGACTCCCCAGCCTCCAGGCTGTGAGAAATAAATGTCTGTTGTTTAAGCTTCCCAGGCTATGGTATTTTGTTATAGCAGCTTGAGCTGACCAAGACATACACTCAATAGTGCTTATGCTCTCCAAGATCTACACCTTATAATGACGATGTGTAAGTAAAAATAATTGCCCAGTATAGAGCCCTATAGCTCTACATTGAAGACTGGATGAAAGAAAATCTCCAGAATTTTTAGGAATAACCAGTAATATTTACTTTAAAAGTTAATCAGAAAAACAAGGTTATATTTAAGAACACAAAACTCTGATATACGAGGTTGTGGATGACATCTACAGTTCTATATTAGCTGCAGGGCATAACTTATTTCTGCTTGGTTGCAGAATATCAAGGAAATCCTAATCCACATAGGTAAGTGGTTGCAAATGGTAGTTTTTTCAAAAGTTTGCTTTTTAATTGCAAGATGCCTGTAATTAAAATGAACCAAGGGTGTTAATGAAGAGTATTAACAGAATTTATCTGAAAGATATTTTATTTATAAGTTCATAGTATTCCCTGTCAAAATAATAAATTCGACAAATTTTCTCATTTGATTTAAAACATGTTTTTAAAAGTCTAAACTTACATTGTTGTATCACACTGCAATATGTTAGCAATCACTAGTCTAACTTACTATTACTCTATGGCAAAAGCAAATTCCTAAACAGATATACCTGGGCCTTGCTGGGCATAAATTAGACCTAGCACAAAAAAGCTGTGGTGGCGTGCCTGATCCGACAATGTCACATGAATGGACATGCACAGCCTGTGTATGCAGAAGAGCCACGGGCCCCCTACTAGAGTCTCTGTTTATGGAAGTTTCAAATATATGAACAAGGCACGGGAAGGTTTACTTTACTTGTCTCCAAACAAGTTAACCTGGCAGCTCAAGTTAATCACTGGTAATCCTAATGAGAAATTTGGAATATATAATGTGTGCCTTTCATTACAGTTTTTAAAAATAGTTTCAATTAAAATCAATCACTTGCATATTAGCTGGAAACCAAGGATATTTTGGAAATACAATTTGAAAACTATCCCTCTGGGATTCCGTTGAAGAGTAATGTTTACAAATTACAACATTTCTCTGTGTTAAATGTGATTGATGGAAATCCTCAACCTTTCGGGTCTGATTAGAAATTAAGCTGAATCTGGCCAGGTGTGGTGGCTGACGCCTGTAATCCCAGCACTTTGAGAGGCCGAGGGGAGTAGATTGCTTGAGGCCAGGAGCTAGAGACCAGCCCGGCCAATATTGCAAAACCCCATCTCTACTGTTAAAAAAAAAAAAAAAAAAAAAAAAAGCTGAGTGTGGTGGCGCATGCCTATAATCCCAGCTACTCAGGAGGCTGAGGTGGGAGGATGGCTTGAACTCAGGCAGTGGAAGTTGCAGTGAGCCAAGATCATGTCACTGCCCTCTAGCCTGTGCAACAGAGCAAGATGCTGTGTCAAAAAAAAAAAAAAAAGCTGAATCTTCCCAGATACTCAAGAGGCTGAGGTAGGAGGACGGCTTGAACCCAGGTGGCAGAGGTTGCAAGTGAGCCAAGATTATGCCACTGCACTTTAGCGTGGGCGACACAGAGACTCTGTCTCAAAAAAAAAAAAAAAAAAATTAAGCTGATTCTTTTTTGCACTCAATGTTAGACACAAGCAGCAAGGACAACAGAGTAGTTTTTGTTTTTTTTTTTTTGACACTGTCACCCAGGCTGGAGTGCAAACTTCACCTCCCAGGTTCAAGTGATTCTTGTGCCTCAGCCTCCCAAGTAGCTGGGACTACTGGCATGCACCACCATGTCCAGCTAATTTTTGTAGTTTGAGTAGAGATGGGGTTTCACCATATTGGCTGGGCTGGTCTCAAACTCCTGGCCTCAGGTGATCCGCTGGCCTTGGCCTCCCAAAGTGCTGGGATTACAGGCGTGAGCCACTGAGCCTGGCCAACAGAGTAGCTTTGAATCTAGTTTAGGGTTTTCAGTGGCTCTCGTAGATAGGAGCCGCCAGTGTGCAGAAACCACTGGGTGACAGCATTGAGAGGGAGTTGGCATTTAAAATGCTGGATGTGACACAGAGGTTCAGACTCTTTGGGGTGTTCTTACACTTAGCTGCATTTAATGAGGTTAGAACTATTCTCTAATCAAGATTTACTTCATTAGTAGCTGAGATTAAAAAGAGCACCATTAAACCATTAACTTTGACATAACCAGTCATTCCATTCCGGAACAACCTTAGATAATGAACTGACTACCAGAGTCTGGTTGGATGGTGGCAAACCCATTTGGCATTCAATTCAATTAATCAGCTCACATATGACAATATTTTGTTAAGGGCTTTGACCCAGAAATGCTTATTTTCTCCTAAGCTAATATCATATTTAAAATTCAACAGTATTTACCTAATTATCTGTCATAGAAATATTAATTAAAATAAAAACAATGAGGCTATATAAAAACAGCTCCAGTTGAAGTCCTAATAAAGAAAATAGTTAAAAATTCTAATGAATAGAACAGATTCCCAATACTCCTAACTCAAATATCTATTTAATTACTATATTGTTCTAAATTTTTCTATACAAAGAGCTTTCCTTTATTCTTTTCCAGCATTCATGTTTTTTTTTTTTTTTTCTGCTGTACAGATTCTGAAAGTAATTGAGTGGTATGAATGAAAATACTATAATCAAAATGATGCACTTCAAATAAAAGTGCAATTTATAACAGCCATGCTTCCAAAAAAGAGGCTGTCCCATTGGTATTTAGAGATATTTTTAGAACCATGATGGTTATATGAATGATCCCCTGAAGACTATTAGCCGACAATAGCCATTTAGAAAGACTAGCAAATCCACTGGCATCCAAATTAAAACACTATAATTATCTATTACACTACATAGTACTTAATAATAATTTAAGACAACAGGCAGAAAAGCGTGTTTGTATACATAAAAGTATCTTTCATTTAAACAAATTCATAGTTGCCATATATATAAACATTCTGAATAAGAAAAGTATTCATTTTGATTTCTAACTTTGTGAATACCTAGGCATATTAATATGCATATATTAATATACAAAAACTTTTTCTTTGATATCCTTTCTTTTTTTTTTTGAGATGCAGTTTTGCTCTTGTTGCCTAGGCTGGAGTGCAGTGGCATGATCTCAGCTCACTGCATCCTCCACCTTGCAGGTTCAAGTGATTCTCTGGCCTCAGCCTCCTGAGTAGTTGGGACTACAGGTGTGCGCTACCACTCCCAGCTAATTTTTGTATTTTTAGTAGAGATGGGGGTTTCACTATGTTGGCCAGGCTGGTCTCAAACTTCTGACCTCAGGTGATCTGCCCACCTCAGTCTCCCAAAGTGCTGGGATTACAGGCGTGAGCCACGGTGCCGGCCATTTTCTTTGATATTCTATGCACTAAGTAAATTACTAAATCTAATCCTAAATTATTGGCTTATCACTAAATTTTTGGGACAATCCTCCCCACTCCAAAATAAAATAATACTTTTGTAGTGGCTTTTTGAATACCAGAAACATCCTTGCAAGTAAAAAAGTAACATCTTGATAATCATTGAAATTGGAAGGTAAATACTTCTATAGTTTTAACTATTATAAAACTTGAAATAAAATATATATAGAAATGGTTCTGAAATCCATGCATGTAATTAGCTATACTGATGTCATATAGCACTTTTCTCTATCATCTGCTACTATTTTAATTTTTGGGTTTTTTTTTTGAGATGGAGTCTCACTCTGGCACCCAGGCTGGAGGAGTACAGTGACATGATTTCAGCTCACTGGAATCTCCACCTCCTGGGTTCAAGCTATTCTCCTGCCTCAGCCTCTGGAGCAACTGGGATTACAGGCACACACCACCACGCCCAGCTAATTTTTGTATTTTTAGTAGATACTGGGGTTTTACCACGTTGGCCAGGTTGGTCTCGAACTCCTGACCTCAGGTGATCTACCTGCCTCGGGCTCCCAAAGTTCTGGGATTGCAGGCATGAGCCACTGTGCCCAGCCTATTTTAATTTTTAGGTCATATAAAAACAATTATCTATTTTTATTTAATTTTATTTGAATGTATTTCTCTTGTATGTACCAATTAAAACATTTTTCTCTGTCTCATTTTAAGTATATGAAGCTCTAAAAATTCCCATTTTATTTCTGCAAAACACAAGTATCCCTAGAGCATGCTAGAGTTGTGTCAAGGTGGAATAGTAAGAGGTTTGGTACAGACCATTTTCATGGAGTTCTGTTACATATAAATGTAATCAAATTTTAAAAACGGATCCAAACATTGCCAAAAGGTCTAAGCTTAATGCTTTCTTTGTAACATAAAAACAAAAAACAAAAACAAAACCCTGAAATCTAAAAATCACTAGAAGTATAGCATTATGTAGGAAAAATTACATAAATCTACCTTTGTTATTTTTTCAACACTCATAAGCAAAATGCACTGCGATAATGAAACCACCCATCTGTTAAAGTGAATTACCAAGAAAGCAAATTAAAAGAATTTTGACAGGCAACTGCCTATAGTAGCCATTTAATCCAAGTATGGTAATGTGAATATTCAACATTTCTGTATTAACTCATATTCCCTGAAGTACTATTAGCAGTTTTGTTTCACCTGTATTTCTACTTCAGACGTAATGGAATTTAAGGCACTCTAAAATATATTCTACTTGACCTTTATTTCAAGAAGCCAAGAAAAGCTTTGAACATGAAAGGACCCATTTCTGGTCCTGGAATGTTACAACTTGCCATTATCTTTTGAGAAGCAGTGCCAAAATGTACCATGTAATTTGATTAAGCACAAATAAAACTTTTTTTCATGTTCAGATTGGAATAATAGATTAAAGTGCTATGCCATTAAAAGCAATGCTTCTTTCCCTGTGTATCTTACATTTCTGAAAGTGATATTAATGACCTCAAATGCAGCTTTTACTACAGCTCTTAAATTCACTTAATTCCTGCCAATTCTTACAGGCTCACCATAGCGTTTTCTTTAGCCATTCTAACATAACCAAATCTTGAGATCTAGCTTTATTTTTAGGTATTTGTGGCAGAAAAAAAGTGCTTGCTTATTTAATGCTGTTTACATATCAAATCTTAAAAGTCACCCCTTTAAATGACAGGAACTTACTACAGACAGGGCTTGGGGACACTCTTCAAATAATCAAATCTGTTTTTATTTTAACTTGTAAAATTCAGTTTTAGAATCCTATCATTCCTTCTTCAAGAAGGAATGATTTGAATACAACAGGTATTCCGTTCTTAGCTATGCTTAATTCTATACACTGCCTTTTAAAAATGTTACTAGGAGGAGCATAGAGGAATAAACAGGGGGCTTGTCTAACTTCTCCAGGCTGCAGCACTCAGAGAAAGGGTGCAGGTCACCCTGGGACTAACAGCGGTGAGTGGCCTCATAGCTCCTGTTGTTACATCCCCAATCAGCTGCTCTCAGTGTCTAGGTACAATTGCAGCCCATTCATGGCATATGCATGTGTCTGCCAAGTATGCTGGGAAGCTCAGAAAACAGTATAAAGAATACTATGGAAACAGAGAGCTGGAAGTTTAACGGGGTAGCCTAACACATAGTCCTTAATCTCTCCAGGCCTTAGTTAAGTCACCTGTAAAGTGGCTATCATATCTATATCTAGCAGAGTTATAGTGAAGATTAAATAAGACAGCAACTGGCAGAGAGCCTGATATACCCTAGGCACTCTAGATAAATACTACCTATTATTTATTTTTATAAAATAAAATTATTTCAACCTTGTCCCAATTCTCCAAGTGCTACCAATCCGCCAGCAAAAACTTGAGAACTATGAATTTCCAAGAATTGGAGGAGGAAAAGGAGAAGCAAATGTGAGCAAAGCAACGGATGTCAGTGGGTCTGTGGCTGAGTCACAAAGCTGTAGTCTTGTGACTTGCAGGTCTTGTTTAGTCCCTAGCGATGCTTTCTGTGAGTTGACAAAATTTAAAAGTCAGAAGATCTGGCAACACCAGGGCCACATCTCCTATAGCAACCATGTTTAGAGCCAACTTGCCTACTTTATGCAGGAGGCACTCTCCAGTTCATCACCCTTCTGCTCTGGCAGTCTTCACTCACTCACTTTTACTGCCTGTGGACATGCAAGTTGGTAAGTCTTGGTCTACAGCACAGTTGTGTAGTAGTAATAGAAGAGATCACATAGTATAATTGAAAAGTAAAGCTAGAGAAATAGGTTGGAGGCAATTCCTGAAGGATCTTTGAATGCTAAACTAAGGAGCCTGGGGCTTATTCCACAGGAAAAGGGAAGTGAAGGGAGGTTTTCAAGACCAGAAGTGGCAAGAGAGATATGAGTTAAGCTTGCTTCATCAGGGAAGTCAGACTGGATAAGGGAAGGATAAGGGGAGGGAGGTAAGTTTGCCTTTAAACTTGCTGAGCTTGGGTTCCCCAGGTTACGCTAAGGAAAGCTATTAGGAAAAAATATAGCTTGCCAAAGAGGGTTACAGTTATGACTGTGGGAACCAGTACCTAAAGAGGATGGCTATGGCCAACACGATTTCTCAGAAAAATAAGCAGCAGTCTAAGGGAGTGGGATATTCACGTTTGGGCGATGGTAAGGGAAAGATGAATTAAGGAAGGGGAAAGGGAAGGAGGAGAGAAACAGAATAAAGAGAAACGAATGTACAGTCAATAGCCTCCTTTCTGTAAACAAACAAACGGGAGACAGATGTAACAACCAATAAGAAAAAAAAAGGATTGGAAATGAGAGTGTTAAATGCTGCTTGAAGAGGCTTTATCGGGCTCAGGACTCAAAGAGCACTGGATTTGTTATGTGGACAGTCCCTGGTTTGATGACCTTAGAGAGATGCCCCTTGGTGAATGGTGGGGGCATACTCTAGTTAAAAGGAACGAAGGATATTCTGATAATCAGTGCTCACACCATGTATCACACTGTTTTTTCTTTTTTTCCCCAAAGACTCCTCTTAAAGTTGTAGAGCTCATTGTTTATAAAGAGCAGTTGCTCTCACAAGGAGCTGGGATGAAAAATTTCTCAATAATCAATACAATTATCATTTTATTTAACTGTATAGATTAGAATGTGGGAATTGTCATGGGCATGAAGCCTTCAGCACCAATCTGCCAGCATCTACCAAGAAAAATTAATATCCGGCTCTAAGATTCACTCCGTCCAACTCAGACCTCTCGGAGTTGCTGCATGGTTGTCTGATTAACATCACACACGTGTTCTAAACATACAAGCTGTGTTCCTCAGTGTTTGTCCATTAAACATTCTTAACTTTCAGGAAACAAAGAAAATTAATTTAAACATAATATCCTAAATTAGAAGCCTGAAATATGGTTATTAAAAGCAAATTAATAGTCATTCTAACAACTGAATCAACTTAGGACACGTGTAATATTTTTACCTCTCAAGCACCAAAAGGTTCTGTATTATCAACTTTTTTCAAAACCTGAAATACAACATCATTCCGAATGTTAATATTAGAATTAAATTTCAGAAAAATAACATTTTATTTACTTTTTTTTTATGTATTAGTACGTTCTCATGCTGCTAATAAAGACGTACTACAGACTGGGTAATCTATAAAGGAAAGACGTTTAAAGGACTCACAGTTCCACATGGCTCGGGAGGCCTCACAATCACAGTGGGGGGCGAAAGAAGAGCAAAGGCATGTCTTACATGGTGGCAGGCAAAAGAGCGTGTGCAGGGGAACTCCCCTTTATAAAACCATCAGATCTCATGACACTTATTCACTATCACGAGAACTGCAGGGGAAAGACTTGCCCCATGATTCAATTCCCTCCTACCAGGTCCCTCCCATGACATGCAGGAATTATAGGAGCTACAATTCAAGATGAGATTTGGGTGGGGACACAACCAAACCATATCAGCTGAACAGAAATTCTAGGAATTCTAGACAGACTTATTTTCTTCCAAGTTTAGCAATGAATAGTCAACTGCCTCTGTTAAGACTAAGGATTGGCAGGATAGCTACATTATATTAAAGATAAGAAGATATTCTATAAAACTAATTTAAACTAAACATAAGTAAGCACAATTAAGGCTTTTTGTTTGTTTGTTCGTTTACTTTTGAGATAGAGTCTTGCTCTGTCGCCCAGGCTGGATGGAGTGCAGAGGTACGATCTCTGCTCACTGCAGCTTCCACTTATTGGGTTCAGGCAATTCTCCTGTCTCAGCCTCCTGAATAGCTGGGACTACAGGAGCCCACCACCATGCCTGGCTAATTTTTTTCTATTTTTAGCAGAGGTGGGGTTTTACCATGTTGGTCAGGCTGGTCTCAAACTCCTGACCTCAAATGATCCACCCACCTCGGCCTCCCAAAGTGCTGGGATTATAGGCGTGAACCACTGTGCCTGGCCAATTGAGGCTCTTTCGAAATAATCTGGCACAGGATCTTACATTTACCGACAATTTTCAACACAAGAAAATTTACTTTAATGTATTGCCTGTATTTAAAAATACTGCTAGGACAAACATATCAACCAGCGGCTGACAGCAGACATGCCTCTGTGTTCTGGTTCCAGAGCTGTTATTAGTGTTCTTTTCAATAATACACAGCTGCTTTCTTTCTCACACAGGTGAAAGGAAGACTCATGTTTTTGGGTCACAGAGAAAGGTTTGGTCAGCAACCATTTACTGAACTTCTGTGACTAAGGGATGACCACTGTGCCCTCCGCCATGGAGAATGGAAAGTTGTTCACAGAGCCTGGGAATCTGATTGGTAAGATAATTAAATGACCACATAAGGCATCCTCCACACCCCAGCTGATGAATATCACACTCCTGTGAATGTCTGGGTAGTCCTTCACACCCCAACCCCTACCCAGCACATGTCATTGGCCTTGAGTCACCTAAGATGTTCCTATCAAGTTGTTTTCCATGGAAGTGCCAGGATGCTGAAGTTCCTTTATTCCTACTCAAATTTTATTTTGTCTTTATTTTCTAGGGAGCCCCAAATTTGTTTTGAACCATATCCATCTGGCCATGCACCAGGAAGCCAGAGTGGCTTCAATGGGCAAGGAGAAAAAGTAAGGGAGGAAAATGATAGCGGCCTCGCTATTTAATATACTCACAACAGCCACTCTTTAGTGACCACAAACTGTGTGCCAGTGCTAATGATAATCACCGAATCACCACCCAACATTCCACACCTGTTAACACTAAGGGCTTTACCTACATGACCTGCGCCCCTCATATCCACCCCAGAAGGTAGGTTGCACATTATCTTTTTTGAAGTGACAGCACTGAGGCTGAGATGAATAAAGTGAATAACCACCCAGGGCTCCTCAGCAAGATGATGTCTGAAGGGCCTAAGTTCCAGCCCTGGTTCTTTCATGACACTATGCTCTCCCGAGAGTGTGGACCCAAATAACCCATCCGGTTTACGGGAAAAGAAAATGCAGGAAAGTAACAGAATCTCCAGGTTTGGAAGTGGGAGTAGAGTCATAGACACAAGAAGGTGGTCTTTTACTGGTCTTAAATCACCAAAGATGCCCCTATAAAGTTGTTTGCTAAGTGCCAGGATGCTGGAGTTCCTTTATTCCTACTCAAATTTTATTTTGTTTTTTATTTTCCAGTGGACACCTGGCCATCGCAAATAGATACGAGATCAGCCAATTTGCTTTTCAAAAGGTAGAACTGACAGTCACATGGAAGGATTGAAATGGTCCACAAATTCCTAATGCTTTTAAGATTGGCCAATTATACATATTTATATTTTATATTTTTTAAAATCAAAATGTAAAGGCAAAAACTAAAAAAATTGTTTACAAAAGGCCAAATCATAAAATTCTTCCCTCCTTTCTAGATAAATTCTCTATATGAAAGATTATACTGAAAAAAACCATTTTTTTACTCTCAACACATCAACTGAGTTTCCTATAATTCAATTCTGACGCTACCTGGAGATAGCACAGACCTCACAGACTAGGGGCTCAATCCCACAAGACTGCATCCCACTTCAGATGCCAATCACAAGTCTCAGGCTGTCACCTGTACTTCTGACCAGTGGGCTGTATATCAGGGTTCTCACAATCACCCTCTGTGGTCTGACAAGTACCTGTTAAGGGCTCACTAAACTCAGGGAAACATTTACTTACACTTACTGTTTTATTATAAAGGAGATGAAGATGAACAGTCAGGTGAGTAGTTACACAGCATGAGGTCTAAAAAGGTCCTGAGCACAGAAGCTTCTGTTTCCGTGGGGTTTGGGTTCACTATCTTCATGGCACATGGATGTGTTCACCGACCTGGAAGCTCTCTGAATTTCATTGTTTAGAGTTTTTACAGAAACTTCATTAGGTAGGCATGATTGATTGAATCATGGACCACTGGTGATTAAGTCCATCTCCATCTCTCTCCTCTCCCCAGAGGTTGAGGGTTGGGACCGAAAGTTCTATCCCTCTAGTCATGCCTTGTCTTTCTGGCAACCAGCTCCCATCCTGAAGCTATCTAGGGACCCCAGTCACCAGTCATCATATTAGCATACAAAAAAATTCTCCTATCACTCTAGAGATTCCAAAGGTCTTAGAAACTCTTGTGTTAAGAATAAGTGATTAAAACCAAATACTAAAACAAAAGATGCTCCTATCACTTCTATCACTCACGAAATTCCATGGTTTTAAGAGCTCCAGCCCAGTGGCAGAGACCAAGTATGTATTTCTTATTATGTCACAATAATAGACTATTATATACAATTAGATACTAAAATCTACTCTTATAAGCACAAATTTAATTTGTGCCATTGTTTAAATAATACTTCTTCCAAGCCATAATATATGGAATATTTCCTAGTTCATGTTTAATTTCTTATATGAAAAACGTTTCTAACAAAGACAAGAATTTAGAGTGAACGATGTATAATTCTCAAACATGAAATCAACAGCTCAAATCAGACATGAGAAAAGTACTTATAGCTAACTAAACCTTGCATGCTAAGCATATATAAGATTATTCTAAATATTCACTTGTTGAGGAGGATATAAGAGATAATCCAAACCACTTCACAGGCTTTTTAAAAAAATGACTATATCAGAGGCATTTGAGCCAGAGTGACTCCATCTTGAATAGGGGCTGGGTAAAATAAGGCTGATACCTACTGGGCTCCATTCCCAGAAGGTTAAGGCATCCTAAACGACAGGGTGAGATAGTAGGTCTGCACAAGTTACAGGTCACAAAGATCTTGCTGATTAAACAACATGTGGTAAAGAAGCCAGCCAAAACCAACATAGTGACAAAAGTGACCTCTAGTTGTTCTCACTGCTCATCGTATGCTAACTGTAATACAATCGCATGCTAAAAGACACTCCCACCAGCACTATGACAATTTACAAGTGCCATGGCAACAATCAGGAAGTTACCACATATGTTCTACAAAGGGGAGGAACCTTGAGTCTCAGAAAAAACTCATGAATAACCCACCCCTTGTTTATCATATAATCAAGAAATAACTATTAAGTATCCTTAGTCTAGCAGCTCAAGCTGCTGCTCTGCCTATGGAGTAGCCATTCTTTTGTTTCTCTACTTCTCTAATAAACTTGCTTTCACTTTACTTTATGGATTCGCCTTGAATTACTTCTTGCGTGAGATACAAAGACCCTCTCTTGGGGTCTGAATCAGGACCCCTTTCTGGTGACAATTATACAATGCGTTAAATCATAGTATGTCCATATTTCTTTGAAGAAACAAATATATAATTATGGCATTGGGTCTACAGTATCAAAACAAACTTAACATAAGCTTCTATTTACAAAATTACATGCCATTTGCCCCTTTTTTGGGAATCAAACTTTGATTTTTTTTTCCTGGGCATGTTACTCCTCTGATATTTTAAAGTCAGAACAAAACAATATACAATATATTTGCCAGCTTCACTTGCAGCTAGATGTGGCCACAAGACTAAGTTTTGGTCCATAAGGTAAAAGCAGAAGCCGTGTGTGATGGACAAGTGTGCTCTTCATGACTTTCTTCATCCTGCTGCCTGGACAGTTATGCTAGTGTCCATCAGGGCCCAGGAAATCAAGTTCAAATAAGGAATCTCAGGACTGACTGACATTAGAGTGGCCTTATCGGCTGCAGACTGTATTTCTCCATACTTATTTTCACATGAGAGAAAAATACATTTATACCATGTTTAAATCATCATTAGAGCTTTTCTGTTATATGCAGCTGTGCCTACTCACATATACACTGAAAATTTTCAGAAGCTGAAGTACATGATCTGCAATATGATCTGGTTCTCAATTTTCTCAATTACCAAAAGTAGGAAAGGTACATTCAAAGAGTGTTAAGTATTGTTAATTCATCCTGATCTCACTACTGTGGATTTCTAGAATGTGCTGACGAAGACACATTGCCTTGGATGTTTGTTTGTTGGTTTGTTTGGAAGAACAAATACCCTCCCTGGGAGACTATCAAACAGTGCAAATTGTCATAATAATTCTGAGATATGCACACTAATGCCAATCAGCACTGGCAGAACTTGGGTTAACTAAAATTGTTCTACAGAAGCCATCAGTAAATGAAAATGGCTTGCAATGCCTTCAAATACAGATCAAACTGAACCAAGACATCAAAGGTCACATTTTATATATCCAACTCTGAGAATCAGAACCAAAATTAGGATGAAAAGATCACTCTGCTCTCTCTTTTTTTCTTAACAAAACATACGACATGACAGTAGATTTAAAATCTGTAAGCTGCTACACAAAACAAAATATGTGATATCAAGCAAGACTCAAAGAAAACTTAGGGGGAAAAAGCTCACTTGCTGTCAGTACTACATAAATTCTTCTTCATAACAGGTGAAGAATATTGAAAGGGATATAATAAGAAAAAAATAGCAGAAGCTTGCATATACCCATTCATCTAAAACTATATTCGTTTTTAGACTGAGAATGTAGGTAGCAATATCCAGCCAGGTATGCAACGGAGAATTTTAAATTGTACTTTTCATGTTCCCACTAAATGAAGCTCATTTAAAGGATTAAAATATTTCAAAGTTAGAAGATTCACCAAATATCCTAAATGCCAGACAAGAACGCCAAGTCCAAATCTGAAGCAGAAAAGGCTACAGAATTGTTCTGAAAATTATTTTCTGTCACTATTTAGATTATGACAAGATGTTCTGGGATTTTGGTTGTTGTTGTTTAGTTTCCCACGTTTCTGTCACCCGTATTTAACAACTCTAATTTCATATTTATTTTCGAGATTCAAGGGAAGGACTGCCAGCCAAGTAGCAGCCTTAAGTACAAGGCAAAAAAGCTGCAAACTGAATGAAAGCAAAGGTTTCAATTGTAGAGTACGAAAGCCTGAGGCAGAAAATGAGGATAATGGGAAATGGGAGGGGAAGGTTATAGTGCCAAAAGGCTGATAGGAAAAATGAAGAGAAGCTCAATTATAGGTAGGTTAAAAGCAAACATTCTCCCACACAAAGAATATCTCTTTTAGACATGGGCTTGTCAGAGCAATTCTATGACATTACACCCTTTCAATGAAGCAATAATTGATTGAAACATGCTGTGAGAGATTAACATGCAGTGATTGTAATCAACAAATTGCCATCCACTAATACTCCTTCCTCACACTTTATACGACTATCTGAAGTACACACTCTTACACAAAAAAACACTTTGTTCCCCCATTTTCTGATAGAATGCTAAATTTTACTTGAGGAAGATGTCATAAACATTTTAAAATTCAGACAAGGACACCTGATTATCTCACTTTAAATCCAACAACCGTCTGGGGAGATGACACAAGATCTCTGAGAGAGAGAAACACAGAAAGAGAAAGAAGGAGACAGAGGTTTTTCAACCGTTGACACTGTCTTAAACACAGTTTCTAGTGCTGCCGATGTTAGAGTGAAACTAGCATTTTGCTAAAATTACTAGGTTGTCAAACCCACAACTGACACAATATCTTGTCTTCATGAATTTCAGTATCTCTTGTTCCCTTCAATTTGCTGCTCCAGAAATGCCCCACTTAAATCACACATTTAAACAAGTTCCTGGAAACAACAGCCAGACACTAACAAAACCACATGCGTTTCTGCTAAAGCGCAATATTAAATATGCCAATAGACACAAAACTTACTGAGAAAATATGGCAATTTACACATTTTTAAAGGTTTTAGAACAAATTTCCTTTCAAAAGAAATAAAACCCCAGTTAGCACTAACCAAACTGGGAAATGATGCTGTAGAAGTTATTTTTCCAAAGAAATAGAAAAGTAATATACGTAGCCTTCTTCCTTAAAGGGTACACCCTATTAGGGAGACAGGATATCGAGAGAATATTAAACAAGGTATTATCTGTCTCAAATTTATATTTATGAGAAAAAACAAGTTATATTGAGGATTTATGTTTCAAATGCAGCCTTCATCCTATGCCAAAGAGATTATATAGATGTAAGCCAATATCTTATCCATATAACAATAAAAGCAAGGACTATTATTAGGTCCTCATAGTTTGCCATTAGATTTTACATTTGAGGCTGGGAGCAGTGGCTCACGCCTATAATCCCAGCATTTTGGGAGGACGAGGCGGGTGGATCACCTGAGGTCAGGAGCTCAAGACCAGTCTGGCCAATACAGTGAAACCCTGTCTCTAGTAAAAACACAAAAATTGGGCATGGTGGCACACACCCGTAGTCCCAGCTACTTGAGAGGCCGAGGTAGGAGAATCTCTTGAACCCAGGAGCGGGAGGTTGCAGTGAGTTGAGATGGTGCCACTGCACTCCAGCCTGGGTAACAGAGTGAGACTCCATCATAAAAAAAAAAAAAAAAAAATTATATTTGAAAACAGATTGTGATTTTATATATTTGATCTCTGAAACTTGACAATTCGTGTACATACTTATGGCAACTCTCAGTAGAGCAGAATATTTTATTACTTGTAATAATTTATCCTCCAGTTGTTCTAGAAAATTAGAAATTTACTTAACTACAAAGAAAGAACCAAAGTTCTCTATGGAACTCTAGCTAAAAAGATGAGTATCAAGTGGGGCATTTGAGGTAGAGGGAAAGTATTTCAGGTGAAGCAAATAAATGTAAATAAAGGATAAAAAGAAAACAACATATGCAAATATGAATAAAGTAGAAAGTCCACTGACTTCTCCATCTTCCATGCTGGCTGCAGTTTACACAGGAAAACCGGGGTTCAGAGGTTGAGGTCAGCACTGAAACTGACTTCGAGGAAATAAGCAGTCACATGCATATGTCCTTTAGATAGAACACCGTGTGCAGGAACTTCCAGATTATCTCACCTTCAGCCTCTAGGACAAAACCTTCACTCTAACCTGTCAGAAAGTGGTTGACATTTTCCTTCAAAGTATTTAAAGAAGAAAGTCCATAAACTGTTAAGATGCCCAAGTTTTCCATAATTCTTATAGTCTGGAAGTTAAGGATCTAATTTCTAAGGTCATTCTTTCCCCCTCATGTACTCCTTTTTCCATTTCCTATCTTCAGATCCTCTTGAAATTAATTTCCTAGAACCCTATAATACTTTGGTTTGTTTCTGGCATGCTCTAGACTTCCACTTCAACTTTCCCTTAACAAAGTCTACTGTAAAATGGTCAACCTTTTGTGGCAAAAGCCACATCTGTGAAGCCAACCGTAGTTTCCCTTTAATTAAATATTACTAGTTACCTGATGTCTTATTTTCTACTTTATAAATAAATATACATATACATTCCTATGCATTTATCGTAGTAAATTCTAACAGTGGTCACAGAATAAACAAGGGTGGAGGATGAAAGCAAATCATAAAATTAAAAGTTTAATGAAAGTATTCATCTCTCCACATAGTTTACTAGAAATATTAGGTAATCATTGAATAAACTACTCTACATTTTTCTGAATACTTTCTTATTTGGAAAACTGTAATATTTGCATAACCTTTCACGCTGAAATTGTTTGTAAAATTAAAATTCAGATAATAAACTACAGCTCAAATGTGGTATAAACATGAAAATGATGCAATTAAAAAAATGCATTCCAATGATCCATTCTCATTCTAAATCGAGATTGTTTCCCTGAAAGGTATGCTATACTCCTATTAAATATATCCTTATACATTAAATATCTTCCTTTGCCCATTGGTTGTGTTGTAATGAAAACTTCCACATTTCCATTATTAATCAGTGTATGTTAATGATCTTATGCTTCAGCTGGGTCCCACTTCACTTCACCTTGCTTCATTAACAACAAGGGTATTAATTAACCCACAATCTACTGGCAGTGTAAAAGCATCAATTCCCTTGTTATCATACATAATATTGCATGTTCAAAGGTGGTGAGAATAGATTAACCCAGAAGATGAGCACCTCAAATGAAATCCACAGTCAAAATTTAATTTTTAATCACTTCTCATGTGAGTAGTCTGATACAGTGTCAGCTGGAACTAGGACCTCTCACTCTTTCTCTCTCCTCTCTCTCGCTCAACCTTTTTGAAGCAGTTAGCTCATCCAGTGGCCATTCTGCTCACAGCTGGAATCCAAGAAGCAGGTCTTTGTGCCGGAGATTAGAATGCTCTTAAATGGGTACTGAAGCACCTGATTTGGGGCTTATAGCTTGAGTTGAATGTAGATTTTTACTTCAATTATGCCTTTCATCCATGATTCCAGTCTCTAGCAAAAATAATCTTTGGGATAAAATTCAGAATATATTTGGGCTCATTTCCCGATTCAAATGGTGGCTCAATCACTAAGCAACTGAATTAACTTCTACCTTGGCTTCTATGTCCATTAAATGGGGATAATTATCTTGCGAAAGGATCCATCTAATGGGACAAGGTTTGAATAAATAAACTGGTGTCTGGAGTAATCTTTGAACCTGGTTCTCATAGCTAGAAGGGTCCTCAAATGTCATGTGGCCTAAAGCCTCTGCTTTTATAAGTGAAACAACTGAGAAAATTTCTATACAATTCTAATTATCTCATCACTTTGTCAACACTAATTTATAAAGCCTTCCAATGCTTCAATTATGGTCAACAAATACTGTACATTACATTCTCCATACCAGTAATTAGGAGAGAAGCTCAAGGAACTACCAAAATCCAAACCAAACCAAAATAAAAACCACAGCACACACATTATAAAGTAGAACAGAAATCATATTCTAACTTGAGCACTTTTTCTCTCTTGACACCATTTTGGGGATTTGTACTGTCACTGTGGACAGCTGTTTCAAGTCTTTGCTTTATCTGGAAAAACAAGCCCTTACCAAACAGTGGTACTCTTCATCTGCATCTGAGGCACACCCAGGGCAGCTGGAGTTTGTACTAATGAATTCAGTCTTTCACTGATTTTTTTTAATTAGCATGTATGCAAACAAATTAATCTAATTTTTTTTTTTTTTTTTTTGAGACAGAGTCTCACTCTGTCGTCCAGGCTGGACTGCAGTGGTGCGATCTCAGCTCACTGAAACCTCCTCCTCCTCTAGCATTCAAGCAATTCTCATGCCTCAGTGCCACCACTTCGAGATAATTTTTGTATTTTTAGTAGAGGCGGGGTTTTACCATGTTGGCCAGGCTGGTCTCGAACTCCTGACCTCAAGTCATCTGCCCACCTTGGCCTCCCAAAGTGCTTAATCTAAGATTTTGAAGTGACAGTTTCATAAAGCTGAAAAAGACTAAGTAGCAGCCCAGTCCAGTTATTTGCGTTGGATAAAGCACAGTTTAAGATGGTAAAAGCCTGATATCCTTATCAAACATTTCCACAAATGCAGATTCTATGGGTTCTAACAATAGTGATTTACCAACTGGGAATACCTATACATACTTCAAATTTCTTTTATGTTATTTTTAAAATTTCGATTAAGTGTATTTCTTTTGATTCTGAACTTCGTTGCATTTGACCAGAAGTTTCACATTAATTCTTAAAATACTTTAAATACATTAAAATATCCTCCAGCTTTTTTAGTTTTAAAGACATGGATATAGTTATCCCAAATTAGTGCCTATAATGATATTGGTTATTTAGCAACCCATCATCTAATATACAATATTTTCCTACTTATTTTATTTATTGTCTGATTCCCTCCAATAGAATATAAGCCTTCAGGAGGGTAAGGAGTTGGTCTATTTTGTATCCCTGGCATTTAAAACAATGCCTATGCAATTGGAAGTCAAAGATATTTAAAGGAATTAAATAAATAAAGGAATTAACTTTTTCTAAGGTATTCAGAAACTCAGTAACTAAAAATGCAGTTACATTTTTCATAGAAGCAGTGTATAAAGCTAAAAGTTAAGGAATTGCCGGGAAATGGCTAGTAGAAGAGATATGATGTAGTATATTTCATCACTGAGGGAAAACTGCTACTTTTCTCCTGCAACACTATTTCTGAATACCCAAAATGGCTTGGTAATAAAATTCTGCAAATGGAATTTAGTAGTAGGGTGACAAATCAAAGCTATTCTTTAGAAATGTTATGGCATAATTTCTCAAAGGAACTTAAAAAGTTTCCCATTGGACAAGGTTATATAAAAACACACTTAAATCATCACCAGGTATGGCCACTGAGCCTTGGATTCTAAGCTTAATACCCCGTTGACATTCTAACAGCTCTGTGAGGCTGAAGAAACGTAGCAGGAATATGAAGTTAGACCAAATTTCCTAAGCCCTCGTGCAAGGGCTATGTGATGGTGTTTTCAGCATAAAATGACTCTGGAGGTCATCTACACCAATTCTCAGGTCTCCCTCCCACCTAAAATTCTATGGTTCTGTAACATATTTTGCAAAGAAAGAAAATATAGATCTCTTTGAATCAAAGGGTTTTAGTGATGAAAGATACTTCAGAGATCATTTCATTTATTACTTGCTCAAAGTCTCGGGCTGTTTTTTTAATGGAACCCAGATTCGGTACTCAAGACTTTAGAATCTCATTTTAGTAACCTTTCTACTCTGCTATATGCATTTTCTCCTTTCTTAAAACATTATTTCTCTCAGAAGCATTCTTGGCTGTGAAACCTAAGGACCATCCAGGAATTTGTGTCGTGTGACAGAACCCACACAAAAATCCAAATGGCTTTTCACTATAGTCACACCTTCTCATTCCAAGAGATGAGAAACCAAACATTTTGTGTGTCCAGTATCTCTGTTCCCTCTGATGGTCTCCTTTTATCCAAAACCACTTTAATGGAAGGACTGGCAGTGTAGGTTTGTCAGTTATGAACTTCTCAGGCTGCAGAACTCCAGGACAGGGGCCAGCGGACATGAGGCTGGACATACAGTCCTGTCAGAGGGGTCGGAAAGGGGGAACGTTGTTCCTAACTCTCTGTATATCTATAACCAATAGAAACCTGGAATTGGTCTTTCAAAACATGGAAGTGAGACAATGTTCTATTTCAGTGTCTTTCAACTTGGCTGCAGATTGCATCACCTGGGGAACTTTTAAAGGCCTTAAGGCCTAGGCCCCAACTCAGCCCACCTGAATCAGGATCTCTGGACATTGCTGTTTTGTTAAAAGCATCCCAGGTGCTGCTAACATGCAGCTACAGATAAGCTACACTGGTCTGTTTATTACATGACCTTACAGAAATAAAAAGATATAAATACAAGATAATGCCATGTGCATATCAATTGTACAAAACCATGAAAAGACTTACTGCCATCTAAATATTTACCTACCCTCAAAAATTTTTAGTACAGCAAAAGTCATGTTGCTACAGGGTTATTATGGTCTGGCAACCTGGGAGAAAAAGCCTGGAAGACAGGCACCCAAGATCATTCCAGGAATGCTAAAAGGCAAGGTAAGCAAGAAAGAAGTTCACTTACGTTGTCTTCTATCTTTCCAAGGGGAAGAAGAAAGATATTCTTAATTTTCCTCCATGAAAATTACATAACTAAATATCAAGGGATTATCATGAGCTTGGTGTTGGCAGGAGACAAGATTAAAAAGTTAATAGAAAATGAGGTGCCTCAGCAAAAGAAACTACCATCAGAGTGACCAGGCAACCTACAAAATGGGAGAAAATTTTCGCAACCTACTCATCTGACAAAGGGCTAATATCCAGAATCTACAATGAACTCAAACAAATTTACAAGAAAAAAACAAACAACCCCATCGAAAAGTGGGTGAAGGACATGAACAGACACTTCTCAAAAGAAGACATTTATGCAGCCAAAAAACACATGAAAAAATGCTCATCATCACTGGCCATCAGAGAAATGCAAATCAAAACCACAATGAGATACCATCTCACACCAGTTAGAATGGCAATCATTAAAAAGTCAGGAAACAACAGGTGCTGGAGAGGATATGGAGAAATAGGAACACTTTTACACTGTTGGTGGGACTGTAAACTAGTTCAACCATTGTGAAAGTCAGTGTGGTGATTCCTCAGGGATCTAGAACTAGAAATATCATTTGACTCAGCCATCCCATTACTGGGTATATACCCAAAGGATTATAAATCATGCTGCTATAAAGACACATGCACACGTATGTTTATTGCGGCACTATTCACAATAGCAAAGACTTGGAACCAACCCAAATGTCCAACAACGATAGACTGGATTAAGAAAATGTGGCACATATACACCATGGAATACTATGCAGCCATAAAAATTGATGAGTTCATGTCCTTTGTAGGGACATGGATGAAACTGGAAACCATCATTCTCAACAAACTATTGCAAGGACAAAAAACCAAATGTTCAATTCCCACCGCATGTTCTCACTCATAGGTGGGAATTGAACAATGAGAACACATGGACACAGGAAGGGGAACATCACACTCCGGGGACTGTTGTGGGGTGGGGGGAGGGGAGAGGGATAGCATTAGGAGATATACCTAATGCTAAATGACGAGTTAATGGGTGCAGCAAACCGACATGGCACATGTATACATATGTAACAAACCTGCACATTGTGCACATGTACCCTAAAAGTATAATAATAATAAAATTAGAAAAAAAAAGAAGAAAATGAGGTGCCTGCCCTCACTTTACTTAATGTTTTATCAGTGCAATGCTTAAAAAACATCACAGTTGGGCGTAGTGGCTCACGTCTGTAATCCCAGCACTTTGAGAGGCCGAGGCGGGTGGATCATGAGGTCAAGAGATTGAGACCATCCTGGCCAACATGGTGAAACCCCGTCTCTACTGAAAATACAAAAATTAGCTGGGCGTGGTGGTGCACATCCGTAGTCCCAGCTACTTGGGAGGCCAGGGCAGGAGAATCGCTTGAACTTGGGAGGTGGAGGTTGCAGTGAGCCGAGATCGTGCCACTGCACTCCAGCCTGGTGACAGAGTGAGACTCCCTCTCAAAAAAAAAAAAAAAAAAAGTCACTAGGTTGACCATCAAGACCTTCTGGACTCTTATCAGTTGAGTGAGACACTCCTATAATATAAAACAGGCACTTTCACGAGGTTGTTTCCTCTAGAACAGTAACGAACTCACTTTTTCAATCACATGCTCAACTTACTATGTGCTGCTAAACGCCAGCCCCCCAACACTGAGGTATCTCTGAAAGAATCAAGGCAGGCTGTGTAGACATTTCAACACAGAGGCATGTTAACAGAATATACTGAATGATAACCTCATGAAAAAAAAAAAAAGCAGCCATACCTAAAAGAAATCAGGTCAGGCCTAATGAGAATCAGCTGGTAGGCTTTACCTATTCCTACTATTCTATTCTCTGTTGGCTTTTTTTTTTCTTGGAAACTTGTAATCATAAGTACATTTTCTTCAAAAACATGAATAAGGAAATGGGAAATAACATATTTCCTGTTTTCCCTAAGGTAGACCTGTTGTAACACAGATTCAGAAAGAAAAATCAATAAGAAGGGGTTTCTCCATATAATCCACAGTTTTCCCCCTGCTTTGAAACAGAAATCATCATTCACTACAGAAGTATCTGTAAGCAAAACACACTTTATCCTCTCTAGGGAGGAGAAAGGGTTAACTAGGTACAGTCACCAGCAGGACCACGACAGAGCAGGAACGGCTGGGCCCAAACTTGCTCCCCCATCCCTTCAACTCCTCTAACTCACAGCTCCTTGTTTTTTTTCTTTCTTACCTTCCTCATAATTCTGTCATGTAAATCTCATGCCCAGTGATGTTTGCCCCATTTCTGGGAAATTAGATAAAGCTCCAGAAACAACTTGATTTTCCTCTAACATTTCAAAATATTTCAAGTCAAAACCTGAACCTTGGAAAAAAAAAGGAAATCTTTGAGAACAGCTTCAATCACTGTCCAGGTTCACAAATATCTAGTTACCAGACTCATAGTTTTCCTACTTTAAACAATGAAGAACTATCAGACAAAAGAAGAAATGCTGAAAAATTTAGATGACAATGAATTTCATTGCTGCTTGCTCTCAGGGAGTGTTATTGCTAACTTAGTAAACAAAAAGGGAGCTTGTCACAGACGAATGAACATTTCAAAACTGGCTGCAAATAAAGACCCAAATGCCTGGTTGGTTTGCTTGTTCCTTATCAGCACTTCCCATTGATCTTCTCTTTAAGAGTTTAGGAAATTCACTCGGCTAGGCACAGCGGCTCACGCCTGTAATCCCAGCACTTTGGGAGGCCAAGGCAGGCAGATCACGAGGTCAGGAGTTCGAGACCAGCCTGACCAACATGGTGAAACTCTGTCCCTACCAAAAATACAAAAATTAGCTGGGCGTGGTGGTGGGCCTCTGCAATCCCAGCTACTCTGGAGGCTGAGGCAGGAGAATCGCTTGAACCCGAGAGTCAGAGGTTGCAGTGAGCCAAGATCATACTCCAGCCTGGGTGACAGACTGAGACTCTGTCTCAAAAAAAAGAAATTCACTCATTCACTCATGCATTCCTTCATTCCATAGATATCATACTGGATGACTTCTTGTGCCTTTCACTACAAAGGAGGAAAGATATGTACTTGAGGGATTATGAAAATAGTATACATAGTAGGTGTGTGCGCGTCAACTCATTTAAGAAAATCATTAGTAAGTTGATTTTAAGCATCTCTAGAATTATTTTTCCTTTAAAAAGCTTGATTTGCTGATAGAATACTATATGAATTGTTTAGTTGTTTCCTATTCTATTCTTGAGTCCAGTAACAACAGAAATGCCTTACCTTAATAGCCCTGGCATTCTCCTCCCGGCTATATTCATCTATTTGTATGTTAACATCAATCAGTAATCACTTCCACTTGTCCTATGGGAGCACCAAGGGCCTCCTCTACTGGGTCCTACACCTACGTTTTCACAAATTAGTGACTTTTGTGGGAAAGGGATGAGAAATTACTCACATCTCTTGTTCAGTTATCTTCCCCAGCCTCTGGTGGGTCCAAAAATGTAAGAATCCAGAACAGGCTCACCCCAGCCTCCATGACCATTCCTTTTTTCCCATGGACCCTCTCCTCCTCACTGCTATTGGGCTGTGTGGAGGGCCACCATATGGCTGCACGCGGCCCCAGATGGCTCCATCTCCCTAAAAGGGGCGCTCAAGAACATAAAAATGCTGCTGTGTACTTTTATTGCAGCCCCTTCTCATTTTCCTCCATCTGTCCTCCATATGGTTTATGCAACTCTCTTCAGCTCCTGCACACTCGGGCCTTTGATAATGAGGGTTGCTTACCTGACTGAGATCAAGAACTAGAATTCACCTTTGTCAGCGACAAGGGGTCCTGTTACTTCAAATATCTGATTTGCTTAGTATTCGAGCTATTAATATCTCCTTTTCTTCAATTTGCACACATTTATTTTACATTTATTATATTTCTTATAATCTTATTAACAGAAACCACATGGTGGATTTTCTGTTGTGTTTTCTCTAAGTGCCGTTCTTGAAGTTTGGAAGAGCTACACTGACTTCCACTTAGGCATCTCTTTTATATACACATTAATCATTTTCTCCAAAATTGACTTTTCCATTTTCATAAAATCTTTCTTTGGTGAAAGTTGTTACCATTTTTGCCACTCAGATGTCTCTGCAAAACTCTAAAGTTTCATTTGTGTCCTTCCCCCAAACTCTAAGGAAATGAGCAGGAATTAGTTGAAGTGACCCCAACCAACCCCTTCTTCCCCACTTAGGTTGGTGGTAGGAGAGTCAAGCCATGAAGTCCTGGTCCGCTTGGCTTTGTGAGCACATGGCAGAAGTGACACGTGATCCCAGGGGTTAGTATAACTGAGAAGAAAGCAAGAATAAGTCAGTAGACAGGATGCAAACCACTGTACTTCCCAATAGCAGGCAAATTTTGACATTAGGAACAATAATGAGAGTGATTTGCCATTCTCAGTGTTAGGTAGTGGGAACCTGTGAGCACCTCAGCCATTTTCTCAAAAGTAAAGAGAACACAAACTAATGACAATTAAAAAGAAAATGAAATCAAGCTAGGCCTGGGCAGGTTATAATAATTTCCCTGCTTACTAATGTGACCCAGACACAAAGTCTTGCACTATAGAACCGTAGTGTTATTAAGAAGAAGGAAATATTCAATCTTTCCAAACCTCTACTGAAGTGTCTTTTCCAGGACAGATAATTTGTCTGTATTCTAGTTCAAAACACCTGTGCAAAGCAGTCTGGTAATCAGTAGACTGAAAATTAGACCCACCTTCCATGATGACTATATTTGATGAAGCAGAACATGGGAATAGTGCTCAAATGCACAAAATACTAATCTATAGACATACAAAATCAACCTAGCAAATGCCAAGAGAATGTTTTTCTTTTAGCTGTTTGTTTAGTGCATATAAATAACAACTACTGATTTTGTCTTCAAACATATGCAAAATAAGGTATCTATCTGAATTTTAAAATTACACAATAACTTTACTGTAGCATACATGATTAGGTCATTTGGATACTGTTTTTTGGCCCACTTATGTATTTCACACATCCTTGTTTCTCTTATTGTCCTTTAGAATGCAATATAGACCTAGACATCATCTATGTTCAGACAAAACTCCAGGGACACAAGGAAATTCTTGTTCCCACCTAAGCTGTCATTTCACAATCCTCCTTGCATGGTAAAAACCTAAGGAAACTGTGGGTCTCACAGGTGCTATGGTAGGAGCAAAAAGTGCATTTTAATTAAGGGATCAAGTTGCAAAATGCAGGCTACAGTCAGAGGCCTATTCATTGGAATAACTGCTCCAGCATGGAACAAATTACAAATTCTGGTTAAGAGAAGCAAGTACTCTCCCTTCTGAGATAAAGGAAGTTACAGATAAGTCATTTTGTAAGTGGAATAGTAGTGCTTCCAAAAGTGCATGGGTGAAAAAGCAAAATGAGTGTTTTACTCTCAGATTAAATTTAAAATACAAGAAGTCTGATCAATAAGGCTTTAGTGCATTACAATTTCTGCTCTGAAAAGCTGTGAGTATCATAGTCTGCACCTCGGGGCTTGTTCTGACCAGGCAGTTTGTAAACCACTTGGAAAAAGGCAGAAGTTGCCACTAAGCATGTAGCTGCTGAGTAGTTGCATTAATTGTTGACATTTCAGCACGGAGGCTGCTCTCTCCAGCTCAGCACTGCCTACATGCCAGGTGAACGCCTGCTAACCCTCCTCCCCCTTGTATTTCTTTCCAATGAACATTGGTCTCTTGCCAACTGCCTTTAGGTGAGATTTGGGAAAAATTGCCAAAGAAACAAGAACAGCTGGCTTCATATCATTTTCTTTGTACAGCTACTTCCCAGGGAGCTGCTTGGGATCTACATGTGTCCATTTACTGGATTTAAACAAGTCAGCACAAGGCAAGGGACGAGTCGCACAAAGCATATGCTATTTCTCCCCACCCTGGTTTCAGCTAACAGTGGGAACCTCGCCCCTAAGGGTACTGACAAGGGCATCAGCTGCTGTGAGTCTGGAAGCATGAGCTACTCAGAGCCTTACCTGTTTCTTTGTCCTGGACTTCTTCCAGGTGCAAGTCATTCAAAAGGTGCTCCAAAATCTTCTCCGGGGTCCCGGACACCACCACATATCTGTCAGAGAGCAGAGAGTCCACTGAGTCATCCTCGGTGGAAGACTGCGAGCGGCTGCTCCATTCATCGTCCTCATCCTCCTCGTCGATGTATTTGAAATAAGGCACATCGAAGGTAGGCAAGGGCAGCTCTCGGTCTGAGAGCGCCGCGGCGGAATCTTTCCTCTCCAAATGAGGGTCAAAGACCCTCAGCCGGGAGCTGCCCATTGTGAACGGTTACTAACAAAGGCATCCCCTAAATGCTAAAAGATCTTGCCATCCCTGTCCTTTCACTGGGAACTGAGTCCATCTGGCTGCTAAGAGCTCTGCAGTCAGCTAGAACACTGGAGAGGCGGAGAGAAAAGAGAGGGAGGGAGGGTAGAGGAGGCAGAGAGCGAGTGAGATGGATGGAGCAAGGGAAGGGAAGGCAGGCAGGGAAAAGGAAACGGGAGCGCGTGCCTCTGTGGCTGCAGGGAAACTCTCACCTCCAATGGCTCTCCGCACTCCCAGCTGTGGGGGCTGGGCCACAGCACTGCACTTTCTTCAGCACCAGGACGCTCCGGTCTTGCTCTTTAACCTGAACAGTCGTCACTTCATCATCTTGCTTTAATTGTGGACAGGGATGATGGATGAGAGAAGGAAAAAGAGAGAGAAAATTAAAAGTGGGGGGAAAATGGAGCTAACTAAAGCTGTATTTTCTAGAGTTGCTTTACAGTATCATCTCTTTAAAGGTTCAGAATAAATTAGGAGTCTGGTCAAAAATCTCCCTCTAATATTAAAGTATCCAGGTTCAAGTGCTATGAAAACTTAAAACATTAGAGAGACATAAATACTTTAAAGGAAATAGAAAACAAAGTGGAGGTGGAATTCAGAGTTTATTTTTAATACTTCCTAAACAATTTAGGGACTACAAAGTTCAAAGTTTCAAAAAGCACAACATACTAATTGCATGTATACTATATTCTCTTTTACCTGGTAGATGTTTATTAAACACTCTATTAAAGTTGAATCATACAAAATATACATTATTTAAACATTAAGACAATGAGCAAGCCCTATTCAGTAGTTGTAATCAATACATATATTCATTTACTTTACACCCTTACTTTAAAAGGCGGGCAAGAAAAAAAAACTACCCACTCCATCATTCAATTCAACTTTTTTTCAGACTTGAGATGGCCTTCAAATTTATCATGTACTTGTTTTGCCAGAATATAAGCAAAAATGGATCTCTAGTTAGAATCTTATCTAGGCTGAAATTCGGATGTCATGGATGACTGCACAGACTTTCTTCACCTCAGTCCCTTTTTAAAAAGGAGAGACGGCTGAACCATCATTCATTTCTGCACACACAGCTTCCACAGCCCAGAGTGAGTGTGGCCCGCTGACGTGGCTCTGTCACAGAGGACAGCTTGCTGCTGACCCAGCAGGGTGGCCTCCAACTCGGAGCCATGAACACTTTCAGAGTGTTTAGTGTGAAATTCCGATGTGCAATACCCAGTAAGCGTAAGGTAGCCCAGGAGAAAGGAACTATAAGATGCATGTCAGAAAATCTAGCTTCCCTATTTCTGAGGATTTGAGCAAAAGATTAAAGGAAGAAAAGTTCACAGTAAGTAGGTTTCACCTTAAAGATGATGTCACCTCTTTAAAAAAGGCACTATGTGCTTAGGGCTCCTAGCACGTTTCCCCTACTTACAGAAAATCCTACCTACCTACGGTCAGGTACAAACATGAAAGAGGATATCCCCACCCCCAACAGAGAAAAAAATATCCATTGTGCCTTATTAATTGGTTCTACAGGCTAATCAGGGATGTCAATGTATTTGATTCACCTTTCATAAGAATAGGAAGGCACTAATCTTGCCCTAATTGCCAGCCAAATCACTGATAAAAATTGTGACTTTACCTCCTGGTATTCTGATTCCTAAGAAAATGCAATAAGCTAATAATTTAAGTCCTCCAGGATTTTCTTAAAAACAAAAAATATTTGTCATTCTAAACAGCAATATAATTTTATGATCATTCTTTTTTACTCTTTTAGTGGTAAATAATTTCACTATGTAAAACCGATGTATTACATTTCAGCAAGGTCAGATGGCGTGCAGTTACTGTGGCAATTAATGCTGGATATTCATTGTTAAACTCCCTGAGGACGACAGTGGGACTCCCGTAACATGAATACCAATGTGTAATTGCTATCTTTCATTTCTCCAAAGGGGTTCCTTTGTTATCTATGTGGCTGAAGTGAAATAAGGTGGCTGGAGAGAAGTGCATGTATTGACCCAAAAAACCCCCCCAAAAAACGAAAAACAAAAAGCAAAAAAACAAAAAGGCAGAATGAGGGTCTGGGATGCTGAGACACACAGAACAAACAAATAATTCTGTTCTCTGAAAGGACAAAAATTTTTCCCTGGTTTCCTTTAATCATGCACCAATACTCATTTTATATGAGCTTGCTGTCATTCTGAAGTACGTTTTACATTCTATGTGCATGTGATATATAGCATTATTAACTTCCACAGGCCATGCACATACATATGGATGGGAAGGGCTTCTCTAATGCCTGTGTAACTAATATGTATTACATGGCTGTGCACACAGCAGCCACACTCTGCCAGGCAGGGGAAGAGCTGAATTATACTGATGTACTATCAGTAGCATCTGTGTCATTGTGATAGTTTTCCATTTTGAAGACCTATTAGAAATAAAGAAGAGAAAAAGTAGAAAAATTAATGTACAAAGGGAAATATGTTATCTAAAATTGCCATAAAAATGTAATAATCCTACAAATTACATCTGGCTCTCAAGAAGGAAAGGTAAATTAATGTTTCCTGACCCATGCATGCTTAACTAATTTCTCATCCTGAGAAGGAACAGAAGTACCATAGTTGAGGTTCTGGGTATGAAATTTTATTCTTGTGCTTGATTGGTTAAGATTAAAAGTATTAAGAGAACTAATAATAGAAAATATATTCAATGACAAATAGTTCATGAAATGCAGGTAAAGTATTAAAACACTTAATTGACATTCATTCAACGAATAGTGAGGGCTTGCTTCCTTTGCATAAGGCACTGTTCTGGACACCAAGCGGCAAGTGAAAATGAGTGAGGCAAGTACCCTGCTCTTAACTGACAAGTTAATAGGCTCCATGACAACATAAGTATAACTGGGTCAGCACCCTAAGATGTGGCCAAATGCAAGAGACAATGCAAAAGTAGCATCCATGGGATCTGACAATCAAAGATAACTGTGGGTGACTGAGAGAACGGAAATACCATTAAACAGGGGAGGACGTGTATGAAGGAGTGGCTTTGGTGAGACCGATGCTTCTGATTTTAAATGCTGATGTTTCGTACTAAGACAGCCTGCCTGCCACAGCCGTTTAGCAAGCAGTTAGAAATAAAGAACGAGGCCTCTGGACAAAGGTCAAGGGTAGAGACAAATTTATGAATTATTTAAGCTTTGGTAATGGATGAGATTGTTAAGGAGGAGCAGCAAAGAGGCAGAACTATGAACATTGGGGATTAAAGGAGCTAAAAACACAGTAAGGGGAAGAAGTAAAGTGGGAGAATATTCGAGTCATGGGGGAACCTACTTACAGAGAGACCATGAAGACCACTACCAAGATGAGCCAGGAGGAGAGCCAGGAAAGTGCTGTATCAGGAGACCCCAGGAGAAAGCCTGCCTGACGCTGTAACATTTACAAAGATAAGTCTAAGAAAAAGTGATGATGAGGTCACTTTAGGTCAGGAGTGGGGAAAATGTGTTCAACTGTGAGTGAACAAGGAGGAAGAGAAGACTACATCTCGGAAATTTCATTATAAAGGAAAGAAGTCAGCTTGAACAGACCCATTCCTTCAAAATCAAACCTGTCTGAAACAGGCAGTACCAGAGAACCTTTCAGATGGCAAACGCTGAGAATCATCTAGCTTGACACTATGACACTCAAGAAGTCATACAAGTAGCACAAGTTCCAATGCTGTTTGCCCTTAGGTCTATGAACACATTAACTGAAGATGTTAACTGATAGGAAGGCATTTGTAGCCAATGGCTTGTTATATCTCTTTTCATCTCACAACTTTCTTGGCCTAACTCTTATTTATCCCACAAAGTTCACTTCAAGAATCACCTCCTCCAGTAAGCCCCCTGGTCTTCACTTTGATCTTGTTGGCCCTTCTGTGTGACTTCACAGCACCACATGTATCCTTCTAATTCAGCACTCTCAGGAGCACTTACTGATGCACTTTCTGTCCCCACCTTGCCCAAGTTCACTTGTGGGCAAGTACCCTATCTTCTTTGACTTTGAATTCCCAATAGTTAGCCAGGTCTTGACATTTCACAGACACTCAATGAACATTTACTGAATATATTTATAAACAAAGGATGAATGAATGCATTTGCATTTTAAAGTGGAGGTTTAGAGAGCAACACATTAAATTTCTTTTTTCTTTTTTTTGGAGGGGGGTGGGGTGGGAGGACATTCCCATTCTGTCAGCCAGGCTGGAGTGCAAGAGCACAATCTCAACTCACTGCCAACTCTGCCTCTTGGGCTCAAGTGATCCTCCCATCTCAGCCTCCTGAGTACCTGGGACTACAGGCACATACCACCAGGCCCAGTTAATTTTTTGTTTTATTTTGTAGAGACAGGGTTTCACCATGTTGCCTAGGCTGGTCTTGAACTTCTGAGCTCAAGCAATCTGCCCACCTCAGTCTCCCAAAGAACACCTTAAATCTCTAAGAATACATTTCAATTGGTGAATTGTGACACAGCCCAGAGAGGAGGGACATTTTGCTGAGAGGCACTCTTCCTAAGGAGGGATCATCAAACTCTACTGGTGATCATCATACTCCACAGGGCACTGGCCTGCCCTGCTTTGCATCATGACCATCAGCTTAGCTGAGGCACTCAAATAGACTGGGCTAACCTGAGAAGAACAGCTGGCACGCTTGTTACATTGGACAATGTCAAAGCTAGGCAAGGAGTTACACATACATCAGATCAGAAGACCTGCTCTAATTCTGGGTCTTAGCCTGAGAGTAGCTCATGTGAGATAGCACCGAGCCTTGGCCACTACTTGAGATAAAATAAGTATTTTGTGAGGTGTAAAACATCATGCAATTATTAGTTACTGGACCATTAATACCTAATATAATTTTATCCCATAATGGTAGAGGTAACGACAACTCAAGAACTAAGGAGACAACACTGCCATATGCAACAAACAGAACCACCAGGAATGGGCAACTGGGGAGGAATCAGCCACAACCAGGCAGATAAACCTATGACAACTAACACTTACTGAGGGCTTACCATACAGCAGGCAAAGCTAAGGGCTGAAGATCCACTACCTTACCTAATCACTATAATGATCCCGTGAGACTAATGCTATGAAAATTCCTATTTTACAAATGGAGGCAGGAGCCCAGAGATTAAATAAGAGAGATCACAGAGCAGACAGATGGCGAAGCTGAGACTGAACCAAGACAGGCTCGACACCAGCACCCTTAACCAGAACCACAGATGTCCCCTAAGATGGCCAATGCTCTATATTATAGATGACAACTATCAAAGGAGATGTCACTTTCCCTCGTGCTGACTGCCAGTGCAGGGCAATCTGTTGGTGGGTCAGTCAACAGGGAGGTCTAGGCCAAAGTGAGAGTCAAAAGTTCTAGCATAGCCGGTTTTTAGTTCTGGATGGCCTGCCTGGTTTGGGAAAGCCATACAAAGGCTTTCATTCTAAGAGAGGAAGAGAGTTGGCAGGAGCTGAATGCAGTGGTATGACCACAACTCAACCAGCTCAGATCAGGCAGTGCTCGAGACCCAGCAAGGGGAAAATGGAGTGCCCACCAGACCCGAATCAGTGACCAAGGCAGGAACAGAGCTAAACGCGGCAGGGACCGGCTTTAGAGGAAGGCTGTATTTGTGGGCACCTATGTCTATGCAACTTGGGACACAGAGACATGCAGGTTAAGGCTGGTGGAGATGGGGCTCCCAGTATATAAGCTGCCTCGGGCCTAATGGGGTCAAGAATTGGGTAGACATGAATTATAGACTTTAAAATGGCTAATTTTATGTTATATAAGTTTTACCTTAAAATTGAAAAAAAAAAAAAACAAAAAAACTGAGCAGAGATGAGTCTGTGGACACAGATTTGTTGGCCAGGGGACACATGAATCTGCCCCATGGAGCCACAAAGGGCTCTGAGAAATATGTCCTGAGAGGTACAGTTCAGGTAGCTGGAAGGTCCAAGAAAGAAGAATTCAGGAGGATAAATAGCAGCAGATTATTTCCACTTTCTGAGCCACTCTACCCTGTGGGAGAGGAAGCCCTGGAATTACTCATGACATTCTAGAAAGGCGACTTTCCACTAGTGGGTGATGAGATAAAAGTGGCTGACTGGGGACCAATTTAAAGAAGTGCTAACAGCAGAGATGGACCCAGCTCTGTCTCTCAAGCTGAAGCGGAGTGTATCAACAATATCATAGAACCAATGAAGACGATTCTGGATCAAGAGTCAGGGCTATGCTCTGCACCCTTTCCAACACAAAGATTCTACAAAACTAATCTTGATTCCACTTTTCTCACAGAAGCCCAAAGTGTTGGCTCTCCTAAATAGGAAGAAGGCACATGATTTAGCAGTTAGGTATCTCTTCCCATCTTGTACTATGGAAATTCACATAAAGCCTAGCTGACCAAGCCATCAATGCCCACATCTGTTTCTGTTCTGTAAATGTGGGTACAGCAGAATTATAATACTTATCTGAAAAAAAATCTCCTCTAGCCAAAAAGAATTTTATTCGAGAACAACCCTTAGATAATTTGCTGACAATGTATCTCATGATTCTTTTTCTCATGAAAAAAAAAGTAAACAGATGTTTTTTAAAAAGGTCAAAAGAATATTGCTGGCAAGATAGAACTGATTAAGAGAGAGATTAAGTTAGCAGATATATGTCAAGGTGAGCCACTTAGACTCACCCGACCACAAAGGAGCTGGCCTAACAAATATATCTTTGTACAGGATACTCTGGCAGAAGGAGAGTATTTAGATAATGATAATTAGTTCTTTCCTTTTTTTAATCCCACACATATTAAGATTAATAACTCTAATGAAAGCCTAAACAAGATTAACAGGATTCATCATCATTTATAAAATCTAGGTAAAGTCTGACTTTTATAGATATGAAAATAAACATATTTATTATGGAACTTGACCAAACTCCAACAGAAAACCAATATGCATGACTAAACAGAAAGCTTCTGGCTACTAGAGAAAAACTGTATGTATTAAATCTCATTGCTTCTAAGAATATCATCATACAAAACAACTTGTCTAATAACCCTAAAACCAGAGCAAGCCTAGGAATTTGATCCCAGGGCCAACTTCAGCTAGTAACCTACTGCACAATAGGGCAGAAAAGATGGGATAGACTGTAGCATCTTGAAATATAAAGTCAATGTCTTTTTATTATGAATATATTTCAACATGCTGTATTAGCTTGACAGATCATTCTGGATACTGGCAGGAAAATGCACACTCAGGAAGCATTTTGAAAGTGTTTAATGAAGGGGCTATTTACAGCTGTGTAGGTAGGTTTGATGAAACTAAGCAAAAATGGTGAGAGATAACCAGGACTAGACAAGAGGGAGATCTTAACTAGCCCTGGGCTGGAAGGGGTAAGGGGAGGTAAAAAGTAAGTATTGGATCCCTTTGGGAGCTGGAGGCATAAATGAGAAGCTACCAAGGAGGAGGTGCAGTCACTGCCAGAACTACAGAAGGAAGCCAGACAGAGGTAGGAGGAATATCATGAACTTTCTCTCCTTCCACCCTCTGATCTCTTGCTGATGCTTCCCACTGGCTGCATCCCATTCAGAGCAGGAGGACAAGAAATCCAGGGTGATGCATTCCACAATGTGTGGTGCGGACTCGCTGTCCCAGCACAGGGCAGACGTGAGAATGGAGAGAGGGATGCAAATAGAGACAGCCTAGCATGCTTCACATTTCACAGTTTCCAGAGACGCTTGTGTTAAGTTTTCATTAATTTAGACTACACCATATTGGTCATGTATTTCATCTTCCTGCTGTCCAGAAAACAACTCAAAAATCTAAAAGCTTTAGGGTAGGGTGTGTTAGCATTTTCCTACTTGACCGAATCCAATTTCTACATGCTTTATGGTCTTAACAGTCTTTCTTGTCTAGTGCCTACATCAGTTTACTGTAATTTGGCTTCTACAGCTTGCTTCACACTCTGCACTTCCCATGTGACCTTTGAGAGTGGCTAGTCAATCACGCAGGTGTTATTGTTTATCATAAAAGCTTAAATTTTATTAAATATTTTCCAGCAGGCTTCTAGTTCCAATATAAAACTTCTTGGCTGATGACCAGGTTTGGGAGTGGGGTGGAGGGTAGAAGAGGGAGGAGAAATGGCAGGGTCAGTTCCACTCCGATGACAGCTGCATGAGAACAGTGGCTGGGTTGGTTTGGTTTTACATCCAGAACAATGTCTGTTAAGTGAATGCATGACCTGGCAAATGACGGATAAGTGGACAGATACTGTAAATCAGAATGGCTCAAGGTCAAGGACAGAGAGGTCAGCAAAGGCAAAGAGGCAGAGGTTCAGTCTCAGAGGAACTAAGTCCAAGGGGTAGGCTTGGGTAGAAAAGGGAAATTCAAGCCTGAAGTCTGCAGAACGAAAGGACAAAATCTAGTCCATTGTAGCTAGGAACCAAAGCTCTAAAGTCAGATCTAGGCTAAGTCTGAGTAATGGGCATAGCACTCTGGCAGCAGAAATGGAGCTTGATTCTGATTCCAGGGTCTTTGGAGCCAGTTCTCACCCAGGAAGAGGCCTGTCCTCAAAGAATGGCTGAGTTCACAGCTGCAGACAAGGCCTCAACCTATACTGAGAGGACATGGGTTACAGGGCTTGCCTTATCTAGAGCCAAATCCTGGCAGCCATCCAATAGCTGTTTTGCTGGGAGAAGAAAAATATACTCCCCAAATTCCAAAGCATCATCTAAAAAATAAGGGTATTATGCATCTTCCGGGACTTTTAGGCACTAAAAAAGACAATAAAGATCCACCACAGTCCCCTGCCACCCCAACTATAGTTCCATCACCAATGACTAGATAAATCTAATTTGTTTAACAATGTACACATCTTACCAAGAACCCTTCCACCAAGCTGCAAGCCAGGGCTATCGTTCATTTCTCTCTATTTCATGGGTAATAACCCATTCTTAATAACATAAAACTTAAACTCAGATGATGGCAGCCCTTCAAAGAACTTACGGCCTGAATCAAATTAAACTGATATCCACCAAAGCAAAGACAGACCTGGTTCAAATCCTAGAGTTGCCACTTTCTAGCTGGGTGGTCTATCTCTCTGAGCATCAGCTTTCTTGCCTGTGAAATGGGATAATCCCTACCTTACAGACCCAACTGAATACCGGACACAGAGAAAGCCCTCAGTAAATAGAGGGCAGAAAAATACACAAACTATATTGTAACTGTATGCCATCCAAGTATACTAACACTGAAGTATTATAAAATTGAATTTGTATCAGGGTCTTGCTATGATTTTGTTTATGTGTATGTGTATATAAATATCATCCAAATTTTAAAAACACACACAAATAACATAAAATTTTTTCCACTGCAATGCAAACCGCTGCCTATGGTGCTGTACATGCTACTGAGAGGCAGAGGGCATCAGAGGAGTTAACTACAGAGCTCACGGAACCTGCAGAAAAGGAGGTTCCAAGCCCCTCTGCCAGAGGAGGACTAAGGATGATGAAATTGATCATTTTCATGGGCGTGTGGGGCTGTTTCTTTCTGGTACTCACCTCCCCCAAATCTCACTCGCCAAGAAGTGTACACCTCTAGAGACCAAAAACTAAAAGAAGGGAGACAAGGAAGTTCAGTTGTCTCTCTGACTCTTACATTTTTAAACATAGAATGTCAAGAGATAGCTAATGCTCTTTGGGCTCTTGGTCTTTGGTCAGGGTTACTGATGATCTGCAAAGGCACAGTTGCATCTTCATTGTTGGCATGACTGGAGTATACACAGGAGAAAACACAGCAATGACAAACAAAGTGTGATGCCAGCCACGGTCACCTGAAGTGAGCCAGCTGGAATGCCACTGCTTTCTGCTGCTCCTCTGTTCCAGATATGGTGGTTATTTCCTTCTGCAGAGACTCAGAGGTACATCCACTCGCCCTGGTTAGAAGGCCCGAGGGAATAGGCGAAGGGTCAGCCAAACTAGGAAACCACTGAGATTTTCTGATCCACTTACCACCTGCATGCTGTGGACCAGGGCTCTTCGGCAGTGCCTCAGTTCCCTGAAATCATGCAGCCTGGGTCAACAGGCAACTGAGGCATGGTACAGTGTGCACACATGACCTGATAGAGGCCTATTTGAGATCACGTCAGAAGAAATGAGGATGCAGAAATCTAAATTAGATCCTTAAGCATTTCCCGAAATGTAGAAGAAGAAAGGGAAAAAAATTGCCAGTGACCAGAATTGCTGCTTTTCACTAGCAGCCCAAAGGTAGGACAGAAACCTACACTAAATTATGATTAAAGTTTCTACATTCTGGTTGCAGATATATTTGTCCCATGGGGTTTGAATAATCCACGGCAGCAGTTTTACAGAAGCCTTTACAACTGAATAACAAGAGGATAACATGACTTTTCAGAGCAGCATAAAATAGCTAGCCCTGACTGGTTACTATGGCCTTGACTTTTCCTCTCAAATTCCTCCCATAGGATCTGAAACTTAGTTGTGTTTGATACCTCCTGACTCAGTGAAGAACTAATTCATAAACTGAAATTATTTTAAAAAGCTAGTTCTTACCTCTGAGCAGACCCAGCAGAAGTATTCTTCAAACTTAAAAAGGAAATAAACTCTAAAAAATTGAAAGGCTTCAAGTCAAAGAACTCCATCACTCTTCTCAAATTTCCTGTGTGTGTGTGTGTGTCAATGTGCATCTGCATGTGTGTACGTGAGGATATGCTTGTGTGTGTGTGCACGTATGCCTGTGGAACTTCCGCGAGGGCAAAGCAGCAATCAAAAGGGGAGTTTCAGTATTTATGCAAGTTATGGAATGAAAAATTTCTAGCTACTGTAGCAGCTGCCAGATCACATGGAATGGGAGTGAGGAGATACAAAGCATCTTAAGTAAACAGTCTTGTTTTTTCACGTTTTGTACATTCCTTGGTGTTTTTAGGGAGGCACGCCTTTGGTCTCTGCTGTAGCCATCTCAGAAACTTCATTTCACAGTTTGAAACAAGGTTGGGATAAAGGTAGACAAAGTGTCACTCTTGGTGCATGGAACAGTAACAGGAAGTTGGTATTAAAAATAGGTTAAGAGAATGTAAGATGTAATGAAATATTGCTAAAAATGATTTGAGAGGCAAGCAAAAAATTAAACAAACAACCAGAAGGTAAAAAGGAAGACAGAAGGTTAAAATAAGACAAAGATGAATTTGCTTGCATGGTGGTAGATCTCTCCTGCCTTTTTTTCTAAGGGAGGGAATAGGTGTGGAGAGAAGAGGAGGACAGAGTGGGGGAACAAAAAAGGAATTAGTATTTAAGTGAGGAATTAGTATTAAAGTGACAACACATACGAAAAACAAATTCTCTTTTCCTGAATATTAATGTGCACCTGGAGTGCCAAAGAAGGTCAAAATCCTCACATACCAACCTGCCCAGGTAAGATCTTTGCTCCACAACCTGTGATCCATTAAAGTCTGAATGTCTGCATCCACCCTTTACCAGGGATGGATTCTTCCAAAGACTTTTCTGTATTACAAAGTGACTACCGGTGATGAACCTTCCTGCCTTTTCTGCTTATCATTTCCAGGTTAATTCTCTAAGGTAGAAAACTTCTAATTTAAAACTTTAAATATCCAATGAACTGGAATCCTGAAGCTGGTACAACTTTGGATTTTTACAGATGTGATTTGAAGTACTTGACTGTGGGAAACATTTCAAACCACCCACAATTTCCTTCTCTATCAGCTCCAGTTCCACAAACACTGACTGAAAGCCTAGTGCTAAACACTGGGGATAAAAGTTCAAATAAAACATAGGCATGCTCTCAAAGAGTAAATTCTTCATGTGAGAGATAGACATGTAAGAGACAAAAATCTGCATGTTTTAAAAACAGTAATTTGGAGCTAGGCTGTGGGTAGCAGCTAATAAACCTAGCCAACATCAAGAACTAGGTTACTTTCTTGGTATTTCTAAGGGTTCAAGGCAGTAAGAGCTAGCATTTCCTTCATTGCAGAGATTCGGGAATTCCAGATTTTGATCCTCCTCAGGACATTCTGATCTCAGAAAAACAATTCCAAATATTTAATGACTTGACTTGAAATATCATTTTAATGTCCTGATAACAGACACTTCTAGACGGATATGCTAGATCGGCCATCTGTCCTGTATCAACACCATTTCACAGGGTAAATTTTTAGAAGTTCTATCCACTGGAATATTTTTGGAACATAAAAGAACAGAATGATTCTTGGCATTGATAGACATATTCGATCAGAGTGAAAAAAGAGCTACTCAGAACTTCCTGAGTAATCAGTTGGTATCCTTTATAAAATGGTGACATTTTCCCAGAAAGAGTTCAACACTCAAAAGCATGGATATTGCAGAATTTGGGGGGAAGGGTGTCTTCAAGTTAAGAAAGGAATTTTAGAGCTAGAAGAAATCTTAGACCTCTAATATTCTAATTTATTAGATGAGAAGACTGAAGCTCAGAGAGGTAAAGTGATTTACTAAATCAGCACTCAACATATTAACTTGGGAGGTAGTTTGTTCATCACAGAATTTCAGTTCTTCCAGAATAAAATGAATGCCTTTGACGCTAGTAATAAAATAGTAAATTCACTGAAGAAAAATTATGCATGTGATAGTTGGGTCAAGAAATCTTACATTACAAAAATAAATCACGGCTATATTGAAAAATCCAAGTGAGGCCAATCTCAGTGGCTAATGCTTATAGTCCCAGCACCTTAGGAGGGTGAGTTGGGAGGATTTCTAGAGCTAAGGAGTTGAAGACCAGCCTGGGCAACATAGTGAGGCCTTGTCTCTATAAAAATACCAAAAAATTAGCTGGGCGTGGTAGTACACGCCTGTAGTCTCAGCTACTCTGGAGGCTGAGGTGGGAGGATTGTGGCTGCAGTGAGTTGTGATCTTTCCATCACACTCCAGCCTGGGCAACAGAGTGAGACCCATGTCACAAGAAAAAAAAAAAAAAAAGATCTGAGTGAAAAGTGCAACTCCAAAAGGAATAGAAAAAATAAAATAAAACCTTAAAGAATGAGGAAGGGATTTCTCATTTTAAAGACAATTTTAAAAATAAAAAATTAACAGTTTCACTCATGTGTATAAAAATAACTAATTAGGAAACTAAGTAGAAAACAAACTGAGGAAAACAATATGCAACAAATATGACAAAATTTTATATCCTTCATATGTAAATAACTTGTCCAAATCAATAAGAAAATTTCAGTGAGAAAAATGAGAAAGGAGAAAAATAAATTACTTACAGAAGAGAAATAGGTTGATATAAGTTGCAAATATTCAACTTCACTAGAGATGTACATTTGAACAAGATAATATTTTCCTCCCTCTCCCCTGCCCACTATCAACCTGACAAAGATACATAGTTTCTCCTACTCAAAATTGTAACACTCAATGAAGGTGAAAGCTAGGATGAAGGGATTACAAAACAAGTAATTTCATACATTGCTGATTTAAGTAAAAACTAGCACAAGCTTTATGGAAAGTGGTTGGGTAAAAACATAAAAGATAGTAATACAGTTTATATTTATAAGTAGTAATTCTGGTGCTAGGAATTTATCCTTAAGAATATAAACTTACGTAAAGATTTTTGGAGAGTTGTGCATTATAGTTTATAATAGCAAAATTCCCCCAGGGAACGGTAGCTAAGTAAAGCATGTCATGAAAATATGAGGAAAGCCTCAGAATACAAAGACTGGGGACAGCCAGGGGGTGGGGGGAGGAAATAGTGGTTTATCATTAAATTTTTATTTTCTTCCTTGTAGCTTTCTATTATTTCTACATTCTCTATGAAGGGCATATATTACTTTTGCAGTAGTGGAACAACTTTAAACAACAAAAATTCTTTAACAGAAATGTGCTATAAATTCCAGCAAGTTGCCTGCTACTTTACTCTGGACTGTTAAACACCTGTAAACCTCTTCCAGATGAAGCCTGTTTTCAAAAACAAATTCAATCAGTGAAACAGACCAAGGACTATGTATAATATACTAAATTTTTTTTGACAAGTATATTTTGTAGCTAGAAAATGGGGAAGGGAATGAATTGTAAACTCCAATATGCAACCTCCTTTAGATTTGAGATTTATAATCTTTGTCATTTATGATTTGTGTCCTGACCTGGCCATAACCCAGGAAGTAAAAAAGATGATGCTTAATTTAGCAAATGCCTTACAGGAATGCGAGAAAACAATTTTCTGGAAACAAGTACCTTATTCAAAGTGCACTCTTTCCTCCCATCTGGAATCCCTTCCTGGCCCTCTCTTCTGTGTGTTTTTGCCCTTCTTCTTTACTGGGTTTTCCTGTCTGGGTTTTCACATGCTTCTGTCTCATTTCACATGCTTCTGTCTCATTAAATGCTGGTATCTTTGGGGCTCACATCACACCTTGCTCATTTCTGTCTCTGCTCTATTTCATGTGATGTCTTGTTCATAGGTACTCAACAAATGCTTTTCTCAGTGAATGAAGGTAAGAATAAATTAATCTTAGCCAGATATTTTAAAATTTTGCTCTACTTATAAAAAAGGTTGTACTGACATTAAAATTATTTAGGCCATCAACAAAGTTAACTTTATGTATTGTCACTGAATGACTACACTGGTGGCAACAAGCTAAATAGCTATTTGGTTGTCTTCTATCTTCACTAGTATAACTTTCTAATCATCTCTGTGAGTTCAAATGAAGGAATCTGAATTAAGCTGCTAATGGTGGAGAAACTGTCTGATCAGCTCAGCATAGATCATTAGGGATGATCATAAGGGATGCTTGCCTCTGTCTGAAGACCTCAGTGCAATAACCAGTGTGACCAAAATCCCTGTGTCTCTGGCTCATCACACTCAGCTAAGGAATAATTCCCTTCACTGGGTCTTCCACAGGCCTGTGCTGCCCAACTCTTCTTTTTTTATAGGGTCCCCTAGACTGAGATGTCTGTGGCCTACTATCATCTATCACTCAGAAGGAAAAGTCACCATTTTTTGCTTCTCTAGTCTGGATTGAAGCAATCTAAAAACTTGGGTTTGGACCAAAATGAGACCAGCAAGACACTCTTTTGCTACGTTCTTCTCCAAAGATTCTAGGGAAGAACTGGACTAGCCAGATGTGGAACATAAAGTAGAAGTCAGAGCTAAGATGCAAAAATCACAAACCACAAAGGGTGGGGCACCATTATTGGTGCAGCTGCAGATGCTGAGGGTACCTACAGCCACTCTGATCATTATTAATAAGGTTCTTTCCAGGGCGTGGTGAATTTTGTCAGGTCTGTGCACATCTCCTCGATGTGCCAAGATTATGAGTAATACTAAAGCAGAGGAACTTAGATTTCCTGACTTGGGATGGAAATGGGATCTACTGACAATTGAAATAAAAGTCAGATGTGATTGCCAAATTATAATGGAAATGGCATTTAATAGTTCAACAAGTCATGAAAGGCTTCTGTGCACAAACATCTGGCATTCAAGTATATTCCTTAAAGACAATCAGAATAAAATTGGCTCTCTCTTTTGTTCCAGTTTCTTTTCTCGGATTTTAAGGAACAGGCAGAAGTCTACCTTGTCCAGGCTCAAGATCTTCCTTTTATCCCTTTCTTGGCTTATCCTTTAATCACAAACCTGTAGGTGTAAATCAATACCAACTTGGGCTGTGTGTGCTCTCATCTCTCCATTTCGTATCCTACAGTTTTACTTACATATCTTTTAAAATTCCACTCATATATATTATTAGAGAGGACAGTATTATGTCTGTAGCTTCAATTATCCTTCCCCCCACCATTTTTAGAGTTATACCTGAGTGTTGTTTTAATACTGAGGTAATTTTTAGACATGTGCTTCCAGATGGGTGTTTAATGAGAAGAACTGAATGATCCCATTTATTTTTTGCTGGCCAAATTGTTTGTGCCCGCTTTCATGAGTCACTAATTTTCGATGGGCTAACTGCTAACAGGTAGGGGAGGAGTAGTTCTAAAGAAGTGTTGTCTTAGGGCAAGGGTCATGTCAATCAGCCCAGGCTCACTTTAAGGCCCCACAAAATCTAACTTCAGAAACACAAAGAGATAAAAGCACAAAGCCTGAATTAAGAAGTTCTCTAACAAACTAAAGAATTACACTTTTTGTTAACAAACTATTAACAAAATTGCTTCTGATTACAGAGGCTAAAAGGTATTTACTTTTACTAGAAGACATTATCCATGGAAATGTTTTAACATTTTCTTGTGGCTAATGCACTTCCAAAAGAACTAATGGTTATAAAATATATTTTCCCCTTTTTTAGAGGAAACTGCTTATAATCCTATTTAGCAGGTGCCAGTTTTAGAAATAAAGTTTTCCTTCCCCAAGCCATCAAGATACATGATATCTAAAGTTCTTTCTAATGCCTATGACTCTCAGAGGAAAACTCCAGACTACTCAGATTGATGGTGAAAAATAATGCATCATCACAAACCCCCAATTTGTAATAACAATAAGTTGACTGAGCAGGGAGAAAGTGATAGCATCCGTCAACCATAAAACTCACTTTGGGATTTTATTATGCATTGTGCCATTTGGGGAATGTTAGAATTCTTTATTCACAGGGGTGTCTACATAAAGCTTGTTCTACTTCTACAAATCCTAGCCAAGGCAAGATCATGAAAGGTTTTAAGAACTATCTGTATGAAGTACCACTCTCTCCTCTCTTTGATGGTGGAGGGCAAAAATTTCACCTTGACACATTCCACCCCGACTCCCACCTCTGAGGTCACCCAGATATGCTTTATGACTCATTAAGTTTTTTGAGCCTTCTTGTGAATCCATACCTCCAAGCCACTTTCTGACATCTTAATTGTCTCATTATCACCATTATTCTCCCCTATTATGTGTTTCTTGGATCTTGAGATGCCCCTAATCCTTTACTCTGACTCACTTTGCCTCAGTCGAGCCCAGTCATTCCTGGAACCTGAACAAAGAGGATATTTACAAGGATTTGTTAAAATGGTTGAGCCTTGTTCACTTACTTATGTACAAATGTGCAATAAATGAACATACATGCCATATCTTATTTCTTCATTTTTTTTAAATGTAGGAGGTAAATGCTGGAAAAAGAGGAGAAAACTGCAAAATTCAAAAACCTATTCCAGTTAAACCTAAGTACTGCAACATTGATCTCTTCAGACCAAAACAATCATCCTTTTTGCTTCAAAAAGAGAGCAGATAATTTTAATACAAAAAATAAAAGACAAATTTTTATGTAACAGCAAATAAGAACTTGGTCATGTTGTAAGTAAAATATGCATATTTAGCATGATTTATTAGAAAAAATGTACTGTACACTTGCCCACAGTCTGTTATGTTCTGTTATGATATTTTCAGCAATCTTCTATTTTTGCTATCTTAAAACAACATTTAGGACTGCTGGATGCCAGATGGAATTTTTCCTTTCCACCCACTTCCCACTGCAAAAGGAAAAAAAGGTTCTTTGCATCCTACATGGAGATCTTTTATAAATTTCTTTTCCGCATCTTTAGCAACCAAAGTATATGAATGACTCAGAAATCACCAAACTTTGGCTGAATCAATATGAGGCAAATATACAGCACAGTAAGTTGTATTTAAAGCGAACATATCTGCCCATATGGTGTTTATTAACAAAAGATATTCACATTATATGCATGCACAAAATTCATTTCTACAAAAACAGGACTGACTCCAAGCCAACTTTTTAAAGAAAAATGGTGATATAACAGTATATTTTAGGGAAAAGGTAATAAATTAGAAGTGAACTATCACTGGACATTCTGTCTTCACTGGAACTGAAGTCCCCTGACTTGAGCTGCCCACAGCAAATCCTTTGCATGTATGCTGGTTACTACTTAATGTGAAATCGACAGAGAGGAATGTGAGGAAAGTGGGACCAGGAAGCTTTGAAGGAGTGAGTGTGACCCATTCTCCTCCTTCAAATCTGTTCCCACATTGCAACGGAGGAATGTTAAAAATTTAAATCTAATCATTTTTCCCTCTTGCTTAAATTCTACACAAGAGCTTGCTATTGCTCTTAGCACACAATGTTTGGATAAACCCACAGGTCCTGCATCCTCCAGCTCCTGCGCCTTCTTCACCTGGCCCTACCTCTCCCATCCACAGTCCACACTTAGGCTCTAGCTGGTTGGTTCTGTTTCTAAAGCTGCTCTCTTCTCCACGTCAGGCCCCTCATGTTATCACATATATCACATATGTTCTTTTTTTTTTTTTTTTTTTTTTTTTAGACAGAGTCTTGCACTGTTGCCCAGGCTGGAATGCAGTGGCACAATCTCGGCTCACTTCAAGCACCGCCTCTCGAGTTCACGCCATTCTCCTGCCTCAGCCTCCCGAGTAGCTGGGACTACAGGCGCCCGCCACCACGCCCGGCTAATTTTTTGTATTTTTAGTAGAGACAGAGTTTCACCGTGTTAGCCAGGATGGTCTTGATCTCTTGACCTCGTGATCCACCCACCTCGGCCTCCCAAAGTGCTGGGATTACAGGCGTGAGCCACCATGTCGGGCCTCACATGTGTTATTTCCTCTGCCTGGAATACCCATCCCTTCTCACTTTTCATAGCTCTCCTGACCCTTCAGATTCTGTCTCTCTCTCTCTCAGGGAAATGTGCATGACTCCCTAGACTAGCCAAGGTCCCTGTTAAATGCTTCCACAGCACTTGGATACTGACCACACAGGTAAACTGAATTCAGTCTCTTGAGTTTCTCACAGAGCGTCAGCTCATGAGGTCAGAGATGTATCAGGGCAGTCCTTTGGGAACCAAGCCACACTGTAAATTGCTGCCTATGTCTCTTTACTTCTTGATATCTCTTCTTTTTATTTTTTCCAAACCTCGGCAGTAGACAGTTATCATGAACAACTCTCCATCTGTCTGTGCATCCTTTCCCTAAACTTTTTGTCTTAAAACATTCATTGTAAACCCACATAACACTAGCCTGGCAAAAGTTTCTAGTGCTGCCTGATCAGACACCAGTCTACATGGTAGTAACACTGTTATATTAATGCAGATCAGGCCTTGATGGGGGTAGAGAAGAAAAGAATATAAGGTCACCTGCGGTCTGGAGTGAGATATACCACTGGGGGAGGAGGGTGAGGGCAAAACAACAGTGACAAATAACCTGTTTTTCAATACTTCACTTTAACGATTTTTCAACCATATTGCAGATGATACGGCTATTTTAATTTTACAAGAATAAGAACCTAATAAAGATAGGAGCAGCATCTGTACAGCAGAGAATAAAAGGACCCTTTGATAACCTGAGTTTGATAAATCAAACAAACTGAGCCAGTATCAATGTTCTTGATTGAGCCTTTTAAAATAAACTTGAGCACTTTCAAAAAAATAGCATAATGACAAATTCCTCTCTCTTCAAAACTGCTCAAACTAATTTTTTAAAAATGTTAGGACTTGCAGTGGGCTTCTTGTGAAAACCTAAAAATACAGCTAATGAGCAGATGGTTCCACCAGACAGCAGGAGCACACCACTGACTTTCACTGGCAGTTAACTGCTATTTTTCTGGAGGAAAAGCTAGAATTTAAAGAGCACACACAGTGAACCAAACTTGTAAACCTTGTTCCTAAGTAAATGAGAAGAGCATGGTTTACTGCAGTTGTGAAATGTGTTTGCCAGATTTTACTTTCCTCTAAATGTCTTATTTAGATACTTCATTAAATGCTGTCTTGAATGGTTAACTGTTTTCCATGTATAAATTCTTTCCCCAGCTAGACTGTAAACTTCTTGGAGGCAAGAACTAGCTACTTCTACTTTTTTGTTACTCTGTGGCCATATTATTCCCTATTAAAAATGGACTATAATAACTCACTCCAGGAAGCCTAATTCCAATGAAAAGATACTTTAATACCAATCCAACACAAAGTCAGGATTTTGTTATTAAGAAAAATAACCTGGTTTCAATGAGGCGATTTCTCAGTTTACAACTGGGCAACTTAATGTATTCTGAATTGCCTATTATACCCTAGTTGTGACTTTCAATTCTATTACAGTAATGTTAGAAAGTTCTACTTCTCTTTAATAAGTAGTTTCTTGGTTAAACTAAATTACTGATAAACTTCAAATAATGCTGGGATTGCTTGAAACTACTCACCTAGATGTACAATTATACGTTTGAGAACAATGATAAAACCTCTTTTCCTTTTAGTATTTCACATAGAGTAAAAAGAGTAAAAAGAGGATTTTCACCTTATATTGAACTGCTTAAAAAAAAAGAGACAAAATGAAGGTTGGGAAAAGATAGAGACCAACTTTTAATATGTAAATAAGCGTGACAGTAGCCAGAATACTACAAACCACTTCTCCCCTCGTAATCCTTAAACAAGGAACGCTTTGACGTAGGCAGAATTCCAGGATGAGGCTGCAGGAAACAGGGAAAAGGAAATTCCGGTTGAGGCTGAGTGATAGAGACCCTACCCTGGCAGCAGACTGTGCCAAGATGCGGTTTCAGAGTGTGCAAAATCCCCTTCTCACCCATCCATATTTCATGAGTGAATTAGAAAAGGGGAAGGAAGTAGGGTGGGTCCCCAGACTTAACAAAGGAACAGAAGAAAATGGGGTGGGGCAAGGGAGGGATACAGACAGGATCCCTAGGGAAAGTATTGCTGAACAAGGTTTTCACATACATTTTACAGATACTGCTCATTTCTACAGTTGGAAGTCAGGAAGTCAGGTTAGGAGCTATTGTTGGTATTTCTAATCTACAATTTAATACACTACAAAGCATAAACTACATTTCAGGAAAAATACAGGTTCAGTTTTCTGGTAAATAGTGCAGCTATATTCCTGAAAATAGGACCCACATCCATCTAGACATATACTTTGATGTAACTATTTTACTGAAAATAAAATGTGAAGAGTTTATAAGCTTTTCAAATCTAAGTTAAGACTGGGCAAGCACCTTTTCTTTTTCTGCATCCCGGCCCCCCAACGTCCATCCCTCCCTACGTATTCTTTCTGTCTCTGTCCTCCAGGGCTGCCCTCTGAGTGCATGCCCTCTTTCACAGGACTGCTGTGGTTCCGGTTACCTTGGCTTCTGGGCCACCTATCAGTCCTCACTCCAGTGATGAAGGCTGAAGGAAGACACCCTCCAGAGGCAATCAGACTTGAATTCACTCTGGACCCGAGTCTGCTTAATCACTCTTCAGCTCCCTCACTATTCAGTCACTATTCAGTCAGACTGAAATAATATAATTTATCTCATGAAGGCCCTGCCTCAACCATCTTCCTTAGGAAAAGTTAGAACCCCACCTAACAATCTGTCAGTGAGATAAATACTAACATCTCAGCTACCTGAAGCAAACTGCAGGCAAACAAATGCTCAGTCGGTCCTCATTATTTCTAGAATGAAGTAAAACTTCTCAGCCCTCAAAATCCTCCACAGTCTGGTCCCAATCTCATTTCTCATGAAATCTTCCTTCTCCTGCCTCCTCTCCCACACCCCCAACTCTTGGTATTCTGGCAACATGAAATCGTTTCAGAGTTCCAAAAAATGTCTAATATTTTGGTATCTCTGTGCATTTTCTAATGCTATTCTTCCCACTAGGAATACTCTTCTTCAATGTGGATTCTTTAAATCCAACCTAAAACCTAATTTAAGGTCCAGGTCAAACTCTACTTCTGCCCAATGAAAGAATCCTGCTTTCTCAGGTGTAAATTCTTCTTCAAACTCCTATGTATCTCTCTTGGGATTCTCTTCACTGCTTCCTTGTATCTCAGTTATTTGTGTTAATATCTTTTCTCCACACTAGACTATACTTCTTGAGGGCAGGAGCCACCATAGTTGGGAGCCATCATAGTTAGTCTGGCTTCTCTATGACATCAGCTTAAACAAAAGTTAGCAAATGAATGGATGACAGAGAGTATTCCAGAATAGAAGTAAAGTAACACCAACTCAGACTACAGAGATCAGGAGAGCAAACCTAAAATCCCAGTTAATTCTGAGGAAGGCACACATGTTGCACCAAATGCCAAAGATCTGGCCAAATATGTCAGTTTATTTGGGAGCTACCAGAGATTCTCTCTGTTTAAGGTATTTTCAAAGGGTTCTGGGAAGAAAAGTTTGTGTAGTCCCCATAGTGTTTGCCAGAACCCCACCTAACAATCTGTCAGTGAGATAAATACTAACATCTCAGCTACCTGAAGCAAACTGCAGGCAAACAAAGCAAGGTAAATGGCTTATGTAGCTTTTTGGCAAAGGTGGTAAGAAACAGAACATTCTTATGTCTGCCACTATACCAAGGAATCCTTAAAAATTGCTTAATGTAAAATAGCATGTGCAACCCCCATTACTAGTCACTGAATTCTGTCAATTTTACTGTGTAAATGACTTTCCACATTTACTCCCTCCTCAGTTCTTATGGTCATTGCCCCAGTTCAGGATGGCACCTCTCACTTGACTCACTACAGTAGCTTTCTAAAGGTTCTTTCCAACATTTCCCTCTTCTTCACTCAATTCTTCCTCTAAAGCAATGCCAGAGAGATCTTACAAGGGCCACATCTGATTATGCCACTTCCCTTCTTTGATGGCTTTCCTTTGCCAAAAGGCAAGTTTAAGCTCCTTAGGGTAGCTGGTAAACTTTTTTAGCTTACCAGTCTTTCATAATGGAATTTTAGGCTGACTCCCAGCCCACCCCTCTCCATTCCCTAGGAATCACCAGGACTGCAGTCATGTGTCTTCCCGTGGGTCCCTCTGCCTGAAATGCTGTCCCCTGCCTTCTTCTATGACCATTAGTCATTCTTCAGGATCAAGCTCAAAGGTCCCCATCTAATAACACATGTTCCTTGCTCTATTGGCATGGTCACAGAATTAAGGCTAGGAAATACAATGCCTACATAAGAGATAATTTCTTTAAAGAATCAACAACTCAATGTTTACTATCATAATGTTTAGAAGACACAGCCCATTGCTTTCCCCTTCTGAAAGTCCTCCCATAATAATTTTCAGCACATAGGAATGAGTGCTTGCTAATTGTGCCTACAGCTAGTTAATAGAAAATAGAAAAATGGAGTGCTTCCTGAGAAGCTTGCGATAATTATATATTTAACTTTTTAAATTTCAGAAACACCTTGGCAAAAGCATAGAGTGAAGCATTTCTCTAATGGCATGCATTTATAATCACAGCATTTAGCAGTTAAGAAAATATCAGAAATGCCTACTGAGAAAGCTGTAATCCCCTTCAATTTGTAACAAGATGTACCAGCAACAAAGGCTTTATTCTATCAAATTTATGTCTTTGCCTATGCAGTAGTGCTACAAATTAGCTCTCTCTTTGGCATCTATGTGGCATTCTAGAACTGGAAAAGTAACGAAGGTTAGTCAAAAGAATGACTCAATAGGCAACTTGGATTCTAACTCAAATTTTATCACTGTCTACTTAACTAGCTTTGGCCCAGGAATGGTGGATGAGGTCGATGAAGCATTTTAAAATTATAAAAGAAAGGAAATCTGTATGTAACTTCAGGGTTTGGTCATTATTGTTATAACAAGAAGAGGAAACTGTAGACCTAGGTTTACGTTAAGTAAACGGCAGTTTCCTCTGTCCATGCTGTGTGTCGGAACTGAGTTTTCTATGAAGAGCAGATGACTGCTATTGTAAAGAAAGTGAGGACAGGAAAAATGAAAATGCTGCACCACCTTCATGAACACTGTGAACTTAAGGGGTAAGCAAAGGTATAGGCACATCAAATGCCCAAGACATAAAAGATTGAAGTGAATTAGCAGGTGGTTTTTATTCCTAATAAATTACTGCAAAAAGTGTAACCATCTAGCAGCAAATAATTCATTCAGTGGAGCACTACATCAATATCAGCCTTGAGAGTTGAGAGATTCCACTGGTGTCATCCTGCAGAAGGGAGATGACAGAATGGCTTTGTTTATATTTATCACTAGAAAGAAAGATCCCTAATATTCCTTTCCTTATTTTAAGCTTCACAGGAAAGTCTACATAGAAAAAGTTGTAATTCCAATGTTTATTTACACACCATCTTTCCTCTCAGAAACAAAAACGTTTCAGAGCTGTTAATGCACCCATCATATGACAGTCACGCAAGAAGTAAAAATGTTAGTGTTCTATTTTACAAGTGAAATGGAGGTTTAAAGGTGACAGAGCAGATAACCATAGCAAAGCTGCAAATCTTCAATCACTAAATTTCTGCCTCATGTTAAAAGCTTTTATAATTATCAGCCCCAAGTGTAGATTTATTTTTATTATTATTATTATACTTTAAGTTTTAGGGTACATGTGCACAATGTGCAGGTTTGTTACATATATATACATGTGCCATGTTGGTGTGCTGCACCCATTAGCTCGTCATTTAACATTAGGTATATCTCCTAATGCTATCCCTCCCCCCTCCCCTCACCCAGTGAGAACACATGGACACACGAAGTGTAGATTTCTATAGTTACAGATTTGAAGAGTATTATAATCTCATTGGCTGTGTGTGACTACTTATAATATTCTGGACTGAACTAAATATACAACAAAGACAACACACAGGTATCTTTTTAATAAGTGCAAAGTTGTTTTGTCATAAGCCTTAATCATAAGCCTAAAGCTTATGATTTCTAACTTTGGTGAAGTGGTACCCTACTGTTCTACTGTTTGATTTTTGGAAGATCTTACCATACCTGAAGTTGTTACTGGTTTACTGCACCTAATTTGCAATCGGTTATAAGATACAGCATTCATTTTAAGAACCATAAGGAAAGAAAAATGCTCACAATTAAACTATGACATGTTTTCATATCATCAATTGTTAAGACTATTGCGGGGAAAATGTGCATATTGAAATCAATAAAATATGACATATGAAAACTGTTGCTCATCTAATTAAAATGAATCAAAAGGAAATTTTTTGAAAAATTTAAGCTGCACACTAAGATATTCAAATATCCTAAGGACACAGCAGAGGTTAGGAGTCAGTCTATGATATAGTCAAACTTCAGGGTGCTTTTAACAACTTGAACAAGGTGCTAAAGTTTTCAATAGTTCCAAGCAAAGTGAAGGTTGCCTGAGACCTACATCCACACTTAAAGTCAATAGTCACCTCTGAAATAGTTCAGTCACAAGGCTTTGAAACTGCCTAATTATTCTCTTTCTTGAGACACCAACTGTTACAATTCGATGTCTCACTGTTAGAGAAGTGCTATGTTATTAAACTAAGCAGCCAGCCAGCCTTGAGCATCTTACCTCCTCTCCTTCTCAGTAAAACCCTGCCATTTGTATTAATAGACTTGGAGCAGAAAAAGCATGAAGCAATGTTTTCCCCCTTGGAAAGGGTTGAAAATAAAATCTCAAGGAAAAATTAAAGTCAGAGAAAGACACATGTATAAGCACAGAGGAATTTTCCCTTTCATGAGCAATCCTGGATAGTGCAGCACTGAGAGCGAAGTCTTACAACCAACAACAACCAAGTCAACAGATAACAATGTGTGGCACAAGAAAGTGGTCCCATTGTCTTCCCAGTATGACGGCAGCATTCTCAGTTCTAAGGCTCAATCTGAATAACTGCTTTCAGGAGGACCAAGCGGAACGTCCCTTTCCTCCAGCTTTAACTGTATTCAAACAATATAACTCTTGTTGGAACACAAGCCTTTATAAGATACTGGGAAAACTCCCTTCTGACCCTCCCACTTGGTGAGAGCATCTATAATCTCTTTTTGTGTTTTTATCTATTTCTAGTGACTTAGGACACATTCATTTGGCAACTAGATCCACCTCTGTACTAAACATAAAAATATGTTGAAATGTTTTTTCAAAATTCATGTTCTACAAACTATATGATAAGGCAAAACTTCCAAAATCAAACTTGAAAGCCACCCAAGCAGGATCCTAAATAGATAAGGATTCATATTTGCTTAAATGTATTCTCATATTTTTACATAATTTACTTTTGAGAAGAGTCTCTTATAAATCCAGTGTCATAAGCCACTTGCTTAGAGCTATGAGCAGCTGTCATTTTTACTAAGGAGGATGCTCTTGGGGGGGGAAAAAACCCCAAAACCTAAAGAATTTAAAATAAAATAGTCTTTCGTTCAAACATGCAATCAGGCAGAAACATTTTCCACCCCTTCAAACCTGCATCCCCAAGAGGCAAAGGCTTACGTGTTCAGACTTCTCCTGTTCTTTTTTGTCCGTCTGCAAAAACTGATAGTTTTCTTTTGCCAGCTTCTGGACTAGTTCAATTCGTCCGATTTCATCTCTTTCCTGAAGCTTGCACATCACCCCTGCCTTAAGAGTTGGAGAAAAAGCGAAGATATACTTAAAACCACAGTCCCAGGACATGACACCACCACAAAGTTCACCTTATAATAAGCTCATCTTTTCCACTGCCTGGATTAAATCATGGTCTTCGTAAAATTATTTTGCCTTTCAAAAATTGAAGTTACATTATTGTAATCTAAGAGCACCATGCTAAAAGACTTAAAGTTGAGTCTGCGTATCACTCCACTTTAAGAGGGCGAAGGACAGAGCAAACTAAATCATTTGCTACTAAGTGTGCGCCTGATAGGCTCCTGTTTGTTTGTTCCTGACAGCCTGTTTCCTGTTACATAAGCAGAGCCTAGCAAGAGGTTAAAAACTCATGGGAAAGTTAGCCAGGAACCACACTGGTGAAAGGGTGAAGTGATACAGAGCCCTAAAAATAACAGTATACGACACCCCAATTCTTTAGCTCCACAACAAATTATTCAGTATATAAATAAACCCTTAACAAGAAGTTCACAAGATAATTTTTTTCACAATTGGAAAGTTACTATGGGGCATTAGTAAAATACCACTAATAGTGCATAAAAGATGGTGAAATATTTTGCTAAAAATAAGACACTGGAAAAACAAAGCTCAAAATTTCATTCATTGGGGTTTGGAAATGATCCATAAAGCATCATATTTTACATTAGGTCAAAGTGCCTAAATAATATTAGGAGGAAGAAGGTGAATCTAAGACTTTGAAATAGGAAAAAAAAAAGTTCATTCTAACACACTAATTATGAAGTGTTTCTGCTCAAATTCTTTCCAAAATGGTTCATACTGACATACCAAGACATGATCTAATAAAGAAATCCAAAGTTATACTTGGCAGGAGCAGTCAAAACTATGGAATCCGTTTTCCTCAACATAACCTACAGGATTTGAATATACTCCATAACATGACCAAATACAGCAAAGGGGCTGGCAAAGAATCCAAACTTCATGATCTTAACGGTTTGTGCTAAAGATACCCATGTTGTTGAGTGGGCAGCAGAGAAATGGAACTATCCATGCAAAGCAATGACTAAATCTTTATTCCCAGGGGCAGTGGTATCTCTTTATCTAGCAGTTTGTCCAACTAGGAAGGAAATAAACAAAAAATTTCTGACGTGGCCCACATCACAGACTCCTAGAGGACAGCAAGTGGAATTCCTCCACCAAAGTCAGAGATTTTTACAACATCCCTCACAAGTGGCTTTTCAGTTCCTTTCTAATGTTTCCTTGGACAGGGACCTAAGTTTATCTTAAGACAGTCTGTACTCTGTTGGATAGCCAGGATTGTTGGAAAGTCCCTTATTCTTATCACACTAGACAAAACTGAAACCATTTAACTTCAGTCCGTGAGGACTAGTTTTGCCTTTTAAAGCAATGGAAACTAGGCCTATTCTTTATCCAATGTGACAATCTTTCAAATATTTAAATACAAACATTTATTATATTCTCATTTTAATGTTCTCCAGATATATATCTGATATGGTTTGGCAGTGTCCCCACCCAAATCTCATCTCGAATTGTAGTTCCCATAATTCCCACATGTTGTGGGAGGAACCAGGTAGAGGTAATTTAATCATAGGGGCAGGATTTTCCGGTGCTGTTCTCGTAGTATTGAATAAGTCTCATGAGATCTGATGGTTTCATAAAGGGGAGCTCCCCTGCACAAGGTCTCTTGCCTGCTGCCATGTAAGACATGCCTTTGCTCTTCCTTCACCTTTTGCCATGATTTTAAGGCCTTCCCAGCCATGCTGAACTGTGAGTCAATTAAACCTCTTTCCTTTATAAATTACCCAATCTCAGGTATGTCTTTATTAGCAGCATGAGAGCAGACTAATACAATATCCCTAGTTCCCTAAATTATTTTATTCATTCATTCACTCAACAGAGTAAAGGATTTATTTGAGCAAGAACCTACCGTAAGTTCTGAGAATATGGTAGTGAACATAAAAAAAACAAAGTTCTGGCTGGGTGCGGTGGCTCACGCCTGTGATCCCAGCACTTTGGGAGGCTGAGGAGAGTGGATCACCTGAGGTCAGGAGTTCGGGACCAGCCTGGCCAACATGGTGAAACCCCGTCTCTACTAAAAATACAAAAAATTAGCCGGGCATGGTGGTGTGCACCTGTAATCCCAGCTACTCGGAGGGCTGAGGCAGGAGAATTGCTTGAACCCGGAGGTGGAGGTTGCAGTGAGCTGAGATCACGCCACTGCACTGGACGAGAGAGCGAGAGTCCGTCTCAAAACAAAAACAAAAACAAAGTTCCTTACATCATGGAGCATACATTCATGATGTAACATACCAGTAGGAAATATGGAGTGGTAATATATGACAGAAAAAACAATGAAGCAGGGTAAGGGGACAGAGAAATAACTGAAGGCATTATTAAGATAAAAATGTCAAGGAAGGGTTTCCTAGTAAAATGACATCTGAATGGTGACCTAAAGGAGATGAGGAAGAGGTGATGTGGATATCCAGAAGGAAGTGTGTTTCGGGCAGAGGAACAGCAAGTACAAGGGCCCTAATGCTCAGTGTGTTTGGCATGCTCAAGGATAGGCAGAGAGAGCAGCAGGGCTAGAAAAGAGCTGTAGGGAGTAGACTGGTGGCACTGGTTGAGAGGTAATGCAGAAGCCCAACACACAATTTCCTTGTAGGCTGTATAAGGAGTTTGGATTCTTTTTCTGAATAACACAGAAATCCTTTGGAAGGTTTTGAACAGAGAATTAGCAAAATACGATTGACATTTCAGCAGGATCATTGTATGTCCTGGGTTGGACTGGGGGAAGTAGTTGATGCTAGAAGACCAGTTAGGAGCCTGGTTTTCACATAAGACATGGCTTGGAACTTGTGCTAGTGGTGAAGATGGTACATGTGGTTCTAACCACTGGATATATTTCAAAGGTATATCCAGCAGATTTTGCTGTTTGGGAGTCTCCAAAATATTTGGTCTGAGTAACTGGAAGGATGGAGTTGTCATGGGGGAGGCAGGGGTTGGTCTGGGAAGGAAAATGGCTATTGACATCCAAGTGGAGTTGCTAGGCCGGAAGTCTGGAGGTTCAGGGGAAGTCCAGGCTGAAGATATGAATTCCAGAGTCATCAGAATACAGATGGTATTCCTCTGGTTTTACCAATGGAATGGTGTAAATCCAGGAATTGAGTCTAGTGTTTTGACGATGAGGAGTAATTCGAAGACGAGGAGTAATCAATCAGAAAAGGACTCTGAGGAGGAGTGGCTCCAAGAAGAGAATCTGGAGAGTAGTGAAGCTGCTTCAAGGAGGAAGGAGTGAAAAACTCTATCAAACGTTGCTGAAATGTCAAACAAGATGGGCTCAAAATAACTGACACTGAATTTGACAAAAGTAATTGGTAACTTTGAGTGGAGCAATTTCTGTTTGAACTGATAGAGACAAAAGCTTTATTAACATGAGTTCAACAGTAAATAGGACACAATTCTTCCAAACAGGTTTGTGACAAGAAATGAGGCACTAGCTGAAGAGTGTCCTTGAAGAGAGTTTCGCTTGCTTATTTGCTTTAACATGAGGGCTATTCCAGGATGTTTATTAGAATTCCAGTAGACAGCAAAATTTGATGACACAGGAGGGAAAAGGGGGCATTTTCAAGAGTAATGTTCTTGAGTAGGAAAGAGAAGATAAAGATCTACTCTCAGGAAGAAGTATGAATCTAAATATTTCATCCAGTGAAACAGGAGAGACAGTGAAATACAAGGGTAAATATGCAGGTACGTTGGCATATTTGGCGGTAGGGACATGCAGAAATTCCTTTCTGAAGGATTCTATTTCCCAGAAAAATAAGAAGCAAGTTATGATCTGAAAATAAGAAATTGTGGGGAGATGCTGCTGGAGGCATAAGAAAACAAGGCATGTTAATAGTCACTTAGGTTACAAGCACTGGCAAACTATTTTGTAAAGGGCCAGACAATAAATATTCTAGGCTTTGTCGGTCATGGGGTCTCTGTTGCAACTGCCCAATTCTGCAAGAGATAATACGTAAATGAATGAACACAGCTACATTCCAATGACATTTTATTTATAAAAACAAACAGTAGGCTGTGGTTTGTCAACTCATGGCCTAAGAGAAGGGGAAACTGGGCAAGGGAAGTAGAATAAAGATTGCCAAGCACTACTAAAGGCCCACTTGATTTTATTTTTAGATCCTTTTATGCTCCTAGCCATCCTCCTTAGAGCATATTTCTGTTTGTCAGGATTTTAATGCAGTCCATAATCTGAGACAATGGTAAATATATGGGCCTATCATTAAGATGCTCTTTTAATCTACACTAAGAAGGGTAAAAAAGTTTCAATGGTGTTATAAAATAACTATGAAGGCAGGGAAACTGGGGCAATTTCTACTTACAAATAAATATTACTTAAATGCTTTGACACTTAAATACGTTTCTATTATCTAGAAAATTCATGTACGTCAACCAGCGAGGATTTCTTCTCTCTCCTTCCATGTCATCTGCATAGTGTTTAATATACTGTCCTGGCGGTGGAGGGAGGATGCTAATGACCCTCCAAAATGCCAACCTGGAAACCTGTTCTGTGGTTTAATCAGTGGTGTGATGGATTTAGCCCCGATCTTGCTCTGTTCCACAGTATGGCCCTCCCATATAAAAGACAGCATGTGGGGAATGGAGGCCCAGGCAGTGGTGGGACACAGATGAGAGTACTGGATAGCTGTAACTAACTCGTCACCACGGGGAGCCTGTTCCCTCCTTTAAACTAGCACTGGCTCCAAAGCAACTCAGCTAAGCTCCCACAGACTCGATTTGGAGACAGTCTGTCCTTCTATCTGTAGGTCCCAAGTACAGTGTTTTGGTTTCTTTTTTTTTTTTAATCAGCTGATTACAGCATCATCAATAAAAGGTTGAAATTAAATAGAGGAAATTTAAGAAGTCTTCACTATTTTTTGGATTTCTGTGTGAACATGATTTTTCAAGGAACTCTAAACATTTTTCACATATTATTAGAATCCTAAATATAAACTTTTCTCTCAGCCAAGTGCAGTGGCACATGCTTATAATCCCTGTGTTTTGGGAGGCCAAAGCAGGAGGATTGCTTGAGCCCAGGAGTTAGAGGCTGCAGTGAGCTATGATTACACCAATGCACTCCAGCCTGGGCAACAGAGTGAGACTCTGTTTCTCTCTAAAAATAATAATAAATAAATATGTAAATAAAATGAACTTTCCTTTCAGGAGGAAACATTTTCATTACAACCAGATATTTGGGCCCATGAAGCAAATATGTATTTTAAAGGCAAAATGCTCTTACTTTTTAAAATGGGCTTCAGACTAACTTATTTCTTTAATTCCACAACTTACAATTAAAGAGAGAATATTGCTGTTTTGATTTTCTGGTTTCCAAATAACTTCTAGATGCATTTTCACAAGGTAATCAATTCTATAGCATTCCTTACGTAACAACTATCAAAAAAGACTTTTAAGGAGGTTACGAATGCTTCTTCATTCACTGGGAGACTTTAAACCCACATATCCCAGATGATTTATAAGGCAGTGCTATGTGGAAGCATCATGCCAAACTAGATGTTCCTCAGGGTCCCTTTCAGAGCTCCATAATTTAGTGATTTAATTCAAGAAACCCATGAATTTATTAATATATTGTGGGAGCTTTGTTATGGCAGGAGAAGCAAGATAACTAACAGTCCTTGATCTAGACTTTCACATCCCTGGTCTATTTAATTTCTCTGTGTAAAATTAATTATAAACAATTTACCTAACACTGCTAAGCCGGAAAAAAAATAAAAGATTAATGTATAACTGTCAGAAGAGTTATTTAGGAGCTTTATTTCAAGGTCTGTCTTGAAAAAAAGTCTCCATAATGTATAATTAAAGTTATTCATAGGATTTTCAGCCTTTGAGGAGAGAAATGTTATGAATGTAAATGAAAAGCCTGTTTCCTTTATAAATGGAGTCATAAAAATGTTGGGTCCATCCCCTCAATGCTAGAATGAAGCGTGGACAAGATTCCTGTGGGAAAGGCCACATGGATGATAAATGAGCATCTTACTGGGACAAAAGCACAGTTCTTTGTATTAAAACATTCTCTGCATTATCTTAACTTTAACAACCACTTTTTCTAAAACACCTAGGTAAAACATCCTGCAAAAATTGCTTATCAAGGTCAGGGAAACCAGAAAGAAAGAGTCCACCTTTCATGAAAGCACTTTTGCAATAACAGAATGCTATTCAGTTCAAATTGAGGATGTTCAGATAAATTCTTATTGATTACTATGTAATATCTTAATTTCATTAAAAATTAAGCCTAGAAGTTCATATAATTTTTTTGCTATTTTAAACAGAAATATAAATGACAGAATAAAACACTGATGAGCTTAGATGATAAATTATTCTACTGTATGCACCTTATTTTGAAAACAGAAAATATTAAGAATTTTTTTCCAGGAAAATTCAGAAGACAGTTCATAGTCAAAAAATAATAATAATTTTAGGGCAACAAATACTCATTTTCTCAAATTTCTTCAGAGAAAAAAGTTAGACTATGAAAAAGCTCTCCCTGCTAGGGATAGAAGAATATGCCCCCTTGAGAATTGGGAAAAGAACTACGAAGCATCCACAGTGAGAAATGTACCTAATGGAAAGTGTGATAGTCAAGGCAGGTGAGGAATCCCTAGGCAGTCACTGGTATGGGCCTCAAACACCATGCTGGGGCATCAGGGAGCTTTAGAAATCATTTCATAATTCCTAGCCCTTCACTGTCCAGGCAAGGCAATGGACATTCAGTTTCTCTGGCCCCACTCCTTTGTGGAATTCCTTGTGTTAAAACATCACCTTTGTATAGGATGGACAGACCCATCCTATAGAAATACTGTGTAATGCTTCATCTTGCCAGAGCATGCTGAGAGCTAGGAATAAGGCAGAAACCACACTTACATGAAATTTATGCTGTTATTTCCCTCAAGTACTTTCTTAATCTTTTGTATTTAGAAAATTATCCCTTCTGATTAAAATCAAAATATAGCATTATAAATTTATATAATATATAGTATTATAAATTTATATAATTGAAAAAGTAAGGGGTTCATTCATTTCACATACATGATTCCTTTAACATTCAGACTAAAGTAGGGGGGCCACTAATATTTTCTCTTATTTTGACCTAAGAGAAATTATAGCTCAGACTTGTATACATTCTTGACCACACTGGTAAGCAGGGTAGCAAAGTTAAAAAAATAATTAAAAAGTTAAAAAAGAGAATAAGAAAACTTGAATAATATCAAACATAAAAGATTTAATAGGATAATCGATTTTCTTTGACAGTATTAAATAAGAGCTTTCTTTAGTATGCATATTTTTAAAAGTTATAGTCTGACTACTGATAAATTAGTTACCAAATATTTAGCAGTTTATTTGTATAATAATTATTATCACTTAATAATAGAATGATTGATTCAAATGGAGGATAGGAGACAATGAAAATAGTCACTGAATCCAGTGGCCAGTGGCTAATGGAATCAAAGCAAGAATTTCCAAAGTTCAACACATTATAAATTACTCAAGGCCAAGTGTGGTGGCTCATGCCTGTAATCTCGGTACCTGGGGAGGCTGAGGTGGGCAGACTGCTTGAGCCCAGGAGTTTGAGGTCAGCCTAGGCAACATAGCAAAACCATGTCTCTACAAAAAGTACAAAAAATTAGCTGGATGTGGTGGTGTGCACCTGTTGTCCCAGCTACTCGAGAGGCTAAGGTGGGAGGATCACTTGAGCCCAGGAGGTTGAGGCTGCAGCGAGCCATGATCGTGCCACTGCCCTCCAGCCTGGGTGACAGAGTGAGACCCTGTCTCAATCAATCAATCAGTCAATTAATAACTAATTAAAGATCTCATTAGAATTCTTAAAAGCTAGAACCAGGCAAATTTTCAGTACATTTTGACAAAGATTCTTAAATCCTCTTATCCTATAATAGAGTGAAGGGACTAGAATATTTTGTGTCTGCAAAGATACCATCTGGCAGAGAGTAATGCTGCAACTTGGCCCAGTTAGATACTTTAAATATTCCAACCAAAAAGCAATGAGATAGATGGTCAGAGTGACAATAACTGACAGAGGCTGACTTTGTTGGGTGCTTACTGTGTGTCAGGCGCTGTTCTAATTGCTTCACATGTAGTCATTTAATCTTCAGAACAATCTAACAATTATTTCCATTTTACAGAGGTTAGAAAGGCAGTTTGCATGCTGTTTAAAGCAAGGACATCAGAACCAGACTGCCCTGGTTTCAGACCTGGCCCTGTCCCTTACCGGCACATCTATAAAGTGGTAGTAATTAAACTATCTATCCTGGAGGGTTTGCTGTGATGTTTAAATACATTAGTAAAAACAAAGAATCTTAGAGTGTCTAATATATATGAAGTGCTGCCTAAGTGTTATATATAATAATACTGCTCCCAGTATTATTACAGAAAAGGAGGGTAGGAGCACAAGAGAGTTAACTCACCCAAAGGTTTTTTGTTTTGTTTTCTTTTTTGAGATGGAGTCTCGCCCTGTCACCCAGGCTGGAGTGCAATGGCAGGATTTCGGCTCACTGAAACCTCTGCCTCTGGGTTCAAACGATTCTCCTGCTTCAGTCTCCCAAGTAGCTGGGATTATAGGCACCCGCTACCACGCCCAGCTCATTTTTTTTTTTTTTTAGTAGAGACAGGGTTTCACCATGTTGTCCAGGCTGGTCTCAAACTCCTGACTTCACAATCCACCCACCTTGGCCTCCCAAAGTGCTGGGATTACAGGCGTGAAGCACCGCGCCCATTACTCACCCAATGTTACTGTGCCAGTCAGGAAAAGAATCCAGGCAGTGTGGCCCCAGAGGCAGCGCCCCTAGTCTTTACATTATGCTGCCCAATATTTACTGAAACTCTCCTATGTGCCAGGATTGCCGGGAGTGTTTTATGTTGCTTCATTTCAACCTCAGGACAAGCTTATCACATCTCCATTTTGCAGAGACGAAAACCATGCATGCTAGGTACTGCCTAGCATAATGGGGACACCATGGGGACAAAGACTTAGGCGCCCTACAGGATCTTCCAGGTTTACAGCCACTAAGGAACATCCCTTAAGGAAGAAGGGCTGGGATGTAAACCCAACTCTAAACGCTCTCTTCACCCATATGTGACAGCATTAAAACAGGGAGTTTCTTAAGCAGAAAAGGTATTTTTAGTGAGAGTAAGAAAAAAGCAGCCAACATATGAGAGATCTCTGGTAGATGGGAAGCCTGTATACAATAAGGCCAAGTCTCTCTGGGCTTAGTGACCATCTTAACCCTTTATAGACCCAAAGTTTTCAGCAGCCTAGAGGCACATTCCCCACGGTAACATATTTCATCATGTATGGGGAAGAAGGAATCAGAATCCACTTAACTTGCTTAAAATATGCTCTGGAATGAAGACTGAAGTAATTTGAAATACTGTGAAGCCTGGCAAATAGGTGCTCAAGCCATTATATGTATATACATCAATCAAATAAATTGTACATATAAATTACACACATACGTACATACCAATGAGCATACATTTTATTTCTAATTCTGCCTATGTATCTGATGGCAAAATTCTAAGTTTTCTTTAAGCTCACCTCGCATGACTTGAACTACTTATTCCATCCAGAGAATTTATATAGATGGGCCTGTGGAATTAAACCAATAAAACTGGTGTTTCCACTATGGTAGCAGATCAAGCTTTCTTAGACACACCAGAGGAGGTGACAACTGCCTTCCTTCCTAACCAGCTTAGGCTCACTCATAATGATGCCATGCTGCCCAGTGAACTTAATTCAACTTTCAAACCTAAGTAGAATCTGTTCCTAACCTAATTATCAATCTACTGGTTTCATGATTGCATCCCTCTGTATGTCCTATAGATATACAGTTATATAATCATTGCTGAATAAAAATCACAAAATCCTGAACAGTAAGGTCTGTGTATCCTTTTGAGAAATAAAATTGCATTCAAACAGACATTTACCCATAGAATAAGTTCAGAACAAATAAAGAAAAACAGTATTTTAAATTTGGAAACCCTTGTCCCACTAGTAATTTAAGGATTTAAGAAATCTTGGAGAAAGTGGTAAATACACTGAGCTGGGGAATCCCTGCGCAGGTTTGCCTGGAAGCCTGCAGTATAATTTTAATATGAACTTGAGGACTGCTGCATGTTTAATATTACCACAGCAAAACAATGTGACTTTATTAAAACATTACCGTCCATGCAATCTTTATTGAAAAAGTTAATGTGATTCTTCTGACCAGAATCAACAGATTTGTAACCTTAAAGGTGAAGTGAGATGAGTCAACCAGGCTAAGTCAGAATTTTAAAATGCTCCACTGTTATATAAAGTTAACAGCTGGCAGCACTAGCGTGTCCAAAGTTTTTATGGTGCAATAGTATTTGGAGGTATGCTACCTAAAGCGTATTCATGCCATGATTTAGCTACTGGGAGGTAGCACAGAACCTCTAGCAGGCTGGTGCTGTCAGCTGGCCCATTCTCCACTGCCTTCTTCAGGGGAACGTCTGCCCTTCCTCTGGGAAGTAAAGTGTGTCTATCTGACCCTCTCCCATGAATCAAATTATAAATATAATTACCAATTTAGGACCCTTCATGTGAAATACCTTTATATCAAAACTGAGCACTTTATTCCCAATAACATGGCTATTTACAAAACATAAAAGGTAAAACCTTTATCATTTTTTAACACCTGCACTGTCTCACCATCCTCAACACAGAAGGGTATGATGAGGGGCTGTCACAGAATTGATCATACCTGAGAATCTGGAACACTTTCGGCTTCTGTTACAGGTACGTGTTTGTCATTGTTTTCTTCATCTTGTTCAATTGCTTAAAAAAAAGAACACCATTAAACAAATGCATCATCATACAAAAAATGCTTCAGATAATTTTCTTTCAGACTGCAATTTAGCAGGAAAAATGTTAGATAGATTCACAAAATGTAAACATTGGCATTATTTTTTGTTAATCAAATGTGAAGTTAGCTAATAGCACTGGGTACTTCTCTTGCATATTATCTCATGTATTAAATCAATGGCAGTGAGAAAATTCAATCTTAATTCTGTTGTTCACCTAAACCCATCCAGGCATCATCATATCAGCATTGTGCTTTACCAAAAGGGTAGTTGGGGGTATAAGATGAAGACTTCTATTCATTTTATATGAGAACAGCCATATATATATTTTTAATGTGGCTTTCTGGCTGGCAGTTTAAATGTCATATAATAAAGGACGCACAGTATTTATATCTGGGTTGCTCAGTGCATTGTTACCACAAAATTCCAAACCATGGAGTCTTGAATCCATCTCTCCCTTCCCAGCATCACCCTATCCAAGCCCTTATCACCCTTTCTTCATGGGTACAATAACCTCTTACACAAAGCCCCTGACTCCAGCCTCTCACTAATCCAATCCAGCTTGGGAACAATGCTAAAATAATCAGTCTCAAAAAATATAAAAACAACAAGTGCCAGACTTTGGCTTATGTATTGCTTATCTCATGACATCTGAACTTCTCCTGCTCATCACTGAAGGGCTTCTCTGAACTCTCTAGCTTCCTCCAAATGTCCAATTTCACACTGACATTAAACACCAAAATGTATTTTACATAACTGGGATCCACACATAATGACTGGATTACTTTTCTCTTTAGATAACTTGTTCTTCTGTTTTAACAAATATTTACGGAGCAGCTATTATGTCCATAGCAGGAGATGTGACATTCAACAAGCCTGGAGAGAGTAGAGACCACGATAATTTCAGATCTAAGCCTAAGAACATGGGGAACCATGAAAGAATTTTAAATTGGGAAGTGCATGATTTGATGTATATTTTCAAAAGTTCTTTTTTGCTTCTTTGTGGAGAACAGACTTGAGAGAAACAAGAGCAGAAGCAGGGAGACCAGTTACGTGACTGTTGCTTTAATGTTGCCTGAAGATGACAGTGACTCAGATCAGGGAAGTGGCAATGAGCAGGAGAAACATGGAACACTGGAGCTGTATTTTTTTAGACAAAATGGACACAACTTGCCAATGAATTGAATATGGAGACAGAAAAAAGAGGAGATGAAGGAGAAGCAATTAAGGATGACTCCTAGTTATTCCCTGTATCCATCATGCCAATTATCCTTTTTGCCCTCTTCATCAAAAGTAGGCCAAAGCATACCAACCTAGCTGACAGTGAGGTCACCCACTGTACTTATTGACTCAGTTTGCATTATTCTGTGTACTTTTTTTTTTTTTTTTTGAGATGAAGTTTTCACTCTTTTTGCCCAGGCTGGAGTGCCGTGGCACAATCTTGGCTCACTGCAACCTCCACCTCCCGGGTTCAAGCGATTCTCCTGCCTCACTTAGCCTCCCGAGTAGCTGGGATTACAGGCGTGCACTACCATGCCCAGCTAATTTTTGTATTTTTAATAGAGACAGGGTTTTACCATGTTGGCCAGGCTGGTCTCAAACTCCTGACCTCAAGTGATTTGCCCGCCTTGGCCTCCCAAAGTGCTGGGATTACAGGTGTGAGCCACCATGCTTGGCCTGTGTACTTTTAAATATTGTGCTCTCTGCTCTGTATTTTTTAAAATATCATTTCATGTACTTTTTGCTTTTGTATGCCATTCATGCCTGCTGTGTGGTGCCCACCATGGAGCCTACCTATAATGCTGTGCATACAATAGGGCTCTGCAAATGCTAACTGGCATGAACAATGTATCCCCAAGTGATCAAAACGGCACTGCTTGACTATGCCTACTTATATAATAAGCTACTTCTTTTGTAACTATTTATGAAAGAAGAAAACAGAGAAATTCTTCTGTTCACTCTTTGGATAACTAGGATAACTCTGACCAGCTGAGCATCTAAAGGCAAGGTAGGAAGAGGTGAAGAGGGTAGAAGCTTTTCTTCTATTTTTCAGAGAAAAGTTCCATTCATGTCTGTTCAAAGGGGGTTCCCTGTTGCTACTGTTGCCCAGCTAGGAGGAAACTTAAGAACAAAGAAAAACATTCGTGTTTTCTCTGAAAAACTAGAGGCAAGACTATAAAGGGAAAAATAAAACATAGAACAACATCCTAAATTCCACTTAAAAATGCAATGGGCTATAGAAGTAAGGAACTCCACTTAACCAATTGAAATAACAGAAGAAGCCTTTCCTCATCCTGGAATGCAGAGTAATTTTCTTGGAGGGCAAGCTGATCATATACTAATGTGAAATAACTTCACATAAAAAGCAACCACACTTTGGCACTTCATTTGTGCTTTATTTGAATTTTTGCTCTTTAAAGTGCTAATTTCAATGAAAATGAAGAAAATTAAATTTCAGAATATTTTAGCCTACTGAATTCATGTTTTTGGTTTTAAAACAACAATGGTCTAGGATATAGGCATTTCTTTTTCTTACCTTATTATACTAGAACATAGAACATGCAGGACACTAGATAATAATTTCAGATTGAGAGTTAACACATTTTTTTTGAGGCAGGGTCTCCCTCTGTCACCCAGGCTGGAGTACAGTTGCACGATCATGCCTCACTGCATCCTGGACTTCTTGGGCTCAAGCGATCCTCCCATCTTGGCCTCCCAAAATGCTGAAATTACAGGTGTGAGCCATCTCACCTGGCCTCACACTACTTTTTAAGCTTTAGGAATAATTCTTAATACATAGAAATGGAACTAAAGGAGGAATAGATGAACAAAAAAGCAAACCTAGGATAAAGTGTCAGTCCTGTATTTATTTCTAGCTTATCCCCAACAACAATGCTACATTTATTGTCACATCTTTAAAGACCTCAAAATTGGTTGCCTAGCATTACGCCAAAACTAACGGGTGAGAATTAGAAACACAAGCAAGTTAAGGGACTTGGCAAAGCTAACTCTGCAAGCTAAATCTGCGTAATGGACAAACTCTCAAAGTCCTGCTGGACTCAACCTCAACTCCCTAATGACAAAGAGAAGACAGCGTAAATAACATTATTTTCTTGGAAATATGAAAAATTATAATTCCAAGAATGCATCTTGGGAGCAAAAGCGTATTTATCCTGGACAAGGATTTATGATTATCCTATGAAGTTGCATGCATAAAATATATATGGTCCCCTAAAAGGGAGAACTCTGTTGACCCTTTAATGCATAGATTAATGTCAAAAAATAAATAAAAACACAATTTCTCTCTTTATGCCTTCCAGTGGTGTGGCTCATGTGGTGGGAAAAGGAGGAAGGAGTTATTTAGATTTTGAGTTCAATTTTTCTTTTATCAGATCAGAATAAGAGTTGGTTGGGGAAAATTTCCTATGCAAATATTGATTCTGGGACAGTTCCCTCCAGCGAAACACGTACACAGGAATGACAGCTTCTGGGACCAAGGGAGGCTAGTAGCTTCACTCTCTGCCAACACAAACCATCTCCTTATCTCTCAACACAGAGTCTAAAAGCAAGTAATGGCCTTTGAAAATAACTTACCATAACAAAAGATACAAGCACAAGATCTAAAGCATATATTTTGAGTGGTGAGCATTAGTGCCCACAGGAGAACTAAGCATGTATGTGGATTAATTAACACTGATTCGGTAACGGTACCTAGTTTAAATGTATCTATTTGTAAATAAGCCAAGAGGGATTCAAGGTGAAGGACTGTTGAAAGCCTCCTAGGATTGTGGGGCTTAACTTGATAGTGCTTTCTTGTTGCCTTGGGGACAAAACAGGTTTTCTCTCTCCAGGACTTACTAGGATGGGTGCTAAAATACAAACAAACAAACAAACAACAACAACAAAAAACAACTCTGCCAGTAACTCTATAATAATAATAATACTTAAACATGAAGGGAACTGATGTCCTTTCTAAATGATGCTTGTTTAATTTCTGCTGATCAACTTTGTAAAGGTAAGAGCCCCACTAACAAGAAAACATTAAACACACGATGACTGTCATGTGCTGACTCTCATCAGGACCATTATTTAAAAATCAACCAACCCATTTCTTTAAAAAAATCTTACAAACCTACCCCAAAGATGACTACAGATAGAAACTGAGCATTTCAAGCCTCAATGTGAGACATCAGCAAATAGTTAAGAAAAATAACTTATTGGGTACTCTGCCAAGAACTAAAGTTTCGGCAATAATATAATCTTTCACCTGTGTAGCATTTTTACAGAGAGAAAACTCTTTCATTAACGGTCTCATCTGATGTTCAACCTGAAATGCTGGGCAGATAAAATCACCCCCATTTTACAGATGAGGAAACTGAGACTAGTGAGGTGAAGTAATCTGCCTTAGGCCTCACAGGTAAAATGTACGTGTCGGTGACAGTTCATCACTGCTACAGTCAAGGATGGAACAGAACAGGGCTGGTCAAACTGCACATCAGCAAATCCATTCACATGGATCCTGACCAGGGTTTCTTTTCCCTCTTAATGAAATAGAATGGAATATCATAGGAAGAATAGAAAAATTAAGATCAAAATGTATTGCAACTAGTAAAGTATTTTTCACAAGTATGGATAAGAGGTGTACTAGGTCGGAATCTTTTACATGTTCTGTGGGTTGTGGACATAAAAATGTTAGGAAAACACCATAGTGTTTCCAGGCCACAGGAGGCAGAGCCCAGTTCTTCATTATCTAAATAATCAGCTATTTTTTGTACCATCCTGGAGTGGGGTCACAATATTTACTTTTGGAGGCCCTTCAACAATATTCCATCCACATTCAGCCCTGGGAGATGGCATAGAAACAAGCCTGCAATGAGAAATGCTGAGACAATATACTCATTTTTGCTATCAATATATAATCATAAATGCTTCCAAATACTCAAATCTCTTCCATTCTTTAAAAAGGAAGAAAAATGGTAATTGTAACCTTTCTGCCTCATCACTGTTTATTTTTAGTGTTAAAATTAGAAAAGTAGGGGTCAGTGTTCACCATCAAGCCACTCCATATGATATTATAACCTGGCCCATCCAGTGCCATTGAACTTCTCTTTGAAGGTAGACCAATGACCACTACATCTCTACTCCAGCGTTTTTTCTCAACCCCAATCTGTTCAGCTGAACTTGAGTGTTGACTTAAAACTCTCTTTTCTGTGTCCTTATCATCCTCAAATCTTCCAAAAATGCAAGCTTTCCCCAGGCTCTCTTTTCTCTCTTTGCCTCTTTCCTTGGTGATCTTATCTGTTACTAGGGTTTCAACTTTCACTGCAATACAGTTTATTCTCAAATCTGTCTCCATTTCTGCCCACTTCTCTGAGTTCCAGGCCCACATTTCCAGTCACAAGTTGAATATTTTCATTTCACAGATGGTAACATGTCTGCTACATACAAGCTGCTGTGATAGGTGTAGTGGCACAATCTGCACCTCAAGAAAGAGTAATTGATTTAATATGGCGTGAGGACACGAAGGTCTGAAATCACAAGCATCTTCCTGCTCCTGGGATATTTCAGTTTAGATCACCACCAAGTACTGAAGCTGCAAATCTCAGGCACCTTCATGGTCCTCCTTCCCCTGAGCCTTCACCTCAATCTCACCCTAAATCCTGTCACTTCTACCTCTGGAATGATTCCACCCGTCATCCTCTCTGCCACAGTCACATCTCATGTAGGCTGCTACGGCATGGCCTCTCCCTCCATCCATTCTCCACGCAATTGCCGGAGTTCCATCCCCAGAACGGAAGTCTGATCAAGCCATCCCCCTATCCTGCCTATGCCTGCTTAGAGCACATGAGCCCACAGGGAGATAAATACCAATTCAGGCTCCACAGCCCCATCGCCAGTGTCTCTGATGCCATGGGACTTAGCTCAGGGATGTGCAGGTTTGAAAGCTCTGATACCTGTGATCCCCACTCTATTGAGCACTGGCCGACGTTCAAGTGGAAGCCCTCAACCTGGCCTCAGAGGCCAGGCCATTAGGTCTTGGACCCTCTCCCCAGGTGCATCTCTTCCTTTGTACATTTCTTTGTCTCTAACCTGGAATGCCCTTGTCCCTGCCTTCACCAGGTGAAATTACTCTTGTCCACCAGGCTCCCCAGCCCAAACACCAGCTCCTTAATGAAAAGTCTTCTGAGTCCTCATTCTCTGCATCTACAGCCCCTGACAAAATGAAGAGTGCTTCCTCCTAGCCCAACAAAGCTCTTTTTCTGTACACTCGATATTTTTTAGTCAGCAACACAAATATCTGTCTTTGCTAACCTATGTTATGAGTTATTCGAGAGGACAGAATGTATATTTTCATATTCCCAGTGAAACTGACCCAATAGTCCCATAGATAGTATTTTTTTTTGGATAAACATAGAAATTGATCCTTCTGGTCTTAAAGCTTGAGACTTATATTTGTTTTATCTGAGTTCTTTCCTCAGGAAACAACCTTTAGGCTTCTCAAAAAAAAAAAAAATCAAAAGAATTGAAATTCACCAGATCACTGCATCCAGACATGACAGGCCAGACCCTTCATTCATCCTGATTGCTTCCTTTCCCCTCCCTAGTTCCGGCTTTCTTATACCTGTTACATTTCTTCCCTGCTATGTTAGCCCCTAGTTTTAGTTGGTCAGGGAAATGGATTTGAGACTGAGCGCCCATCTCCTCGGCTGCAGCACCTGATTAAAGCCTTCTTCCTTGGCAATAATCCTTGTCTCAGAGATTGGCTTTCTGTGTGGTGAGTAGCAGGACCTAGATTAAACCCCTCATGTTTCAGTAATACCAGCACCTGGAATAATTTCCAGAACACAGAGGTACTAAGTAATGGTCTACTGAACTGAACAAAGGTAGTCAATTCAGACAGTAATAATTATAAGACAGATATAAATAGAACAAAATGTCAATGCAGTTTGGGGGGAGGAGGTTAACATCATGAAAGGCATCCAGGAAAATGTGGATTCTGATAGGTGGATGAGAAAAGGGGAGAAATGCAGTCAAGGTGGAGAGCTGGCATACACAAACGTAAACTGAAGAAACCCCTGGGATCTGACATGGGAGCAGGAAGTAGATCATAATTGGAAAATGTTAGAAAACCTCTGGTAGAGGTCCTGGCAAGACTGCACTGAGCCATGTGGCCATTGAGGGCAGGTTAATAATTTGATACTTCTTTGTGCCAACATTTGTTAAATATCTGTTCAGCATTTACTTAGTAGGGCTAGTGAAAAATCAAATTTCTATTAATAAAAGGTGAATACCATTTCTTGGAATTTAGCAATTCACTTTTCTTGAATTATCTCAATTAGGAATTTTTCTGATACTGTAAAAATTATTTTGTAAATTGTAAATTGACAAATTGTAGTTGTGTTTATTTTCTGACACTTATAATTTTTCCAACACACTAAGGAGAGAGGTAAAGCATGTACATGGATAAAATCACATTGCCCAGACCCAGCAACACCCTGTGCACGATCTGGTTTCAGAATTGTCACTACTCACCGACCAAAGCCAATTAGTCTATAGGTTGGTGGCGTTGCCTTGTTGGGCCTTGAGCAATGACATTATGCTCACTGAAAAAGAATTCCTCAGTCATTACACAAGCTCAACAAGGAGTATTAACTTTTCAGTAGATAAGACCAACTTCCTTGGCCAAGGCAGAATCCATTTACATTTGACAGTTATATGATCCTTCATTTAAAAAATCTGAGTTAAATGGGAGCATATATCCATTATATCGGTGACGCTGTAAGGCAGGTGTGTGGTTGGTCCTCTCCTTAATCAGATTCCAAGATTATGCTCACTTTACAGATGGAAAAACTGAGGCTGAGAGATGTCACATAGTTTGCCCAGAATTATACAGGAAGTGAGTAAAGGAGACAGGTAAGTACACTCAGGTCTGACACTATCTGTACCAATATGTTTTAAAGATTAAATAGCCTAAAATAAATTGAACAGAAATGAGGCTGAAAACAAACAAAAAAAGCAGGAGCTTTACTTCAAACAGTGTAGGCATGAACTGACTTGGATTTCCTACTAAGAACTAAGGAATCTGATGTTTAAAGAGTGATGTTTGATGAGTCAGTGAAGGATGGGGCTGGGATTAGAACGGAAACTGGCTACCTTTCAGTTCCCAGGGTCCTGCTAGGGAGATGTGCCCAGGTGGGCCTGTGCTGGGAGAGTGGAGGCAGGAGTGGTCACTGGCAGCTCTGTCATTAAGGCCGTAATGACTTACACAGTTTTAAGTGTTCCTACCCATTACCTTCCCCACAAATCCTCCCTATGCCTTCCAGCCCATGGTTCTATAGAAAAAGATAATAAATGTTTGCTAGATGAAAGAAATGTATTATTTTTATTAACATTTGAATATAGGCGTGCTGTATGTTCGGGAAAGCCATAGCACTCAGATAACACAATAAATCTACTGTGGGGAGACTGAAAGCAGAGGTGACTGAAAAGCTCCCATCTCCCCCATCAGATGCTCCATGCTCAGCACACTTGACCAGGGGCAACTCAAGCCACTGAGAGAGTCCTGGGTGGCCTCGCTCCACCCTCCCTGCTGCCTTACTGATTGCATAATTTATCCCTGCCCTACAGCAGAGAGGATTCCATTTCAACTCTTACATATTTTTTTTTTAATAGCTGACTCTCCAAGCTTCTCTTCTACTTCTTAATAGGTTTTTACAGTGTTTTCTTTTGATTAAGATTTAATATACGTCCATTCAATGGAAAAGTTATTCAACAGAAAACAATGATAATGTCATTAGAGCAAAAGGTATCTCATATCGGTTCCTTTAATTAGAGCATAAATACTTATCCCACTGGCTTGGGGTAATACAGAGGTAATCAGTAATTGATACCAGTAGCCTGTTTCATTGCCATTCTTATAAGGAAATGTACTGGAAAAAAGGTTTTCTTTTGGCTGGGTGTGGTGGTTCACGCCTGTAATCCCAGCACTTTGGGAGGCTGAGGTGGGCGGATCACCTGAGGTCAAGAGTTCGAGACCAGCCTGCCCAACATGGCAAAACCCTGTCTCTACTAAAAATACAAAAAATTAGCCAGGAGTGGTGGCGAGTGCCTATAATCCCAGCTACTCAGGAGGCTGAGGCAGGAGAATCACTTGAACCTGGGAGGCAGAGGTTGCAGTGAGCCAAAATCACACCACTGCACTCCAGCCTGGGCATCAGAGCAAGACTCCGCCTCAAAAAAACAAAAACAAACAAAAAAAGTTTTCTTTTAATGCAAAGGTGGTTTGTGTATTATCCAACTAAAATAAAACCTTGATAAACAAAAATCAAGTTAGACTTAGAAACAGGTTTGGATTTTTTTTTTTTTTTTTTTTTTGAGACGGAGTCTTGCTCTGTCGCCCAGGCTAGAGTGCAGTGGCGCGATCTCGGCTCACTGCAAGCTCCGCCTCCCGGGTTCACGCCATTCTCCTGCCTCAGCCTCTCCGAGTAGCTGGGACTACAGGCGCCCGCCACCACGCCCGGCTAATTTTTTGTATTTTTAGTAGAGACGGGGTCTCACCGTGGTCTCGATCTCCTGACCTCGTGATCCGCCCGCCTCGGCCTCCCAAAGTGCTGGGATTACAAGCGTGAGCCACCGTGCCCGGCCTGGATTTTTTTTTTTTTCAATATTTTTCTTGGGAGGCAGAAAGGCTTTACTTTTTTCAGTTGTTTGTTTTTTGAGACAGAATCCTGCTCTGTCACGCAGGCTGGCATGCAATGGCGCCATCTCGGCTCACTGTAACCTCCACCTCATGGGTTCAAGCAATTCTCCTGCCTCAGCCTCCCAAGTAGCTGGGATTCCAGGTGCCCACCACCACGCTTGGCTAATTTTTTGTATTTTTAGTAGAGACAGGGTTTCACCATGTTGGCCAGGCTGGTCTTGGACTCCTCAAGTGATCCACCTGCCTTGGCCTCTCAAAGTGCTGGGATTACAGGAGTGAGCCACCACAACTAGCTGGCTTTACTTTTTTTTGTGTGCCTTTCAAGGTTGTGTTCTGGTGACAATACAGATTCAGGTCAATCTGCTGTCATCACACAGTAAAATATTGAGCAGCAACGATTCCTAGATATTGCAAAATGTTCATTCATTTAAAAAGATCCTAGTGTACTCCAATACTCTACACAATTTCTCTCAGAAATTAAATTGTAAAAGATTTATTTCAGCCAGCAAAAGAAAAATGACTCTGAGCCTACCTATGTGTCAGTACAAAGCTCTGTGTGCTTTAGGCCATCTCATTTAGCCCCTCCAACAAGCCCCAGAAGCATGTGCCATTAGCTCCATTGTCCAGAGTAAGAAAATGAGCCTCTAGAAGTCACTAAGTCATGCCAAGTGGCTAAGCCAGGACCGAACCTGAGTCTTTTGATTTGCTTTTCACAGCTACTTGATCCTACCATGGGGAATGTAAACCAGAAAACTCAACAGGTCAGGTCTAAAGGACATTCTTGTTAACTAAAGTTTATGGCAGACATCTACATTTTAAAACATTTATTGCAACCTTTTGCCACTTACATTATGCTCATAAAGTTTTTTTGTTTCTGAATTGTCAGTAATTTTACTGCCAAATCTTCCCAGTGACATTACAGTGGAATTTTAAAACATACAGTGGAGCCACCAAGAATTCCCCAGGTGTCCTTGTGTTTGCAAACACAAGCAGTGACACCAAATGAGCCACTAAATAAATAGAGAGGGCAGGGGCAGTCCAAGAGAAGTCCAGGAAATAAGACTGGAAAATTTGCCTTAACCCCCATCAAAACCTATCCTGCTAGAATTTAAAAGAACTTCCTTTTATTATACATTAGGGAAAAATAAAGCATTATTCCTACAATAGTTCTTGTACAATTGTTTGTGAAATTACATCAACTCACCAAGTTTCAACTTCATTACTTGTAAATGGGAGATGATAAAAACTTATGGGATGGATGTGTGGAAGGAGGGATGGATTTAAACTACTTAATCAATGGTAATGACTTTATATTATTAAACAAAACATGGTGATATGCTTTTTTGCATTGTTATCTGTGGATGGGATGGTTTTCCTAGTCAGACCCACCTACCACTGGGGTAGAGTGGAAGATAAGGAATGTAAAAACAAAGTCATTAATATTTATATTCCAACACCCAAAGCAGAACTTTGTGGCAAGACAACAGACTTGAAATGGCAGAATCTATAGATTCTGTTACCTTTCTTTGCATATCATGAACCAACTCTTTAAGTCCCAGATCTTGACCTTCACTCCTGTGATGCTAAGTTGCAGGCTCCTCCCCTAAAGGAGGAAGTCAGGAAGTGACAGGTTGGAAAAGCTCAAGGCTGTCCCCATATTGCATCAAGTAGACTGTGGGAAGAAGGGTGACAAGGCAACAGAAAGGGCAGGTAAAAAGCTATGGGCCTGATCTCCCTTGGCTGGGCTAGGTCTGAGACAGTGAGGCCAGAGAGATGGCCGAGGGTAAACTGTGGGCAGCAGTGCTGGTTTGCACACAGATCAGTCTTGGCACACAGAGAAGACTGCCCCAAAGTCTGCCCCCAGCACCTCTGGGAAGTTAGCAGAGTCACAGCAAGTCAGCAGCTATTTTTCCTGAGTAGATCTTCTTTCCCAGGATGGGACGGTTCCTAGCACTTAGCAGTTTCCACATGGCCTGGGGATAGGGACTTGCTATGAAGCCTCCCCTTACAAAAGGCAAAGGTCTGAATGGAGCATGTGGCAGGGAAGCCATAGGGTTTAAGTTCTGGCAATATGGGGTGGGGCAGCCAGAAAGGCCTAGAGACCCTGACCCAGCTGAGAAGGGCCCCTGGTCACCACTTCGAATTCACTAGGGCAGAGTGACTGGCATGGCCCATGTGGCTCCAACAATCCCTGCATGCCAGGGAATGAGTGATCCAAAAGCAGGGACTGAAACCAGCCCCAGGAAGCAGCTACATCTTAAACAGACTTTTCATTATGAAAACAGTTCAAACTGCCGGGCGCGGTGGCTCATGCCTGTAATCCTAGCGCTTTGGGAGGCCGAGGAGGGCAGATCATCTGAGGTCAGGAGTTCGAGACCAGCCTGACCAACATGGAGAAACCCCATTTCTACTAAAAATACAAAACTGGCCAGGCATGGTCGCTATTTGGGAGGCTGAGGCAGGAGAATCACTTGAATTCAGGAGGCAGAGGTTGTGGTGAGCCAAGATCACGCCATTGCACTCCAGCCTAGGCAACAAGAGTGAAACTCCATCTCAAAAAAAAAAAAAAAAAAAAAGGAAAAGAAAGAAAGAAAAGAAAAGAGTTCAAATCAGAAACAACTACAATATTGCTCAGTGAGAGTGGGTAGCAACTTGTAAGGACCACAGAGTCACTGTCAAAAATAAAGAACACAGCATTTCCCCTCTACATTTCAGTGCAGTTGATAATTCAGAAAGCCTCTATACCACCATTTTTGAATATCAATATAAGTACTTACGGCTCACAGAAGAAAGCAATCTCATAAGATTGTCAAATAACAAAACTAAGCCAAAATATATTTGGGGATAAAAAAGTTTTTTTGTTTGTTTTTGTTTTGTTCTTGAGACGGAGTCTTACTTAGCCGCCCAGGCTGGAGTACAGTGGTGAGATCTCAGCTCACTGCAACCACTGTCTCCTGGATTCAAGTGATTCTCCCAAATCAGCCTCCCGAGTAGCTGGGATTACAAGCACCCACCATCATGCCCAGCTAATTTTTGTATTTTATTAGAGACGGGGTTTCACCATGTTGGCCAGGCTGGTCTTGAACTCCTAACCTCAGGTGATCCACCCGTCTCGGCCTCCCAAAGTGCTAGGATTACAGGCATGAGCCACTATGCTTGGCCAAAAAAAAAGTTTTGATACAGCATCAGTTATCAGCCCAATCTATTTCTTCAGTTTTAATTTTTAATTGACAAGAATTATATATATTTATGGGATACAACAGGATGCTTTGATATATGCATACATTGTGGAACGATTTTAGAATGACTATGTATACATTGTCAAGCGATCATATCAAACTAACATATCCATCACCTTCCATACTTATCATTTTTTTACAGTGAAAACATTGAGAATCTATTCTTTTAGTAATTTTGAAATAGATACTACATTATTATTAACTATAGTCACCGTGCTGTGCAATCGACATGGAAAAGTCAGTCCTCCTATCTAACTGAAATTTTGTACCCTTTGGTCAACATCTGCCCCAGTCCTCTCCCACAGCTACCCGCCAAGCCTGTGGTTACCACCTTTCTACTCTCTACTTCCCTAAGTTCCACTTTCTAAGTTCCACTTTCTAAGATTCCCACATGTAAGTGAGATCATGTAGGATTTCTCTTTCTGTGCCTGGCTTATTTCACTTAGCAAAAGGTCCTCCAAGTTTATCCATGTTGTTGCAAATGACATTATTTCCTTCTTTTTCCAGACTGAATAGTATTCTATTGTGTGTGTATATATATACATATATGTGTGTGTGTATGTATATATATATATACACACACCATATTTTATTCATTCATCTGTTGATGGACACTTCCGTTGATTCCATATCTCAGCTATTGTGAATACTGTAATGCAGGGGTCTTCAACCCCCAAGCCACGGACTGGTGCTCATCCATGGCCTGTTAGGAACCAGGCCACACAGTAGGAGGTGAGAGGTGGGTAAGTGAACATTACCGCCTGAGCTCCACCTCCTGTCCGATCAGTAGTGGCATTAGATTCTTACAGGAGCGTGAACCCTATTGTGAACTGCACATGTGATCTAGGTTGTGTGCTCCTTGTGAAAATCTAATGCCCAGTGATTTGTCACTGTCTCCCATCACCCCCAGATGGAACCGTCTAGTTGCAGGAAAACAAGCTCAGGTCTCCCACTGATTCTACATTATGGTGAATTGTATAATTATTTCATTATTTATTACAATGTAATAATAATAAAGTGCACAATAAATAATGTGCTTGAATCATCCTGAAACCATCCCCCTACCCCAGTCCGTAGAAAAACTGTCTTCCATGAAACAGGTCCCTGGTGCCAAAATGGTAGGGGACCACTGCTGAAATTAACATGAGAGTGCAGATATCTCTTCAACATACTAATTTCAATTCTTTTGAATAGATACCTGAAGTAGGATTGTTAGGTCATATGGTAATTATATTTCTAGTTTTTGGAGGAAACTCCATATTGTTGTATGGCTGTACTAATTTACATTTCCACCAGCAAAGTACAAGGGTTACCTTTTCTTTATATCCTCATCAATACTTATCTTTCATCTTTTTGCTAATAGCCATTCTAACAAGTAGCAGGTAATAGCTGACTGTGATTTTAATTTGCATTTCTCTCATGAATAGTAATATTGACCACTTTTTGCAGAAACCTGTTGGCTATTTGTATGTCTTTGACAAATGTCTATTTAAGTTCTTTGGCCATTTTAAAATCAGGTTTTCTTCCTATCGTGTTGTTTCAATTCTTTATATATGTTGGCTATTAACATCTTATCAAATGTGTGGTTTATAAATAATTTTTACCACTCTGTGTGTTGTCTCTTCATTCTGTTAATTATTTCTTTTCTTATGCAGAAGCTTCTTAGTTTGATGTAATCTCATTTGTCTTTTTTTGCTTTTATTGCTTGTGCTTTTGGGGTCATTTCCATAAAAATCATTGCCTAGACCAATGTTATACAGATTTCCCCCTATGTTTTCTTCTAGAAGTGTACAGTGTAAATTCACACATTTAAGTCTTTAATCTATTTTTCATTTGTTTTTGTATATGGTGTGAGATAGGGGGTCCAATTTCATTCTTCTGCTTGAAGATACCCAGTTTCCCAGCACCATTTAAAGACTGCCCATTTTGTATATTTTTCAAGTCCATGTTGAAGGCACTAAGCCATATTTCCTCTCAAATAAATAAAAGTACATGTATTTTGAATTTCCACATAAACTGACAAAACCATAGGCTACTTCAACTATTTGGCTTTCTTCTTAAAATATCAACATAACACACTCTTATTCAAGATAGTACTGGAAGTCCATGCCAAGCAATCAGGAAAGAGAAAGAAATAAAAGGCATCCAATTAGGAAAACTATCTCTCTTCACTGATACGATTCTATACCTAGAACATCTCAAAGGCTCCTGGGACTGATAAGTGGCTTCAGTAGAGTTTCAGGCTACAAAATTGATGTACATAAATCAGTAGCACTTCTGTACACCAATAATGTTCAGGAAGAGAGCCAAATCAAGAACACAATCACATTTACAACAGCCATACAAAAAACAAAATACCTAGGAATACATCCAACTAGAGAGGTGAAAGGTATCTACAAGGACAACTACAAAACACTGCTGAAAGAAATCATAGATGACACACACACAAAAATGGAAAAACATGGATTGGAAGAATGAATATCGTTAAAATGGCCATACTGCCCAAAGCAATCTACAGATGCAGTGCCATTCCTATCAAGCTACCATTGTCATTTTTCACAGAACTAGAAAAAACTATTCTAAAATTCATATGGAATAAAAAAAGAGCCCAAATAGCCAATGCAATCCTAAGCAAAAGGAACAAAGCCAGAGGCATCATATTCACTGACTTCAAACTATATTATAAGGCTACAGTTACCAAAACAGCATGATACTGTTACAAAAATAGACACGAAGACCAATGGAACAGAATAGATAACCTAGAAATAAAGCTGCACACCTAAACCCATCTGATCTCTGACAAAATCAACAAAAATAAGCAATGGGGAAAGGACTCCCTATTCAATAAATGGTGCTGGGATAACTGCCTAGCCAATATACAGAAGAATGAAACATACCCCTACCTTTTACCATTTATAAAAACCAACTCAAGATTGATTAAAGATTTAAATGTAAGACCTCAAACTATAAGAATACTAGAAGAAAACCTAGGAAGCACCATTGTGGACATTAGCCTTGGCAAAAAAAAAATTTATTACTAGGCCTTCAAAAGCAATTGCAGCAAAAACAAAAACTGACAAGTGGGACCTAATTAAACTAAAGAGTTTCTGGACAGCAAAATAAATTATCAACAGAGTAAAGAGACAAACTACAACATGGGGGAAAATATTTGCAAACAGTGCATCTGACAAAGGTCTAATATCCAGAATCTATAAGGAACTTAAACAATTGAACAAGAAAAACAAAACAACCCCATTAAAAAATGGGCAAAATACGTGAACAGACGCTTTTCAAAAGAAGACACACAAGCAGCCAATAAACATATGAAGAAATGCTCAACATCACTAACCATCCAAGAAATGTAAATCAAAACTCCCATGACTTATCATCTGACACCAGTCAGAATGGCTATTATTAAAAAGTCAAAAGACAACAGATGATTGCAAGACTGCAGAGAAAAGGGAATGCTTGTACACTGTTGGTGAGAATACAAATTAGTTCAGCCACTGTGGAAAGCAGTTTGAAGACTTCTCAAAGAACTTAAAATGAACTACCATTTGACCCAGCAATCCCATTACTGGGTATACTTCCAAAAGAAAATAAATTGTTCTGCCAAAAAGACACATGCACTCATATGTTTACTGCAGCAGTATTCACAATAGCAAAGACATGGTGATGTGGTTTTGCTGCATCCCCACCCAAATCTCATCTTGTATTGTAGCTCCCATAATCCCCACATGTCATGGGAGGGACCCATTAGGAAGTAATTAAATCATGGGGGTGGGTTTCTCATGTGCTGTTCTTTGTGATAGTAAATAAGTCTCAAGAGATCTGATGGTTTTATAAAGGGCAGTTCCCACACACACTCTCTTGCCTGCTGCCATCTAGGACGTGCATTTGCTTCTCCTTCACCTTCCGCCATGATTGTGAGGCCTCCCCATTCATGTGGAACTGTGAGTCCATTAAACCTCTTTTTCTTTATAAATTACCCTGTCTAGGGTATTTCTTCATAGCAGTATGAAAATGCACTAATTAATAAATAAAACCAACCTAGAGACCCATTAATGGTGGACTGGATAAAGAGAATGTGGTACATATATATCATGAAATACTATGCAGCCATAAAAATAAGGAAATAATGTCCTTTGTAGCAATACTGTTGCAGCTGGAGGCCATTATACTATGTGAATTAACACAGGAACAAAAAACCAAATACTGCATGTTCTTACTTATAAGTGGGAGCTAAACAATGGGTACTTATGGACAAAAAGATGGCAACAATAGACACTGTAGACTACTGGATGAGGGAAAGAGGGAGGGCAAGGGCCAAAAAACTCTTGGATACCATGCTCAGTACCTGGGTGACGGGATCATGCATACCCCAAACCTTAGCATCAAGCAACATACCTAGGTAAAAACCTGCACGTGTACCCTTTGAATCTAAAATTAAAGTTGAAATTATTTTTTAAAATCATCAAAGTAAAAAGACACAAAAAACAAAAACTCTGCGCTACAGTAGGCCTTAGAAAAATTCCCTTAGAGGGGCCCGGATCATTCCAATAAATGTGATCTTTTGATGACACTGTCCATTTGGTTACAAGGCTAACCATGAAATTAGTTGACTCATGGAGGCCTGTTATAAACAAAACATATCAACTTCAACTAACTTGGATTTAGGTGCAAATGCTAAGCTTGAATTCTAAGTCTTGGGTTAGTTTCAGTGATGAAGCTGAGAACTAGAGATGTGAGGTGCCCAACGTCCAAACTTCCAAACTGGGTGTGTTGCTCTAATACTTGTGAGGCCCAGTGATGGAATCTGCCCCTTCCCTAACCAGACCAGATGGACACACCACTTCCCTGAGGACCACAGGCTGCTGGGACAATGCCCCCAACTCCTCCACTGTCAGCAAGAAGTATTCCCAGCCAGAGATTATTGATAATCTCCTATTTCCTTAATCTTCCTCACTAATCCCCAGCAGGGCAGAGAAGCTTGCTTTCTTAGGCATAAGTGATAAACGTGTGTGTGCTCTGGAAGGCCTCTCACACAGAGGGGAAGAACTTGCACTTAGCTGTACCTCTGGAACTAGGATGTAGGAAAATGAGCCTTTTAAACTGTTAAAACAATACTAAAAATCAAAGTGAGGAAGTCTAGAACCTATAAAAGTAAGATGGCAAATTGTATTGGTCATGCTTTGCTCCCTATTGTAGCCAGGGTAGAAGAAAATCGGCAACATTTCTAAATACTACCATATATTCCTAAGCCTACAAAGACAACCTCAACTGAAATTCCTCACAGTCATTCTTCTACCAGAAAACAATAACAGGATAAGGTGTAAACTTCCTCAACTGATATTAATAAGCCTTAAAGCAAATGCTTCATTTTTATAAAATGAAAGTTAGCTACTTCTTGGCAAAAGGAGAACCAGACAAGCCCTTGGGACCTGCACACAGTTTACGAGGATATGGCTTAGTTCAGATACACTTAATTGGAGCCAGGCTTAAAGTTATTTACCCTTTTTTTTTTGTTTTGTTTTTTAAGATGGAATCTCACTCTGTCACCGAGGCTGAAGTGCAGTGGTGCGATCTTGGCTCACTGCAACCTCAGCGTCCCAGGTTTCAAGCAATTCTCCCACCTCAGCCTACTGAGTAGCTACAGGCATGCACCACCATGCTTGGTTAATTTTTGTATTTTTTTTTTTTTTTGGTAGAGGTGGGGTTTCATTATGTTGGCCAGGCTGGTCTCAAACCCCTGACCTCAAGTGATCTCTCCACTTTGGCTTCCCAAAGTGCTGGGATTATAGGCATGAGCCACTGTACCCTACCTTATCCTTTAAACTACTGCAAATCCGCTCAAAAAAAAAAGAAAAGCCTTGACAAGTTTAGTATAGAAATTTTAGTTAGAATATTTGCTTATTCCTGACTGTACACCAAACAAAGCTTGGTAATAACTCTCCTTTTGTAAAGCTTTTACTGGTAGAGAAACACTGAAAGTTAGACAATTCTCCAATAAATGAGTTAGTTGCAGAACTATAACATATATGTTTTATTCTATCGTGATTGGTTTCTTAGAACACCAAACAGCCTTTATAAAACACCAGCTCATTCCCTAACTCTGCAGGTCATACAGACTTTTGAATGTGATTGTCAAAGTCTGGCATCTAAATCACTGAGGGCTAACGGCTGGTTAAAATTTAGACGTCAGGGCCTCAGTCTATACTTAAATAAAGCCCCATGAGGCAGAGCCCAGGAATTAGCACTATTAAAAAGTGCTGCAGGTAACTGCTATGCAAATTAAATTTGATGACCACTGTTTTAGTAAAACACAATTTTATCTAGTCAAGGGGGGACTTTGATGCGGCTATTCAGAAAGGGACCTAGGATTATTTTATAAAGTATCTATCTATCTATGTTTCCTTATCTCCAAACAAAAACACTTAACAATAAAATGTACCACTTAAGCTGAAATTGTACAATACGTGCCTTCATTGACTCCAGGGTGAAAATGTCTATCACTAATCTTATCCCCAAAGCAAATCTTAATCACTATATGACAGTATTTAAAATACAGTATTTTTATAACCTATCTAAAAAATGCAAATAGCTAGAACCAGGGCTTGCTTATCTGCTTAAAAAGACAATGTCTGATTTAGAAACTCTCAAGTGTTAAGTATTTTTTACTACATGAGTGAAAAGAATAGTATATAAAGTAAATTTCACTTTTGTCATAAGCATCACTTATCCTGAGGGAATTCAGCTAAAGCAAATTATGCACTTTGCATCACTTACTATGGAATATTATTTACTTTTATTCACATACCATGTTCATGTCATTTCCAGTTTTACTGAGAACAGTTCCATTTGCATGTCTGTTTATACAATTAGACTTTTAATGTGACGAATGATGGACACTAGCTAGGTCATACGGCCAGGACAAAGATTTCCCTTGATAGCTCTTACTTGTCAATACAAATGACAGAAGAAAATGTCCCCAGGGGGAAAAAAGAAGGCCTTCAGTAGATTTTTTACTAGGAAAAAAGTCGATAAAATGAAAAAAGTTTAGGACGGAAAATAAATGATCAGTAATTATTATTCTCATATTCTTGTGGAATAGACAGCAATGTATAATTGAGAGAAGGGGAGCTTCCTAGTACTTGGTACTTACGACATGACCTCCAGCATGGTACTCTAGTCATCGACCAGGCCTATCTCTGCATTTTATAAAAGAATGGAAACTGAGGCTGAAAAAAGACAGTGATTAATCAGGGGGAACACATGCAGTGTTGGAGTCAAATTTCCTGCCCACACTCCCAGAACTGCTAAATTTTGGTAGAAGCCCATGTTTTCCGCAGAATTTCATAACTCTATAAAAACAGTATATGGTAAGGATTTTTCTTCTTAAGGAATATTTTAGTATATAAGAGACATGATTTTAGCCATTAAAGTTTTCCATTTAATTATGTGATCATCTCCTAATATTTCCTCGAATATTTTAATATTTAATATTTTAAAACATCTACAGATTACAAAAGCAATATAATATAAAAATGTTGTACCTTACAGAGAAGCAGTCACAGAATTATAAATCCTAAAAATAAATCATAGACAATGCCACCCCCCCAGCAACCACTCATGCACCCTCCAATGCAAACCTTTATTTACCCAACTACACAGAATTTGTCAGATACAGGGTTATAAGTGGATGCATGTCCTGTTTAGGGCACCTGGTAATTAGCATAATGGCCTCCTGGGCCCTGCCTCAGAATGCTGGGTGGCATGTATCACAGATTCATCTGGGAAGCAGCTTCCACTCACCAGGGAACCAAGGACAAAGGAGCTGGCAGGCTTCAGGGGAGTAGCTGCCCAGTCAGCAGTGTATTAAGGACAGCCATTAGTTGCCACAATCAGCTAATTAGCTCAACAAATGCAAAACCTAAATCATTAAATAAAGTGGCCCTGATTGCACTGCTGACTTCTGATTTGGTGTCACTAACCCAGCAGAGTGAGAATGAGGTAGTTCCACAAAAAACAAAAACCCGTCCACATTGGGAAAATGATATGGGATGGGATTTCATTTTCATGAAAGTTGAGCCCTGCCAGGAAGTTTCATTGACAAAAAAAAAAAAAAAAAAAAAAAAAAAAAAAAAAAAAAAAAAAAAAGTGGAGGTGCCAGGGAGACCTCTGTGTTTATGCTTTGAAATTTAAATCAATTTAAATATAAATTGCTCTCCCCTTTTGTCATTATGAGAAGGAAATAAAATGTGGGTTTCAGATCTCTGGTGTGTAAATGGTCATTAACTTTCATTTGACCTTGGGTACGGAACTAATATTGGATTTATGCACAGGGTACACTCATTATGCTCATCTAGTTTCCTCACAAAAAACATGTTCCCAGGAGCTGCAATGCTGGAAGCTGCTTCTTAGCTCTCAACTAGAAAACTTGATTCTCTCTTTAATGCCTCTCCCCCGCCTCACACCCACCTCTCTGCTCAATGTCTCAGGAAACTGTTTCTCCAGGCTTAGCAATGTGTATAAAACATGAGCAAGAAGAAGTAGGACTCTGAAGAGCTTAAAATCATTGTCCTGGACCACATAAGACCAGACAGTAACCTGCTCTGGGCAACATCACCTTACTGGCACCATCAGTGTTCAGTTCTTCTTCCCAGTATTAAATTCCCTACAACAGGAACAAGCTTCCACTTACAGCAATTCAATTAGCTTTGTCTACTAAGCGTTACACAGCTTGACTGAAGTGCCCCACGTATTTTTGAAAACCAAGACCTCAAAAACCTTGGATTCTGGAGTATGCACTGCTGTAGTTATAATTATTCACCTCCTTGGCAAATCTGTTTCATTTACTATCTTAATGGACATGACCATATTGAAGGATCAAAAAGAAAATCATCTTGCCTTGCTTTCTGATTTTCTTAATTCTAAACAATTCTCAGGGTTAAAGGAATCTAACTTCTTATGTTTACTACTCTCAGATCTCCTGCTCATCAGGAGAAATCTGTGAAAAGGGCTATTTTCTTTTATAGTATGCCATTGAATGGTTATTTATCATTTCGACTTAATAGCTCTAATTACAAAAGATAGTGCCATGGGACTTTTTTTAAAGGCAATTTTCTTTGTATCCCAGTGGGAGAGTTAGAAAAAATTTACAAAGCATCTGCTGAATGCATTTTCAATTATTCCTGGGCTTTACCAGTGCTATTACTTTCTTGATTGTAAGAATTTTAAATTTTCAAATATGCTTTAACTTTACAATGCATTAAGAATTACTGTTTTAAGATTCTTATGATGGTTTTATCTCACTTAAAAAAAAAAAGAAAGATACAACCCATCAAACATTGAATTGATCACTGCTCAACAAGAACATGCACCGGTGGAGATAAGATGTGAATATACAAAATTTGTCAGCAAGCAGGGACAGAAGAACTATCTCTGGAAATGTTAGAACAAGGAGTTATTACAGCACTGGAGAAGGAGACAGATTTTACAAACTTCAACAATCAGCATGGTGTTAGGCAAAGCTCTCTCTTTTGGGGAAAACATCCTAGGAATCATCAATTAGGAAGACAAGAATGTTGTGTTGATTATTTTAGGGGAAAACACATGACACTTCTTTCCTCTTGGCTGACAAATGCTAAACAACACATTCAGTGGGGTTATCAGACAATCGGTGTTGGCCTGTGCTGACCACAAATGAGAGTGATGGGCGCTGCCGGACACAGTATCGAGGATGTGGTAAAAGAAAAGAAAAGGACAGAAACAAACCATCTGGAAAAATCAATTCTGAGAGGATCCTGGTCCATCCTTTGAGAGGCTGTGAAAGTCTTGGGAAATGTACGTGGTTGAAAATATCACCAAAAAATAACCATAAACTTTTAATTACTTAAATACAGCCAACAGACTCCTCTTATAATGTAGCATTTTTTAGTGTAAACACTCTTTATTAGAACACTCAGCAATTAGATGGAAAGAAGATCAAAAGGAGATCATTCAAAATAATATCTCTATCAGCTTGAGGAGATTTTGGGCTGAGATGATGGGGTTTTCTAGATATACAATCATGTCATCTGCAAACAGGGACAATTTGACTTCCTCTTTTCCTAATTGAATACCCTTCATTTCCTTCTCCTGCCTGATTGCTCTGGCCAGAACTTCCAACACTATGTTGAATAGGAGTGGTGGGAGAGGGCATCCCAGTCTCGTGCCCGTTTTCAAAGGGAATGCTTCCAGTTTTTGCCCATTCAGTATGATATTGGCTGTGGGTTTGTCATAGATAGCTCTTATTATTTTGAGATACGTCCCATCAATACCTAATTTATTGAGAGTTTTTAGCATGAAGGGTTGTTGAATTTTGTCAAAGGCCTTTTCTGCATCTATTGAGATAATCATGTCGTTTTGTCTTTGGTTCTGTTTATATGCTGGATTACATTTATTGATTTGCATATGTTGAACCAGCCTTGCATCCCAGGGATGAAGCCCACTTGATCATGGTGGATAAGCTTTTTGATGTGCTGCTGGATTCAGTTTGCCAGTATTTTATTGAGGATTTTTGCATTGATGTTCATCAAGGATATTGGTCTAAAATTCTCTCTTTTGGTTGTGTCTCTGCCAGACTTTGGTATCACGATGATGCTGGCCTCATAAAATGAGTTAGGGAGGATTCCCTCTTTTTCTATTGATTGGAATAGTTTCAGAAGGAATGGTACCAGCTCCTCTTTGTACCTCTGGTAGAATTTGGCTGTGAATCCATCTGGTCCTGGACTCTTTTTGGTTGGTAAGCTATTGATTATTGCCTCAATTTCAGAGCCTGTTATTGGTCTATTCAGAGATTCAACTTCTTCCTGGTTTAGTCTTGGGAGGACGTATGTGTCGAGGAATTTATCCATTTCTTCTAGATTTTCTAGTTTATTTGCGTAGAGGTGTTTATAGTATTCTCTGATGGTAGTTTGTATTTCTGTGGGATCAGTGGTGATATTCCCTTTGTCATTTTTTATTGCGTCTATTTGATTCTTCTCTCTTTTCTTCTTTATTAGTCTTGCTAGCGGTCTATCAATTTCGTTGATCTTTTCAAAAAACCAGCTCCTGGATTCATTAATTTTTTGAAGGGTTTTTTGTGCCTCTATTGCCTTCAGTTCTGCTCTGATCTTACTTATTTCTTGCCTTCTGCTAGCTTTTGAATGTGTTTCCTCTTGCTTTTCTAGTTCTTTTAATTGTGATGTTAGGGTGTCAATTTTAGATCTTTCCTGCTTTCTCCTGTGGGCATTTAGTGCTATAAATTTCCCTCTACACACTGCTTTGAATGTGTCCCAGACATTCTGGTATCAGAGAAATGCAAATCAAAACCACAATGAGATACCATCTCACACCAGTTAGAATGGCCATCATTAAAAAGTCAGGAAACAACAGGTGCTGGAGAGGATGTGGAGAAATAGAAACACTTTTATACTGTTGGTGGGACTGTAAACTAGTTCAACCATTGTGGAAGTCAGTGTGGCAATTCCTCAGGGATCTAGAACTAGAAATACCATTTGACCCAGCCATCCCATTACTGGGTATATACCCAAAGGATTATAAATCATGCTGCTATAAAGACACATGCACACGTATGTTTATAGCGGCACTATTCACAATAGCAAAGACTTGGAACCAACCTAAATGTCCAACAACGATAGACTAGATTAAGAAAATGTGGCACATATACACCATGGAATACTATGCAGCCATAAAAAATGATGAGTTCATGTCCTTTGTAGGGACATGGATGAAACTGGAAACCATCATTCTCAGCAAACTATCACGAGGACAAAAAACCAAACACCACATGTTCTCACTCATAGGTGGGAATTGAACAAGGAGAACACATGGACACAGGAAGGGGAACATCACACACCGGGGACTGTTGTGGGGTGTGGGGAGGGGGGAGGGATAGCATTAGGAGATATACCTAATGCTAAATGACGAGTTAATGGGTGCAGGAAGTCAACATGGCACATGGATACATATGTAACAAACCTGCACGTTGTGCACATGTACCCTAAAACTTAAAGTATAATAATAAAATTTAAAAAAACATAAAAAATAATATCTCTATAGCTTTTTAAGATAACTTAAATTTCTTCTGAAAAAATTAAACACATATTATCAGTAAAGGAAATTTGAGACAGCAATAATTATATTAAGCAAGTCAGCCTGTGTTTGCTGGCCCTTAATTTTGTTACTAACGTCCATTCTAAAATCCCATTTGTCATGCATTCTCCTAAATATTAGCTATGTATTCACCAAAGGATCAAGGTAAAGTCTAATATGGTGCTACGTGAAAAGAAGAACCTGTCAACTAAAAATAAAAAGTAAAAATTTATAAGACCATAAAAGCAGAAGCTATTCCACAGGTATAAAAGTTATTTTTTTCTTCTACACATGTAAAAGGGAAAGGCTTATTTATACTGTTAAAAATATTCTATTCTATCATGAATTTCATTTCTTGTGACAAAGCAACACGAATATCTTGTATTTAGAATATTCTGCTCCAAAGTAGCATATGCCTTTTCACTGGTGTCCAGTTTCAAACCTCACAAATGCCTCACGTGGTGAGTCCTGCTAACATGTGACTGCTCCCAATATTACATACATATACTTGAAAAGGGGGCTTAAAACCTCTAAGTTTTCCAAAATCGTGTTACTGGTGATGTGATTGTTACTCACAGTAGATCTGGAAAGCTGGGACTTAAGACAAAGGGTAATTAAAAGAAAAAAAAAAAAAAAAAAAGGCCGGGCGTAGTGGCTCACACCTGTAATCCCAGCACTTTGGGAGGACAAGGCGGGTGGATCACCTGAGGTGGGGTGTTTGAGACCAGCCTGACCAAGGTGGAGAAACCCCGTCTCTACTGAAAAAAAAAAATTAGCCAGATGTGGTGACACATGCCTGTAATCCCAGCTACTTGGGAGGCTGAGGCAGGAGAATCGCTTGAACTCAGGAGGTGGAGGTTGCAGTGAGCTGAGATCGCGCCATTGCACTCCAGCCTGGGTGACAAGAGCAAAATTCCGTATCAAAAAAAAAAAAAAAAATCAAACCCTTCAGATTGTCTCACAGAGCAGTCCTCAACCTTTCTGGCACCAGGGAACAGTTTCATGGAAGACAATTTTTCCATGGACCTGGAGAGGAAGGGGGAGATGGGATGGTTTTGGGATAAAATTGCTCTACCTCAGATCATCAGGCACTAGATTATCATAAGGAGCACACAACCTAGATCCCTTGCATGTGCAGTTCACAACAGGGGTCGCGCTCCTGTGAAAATCGAATGCTGCCACTGATCTGACACGTGGTGGAACTCAGGGGGTAATGCTTGCTTGTTGCCACTCACCTCCTACTGTGCAGCCCAGTTCCCAATATGCCACTGACAGGCACCAATCCATGGCCCAGGGATTGGAGACCCCAAGTCTAACAGGTCCACCTTGATTACCAGATCCTGGGGTTTCCTACTTGAATGTTTTACCTGGAGTTCACTGTCATGGCAAATAAGAGTTACCAGGTTGTTGAAACCATATGCCCACCCCAAATGCCTATTTAAGCTTGAATGTAGGATTCTAAGGTCATATAGGACACATTCTTTGAACATAGGAATCAAAGATGTATCCTATATGTTCTTAGAAAAAACAATTTAACGTAAAACATTGGCTTCTCTCTTATCCGTTCTAGCCTCTTAAAAATAATAATGTTTTAAAAAGCTAAACACAATAAGCTAGCTGGGCACCATGGCTCACATCTGTAATCCCAGCACTTTGGGAGGTCAAGGCAGGAGAACTGCTTGAGCCCAGGAGCTTGAGACCAGCCTGGGCAACATAGCAAGACCCCATTTCTACCAAAAAAAAAAAATTAAAAATTATCTGGGCATGGTGGCACATGACTGTAGTCCCAGTGACTCGGGAGGCTGAGGTGGGAGGATCACCTGACTCTGGGAGGTAAAGATTGCAGTGAGCCATGATCACACCACTGCACCCCAGCCTGGGTGACAGAATGAGACTGTCTCACAACAAAACCAAAACCAAAAACACAATAGGCTAAACCATTTTATACATTTTGATATGTCATATATATTGTAGTATCTTAACAAAATATTTTGGTACATGAAGAACACTTTAACCTGAATTCCTGGCTGGTTTACCATAGAAAGAGGGAAAAAATGCTATTACCCACAACTTGAAGAGTTTATGAGTTTTCAATTCATTCCTTTCAATTTCCAGGAACAAAAGCAGAATAAGAAAGCCTTTTCACAAGTTACATATTTACTCTCATTATCTTGAAAATTACTAACCAAGAGTGGGAGTGTGGCTGGAAATGCCAGAGACCAGGTGTTGGAAAACCTGAGTTTGCATTCTGCCTGCAGACTTTCTAGCCTGTGTGAGTCTCAGGGTGGCACCTCCTCTCTAAATCTTGTGATTGAAACAGTGCAAACAATTCTTTCTGGGGTGATCACATTACTCTTGCCTGCCCAGCAGCCATTCTCCCCTCTGCTGGTGTTCTTTGTAGAGCCATGAATTTTGCTTGTGCGGGGTTGACTTGACCTGTCTACCTCCCCCTGCCATTCTCCTGCTGCTCCAGAGGTGGGCACTTCATCCTTCCAACAAGATCACTTAGCAAAGCTTCTTTTGGGGCTATCAGGACAACCCTCACTGAGACTGTTAAACTCTACAGAGTCCTTGAGGCAGAAAATTCTCTTTTTGGTTTTCAGTTAGTTTTTCTGTCACATGCACCTAAAACAATCCTGAATAAAATAGTCCCAAGGTCGTGACTGAGGTGAATCAATGTAAAAAGTGAAAACATTGTTATAATAGGATTTTTAAATATTAGAGCTGGAAGGAATCACTGAGGTTACACGATTTTACAAAGACACGTAATGGCAAAAATAAAACAGAGCCTGGAGCCCCTTCTTTCCTTTTCAAACTTTAAAATCCCAGATACTTTAGTTTTAAAACACTTAACTAGCTATGGGCTAAGGACAGAGAGTGAAATTTAAATGCTGCCAAGGAGATTTACCACAATGAGATTTCTGGCTTTCCAGAAATAGAAGCCCACCATGGCACAAATTTCATATGATCTAAAGATAATGAGAGCTAAAAGTGCTTTGGATTCCCTGGAAAAGGGAAGAAACACATCTCCCAAGACACTAATGAGCCAACATTAGCAGGAGAATAAGCAATCCAACAATGAGAAAGAAGTGCAAGGATATCTGTGCAAATTTCTGCAAATTTTAATGCTATTCACATCCACTAAGGTTCGCTCTTAGGGTAGAAAACTGTTCAAAGGCACATCCTAATGGCCTTTTAGAAAATTACAACAAATAGATTTTTTACTAAGCTACTGCCTTTAATTATTTATAAAACCTACATTGATTGGCAGTTACTTTTATTTCTGTTTGTATAGTGGGCTGAAACCAAAAATTTTTTACATTAATGCTCATTTTAATAACCTCTTGCAGTTAGACATAAATCTGGCAGGACCACCTGAGCCCTAATTAACAGTTTTGCTACAAGACATAAGATAGTAGGGTAATCAATTCCTTCTGTGAAGCTCCAGATGTGCCAGCTATCATTTTAAATACTTTTTTATTTGACGTATATTAGCTTATTTTTCTTCTCCTTTAAAAAAATATTCAAAATAGTTTTAAAAATAAGAAGCATACATAGAAAACACCATTCAGCAGCTGGAACTCTACTTAATTAAGGCCATGCTTAATGGTTCTGCATTTGATCACCTCCTAAAATCACAATAAGTTTACCTTTCTCTGACACTCACTGACTCATTAATGCATTCTATTTATGAAACATATGCTATGATTTTAAAACAGCAGGGGCCATACTTGTCCTTGCTCACTATTGCAACCTGTGCCTTACACTGCATTCAGCATATAGTTTGTGCCCAGCTAGAGTTTGATAAAGGAACGAATGAATACAATACCTATGACTTAGGCTCTTTTGTACCTTGCCATTGTTACTTTGCATGCACACTCTATGCCAGCTCAAGCATTGAGAATGCACAGTGAATCAGGCATGTTGTCTCTAATATTTCCATATTTGAATTCTTTGAATACACTAATATATATCTTGTTGGTTATTTTTACCCCTAGATTGTTTCCCAAATTTATTGTAGTTCAGAGTGGGGAGGAGTTGTAAGAAAGAAATGCCTTTGTTTTTTCCTAATACAATCTTCTTCATTTATATTGCTCTTCTAATCAGAAAACATTATATTTAATTAAAGTCAGGGGCAAAATAAGAATGACAACTATCATTGATATTATTCAAACTTATACTGCAAGGCTCTAATGAAATATTATAATATGGGGAAAAAGGAATTATATGCATTGGTAAACACAGACAAAACAGTCATCATTGACAGATGATGAATTTGTCCATGTGGAAAATCCAAGAATTTTTAAGGAAGCTATTAGAACTCATTGGAGTTAAACAATTTTGAGGGACACAAAATCGAAAATTCTCATACAACAAAAAAAGAGCCAACTAGAAGAAATAATAGATGTAGATACAGATAAACTGATTCTGAAGTTTTTATGGAGAGGGAAAAAACTGAGAAATAGTCAACACAAGATTGAAAGTGAAGAACAGGCCGGGCGCGGTGGCTCATGCTTGTAATCCCAGCACTTTGGGAGGCCGAGGCAGGCAGATCACGAGGTCAGGAGATCAAGACCGTCCTGGCTAACACGGTGAAACCCCGTCTCTACTAAAAATACAAAAAAAAAATTAGCCGGGCGTGGTGGCGGGCGCCTGTAGTCCCAGCTACTCGGAGAGGCTGAGGCAGGAGAATGGCGTGAACCCGGGAGGCGGAGCTTGCAGTGAGCCGAGATCGCGCCACTGCACTCCAGCCTGGGTGACAGAGCGAGACTCTGTCTCAAAAAAAAAAAGAAAGTGAAGAACAAAGTTGGAAGGCAGACACTACCCAATTTCAATACTTAACGTAAAGGTACAGCAATCAAGACAGTGTGGCATTGTTGAAAGAATAGACAAATAGGCCAGGTGCGGTGGCTCACGCCTGTAATCTCAGCACTTTGGGAGGCCGAGGCAGGCAAATCACCTGAGGTTGGGAGTTCGGGACCAGCCTGACCAACATGGAGAAACCCTGTCTCTACTAAAAATACAAAATTAGCCGGGCATGGTGGCACCTGCATGCCTGCAATCCCAGCTACTCAGGAGGCTGAGGCAGGAGAATCACTTGAACCAGGGAGGCGGAGGTTGTGGTGAGCCAAGATCGCACCATTGCAACAGAGTGAGACCCTGTCTCAAAAATAATAACAATAATATTAATCCTATAAAAATGGATTTTACATATAGCTACGGTAATCAATATTGTAGTATTGATGGATACCAGTGGAATCTGTTCAGTGGAACAGAACAAAGAACTCAGAAATACTCCCGTACAAATATGCCCACATGACTTTTGGCAAAGGTGCAAAAGCAATTGGAGGAAAGATGGTCTTTCCAACAAATGATGCTGAGATGACTGAACATTCATAGGCCAAAAAAAAGAGAAACTTGACCTAAGTCTCATACCTTATATCAAAACTAACTCAAAGTGATCATGGACTTAAATGTAAAACACAAAACTAAAACTTTTAGGGGAAGAAAAGGCATAGAAAATATTTGGACTCTAGAGCTAGGTAAATAGTTCTTTGATTTAACCCCAAAGCATTAAAAGACTCATTAAAAATTAATAAATTGGACTTTATAAAAATTAAAACCCTTTGATCTGTGAAAGACTCTGTTGAGAGGATGAAAAAGACAAGCTACAGACTAGAAGAAAATATTTGCCAACCAGTCCTTATCAATAAAGGACTACTACCTAGAATACATAAAGAACTCTCAAAACTCAACAATAAAAAACAAGCAATTCAATTAAAAAATGGGCAAAAGGCATCAACAAACAATTCACCAAAAACAACATTCAGATGGCAAATAAGCACTTGAGAAGATAAACATTATTAGCCATCAGGGAAATGCAAATAAAAACGACGACAACACACTACACACCTATCAGAATGGCTAAAACTAAAAATAATAATAATAATGATACTAAATGCTGGCAAGGATGCAGCGAATCTGAGAGAATCTGGAGCACTTATACATGGCTAGTGAGAATATAAAAATGGCACAGCTACTGTGAAAGATAGTTTAGCTGTTTCTCAAAAAACTAAACATATAAACATAGAACACAGCAATTGTACTCCTGAGTATTTATTCCAGAGAAATGAAGATAGGCTCACATACACAAAAAATCCTAAATAGGAATGTTTGTAGTAGCGTCATTCAAAATAGCCAAAGAACTGGAAACAACCCAGATGTCCTTCAATTGGTGAATGGTTAAAAGCATTACGGTACATTCATGCCACGGAACACTATTCAGCAATAAAAAAGAAAGCACTCAGCCTGAGCAATACAAAAAATAAACAAAATTAGCTAGGTGTAGTGGTGTGCATCTGTAGTCCCAGCCACTCAGGAGACTGAGGTGGGAAGATTGCTTTAGCCTTCCTTGGTCAAGGCTGTAGTGAGCTGAGATCGTGCCACCGCACTGCAGCCTGGGCGAGAGAGTGAGACCCTGTCTCAAAACAAACAAACAAACAAAAACAAGGAAAAAGCTATTGATATATCCAAAAACCTGAATGAAGTTTCAGAAAATCATGCCATGTGAAAAGAGCCCATTTCAATAGGTTACATACTGTCTGATTCTATTTATATAATATTTTTGAAATGACAGAAATAGAGAACAGATTAGTGATTGCCAGGAATTAAGAAGAGAAAAGAGGTAGTGGAAAGTCAGTGTAGCTCTAAAGGAGCAACATGAGGGATCGCTGTGTTGATGAAAATGTTAATGTTCTGGTTGTGATACTGTACTGTAGTTTTGCAAAATGTTATCATTGGGGGAACTTGCATAAAGGATACTCTGGATCTGTCTGTATTATTTATTACAATTGTGTGCAAATCTACAGTTATCTCAAAAGAGCATATATAAGATGATCCTTTTATTAAATCAGCAGCATATTAATATATAATACCTGTGTATTAATTTTAAAAATTTGGTGGCTGGGTGCGGTGGCTTACGCCTATAATCCCAGTAGTTTGGGAGACAGAGGCGGGTGGATCACCTGAAGTCAGGAGTTCAAAACCAACTTGGCCAACATGGCAAAACCCTGTCTCTACTAAAAATAAAAACTTTAGCCGGGTGTGGTGGTACATGCCTGTATTCCCAGCCACTAGGGAGGCTGAAGCAGGAGAATTGTTTGAACCTGGGAGGCGGAGGTTGCAGTGAGCCGAAATTGCACCACTGCACTCCATTCTGGGCGACAGAGCGAGACTCCATCTCAAAAAAACAAAAAACAAAAAACAAAAAAAAAAAGAGAAAAAGAAAAAAGAAAAAAGAATTGGAAATAGCCAAAATACAAAGAATTAAAATTAAAATTAAAAATTAAAAAATGTTTGGAAATAAAATAAGAGTATTAGTGATTATATTGATGAGATGATACATAACTTTCAAATTTCTTCTTCATACATTCATGTATTACAAAAGTTTTTTTCAATGAGCATGCTCTACTATGATAGCAAGAAAAAATAAAGCTATTTTCATCATGAAAAAGAGAATACATGCTACTGTATACAACTTTTTTCACTGAAAAAATTACTATATTAATTCTTCCAAACATCATTTTAAAAGCTGTTTAATATTCCAATGCACTGATCTATCAATTTTATTATTTCCTTATCATAAGGAATTAAGGATTGTTTCTACTTTCTGTTAAAAAAAAAAATGCAACAGATATTCTTCTATCTTAATCTTCACATGCATCTCTGATTATGTCCTACAGCCAGACCTCCAGTCATATAAACCTATTGGATTACAGAGTTACTGGAATATACTGAACAACTGCTTTCCTGAAAAACTATGAATTTATGTCCCCATCATTAGTATAAGTGTATGAGATCATTTTACTCTGTCCCTGAGAAGTTGCCAAAATTGTATTCACATTCCAAACTCCACTGATCAAGTAAGGAAAACAGACATGCTAATCTCATACAGTGACATCACAACATAATAAAATTGACTTCATACCAGTCTTTGACATTATGCAATCTAACATGTATGGGTCTTGCTTGCTCATCTTCATCTCCCTCCACCTGCAGAAAGTTGAAACTTCTTCATCTGACATTGCAAAGCTACCTCTCTCAGCCTCATTCACTTGCCTCCTTGCAGTCTCTCAAACCCATCTGGCACAGTGTGTCCACCCAAATACTCTGTGGATAGCCACAGGACTCACTCCCTCACCAACTTCAGGTCTTGGCTCAAAAATCTCTAAATCAGAGGCTTTCCAATCCCACTCCATGTAAATCAGCCACCCCTTCTCCAGCCTCCCTATCTGTATTTACTTGCTCTTTCTCTGGCAATGACGTGCTATAACTTTTTTATTACTTCTCTACTTTATTCTGAAATTTAAAAAAATCAAATCCTATCCTTCAAGACACTGTCATCCCAACTTGTACGGACTGTACATTTGTCTCTTTATCATGACAAGAATCAAGATCAGCTCCAGCACAATTTATTTCTATGCCCTCCCTCCTACAATCTTCTTTTTAGAGTTACTTTTTTGATAAATAATAATTGTATATATTTGTATGGTACACGATATTTTAATACATGCAAATATTGTGTAATAATCAAATCAGGGTAGTTGGGATATCCATCACCTCAAACATATATCATTTGTATTGAGAACATTTCAAATCTTCTTTTCTAGCTATTTTGCAATATACAATAAATTATTGATAACTATAGCCACCATACTGTGCTATTGAAAAGTAGAGAATTTACTCCTCTATCTAACTGTATTTTTGTACCCATTAACCAACTCTTCATCCCTCCTACCCTTGCCAGCCTCTAGCAACCATCATTCTACTCTCTATCTCAATGAGATCAACTTTTCTCGCTGCCACATATGAGTGAAAACATGCAGTATTTGTCTTTCTGTGCCTAGCTTATTTCACTTAACATAATGTCCTCCAGGCTTATCTATGATGCTACAAATGATGGGCTTTATTCTTTTTCATGGCTGAACAATATTTCATTGTGTATATGTGCCAAATTTTCTTTATCCATTTATCTGTTGATACATACTTAAGTTGATTCCACATCTTGCCTATTGTGAATAGTGCTGCAATAAATATGGGAGTGCAGGTATCTCTTTGATACACTGATTTCCATGGGATTGCTGAATCCTATGGTAGTTCTATTTTTACATTTTTGAAGAACCTCCATACTGTTTCCCATAGTGGCTGTACTAATTTACATTCCCACCAAGAGTGTATGAGAGTTTCCCTTTTTCCACATTCTTGCCAGCATCTATTATTTTTTGTGTTTTTGATAACAGCCATTCTAGCTGGGATGAGGAGAAATCTCAATGTGATTTTGATTTGCATTTCCCTCCTGCAATCTTTATTGATGTCCTTTCTCTACATTGGCCTCCACCTCTGCAAATATAATGCTGTTCACTGGGGAGCCTTATTCATGCTGCCCTCTGTTCAATACCCAAGATTGCTATTCCTTGCATCCTCCTCCCCACTACCTTTATAGCTTCCAGTCTATGTCCTCAACATCTGCCAAACCAACAAAGAAAGTCATATGAATGTAATAAGCTAATTCACACTAAGGTCTTTTGGTTCAAAGAGTAACTGAGAAAAAATCAAATTCTTAGGGTTTCTAACTGGAAAAAGAAAGATATAAAATGTACAGTTTGTGTTCCTGAGACATTTCCATTCCATTTTATTTCTTCAAGTTTGGTCATCACTTTGATTTTGTCATAGTCTTTCTGCCTGAAACGTCTTATTATAGTTTAACATTATCCAAGAAGTACCTCCCTTCTGATTTTCATTCCATTCAGCATTGACCTCCTCCCTCCGAAGGGAGGAGCAGCAAAGAATGCCTCCTACTGACATTCGTCCCATCTAAGCAAGCATTTTTCTACTTCAGTGAGTCTACATTTCATATTGGATTCTAGCAGATTATGTTTTTTCTCCTTTAAAATGTATTTGAAAGCCCCCTTTTCCTTTCCACATGTTACTTCCACAGATTATATCCTATAGGTATGAGGAATCAGACCTATCAAGCAATCCTAGGAATAATGTTTGCTTTGAAATCTCATTAAGCAATTCAATTATTTTTAGAAGAAACTACTTTGAGATTTTTTTAAAGCCTTATAAAAAAGACCACCTCTACAGTACCCATTGTCCTTTGTCATTAAGATACATAATACAAGGTGATCGGCTTACTTTGTCATGTACCTAGATCCTTATATGGTTGCAATGGACTTCAAACATATTTTTAACTTTAAATTTCATTTTTTCTTGAAATCAAAAATAGATTAGAGCAAAGCAGTGACATTTTATCTTAAAGAACTACATATAACATCCTGTGCTATTCTGATGGTAGAACAAATGATTATTAAAAACAAATGGTATAATTCTTTGCATTCTACACCACAACTTCCTGAGATACACTCAACTGCACGCTACCAGATGATATGTGAAATACCCCCAAAGAATTAGAATCTTCCTCCAGCCCCATAAAAGACGACTTACCAGACTTCCTTGCTTTCAAAGCAATAACAGCTGCTAGCTCTCTCTGCATCTAATAAAATATTAGAGGGGGAAATCAAATTAGAAGAAGAAAAATGTAGGCATCAAAAGCAGTATTTTTTTCTTAGCTATCCAACCCAAATTCAGAGCTGTTGCAATTAAACCTAAGTTTGCTGCCAGCACTTTTTTGATTTTTGCTTGTTTTTAGTACATGGAAAAACCTCTGCATAGAAACTTTAAGAAGAATCATATTGAATTACTTTTTTAAAAGTTAGACAGTTGCCAGAATGTATACATTGTAAAACACTGGTATTTACCCTGTGATGATAGGAAGTACCTAAAAAAACTATATAATATTCAGATATAATACAATTATGAATTATTAAAATATACATGATACCATAATAAAGATGAAATATACAGAAATTCTAGTAAAGTTGATATAGGTAATCCTGGTTTAATTGGACCTCTGCTCAAATATAATGAATGTTCACTGTAAGTCTGACAGGTTTACAGCAACCATTTTGGATAATATGCCACATAAAAGCAAGCATCATCAATGCATAGGGCAGGTGAAATGGGAATAGACTAGATGACCTTTAAAATCCTAAATGTCTTAAACCCTACTTACTTGTCCAAAGTTTTTAGCACTTAATCTCACTCTCATCCTTCTCACTTTGAATACTAAAATCCTTCCTTGAAAACATTTTCAAAGCAGAACACGAAACAGTGACAAAAATGATAAGCACAGTCACTTTCAAAGATAACATGAAGGTATCAATAAAAATTCCATAATGAGGAAGCTCTCTCCCCTTCAGGACACAATCTCTTAAACTCAGAAGTTTGTGTGTTCAGGTGTTTGGAACTGGTGATGGTGGGATTTTTTTTCGGGGGGTGGGGGTATCAGGCAGCAGAATATATTGCAGTAATGACACTTTAAAGGGAGCTCAAGGTTAAATTGCAGATTTGCTATTCAAATTAACGTAATCTACACTCATTTACTGGAAAGCAAGTGTAGCAATATGCTAGATCCTGAGACTCCACCTAGGACTGGCTTTCTCAACGGCCAGGGCATCATCACCCCTGCAGAAGGCAGCTTATCCCACGTACTGTCTTTATTGCTGCACTTACTCTGATGGGCTACGTGAAAGCCATTCAAAAATGCATAGTCTTGATTTAGCTGATTCTTTGACACCGTAAGATTCTCTCAGGAAAATTACACAGCAGTGAGAAGACAATCGGTCCCTCTCCAACCTTAGGAGTTTGAGCTCTGAAAATGCTCACAGTTGGAAAGTTTACAGTTAAAGAACTTAGCGGGAAGAGTACTGAGGCAGACAGAAGTGATGAATGACCACAAGAAAACCTTCGTAAGTACTGGTATGCATACTCAAATAAATTTAAAAAGCATCAAAGTAAAAATAAATTACTGCATATTTTACATATTTTAAGTTGTTTGTAAGGTTTATTGTAGTATTATCAGTTTTTTTAGGATTTTCTTCATTCACAGTGTCACAAATATTTGGAGTTGGGACAAAGAGGCAGATTATAAACATTCACAAGGGTCTTGTCAATGGTTTCTAGATTCTATGACCTCCCAGGGAAAACCCCACTGTGGCACACACACAGGGAGAAGGCAGAGATGGAAAATCATGCACGAGGTGGATCACTTAATTTGCTCACAAAGGACCAAAACCAGTCATCTCCAGCTTCCTCTTTTAATTTTCCACACCTGAATTCCCTTTATGGGATTCTCAGTTTTTCCTTTTGCAATTAGAAAATGATGCCCAAAATAGAAACAGCTCAGAAAAGGAAAAGATTATATTCCCACCATTGTATAACACTACAGCTTTTCAAAGAGTTGACAGAGAAAGAAAGGAAAGAATGAGATGAGCAAGCAAAAAATGGAGCATTTCCGGGGCACTTGGGAGGGTGAGAGACAGGCAGTGAGAAAGGCACGAAGAACTTCACAGTTCAACTTAGAACCTAGGCTGCTTTTTTAAATAAAATAAATGAGATTACTGTACTGTACTACACTACATCAACTGAACCTCTGCCATGGGAGGATACAAGTATTTTATGTAAAGCAGGGTGTACGATAGCTTCCGTGTTTCTGCACTGGGAGGGAAAAAGGTTTTGACAAAAAAAAAAAAAGAAACCCAAAGACAGGTTAGTCTTCCTACAAGATGCAAAGGGGAAAGTGCTGATCCAGCAGAGCACACACTGGGTAAGATCCCTTTTATGCTGCTATAGCATCTTCACAGTTCTTTTTTGTTTTTTTAAATGACCTAGCAATCAATTAATCATTTAAAGTTGTGTGACTAATGCCTATATTTTGGCTGGAGACTCCACTGAGGCAGGGACCTGTTTGCCATTTCTTCACATTATCCTGGGCAGTTGACACTCACTCATTAGCCCACAAGAGGTGGTTAAAGAGACAACCCTATTTATACAAAGACAGAAGGAGAAAATACAGAAGGACCAAGGGGAGAGAAAAAACTTCCCGAGGGAGGACAATGAAAATTCAGAGAAGGCATTCCCCTGTCATAAGCTACTCCCAGCAGAAATCTTCAGAACATGTTAGAAGGATTCAAAGCTGGCCTTTGCAAATAATTGTTAGGTTTATATGAAACTGAATTGAAAACTAAAACTCTGAGCAATTACATAAACAGGGACTACACTTTTCTTTGTGTGCTAACAAGGGACCTGTTGGCACTGCAAAAGAAATGTCATACTCCAGTGCCAGTTGAGCCTTCAAATAACTGAGGCTCTGGCTGACATTCTGACCAAAACCTCCTGAGACACCCTGAGCAGGAACTACCTAGCTAAGGTGCTTCTCAACTCCTAACATGTGGGGGATCGGTCAGATTGGTGGGAAAAACTATAGGGGAAGGACACAAACCTTCTGAAAGGTCGGAAGGTTCTGCAGAGCCCTGGGGGAGAACAGGTGAAGGCAGCTGTTCTATAAAACTGAGGCAGACGGCAAGGAGTAGGTACAAAAGAGTGTGGGGGAATTTATCTTAAACAAGCTTGCTTACTTATGTTGACTAGGAACTGACCTTTGATCATCTATGTATACCTGACGTTCCCTGAAAGGGGAACAATGAATGTTAATTACCTACAGGTAGTGTTGGCTCCAGGTTTTCGGCACTGCACCTGCACTGAATAAAAGCAAGCAGCTCCAGCTTCTCAGGGCTGCTCTCTGGCCACTAGAGCCAGGCAGTCACCTAGGTGCTCTCACACTGCTTACCTGTGTCTGAGTACTCATTTCATCCATCCGCCAGGGTCTGTGAGACAGACCCGGTACTAACATAATAAATACACATTGTTTCAAATCTGTAGATTCTGGAGTCATTTGTTACACTGAAGAGTCTTTTGTAGGACAATGATGATTTTTCTACTGTAATCTAACTGTGTTGTTGGCTAACTGAGTTCCTCTCACCATGCCCGAAATAGAGCCACTGTTGGGTTAGGCTTGAGAAATGTACCAAATGTAGTAGAACCATGTTCTGATACTGGCCATGGTTTTTATCCAATGAGGATACAAAACCACTGCCTAGGTCATTAGAAAAAAATGCATAGTTCTTAATCTGACAGAAACAGTAAATTATTAGCTTGGCTTTTCCTGTCATAACCCTTCCCTACTATAATCCTTAACTCCTTTTCAGAAACCCCTGGGACTAGATGTATTTCAGAATTCAAAATTTTACACATTTCAGAAAGGTATCTTCAGTGAGGTCTGGGGCAGCAACTTCTAGTCAGATACATTAATATTTCTTCGGTGAAATGCATTACTATTCAAACCAAACGGGATAAAGGAAGACTAGAAAAAGCCTAGAGTTTTGCCACCAAATACGTTCAGTTTTGATTGGATTTTGCCACCAAGTTCGTTAGGAAGAACTTTTGTTTTTCAGAGTTTTTCTAATGTAGGACTGTGAATAAGGGACTGTAAACCTCTACTAGTTTTACATTAAAGTTTCCCTCCCTCATCTTTTTCTCATGTTTCTTCTTTTCCAATTGCTATTTGGTCACTACTTTTTGTCTACTTACTGGGAAATGCTTTCTTATATAGCTTGAGTTTTCATCTAGTTCAGCAGTTCTCAAACTTGACTGCACATTAGAATCATTTGGAGAGGTTTAAAAAAAATACTGATATTTGGGCCCCAACTAAATCAGAATCTCGGGAGAGAACCAGGCATCAGTGTGCGTTGTTGTTTCCAAGCTTCCTAGGTGATTCTATTGCATCCAGGGTGAGAAATCACTGCTCTATTCAACAAGTATCTTACTTTCTCCAAGGCCCCATATTTCAACTTCATTTCAACTGCAAATTTTTAGTCTGTACTTTGTACTCCCCTAATTTAATTCATTTGTAAAGGACCGTGGCCTTCAACTGTATTTAGATATAAAATTATGCTATAATCCAATCAAATAAGATTCACTTACTATAGTAGCAGTTCGACAGACAAGATTTATTCAAGTACAAAGAAAATTGCAAGGAAGCTTTTTAAGAACCTTCAAGTTTAATTTAAAATATAGTTTACTCAATATAAAACAACTATGCAATTCAAAGCACTTGCAGCTGACAGTTATATTTGGGCTTGTAAATGTCTAAATAGAGGATGATTAAAGGACTGATAAAACATATCCCAAATTTTTCCCTCTCCCCTAGTTACCCATCAGAAACTAGAGTCAGAAACATGTTGAAATGCTTTGGCTTTCTATCTTGGATAACCAACATGGCTGTTCACAAAATAGCCTTGACATTCAGTAAGAATCAGAGTCAGTCTTATGTCCAGCATTCTGTCTTTTTTTTCCTCTGGCAGTTTAATAGTGCCTTCGGTCTTAAAATCCAAAGGCTCCCATACCTGTTTTGCATCAAAGCTAAGACTCAAGCAAACTCTGAGTGACAGAGAGTTTCTCCATGGGAGAGGTTAACTGAGAAGACATGAGCAGGCTTCCTGGAAGAGGAGGCCCTTGAAAGCAAGGTATGAAGCTCAATTAGAAAGTCAAGGAAAGTCGGGCCAGGAGCGGTGGCTCATGCCTGTAATCCCAGCACTTTGGGAGGTCGAGGTGGGCAGATCATGAGGTCAGGAGTTCGAGACCAGCCTGACCAACATGAGGAAACTCCGTCTCTACTAAAAATACAAAAAAATTAGCCGACTATGGTGCGCGCACCTGTAATCTCAGCTACTTGGGAGGCCTAGGCAGGAGAATCACTTAAACCTGGGAGGCGGAGGTTGCAGTGAGCCAAGATCACACCATTGCACTCCAGCCTGGGCAACAGAGCAAGACTCCGTCTCAAAAAAAAAAAAGGAAAGAAAAAAAAAATCAAGGAAAGTCATTTTGAGAGGACAGAGCAATATTGGCAAAGGTCTTAGTTACCAAAGGGTTGTCCTTACAAATTAATTTTTAATAGAATTGCCAATTCACAAATTCCCTAAAGACTTTTAGCAAATCTATTAATCTTAGAAACATTTAAATTTTGATGCCATGATAGAAATGTTTTTAAAATACAGAGCCCATTTTTCTCAATTTCCTAAACTAAATGTAAGAAGAAACATAATCTAATATTCTCCCATGTTTTATTCCCAAAAAATATACAACTTTTAAGCCATTATATAATGTTAAGCTAGTAAGGACTTTAGGAATTCTAGAAAAAATAAGTATGCTTTTTAATAATTGTACTTTTATTTTTTATTTTCTTATTTTTTTGAGACAAGGTTTCGCTCTGTTGCCCAGGCTGGAGTGCAGTGGTACGATCTCAGCTCACTGCAACCTCTGCCTTCTGGGGTCAAGCAATCCTCCCACCTCAGCCTCCTGAGTAGCTGGGACTACAGGCGCCTGCCACCATGCCCAGCTAATTTGTTTGTATGTTTTTGTACAGATGGGGTTTCACCATGTTGTCCAGGCTGATCTTGAACCCCTGACCTCAAGTGATCTGCCCACCTCAGCCTCCCAAAGTGCTGGGATTGCAGGCGTGAGCCACCATGCCCAGCCAAGAAACTACTGTTCTCCACCAAATAGTTTATTTAACAGATAGTTATTTCCCCAATAACTGCTGTCATCACATCAAAGAGGTGTTTGTTAAGCATGCTGTGATGATAAAATGTATCTATCCTTACTCATCTGTTTCAAGGCACTTAGGGGTATTTTTTTTTTTTTTTTTTTTTTTGAGACGGAGTCTGGCTCTGTCACCCAGGCTGGAGTGCAGTGGTGCAATCTCGGCTCACTGCAAGCTCTGCCTCCCGGGTTCACGCCATTCTCCTGCCTCAGCCTCCCGAGTAGCTGGGACTACAGGCGCCCGCCACTACACCCGGCTAATTTTTTGTATTTTTAGTAGAGATGGGGTTTCACCATGTTAGCCAGGATGGTCTTGATCTCCTGACCTCGTGATCCGCCCACCTCGGCCTCCCAAAATGCTGGGATTACGGGTGTGAGCCACTGCGCCCGGCCAGGGGTATTTTTAAATCACTTAAATAGACTTGTTTAATGCAAACAAATATGCATATTAACTTTATTGTAACTGAGATAATAGCTGGCCATTTAAAAACTAATATATGTAGAAGTGATCTGAAACTAACAAAATGAACTGCAATAAAGTCTTCTACGATTTTAAACGTCTATTAAGTCTGCTACACATACAACCTAATATGATAGAGGTTCACATTAAAAAGATCTGATAGTTGAGTACAAGCATACTTTGAGTTAATGGGAGTTGGATTACTTAGAATGGATAACAGTGTTTTTAGGAATATTACTAGAGGTATGACATTCAGGTCACGCACAAAAATGGACTCCAGAAAGATCAGCATCTGGATTGTATTTGGTTTTGTTAAGGTCCATGAGGAGTAGATAGTATCCACAGGAGAATGACCAGGAGATAGTCACCTCCCTGTAGTTCAACTTGACAGACACAGCCATCCTCATTTACCTTGTCGTCTCTGCACAACTTGACTATTACTCACTCCCTTTTTCTTAACCATTGGGATTCCATGGCATCCCATGCTCCAGGTTTTCTCCTTCCTCTCTGGCTACTGCTTCTCTTCTCCAAAGGCTCCCCTTCTTCTGCCTTTTATAAAGACTTCGATGTCCCTTAGTGATTTATCCTCAACCCTCTTGACCTTCTTCTCTTTCCATTCACTCACATGACTTCAATTATATTTGCATTTCCAGCCCATATTTCCTGGGCCCTAGATCCCCATAGCCATCTACCTTCTGGACCTGAAAGTCCCACTTAGTGGCTCAAACTCAACATTTCCAAAGGTGAATTCACTTTTTCTTTTTTTGAGACTGGGTCTCACTCTGTCACCCAGGCCGGAGTGCAGTGGTCCAATCATGGCTCACTGCAGTCTCCATGACCAGGGCTCAAGCGATTCTCCTGCCTCAGCCTCCCGAGTACCTGAGAGGACAGGCACACACCACCATGCCTGGCTAATTTTTTAATTATTTTTAGAGATGACATCTTGTTATGTTGCCCAGACTGGTCTTAAACTCCTGGGCTCAAGCAATCCTCCTGCCTCAGCCTCCTAAAGTACTGGGATTACAGCAGTGAGCCACTGAACCTAGACTGAAGTCAATTCCACTGCACTCCACAAATCTGCTCCATGAATGGCACCATCAGACACCATTGTCCCAAGCCAGGAAGTAAGGTATCCCTGATTTAGCTCAGCCCATCACTGTCTCCTACTCAGGCCTCTGTCTCTAATTTTTCTCTCTCCATCCCACATCATTCTCTACTCTGCAGTCAGACTAAATCATCCTTAAATATAAATTTTATAATACTATATCTTTTCCCAAAAAACTCTTCAAAGATTTCTCCATGACACTATGACAGAGTCCAATGTCTGATACTGCATATATAGTGTTCTTCTGGTCGGGTCTTCAGTATCATCTCTATCTCCATTCCTCCTTCCAAAATCCATGCTCGAAGCTTATTAAAATATGGCATTTGCTATTCCCTGGATGGACTATGCTCTCTCTTTGCCCCAGGCCTTTTCACATATTCTTTCTGGAATGCCTCCCCACCTTGTATGGCTGTCACTTACTTACCCTTCAGATCCCAACTTAGGTACCATCTTCTCCTGAGTGCTACTCACCTCTCCTATGTGAAGTCCTGTTTATACTCCAATAGCACTCTATACTTGTTTCAATTATAGCACTTACCACACTCTAATGAAATCTCCTCTTTAGCTGGAGGGCTCCAAAACTAGTTTATAAGCCCACTGAAATGGACTTCTTTATTCATCATTGTGAACCTGACTCCTGGCACCATTCCTGGTACATATGTTTGTGATCAAGAACGCAAGTAAAATGTTTACAGTTGTTACTGAGAAGGTGTAGGGGGAACATGATCATTAACTTCAAGTATTTCAAAGTCTGAGGTTGAAATTCAGACCAATGGAGAGAAGTTGCAAAAGGACATGTTTTAGCTCAATGTAAGAACTTTTAAATACCCAGAACTGTCCACAGTGGAAATGTGAGATTCAATAGGAGATGCTTTACATGCGAAGGTATATATCAGAAGTGCCCCAAGGATTGTTCTAAAGATTTGTTTTAAGAATGTCTCATTTCCTAATCACCCTACTACCAAAAGAGAACAAGCATGTTCTCTTTGGAGGCCATGGAGGTTGTTCATGTCACCTGGGAGTTGGTGACATCTGTCAGCCTGCAGTTGAACAGCTGGTGATGTTATGGCCATCTAATCCACCTGACAGAAATAGAGGTGGTACAAATCTGAACGAATAGATAAAAAATAACTGCTGGAAACCATTTCTTGTCGTGGAAATCTCATGAATTTCATGGTAGAAACAACAGGAGAAACTATAGATGTTTACAAGAACTCAGAAGAGCAAGCTAACGACACTAACATCTTTTCAAAAGAGCAAGTGTATCTGTGTCTTCAGTTTTCAAAGCTGCTCTTACAACCTCTGATTGGTAATTTCTCTGAAGCCCTAACTGCTGATCTACCTGAATTTCCTGATAAATAAAAATTTGTATATAAAATGTATTTTAAGGAAATAAGTCTATATTAGACATTTTAATTTTTGTTGTAATAATGAAATAAAACATTATGTTTACATCATTAAAATTTTAATTTTTATGTCTCAAGTTACTTTTTTTGGTGTTTTCTGGTAGATCCAGTGTATTATTCAATCTACAAAAAGCTCATAAATGATTCTCAGGTGGATTTTCATGATATAGTTTATTTAACAAAGCATCTCCAAAGCCATAATATAATTTTTAAACTCATGCCTTACTATGTCTTTTATTCTATGTTACACACCATTCCATACATATCTTTTCTCAATCATCGTGCCCTTTGGAGGTAAGATTATAAACTATAGCAATTGTGTAACTACATCAACAGTCAAGTCCCAGGCATTCTAGGGATCTTCTATGGTAGCAATCTCTCATTTGTAGGGACAGATTCCTGTAGAACCTTGTAGGGATGTTACATTACAAAGACTGATATTGGGATAAACTCAGATTGACAAAGACTGTTTCCAGCCAGAAATTCTACGCATAAAAACTGCTAAAAAGTGAAGCCTCCTAGAAGAACAAGATTCAGACCCCGAGATCCAAAAATCTAAAACAAGAGTAGGAAATCTCTAATTATTTTATGCCAACCTTGAGAGAAGCTGTAGTTTCCTGACGGTGGGGTGGAGTCACAGTCCTCTACCTCATAGGATCGTTGTGAGATTTAGACGAATTAACATGTATAAATCATCGGGACTGACTGATCCAACACAGAGTAAGTGCTATTTGAGTGTTAGCTATTATCATCCTCATCACATTATTAGAATATAGTTGAGCTGAATGACAGAAGAAAGGACATATCCAGTCTTTAATTGCTTTAATATTGCATATGTTTAAGCCCCTTCTTCCACCTAAATTATAAACTCTTTCACAATCAGTATTTCCTCCATTTATTATATTTCACCTACCTAGCCCAGTCCCATTGCAACTAGAATAAAAGAGGCTGAAGCATTTCAGTGAAAATGTGTAAACAGTGCTTAAAGTGCTTTTTCAGACTTTACTTTCAGACTTTACTTTAAAAATGAACTTTTAGATTTCTATAGAATTCTGAAGCCTTTATAAATGTATGAAGGACAGACTTCAGGTTTCAAAATTCACTTTGAAACGTCAGAGGTATCAATCAACTTAAGTAGCTGAGCCCTGGCAGCTTCTGACATTCAAAAAAGAACTACTGTATTATGAATCAGGAGATTATGGGTTCAAATTCAAATTCAAATCCAAATTCAAATTCTCGTATTCAACAAGAAATGTGCATTAGTTTAGTATCTCTTCCATAGCAAATTATCACCCATTTTACTGCTTAATATCCACTTATTATTTCATATTTGTATAGGTCAAAAGTCCAGGTACAGGGTGGCTCAACTGGGTTCTCTGCTTCTCACAAGGCCACTTGTAAGGCCCAGAGCAAAAGTACCTGCTGGGCTGCACTCCTAACTGGAAGCTCTAGGGGAGCCTGTTCTTCCATGCTCATGCAGGTCATTGACAGAATCCAGTTCTTATGTCTGTAGGGCTGAGGTACCTGTTTCCTTGCTGGTTGTCACCCGGAAGCTGCCCATAGCTCCTAGGGCCCTCTTTCTGGTTTTTGCACATGGGCTCCTACATCTCAGAGCCAGCAATGACATGATGACCCCTTCTTAGGCTTAGGATTTCTTTCACCTTGACTTCTGCCATATTGCTTTGACTCCCACAAAAGCAAGTTCTCTCCTTTATTTTAAAAGCTCATATGATTAGACAGAGTCCACACAGACAATCTAGGTCTGTAGCCTTAATTATATCTGTAAAGCACCTTTTGCCCTGTAACGTAATATGTGCAGGTACCAAGTGGGGTATTCATGTTTAGGGGACCATTTTACCCATTACAGAATGACACAGATCCTGAAAAACTATCCCTCAACACCTCGTTAGGGCCTTAAAGTCACTTGCTAATACAGCCTAGCTCTGGAACATGATTTACTTGCTATAAAATCTTCACTAGATTACACCAAACTCTCTTTCCCTTTACAACTTTCTCCTGTTGTACCCCGGAGTCCCAACCAGTGCCCCAAATTCATCTCAAATTAACTCATTTATTTGCCTCCATTGTCACCCCTTGAGATGTCTCTCAAGTCTTATGATCTATCTAGAATGTTCTTTTCTTTCCCTTATCTAGACAAAAGCTGCATTCCAGTTTCTCCATGGAGCTAACCTTAATTATCAAGACATCCATAAATTTTCTGATTTTTTACATCTCATCACCACCACACAATGTGGGTAATCTGGAAAATCTATAATTCACACTTATGTTAATTTTTAAACAAAATCACTTTTTTATGGTTTTTGTTGGGTAATTTATAGTAATGTAGGTTTATTTTTGAAATTCACAAAATGAATAAAAGTAGATGAGGAAAAATCATCCCCAGTCCCAGTGTCCAAAGAGCTAATCCTAAATTCACTCACTGCATGTAACATGATGCTAATTATTAGCTGTGAGCTATAAAAATTGATTTATTTACCATATTATTTTATCTACTGTCAATAGATGGCTCAGGCCAATAATGTTGATTTTAGGGAAAGTATTGATATCACAGAATTGCAGGCCAGAAATAATAAAAAGGTCACCTACTTCAGTTCTATACTAGATGCCTTAATCCTCTACACAGAGTACAGAATATAAAATAATAAAACAACAAAACACACACTTGCATAGAACTTATTATGTACCTGGGCACTGTTCCAAATATTTTCCATGTATTCACTGACTTAATTTATATGCATAGTGCCTTTTGTATCTGACCTGTAGTAACTTGCATAGATAAGCTCTTGAAGAAGTTCCATAATTTTTATGAAGATAATCTAGAATAAATTAAGTTCACATATGCACACAGATCTCTTATATGTTTTTATAATTCCTTACCCAGCTACATAGCCTATTCAAACCTCTTTACAAACCACTAAAACCTGCTACTAATATTCCACTGAATCCATAGGCTCTTTTGTTTTAAAGAGCAAACTTTTGTTATACAACTAGAAGAGCCTAGTAATAGTTTTTTGGAAGGTTTTAGTATCTATTTTTAAATCTGTCTTTTGCCCATTCAATTCTCAGAACCCCACGTGTGTTTGTCCTGACTCTCAATACACAGTTTTAAGTAGATTAAGTGTTAATCTACTTAAAGAACTTTCCTACCTGTAGATGCTTTTTTAAAAGTTGAACTTTATTCCTTGATATTTCTTCTAATCCAAATTCTAATTAAATTAAAATGGTGCTTTAATTTTTCATGATTGGCATAGGATCTATTAAGTTTGAAAACTTGCTCTGTTATCTACTAAGATATAATATATTCTTATGCATAGCTTCATATTAGTATTATAGGTAAGAGGATATTAAATGAGATTTGTCCTGTGGTCTCAGCATTTTCACTGAAACCCAAAGTCAAGAACAATTGGTGAAAATTGCTCAGTCCTCCGAAAGATAGAGCTAGGTGCACCCCCACAGATTCCATTAGTCCCGAAGCAGCAAAATTCTGTAAAACCATGTCGGCAACTCTCATCCCTTCACCCACTTCAAGGAATTATGAGGGAGACTTGAAGATGATTCAGGAGGGATCAACAAAGACCATTTGTTTGAAGGGAGTTGCTGGAGTGCTACAAGGATAAATATTATACATACGTACAGACTTCAAGTCAAATGACAGGGGTCTTAATCACTTGAATTGGCTGGCATTTGTTCCTAAAGTTTAGGGACTGCTCTCATCTGTAAAAGTCCAAGAGGGCTGGCAAATGGAGCATATGGAGGCAGAGGAAGAGCGAAAAGCTGTGCTGTGTTGGGATGGCCTCCATTTCCAGGGTTTGACAGGACAATCATGCCTTCGTGCTTCCTATGTGCCAGTAGAGAGTTGGGTATAGGTCATTTTGGAAACAGGTCTCCTGAAAAGGTAGGGTGACCCCAATAGAAGAAATCTGTGAGAAGGAAGCCAGAGGCTGGAGGGACAGTCCTAAAGTTTCAGAAGAAGAGGAAATGACAGGGCCATGGAATTATAATCTGGAGCTCTTTAGACACAGGAATATCCACCAATCCACACAATGGACCCATACAGGAAAAAAAAGAGATTTCTACAACTCTACACAGAGAACCCTGAGGCCAGATTGTAACTGTAGCAGTCAAGAAAGACCTTTCTTGATATGGCGTCTTTTCTCCCTAGCCTCTCAAACCCTGGCTGAGCCAGAAGCAGCACAGTGAAGCAGAGGAGGAGGCAGGGAAGAGAAAAAACGGAAAAATATGATGGAAAATGTCAACAAAACCAACCCTGGCCCTTTTCCCAGGCTCAGGTTGGGGGAAATGAGATGCTTTGAAGTGGATGGAAGATGGAAGCTCTGATACTGGACTCAAATGGACTTTTAAATATCTGAAGAAATGGAGACCGCTCTGAGAAAGCTGAAAAAAGCTATGGATCTGCACAAAGATTCACCCAGGAGTTGGAATGAACCAGTCAGAACTTATTCGAGGAAACTGGTAAAAAAGGGTAAATTTTTTCCTGCTTTTATCCTGTTGAGACTAGTTCATTTAATGAATCATTTATATGTATATACTTGGTTTTACAATGAGACTGGAAACATATAGGTATAAAAGCCATTTATTTCTTTTTTCTCTCTTAACTTTATCCCCTTTTCCTTGTTTTATGTCTTGGAATGTTTCTCTTACATCCTGAACCGATGCTGCAGTATGGGTTTAATCTCTGACATCTAGATGTCAGCCTAACTAAATTTCATTTAAACAATCTAGGTGAGGAAGCAGTGCCTGCTCATCTCCACTGCTCGGGTAATCTTAGGCAGTGTGAAATTCAAAATTTAGTGAAGAAGAAAAAAAGAATATTGCCTGAAAATATACTTCTGACTTTAAGAGTGGTTCCATAACTTCCTCTTTTGGCTTAGGACTGGGAGAGACAGCAAATGTGAAAAACATGAATAAAATTATAGTCTACATTTTTACCTGACAGACCCTTTCTTCTCTCTTGCTCTCTAAACACAAATAGGGTTCTGGGGTCTCTGAGCAATTCTTTTAATTGCCGTGGGTCTTCCTATTCTTATCTGTAATACAGGGGAATTGGAGAAGATGATTTCTTTCTTTTTCTTTTGAGGCACGGTCTGGCTCTGTCACCCAGGTTAGAGAGCAGTGGTACAAGCTCAGCTCACTGCTACCTCTGCTTTCCGAGCTCAAGCCATCCTCCCACCTCAGCCTCCTGAGTAGCTGGGACCACAGGTGCACGCCACCTCATCGGGCTAATTTCTGTATTTTTTGTAGAGACAGGTTCTCACTTTGTTGCCCAGGCTGCTCTCAAATTCCTGGGCTCAAGTAATCTGCCCGCCTCAGCCACCCAAAGTGCTGGGATTACAAGTGTGATCCACACTGCACCTGGTGAAGAAGATAATATCTAAAGCCGTCTTCCCTTCTATCCTTGTTCCAAATAAACCAACCATGATGTTCTCAAACTGAAGAATTCCAATTAACTGTAATACTTCCTCATTTTAATTACTGAGGTACACTGCAGAACCTGTGGTGAGGAGATACAATGTGGATATCTGTTCAGCTGAACTGAGATGAGTTCAATGAAACCAAGATAGCCAACAGGGTTTCCTGGGTTAACTTACGAACCTCATTCTCTTTCGCTATTCTAACGCATCCGACAAAGATGTTACTACATAAAGCTTCTTATAGCACATTCCAATCCTCTCAGGAGCCTCACTGGCTATTTCTGTCTACCACATAAAATCTTAACCTGTCCCTCTGCAATTCTAGACCTTAGTAGACACTTCACTCTGCCCACCGGTTACACGGATTCTTTATTACTGCCTTCTATGCATCATAGACTTCTGCTGAACAGAAACGACGGCCATTGCTCAAACATATCCCATCTTGGCTTTTTCACTCATGCTATTCCTTCTAATTAGATTGCTATTAATATTTTCTATTCATTCATACTATCCTTTATATTCAACATATCATTCAAGCCATTTCCCCCTCTCCAGGGGACCTATTTTAAAACCCTAACTGAGCACAATGACTTTTTACTTTGACCTCCACAGTACTTTGTATTCACCACAGAGAACCTTTATAGCTATTCACCTTTACATGGTAAGCTCCTTGCAGACATGGACCAAGCTGTATTTTTTTTCCTCTGAATTCACACAATGGAATCACAAAACCTGATAACCAGTCTGAATAAACTTCTAAACTGCTAAATCATTTAGCCATGTTTACCACTATTTTATAATTTCTAATAGGTTAAAAATTAAAATGCTATTTAATATATTTCCATGGGCATCATTTCATAAAATCCTTCAAATTAGGACAGAATTCCACAATCACATTCCCTACCCAACCTGTTAAAATCTATTCAGTAAATATAAAATGTTTTAAGTGATGATAATGTGGAAAACTGTGTTTTCAACCCACATAGATATTATTTTTAATATGGACTCTTAATTAAATAATAATACCTGTCTCAAATGCTCATCTCTCCAATGCAATAGTAATACACCCTGTCATGTGAGACTGAAATGTGACAATGTATGACAAACAGTATCAAAATGCCTGTGCAAAGTAAGAACTCAACAAATATTAGCCATTCTTAGCCTCTTACCCACTTCTCACTTGGTCTAATGCATTAATGCAGGATAATGCATTAACAACTGCAAACAAGTCTCTTCAAAGGTTTCCCCACAAAGAAGTTCATCTCTGAGCTGTTCATAACAGCAAAAGAGTGAAAATAAAATCACAATGTTCAAAATAGAAGAAAATGATTTTAAATCTGTGTAATGAGATACTATAGAATCACTAAATATGTTGTGGCCAGTGCTTTTAGCTCCCAGAACATATTAAATAAAAAGTATAGAACACAAAATAAAATATTTAGGGTTTTTCTGCAAAAAAAAATTATTCTTTAAAAAAAAATACACACACACACACGAAAAATAACCTAGCAAATAATAATAATTTATTTCTGGGTCATTTCATTGTAGGCACTTTTCTAATCTGCATTTAAAAAAATGATAAAGTCTTTATATTCAAGTTAAATAATACAAATGTCAACTAAATAAAAAGGAAACTGCAAAGCATAATCCACGGTACTGTTATCTCACTGTCAGACTTCTCATTTGACATTTACAAACATAGGAAATGAATTCACACTATTTCCACCCAGTATCCACATAAAATGTCATTATATTATAATTTTTACAACAACATAAAATAACAGAAACTGATTTAAAATTTGTCTTATTCCATCACCACCAAAAAATTCAAGAAATTTTCACTGTTTTATATGCCTCCTGGTTCTCCTCTATATATGGGCATACCATACAAAGCTATAACACTGACTGAAGTATGCAAAACTTACATTTCATCTAAAGCAGCTGTAAGAAGTTCTATTTTAAAGAAATGAACAAAGAAGATGCCAAATATGAAACATTCATGGATCATCCTTTTAAAGCTCTGTCGGCTTCTTTCAAAGATTTCACATTAACACTTCACAAACCCATGACTCTCAATATCCAAATTGAGAGTTGAATGGTATATTTCTATTTCTTGTCAATAAAAGTCTATATTTTCCACGAGTATTGCATATCAAAGTGATTTTCATCTCAGAAACAGATATTCAAATATCATAACATACATGTATACAAACACGCACAATCCTCTTTCCCTATTCCTAAGAGATTCATTGAGACATTTTACCCTTAAATGAGTTCTGCACACTTACACCTTTCTGAACACATAAAGATAAATTTCCCCCTGCCCTGCATTGCTTCATTTCAATAGGCAATCCAGTATGTATCATGCTGCTTACCAAAACCAAACTCTCAGGGCTAGATTTAAAAATTAAGTTACCACACAATCTGGGTAGATTTTGATAGTTTCTTTGGAATTAGAGATGATGGCTTAGTAATTAATTTTAAAAAGTTGTGTGTGTGTGTGTGTGTGTGTGCAAACCTGTATATTATGGTATTTGGGATCTATTACCAGGATGAAGATATGCAATAGAACATAT